>NC_088099.1:136875016-139275016 GCF_036370855.1 Dromaius novaehollandiae | reverse complement strand
GGCGCCAAGCGCTCCGTGCACGGGAGCAAAATCCTGGCAGAAGCCCTCACTCACTGGGAAACCCCATCCTCCAGGGTCCGAAGCTAGAGACCATCAGCGGAGAAACTCTCAAATATGAGAAAAGTATATGGTTATATAAAAGGATGTGATGCATGCAGCCAAAACTCGTGTGCGTGCAGGGCTTTGCGTGTATTTTTTCACAAAGCTCACAAACAGTTGCAAGCCTCATCCTTTCAGCATCTGCCTTTCCGTTGCTGGAGCAGACAAGGGTTAAATTTAAGTGATTTGCTCTGTATGCCTGTCACATGGCCCTGCACTGCCTCCTAGCAGATCGGGGTCTGTAAATGTGTTAGTGGGTCCTAATTGCTTCTTGTTGCATAGACATGACTGACTTGAGTGTGGTCTCTGAATGAGGAAGTGCCCGATCCACAGCTCTTAGTCCTCTCCTAATAGCAACGTGTGCTGTAAAATTACTTCTTGCTGCAGCAAGAGAGCTGTAGTTATAGGCACGAAATCATTTCGAAACTTAGGATTTCTGCTCGGCAAAAGACAAAATGTGACTGCATGCCTAGCGGTTCCAAATGTTTTCCTTCAAGTTTGAAACTGCATTTCTGTAGTGTTATTAGCATTTGTTCAGAACAGGTTAGCGTTCTCCGTAAAGTTTCTCTATCGAGCTTCCCGTGCAGGTTGAATGTGTTCATGTACGCAGTGGAATTCAACTGATCTGTATTCAGAGTGAAATTGCATTTATAATGAAAAAGAGAGAAAGCTTGAATTTTACATATTTATATTGGAATTCTGTAATAGAAATATTTCATTATCTTGATTGCAGTAATAACTTTGTGGGAAGTGTGTGCATCTATAATACCATTCCTGTTAAGCTCTAAAAATATTTTAACATTTCAGCACATTAAACTATATTTTGGGGGAGGGTATGGGGTAAGAATCATTAGCCCCTGAATCCCAGAGAGGTGTGTTGAGTTCCCCAGGAGTCTCTCACAGAGCCTAGAGGAGATCCCAGATCTCCGAGCCCTGTGTAGTTGCAGGATCACCCTGGAAATCCTAGAAAAGGACATGTGATTGGGAAGATGGCTTTTTCTATTAACGTGTTCAATGTAAAGAATGTCTAAACAAAACTAGAAAGCAAAAAGTGGTGATTTTTTTTTTTTAGACTTGCACTGTTGGAAGGTTTGAGGCTGAAAAGCATGCTTTTTGCACAGAGCCGCTCAGTTTTTTGGTACCAATGGAAGTATTTCAGCCTCTTCTTGCTTGCTGTTGCCATGCGGGTACAATTCAGGCCATGTTGTGTCTGAAGTTTCGCTCTCCCCATTGCTTTCCCCAGTGTAGCAGGGGCCAGGGCATCTAGGGGAGGCAAGAGGGGAGCTTTGGATCAACAGCTAACAAGTACAGGACACTGAGGAAGGAAATACTGGTGAGGAGGAAAGAATATAAGAGCTTTGTATCTGGCCCATAACTAGAAAGGAAATTGTGTCTCATGCAGTATGTCTGTATGGACAGGCACAAATTTCTTCGGCTTGCACTCTAAGTTGGTGACGTGCAAGCCAGCTCCAGTCCAGAAGACTTTATCTCTGTGCTGTCCTTCACTGTTCAATATTACCCAAGTTACAGCATTGCAAAGAACCTATGGCAATCTGCATCTATCCTTATAGATATACCTTCCAGAGCCTACCTTAAGGGCCACTCACGGTAAGAGTAAACTGCAGCCAGTCTGCATCATCTTTGGCTTACTAGACTCTTGGGGCACTGGTGGGGAAGGGAAATGGAGGGTATAAGACTATATGAATATAAGCAGTAGAGCTACCTATTGTTTTGTGCTTCCTTTAGTAGAAACAGTGTGCACCTTACTTGTCCAGATTACCTCTTCCTTCCTTGTTCCTCCCAGAAATCACCTGCTAAGAAGCTAACTAATGCACTTAGCAAGTCTTTAAGCTGTGCTTCCAGCCGTGAACCTTTGCACCCAATGTTCCCTGACCAGCCTGAAAAACCTCTAAACCTGGCTCATATTGTGTAAGTATCTGTGTGCTGTAGAGAAAGTAAGCTTTGTTTGAGGTGTTGCTTACACCTAGTGTAGATAAGATAACACTGAGCAAAATGGAAGGTAGCTGTGTCAGATCAAGTTCAATACATCACAAATGCAAATTCACTGATAGAGGTATTTGGTATAAAAGTGTTCTTCTGTGTGACTTAACTTGAAAAGTCAGTGGAATACGTTCATATTACCCACACAAATACTGGGACACAACATTTGTGTATCCCCCTTCTCCTAGGAAGTGGAGAAGAAATATCCCTGCAATTTCATATAGTTCCAGGATTTAGCACTTTGGAATGTATTCATGCATAGGACATTCATTTTGTCACCTAGAGACAACTTCAGTGTAACTTCAGTGTAACTCCAAGTTAACTTCAAGTAACTTCAAGTACAACTTCAGTGTAACTCATGTATGTCTTACAATGAAGCACTAGAGAAAGGAGAAGCCTGACCGATTTGTTGAAATCGGTGTCAGTTCTCACTGACTTAAGTGGAACTGTGATTTCACCTGGCCCTGAAGACTAGCTATGTGATTCTGCTTAAGATTTGTGGCTTTAAGTATGAAGTAATTTGGAAAGGTTCCATTATCTTTAGAGTTTGATATCTTGGGGAAGCAAAAGCAGTGTTTGGTAAAGTAGTTTGTGTCATTAATTTTTCTCTGCAGGGATCAAGCAACTCAAAGCAGAGAGAAAATATAATTGTGCAGGATGGGGAAATCATCACTTCAGATGTTTTTTCTCTAAAGGGTGTCCACCATCTGTACTAGCAGTTGCTCACATTTTTTCATCTATCAGTTTGTTACCTTTGTTCCTTGGTTCCTTAAAAGAAAAGAAAGAAGTTACATTTCTCAAAGATTTCAGGAAAAATCAAGACATTGGTAGGAAAAAAGTTTGGAAAATTTGGAAAACTAATCCAAAAATACTGGCTTTCAAGTATTTCTCTTGAGAATGTTCTGTTTTATTTCTTAAGAAAAGATCCTACTTAACCACCTTCCTAAGGGCCTTGATTGAATCCTTTCAGGCAATGGCCATTATAATTGTATTTGCATGCTGTATGTCTGACTTACTGGATACTGAAACTATTCCTATCTGTAATTACTATGTGTATGTACATTTGTCCATACTGAACATTTTTATGTAGCATCTTTAAGGATAAGTGCCCATGGGCCATCATGGGCTGTACAACACACTGAGAATTCCTCTAACCTACCTGACATTTTAAGGATAAATCATGCTGATGATCTTTGTGTGGGATACACATAATGGGACTTTTCCAAGGCAGAAAAGAGTGCTCTGCTTTTAAAATGTGAGGTGCCTATGACAGATATTTAATTCCACATCCTTGTTACACTGATAGTTAAAATCAATGCACCTCTTTACAGCAGTGTAATGGGGGCACGTTGTTTTTTGGGATATATCGTTTAGAGATGGATTTGCTGAGATGCCATGCTACTGAGTGTGTTATAAAAGCCTAGCTCTGTTGGTGAGTCAGTGATAATTTCACAAGGCAGATTCTGGCCATCCTTAAGAGAAATGGGAAGAGACAGGGAGCATGAAGCTGAAACAGAAGCCTCTGCTTCCTGTTGCCTGGAGGCCTTCTGAGGTCTTGGTGTATGGCAACAGACAGCAGATAGTAAAACTGGGCTACTGCAAATGAATTAAATGCATTTGGGGAAGGCAAGGCAAGGCAAAGAGGAATTACCCTAGTTGAGTAGTGTGTCTTCCAAATCTTTGCTGTGAAATTAACACCTTCCCTTCTTCCTGAATACACAGTCATAATTTAGAGTGATTGAATGTGAGAAGGAGTAACCATTTATTTTGTTTTATGGTGTAGTTTTTCTTTATCAGTAGACTGAAAGCAATATAACTAGATTGTGTATAATGATACATGAGTGACAAACCAGTAGGTTGTGGAGGTAGCATGATCTACAGTGTAATTCACATGAATTAACTGAGGGGAAAGATATGCTACAGTACCTCATTGAGAATACCTTCTTGCTGATGTGATTTTTATTTTTAAATGTAATGAAAGATAAGAGGTGAGAAACAGCTCTGGGCAAGAATCCAGGCAAGAAGGTCTTTATACATGCATTTAATGGAAGAATTCTGGCAACAAAATGGTTTTCTTTTTTCAGTAGTTTCTACCTTAAATGAGGACAAATACTCTCGGCATTTTATACTGCCTTTCCTTTTCATTGTTCTTCCACCTTTGAGTGATAACACACAGAAAGACTGCACAGTTTTTCTGTTTTATGGGTGCCACAGAGAATTTTCAATTAAGAGAGAAACACATCTAAAGCACATTTGGAAAAATGTAAGAAATAATTATCAATGTGTGGTTAATCTGATGGAGGAACTTCTGAGGGGTCATTTTGCCTTTCTGTAAAAAAGATTGGCAATGAAAAAGAAACACCAAGCTATAGAGATGACAAATTACATTACTAGTGTGTCACAGAGGGATTTTTAAATGCATTCTGCACTGGCCTGACTTTATTTCCGTATAAGCCCATGAGACCATTATTTTTGACATCAGTGTGAAGAGATTAGACCAGCATGGAGCACTTTGGAAAATTTCTGTTATTTGATTTGTTATTTTAGTGTAAGTATGTGCTATGCTATAGCATGCATTTATTACACAGCATATTCAGTAAGTATGTTTTTAAGTGTTTTCTGCCTCCTTGGGGAGAGTTGATTGGGTATCTTAAGTTCATTTTCATCAGGAAGCTTAACCAGTCATTTCCAGAAGTTAGGCTTAACCACTTCACTTCCAGAAGTTTAGAAATAAACTCCAAATGATATAGATTTATAGTCAATTGCTAAGAGTTTTCCTTTGGTTTACCATAAAGTCTGCTGTTCCTGTCTTTCCATGTCACGTGTCAGATTTTATATTTGAATATCCATTTGATATTCAAGCTTAACATGAGGAATGTGATGGTGGGCACTAGGCTTTAAGCAACTTGCCTTGGGAAAGCTCAGATTAGTTTTAATTACAGTTTTCTTGATATAAGAACTGAAAAACAAGTGCTAATCACAAAATGTTAGCAAAGCCTTAGAGTTTATAGGCATTTGTACAGAAGAACAACTCTGCACTTGTAAACAGCATCAATGACTTTTTATGCATAGACTCTCTCATGCTTTTTGCAGAATCAGGGTTATAAGAATGAAGTATGTCCAGTGCCTTACTTTTACCACATACCTTTTAAACTGACAGTTTAATTAATGATCTCTTTTCCATTTCATTTTGGCTGCAAAAGAGATACTTGGTGAGTATTTTTCTTCTTTAGTACTCTTGTTGGAGGAAAAAAGCTTGAAAAAAATCTATAATCTCATCGTTACAAATCCCTGACTTTATCAGAGTCCAGACCCAAAGCAATAATTGTATTTGAATAAGGCGATGTAGTGAAAGGAAAGAGCACTTTGGGGTGTTAGAAGCTCTCCCTTCCACCTGTATTTTAGGACAGAGCTTAGAGAAGACAAGAACCTGAAGTGGGTATGTGGTGATCTGCTGAGATTCGTGGGCACAGTGTAACCCCTTCCTACTCAGGCAACGGAGGTGAATCGGGTACACACCAAACTGGAGCCCAAGCTGGTGTAACCCCCACTAGGAACCGCTGCGATGGCAGACCCCCATCTCTGCACCCTTCCTGCCCCCTTGCCCTGGGGGTGATTACCAGTTTACAATTCCCAGTCAGTAAAATACCAGTTGCTTACCAATTAAAGATGATCATTTTGTAAATATTGCTTTGAAGTTTACTTTCAAATTTCTCTGTATTTCAAGATTCATACCAAAGGGACCTTCCTATTGGCAACCCTCTTGGCCTCATCCAAGTTTCTCCTAGTTCCGATGAATCGGTGCATGAAAAATAATATGACATGCTTCTCTGTCAGGCCCTAAGTACATTGAGTCATCTGTTTCTCAGATCAGTGACCGACTGTATCTGGAGTTTGTTGTATGGTTCTGCAGATAGTGGGTTAGGCTAAAAGTATATTTTCTTATAATGGAAAAACATGCAAAACCCTACATGTTTCTGTACTCCATTTTAAACTTCTTAAAAGCAGTAGGGTATTTTCACACTGAGAAATCACTTTGGAATTCTCGAAGAAAACATTCATGTTCTTTTCTAACAGATACAAATTAAGAAAAGAAATAATGTATTAATAGTTCACTTTTATGCAGAGCTGGCTTTCTTAATATTTTATACAGAGTTTGGATGACTGATTGTCCTGCAGTATCAGAGCTAAGTGAATTTTCTGGAGATGGCTACTATATTTTGATTTGCACATTTGCAGAATTCAAAAAGCAAAATAGTTCTTTCACAGAGCTTAAAGGGGATAATAACTGACTTTAAATCTAGGGAATCTGAAGTCTGAATTATATATGGCTTCAGGTTCAGTTTATTACTGATTGAAATCCCTGAGATTCTAATATCGTATTTTTCCGTTTTTTCCAAAATGTGTATATTTTTTTGCCCAATGTTGCATAAGAAGTCCATTTAGAAGAGAAAATTTCTCTTTGATGGATACAGAAGAACAGATTATGCACCAAATGTTTTTTAAAACTAGAAGATAAAAAGGAAGCAGAGGAAAATATTCCTCCTCATTTCATTTTTATTAAGAGCAGGAAATTAATAATGATGGCTTTATTATTACATTTTATGTGTCCTTTCTGATTAGCTACGTATTTTAAATTTTGCTTTTGAGATGATTGAAATACTAGTTGAAAAGATTTAAAGTTAAACCAATTTTATATTATGCATAATTTATGGGACACTCTAGGGTATGGGTACACTGTGAACACTGTGTGGATATGGTAGTATGGAGTTTAGTGCAGGTGATCATATGAAAAGCTGTATAGTTCATTGGCAGTTACCCCTGCAAATCTCCATGCTGCCACAGGTAACCTACTCATGCTCAGCCTAGCTAGTTGAAAGCAGTGACTGCACTATAGGCTACAGGCTCTGGAAGGAAAAAATAGCATAGTAATTATTTTCCAAAATAAGAAAAAGGATCAAGCAAGTTACTTAAAAATCACCTCAGAATGCACACAAACATTATTTCCTTCCAGACCTAAGTAACAGTGTGTTTTTGTTGACTTCTGGTTAAAAATACAACATCTTTAATTTGGAATTATTGCTATTTAAAGCAGAAGATGCCAGTAGGAAATCACTGTAAACAAGAATATCACTTAGTTCTCTGTAAATACTGTTACTGATGGGGGGTTTGGTACAAAATTAATACAATTGGATATTTTACCTTCTTCTAGGCCCCCCCGACCTGTAACCAGCATGAATGATACACTCTTCTCCCACTCTGTTCCCTCAGGAAGTCCTTTTGCAAACCGAAGGTGAGTTCTTATCCTAACTTATATTAAACCACTATACGAGGAAGGTGGAGGTTTCTATTTTAAATTCCCTTTTTCCCCAGAACAGTAATACAAAATTAACAGAATTTGAGCAGAGAAATGCCTCCGTCATTTTGGATGGATACCCAGATATCAGCTCCAGATTGCTCGATGGAGAGCTGGAGTTAGGACATCCCAAAGTCCACCACAGAGCATAGAGCTCCAGTTCTTATTTGAACCCCTAAGTCCCATTAAATGTGCTCAGGTGCAACCTAGGTGCCCTCCAACAGGGGCTGAAAATGGGCTGTTGGTGACAAGCCATTTTGCAGATGTAGCAGCACTGTAGGAATAGAAACTGGGTCCTGCATGACGTTGCCTACTGGGAATGCCTACATCAGGGATTGCAGTACCATGCAGAGATACCTCTGCAGGCTCTGAACAGGTTCACTTGCCCACCAGAAGCAATACAGGCTCAGTAACTCATCATTCGGCCCACATTAGTGAACCCCTGTATCTCAGTGGAGTTTAGTCTGTTCATTAATACAGCCATGCGACTTTCAGTGCCTGAGCTAGCTCGGCCATCACAACATAGCACTACTTTGTGTCCTATACGTGCACCTAGTGAGTAGAAACAGTAGCTTGCCACCTGAGAGAATATGAGCCAAAGTTTCGGTCATGTCACAACTGGGAATGAATTACGTCTATCACTGAAGCTTTTTGGAGGAAGCAGAAGAAAAAATCCTTTGAACATGTTGCATGTCTGAATCTGTGTAATTTGTATTTCCAGTATGTGCCTCCCGATTAAATAAAGAAGGCCCTAACCACTGGTATGTGATCTGTAGACCATAGAACAGAGAAAATATGTTCATTGATGCTGAAGATAAATTTGGCAGTCACTAAGAAGGACTTAGAGTGGGACCCCAGGAACAGCCATCTCTAACCTGGAGAATGATTCAAATTCAGTCCTGAATTTTGTAGCATAATCTCGTGTCATAGGTTCATTTCAACTACTAATAAAAATCTGGTAATAATAAGTTTTGAAATCTTCATATGAAATGTATTCATCCTGCAGACCAATTTTGAGAAGTGCCAGCGTACTTGTTTGCTGTGCTGAGAGGTATCGGTATGTTCCTTGTAAGACCATGTTACAGTTTTCTTAAATGCAATAAAATTGCAATAGCATTGGTGCTGACTCTTCCCTTTTCTGGCCCAGTGATTTAGTTTCAACCCTTATTGCTACTTGGCAAAGAAGATAACCTCAGACACTGCAAATTCATTCAGCCAATGGATTTTTCAATTCAGCAAGGATTTTAAGATAGCAAGACTTCTTTACTCCTGTTAAACCAGAGTTCCATTAAAGACTACAAGAAAGAAAGAATAGTCTTGGAGTATGTCGACTCTTCAGGAAACAAAACAGATGAGAGTGGTCAGGAACAAAGAAAAGGTTTTCCTTTTCCCAAAGAAAAGGTGCTTGCAGCTGAGTATGTACGTTTTGGCTCACACAGCCAAAATGTGTGTAGCATTCACTAACTGTTTCACCCCGTCTATGTAAGCCTACTAGTGCACATACATGAGAAGATGGCAGAAAAATAACTTCTTGCTGCATTGAGGAAGATGAGCAATGTCTTCCTTGGGTGCATTTTATTGCTTGGTTCTTGCTGTATGTGTCCATGCCTCAGTGTTCCCAAATAATCACACGCAATCCCTGGGTCTGCATGGCTATTTTTAACACCAAAAACAAATCCACAGTGTACCACTCTGCAATATCTTCTAAAGAGCGGAAGTGCTTTACTGCTACTTTGATTTATGAACTTTGTTACTGGGGGTAATAAACTCTCATTGTTATCATAGTGCAACTTCCTGCTGGGTATGTCTGCAGTGCCTGTCGGAGGCCAGCCCCAAAGCAGCCCCCAAAACCAAATCTGCAGCCTGTGCAGACAGTGAGACTGGCAGATTTGTGTCTACCACTGTAGTATACAGGATTCCATGTGCCAGAGTAAGTCAGGACAACCCGTCTGTGGTGCCTCCAGGACCAGTCATTAAGAGCAATGTGGACATAGCTGTTATTTGTTTGTCCCCAACAAGTCCCTGTGCTCAGTCAGAAAAAAGTTTGCTTTACCATTTAAGTTAGGCACCTACAGTAAGGTTTACAGCAGTATCTACGATGCTACTTGTTTTGTTTTACATACGAAAAATTCCTGACTATTTTACTTCTCTGTTCTTTAGCAATCCAAGGTACTGTCTTCAACTGTCAGGAATAAATGTATATAATTCCTGGGCCACTAGAATTCCTTTTCTCCTAGAACAAGGACTGAGTGATGGAGAATCCTCTATAGGCAGGAGACATTAAAAAAAAATCAGACCATAGGTAGCCAGACTTCCTTATATGTGTGCAGCATAACATCCTTATAGAGCAAAAAGTTTCCATAATGCTGTGGTCAGTTCTGACTTTTTTTAGTCAGTATGGTACCCTGATATGTAAAACAATGCTCTATACTAAAAGCTCTTTTAACTTCTGTTTCATCACCCTAGTGGGATTTCAAGTGCATCACAAACTGTTCTCGTTACTTTTATTTTGAACGCTTATAAATTTAAATTGATTTTTTAATTTAAAAAAATCAAATCTGTATTCTTTCCCTGTGATTAGAAATTGCATTTATTGTACTGAATGCAGTTTGAACGGGCTACTCTCTGTGTATATTTTCCGGGGTATTAACAAGGTTTCATTGTTTGACTCATTCAGGTTACTTGGGGGTATAGATGTAGCCAGTCCTGTGGCTGATGAGCATTCTCTTATAAAGCTGTATGTAAATCAGCTTCACAACAATTCACGGTCAGTATGAGAGCACTAACCCACTAATTGCTGTAGTTCTGTAGCTCATGCACTAAATCATTAGCAATTCCACTAAATTACTAAGCATATTCTTAAAGGAGGCTCTGGTGGGCTAGAGGATTTCTGTGGCTTTCATTAATCTTTTGATTGGGCTTCCTGCTGGCTGTGGGCTTTGCCAACTTTTCTTGCTTTTGCACAGCACAAATCTTGCATTTTACCTTTTCACTTAGGATTACAGTTAATATTGTGTATCCGGAGGAAGTTGGAAGCACTTTTTCTTGAAAACCAAAAAGTACACCTTTCTGTGTTCATCTTCAGCGTGTAACTTTACTGTTCCATTCTCAGCAGAGGTGTGAAAGAGCCCCGCACTTGGAAGCCGTTCCAAGTCTCACAGCCTGCCGCTTCGTCTTTCTCCACGGTTCTTGCTGCTGCTGATTACCATTCTGCAGCTAGCTCCGCTTGCCAACAGCCTTCCCAAGGCTGCTTTGCTTTGCTCTCCAAAATGGCCACAGATAGGACTAAATCCTATTGCAGCTGATGAAGGCTTCCCATTAACTTAGAGAATTTGGGATTTGTTTGTCGCACCCTTTCCCCAGCATTTTCTCTCACCTTAGTCATCTAAAGGACGCGCCTATTTCATTTTGCATAAAAGACGTGCAGTAGGATGAGAACAGCTCCCCAGCTTTTTTCTGTGGAGTGTAATGACCTTTTTTTTCTTTTTTTGATTAGTCCTTGAACATGAACTATAATTTAGTAAGAAAGTACAGAGACCAAGGTACTTTTCTCCTAAATACCAACTTCTTCAATCTGTATTAGGCTAACAATAAAATATTCATTCATTCTTTTAGGTTTTACTATTATTATTGCCCTGGGAAAATCAGGCTTCATTAGTGGAAGCTCATTCTATCATACATCACAGAAGCAGACTTTGACAGCTCTGTTTGTAGTTCTGCTGATTTTATATTAAATGCTCTGTGATTCATATTATGTTAAAAATTGTACAAACTGAGAGCAAATGTCTAGCTGAACATAATCAACACTAAAAGCTGTACTGGCTGTGTTTTTCACTGCAGACAATGTGTGTTGTAATCTGGTTCAGAGGTTCCAGACAGCTTTAAACAATGATTTTATGCAATTAGAATGTTTATACGAAAGAGATTTGGCACAGTCATTTGCAGCATGCTCAAGGTATTTGTTTCAGATGGTTGTGTTCACATAAGAACATGACCATTCAGAAACAGTTCCCCTGTGCAGCAGGAAATGCTGAATTCAGCACACCAAGTCATTCTGCTGCTGGAAGTGAATGTGGTATCATAAGTTCAGCAAAATATCATCTGTATTTCTGGATTCATGGGTGAAAAGGGAAATGAACTGGGTAGAAAAAGAATCTTATTAAAGAAAAGATCTTTGATAACTAGTGAAGACGATGACAAATCGTGGGGAACAGCTGAAAGGAGATTGAAATTTATGTGTTATTTGCAGTTTAGCTGAGTTTAAAGCACCAGTTTTGGGTAGATGTGCAATTATGCCAAAGTTCAAAGGGGATCAGATCCAATCTTTCCCTGAGATACTTCTTAGTTTTTTCAAGCCACTTCAAAATCAAAGTCCCTTTAAAATTTCTCAGCTTCCTCTTCTTAGCTTGAGCCACCATGTCGTAAGAGATCTTCTGCTAGTAGATTGCCATAGCAATTACAAATACCTTTCTTCTAAATGTATACAGTGTGCAAATTGATATCAACAATATGTTAGGCCTCGCTGATTCCTTTACTTCCCTCTGTATAGCTCAGGAACATCTTTAAAGTATTTACGTGTACAGAAAATAAGAGACAAACAAATCTGTGATCTTCTCCCTAGTACCAAATCACCGTCATTTGCTGTGCTGGCAGTTTTTATATGATTAAAACCACAAGTCCTGTGTTTATTTTATGTAGCTAATATTCAGTTTTTAGTCTCACTTGTTTTTGTGATCTGTTTACCTAGAGGGTAGCAGAACAAGGGAATATCAGTGGACTGGATATGTTATATCAAAACAAGTAAATTGAGCATTGTAGAAACTGTTGTCCAGTCAAGAGGGAAAACTACACCCAGCTGAATTAACATTTTTTTCCTTTTTTGGATTCTTTTGTTCTCCAGCTGCAGTCTGTCAGGCTACCTTTAAGCTACCATAATAGTGGATATAATCTTTCTCTCTCTTCATAAGTCTCCTTTAAACTACCTAATTATAGCACTTACAGTGGGATAAGATGAAACAATGGTTTTTACCTGCATTTTTCTAAGCCCCCTCCACAGCTAATAAATTTAGTTCTTCTTAAGAAGGAATAAACTGGAATAAATGGAGTGATACAGCACATTCTGATGAACTTCGAATTACTTGTAATTCTGTGGTAGATAGATAAAAAGAATGCATTACAGTATGAAATGCCCCAAACCAGTGAGAAATTGAGTCATAAATGATGTTGAGTCAGAGTATGGTGCCTTTTTTGACCTCTATGTAAAATCTAAAAAAAAAATTTTACATTCTACCTGGGCGTAGGGCACCGAGAGACATTAGGCCAAATTTCTGGACAACAGATAGGTTTAGAGCAAAACATGGTGGTTACTGCTGTTGTCCATGTTTCCATCTTTTAAGAGGATAGTAGACTTGAACAGTGTGTTGTCTTTGTATGTTATTTTCAGAACAAGATGCGAATCCTCCTTATTTTACTGGCTAGTATTCTGTCTGCTAAAGGAAAGATTTCTACGTCTGATTGTTTCAGTAGCTAGATAGACGCTAAAGAGGGTACAACGTTTACGTCGGTATTATAAGGTTTACATCTTTGTAAACATCTGCTCAGAACTGGCGGGTTTGTCTCTTAATTTGAATGGGAAATCATCCTTTGGCAGCTTTTTAACAGGAGTATATCTTAAAAAGATATGTTGTAGTCAATAGAGCCCAGAGAAATCCATTGTGGTCTATAAATTTAAGACACTAGCCAAAGCAATCTCTGAATCATTAGCTATAATTTGGGGGATTTATGGAGGGTGTAGGAGGTTGCAGAAGACCAAGAAGGACAAAGGTAGATTCTTCAAAAGGAAGGAAGGTTAAAGGCAGAAACAGGGACAAAGTTCTAAGAGATTATACAACTGGCAGCCTAACCTTGGTATTCAACGATATTGAAATTATGAAACAATTAGTAAGCACCTGGAGGATAATAAGACAAGGAGAAATAGCCAACATGGATTTGTCAAGAGCAAATTATGTCACACCAGCCTAATTTCTTTCATCGGCAGAATAACGGGTCCAGTGGGTAAAACAGAAGCAGCAGATGTAATATATCTTGACCTTAAAAGACTTTTGACATAGTCCCAGATGGCACTTTCAAATGTACCCAAAGGAAATGTGTGCTAGGGGAAATTAGTATGAGGTCAATGAACAAGTGGTTGAAAATCAGTAATTAAATTTTCAGTAGTTCACTGTCAGTCCGGGAGGATATATCAACTAGGATCGTTGAAGTCTATTCTAAGTCAGATACTATCCTGCATTTCTAGTAATGATCTAGATGGAGCAATAGAGTGAGTGTATGCAATTTGTAGATTGTAGAAAGGTTGAAAGAGTTATGGGAAGAAGTGCTTGGACAGTAGTTTCCGAATTAAAAAAGGAACTAAATTACAATGCTGGTAATTGATCTCCAAATGATCTGAAATCAGTTAGAGAAAACTCAGTAATGACAAGTGAAAAGTGTTATAGTAAGGAAGCAAATAATCAAATGCACAGATAAAAGATGGCGAGTGAGTAAAGGGATAGAAATATTGTAGAAAAGGATCTTGCAGTTGCAGTGAACCACAAATTAATTCAAGTCAGCAATATGATTGTTAGATTGAGTCTGATTCTGGGATGTCAGGTGAAAAGTCATTATCCTGCGTTACACTGGGGAGGCATCTGCCCAAATCCAGCACAGGGCTCAGCCCTGCAACAAATATACTGGCCAGCATGAGAGAGTCCAGAGGAGAGACCCAAACATCAGAAAACCTTAGAAAACATTACTGCTTAGAAAAGGTTGAAAGATTTAAGTTTAATTGAACTACTAAGAAGGAAATGGAGCCAAGACCTGATAACAATTGTCCAAGAGGCAGAGTTTGCTTGCTTGTCCCCCCACCCTACCTAATTTATTTCTGGAGCTTGGGGGAGGAGAGCTTACAGTTAGTAGGGCACCATCACACTGCAGTTTTTGAAAGCTAAGCACAAAATCTGCCCCAAGGTCTTCAGTCTCTGGTTTTGATAGAGATTTTGTCTTTACTTAAGAACTGAACACTGCATTTTTGGCTAATACGGCACACCATACCCCTTTTCCTTCAATAACTGGGAAGAAAACAGTGAAAAATGTACCCTCCTAGATGGCATAGAACATTTTTATCTGTGTGTATATTGCTTCTAGAGAAGTGCGACACAGATATAAATAGCATGGTGATGGACATAGAAATGGGAAGCAGATTTTTTCTTGCAGTGCAGTATTGCATTTCATTCAGCTACCTTCCAGATTGAGTATAAAGCAACAGGACTGGGATTCTTAGGACACCCTTTGGGTTCAGTCCTCCTCAGAACTTGTCCAATAACCTGGACCTCTCAATGAGAGAGGAGTGGCACACACCTCCTCCTAGTGAATTATTTATTTGTCCTACTAGTAAAATTTTTGGTCTTCAGTCCATCAGAAACACATCTGCTCAGATTTATCATGCATTACATTTGGGTAGCGTCATTCATATTTCTGGAGAAAACAGTTCTGTGTAGCATCTGCCCCCCCACACACACACATATGAACACACATCTGGAAGCACAGGCACATGAATGCTCACACACTGGTCATTTGATCAAAGCTTTTTACAGTATCAGCAGCCAGACCAAAAAATAAAGGTGAATAATTTTAAAAAAGAAGAATGTACTTAAAAAAGAAGAATGTATTTTTTGTTTTGCATTATCGTTTTAAACCAAAAATGCTGTAGCATGAAAGAAAAACTAACAATTTAATCTCTCCATTTTTAGCCAGTTATCTTAAAAATGATTAAAATGAGTATTTTAACAGTGGGAAATACGCAGTTACTGCAATCCATTAAATACTGTAATTAGAAAAAAATGACATTATCGAATCATGAAAAAATGTCTGAAAAATGGAATATGATGAAAAATGTGTTTTTTTAAATCAACAGAAGAACAGCGCTTTCGCAGAATTACATTGGTGTACTCTGTTGTCAGATATAAATAAGGACATTCTCATAGATTATTGAAATTATCATATGGCAAATATGGAGAAAAGCAGTTTAGCTGTTACGATGAAGTTTCCGCAGTTTCAAAGTTGCTTTTCAGATGTTGTTTACCTCAGACTCCACCTGGAAACTACATAAGCTTTCAGCTTTCCATCTAGGAGAGAAACACGTTTTGTTTTTTCTAGGGAAGGCTTTATAGTTTGCTTCTGGAGAACAGGGAGGGAAAACTTTAATTCCTGATTTTGCATTTTCTGAAGTTTCCTAAAATTTTTGTAAAGCTCTTTTTTTTTTATTTTTACTCAGTCCCAGGCTCTTGAATGAGTTTCTCCAAACTCTGTTCTGTAATAAATTTCCGACATCACTCTGTTTACCCTCTTCTAAGTTTACCTGTCTTATTAACTAGCTCTCCTTACAAGAATACTGAAGTAGAGCAGAGCAAACTGCTGGCTAGGGCTGCTCCAGCTTTCTTGAAAGGCAAAGGGTAAGTTAAAGAGAGAGTATGCTCATAGCTCGCACTAAAACAGCTAAACCAAAAACTTTTCCTCTTTTCCCCTGCTTTTAATATATCCTATAAACATCTTTCCTGAGAAAATTAGAATAACCAATTAACCAACTGAGCTAAGTAAGGCATGTTTAAATATATATATGTACACCTGGATGTGTGAGGTCTTGATCAGACACTTCCAAGCAAACCTAACTTACGCTTTCCGTATGTTAATCATCTGTGTAAGGGATGTATATTTAATGTATATATACGATATATAACATATTAAAGCAAAAATAGCTGACCTCACAATCTGCTTTTTTTTTTTAATAAGTGGTTTTGTACAGCTCCAGTTGCTGGCCTGATCTTGCATCTCATTGATGTCAGTGACTGGCTTTATAATTTAGTTGGATTCTACCATCCTAAGCCATTAAAATATTTAATATATAGATTACAACATTAGCAAAATAGTTTCTGCACTTGGTATTTTTTCTAAAAACACTTAATTATTCGCTCCTAAAATCCCATTTCACAGTCTTACTTGCTCCTGCTTTCTCTGTTTATTTCCCTCTGTCTGTCCGGACTGCACCCTCTCTCCCCCCAACCCCTTCCAGGTTACAGTACAGCCTCGATGTTGCAGACAGGCTGGCCGATGAACATGTACTCATCGGGTTGTATGTCAACATGCTCCAGAGCAACCCCGCACGGTTAGTGCAGGTTTGGCACCTTTGGGGAACCCAGCAAAGGGACGTTGGTCGGCCAAACGCACGCACTGTTTCCTCGTGGCTACAAGCTGCAGCAGCTCTTTATGAGTGTTAATCTAAAGGGAACATGTATGCATATGGGGTATGTCCTCCCAAATTTGGTGGATTGTGGCAATTGCTGTTATTCTCTCTAGTGATGTTAAATAGCCAAGTAATGTAGATAATTGCTTAGTTAAGAATGACCATACAAATTGATTTGGGATACTGTGCACTAGTCAGTATAGTATTTTTTGATGGTACAAAAATCTTCATACAGCGATGACTAACAGCTCTGCATTTTCAAGGAATTCATTTTTGAGGTGATTTTTGATACATAATTTGTAGGCTCACCTTACCTTGCAAGTACGAAATGGTAATAGTATGCAAATGATGATAATAACAATAATAGGAAATTGTTTATTATTCTAGTGAAGAAAGGAGTTCATTTCATTTTTTACTTATATCAGGCAGTGGTTTTAAATCTGACTTCTGCATTGTTTAAATCTGTGTATAAATTTGCCCTTCTCTTTCATTCAGACTCAAGTATGACAGTTCTCAAAATGGGTGTCTTGAATGTAGTTGATTATTTCAGCCAGACTGAACCCACAACTTTGTCTACTAAGCACATCTGCAGTGCTAACGCTTGTAGATGATGGCATGACGGCATCTCAGCAGGCCATCCGGGGAGGGGAAATGCTGTCTTGCCTCTGCAAGTGCAAGAAAACCCTCTGCCCTCCAGGCCTGCACCAGAGAGACGGTGAGAGGTGTCATGTATGGCCCTGCAAAACAGGGCAGGCGGATGCGCTGTAGAGTGTTTCTGACAAAAATACAGCCAGGACGTTGTTCACTCATAATGAACCGTTCAGTTTTCCCTACTGCTATTATAGAATATTTCCCAGGTTAAGAGAAACTGTCAGTATACTCTTAGATGTGCAAAAGGCCATGGGCAGCTTCTTTTGGGAGGGCAAATGCTGTGGTTCTCTGCAGTCTTGCAAAATCCACTTCTGTGTGTAGCTCCAGTTGAAAATGACGGTCATGTGTCTTGTAACTATGCACAGGGCAGAGAAGACTCTGCCCTTTTTTGTTCAGGATCTACTTATCTACTCTGTGTCCCATGGGAATTTGCCAGTAGGGAAAAAGAAGACAAAACTAGCTTTTATTGGGGAAAATGAAAATCAGTTCTTCCAAATGAAACCATTTTGAAGGGGAATTTCATTACTCATGCAGCACTACCAGAAAGCAGGCTTATTTAGTAGTACCTATACAGTAGCTGTGAAAACAAGCAGCTGGGGCATATGTTTAGACCAGTCATTGCCCACCCATGACTGAAGAGGACAGGAAGCCACTACCTCTAGGTCAGCTTTATCAGGGAGGAGAAAGCGTGGCCTTGCCTTCTCTAAGTGAATTACTCAATATGGTTCAGAGGCCAGCAAAAACTGGACCTGGTTTAGAGGTGTTTTCTGATGTGAGGCTACTGCTGCCATATCCAGGATTCATTTAGCTTTGGAGAGGAGCACCAGTTAGCTCCCCCTGTGAGTGAGACCCTCATCTTTACCACCTTCATTCTCTAAATTTTATCCAAAATAGTTCAACCAGTTCCTTCATGCTTTAGACCCAACTCACCCAGTCATAGGACATTTATATCTGAATATCCACATACAAATTATGTGCCATAACATCTTTCAAATTTAATGTTTCTGAAGGATGAATGGAGAATGGCTGATAATGGCCTTAATTGTTTAAATAGCTGATGCAAAGTACAGTACATAACATCTGATTACTGACATTAAATCATTGCAGTCACAGCATCCTCAATTAAAAACAGTCTCAGTCATTTATATGAGATACTAATTAGATTTTGACAGCAACTTAACTGAGAGGGATGGCAGTCTTACTCATGCACCAAATTGCTCTACTGCCATTTTCTGCTCTGCTGCTGAGACTAATACTAGAGAAAGGGAGTAGTTACATTTTGGGGAAGACAAGAAAAGCAAACAAAATGTTGTCATCCTGAAGGTCCAGTGTGAAACCAGTTTCCAGGACAGATAGGTGACCCATCTGTGGTAGCTCATCTACTGTACGTCGTACAGGCTGTGGCTGCATTTTCAAGCAAATGTGAACTTATAGCCATGCACCAAAGCAGCTGGATGCAGTTCACTCAAAACTCATAACAGCTGTTTTAGGATGATGCTGAGCTCAAATTAATTTACCCTGCAGCCCAGCAGAATTTGAAAACTTGAGTGAAACATGTAGCTAACCATAATGAGGTAGCTTTTGATTTAGAGCTGGGTTGTGGGTAACCAGCTAACCAGCTCAGAAGATGGACAGAATTCTTTCATACCTCCCTGCAAAACACCACATATACATACCCGTGAGTGCCAAGGCATATTCTCAAGCGATACTAGCATTCAAATATGGGAAACACAATGGTTTTAGCTGGACCTTCAACTAAAAGAAAAATTTACAAAAATCTGTTGTGAGCATAATAGATAAAAGTATCTTGACAGCCATAAAGTGACATCTCAAAACAAAACTGTTTTAGTAGCTACTGCATCAGGCTAATTTATGTTAGCTAATGATCAGCCCAATACTGTCCAGAATCTGTTTTTTCTATTTTAAGTGTTCCTTGTACTGATATTTGATTTTTTAATTAAGTTGTTAGTTAATTTTCACTGCTTATTTTTATTTTTCATCTGCAGTTACTTGATGCTAAAACAAGAAGTACAAGCCTTCTCTTCTATCCCTCACAAGCTAATAAGCTTTTTCATGTTTTTTTTTTAGAATCTAGTACTGCAGGTGAAATTTAGAAACAAGAAGACTCACTTCATTATTTACAGTAACTATATGGTTTTAAAAAAGCAATGCTTATCCAGATGTTTTGGTTGCTGTAGTATTAAATTTTGTTTTATCATATGAGACCAATACTGATATTTAATTTAGTTTAGTTTTAATATCTGGTTTTTAAAAAGGCTCTTTTTAATTGCAAATTGGTTTCTTTTCATTCATGTTAGAAACTTTATCTGGTTTTCAGTATGAATTCCACATATTTCAGTTTTGTTCTTTTCAACTGCAGAAATAAATAAAACAAATAGTAGGGTATTTTCATTCAATAGAAAGTTAATTTCTGATTTTTGGAGACATCGTAGTATACCGTGAAGAACTGGAGTAAGTCATACTTCTGTGCTATAAAAGTGCGGTGCCGTTCCATGTTATTTCATCAGATATCAGTTTATTAAGGGAGAATGTAAAACAGCTAAGTTAGCTAGGAAGCCTGCTCTGTCTTTGAGCTAGCTGTAGGAAAGCAACACATTTCTGTGGGACAGCTTAGAGTTGGAGTCTAAGTCTAACACATGCTTCAAAATACCTGAGATGATAGACTTCTATTCTGAACCTCCTCTTGAGAGAGGAAAAGAATTCAGACTGACTACAGAGGAGCAGCCAAACAATTTGAAAAAAGTCACAGATAAACAGTCCTCAGAATGCATTTGGCAGGTTGATGTAGTTCGGACATTGTACTTATAGCCTTGATGCTTAGAAACCTACCCTTTATTTTGTCACTATTTTTCATAATAAATTCATAATAAATAGTGCATTTATTTGTGAATTAAATAAAAGCTTGAATTCTGTAGAAAGGAGCATGTCAGGAAGGCCACACAGTTTAATTTTACAAAAAACTGGCATTTCTGAGACATTTCTCACCAATGCTGACATAATTTTAAGAACATCGGGAGACAGCCATACCACCTATTGCAGGGCACCTAGTGCACAGGACAGGCTAATTTGACACATATAAAGCATGAGAAATAGCTACGATTCTCTGGCTCTCCTCGTCTCTTCACAGGCTGTCATATTTTTGGTCCTTTGCCTGAAGCCTTTAAGATCCATTTTTTGTGCCTTTGGACTGTAAAATATTACACAGTTCAACTAAAGCCTAAAAAAGGAATCCTTATAGCCCTATTGTACAGGCAATAATATTGGATATCTACTCTGCATCTGAATGATAATTCTGCCAGACCGATTATTGACAATTATCATAACGTCTTTAAAGAAATGGTCACTCATGGAGAAGCAGTGTTAAAATGGTTGTTTAACTTTTTTTTAAAAAAAAAAGGATCAGAAGCAGAATATTTAAACACTTTGATCGTGAAATGCAGAATTTCTTTCAAAAAGGTGCCCTCTTTTGAGGGTCCCAAATTCTTCGCATATATTTGTAGTATTTTAAAGTATGCATGTATTTTACTTCCTTTGTCCCTGAAGTTGCTGAAGTAAAACAGAAGTGAATTATGGCAAAGCAGAGTTCTGAGATGTAAAAATCTTGGCATTCA
This sequence comes from Dromaius novaehollandiae, assembly GCF_036370855.1. NCBI lineage: Eukaryota > Metazoa > Chordata > Aves > Casuariiformes > Dromaiidae > Dromaius > Dromaius novaehollandiae. Next base: position 139,254,000 of record NC_088099.1, on the reverse strand, counting down.
AGGCGGATGCTGTTGTACCTACCTCTGTGCTTAATGATCGCATAGAATAGGTACATTTCAAAATTAAATTTATCTCAGACGTTGCAGCCTAGTTTACAAAACTTTGTGACCAGTGATTTGTGACATGCATAGACCAAATTTCACACACTGAAATAGGTGTAGATCTATTTTATGGTATTTGCCAGCACAAAGATGTATATCAAAGACATTAAACAGCAAATACAGAGATCATAAGAATCAAAAGGTTGTGGTGGCTTGATTCATTCAGTAAAGTCAGTGTTTCAGGGGTTAACTCAAATCTCAGAACCATGTTGCAGATTGCTGTTGCGCCAACAAGTGGAGCCATAATCCATTATTTTTCCAGGGTGAATAATATGGTTGCACATTGCTGTAAAAATGAGAATTGATGCTGAATGCTTGCTGTTTTCACAACCATCTGTTAGGATATGATGTCTTAGTCATTATGGAAAAATTAAAAATGAATTATATTGTTATGAAATTAATCCTTATTACCTGGTTTGCATAATTTTGTGTCTTACCCCTCTCTTTTTCCTCTCATGTCAGGATGGTAGGCTGCAGTATGTAAGAAGCACAGCTGTTTATAAATTTTAAAAGTTTAGAAAACCACTTTTAGGTTGAGTCTTTTCAGAAAGTAAATCATTTGTATGTTGTCTTCCTACTAGAGTCTGAGTAAGAATAGAATCAAGCTGTATATGTAACAAAATAAATTACACGTAACCAAAACTAAAAAAAGCAGTGTTTATCCACCACCTGAAGCCTTATGTAGACCCTGCCTCACAAGCCTGGCTTACAACGAACGCCGCTGTGTCTGACTTTCCATAGCTTTGGTACATTTCTATCCTTCATGTTTGCGGTCTCACAGGTTATCATTAGAGTGAGAAGATTATTTTTGTCTCTTTTCCATTACCTCAGCAAGTCAGAACAAATCCACATGACTCCCAACCTTAGTTTACTGATCAGTGAATATCAACCATTACCCATCTTTCAAGTATAACTTCTAAATCCCAGCAGAATTAATCAAGCGAGCCAAAAGCTGCATGCTGTAGTTCCCTGAGGTACCTGAGCATATGAACGCACTGAGAAATTTGGAGCATTTGAAGAAATGCTTTCTTTTCCTTTGAAAGATGCCGATTCTTCAAAAGCAGAACTTTCTGCCCCAAAATATTTTTCGGTGCTGTTTTCATCTGGAAGGCTTTTGGGGTTCAAGACATGATTTCTGGCAAAACTTAGAATCTAAGATGCCCAAGTCCAAAATAACACCTGTTTTGTGCACTCCTCTGAGACGTGAACTAGTTCTCCACCAGGCGCATGCCCTAATCAGCACATGGGTAGGGAGGCATGTTTCTCTTGCCCTTTGGCCAAAACATCAAAACAGTTTGAAGCAAAGAGGTCAAACTTACCTCTGTCTGGGAGAGTCTGCTGTGCTATCTTGTATTCCACACAGTAAAACATTCTTCTCACCTCTAATTAGGGACTTCTTTTTTTCTCTTATATATACTAAAAGTAATGCAATATGGGATTCTAAAGATGTTACCTAGGGTCAAGTAAGTCTTCTTCATACTCTTTTTTTTTTTCCTTTGTGTTAGTTTTCGTAGTTCTTTGCAAACTTATAAATATTTAGAAATAGTAAAGGTTCCCGCTCTATTGTCTTTTTCCTGCTCATCTAACAAAAAATAGCCTCCATTTATAATAAGGACAACTGGCAAACGCTTAACCTGTAAGACGTGTTTGCCTTTGCTTTCTTAGGAAAAAATGTAATTAGTTGAAATATTTTAAAGCAATTTAGCATATTTCCTGTAAGTTCTCACTCTTTGTTAATATGCTTTTATTGCATGATGAAAGCAGACTCCCGTCATAGATTTTAGTGAGTGCTAGTAGGTATTTGCATCCTGGCAGCATAGGTTGACTCCAGTTTAAAACCAGTGAAAGTTTGGGGTCACTGGTGTGCCATTTGGTGATTCTCTGAAATCTCACTCCTAAATATCAAGAAACCAAGAGTAAAAGAGAAAGTCTGATTATAAATTCACAGATCAGTGGTTCCAAACCTGTGGTCCGCTAGGCTTTGGTAAGTGCCTCGCAGAACTGTCCTAAATTTGTTTTCTGTTACAAATTTGACAAAGCTTCTGCTTTTGTCCGCAAGAAATGCTGAAGTTCACAATAAGCCACTTTCCAAAAAGTAATCACTATTCTAGGCGATACAACAAAGCTGAGAAGTAAAACCAGATGGCGGTGGTCCTAAACTCATCCCTGCGTGGACAGAGGAGGCTGTCAGTTGCATCCTGTGTGGCCCTGGCTGGGGCTCACAGGCTGCTGCTCTTTCCCTCTAAGGGAAGATGCTGTCTGGCCCTTAGAGCTGATCCTACCAGAGAAATTCCCCACCCACTTCTCCCCTTTGCTCAGTTAACATCTCTCGTTTTAAACATTTTGGCAATATTTTTCTTCTAAATTCTGCACTGGGGGTGTGTGGATGGACAATGTGGCAAAGTGACTGTCATTTTTACTGTGCATTAACATATCTTTCCTCCTTCCCGCCCCAACACCAAGCAGCATGCTCGACAGTGCAAGTCGTCTGGATGAAGAGCATAAGCTGATCGCCAGGTATGCAGCAAGGCTGGCAGCAGAAACTTCTTCATCAGTAAGTGTTTTAATTAAAGGAAGGTACTTTCCTTCTTTATTGTTTCAGGGGCTTGACAAGATAAGGGAAATTATATCTGAACCCTGATGATTCTTTTCCCTACCCTTTTCATCGGATTCCATTATGCTTTATGAATAATACTTCCATGCAGGTCGTTTAAACCAAAGAATCCACATACTAATGCATATAATCTATATACTAATGTAAGGGTATTTAAACAATTACAGAAAAGAGAATCTGACATCTTGAACTCAAGCAAGACTGGAAAATATTGGCTGGACTGGCTTTGGTTAAAGGCTAATGACTTACTGCGGGAAAAAAAAAGTGGTGGTGAATCCATTTTACTCTTTAGTTCAAATATCACAGCCACTAGGGCCCTAAGTGCGGAGATTTGTGAAGATGATCTTCGACAGGGTGACTGTAATGACCCACTGCATTAGCCCTGGCTCCCATTTTCATTTCAGAGCAGTGGTTATTCTCCTCTATGTATCCCAAGGTAGAAGGCAGTGACAGACTAAAACCTCACTAACTATATTCAGGAATAAAAGAGAATGAAGCAGGAGCATAATTGAAGTATATAAAATCTTAAATGGCATAAATAAGGTCAGCCTTTTTTTTCTATCTCAGCACATCTGATAGAACAAGGAACCATAAATGATAGCTAAGTGAAAAGCAGCCAGTCCAGAATGTCAGGAAGCATATTTTCATGCTGAGATTTACACAGTGGGGTTTATTGAAAGAGCAAAATCGGGCAAGGCTACTCACGTAAAAACACTGAGTCACATTCATCCCAAGTGAAGTCAGTGAGGATGAATCTGCCGCCCAGTGTGGCCATCTGTCCTGTAAGATTTCACACTACCTGCAGCAGCGGGAGAAGAGAGCAGAGCACAGATTCTGATGGTCTTTCAGCCCATCCCAACTCAGTCCCTTTCAGATGCATGACATAGCATGGCTCAGATTTGAGCCAACCTGTGGATGGTTGTTTTGTCACTGAAGGACAGCAATTCCATATAAAATGTGAATTCCCTGTTAATATTGTCTCTAGGTGGAAACTGCAGCATCCGGGATATCTAGCATGTGTCCCCAATAGGTGGGAAACTTAGGACTTAGTATTTAAGCAAATTTTAAATAGGTCTGGTTTGGAGTGATGTTTTGAATTTCTCTTTGCCATCCAGGTACCCATTTTTCTGTGCCTTTCAAATAAAACAAACAAGAAGTGAAGGTTTCAGTGTACAGAAATCTTTCAGGAGCACAAGAGTGGTATCACAATTTTTGAAAGCCACATTAATAGCAGAGTGGAAATTTTGAAAGCTTTGCTGGCAGTCATTCTGTTTCTCAAGGAACCAAATATGTTAATAACACTGTGCCTGCGGAATAAAGATCCTGTTACATCCATTAGTGTGCCTCAGTTCTTCTTTTTTTATGCTCTCTTTCTTGATGGCCAGAATGTTAATGAGAAAATGTACAGGTAGCAGAAAAACTAGTCAGTGATTACAGACACACATTTTCCCCCATGGATAGTCTTAGTCCTAACCAAGTTTAGCACTGAGATGTCTAGTCTTACCTTTTGAGGGCCAGCTCCTGCAAGGTGCTGCCTCCAAGGAGGCACTTGGCATCACTTAACATTGGGCTCCACAGTAACACTTCACAGTTTTCTGAAAGATAGGAACACTCCCATTTTTGGCGGGTCATGGTAATAACTCAGCAGAGTACTTTTTTAATTTCTGATTCTTCCATGCTAGATTTAAGAATATGTGGATCTCTTTAATAGTTACGAAACTCTAACTGCCTTTTGAATTCTGGAACTGCAGTGTGATTGATAAAATGCTGAAATACGGGAGTGTGAACAAACAAACCAATATTTTATTGCTGATAAACATGACAAAGAGAATAGTCCAGTAAAGCTGTAGTGAGTTCTGCCTAGTTTGGTAAGAAATAATTTATTTTCCACTTCACTTTATTGAAAAAAAAATAAGGTTCTGTTGTGTCTTAAGGACTGGAGAAAGAGCTTTTCTGAAAGTATGATCAGAGTGTATAAGAGAACTTGAATGTGCCAAGCAACCAGACTGAAATCTGAATACAAAAGCTTTCAGACTGAGAGTACAACCATACTTTCAAGGGAAAGAAGCATCACTGAAGTGGAAACATCTCCTCTTTTTTTGGAGGGAGAAGCTGTTGCTTCAGTGTTCCCCTCTTGTCTTCAGTATCAGAATTAAGAGCCACTTTACAACAATTGCCAGCAATGGTGCCATTGCCTTGGTGTTCAGACAGACGGGGTTAGACACTTTTACAGTTGGTTCATAGAAAGCTCCTTGAGGCAGCAATGAATGACAGGATGGTAGACACAGTCTTATTTACTCTAGCACTTATACTGCTCTTACTAGCAATGGAGCTGTACTGGTATGAGCCACAACATGGATGATCTTTTAGTGTAGGCAAGTCTGGTATTGCATTTTCTGTAAGCAAATTTCACGGAACGGTTTTTAGTTGACCTCCTACGTGTGTGCTAGTTATTCCTTTCTCAGTGCAGCCTTCTCTTTCACAACAGCAGCAGGGACAGCAGAGAGGAGCATCAGATATCTCTTTCACCATTGATGCAAATAAGCAACAAAGGCAGCTGATTGCAGAGCTTGAAAACAAAAACCGGTAAGCATCCACAAAGCGCCAGGTTTTGTTCAGTGCCATATATTGCATGTGTTTATTTGGTTCTTAAGACTTTTCATCTCCTACTTCTATACAATTTACATACATACACACATGCATATGCCCCCTCTACAAAAAGCACAGGGCATGAAAGTAGCCCCAGAATATGACAAAGCCTTTAAGATCCATAGGCAGTCTGTATTTTAAATAGTAATATTAAATGACATGATACAATCATTGATACTTTACTGTTTTCAGCAGCTATTTGTTCAGTTCAAAAAAAATGTCCTGTTTCAAAAGCAGATTAATTTTAAATTGGATCCTCTGCAGAACTGTAACATCGAATAACATAAAAATCTGTCTTACATATATATTATGTTCCCTTGCTTTTATTTGTGAAGAAGATGATTAAAGCTCTCCAGAACACGATCTGTCTCAGAAAAACAGGAATTTTTTTGCAAAAAGGTTAGCAGTAAGTTAGGCTGCTGATAAAATCAGAAACTAGGTACAGATGTAACTGACACTAGGAGTGTTTGGGAGAAATAGCCTGGCCATCCAAAAGAGGAGATCACCATGGCTTCATTGGTGTCTGTGGAGTGACACCCATTTGTAATCAGCAGAGGATCTAGCCTTCGGTCTCAGACTGCCTGATGTCATGAAATGTCTGTTTTTACTGCTGGACTAAGAAATACAGGACAACCCAAACCAGATGGTTTCCTGTTCCAAACTGCACTGCCTTCTGTCACAGCGTAATGATCCACCATCTCCACTCTTGATTTGTCTTTATAGTTTGAGTCTGCCTCCTGGCTGTCTGATAGCCAACACATTGTGAAGAAGAGAAAAAAAAATCACAAAGGTTTCAACCTTCCACTGTGAAGCCTTATACTATATTTCTGACAGCACTCCAATGTTGGGAATTCATTCATAACAAGTCCTATTAAAGTACTTCTCCATGAATTGCTAACCACTCTCAAATCTGTAGTTACACTAGAAGTATTTTTTTCAGTGCAAAATATTTTTTTCTGATACTGAAGATGGTCCAGATATTATTCTAGTTTTTGCTAAGTTCATGTGGTGCTTGAATTATTCATGGGGAAGGATTAGATTTATGGAGTTATTTAACTAAGCATATAGTTATTTCGTGTCTACCCTTGATTTTGGGGGCCTTGAAGAAATGTTTCCCTTTTGTTGTCAAGTTCTAAAAGTTTATTTAAAAAATATCCAGAAACCTGTCCCACTTTTGAGAGCTTCACTAAACTTTTTGTCAGTTAGAGCCCAGTCATTATATCCCTATACTGAAGAGCTACATACAGTTACACTTTTTCTCCTCTTGCAATGTGCAGACCGCTGGTTTCGTGGAAATGTACTGACTTGTAGTCTTCTGCTTATTCTCTTCCCCAAGAGAAATCCTACAGGAGATCCAGAGGCTGAGACTTGAACATGAGCAGGCATCTCAGCCCACACCAGAGAAGGCACAACAAAATCCCACTCTCCTTGCAGAGCTGCGGCTCCTGAGGTAAGCGCACAGCAGTAATACCGTCAGGAATTCCTGAGGCTGGACATTTAACAATAAGGGAAGAAAGATGACACAATCCTGACTTAAAGTTTGGGGGCTATTTAAGTAAATAGAACAATGTGCATTTTTTGCTCATTTCATTGCAGGCTGTAGTCATGAAAATAACTAAGCTTATGCTTTAAACAGCATGCATGAGGAATCTCACGTATTATTCATCTACATTAAATTAAGCATGTGCATTAGTGTGTGCAGAGTTAGGCCCTCAGGTCATTTGGAATAGGTCCCCACAGCCATGTCCAAATATCATTAATTACGTGGGGAAAAACCTGTTATTCTGTCAGAACAAGTGCTTCTACAAAGTCTTCTCATTTAGGCTAAAGTAGATATGGAGTTACATGAAAATACAGCCAGAATTAGACATTAAATTGCTGGAAAATTTCCCCATGTGTTAAACTCTAAGGAGAGATTGGTCCTCTTCACTGTGCAAAACTGGGCTCCAGGATTATACTCTATGTCATGTCAGAAGTGAGGAATAATACCATTTGCAGCAGCTGAAGAATTAGAGAATTATTTATTTAATTCTCCCACCAAGCTAAAAACATTGATAGGTGTGTGCGTGCATGTTAATTAGGATACTATAAGTAGATATACTAATTGCCATGTATATTGCATTGAAGGAAAACAATTATCTTTGGCCGAGATCTGTAGGCTTCCTGGAAGTCCTGAAGTTTTTTGTAGTGAGACCCAGATTGGGAATCCAGTAAGAACCGTTCAGAACACTTTGCATATATAAAGAACAGCCTATAAATACTTTCTTTCTAGTGAAATAATGTTAGATTAAATTTCATTCCTCCATACAGCAGTTTTCTCATGAGAAAACTGAAGAAAACTTTTGGCCACATAGCTGCTTCTTTTCTCACAAATAGTATTTTAGGTGGCTAAGTCATAAGTGAAGGTAATTACTGTAAGAAACTGTGGTAAAGTCTTTCTTTACAAATACTGTATGATTTTACTGTTGACTTTTACACACTAAAATATTTTCCTGTTTCACAAATAATTACTTTTGCTATCCAGTCTGAAGCCAAATTAGCTTCTTCCTTTATATGAGGCATTTCAGTATGTAATTAATCCTGGATACCTACAGGCAAGTGACATTCTGTGAGAGCTGAAGAAATAAAACTGAATATGATCAAAATGCATACACTGCACAAAATATACTATTCCTGTATCTCCTTCTGTGCATCAAGCCTAAAGTCTATTTTAAGCAGGTTTAGGAGATTGGTTTTCTAGATAATTGAAAAATAAATTTATTATCCCTAAAAATAATCAAATGATTGCGCAGTGTTAGTTGCTTGACTACTTAATTCTCCCTTCTTTCAAATTGCTACACATCTTAAAAGCATAATAACCTTATTTAAATTTACTGACATGGGATGTCCCTAGGGCACTGATGCTGAGTTCCTCAATTACGATATCTTTTCTGATTTAATATGCACTGTCAGACACAGCAAAAAACTTTTAATCTGTGGGCTTGTACTGCTTTGCATGCCATCCAAAATGTTCACCAGTTGAAAGTTAAAAGATTTTCTTTTGGTTTACTGTGGAATTTTGGCAAACTCTAACATTACTGTACACTTAAGATGTCCTGAGGCTGTTCTTATCATGGGTAAAACAGCAGAACTTCACAAAAATCAAAGAGCAGCACTGATGCACATCGGTTAACCCACAGATTTCGGGGCTTGAAGCAATTAAGGCATTAGGTCGTTTTAGTTCATGTAATATTATGAAATGCTGGAATCTGTAAATTATTTTGTGAGTGCCTGTACCAGCTTCTCTCACTAGCTGCTGTACTGTTGCAGATGCTGAAATGAGTTTCTGAACATTACAATCCTTCACATTACTACTACTGTCCTTGAGACAGGTTGCAAAGCCCATTACTTTTAAGAATTTGCTCTGCAGTACCACTGGAGAAAAAAAATAAGAGGAGTGGCCTGTAAATTGTATATAACTTAGACCCTCTCTCCCTATAGAATGAATCTAAAACCCAACAGAGATATGTACTAGGACCTGCCAGTTTAAATTACAGCAGTAATGGATCTTGTATTTATTACCACTCTCTCAAACTCATTTGCCTTTGTGCAATTCACAGCATTTCCCACCATTAAGTGCTCGGAAGAGAAAATCCTGCACAGACAGTTTGTAGCAGAAAGGACATTAATCCTCCAGAAGAGTAAATTCAGCCTGGCAGTGTTAATATTTGATCCTAATATATAGGTGAGAGATAGCACACATGAGCTATCATGTAGAAATCAGTGATGTTTATATGAGTAACTGCTCACACAACCTACATAGAAGACTCAAAATCATGGTTTCATATTTCCTTACATATAGGAAGCATATTTAGTATTGTTGATTCTGGTCCTCTTTCATCTGGGAGAGAAAAAACATGTCACATTTTACAGGTAGTACAAGGTTCATGACATAATGTTTTTAGGATGTTTGTAACACAGTAGTGTATAAAAAAATACCCAATATATACGCTTTTCAACAGTGATATTGCTAATTATACCACAGCTTCCAGGAGGCAACAATTATATTTAGCATTTATTTGGAAACCTCTCCTACAATTCAGTGATGGTTCATGACATGCAAGCCAGGGCAGAGCTGTACCCCATCCGGTACCCCCCTCCAGTGCCCTGGAGCTGTACAAAATCAAAGCTGTTCTCATTTATGTGGACACAGACTGGCTGTCACACTTGGAGTGGATCAGTATTCACACTGTCACGGGACCAGCATTGGCCTCAGAGTCTGAAGAGCTATTTTCAACCAGTTATAGCTCCACTATAACTGGTTATTTACTCTAGCTTTTGGAGAAAATAGAAACAATGCAGATCACTGTGGTATCCTGGCTTAATTTCTGAACTCTCTTGGCTACTCTCATATCTGGCTCTGTTCAGTGCCTCTGCTGTAATTTCATGCCCTTCAGGGCATCATTCTATTTTTTTCTGATAGTGAGTGAGTTGGTTATTGACTAGAGAGATTCAAAGACAAAAAATGAAATCACTGTCAGGCATTCCCGCAAGAGAAAATATACCCAGATTTGTCTGAACCTCATTTGCTGTTTGGAGAAGGGTATGTGTCAGTGTCTGTCTCTTCCCTAAGCACTGTGCTCTGTAGTATTCTTAGTAGGAGGGAATGCCCTAGCTTTCATGTAGCCTCACTTGCTGGGCACTATGCTGAATTCAGAGAACGGGTTTGCTCTCCTGCAGTCTATAGGTACTACCTCACAGTAGCACTGAGGAAACAATGCAGTTAACCAGTTGAAATGCTGACATTACGAAGGATAAACTCTGGTCCTGAATCTTATTTCTCAGACAGCGGAAAGATGAGCTGGAACAGAGGATGTCTGCTCTCCAGGAAAGCCGGAGGGAGCTTATGGTTCAGTTAGAAGGCCTCATGAAACTACTGAAGGTAAGGATCTCTGCTTGATGTTAACAGGGAGAAAAGGCACAGCAGAGCAAGAGAAGAGGGGGAAGAGAGTTGACAAAAAAATTCTGCAGAACTTGACTGTTTCCTCCCATAAAAGTTGGCTTTGTTTCCTTCCCTTTCTATTTTTTGCCTTGGTCTTTAATTCAGGGGTTTCAAATGATGCTCAGATTATGTTGTTCCTGCAGTAACACCACATCATCATTGTGTGCTAAGTGGATGGAGCAGTAGAGAGAGGCTCAGTAGTATTGAAGAATTAACACAGTTCGTTGAATGATGTGGTGCAGCATAACATACAGTCCTGTTTTGCTCATTTGCAGCAAGGTACAGCAAGGTACTCTGGATTTCAGGCTAGTAATCTCTGGATCAGCCATTTGACAATGTCCAAAACCAAAATATTTTGTGGCAGGTCCAGTTTCAGGTGTTTTTATAGTTTTCTCTCTTGAAGACATCAAATACATAACAAATGGATGAGAAAAGAACAAAATGACAAGTAAAATGAGGTAACTAACGCCTCAGAAAAAACAACTCAGCGCCCAAGCTGGCAGCACAGAACTGTTTTTACTAGTTCCTTTAACTTTTCCCCTTCTGTTAATAATTCTGTCAGAAATGTGATCCGACAATCACATCTGGCTATCTAACTTTAGAGATGCTTTTCTGATAATGCTTGGTCATTTTCTTAAATACAGAAGCAAACCCTTGTTAAAAAGATGAATCACATGTTTGCAGAGGATCTCACTTAAAAATCGAGATCTCAAAAAGCACTTGTATTTTTAAGACAGACTAGGGTAACATGAGAAATGTGTCTTCATTTGCAAACTTTTGCCCCATTTTGGGTGATATGCCTCAGAACAGATGATGCCAGAAATTCACGCTGGAAGAAACAACTCTGAATGGCATGAATGTTTTGTTGTTGGCCATCCCAGATAAATTGTGTGCATGGTAATTCAGTGCAACTTGGGTCCAACTCAGCTCTGGCAGGAGCAGAAAGAATTTCACTGAAATCCATTAAGCAACACCTGTTTGCATCAAAGGGTGAGTTTGGCCCCCTGTGTCATTTGCATCTCCCCAGACACAGCCTTCTGCAGCCCAGAGGTGGGAAATGGTGGTCCCTGAGCAGTGAAGCCAACCAAGTAGGCAGCGGAGTCTCAGGAACTAGGCGTAGCCTGAATACTTTTCCCTCTACCTAGGAAATGCTGTGGTGCTACAACTAGGGGTAAGGGCAGTGTGCCGCCGGTGCACTGACTGGACAAAGAGAATTTTTGGTAGGAAATTACACTAGCTTTCTGCACACTTTGTACAGTTCTGGCATTTCAAAGCAGCCAGAGCTGAGACTGTAACCTATTTTCAGCTATCTCAATTTTAACTTCACCGTGTGCCTAAGTTTGCCTTTCTTCTTCTACTCTTCACTTACGTCCTGGCTAATCTAATGTGCTGATCCTCTTTCCCTTTAGGAAGAAGAATTGAAACAGGTAATAAGTTACCTGCTTATAGGAGACATCACTAACTCTTAAATGTGATTGTATTTGTGTGATTTATTTTACTACCTTTGCTTGAAATGTGTGCATATTCTTCAGACCAAAATTTGTATTCTGCACTTCTTTCACATATTATTTTCAAGTATTTTGGAGCAATTTTCACAATTAAAGATTGCTGCCTCTTGGTTTCATCAGGAGAAGCACAGTCAAAAATTTGATATATTCTGTCTATATGGTAGAGTGTGCAGAGTTTGTAGGTAATGCTCAACTTCATAAAAACTAGCATTTTGGCTAATTTTTAAAAGGCATCAGTCTGTTGCAGCAAGAAAATGTGACCAAACAGCACCTCTGTATAAGGTCTGTCTTTCTGGTTCTGCATAATAGTATTAACAGATCTTCTTTTGCAAAAGAAGAGTCCCCAACATGACAAGAGTTTCCATATCATACAAAATACACACTGGACAGTACTAAGTACATTTTAAGGCTATTATGAGATATCAGTTTTCCCCCACAGAGCAATAGTCTCACTGAATACCAAGTGATGATGCTAAGGAATTACTCCCAGAATTTCCATGAAATGATCCCCATTAAACTATACCATTTCACAATCTGTTGAAAGATACAGAATTAAATTAATTTCTGTAGGAATTTGATTGGAATGAGCAGTCTGGCAATTCATTTAATGCATATGAACTTTCTCTGCTGCCCTTTCTCAAGAAAGGGTAATGAGGACATCGTGTATGTGTAATTTCTTTTTCATTTATTAAGGTTAGGGGATGGACTTTCCCAATATGTGATCCCTCTTCAATTCCGGCAGAGGGAGCAATGATCTAAAACTCCTGTAAAGCAATTCAAACAATTTATCCTAAGCATGCATGAAACTTGATAATGATAAACATTTTGCTGTCTAGCAAGGGTTAATTAAAAATCTTTAGCATGTTGACTAGGGATAGTGAATTTTAAAAATACATTAAGTTTTCCTAAAAGACACCAGAACATTGACAGCTGCAACCAATTAAGCTATAAAAGCTGAAGCTGTCTACATTTCTGCGCTGTCTGTCATAGCTTTCCCTTCCTCCTTTTTCAGCATGCCTTAGTCCTCAGCTGGTGGGGTTAACTAAGTTTGGGATCAATTTGGTGCTTGATTTCTCTGCTAAGAATACCAAGGAGTTGCTTACTGCTGGTTATCTTAGCAGGTTTCCAAGCAGCTAGCTCTAGTCCGTGAAAACCGTGTTTCTCCCGACACCCAGTAAGCAGGAATCCAGTCCTAGTGACGTTCCCTTCCCACCAACTTGGAGTGAACTGGATGTAGCTAAGCAAAATATAATAAAAGTGCTCACCTCTTTTAAATCATTCTCTAATATTCTCCTATTTCAACTTCCTTTTCATCGATTCTGTCCGATATTGCACAAATCATATAAAAACAGGAAGTTTTTAGCTGGATAGGAGAATCCAAATGCTTCCTTTTTCTGTGCTTCCCAAGCAGTTTATTCGAAAATGGAAAGCTACAGATAAGAGGGCATTGTTTATCATAACCACAAGATGTCAAGCATAACTATAAAGTAGACTCAACACTAAGCACTGGTGAACGGTTTTTTACATTTCTCCTGTGGGAAAATTCCAGAGCAGAAGTACTGGCAGGCATCCGTTATTTTTAGTAAATAAAATGCCCATTATGTAGTTCATTCCTTAAATGTGACTTGATTATAGAAACAAATTGAATCCATTTTTTTCTCATCTTCTCTGAAAGTTCCCACTGTTGTTAGTGTTCCCTAGAGCTGCCATCGAAGGCAAAGGGAAGCTGAGGAAACAGGGCAAGCAGAAGAGAACTGGGAGCAAGAAGCTCTTCACTGTATAGCTCTCCGTTTCATAGAGGAGTCGGGGTCACGGCAGAAGATAGCTGTAGCTGCCAGATCTCCCGCCCGATGTGCAGTGGGTACGACCTGCGAGGGCCTGGGGGCATCACCAGGTTGCTGTGGGCCCTGTCTCTGGGGGACTAGCATCGTTCACCCAGCTGGAAGCAGAGCGAGGGTGGCTGAGTTCTCAGCCGGCCACCTCAGGGTTTGATTTCTGCGAGAGTAGGTACAGAGAAGTGCAGAAACAGCAGAGCTTCTGGCCCTTATGTTTTCAACCTCCCTTTCATCCATCATTTAAATGTTTTAAAACTGATCATTAAAAAAAATTGTAAGTATTAACTCCTCCATTCCCTTATCAGTAATGTGCTTATTTCTCATAAACCTAATTTGCCACCATGTCTCTCCAGTGATAATGTCTCTTTAGAAAGGAGAGAGAGGAGAAAAGAACAAATAGTTTAGTATTCCAATACATTATTTATGATTAGAAGCAGGATTTTTTAAAAATCTCAAAGAGCAATGCTACACTTATTCTGTAATGGGCTGCTATTGACTTCTTTAGAAGATTCCCCGAATCAGATCTGGGCTGGGAATCAGAGGAAATGGCATAGAAAGAGTTAAGAAATCATTCCAAATTCTCAAAATAAACACAGAGCGAGGGAGACGCCAGCCTTAATGTTATTTTTCACTGTAAACAAACAGGCGCATGTGTTCTAGTTCCTGTTTTAAAAGTACTCAAGCCATTTCAGTCACTGGCCTGTACTGAACACAGATTTTCAGTCCTGACAAGAGGAGTGTGGTTTAGTTTGGGTTGGAGGGTTTGTTTTTCCTTATGTGAACACACATTCCAAGGGCTCTGAAGCAGTCAAGGAAAAGTGCACGGTGTCCCTTGGTATCACTCACCCAGCTGCATTTGTAAAAAACATTATTTTGTAAAGTCTGTTTGAATTTCAACTAAGTGATACTAACTGTGAGGTGCTAACAGCATGACATTTTATATGACTGGTATTAAAACATTTTAACTTCCAGCAGCTGAACCCATAGCAGGAATCTAAATTGCCCTATCCCTGTAGTATTTGGGCAGTGCCTGAGTATATCCTGTAGAGTGAAGAATTTAATAGTGTATGATTTAGTAGTGGCTTAAAATAGTTCTCTAGCTCAGAATAAAAAGCATTAAGCTACATTATTTATTGAGAGTGTCAGATTTTATGTGACTGAGAGGTTGCATGTACATTTTAAAACTTTATGGCATGAACTTTTCCTGTAAGGATGCAGAGGCTCAGGTATGAGTGCACAGATGAGCTAAAATGGAAGCATTCAGAGTAAAGAGAATATTTCAATTCCTTACCCACACTGAAAGCTGCTTCAGTGGTAGCCTCTTTCCACTTCTCAAAGTTTGAATGATTTACTTTTCATCACACTCGCACATAAACTGGGGGAGTGAAAGAAGGGGGAGGATGGGGGGAGAAGGCCTATACTTTGGTATTTATTTATTTATTTTTTTTAACTTAGCTGTCTGACATTTTCCCAAGTTTCGAGAAAGTCAGATGTGGACTTGTATTTTCCTACCCATTATTTTCTACACAACATTGTTGCTGTTCCCTAGCAAACAACTAACTTCAGTAGGTTTCTTTTAGCAAAATTAACATAACCCAACTCATCTACAAACAGCATGATGCCTTTGAGGTGAGGGATGGGTGACAAGGACAGCAGGCCAAGTCTCTTGCAAAGACCTATTTAACCATTTGTGATTGTTTTCCAGACCCAAGGGGCAGGCTCCCCTCGTTCCTCACCCAGCCACACTATCAGCCGACCTATTCCCATGCCCATCAGGTCTGCCTCTGCCTGCTCCACCCCGACCCACACACCTCAGGACTCGCTGACTGGGGTGGGAGGAGATGTGCAGGAAGCCTTTGCACAAAGTAAGTTTCATTAGTAGGTTGCCTGAGGTACTCAGAGACTATCTTAAGAATCCTTTTTTCTCCTGGTTAATGACCAAATGAACTTGAGTTTTGGAATTGCATAGAAAGAACAAAACAGAAAAAACAGCTGTGGTTTACCAATGAAAATCAATTTGTCTGCCATGAGACGGCTCTCCAGGCGAGCAGCTAAGTGGAAACCATTTAGAACTAGATAGTGATGCCAACGAATGGATTTGGTGGTAAGAGGGAATTTTGGTGCAAGATGGTCAAAGCAATTATCAGTGCTCTATTAATGAAAATATAAAGAACTGTTACTGACCTCAGCAAGGTGTTGTGAGTGGGTTTGTTTTTAAATAAAGACTGTGCTGAAGAATAGATATTAGAATCATAGAGTAATTTTGGTGGAAAAAGCATCTCATCCAGCCTCCTGCTGCAAGAAAGCCAGCTTCAAAGTGAGATCAAATTGTTCAGGCCTTATCCAACTGAGTTTTTAATATCTCCAAGCATGAATTTTCCACAGCCCATGTTCCAGTGTTTGACCACACTTCACTGTGTAAATTTTTGTCCTTGTATCTGGTTGGAATTTCCTTTGATGCAACTTGTGATTGTCGTCCTTTCTCCTTTTGCTGCGAGCCTGTGAGAAGAGTCTGGCTAGACTAGACAGGAATCTAGTCTGGAAGTCTGGGTGAACACTTCCTTAGCTTTTCCAGAAAAAGGACATAGGCTGTATTGTGTTTCTCATTCCCCTTTCCACTCTCTTGTCAAGTAACAAGAAATGTTAAACTGTTTTGAATTTCTGAGACTACGGATTAAATGATTATGTTGAATACAGAAGAAAGTAAATACTCCATGAGACCTGAACGAGGAAATATTCCTTCTTTCTCTAAACTGCTTTCTTCTAAAATATTTATATTGCTGCAATTCTTTTATTTGAGCAAATTCTTGCTTTGTTTCACCAGTACAAATCAAAATGTAAGTGGTGTTCTGGGGTTCCTCTGCTGTGGTGGATGTGTATTTATCCCCAAGAGCCCAGTTCTGCCTTCCCGTGCACCCTACCCTTTGCCTTCCTTATGTACGTTATGGCCAGGTTGAATCCATAATGCAGTCAAGAAATTTCTACTAAAGTGCTGGTAAATTCATGTATTAAACATGTTTTACTAAGGCATAATTCCTAGTCCCAGCATACCAGGTTGCTGCATACCTCATTTGCTGTGAGAAAAGAAACAAACACGAAACATTTTTCTTCTTTTTGCTATGAAAAATTGAGAGATGCAAAAATATGGACCCTATCCGCTATGATATTGTAGAACACTTTCTTCCAGAACTAAGACTAAGAGAAATAATTCAGTGGCTACAATAAAATATCCATAAATAATACTTAACCTGCCTCAGGCAAATGTTTCTTAAGCACATAAATGTGTTCTGTTCAAGAGAAAAAGCAATATAAAAGGTACAGTGATCACATTTTAAAACTACTGCATTTGATAAATATCTAGCTTTATGTCATTATTTCCCATATTCTCTAGTTAGGAAGGTCAAAACCAGAGAGCTTGAAATCTGTTCTGTCATGTGTTGACATATATCATTGTGAGTGGGTGCGTGGGTTGAGAGATTACGTCTCCCTTCTGCGCCGTACCGACACAGTTCTGTTTATATACACGTAATGCAGACCAGCCATGGTTAGAGCACTGTTTCTCATGTTTTTTCTCTTCTTTCGTAGTGTTTGAATAGTTCAAAGATACAAAATTGAGAAGGCTCTAGGGAGGGAGAGGCTGTCTGAGTGTTTGTGTGTCTGTGTTTGTGTGTATGCGTAAGAGAGAGATTAACTACTTCGATCTATATTCCAATAATCATTTGCTAACTGTGATATGTTAAAAAGAACCTCTTTAGGATTTCGGGCATTTTTAAAAATGTATAGTACAACAGTCAGTCTGTTTTAAAGCATCTACAGCAGTCAGATGCTGCCACTTCCTAGGAAGAATCCAGTCTGAAAGATTAGAGATTCTATGGGACACATAGATTATTCAGCTGCAATAGGAACTGTGTTTGGGATTTGGGAGTGTTAAGCACATATTACCCACAGTCCGCTCCTCGGGAAGGATTATTGTGCTCGGCTCGCCAGAATCGTTCACGATTGATAGTTAAAGGAATATTGCCAGGTTCAGCAGGGAACCACTTCTAGATTATTAGAACGAGTTTAAAAGCAGCCTAGGGCTGTTTAGAGAAGGGATAGTCTTTCCTTTATTAAAAAAAAAAGGTAAATTATGGACTATACAAGAAAATCTTTGAGCTACAGAAGAAACTCAGTGCAGAGGAAAGAGGGAATGGAGAGAAAAAATCCCTATCAGTCTTGATGAGGTCAAGTATGTTTCTTCAACATTTGCCAAAATTATCTGGCAAATACCTGACAATAATGGTGTCATTAAACAGAACTGTGGGAACTTAGAGAAAACACTTAATTCCTCCCTCCTCCCCCACAGACATTTTAAATGAGTTCACCTTGGATTTAATCTTCCAGGCCTGTTCTGCTAGTGTCACCACACAAATGTGAGCTTGATGGCAATGAATAATCTCCACATTTCTGGCATTGTGATTAAATGAAGCATGAGAGTAGGTTTCTGCTGTTGCATACAGCGTAAGAAAATGAGGCTGTTCTGCAGAGAACTCTTCTGCACGCGTCTCTTGTAAGGGCTTTGATACCCTGAATTATCACAATGGCAGCTCTGGGCAGGGCTGAAACTGCTTTGAACAGGAAAACATATGGCTTGTGAAGAACATTAACACTGTGTTTTGTCTGTCTCTTGCTTCAGGTGCAAGACGGAACTTAAGAAATGATTTGCTGGTGGCAGCAGATTCAATCACCAACACCATGTCTTCTTTGGTAAAAGAGCTAAATTCTGGTGAGTGAAGCTAAAGAGGGAATATAGTCCCTGCATTGGCATTTCGTATGTATTTTAAAAAATGGGAGCTAGGAAAAAATAAGCGAACAAAAAAGCAGTGTAATATAGCTTCAAAGATGTTTATGCTTTTAGGAAAAAAAAATCAAAATATTAGCTTCAGTAACACAGCAGTTTTGAAAGCAGTGAATGTAGAGAAGTGGTTAGATGTAATGAAAATGGTCATTTCAAGGAATCGTTGTGCCTGAGAGTGCCTCTGGTCAGTGGGGGTCAAAACACCCTAATTACATAGCATCTTTCCATTCCATAAAAAAAGTATCCATTTAAATGGATGGCTGGGTTGGTATGGGAGACAGATTTCACTTTTCAGAAATTTGGCTCAATATAGGCTGGGTAGGATCTGCTGTGAAATGTGGTATATAGAATACTTATAAAAAAAAATCTCATTTAATAAGCCAGATAAGCAAAAGCTTCACCATTCTGTCCGACCACAAGAAGAAAACTGTAAGCTTTGAAAATATGTGTAGAATAACATACTGACATTCCCTATTAGAGGATGGCATTCTAAATTGGAAACACAGAAATGTATAGAGAAATAAGCAAGTGTATTTACCCTTGAGAAGGTTAAATGGAGACACCTTTTTGCTTCACAGAAGTGGGCAGTGAGACAGAAAGCAACGTGGATTCAGAATTTGGACGGACTCATTTTGATGATCTTGTTCCATCGCCAACTTCTGAGAAGGCTTTCCTCGCACAGATCCACGCCCGCAAGCCGGGGTACATTCACAGTGCTGCCGCCACTGGTTCCATGCGCAGTGACATGTGGGTACCTTCTCGATTCATCACTTTAATCTCATTCTTCAAGGGTATTCTGTTACCCTTGAAGACAATATGCAGCATGTAGTAGTTTATCTCCTTCTCAACCATTTGATTACCAAAAACTGCCTAAATCCAAGTGAGGACAGCTTTATGACTAGATAATAGTGATCTCTGTAAGCTCTAAAAGCCAGAACTTAGGATATACTCAGGAGTGGATCTTCTCGAATCCAATGTGGGACACTCCGGCTGTGTTGAGGCAGTGCGACATGTGCTCCCTAGTGTGCCCTGCAGTATTAGTCCCTGCCTATCCAGACTAAGGGGCTCGCTGGAGCACACTGAAAAAGAGAAGCTTTTTATGGAAAAGACAAAATGTTTTTTTGAGCAACTCTATTTTTAGAACCCAAACCTTTCCATCAGAGACAACGGGCATCTTTGCAGTTATTTTTAGTTCAACCTCTTACTCTTTGTATCACTCTCAAGTTTCTGAGGACTTTTGTTACTCATTTCAGTAGCGTTGTACCCAAAAAATATCTTCAGCAGAATGCACCCTTTGGTCTGCTTCGTGGATACCAGACCACTGGAGAGGGGATAGATTGACAGGAAAATAATTATTAGTGGAGCATCTGCTCCCCTCATAGCTTACAGGAAAGGGAAGTTTTATTCGCCCCAAACGTCATTCATCTCAGGAGGCTATTTATTAATAATTGTCTTTAGGGTTACAGAAGATGGAGACCCCTATGCCAGAGCAGATGATGAAAATTATGAGAATGACTCAGTCCGCCAGCTGGAGAACGAACTGAAGATGGAGGAATACCTGAAGCAGAAGCTGCAGGATGAGGCATACCAGGTGAGAAGAGGACACTGGCTGTCCATACATCTCCATATGTGAGAAACAATAATGTTGGTGATGTTAAGCTGAGTTTTTGTTATATGTAGATTTTTTTTTGCAGTAGTGAAAAGTATTCCTAATGGCTCCACTGTGAACTGAAGCTCAAGTACAGTCGGTGTGTCATTGTCATTGTCAGAACCTGGAAGGAGAGGAAAGGGTCTGAAATGTACTAAATCCCAGGGGACCAAGTATTCAACAAGTATCTAGTACACTGAAGCCTGGATACTTGTCATTAAACACCTCCTAAGGCAGTTTTCAAACAGCATTTGTTTAAGAGTCCAATAAAAACTACTTTGACAGAAGGGTTTGGCATTCTTTAAGTATCCTCTCCTTTCTGGTTAATGGTCTCTATTTCTGCCTGGCATAATGGACTATTGCCAGTTTTTTAGTTTTCTGACTTGGATCATCCTAATATAAAGATCATTATTTCTTATAATGTTACTAGTAATAGCAGTAGTTGGGCACACCCAGTTCGGTTTAAGGGAGCAGGTTTAAAGCAAGCAAAAATAAGTATTTCCCCACATGATGAATGATTAGAAGTTGGAACTCATCACTGTAAGGTACAGTACCTATCAAAAATATAAATCGGCTAAAAAAGGATTAAACAGATACTGAGAGATCAGGTGTATGGAAATGAAGTTCAAACCTTCTGGTCAGGAATTCTTTAAAGTACTGATTGCTGGGAGCTAACATGATGTAGCACTTTTTCCAGTAGTTTTTCTGTAGCATCTACCACTGGTCACTTTGGAAACAAGATTGGAAAGTGGGAGATTTCCATTTAGAATATCCCATTGAACGGTGGCCAGCTGAACTATTTTACGTTCAACCTCTGGAACTTATTACAAGCTTTTTACTATTCATACTCACAGGTACAGTGTGTTCCTCTGGATAGCCAAAAACAGCTGATGGCTCTAGCTATCATAATGCAACTGTCAGCTGAAAAAAACTGTGAGGAAGAACTCCTACTAAGGTTGCAGTATGGTAACCTCAGTAACAATATTTTACGTTATTAAATATCTCACTTTGTGTAAAAGCAGCACATTTAGAAAAACTTGTAGAGATAGTGCAGCATGGAAGACGGTTGGTCAAAACCCACTCTTGTTATTTCGTGTCACCTTATCTCCAAGCAAGATTTTCAAGCAAAACTCTAATTTAGTAAAGGATGAGCAGAACACTCAGGATGCACAAGGGAATCTGGGACAGGGAACCTCAAAGGAGGCTTCTTTTTCTCTCTTTTTTTGGAGCATGTTGCAAATAACAAGTATTTATACTAGAAAAAACACATGTAGTGCACAAGTCTAAATGCTAATGGTGCTTATCCTCCCACGTCTGCTAGCAGTTGCGTTCTTGGATGGATGTGTTGTATAATACACTTTTCATTGGGCTTATTTTCAGGGTCCACAATTGTTCTCTTTATTTCTAGGCTTGTGCATGGCTTTCTTCAGAATAATACACTGCCTGGCTGCTCACTGGCTTAATTTGTCATCTTCTTGTTTTCTATCCTTTGTTATCTACAGGTCAGTTTGCAAAGTTGAGTGCAATACCCTTCTCTCTCTCCTCTCAAGTAAGTATCAATATAATTTAGAAGAATGTTTGGAATGAATCCTCATAGTGTGTAGTTCACTTGCACTGCACGTCGTGCTTCCCGAGTATATGTGTAATGCTTTTTCTTTCTTCTTTTAACCTGTGTTAGGATGCCTGAACATCGCGAAATCATTTCTAGTAATACAAATGAAATGTAGTCATAGTCCTGAGGATTCTTGTTAGGGCACCACACTTTTTATCTTCTTCAACGATTAACCGTAGGAGGAGGAATGTGGGCTTTTCTTCTCTTGGGATGATAACAAATATATTAGCCAGTATGGAGAAAGCTTATATAGCAGTTAAGGAATTATATTACAATTCAGGAGGCCTGAGTTCAGCTCCTTACCTGCTTGAGTCTTCCTAGAATAATTGAAATAAATTAGTTCTGGTGAGATTCAGAACATCTACTCTAGCGTATAAAACAGGATTTAGGCAAGCATCGAAGAAAGCAATCCATGAGCTGCTGAACCTTAGAGGTGCTCTCATATGCATTGCAGAAGATTAAAGTGCCCTAATCCAAGGTGCAAGGCACCTAATTGCTCCCTAGGGTGTGGTAATCCAGACCAACAGCAATTTCCAACACCAGTGAACTCGGGACTTCATCTAGCCCTTATCCACAGAAACAGACTGTGTATTATCATATATTGTGATAAGTATGTCTGCACATGATTAGACAACAGTAAAGATTAGTCTTCTCAAGAGTCAGTCTGTTTTAAATACGGAAAACTAATGTATCTTGTGTATTTTATTTAGTACTAGCATAATAGTCTTAGAAAATTAAATCCATAATTGTTCATAAAGGCCACAATGCCTAAAGCAGTTTTGCGGTTAGGGGTGGGTTCTTTCTTGAAGCTGCCCAACTGCATCACATCACGAGGGGACTTTGAAACATGCATTGCTTTTACTTGGGAATCTTTGAGATGTACACAGAAGACTTTTACTTCTAAAATACTGTTATTTAACCAATAATGATAAGAATACTTTCAGTATTGTATTGCCTAGACGGTCATATAAGGCAAAAAGACAACTGACCTTTTTACCTCAGAACAATATCACCTGTGGGTTTATTAACAAAAAAGGTGGGGAAAATCAGATCAGTTCATTATAGTTTTATATGAGTAATATTGCCACAAATAGCCAGCCTCAGAGTTTTGTTCATTTCTTTATTTATCAGTCATGGGCAAATGGTGGTGATGGCATTTGTTTAAGGCTTTTTGTGTTCTATTTGCATTTTTAGAAAGTGCTACATACAATTCTCTGGAATTGATTTTGAAATAGCATCTAGTAGAAATACAACAAATTCTCAAGCAATCAAGTGGGTTCCAGTAATCTCTAAAATATATTTTAACCATGTTTTCAGTTTACTTTTTACAGTAGATGTATTTTAGTACCACTTGTTTTGATCTTAATGGAGTAAAAAAGTGAATCTGAGATTGTATTCAGCAAGCACTACGCAAATCTTGAAATTAGGAGAACATGCAACTTTGACATTATTTTACTTAAAAATAATCTGTATACCACTGATGGCAGTTGCTTTTCTGCCAAGGATGCCAATAGGAGCAGAAAGCCTCAATTTCTGGAAGTGGTTAAAAAAATTGTCATTTTCAATTAAGAGTTGTCCACTTGTGGACTTGCTCCCATGAGAAATGCAATTTCCTAGATTTCCTAAAGCAATGCTTTCTTAGTGCTGCCATAGCAACATTTTAGTTAGCCACATTCAGTTCATTCATATGAATTATTATAACAAAAAAGGAGGTGTGGAAAGCTAATAAAAGCCCAACCTAAAACATCCACTTGTAAAGGAGTACAGGGGAGTCTTTGTTAGAAGGTTTTTTCTGGATTTTTTAACTGAAATTAAATTTTCTCTATTATGACAAAAACATGTAATGACTACGGTTGAAGACTCAGTTCCATTCCTTCTCCAAAACCTCTCACTTACTCAAAATTTTGCTCAAAACAAATTCTTGTGGGCTTCTGTTGGGGGTTTTGGGGGGCAGGAGTGATAGTTTCCATTAAAAAGGTGACTAAATTGTTCTGTGTTGGAAAAGGTAGAAATTTCTCAAACACATAAAAGCCAGTCCTCCTAACTTTTGGATATGAACGCATTATTAAAAACTGACTATTTCTTGCAACTTCACTGTTTTTCCAGGACAGAAATCTTTTTGAGTAGCACAATAATGTTTCTTCTCATATTCCTGCTTTTCTCCAAAATCCCAAAATCCCTTTTCATGTTTTTACCGACAATGATTCTGATTGCCACAGTTCAGGTGAGAAAACCCATGGGTCTTGGGAGCTCATGGTGTCAGTGCAGTCTGCCTAGTATGTCTCTGTGGGAAGGGCTGTTTGTTTGGCCACGGGACACAGTGTGACAGATGATTTGTTAAAGGGCTGTGAAAACCCAATTGACCTACATTTCTGGGGTTTTTTCCGGGAAGGAAATAAGATTTTGGAGCTAGTATGCAATTCACTGACCACTGACATTTTCAGCTGTTCAGGCACTGCGGTTCACTCCTCGCACAGGCCTCATGCCAGCGCTCAGGCAATCGCAGACCTGCAGACATGATGGTTGGCAGGGATCCCTGGAGGTCACCTGGTCCAGTCTCCCACTTGAAACAGGACTAGCTCCACCATAAGACCGTATCAGCCATGGATTTGTCTGGCAAAGGCTTGAAAACGTTCATAGATGGAAGTTTCACCACCTCTCTGGGCAACCTGCTCCAGCGCCGTGTCACCTTCCTCATGAGTTTTTTTTCTGATGTCCAACCTGAACCTCCCAAAATGCAATTTGTGCTATTTGTCATTCTTGTATCCTCCAGCACTACCAAGATTTCGGCTTTGTTATCCTGGTAGCTACCATTCAAATAGCTGCTGACTGATCCTCCCCCTTGCCTCCTCTGCCTCAGCCTAAGCAAGCATAGTTTCCTCAGCCTCTTCTTCATAAAAGTCAGTGATGCTGTGCTGAAGAAGTCGGATACAGGCGCTAGGCAGAATCACATCTATAACGCATTCTCTACTGGCAAAACCAAATGATCCAGTGTCTTTTTTTTTGTTTTCTTAAGAAGTACATAAGAAAACAGCATTATGTGGACAATTCTATTTGAAAATAAGAAAAGGCTGACAGCACAGTAATTTTCCAAAATTTCTGCTACAGAATTCAGTCAGCTGTATTTTCTTTTTTCTCTTTTTCTTTCTACTTAAGTCCTCCTCTTCTTAGCATGTACCACAAAAGGTGCAAATGCACTGTGATCAAGTTAACTAGGATGAAGAAGCTTTTATTTTGTGAATTTAATTTTTAAATTATACAAATAGGGATTTTTTGGGAAATCACTGAATGATGAGTATCAAAGAAAAACAATTGGATTAAGCTGTAAATACTAAAGAGCCAAGAAACAGTCTTATGACATGACAAATCACTTGAATCTTGGAATTAATTCTGGCACTTCCAAATTGCTACAGTGAATCTAGAGTTCTGAGGTTCATTAGCACCCATTATTTCTTGTAAGAAAATCTTTCCATCCCATTGCTGGGTGTGGAAGAGAAAGAATCCTTGAGAGAATTTAGAATAACCCTCTCCACACTCAGCAAAGATAAGTAATTTATCCAGCAAGTTAGAAAAAGAACAGATATTTAGCAATACCATCTATGCATCTTAATGCATCCAGCATTTCACAAGCCAGTCTTATTTTGCTTTTGCAGCTTATAATGATACCATCAAGAAATATGAGATGTACCTATATTTACATACCCTTTAAGTTGATTAAATAAAAAAATCAGTGTCACACAGCTTAGAAATGACCTCTTCCATGCCTTTTATTTTCATGTTTTGGCTGAATTGTGAAGGGCCAAATGTTCCTTTGCTAAGATTTCCAAATTAGTTTGCAGACTTAACTGATGCAGATGCATGTCAGATTTTTAAAAAATACTTACTCAAATGTACCTCAGAATTTTTTGTTAACCTCTCGTTATATTTGCTCTGAATGTTTCCTTTTTATTTATCAATAAAATGTTAACGCTAGGTCTTTTTTAACTGCCTGACACAAGGAGATACTAAATTAAGATCATCATACCATAGATGTTGAAGGAATTTGATGGAAACATCTCTGCTTGAATAATTAATACAATCAAATAATGTCAGGAAGGAGAAGCAAGCTAAACTACCTGACCTTTCTTGATTCATCGGATTTAATTTAGCTCTTTTTTGCTAAAGCTATTTACATTTCATCTCTTGTCTTATAGACCAGGTTTACACCAGAAATGAGTAGAAGAGAATCTATGTCAGTAGAATTTGGTCTTTTCTATTGTTATCAGATCTCATGCAATACAAATTGGTTCTCTGTCTGAGATGGTTCAAGAGAAAAAGGATGAGCTCCTTAACTTTGAAAGGGTCAGATGTGCAAACAGGATGAGAAAACAGTGCCCCTAAGATGAATATTCCAAAAGAAAAGGTTTGCAATATTACCTCAATGTAAACCCTCACATACTTCTGAGAAAGAGCAGTAATTGTTTATCAAACATTTTCCATTACCAAATGGAGTCTCCAGTTCTAGAAACTGAAGATATTTTTTGATTCTTCAGGATATGGAAAAGCACCAAAGAGAAGCTGGTGCACCAGAAGATTAGGCTGTTTATGGGCTATAGCACCCAGAATTATTCTTTTAAGAAACTCAATTTCTTTTTAGACATACGAAGTAAAATATACCCAAGCATGTAAATTAAGGGTGAGACATTTACACCCGAGGCAAGGCTTATGGTGGGAAGATGGTGAGTGACTGCCGAGTAGTTGGACTTTCTGTGTTAAAGGGGAATAATCCATGGTTTGGCTACTAATAATCTATTTATAGACCAACTTGGAAGGCTGAAATAGAAGGGAAAGTGGGAACATCTGCAAATCTGTGTTAGTGCAGACCCAATTTGTGCAGTATCCTATGTGCAGAGCACAGAACAGTCTTCTCACCCATGCTAAGAGGACTTTCCAACTTCCCAAGTGCCCTGTAAATTTCAATTTACAGCTTAAATACCTAGGGCTCATCTAGGTAGAACGGCTTTTCCACTTTTTAATTTTTTTTTCAGGTGATAACTGAAAGAATTGGCCAGCTATTCTTTCTTCGTCTCAATAAAGCAGCACGCAGAGGCTTTACTCGCTCTATCAGTGTGCATAGGTGCACACAGTTGCGGCATCTTAAACCAGCACTCTTTGTAAAAAGTGTCCCTAAACATTTCTCAACAGGCAAGCTGCAGTCAGACAGACAACGAGAGCTACGTAAGAACTGATGATGAGGAGAGCTGCTTTCGGACAGATGATGAAGAAAACTTAGCTGCAAACTTCACAGAGGAATGGAACCAACAGGTGCAGCGTCTCTTGACAAAAAATTCAAATAACTAAGTTTTGAGGACTGTAGCACAGTACTTTTGTTCTAAGAGTTGTAGTTTGTAGATGTGTGTTTTGACAAAAAGACTTTTGTTTAAAGCTAACTTATATTAGCTACATCTGCTGTAACATGGCTCATTACCGGTGAAGAACACAGACTGAAGTATGTACTGCTGTTACAAATAATGGCAGTATTAATAACTCACATAAACCCTTTGCACATGATATTGAACCTGTTCAGTTTACAATGACAATACTGTTTATAGATAGAAATTTGATTTCTGAATACTTTGAGATTTTAGTAGATCGGTTTACTATACACTGTACATTTTTTCCACAGAAAAGATAAAAAGCTACAGTTATGCATTTAACACTGAATGATTATACTCCTGAGTGTATATATCTAGTAGCCCAAAAACAAAGTACCAGACTATATTTGCAATTTGTTTGCAAGTCTTTTAATAGACTTATACAAAATGTACTAAAATAATAATAATATAATTAATAATAATAATAAAAAGCCTCTCTAATTTAGGGCTAATGTGTAACTTAGGAATGTTTTCTTTCAAAATAATCTAACAAATCAGCCATAGAAGTTAGTGTAAATATTTTTTTTTCCAAATAGATATCATATACAAAAGGTGACATTCAAATGATATAGAATCTAGTTTTTAAATCAGCACAGATCTTCTTAAAACTGTGAACTATGTTTTGAAATACTCGTTGCTAAAGCTGTTTATAAACCACAGGTGCCATAAGATCCCTGAACTGACTGATGTTATGTATAATCTTCCATGGTATTGTTTCATTGATGTTTTAGCTTTAGTAAGCATGTGTTCAACAAATCGGCTCTTTCCATTCCCCTGCTCCTCTGACTCCCCACTTCATTATGTTATTTTTGAGGCCTTCAGCTTTAAATGTACAGGCTTAAAGTGCGCTTGCGACTATTTTCTTTTTATTTCCGAATGTGTATTGCCTTAGCCAGCCACCAGATGTTCTGCATGCACTCTTGGAAATGTGTAGTGAGACTGTCTTTCAGAGCTGGATGGAGAATTAGCTATCAGTGAAAAGCACAAGAATAGCGGTGGATTTTTTTGAAAGAACAGGCATACAGTTGCAGAATTGAAGTTTTGTCCATTTTAGTAACTTTTGAGCATAACAGAATTTCTGGAGAAAGGGGACTAATCTGGCCATTTTGGATTTTGAAGTGAGCCTGCTAGCTAAAAGGTGTTTGCCCTGCTGTCACTACAGATCTGCAGGTAGTTCTGAGCAGGGATTGACACAAAATAGCTGGAATATCCTCCACGCAGGATATTGCTTGGAAATTAAGATCACACCTGCACTGCCGTGCAGCGAAATTAGAGCTGGTCCAGGTACATTAGAGCTAGAATTAGAGCTAGTCCAGGAGCAGGACAGCAACAGCAGTGAAATGTTATGTGCTGGCTGCGCAGCCCTATTGAGAAGCACAGTATGTTACCTTGGGACCACCTCTGTGCTAAGGTTATATTACTACGCCAACAGAATAATACGGCTTCCAGTATCTGGCTACCCTGAAGTGACACTGTCTAGCAGCCCTGAAAACACTAGTGTTGCGTACAGATATTCCACCAGCACAGTCTGCCTACAGTAAGTGATGAGATACTCATCTAAAGCAGGTTAAAATGTGTTGGTCTGTCCTGTGTTTCATGGTTACATACATCTTAGGATGTATGCTGCCGTATTTACATTAGATTGCTATGTAGCTCAACCCAGTAATTTCACTTGCCATTTGCATGCATTCTCTAGGCTCTTGACTGTTTCCCTGGGCACTATGTGTTAGGGAATGAATATCTGTATGAAAGAGCTACCATTTTTCACTTTCATATTGTATTATTACTTATGCAGGTCTCTTGTCCACATCTCCATGCATATCTAGACATGGTCTCAGACATCCAAATTGATACTAAAGCATCCAGATATCTTCACATAAGCTTTTCATTCTTGCAATCACTGGTCCTTGCTTCTGGGGTATGTGCCATCCTGGCAAGGCAGGCACCATACCCTCTGATGCCCTCTCCTACAACCTCCTCTCAGGAATGAGTGAGCCTCCACTAGTGCCTAGCACTCCACATTAAAACTCCTCCAGTGAAGTCATAGATGTGGCTGTCAGCTCAGGATTCCAGTCAAGCATTTCCTGAACAAAGATGAAAAAAAAAAGCTAGAACACAGCTACATGCAAAGGCTGACTAATTCAACTCATGTCATGTTTAACTGTACCCAAAGTAATATCTCCCTTCCATCATCCTAATGTCTGTGTGCTCATTATCGCTATGCTTAAAATAGATGCAATAGAATAAATAAATCCATTGCAAGGGCTTCTGGACTAGGAGTAATGAAAAAAGTTGACAGATCAAGTGCTTTTCTCTCAGGCTGGGGTAAGCAAGGTACTTCACAGCAAAGATCTAGGTCCCTTATGCCCTGGAGCTCTGAGATGAAGCACCTCTTACTCGGCTCTCCAAATATCTATTTTAAGCATTTTCCAACTGTTCAGCTGGCTGCATTTTAGCCCAGCTGATCTTTGTCTGCTTGTTGCATATTATTTTGGTTGTGGTTTGCGGTCATTGAAACAGTTACAGAAGAGGTCCCGGGTGTAGGCCTTTTCTTAACTACAAATGGCTCACCACAGCAGTCAAAACTCCGAGTGGTTTACTGTCACTGGAGGGAAATCAGTGGTTTGGAATCAGGAGACAGGGATGTGAAGATGGATAGGGTTCTTGAATGTCCAAAGCGAAGGTGGAGAATGGGTTGTCTGTAAGTAGTAATGTTAACTAAACTGCATTAAAAGGTATGTGGCCTTTGTTGTGATATAATATGTATTTTCTTATATGCATGAGCCAAATTGTTACATCATAATTTATCATAAATGTGTCTGCCTTTACTTTTGGTCATCTTCTCCCATCCTTATTGGTTCTTGGCAATTACTGTAGATAGACCTTGTAAATATTGCAACCTCAGGTTGCTGTAATCACATTGGTTCAATTCAGCAGACGGAGCTGTGAACAACAAGCAGTCCACTGTGTCCTGAAGACAAAGGGCATTTTTACCTTTGAACCAAAAGAAAAATGTATGAAGAGTTACATCTTGAGGCTACTAACTGTAAGACATTTTTAAAACTACTGTACTTGACACCACTTGAGACAGATACAGAGACACAAAAGATGTCACAATATTCATTGGTATTGTAACAGAACTGCTATTGTATGGGTTTTTTTGTATTGCTGTTAAGTATTGTTTTGTGTGTGTGTGTTGGAACCTACTGGGGACATGTTATATTTTGAAGTGATTAAACTATTTAATTGTGTGTCTATATTTTGGAATGGAATTATTTCTTCATTAAAAAGATTTTTAAAAGTAATTTATGGAGTATTGCATTTGTGGCTTATCTTGGTTTCGATATTCCTGTTCTGTGGAGCCAGAGCACCATGTTTTTCAAAAGAAAGGAAAATGTTTCCCTATGGTATAGCAAGCAGCCTTTGCTTTGCCCACATTTTTTCCTCCTCCACCTCCACAAAAGAGAACTCCTTCCACTGCTTTCCCCAGCACTTCAAGCATGGGATTGAGCGATGCCTGCTTTCAAATGGCCCAAGCAGTTTTCTTCTTTCTTCCTATCTTAATTCTCTGCAGCTTCACAACCTGCAATGAACTGTCCCTGCCTGTAAAACATCTCGCTTTCCGTTCACTTAACGGCAGTAAAAATTACCATAAGCAGAGGCATCGGGGGACTTGTCCCCAGAAAGCCAAACCAAAGCCTCATCAGCAATACCATTATTTTTCTTACCTGCTGTGCTTGGTCTGTCCCTGGAAGGCACAACAGTTTGGAACATGGGCATTTTAATGGCCTTATCATACACCGTTCACACATTATCTTTTATTGCAAGCGGACTTAAAGTTTGTATTTTTCCAGTTATACTTTGTAGACAATGTCTCTCCTTATCATGTGCTGATGTTTACAACTGACTGCTAACCTGAAAGAGCACAGAGTTGAAAAGGGAGGTGAAGAACTGCTACCTAAAGCAGCAAGTTGACACTGTGGTGGTGGGCTGAACTGGTAGTCCTCAGGGAAATGTTTCAATCCTTCAACAGCAAGAGTATCCTTACCTTCCAGCCCCCAGGACAAATACACTTTGGGCTAAACAGTCTTGGGATCTACTCCTCCCTGCACCCAGGCACAGCAAACGCTGCGGGGAGGCAACTGGGGCGATGCTTTTTGTGCCCATGGTGCCCCGGGTCCTCCCCCATGCAGTTCGTCACGGGTATGCTGTAGACTTGTAACAGCAGCACATAAAGTACATAAAACCCAGTCTACTGCCTCCTCTCGCAAAGCTGACTGCTGTGGTAACCTATAAATCACCAGGGTTTATTTGTCCTAATTCTGTCTAGATGGAGATATTCTTCAATAAAGACAATCATTTTACGTTGTAAATTATTTGCCAGATATGCTGAACCTTGCCTCCACAATCCCAGTCCAAATCCATATCCACAAATTGTAATATATGATGACATATCATCAGCTCACGAGGATAATTCTGTTTTATCCTTGTATAATCCCAAATTGCTGTATTTCCTCCTGACCCACAGTCAACTGATGGCCATTTGGGAACAGAGAAGCCAGTGGTAACTAATTTGTAGGCAAAGGCTGTTTTCCTATTTGCTTCTCAGTTACTCTAGCTACCTTCTGTTCCCCACAGGAAAAACAGACTCATGCAGGAAGGAATAAATTAATTTTATTTGAAAAAAAATGAAGTTGTCTTTATATCTGGGAAGCTGGCACCTTGGCTGCATCAGCGCTGAATTGCATGACTGAAAGTGTCTGGGACTTTCTAATAGCTACACAAATAATAAAAATAAAGCTTTCTAAAAGCTACGTAAACGCTAAATAAAAGTTTTATTCAGCAGTACACGAATCTCTGGCCACTCTTCTAAAGTTTGCTGCAAAGGCCTGTTACCTAGCAGTTGCATATTTCCTTGCAAGCCGCCCTTCCGCCTGGGCAAGACATTTGGAGGCTGTAGAAGAATACGGCAGGAATATGAAGCTGAGCCTATCAGCTCAGAAATAGGTTAAACGGGTAGGAAAGGCAATCTGATCTATCGTTCCAGATGAAGAAATGTATTGAAGAATTTCATGGGCTTCAAGATCCTCTTATCTAAAACCCCACATAATCCACTGATGAAAGATTCTCCCTTGTTTTCTCCTGAATGGCTGCGGCACACTCGGCCAGCTGCGGATTAGCACTGATACACTACCCGGCAAGGGCAGCACCAGCACGCGTCCGGTTGCAAAGGAAAAAGCCACGGAATTAGGCTGTGGCTCTCCCGGGCTTCCCGCTCCCCCGCAAGAATTACCAGCTAATGGCTCCCTGTGACAAACAGATCCCCAGGCTGGAAAAAGCCTGTTTTTAATGGCCCACAAGTCTGGTACTCTCTAGAAAAAGCTGGTTTGGGGACGTGACCTCCCAGGACAAGATAAAGGTCCTGGAAATGTAATTAGCTGGTGCCTAGTCAAAGAAGTGGAGGAAGTTCATCTATTCAGGATTTGGGAAGAGTGTCTTTTCCAATCGATTTGGCGAAACGAAGCTAAGCATTGAAGGTGATTTCATTAAAAAAGAGGGAGGGGGATGTGGACAACCTGACTACAGAATGAAGGGGAGGAAGGGCAAGGACAGCGGGAACTGGTCGTATAGTGATTTATCTGAGGAAGGAAAGTGGAAAGAAGATGGACCGTGCAGCTGAATCAGAAGGTCAATACATGGTGGACAGAAAATGTTGAAGAGAAATAACAAGGGAATCGTGCAGTCACATCAGGTAAACGTTGAGGCAAGATGACTAATACAGCTTGAAGATAATAATGACTAGAAAACAGGCAGTGAGAAAGAGCAGGTGCTTTTGTGTGTCTTAAAAGGAAATGCAGGAGCTCATGCAATGTTTTGTCATTGGCATGCAGTATTATAAAATGTAGCTTGCTAATTCAATATAACATAATTTACCACTAACAAATTAATTTCCTCATGACTTACTATTTTACATAACACTCAGCAGTGGCCAGATGGCAGATGTGTTAGGCCTGCTGCTTGTTATGCTAATCGTCATCCGTAAAGGCCTCCCAGTTAACGGTTGCTTCTCCTCTGCTTGTCACGTCCCAGCACTGTGCGCAGCCTGCAGATCTGGGGGAAAGAGGCATCCTGTGAGTCTCTGTGTTGACTGGCTTTCATATTACTGCTTGGCTCAGGTTTGGGCCCTTTTGGCACATTCATATACAAAAAAGCTACGGGTCAAAATGGTTTCTAATGTGCAGATGTGAAAGAGTGTACCTACATTTTCAAGCTTTTTGTCTTCACATTCCCCACGTCATTGAAAAAATCTCTCCTTGCTTCTGTTCGGGGAGCAAAATCTTTCTGCTCCTCTGCCTTTGACTTCGTGCACATCGGTATGATTGCAAGATGTTGTTGCCTGCCTGCAAAAGTGTTTATCCTTCTATTTTTGCTGTTGTTCCAGTTTCACATCAGGGTCAAGCTGAATTTGCTTGACACCCTTTGGACGGGAGGTAGCCACGGTGCACACTGTGCTGCGGGGGGCTTCACTGCTCACGTAAGAAGTACAGTTCTCCTCCTCGCTGCATGTGTGTGTCTCTGCTCGCCTTTCAGAGCTGCTCCACTTCGTAAAATATTCATCGTGGATAAGAAAGATGGGCTTTGTCCCTGCGACGGTCAGGGTGTGCATATGTTGTGAGCGCTTGGTTCAATCCCTGCTCTGCAGCAAGGCTGGAAACGGGTTCCCTGGTGCCCAGGTGCTGGAAACAGGCTCCCTGGTGCCCAGGTGGTGCCTCCTTAGGCTGGAGCGTCTCTTGCATGGGGGTGCCTCGCTCAGATCAGAAAGGCTCTTTTGGACACCCAAAACTCTCTCCCCAAATGTTTCACAAAAAACATTTGGACCGACCCTGCCTGCCCTGCCACGTGAAAGTGTCTCTCCTCCCATATCCACAATGCTGCCTGGTCTGATTACACTAGAGTCTAGCTTTTTTGTTTTTGATGTTACTTCTTAGAGCACTATAAGCCCTCCATGATATTGTGCACATAACACTGCTGATACCAATAGAAATTATGTACTTAGCAAGCACTGAAGCTCCAGGCTTTTCTCTCAGCACTTCTTTTAAGTCTTCCCTCATGTGAAGACAGAAGAGCTTATAGACCCTCTAAAATGAAGTTTTCATCACCGTACATACTAAGTAGGTGCAACTACACTCAGAAACCCTCTAGATCCACCTTGGCTCTGCTTGGACCTGAAAAAACACCCTCGTACACCCTCTACAAAGACAGCAAAGTAGTATTTTTAAACGGTATTATGTGCTCTCCGAATTGGTTTTACTTCTGCTACCTAGAAACGTGTGCCCTCTCTTACCTAATTTGCCTCGAAAGCCAAAACCTCCCTCAGCTTGAAGTGCCCCGGCAGGCTGAAGGACTGCAGTCTGTTTGTGCCAGCTGAAAGGCTGCTGGCAGAGCTAGCGCACAGCGTAATTAATACTCAAGGGAGCCCCGCTTCTAGGGAAGCCTCTCGTCAGTGACTCCGAGTCACGTGTCTGTTTGAGGACACTTCAGTAGAAGGATATTTTATGCTGCACACTGCATCTAAGTTCTCACAAATTAATTGTTTTCATGTAAAAATGTAAAAAGAAGGAATGCAGAACTATTTTCTAAGGTCACAATTGTGAGAAATGTATGCAGAAAGACACCAGTTAGCCAATTAAAAATTATGTTTATAAAGGCTATACACAGTCAGCACAGCTCTAGCATCAGTTGTGGCATTTTCTGACAACAGATAATCAACAGGAAAATTAACTACTTTTGGCTGTAAGTTAAGGTTGGAAAGGCTGATAGCACCTGCACGACTGGAAGCTGAAAAATGAAACCGCGTTATGTTTAGTTGGGGATCCACCCCTTAACCTAAAGGGAGCAAAACTGGAGGACTAAAAACAAATGCAAACCAGATTACGGTTTAAGTAGCTATTCAGTGGCCAGCTACTGCTCTTCTTTGGAAGCAGTTTGTTGTTGCCCTTAGGTGTTGCACTGCTGGTAGCGATGCAGCTCCCGGGCTGCAATAACACTGCTGAGCGGCGGGCGGTTTCCCTGCCGCGTGACGCAGCAGGCTCCCTCCTGCTCCGGCTGTGCCATTAGGTACAGCGGCATTACAGCAGGCAGGAGTTTGCCCTAATAGCTCTCTTGAGCTGATAGCAAGGCTGCATCTGGTCAGCCCTTTAATAAAATGTGATGAATAACCACAGGGTGTTTCCTCTGGCAGCTGAAACCTTTTCCGAGATGGGAATCATTTTCGTGTCTTCAGCTACGTAACAGATGAGACAGCAGGACTAATGGTCCTCTCTGGAAAGTATGACCCAGCCTAATTCGGGGAGGAGGTTTTATAGTGGACCATCTAATAGTTTGCAGAACAAGCGCCCGTCCAGCGGGTCCTCCCCCGACCCCTCCCTGCCAGCTGGGCAGCCACCACTGACAGCCGCACAGCAGTAGTCACTAAACTCCTTCGAAGTCCTGCCAGTCCTCAGCTTCAGCATGCACTTCGTCTCTCCGCGCGATAGGGAATACAAAGCTGGTTCCTCTCAGTCACGAGTGCTGTGAGTGTGTTTAAACTAAAAACATTCTAGTTGAATCTGAAAAAAATAATGGTATTTATTCTCTCACCTCTGAACGTAAAGCTTGGCCAGTAGACCAACGCATTAAAAAATCCTGTGAAAGGCTGGGCTTTGATTCTGCTGAGTGTTTTTGTCGTATGCTGTTGCCTAGGTATCCATATTTAAAATGCAGGGGCTTGTTTCTGGGAGTTATGAGCTGTAAGAATAAACAAATTCTTTAAAAGATACAAAAGAGAAGGCAAATCAAATTTGGTCTGTTATACTTACTTTGCTGTGCCGATTTGGTCATTTGTTGCCATCGATGGCCTGGAAACGTAGACACCCAGCAAAAGCATTTCTCTTAGGCACTTCAGCTAGTTTTGTGTGTCTACCTCTATTCAATCCCTGACACAGACAGCCACATGCATTCATACGCTGGTGAGTTTATTCTTGTTGTGTTAAGCAAGAAATGTCATTGCATCTCTATTTCAGACTATAGGATGAGTAAGGTGTTTTTAGAGATTATCCTGCCCTGTGTGCATGGATCGTGTTGTTATCATGTTAATTGTAAGGGGAAGTGCACCTATTAATTGCGTTTGAGACCAGCCCTCTGCACAGCAAAGGAGAGAGACCTAACGGCAGCCTCCCGGCGCAATGCCAGCCATCCCCTGTCAAAGACGGTACTGGTTCGGACCTGATGAAACATTTTTCCTCTATACAGCTTATATCTCAAGCTCTGGGACCAGCTCTGCTTTTGTGGCACTTTGCAACATTTTGTGGATTTGGGAGATGCCACTGGCCTGAGACCCCTGGCTTCACTGCACAGTGGCCACAAAACCCTCTGGCCTTGCTTTTGTATTTTCAGGGTATTTGTATTTTCAGGTGCTGCGATGAATGCTGGGGCCCCACCACACTGCACACAGGCAGGTGTTATTCTGCTCTGGGTACGCTCCAGATGGAGAAGAAAAACACATGAAGAAAGTATAAAAATAAGGGGTAACAAGGATGTTCATCTGATGACATGAAGTGTCAGTCGGTGGGACTAATGGGCTTCAAGCAAGAGACCTGAATAGGCAGTAGCTGTGTAGAATACCAGCAATATACACTTGTCCATTAGCCTCATTTGACTGAAGCAGTGCAGCTTTTCTGACCAAGAAAGAATTTTTTTGAAGGGCACATTAATAGTGAAAATATTTATTTTTTTATGGCCTACACATGCATTTCATTGCCATTTAGTAAAACCAAAACTGTAACTCCAGGGAAATTTTTTTCAATACGTGTTATAACTACAGAGATATATAAGCCAGCTCTGGAATTTCTGGGCTCAATTCTGGAAAGCTTATCCCGACCCAACGCTCCTCTTCTTACTACAGAGGCATGTAGGTGTGGCTCTAGCTGCGCAGACGTAATCGTGCTCGTGCAGCTCCAGAACTGACAGCTAAATCGCTGCTCCAGAATACTGCAGAACAAAGCTGAAATGTAAGTGTTGCAGCTTGATCTGATGGAACAGCAATTCGAAAAGACAAATTGTTATGTAAATTCCATTTGGAAATCATTAGCAAGAGTGACACTGTAGAACAGAATCTTTTTCTTTTCTTTTTTTTTTTTCTTTCTTTCTTTCTTTTTTTTTTTTTTTTTAGAGATTTCACCCTGTTACAACTTCATGGTGACACTAATGTAAATAAATGGCAGGTATTTGAAATATTCTCAGTGGAGTAGACAAGTTTTTGAAGATAAGCCTTTCTCATACCATGCAGTCCTAAAAGAGGTCTCACATATCTTTATAATCCAACACTGACTGAAAGGGCGGTTTCTTTCCCCTGTAAAGTTGCAAAATTGTTCTTGAAGCATTTGTTTTGAGCAGAAAGTTGGCACTGGTCGTAAATGAAGTCACACTGTGGGAATTAAAGATACCCGCTCTGGCAAGTGCTAGTCTACAGGTTGCTCTCTCCAGTGCCGTTCCTTTTATATCTGCTGCCTCAAATCATGTAAGATCTGAAATGGGCATGAAAGATCTGAATGAAAAGGGCATGTAAGATCTGAAAGATCTGAAATCTCATACAACCTACAATCTGTGAAGATGGGTTGCTAAATATGTTACCAAATACATCACATGAAGCTTCATGCAAGAAGTAGTCTCTCTCATATGTGAGACTTCATTCCTATGCATATCTTTCACAGTTCCAAGAACACATGTACCTTCAAACTATAGCTAGATATGTATTGTCTTCCTTATACTACTTGTTGTGCTTATCAACAGGGAGTAAACTTTCCTGCTTAGTTGTAGTTAGCATTACTTATACCTACTGACATTATGTATTCTTGCTTACATGTGTCATATGTAAATACCAGGAAAAATTAATTAATGCAAATCCACTCCTCATGGAAGAATATAGGCCTGAACCATTATTGCCTGATGAAAAAGTTAAAACTCTTATTTTCAGAAGCACAGGAGCAAGGCTGATATGAAAATCTGTTATGTTGTAAAATATGTGGTAAAAAAAAAAGCTTCAAGTTTTCATTACATTTTTAAAGAATCTAAAAAGTAACATCAAAGAGACTTGAAATAGAAAAAAAAATTCAATTGATTCTAAAAAAAGAAAAAAATTATGAATCAAATATGAAAAAGCATGGGAGACTATCCCTGCAGTCCTATTTCTGGTGCTCCAAAGAGGCCCCATCTGGGATTTCAAGAACTGGGAAAAACTCCAAGGTAGGCTGCACCCAGGCTTAACTCTTCTCTCTGGCTACCCAAAATTACTTTTTGAGAAATAGGCCTTTCTTTTTCCTGAATGTTTTCTGAGTATGTCATACTATCTTAATTTTTCACTCATTTTTATCTCATTCGGCTTCAGATATGTTTGGTCGGCCCCTGCCATAACTGGAAAAGGTTTGGTCTTATTGAACTGAATGTCTCAGTCAATTTTCCTATCACCCTGCGACAACAAAAAATTAAGGTAAATGCTAGAAACCGAAGGGAGTTTGTAATGCCCAGGCACCCTGAAGAGTAAGAGCAATGTTCATTTGTTAACACATCAGTATCTTTTAACATGTCAGACTAGGAAGGGCAAAGTCCTCAAAGACGACAGCAGAAAAAGAAGAAATGTTTTACTTTGTCATTTGTTTCACAAGTATTATTGATCCCTTCCCTCAGGTTTTGGTTAGCAAAATCCTAACTAAGCAAACAAATATATTTGTGTTTGACAAAAGTGGGACAGATACTGAATGGATTCAGCATTTCCCTTACTAAGCGTTAGTTTCCAGTTATACAAAACTGCAGCCACCCAAGCTAGAGGGAGGGAGTGGAAAATCCATTCAGATGGCTATGGAAAATACAGAAAGACATGAATGCGTATATATTTCTTTACAGTAGTCAATCACACATCTGTCATCTAAAAAATCCTGCTGCATTGTCACTAGCAGCTGTCTCTCAGCATTGAGCCAGATTTCTGCTAGTATAATGGAAAGTAAGTAGCAAAGTTGTAAAACTAGAAGAATTCAAGAAAAATAAGTATGCAATGAAATAAGCTCAAAAGGCCAGGGTTTATTTACTGGAGATAAGAACTTTCCTGTAGAGAGTAACTGTAGGAACGGAAGAGTCATGTAACATTTTTCATGACAAACAAAAACAATGACAGGCACAGATTTTTGGCAAGATGTTAAACTTGAGATTTTGAACAGCCCTTTCCACTGCATGAAGAGACAATAATCCTAGTGCTATGTGAGCCAAGTCTCTGGCACGCTGCATAATTTTCAGCCATCCTCTCATTCCACCCAGCAGTCCCAGCTACTGTACAGCTTGGTATGAAATCTTGGTCCTTTTTTTTGCTCTATGTTCCTTCAGGTTTGCAGGAAAGAGTGGAACTAAAGAGCAGTGGTGAGTAAGACCAGGAAAGAAACACTTTGGAACTATTTTAAAGAATTTCCCTGAGTTTTCTTGGGCAATGAGTAAATTAATAAGGAATGTTTAAAGCCTTGTCCTTAGGCATAAAGTCATATCTAAAACCCCACTGCTGACTTATATTTTCAATTTATGGCAAAAAAAATCCTACTGGCTACTGTTGCTGTATGTCTTCTCCTTAATACCCCTAGTGTAATGAGATGTTTCTTTTCCAGCATCTCCAGCCATTGGCTGATTCTTCTCCATCCTGTTCAGCATCCTCACCCAGTCCCCAGTCCACCCACACGTCTGCGTTTCAGCTTGCCTCCATCTTACCTGACGTTAGCGGGCAGAAGCAGTGTCCTCACCCGCCTCGTGACCAGCAGCCATGAAGAATCCCGTGGGACCAGTCTCATCTTGTCCCAGCAGCCAGGAGGCAGTGTGTACCTGTGACTATGTGCAGTTTTTGAGATTAAGCACCTTTCTAAAATTCACCCCAATGAGCTTCCTGGGTGGACAGTCCCCTTCCTGGCTTTAGGAAACGTGGTAGTGAGGCATCCCTTTGCTCCACGGATGAGTGGGACTGGTTACAGATGCTCAGTATGCTTCTCCATCCTGCAGCTTTGTGTCACGTCAGTGGTTGTAATCAGGCCTCATACTTCAGGGCTTCAGATGATCATTGCTGAGGGTCAAGAGGGGACCTCTTCTTCCCCGTTCACAGTCGAGCTTTTGTAGGGGAGAAGGGAATCGCTGTCTTCTGGGACAAGCCCTTCCCAGAGAGGTCACATTTAACTTAACGTTGAAGAAATTAGCAAGATTCACAAGAAATGAACTGTGACCTCCAAAAGAGATAGGCCTGCTTTTTCCCATGCTTTTTGCTATTTACATGAGGCAACAAAGGCCTTGACTTGGCTGGCTTTGAAGAGCATCTTTGTTTTCTGGACTAGACACTTACCTCTCATCAAGCCTTGAAAATCCTGGTGACTGGGAAGATAGTGAAATTATGACTCCACAAGAGCCTCAAGACTAAGCAATTAAGGAGGAGAGGACCTCTTAGGCAGCCCATAAATTCTTGGGGCTTTTAGGCAGCCATGAGAACGTAAAGGAAGTTGTGCAATCTTAGTGCTGCTCCCAGCACCACAGTAGCGTGAAAGAGCATAGGTGCCAACATGAAAAAAGGCCTCAGTTCATTTGCTGATTTTCTCAAATACCTGTTTAAATTCGGTGAGGACTTAGTGTTTTTTGCGTGCCTTTGTTTAAGGTTAAACACCATAGCACTTCACTAACGTGTGACAGCTGAGGTTCCCAGGGGAGCAGCACCTGCAAAAGCAGAGAGTCAATCTGTCTTTACTGATTTTCTGAGGTCACAGAAAACAGATTTGGGTATATGCTTCTTTTTTTTTACAAAATTGCATTTGACCTTTAAAAATACACCAGTAAGAATGGTTACAAAGAGCACAACATTGCTTTAAAATATTTATCATGCTAGGGCACTTTTAAAGCATATTTGAATGTCATATATATTTAATGTTTTTCCAATTTTGTACATAGTTCTAACATGAATAAATCATTTTTCTTCATTTTATAGATTAAAAAGTGATTTCAGAGGAAAAACAGTTCTAAGAAAGAGAGAGAAAATTTTCAGAGAGGCATTGCAATGGCTAAAAGGAAAAAAACTCCACATGAATACACAGGCAATGTTAAACAAAATAGCATTAACCCATTCTAAAATGACAAGTTTTATAATTAGACTGTATATTACATTTTTAATAA
Source organism: Dromaius novaehollandiae (assembly GCF_036370855.1). Classification (NCBI taxonomy): domain Eukaryota; kingdom Metazoa; phylum Chordata; class Aves; order Casuariiformes; family Dromaiidae; genus Dromaius; species Dromaius novaehollandiae. Next base: position 139,212,577 of record NC_088099.1, on the reverse strand, counting down.
ATTGCATGTGGATAAGTACAGTCATGCCAAACCTCCACTTACACCAGAAATGGGCAGAAAAGGCGGAGAGGGTGTATGTGCATACATGCATATGTGGAGCCAGTGCCACAGCAGAAAATGAGATAGGAGGTGCAGGACAAGTGGCCGCAGAGGACAGGGGGCTGAGCCCAGGGATGGTGGGTGCGGGATTTTGGCAGCACGGCTGCCTCGCACCCACTGCAGCCCCACGAAAAGCGAGGCCCCGTGGCAGCCAGGTTGGGGTACCGTGTGTGGGGCAGTCTGGCTGTGCCGAAAGAGGCAGCGTACAGCCCCGGCTTAATGCCATCCTTCTCCCTTTCACACTTACACCTGTCCTTAGCCAGCAGTGCCATCCTCTTTCTGCCTCTGCAAACTTGCTTTTATACATCTGCTCTGGCCACATTTCTCCTCATTGAGCTCAAAAGGAAACCCCAATAAATTGCCCAAGGGTCCAAAGTCTTGGAAACACAGTTTCCAGAAATTGGATCAGTCAGCAACTTGTGCAGCCTTCTCAGCTGAGAACATGCCCAAATTACCCAGGTGCCTATTGCCCTGCCAGAGGCAGTACCGTCCCAAGCCAGCACACCGTGAAGCGGCAGCAGCCAAACCCCACTGCGCTGGTAACTCGGCTGTTGTCACAAACGCGCCTCGTGCCATGAGTTCTCATAGAGTTACAGTGGAAATACTTTAACCACTTGTATGATTTTAACAGTGACCTTTATCAAGCAAGAGCACGGTGCCATGCCTCACAGTATCAGCTGCTGTTAGGACCATTTTAAAGCCTCATTCCCCCAAGTGCTCACGAGGGAGCCTGGGTACCACCTGCACCCCATCATTACGGGTCCTAGAAGACGGGCTCGTCCCTAATTCCAGGCTCAGTGTATGCTCCCAGCTTGGCTCTCTTCATGCAGCGCTATATATTTTGTACTTTGCACTCAGCCAGTTCACTGCTGGGGTGACTTGAAGGCAGGAGGGTCAGTCTGGTGCAACCAAAAGCCAATTAATTAGGTCAGTCTCTTGAGGCCCCTTTCTGAGGGAAGAAATACCTTCCAGTATTAATTTGCTTTAGTAATGTAGATGATGCATTTCTGGCTCCATGTTCCCAAGCACTATTTCCAATATGCTCACACTTCTAAGAATTCAGTGTTCAGCATACTGAACGGTACAGGTTTCACCTACGAACTCCTGCTACCTCATTAATCTCTGTGCTGTGGCTCAGATCCACTTAATGACACCTATCTATACTAGATACCACTTTAGTTTTTCTATAAACATGCAGCCACTGGTCCACCACTGGTCAATGCAACATGCGGCAGCGAGGGGCGACCTGCGCACCTCCCACCAGAAAAGCCAGCTGGCAGAGCCCGCTGGGAAAATTCATCATCACAGCTCCATTAACTACCAAGACACTAGGAGAATGAAAACTAATTTTAAGGCCACAAGCATCTCACCTTGGGCACACTTTCTTCAGGACAAGTTCTTGCAATAAAAATACACTGGCAAGGCAGAAATGAGGAAAGGTATGATTTCTATAGAGTTCAGCCAGCTTTTCAATGTCTGCCTATTTCTGAAAGTAAGAAAATGCTACCTTTTATGATCTGGTCATTCCTCTTCTTCTGTTTTGTGCCTTTTGGCCAGCAAATAGGCTGACCATTGAAATGTCGTTTCCAAACCAAACATGATATGGAACAAAGCAAGATCCAATTTCTTCTAGCTACTGACTTGCACCTAGTGCACATTCTACCTTCTTTTTAATAATTTGAATAGTATATAAATGTAGACTAAAACTAATTTAGTTAGCTTGCTACATGTACTACTAATGTAGTTTATAAAGTAGTTTTGCATTTTTAAAAGTACTACTAATGTAGTTTATAAAGATGAATTCAAATTAGAGGGAAAGCTTGGAGTCCAGGAAAATGTCAGCTTGTTATACTGCTCCAAGCTCTGACAATTCAGTGTCTGCTGAGAGAACTGAGTGGCAACCCTTTGCTGATAATCTGCTATTTATGCCTAAGTTGAAAGTCCTGCAGAAAGTGTGACCTACAACACTAAATGGAATTTGTGCCCTGGTATCTGCCAATTACTAACTCACCAAATTATTCAAGTGCAGTTTCATATATAGAAGTATAATATAATTGTCAAACTGGCATGTTCACCACAGTCCCCGGCTGAATGAAGCACACAGAAAGTCTGTTTCCTGAATCAGTCAGAAGAGAAGAGGTCGATACCAGCACCTCAAACAACTGTCGATTTATAATAGGCGACATCCATCAGATAAAATGATTAAGAGATCAGCTTTCCAAGCCGTGACCCCTATTGGGCAACAAGGATGCTGGGTGCAGGCACTGGTATGAGTGCATCTGTCAGGACGTATTAGCTCTGAAAAATCATTACCCACCCTAGGGAGGAAAATTAGCAAAGTAAACCATCCATCCCCTCCCCCTTGCTGTGTGTAATTGGGCAATTTCAACAAGCAGGAGAAGGAGATAGAGCAAAGTTTTCTCTGCTGCTGGGCAGTCGTTAGCTTTTTAGATCTATTCCTGTAGAAACAAAAGGCATATCAGTGAAAAGAAAGTTTGGAAACAGTGATTTTCTTAGGGGAGCTTTCACTGGCATCCCTAGCCTGCCTTTTGTGAAAAGTGGTGCTAGAAAGACCTGAGAATTGCTTCTTCCTTGTCATTTTGAGATCATGCTCCCTGAGCACTGACAGCTTGAAGTTCAAATGACACAACAAAATACCATTACAGTATTATAGCATTTTATATGCTAGGAAGGGTTTTCCTTGTTGTTGGTCCTGACTTCCAGAGCGGATAATATCTCACTGAACCTCAACTGTTTTTCCAGGTCCTGGAGAACATAAATAGCTGCACTGGGCCTTGTGCTTCCAGCATGTGCCTGAGATTGCGAGGAGTTACTGGTCCTGTTTCCCTGTTCCGGGGGCCCCTGTGACACCAGGCTGGGTGTCCCATGTGGCAGGAACCAAACGTGTGCCTGGCAGACCAGCCATCCCTCCTTGCGCTTGGGGTGCTATCAGGCTGTGAAAATGTAGGCTATTTAACACGGAGTGCCACAGGTTACGCTGAGCAAATGCAGATAAACAAGGTGTTTAGCATCTCTAGGTTTAGCATGGAGTGTCAACATCACCGGGAACGCGGTCCTGCTCCGATTATCCACACGTTTCAGAGCACCGAGGTCTGGAGAGTGGCAAAAGTGTTGTGTGAATAAACTGTTGTGTAAAAAATTGAAGTGGGAAAAAGGTGGCAGATTAAGGAATGGTGAGGGTATTTCTAGGCTTGAAAACACTTTATTTTGTAAAGTACTTGGATATTGAAAATCTAATTCTTTATTCTGGATAAGACTTTTTTATTATTATGCTTTTGTTCTGTGCAGTGGTGTCTTTTATTCTTGCTGCAAAGGATTGACACATTTCTTTTTTGTTTACTTGGTTCTGAGTCCAATGAAAGTTGTAAATTATTCTCATTATTACCAACATGAGCTGAAATTCTTTTTTCACGGGATTATTATATCAGTCTTTAGTATTCATATTCCCATTCACAGCTACTGTGTATCATGCACAGAACACAGATTCTGTGGGGAGGACAATGGCTACATTGCTCATTTCTTGCTCATTCTTAGCTTGTAACAGGTGTAAAGTTTTGGGCCAAAAGACAGAGGGGTTTGCTGCACGAAGTTGACAAATGTATCTCTTTTTTGACATATCTCCTTAATGTCCTGTTTTCTTTTTCTGTGATTTAAAAACTAATAGCAAACTTTGGGATGGTTTGGGAATGCTTCTTTTTACATCCCTCACCTCCCCAAAGTATTCTAATAGAATGTTAGCAGTAGGGAAAAATATATCAAGATTATATAGCACAAAGTGGTATTGCTTCTGGTTGTTGACATCAAGCCATTGGTAATGGAGATAGGTAAGGAGATGAAGACTCTGCAGCTAAAACATTGCTTTTCTAACCCAGCTGTGTACCAGACTGGAGGCAGAAGGACACGTACCTGTGACAGCAAAGCTCAAGAAAAACCTTGAGAAAACATCCTGGGAAAAATGTTGGCTCTGTCAAATAAGGTTTTTGCTATCAACTTCTAGAAAATGAGGTGTTGGCTAGCTCACCCCAACTGCATCTACTGGTGCTGAGGATGATTACAGAGCACACTGGGATTTAGCTAATCAGGAGAGATGGCCCAGTGCGTAGTCGGCTGCGTAAGTGTTTATCTCTGTCTTGTGTGCAAATGCCTGCAAGCACCACTAGGCTCCAAGGCTCAATACAAATATTAGCACATCCAGTCCTCTTTGCTTACTCTCCCCTGCACTGCTCAGTTAGCCAAGATCCTCAAAGATATTTAAGCATTTTAATAGCTTTCAGAATCTCAGCCATACTGCTGGACTTTGCAGCCCTGGCAGCGCCAGTCATGACCCCGTCATACCCACAGAGGATTAAAAAGAGGTATTCAGCAAGTTAAAAACATTAGAACAGTCAAGGTACAGTACTTGTTGGCAAGGTTTAATTCCTGCATTTGCCGCAGGTTTCCTGGGTGACTATGGGTATGTCACTGAATTGCTGTGTGCACCAATTGCCCATCACTAGGATGGAGCAGTGGTTCTCATTTCACTTTGTTTTCTCTTTTTAGAATGCAGCTGAAATATAATTAATACTATGCAATATCAAAAGAGTCTCTGTCATTTTCCTTTCCTCTTTTAATCGCTTGTTCCCTCTTGCCTGCTGTCCTACACTTTAGTCTTGGATGTCCTGATGATGTCCAGAAAAATCACACTGCTGTGGATGGGAAGACACGGGAGTGTTTCCAGAGCTCACCCTAGAAGGGAGGCATGGCACAGCTGGAGCATGGAGTCTTGAACCAAAAGTTGGGAAGTGTTTCTGGGTTCTGCAACAGAAATACAGCAGATAGAAGTCCAGCAGGAATTCCAGGGAAGGTGCTCAGACCAAAAATGGTGAGTAAAACAGACAATCCCCACATGCAGACTTCCAAGGTACCTATGACAGTAGGAGTCATTTTCACCTTGAGTGAAAATTGGGGTACAATCACAACATAGATTTGGGGAGGATCATGGGAAAGCTAGAAGGTGCCCAGTTTCCCTCCACATCCCCTTGGTGGCAAAGTTGGTCATATCACTGCACTTTGAATATGGCTTTGTGCTACAATTTAACCTAGAGCATCTTTCCTTTAGAAAGTGGGCATGGTTCTGCAACTTTTATTTTTAGTTCATGCAAAATTCCCAGACAACCATAGTTTCATAAGTGGAAGAGAGTCAATGGAATTACTTTGAATAAAAGCAAATCAGAAAATAGACCTGTCATCATTTCTTTTAGCCTCTGTGCTCTCTTCTAGTCATTCTTCTGAGGAAGAGTAACGCTGAGCATGGAAGGTCACATTTGTCCATGAGACCATGCTGACTGTGAAAAAACAGGGCTGCAGGTTAATCTGAGGCACACAGCAAACTCTGAATAAATAGCAGAGGCAATAGATATAGTGAGAACATAAAGTGATGCTTCAAAGCAAAAAGGAAAAGTTCAGAACAGGGTGACTCAATAGCTGAATGTTTGCCTTGGCCCAGTGTGTAAGTCCATAAATCATATAGCAAATTAATACACTGGCATCCTTCGAGCCATCACTGTTTCAGCAAGAAGAAATTACAACCTACCACATGTCAATAGGTTCCCAAAGGCGAGATGCCATGAGGCAGTTTCAGCCCCAGTGTCTCCCCAGGCCTGGTTCACTGATGACTGAAAGTAGAGGAAGGTCCTCCACCAACTTCCACAAATGTTAGGTCAAGACCTATGGTCATGAGAAACACAAAACAAGCAGCTGTCACCTCAAAACCACAGAGATGACAAAACTGTCAACCAGGTTTTATTAGCTGTGCATAGGCAAGTGCTGGATTAATGTAAGTCTGTGTTTTTATTTAAAAAATTGGATGCACCTGCAATGTGCAGGGAATGGAAATGTGCATGTCATTTTGCACACACAGGAATGAAAGCCTGCTTTTAAAGTCCTGCTTTTCAGTGGATCTCCATCATTACAACATTTTTAGCTCTTCACTATCTCCCACCACACTGCATTTCAGAAGGAACTGCCATCTTACTGCCAAAAAATGTAAATCATAGTGTGCCTGAGTTTATAGCTGCAGAGTTGCTCAGAGATAATGCTTTGGGCCATTTCAGCAGAAGTGCAGCTATGTACAAGCCTCGTCACAGTGTGTTATTGCAGAGGTTACTACTCTGCAGAGAGGAAAAAAGAAAAAAAAACCCACCAACAACATGAACATGAAGAGGCTGAGGCTGCTTTTTAATCCTTTGGCTGCTAGCGGCTTTTCACTTGGACAGGAGCGTGAATACAGAGGAAAGGATCTGCCCAAGGCTGACATCTTTGGCTCAAATTCACCCTGACACAATGCGAGAGCAGTTCCCTTTGGGAACGGTACCTGCCTACGTGTTGTCTGAAATCACCCCACACCAGAGGATTTGTTCACACGTTCTGCTGGAACGAGTGTGCTGCTATTCTCCTCTTAAGGCTGCTTTTGGAATCAGGGAACATAAAAACAAAGGCTCAAAATGAGCAATTATACCAACTCCATATGTCTGTAAATCAGGGTAAAGGCTGCTGACGGTGTAGCCTTGTGCAGCTGAAGGGTGTCCTCTGAGGCACATCTCCAGGGCTGAGCAGTCTCTAGCGCAGCAGGCAGCGTGGGCAATGCAGGAGCGCAGCCGAAGCTGCTGGGCCGTGGTACGGACACGGGGCAGGCCACGCGCGCAGCACTCCTTCTCCATGGCCTTCATGTCAGATTTGCAGCCTCTGTGCCCTCGGGTGGAGCAGCACACAGATTTGGCTCCGGGGCAGCCCAGAGACAGGCTGCCCAGACAGACCAGCTCCTCAGATAGGGCAGGGACTTCCTATGGTTTATCATGCTGCTTTCAATTAGAAGTCCATTAGAAAAAAACATTCATAGAAAACAACTGTACTGAAAATCTGTAAGTATATTTAGGTGATGAAATACGTACTCAAAAGGCACAACAAATTCTTTCAGCATTTTCACGCAAAATAATGCATAGGAGTTGTTTGAGCTATTTGCAACGAAAAATTTATTCTGAACATTTAACCCTTTTCTCTTCATGGTTTCTCTGCAAATAGACTCAAATGTTTATGATTTCCTTTCTTAAATTAGTCCATGAATGCTTTTATATGAGAACATTTCAGTCTGTGCATGCTCTTGGACACTACATGGCTTTAGCCTTGAGCATTTGCTTATCCTGATTTGCCTCACATTCTGATTGCTCATCTAAACAACAGAAGTTATTTTTCTTCCGTACTATAACAGTGAGTCTGCACAGATGGAAAGATCATTTGTTATTACTTTGCTGAGAACATAGGGATGACCACGTAAGAGATCCACATTTCAGATAAGAGGGAATGCATTTATTTCCCCAACCTATTTTTATGCTGATATAAACCTGTTGCCCAAAGAAATCAAAGCACTCAATGTATTAAAATAATTCCCACAGAATTCTAGTTTGCCACTATCCACATTTGACAAATAAGAAATATGGAAGAAAGAGAACATAAGTGATTTGCCTTGGGTTACACACAAACTGAAGGAATCGCTAAGAACTGAAGCCATATTTTGCTGCAATAGGGTGTTCTTTAGTAGTGAAGCTGTTCTTTTTTTTTTTTTTCCAAAATGCTATCTTATGATAATTAGTGAAAGAACACAATATTAAATTGGGATTTTTTGGTTTTGCTTTTCTATTTCTGTAGTTGCACAGAGTGAGATTTAGATGTAGGCGAAGCAATGAACTCTTTGTCCAGCGAATCTATCCTGCACTTACCCCATCTGCTTTTCTGGGGAAAAAGTAATGCCTGTCCGTCTGTCTGTGTATTTGTCTGTCTATTTGTGCTGATACACTCTCTTAATTTTCATTTTCTTTGAAAGTAATTTATTTGCTCATATTTCTCTAGTTGAATATGTTCTATAGATCAATTTTCATTACACTGCATTTCTGCCTCACTAGCTATGAGGAATGAGCCATGAACTGTAGACCATATCTCATCCCGGCCAGGGGAGATAATCAAAGAGATGGTTAAATCTGCTTCCTATACAGTCTGATAATTTTGAGCAATGATCTTTTTTCTTCTCTCTTTTGACTCTGGGACTATGACTTATTAATCAGAACTTCAAATGAAAGAGGAGGGGAAAATAAAACCACATACAGTACAATACCGTGGTTCAAATTAACAACTTTATTTAGTGATTCTCTCTTGGATTGAGAACAGCAGTAGAGCAAATTACATTCTTAATCTTTTAATTAGAACTTTTTAATTTGATTCATGGGAGGTTACGCTTGTTGATATGTAAATACACACATGCAAAACTTAGCAGAGGAAGGTCCCAGAGAAATAAAAACTGCCAAGTAGTGTCAATTGTTTCTTGCTATTCTTGAAGGCAAAATCTATAGATAAGAAAGAAATATTTTAAAATATTTTATCTGAAAATCAAAGATAAGCTCAAAACAATGATGCAATTTATTGCACCTCAAGATTATCAGAAAACAGCTGAGAATATGCTTGTTATCTACGTTCTGGTTTGAACCCCTTTGACATATCAGAGTAGTGGTTTACTATGTCATATAGCCCAAGTATTCAAGAATCACAAATCACTCAAAAAATCATGACATTGATTTGAAATGCGTGAGTGTTTGGTTCTTTTTGGTTGACTCTGGGAACTGAACAAACAGGCTTCAAAGATTAAAAGCTTTTAGCTAAAGCCCTGACTGCTAAAATGTCTCCCCCTTTTTCTCTCACTGAAAGTTAATATGAGATCATAAGAACAGATATATTGGATGAGATTCAAGGTTCAGCTAGCCCAAGATCCTGTCTCTGGCAGTAGCAAATTTTATATGCTTTGGAAAGAATATAAAAATAGGCAGTAACATAGTGACAATCTCCTCATATACTTACTGGACTTCTGCGACTTGCAGCTCAGAGAATTTCTAGACCAGAGATGGTACGTTTGTGTCTAAAGGCCACTGTGGATTTTTCTTCCATTAATACATTCAATTAATGTTTAACTCTTTTAAGCCTTTTAGATCCCCAGTGTACTGTAGCAGTGAGTTCCCCAATTTATCTATCCGTTGTGTGACAAATATGTTTGTTCTTGCATCTCTTCTGAAGCTGCCACCTCCTAGTTTTATGTTTTACCCCAAATTCCTGTATTTGAGAGGACAGAAAACCATCCACTTCCAAATGACCTTTTCTGTGCTACTCAAGGTTTCACAGAGCTCTCTGTCATATCCTCTCAGCTGCCCTTTTTCTGCGCTATAGAGCGCAAGTCCACCAGTCACCCATGAACAGAAGCTGCTCCTGTCCTTGATGCTCCTGGTTTTCCTCCTGTGTAGCTCTTCTGCTGCTGCTGCTACAACCTTCTAGCAGAGAACGTGAGGGAGAAACCAGATCCAGATGCCCCATGGGTTTATATGCTGGCATGATGATGAATAGCATAATCATGTGAAACTCTCAATAAAATAGCAAGAGTTAGCAGCACTGATCCTGTGGAAACAGCACAGATGACCCATTAGCAATAGAGGCAAACACTCAAAATCCTGTTGAGGTGGTGCTGTACATCTGTTTTATTCACATTTGCAACTACTCTTCTGTGTGTTAAAAAAACATGCTAATGTTAGTGAATCATTACACTTGCTTAGAAATTTCAGGTCTTATGGAAATAATGGAAATATTATAAATCTCCAGTCTGACGTGTCAATTTTAGGTGAACCTGCACTGATCACCCAGCTAGGGTTCCAGCCCCAAATTTTGCTTTCAGCTTCTCAAACTTTTATAACATTTTCAAGCTTCTGAATGAAATGCGTATAGTTCAACCTTTGCCTACATCATTTTACTTCAAATTTAAGAATAAAATACAGATTCCTTTTCAGAATGTTCCTAACAACTTAAATTTTTATCATATCCATACAGCTGAAGTTCTTCCATGCCAACCACATGACCTCTTTCATGCAATAGCTCTGGTTACTGAAAATGGCTTTCAGGGTTTTGGTAAAACTGACCGTGACTGACAAGTCAACCTAGAGTTTTGTCACTGCGCGGGAGTGTTCATTTTATTTAGGAACTAGCAAAGTCTGCAGATGACAAAGGCCTCACTGTCATATGTTACAATTATTACAGCCAGTACTGGGGTCAGCAGGGACTAAACCTGGATCTTTTGGTTTCCAAACCCCAAACCTCCCTGCTCTGCCAGGAACGTTTTCCTGTTTCTGGTAGGAGCCATGAGAAGGGGAAGTAATCATAGACGTGCTGCATGCATGTCACTAATTTGGCACTCTGGTGAAGACTGCACTGGGGTTACATGGAGGAGGGCTTTGGAGAAATCTTTGGTTGGGTCTCCACAGATCAAATACATGCAGGTATTAACCATTGCCAGCTTTGTAAGTGCTGTCTGATATGGGAGACATGCCCCACAAGTTATGCTTCAGGTGTTCAGGAGTAGTGACCAGTCCTCAGGTCACTATGGCAGAGATGCTCCCCAGAGAAAGCAAGCCCAAACCCCTGAAATCCCATAAAACATTTCCTCCTTCTTCCTCATCGCCTCATGTTGCATGGGTGCCAGCTTCCCTTCAGCAGATCTCCAGTTCCCCCAAGCATCCAAGGGACAGACGAAAAACCATGTTGCACGCGCTGAAGGAGAGAGACTCTGGGCTCGGCAGCGCAGACCTAGCATGTGGCAGCACCGCCTGTGACGTGCTGCAAGCTCATGTCACTCCCTGGCATTGCTGCTGGACTGCAGAGGTGACAAGCCTGGGCTCTGGCAGGGCCGGCAAGCGACCATCCTGGGGATGCTGGGGCGTCTGTCTGTCCCATCGCCCCGCGAGCTGCAGCGGGGAGGAAGCCAAGCCCCAGGATGCAATCCCAGCCCGCTTTTGCCTGCAGGGTCCTGCCACTGTGTCAGTGACACGTCCTCCTCATGAGGTGCGCTGAGCAGCCGCGCACTGACAGACATGTATGTGACCTATCCTTCTCTCCTGGGATGTGTCTGTTTGAAATGTGTAGAGAGCTGGAGGGCAAAGAGAGCATAAATGTGCATGTGCCACGGACAGAGAGCCGGCTCCAGCCCCAACGCAGAGACCGAGGCCACGACAAATCTTACCTTTCTTGCAACACTTACTCTGTAACTGAAGGCACTGAGAGACGTTTGCTTTTGTGGACATCTAATTTTTAAAATGTATGGGATGGTATTTGAGAGGGGTGTTTTTGTTTTTTTGTTTTTGCCTTTTACTTCCCTCAAAGCACATGGAGAACAGTAAAAAGCAATAACTATTGTTACTGTGTATCTTTCTATCTACCCTCATTAGTACCCCGGCATCTGCAGCGCAACAAATTGTGAGTACTATTTGTTTAACTAAACTATTACAAGCAGCAACTTTCTGGACAATTTGTAACAAAAATATCTGTATTCCTCCTCTTCCTTCCTCCTACCGCTGCTACTCCTGGCTTTGCTCCCGGAGCACTCTTCTCTCCAATGCAGAAAATATCTTTCATTGCAAGTAAAAGGCAATACATCCCAATAATTAAAAATGTTTGCTATGGAAAAGATTTTTGTTCCTGCCTTATCTGAGTCTGCAGTGTGCATTCAGTGTCCTCTACACATTCAAACTTCCAGGTCATTTCTGATGGAGCCCAACAAGCAGTACCACTGAAGAGATGTGTTTCTTTGCCTGCAAATAAATAATTAAACACAGAATGATGGCTCTAAGAGACTAGAACAATCTGACTTCCCTCTATCATCTTTAGAAATTGGAGGCTGTTTGGGAATACAGACCAACATTTGCGTTTGCCAAATACTAAGAAAACCCTGGAATTACTGAAGTGTCTTCTTTGATTTCAGGATGTTAGACAAGTAATTATTTTTGAAGTAAGCTTAAACAAGATTTTGGGAATTATGGTCTTACTTTTGGGGACTCGGTTCTCATTGAAACTCTGTAGATGTGAGGTGTGGCGATTCTCCTTGGCTCATTTGAAAAATCTCTGTTCAGCTTCTGCTATCACTCGAAGTTGGGAACTCCAGCCCCAGTCAGCAAAGGATGCGTCAACATGAACATTTTTGTTCAGATTGGAAGTGTTTTTTAGAGGCAACCTCCTGACTGTCTGCTCTGGGCTTCATTTCATGTTGTACATGAGGCACAAGGCACAAAATGGATTCATTTGGATGAAGGCAAACCAGAAGGTGAGTGCTACAAGTGCACTTAATGAACTTCGAGTGCTACAATTGCACTTAATGAACTTGAAGTGCTAAGAGCCTTCAGTCCACAGGGCCAGACGAGAGCTAGTCCATGGTCACCCCTCCCCAACATAAGGTGGGCAGCAGGCTCTCAGCCCTGGCACTTGGCCCTGCAAAGCCACCCCCTTCCTGCTCGCGTGGGCATGGCCAAATCTGTCCCAAAGATAACACACTTCACCAAACTACTGCCAAAATAGTCAGCTCCTTGCAAAATAGAGTCTGTGACAACCTGAGTATGTTGATGCCTGAGTTACTGTCGTGCTGTGCTACCCACAGCACTTACTCATAGTGAAGTGCAAATGATATGCAGCAAGGAAAGAAGGCAACAGGGTGGGACAAGGACAGAGGATATATTTTCTTAATACGGCTAATCAGGGAAGCTCTTCTTCAGCATCAGTGGTGCACTGCAAGGTCAGAACCACTGGCATCGGCCCTTTGTAATTCTCCAGATTTGTGACTGCATTTGGGACAGTATTTCAAAAGAACTCCTGTATATCCTATATGAAGTGCTCTACATCTACCATCTCACACTACCCCATCTTTCTTCTTTCTCTACTACCTGCTTAAATATGATCTCTTCCTTACCAAAATCATTCTGACTTCAGTGATGTATGTGTTCTTAGCACTTCTGCACAAGTTTCTGTGCTCTACAAATTGCATGCCCAGGTTTTAAATCAAACTCCGAAGTTGTAACTTTAAGCAGGAGCTGCCATATAGACCACTATTTCACTTCTTTCTTATGTTACTAGGATGATATGAATATTTATATTTTATGTAAATGAAAACCAGGACGCTTTTTAAGTTCAACAATGATTGTATTTGCTCAGGGGGTCCAGTATTTCTTCTTTACTGTCTTTTGCAAGTGTTCTTCACATATGACATTTAGCTTAAAAATGTACTGTCTTTGTGGGATGGGAAGTTGCTTGTGGAGGTAGGCATTGCTTATGCAAATTGTTAAGTCTTCTGGGAAAAGGTTTAGTCACTTGTCATTAGTTTCCTTATTACCCACTGTAATGGGTGAACAGTCACTGGTTTGAATATGCATAGTTTCAAATGTCATATTTACTAAAAAACCAACTTTTATACAGAAAAATCACTTGTGAACTATTCATAGAAAATCTACAGCCTGACAGGAAAATGTGTTATTTTTTGTTCCCTTACTGTGAGGCACTATTATGAGCTGAAGGCAAATGTGCATACATGGGTAGCGCGCAGAATTCATTTTCACAGAGAACAAAGAAACACATGGTGACAGGACGAACGATGTTACGGCTTTTTCAATGCTTTGATGACTGGGATATTCAGTCCCTGGACTCTTCCACCATTGTTAGTTTTATTCCTTATATATACACTCAGGCAAGAGCTGATCCAGCTCTGTAAACATAGTTCATTTATTTCTTACATGGCTTGTTTCTATGGTGACACTAAAACAGGAGATTTCAAATTACTTAGGCTTCCTTATTTAGAAGCACTGATGTCAGATGTCTTAAACCAAACTGTTTTAACCCGTAACACTAACTAAGTGTATTAATTTGTGTCTGGGTATCAAAACGTTTGTTGCTGCTATGATTACCACGAATGACCTCGGTTTCACAAGGGGAAGAATGTTTTTTTCAGATTAGATAGTTCCCCACTTTACTCCTTATTTCATTGCTTCTGTTCCCAGCAGCCATGGAGAGAACAGCACAGCCCTCTCCAGCATCTGTTACAATGCGATGTGCACCGTGTTTTTAAAGAAATGTTATCCTCCAAGTCAGATGGGCTGTTGTGAAGGAAAACCACTTTGTTGTTGTGAAGGAAAGTGTGTTCAACATGAGCTTCAGCTCAGTCTCCTAATTATTCCCTCCGGGAGCAGAATTTCTCCCAGTCATAATAAGGGTAAGTCTGGCCCCCCAAAGCAGAGGATGCCCTGGGTTGAGGGACATCTCTGAAGCTGAGGAGACCTCGTGCAGTGGCACATTGCCTTTAGCATCCATTTTGTCAGACCTCTGCTGCTTTCCCCGAGGCTGTTCAGCCACGATGGCTCCATTCAAGCGTTACAAGTGTGGGGACAATATTCCTGCTCAGATATTTTTTCCATGCGCTCTGCTAGATGTCACAGACGGTGTCTGCTCAGCCATCTGCTTCTGTCCCACATACATCACTATGATCCCACCTCCATGTAGGTGAAGTTTCCAAGGAAAGGAGATCTTCAGCCTCATGTCACTGCTCCTCACTTTCTCAGTGTGTTTCCCCTAATTATCATCTGATGGGTCGCAGCAGCTGGAGATTGTCCCCACCACATCGGGGCTACATTCTCCTTCCACTAAAAAAGAAGACCTACCTCCTTTTCCCATTTTTATCACCTTCAAAATGCAATCTGTTCCTCATCTGTTTGAACCACTGGCAAATGTTTCTCTGTTGTTGATGCCAAAGATGAAATTAATCTTGAGGGATTTGCTTCCTTCCCAACTTGCCCAATCACAATCCAATCCAGAAATCCCCCCAGTATTGGGAAAGCAGCCACAAGCTTCACAAAAAGCTTACACACTTGAGAGACCCTGAAAGATTTAACCATCACAGTTTCTGCAGAAAGCATCTTAATTAGCCAGGCTCTCACTGATTGCTATGGAAGTTATGATACTGATGATAACTTCTCCCAGCTAATGAATAAAAGTATTCCCAAACCTGAAATTTTAATGTCATAGGAAAATCAGAAGGGATTGCCCAAGATGGACTGTATCCTTTTGGAAATTAGATCTTTGGCAACATTCAAGAAAGCATCCTAGTCAGGAAAGCATTTAGATGTGTGCCTAACAAAAAGTGCACACTTAAGAGCTCTCCTAAAAAGCACCTTGGGTAACAGGTACTGTTGCATAATCCTTAATAAAGAACCTGCATACAGCATCTATTTTTTCAGATGTTGCCTGCTCACTTTAAAAGAATACATTTCTCACCACTGTCTGAATATTTCAGAGTTAGAAAAACATCCCCCTGCAGAGAACCACTTTTAAAGGCCACATTTGGTCCTAACCTAATGATAGCAGCCCTGAGATTAAATGGACTCTTAAAACTCATTCATTCATTCCAGCAATATGTTGTATCAGGGCCACAGCAAGGTCACGTAAGAGGGATTGCTCTCCAGGGATACTGCTAGATGGGGCAAATATGTAAATACAGCTAACAACCTAATTTTTAATGCTAGGACTGGGCTGGGGTAAAATTTCCACTGAGCACCGTCCTTCCCTGAGGCAAGCATGTTAGGTAGAATGAGTGAAGGGAGGATTGTGCCAAAAAGCCTTACTTTGGCCCTGCTAGAAACAGTGTATTAGGACAGCAACAGAGACAAACTATCACACTCGACATGACATGCTATTCAAGCCTACCTTTGTGCAGCACAACATCTAAGGTGATGAAATTATATGCCCTTGAGGAATAATTTTCAGACTTATCCCCCTGACGATTTATATACTTCACCACAAAATATTCAGACTAGCAGTTGATATGTTATATTACTTCTGTAGCACGTTCACCATATAGACTGTGCTATGTGTGTGTGTGTCCAGTTGAACATTTTAATAGTCCACTATTACCAGGACCAAATTTGGGGTTTGTTTTCGTAAGGCTTTGGTGTGGAGAAAGAACTTCTATAAAAATACTATACGACATGTCCCTCAGAGTATCACATTGACACTAAATAAAGGTTTCCAAGCCGCCGAAGTTCTACCCTGTTCACTTACACACCACAGCTATTGAAGGGGAGGCAACAGAGGCGCTGTATACAAATGAGGATATGTATTCTTTAAGGTATTACACCCTGTGAGACATAGCACAATATAACATTGCACACTTATAACATGAGTGGTTGACTGTTCGTTAAGCTACAGTTCTTACCTTACTATTCCGTTCCACAATAACTTTTCTGGGTGCTGGGCATACACCAGCCCTGCAGACTTCACAGTGCCTTCTGTATAGGAAGAGGTGTAACACCAGAGCTCTAGGCATGTTGGGGGTACTTAAGCTAAAGGGTAAAAATAAACATATCAATCAATAAAGCAAGTAAAGAAATGAATAGCTGTGAGAGATGAATGTTTTCTGAGGATTACCTCAAACGTTTCTGGATATCAAATTGTATGATTTGATCAAAGGGAATATTTTGTAGGATTTTTTTGTGGTTTTAGAGGACAGGAAAAAAAAAAAGACCGAAAAACTTTTATTTCGGCCAAGAAGGGAATTTCACACAAGGAAAAAAACCTGTTTTCCTACTGGGTCTGCAAAATGACAATTTAACCAGACTAATTGTGGCATTTAGGAAGCAGTATTACTTACCCAGAGATAAATTGGTTTCCATACATCCCAAAAGCAAGGGCTGCTTCTGTATATTATACTAGGATCTGTTCCAGTAATTTGAAATCTTTGCATAATGTGAAACATAAAGCACATGCTAGCTCCTGTAAAAACAAGCCAGTATTCATAAGGGATCCTTTCCTGCAGTTAATGAAGTAATAAATGAAGAAGTGGAAAAACATCTGAAAGAAGAAATGCTAAGCTTTACATTCAGATAGATGGCTTTAGTGCATGTCTTTGCTAGAAGAATCAGTGATACTCTTTACTTTTGCAATGGGTTTGGTGTAATAGGTAAGATTCAGATGCTCATAGAAGAGCATCTAAATCAGATGTGCATTAGAGAGACTGATATCCCTTTTGTTCCTCCCTCTCTCTTTGACTGCACTCACTGATGATGATGATGATGCAGACAATTAAATACATCTATGAAGAATGAAAGTGAAAGCGACCTATTCCCTCCTCCACCACGGCCCTGCAACTGGATTAACATCGGAGAGGTTGAAGGGTCCAAAGGAGTCCAGGAGAAAGCCTTTGGTAATAAATTATACTGAGATTATATCCTGTAAGCTAATTGCAACTGTTCCATCAGTAAGTATAGATCAAGCGTAAAGAGCTCTTAAAAAACCCAGAGTCACAGTTTCTCGGTGCAAGGAATATGTGGCTGAGGACGGATGTGCTCCCCTCATGCTCTGCGGTGGCAGATTATTTATCAAACCCTGCTGAGTGCGGTGGTCTTCCTCATCTCGGGGGCAGCCCTCACCAGGTCACAGCTCTATCTTTCCGTGCTTCTCTTACCATGGTTGTGGGAAAATCATGACACAAATGTGCCGCTTTGCCCTCTCCTTTGTTGATTTGCTGTCATTTTTTGATTTTTAAATGCTAAACAGGAAACCAGACATGAGTTTAAGAATGAATTTCATGAAGAAATAACTAACAAGCATCTAATTTTTGAGACAAGACTAACATTCATTTTTTAAACAGTTTTGGTAGGTAAAGCAAGCTTGTTGGCACACCCAGCCTTTAGTTGCCTCCAAAATAGTCAATGGAAAATTACAAATGAGTTAAACAAAAGAAACAATTTAGTTCAGCCTGCTGAAAACCTTTAAATTGATCCAGCCAGGTTTGCACAGCAGAGGGGCTGGAGAACCTATGTGATCCAACCTCCTGTCAGCCCGCTGTAGAGGGACCACAACAAACGGTAGCTGTTTCTGCAGCAACAGCCCTAAAACCACCGCTAGCGTCTTAGTGGAGTGGAAACAGAGAGTTTCTGAGGGAAGGAAACCAAAGCGAGGATGGCTGAAGGAAGGACAGGCTCAGGGTTAATGCAGAGGGTAAATCCGCATCCCAGTCCCTTCGTGGACCTTGGCCTCAGTCTGTAATTTTAAATATCGTCATTTCCAAGCATTCAGTATCTCAAAGCTCTGACCGATGATCTCTACCAGACCAAGGTGTTTCAGCCTAGGAAATTACAGATCGGCTCGCGCTGCCCGCCGTAATCGAGCATGAGCCCCGCTCCATCGGCAGCGCACAGGAGCACCAGGCTGCAGCTGAGACCGGACACAGCGTCACGCCTGTGACCGCCGCTACGGTGGGCGGAAGCTCTACCAGTGCAGAGGGACAGGCCAGTGATGACCCGCAGCTAAATCTGCCATCTGCTGGGTGGCAGGTCTCCTCGTGGGCGTTTAAGACTGGACATAGTCAAAAGTGAAAGGATGTCTTTCACCTTGACTCTTCATGTCTGTTCCACAGCCTCCCTTCTATACAGTGAAGATAACTGAATTCCTCCACTGTTCAGGCACATGCTGAAGATAAAAATCATTCAACAGGAACTCAAACACGGCTCTGATAAGTCCCGAAGAAGGCTGCACAAAAATAGCATATCTTTTGATCTTAAATGCAGCCTGCAGATGCAGTAAAATCCTCTAATTGTTCTGTGGGCACAAAAATAGATTCTTTGTCACTACTACATGAAGTGAAAGGGCTAGGAAGAAATTAGGCAGATTTCAGACACTACCGAAAAAGTCAGGAAATGCTTCCGACTTTGAATGTCAGGTTTTTGAAGGACTGGCTGCTCTGTGTTGCTGGATAAAGCTTTTCTTTTGGACTTTCTCCTCTGAGCGGTGTTTGTGAACTGTGAGAAGCGGCAGAGCTCGTGAGCATGCCCAAGCGTGCTTGGCCTCCAGACCAGGTTTCACAGCTGACCATTTCAGCAGAAAGAGGCAGCTCACACGCTCATTTGCGGTGCTGGGTCTTGTGCTAACAGCACTGTACCACCTTTCTTCCACCACGAAACACCCAACTACCATGAAATGGATGCTGAGCCCTAGTCTGCACCCCGCAGATCTGCACAACGGTCCAGCACCTCTCAGTGCTTGCTAACCTCTCCGCGTTTCTGCTTCAGCCCTTGCCTGCTCCCAAAACTGGGGGTGGTGGGAAGGCTGGAGCCCCCACGGCTGCTTCCCCTCTCCGATTCCAGGCTGCCCTTTCCCTCGGTTATGTGGGATGTATTTCCTTCAGTAATATGGGAATGGCTGCGCCATGCAGGCAGTAAAGGGGGCCCTGGAGGGGAAGGGGACGGCGAAGAGCGGAGGAGCCTGTGAACCTACACAACAGAGGAAAGAAGCGGTCCCATAAATTTGGGGAAGGATTTGGTCACGCAGTCTTGCACAGACCTGCTCAGCAGGAAATTGCATTATCTCCGCTAACATAAGCAATGCACCTGCATGTTTAAAATACGGGGTTACAGCAAATTCAGGCTATTTATTTCATAGCCTGGAAGGTTTTTTCCCCTATATTTAATTATTTCTTCATTTAAACTTGCCCTAGTCTAGCATTCAAGGCAAAATACCAGGTTGCATTAGAAGGGAGAAGAATAATCTGTGCTGTTTCTCTGTTTTCCCCAAGCCCTTCACAAAAATAGGAAAAACGTCCTACATAAAGATTGCCTCTCCCCAGCATTTACAGCTACATGACACAGAGCTTAAAAACACAAACTGCTAGAGCGCACGTGGGCAGGACTCGACTAACAGCCCATCTGTGGAGCGCTGAGTTAAAGACAGGGCCCTGACAGCTTCCCCAGGCAACCTCACTTCGCGGGAGCAGGTGGGGTGGTTCTGAAGAGGGTGGGAAAAGACAGGGGGAAAAAAAAAGAAACAAGGTGGTGGACGATTTCTAGGAGCCTGATGGGAACCGGCCGCTCCTCTCGCTGAGCGGGCTCTCGCCCTGCCCCGCGCACGGCGGAGGGCGGGCGGGATGCGCGGGGGGCCCGGACGTGCGCTTCCAGCGGCGGCGCCGCGGCCAGGCCGCGCCCCCCGGCGCCGGGGGCGGCCCCGGCGGGGCCCCGCGGTGGCGGCGCGGTTCACGTGGCGGCGGCGGGGCGGAGCGGGGCGGGCTGACAAAGCCGCGCTGTCAGCGGGCGGGCGGGAGAAAGGAAAAGCGGCGGCGGCGGCGAGGAGCAGGTGAGCGAGTGCCCGTCCGCGGCGCGGCCCGGCCCGGCCGCACGTCCCGCCCCGGGCCCGGGTGGCGCCTCGCCGCCGTCCGCCGAGCGGGGCCGGGCCGGGCCGTGCCACGCTGGCACCGGCGAGGCCGGGCGGCACCGGGCGGCGCAGCGTGGCGGGGCAGCCCCGGGCGGCCGGGCCGGGCCGGGCGCGGGGGCTTGTGCGCCCGTCGCGGGGCGGCGGCGGGGCGGCGGGCAGAGCGGGCGGAGCGCCTCCCCCGGGCCGCGCTGCCCTCCCTCGCCGCCCGGGCGCCCGTCGGGGCGCGGTGCCGGGCGCTGTCGTTACCGCGCGCTGCAGCCGCGGGGGGACCCCGGGAGTGCCTGGTGCCACCTGCGGGTCGGGCAGGGTTTTGTGAGGGGCCGAAGTGGTTGCTGTCGCCTCGCCCCAGGTGGGAAGAGGAGAGGGAAGTTCTTTGCAGGGCCGGTCGATAGGCCAGCGCCGGGAATCTCCTGCCTCCCGCCCTCTGCCCCGTGATAGTGAAGCCAGAAGCAGTCAGAAGCATGTACATGGGTGCCTGCAGTAGGGATCAGTTACATTTTGGGGGGGCTTGGGGGGCTTAAGGACTCGGATACGTGTTTGCGTGTTTGCTTTCTGGAACTGAACAGCTGAGAGACAAGAAAGTTGTTGGCTGATTCTGTCGTGAGTTTCGTTAAAAGCGGGAAGGCACTTAACTACCGCGTGGGTTTAAAAGGCGGCACTATATTTCAGCCTGCGTCTTGCGGCTGTGCTGGAGGTGCCCAAGGCAGCTTGCGCACTTCGGCTGGCGGAGGGATGAAGGGAGCTTCCACGCAGCGTGCTGCGTAGCGGGAAAGCTCGGTGCTGAAGAAATCACATTCCCGAGAAGGCACCTAAAAGCCTGATGAATCAGCATGCCGCATCCACTGACCCAGCGCAGCAACCGCTGCAAGGAAGGAGGCAGCGGTACCGGGAGAGGCTGACGCTTCCTGAAGCTGCAGGCTTCCTGTGCAGAACAGTGATGCGTGTGAGGTCGTAAAAAAAATAAATAAAAAATTTCCACCACCAGTTTTTCATTCAAACAGTGTCTTCTGACAAGTCGAACAAACAACCCTCTGGTGCTTTCTATGGTGAATGAGTTACAGTCCT
Source organism: Dromaius novaehollandiae (assembly GCF_036370855.1). Taxonomy (NCBI): domain Eukaryota; kingdom Metazoa; phylum Chordata; class Aves; order Casuariiformes; family Dromaiidae; genus Dromaius; species Dromaius novaehollandiae. The sequence continues at coordinate 139,191,316 of NC_088099.1, read as the reverse complement.
TTTTGTACTTTGCTTGCTTCCCAAAGGGATGTTTGCTTTTTATCGCTGGCCCTAAACTATGTAGCAAGTGAAAGGCAGCTAATTATATAAGCGCATAACTTAAAATTGTGAGAAATCCAAAACAGTAAATAAGGTGAAGACTTTTTAAAAAGAAATACTGGAGTGATTTGGCTGTATTTTAAGAGAAATAAACACTAAGATGACATTTCACAAGCTGAATAGCAGAACAGTATTTCAAACAAAGTATCATACAGCTAAAATGGCCTATTTTGTAAGACTTGCTTGTTCTTTTACAAAATATTGTCTTTTGAAGTAAAATGAACTGTTTAATTTAAACTTCTACACAAAACTGTCACAGGGTAATCTGTTTTAGTCAGGGTTCTGATTTCTCCGGTGAAGTGCTATAGCACCTGCCTTTAGCTATTGAACAGGAAGTATTTAAAAGAATCATTAATTTTCTTACATTTTCTTTTATTTTGAAATATTTGGTACTTTTCTACACAGGCATCTTGAGTCGTTTCTCATTCAACAGTGGTATGAATGAGCTGCCGTATGCGTTGTCATGTCAGTTGCCACCCACCTCACCCACTGCTGCATCTTGTACAGTGTTTGAATTGCAGAAAGCTCTGTATCTCCCTAAAACATGCAATACTTATGGTATTTCTGCTGGGATGGTGAAGTTGCGTACTGTAGCTAGTAGAGGCAGCTGACTAAGATGCTGTATAAGCTATGGAAATACAATGAAGGACTTACAAATTTGACATTTCTTGAGGGCAAGTATGGTTCCTCTCAATCTGCCTCAAATTCAGCATGCCAAATCCATTAGCTACTTTAGTTTTGCAAGGAGAAAATGATCGGTTTAGCAAGAGAGATGGAGGGAGCCAAGGACTGCAGCATACAGGGCAGTTTAATATCTTGTGGGCTTGGTGTCTATTTATGAGATACCTACGCCTTTTGGATATGTTTCAAAGACAGAAAAATGTGGATATTTTTCCATGACCTCACTTCGTGGGGTGTGCCATGGTAATCTGGTGCAAGTTGGCCAGCTGCCCTAACAGACTGTATCAGAACTTCTAATGTGGAGTATGGTCTAGTAGGTTGAGATGTCTTTTACTTATTTAAATGTTTTGGCAGTTGGCCCCTTATCAGGTACTTGTTCCTCAAGGTTAAATCTTCTGGTAGAGTGTCTCTCCCACAGACAGGGAACAGGGACATGTGCTGTGGCTTTTGCTCCTCAATTAGGAGAAACTTTCTGTCTACCAGGGTAGCAAGAACAGGTTGCTCTGAAGGACACAGTCTTCATTACTGGTTCTCCAAAGTATGTTGGAAATATCCTAGGCATTGGCAATCCTAACTGGTAGGGTGGGGCTGGAATAGGTATTTCAGCCCTCTGTTTCTGTCACGTCATGGTTAAGTTGCAGTTGTCTGGTATTCTACATCTAAGTCCTCTCTCTGGCCATAAATTCTCAGTCAGATTTCTTTTTTCCTTTCCGCTATTACAACTCCAGGCAGTCTCAATTATTTGTCATTGCCTCTTCTGGCTAATTTGAAGTATTGTCCAGATATTTTTCAGTGTTATTTCTTGACCATTCCTCCAAATACCAGTGAAATACTTGGAGGAGTAGTTACTTACAAATCAAGCAAAACCCCACTAAAAAAGCCCCTAAACTGATGATCACTAGAATTCATCCATGCTTAATCTTTATTAAATTTTTTAGAGCCGCAACTTTTGCTAAAACGTATCATTCTTGTTTATCTTAAAATAGTCTTTATCCTGGCCGTTCTTCTTCTAAATCTTGAAACACTGAAACCTTAATACAGTCAAGTTTAAAAAGATAGCCTAATTTCAGAAGAGGGAAAAACATTAGAGTAACACAATTAGGTGAGTGGAATGCATTTTTTCCCTTAGGCACATCTGGAAAGTGGTACTATATCATGTTAAAACTGTAAGCGCTTGTCTCAGGAAGAATTGGGCTGGGCCAGTGTTTGCATGAGACATGGGAGGAAAAATGCAGATCTTGCTCTGGTGCTGGTGAGCCTGTCGATAGCATTGCTGTGAGTCACTGATGACCCAGGGTCCAATCACTGCATGATGGCACATGTGGTGCTGTTGGGTGAGGCTTAACTGTGACCCTGAATCTCTCAGTGCTTTATATATGTGTGTATGTATATAACATATTTATGAGTGTATGTGTGTATATATATGTTTGTATGTGTATAGATGTATATATATCTATATATAGAGAGAGATGTACACACACACTCTCAGTGTTTTGGCCTGCCTCACTTGGGGATAGTTACAGCTGCCTATGTGAATTTCTTGTAGCTTCGATAGGGCTTGCCTTCTTGCCCTTGAAAAGGTGGGGTCGTCTGGGGACTCTGCATACAGTTTCAGCACCCTTATCATCACAGAGTGCTGCTTGAGCCTCCCTGCTGACAGTCTCTACTGTGTCAGGCTCTGGGAGAAGTGGACTTAATGACTGAATTTTGACAGAGCAATGGGTACAGAGCAATGAGGAGAAACCTCATTTTGGGGTTTGCCTGTCTGTAGGAAAGGTGGGTGGGGAGTGAAGATGCCTCAAACAAGATACTGTTTTCAAGGGAATTGAAAAGACACTTCACTGACTAAAGAAAGAGCAGTGACTAATCTGCATTTGGGAGAGTCAGGTGAGGAAAAGGGGACTGGCAGCAGGACTAAAGAGGAGAACGCAAAACTCGAACTGCAGGAAAAGGATCCAGACCATAAAAGAATGCTCTAGGAAAGCTGTCAGGACAAGCGTTTATCATAGGAGTATTTAAAGAAGCAGCAGACTAGGAGCGCAGGGCTGTTTTAAGTTGCATCAGTCCCCAGTGAGCTGACCTGTAGCCCGTGAGCACTGTCACGAGATGGGTACGGTTAAGGGGCAAGTTTCTGGGGGACTGCCCAGTGCTGGAGTCCTGCAGCTGGCTGCCATCCTCTATTTCTACTATGACCATGTCCAAGAAGCATATGAGCAAGGCCAAAGGAAAGCAACCCTGCAGTCTAGTAAGTCCCAGAGCAGAGCTATAATGAGAACGGGGCTTCAAGTGGTGCAAGCATGCTCAAATGTGATCACCCTGCCCTATAGAGGGGCCGTTCCTCCATGGCAGTGTGGTAAAGCCTGATGGTGTTGAAGAGGAGGGGAGGGGGTGATAGAGAAGACGAAAACATGGCAAAGTTTGAGGAAGAGCCTTGATCCTGGTTGACCACATCATCAGTCCCAGAATCTCCCAAGTTTTGTGTGAGGGTGGCTTTCATTCATCCCATTCCCTTCCACTGACCCTAAATGACCCCAGATTTCAAATTTGTCCTTTTTAAAATTTAAGAGGTGTTTTAATGCTTTACAGGAGCCTGATCTCTAACCTGGTCATTTTTGAGAACAGCTGACCATGTAGATTTCTACCCTATAGGAAGAAGTCCGTAGTATTTCTTCAGCAGGACAGTTTTAGACAATGAGTACATAACTTAGTTGAATTTTTCAGGGAATTCTTTTTCCCTTAAGGGATAAAATTAGAATGGTCCTACACTCAGTGATGTATCATACACGTAAATGACAAGCTTTCAGATTGATTTAATTACCAATGCCAAGCTAAGACCACATTAAAATAACAAGTTGCCAGAAAATACAAATCTCACATAGGTTTGACGGATGAAAAGGGAAGAAGAATGTAACATGTAGGTTATCAGAAATAAGCTTCAGACACCTTAGTTGTTCTAATCTAGTAAATCTCTTTGTAGATTTGATAGAATTGTTAAAGTCAATACAGGAAAAATCTGTCTCTGATTTCATTGCATAGTTTGGCTGTGCAACATCAAATGTGAGTATCTTCTCAGGCTACTCCTTCCAGAGGAATGTTATTAAAACATGCTTTGATTTAGAAATCATTTTATGTCCCAATTAATAGTACGTTGACTATAGTATTAACAGTCTTCAGACAGTTTGAATTGCACTGCAAGAGTAAAGTATGTCATGTTTTCTCAAAAGAAACCAATATATTTTGCTTGGCTTTACAATATGAACATTCAGACTAAGTAGAAGTGCTGTGAATAAGCTAGTTCTTGAAGCTTCATTCCAATATGGCATTTGAAAGTAACCTTGAGTGTCATGACTCATCTCTTCACTGAGAATGCCGCTTCCCTTGAAAAGCTCGTGATTCTCGATCCAAGAATATTTGCGCATCAGAGGCAAAGATCCAAAGTAAGAGACAAAACTGGCTGAAGCAATAGATGAATACCTCTCTTGATTTCCACCAGATTCTTGAATTCTTCATTCCTGATATTAGTTAAGAAGATGTTGTCCTTCAAGACTATCTTCAAATGTGAATATTGTTTGGCAGTGATTTGGTCTCATAGATTTTGATGGCCAGTTTAACGCATTTCCGAATACCTGCAAATGCTGCCTGCTTTGCTTACTAAAATTAGAAATATTGCATTGGCGGATGGTATGCACACACCATTAGTATTAGTAGAAGGTGTCCATACTAATAGAAGAATACAGACAAAAAGAGAACAGGTGACATTTGTAATACATTTGTAATGTAATCGTAGAGGGAGTGGAGAGCTCCTATCTTATCAGGATTACTGCTTAAACTCAAACTACTAGACTGCACCATTGGAGATTTGATACTCTGTACAGCATTATGTGCATGGGGGTTCCCCTAGCGCTCCATGTCCGGGCAGAAGGTCCCACTGATGCAGTTGCATTTCACGGCAACAGATTAGGCTGCAGGTGTGCTATAAAGCTGCACAATACCAATTATTCCCAAACAATCAGATATTAAAAACCCTTACACAAATGAAGTGCTTAACACATACAGACTAAGTCTCTAGGAATTTCATTTATTCTTTATCACAGCCTTTTACACTTTTTTTTTCTTGCAAAGCAAATTATCAGCCAGTATTTACTACAATATTTTTTTTATAGTCAGTTCTATTGCACTTCATACCTTTAACTCTCTCGTTCCCTTCATTGTCAATCATAATCGTGAGAAATACTTACAAAACAAGCACTAAGTTTACGGTTACAGGAGACTATTGATGTTGGCAATTGGTTGTGAAGATCTTTAGGCATCATTAGCAAGCCACAGGAAATTTGGTAGGAATATGTGTTTCTGTAGCAGAAGCAAGGATTGCGAAGCGCAGCTGAAAAAGTCTGGGAAATGTCAGAAGGAAAACTGCATTTGCTGAAGTTCTGAATAGTAATTCTAGGTTCACGGTCTTTTGGAAGACTTTTGAAGTGCAGATTAAATAATTCCAGATGATGACAAAAAAAAAAGTTCTATTAAGAAAACAAAAGGTTTGAGCCATTTCTGCTTTTTTGTGCCTTGAAGGAACCCTGTAGCCATTCACTTCTGCCTCTTCAGTTTCTCCTTTCGAGTACTCCCTTCTGTCTCAAACAAACCCTCTTATGAAAGTTTTCACATTCTTTATCTGTTTCTCTTCCTCTTAGCTGCTTCCTGACTTGACCACTTCCTATTGTCAGTAATTTTGTCTGTTTATTTTTTCCTTCCTTACCTCCACCTTAGCTCAGGGACCAGCTCTTTTCATCTCTAATTTGTACCTTCCTCATGTGGGTTCATGCTTACAACTTGCCATGATGCTTTTAAATTGCCTGTTTAAACCTCTCTTCCACTGGGCAGAGAGTCTTGGCCGCAGTCTGCAGATGTTGCGCGCTACTCGACAGCGAACACTTGTTCTCCAGTCCAAGCATGTGTTCAGCAGTAAAGGAAAGGGCACAACAGAGGTTTTCAGTTTAGTCTTACCCTGTCCATGCAGTGAAGCCTGAAAATGCCATCCTTTACCAAGAAGAGGGAGAATCAACTATAGCAGCATGTTCAGCTCCTGAGCTCGGTATCAAACCAAGCTTTTCCCCTGCATCTCAGGTGTCAGCAGCTAGACTAATTCTGTGCTTTAAACATTGATGCCTCACTAAGCAAGAGCAGATTCTCATGAGCGCTTGCAACCTTCCTTGCTCAGGAAAGAAAATGTGTTTTTAAGCCTTGCCTTTGCATGGTGATAGCTGGCAAAAGCAAGGTGACTTCCATAGTGCTGGGTTTTACTGAAGTGCCTTCTCAGTGAGGACTAGCCTGAGGAGTCTTGCTTGTAGCTTTGTAACTGCTTCTTCGTGTTTCAGCTGCTAAAGTACAATCTGGCCAACTGAGCTTTAGCAATTTCCTGTGGTTATGATGGCCGAAAGTGTGATCGCTCTTACAGCTGCATAATGCTGTGTTTGTCATTAGGGTGATAATAAAGTAGATCTAGCAAAGAGTGCAGGTGTGCCCCTACAGTTGTAAAGGGGCACTGGTGATATTCAGCAAATGTATTTTTTTTCATCTTCAGGGACTGCTAGGAGTGAACCTGAGCACTTTCTCTCTTGATTTGGTTACTAGCTGCTACAGATCATACCATACTCAGTTTCACCATTTTATGTTTTGGCACTACTGCCAGCTAAAACAGCAGATCACTTAAAAGTTAAAGCACTTCTGGTATCTTCACAGCCCCATATTTCTAAGCAGAACTCAGTTTTAAGTCCTAGCCTATTAACTGTGTCAGTACACAATTAGCTGCGCTGAGCACAATGCACTAGTCCTTGTACTCTGATTTCTGGCTTTGCCCATCTCCTGGGATATTCCTCCTCGCTTCACCTGGACTGCTGGGTTTTCCCCGCCACCATAGATAGGGAACATGAATTCAGCATAGGTGAGAATTCAGCCAAGTATGACTTGACCTGTTTTGTCAATAGTTGCTGAAGTGGGTGGGGAAGCAGCCTTCCCACAGAATGCAAGACTGCTAGCGAACCTCATAGCGGTAGGAAAGACAATGAGCTCTCATGTATCTCTCCCAGCTGTGTATTTAGGTAGAAGTGATTTCCCCCCTGGCCCCCCAACTCTTGCGTGGCATGTTTAATTTGTGAGCTCACCAAGATGTTATCTTTTTCCCAGAATTGTCAGACTTTTTCTAAAAGGTGAAACGCTTGTACTGCCCTTGGAGACTCCTGCAGATTTTTTTTATTCACGTACGGTAGAACACCAGATTATGGACTTACAGACTTTCAGCCACAGACGGAGATGTAGGCATCTGTCCTTTAAATGTAGATCTTAAAGTAGAATATACTTTACCTTGCCTGAAGAAGTACAGCAGCAAAGAGAAGTGAATGCTGTAGTTTATTACTGCAACTTATTGTTGCAGTAAGTTTTTTTTTTCTTTTTCTCTTTCTTTCTCCTGACAAAATCTGACATTTGGGAGGAAGGGGAAGAAAAACACAGAGAGTATTAAGCATAGCTTTAATTTTATTGTAGAAGTTCCATATGGACACATAATTTAAAGACCAATTAACATTTACAGACAAACATGGACTGGTTTTGTCAGAAGGGATGCATGTTCTTCTTCCAGTACTTATTAAAGTTAAGATTTGGCCAAAGTTGCTAGTTCTCAAGAAAATACCTCATCTCTTCATATCAAGATGGAACGTTCACTTAAAATTAAATACAGGAAATGTTGGGCATAATAGCTTTTACTCGCACAGATCTTGTTAACAAGAACATAATCTCCTAATCACTCCCTTGAAAGCCAACCCAGATGATAGAAGCATAGTTGGATTCCTGCCAAACAGCTCAAGAACTCTGATTTCACACCCAAGCTCCAGCAGGAGTGTCAGGATAACCTCAAGTATTCAGTGAAAAAACAAATAAAGCACTATGCATTTATAGCTCCTTATACTTGTGTTTATAAATATAGAAACTATTAGTTGGGATAGTACAAAAGCTTGAGTAAGAAACAGGATTGCAGGCATCTAAGTCTGTTTATATTACACACCAAAACAATATATAACTGTTCAAGCAATACTGACTCAGTGGTAACATCATAGTCATCTCCCCATCCCTTGGAATTAGCCCTTGAGAAAATAGAAAGTTGACTTTTTTTAAAGATGTAGAGTAGTTAGAGAACAAAGGAACAGAAAGTAGTTTTTCATGGTGGTGTCTCCCTCACAGCCAGGGCACATGTGTGATTCAATGAGGCTTGCAAATGGCTTTGATCTTACATTATCTTCATGACGTAAGTTATGAAAACAGGAGCCTTTGCTGATGGTGGAGGTGGTGACATGAGGACTGGTTGCTGCAAGTTCATAGATACATTTAGTTTTCAAAATAATACATCTCTAATATAAATAAATGCTAAAAGTATTTTGCTATAGCAGTGCTTTTTAAAAAAAAACAAACAAGCAACTCACCTGCTAAATAGCTGTTGTTATTTCTGTTGCAGAAAATGCAAATATTAGAGATGAGGTGAATTTTCTTTGTCTATATTTTTTCCATTGACTTGGAAAACTATCAGCTAGTTTGCTGCATTTTTTCCCTAGTAAACAGAGTACACAACAAGCTGACAAAATAATTATGTTGCTTGAAAAGTTTTTTTTATAGGCTATCCAAATTTCTGGGTGGAGCTAGTCATTTAGCTACACCCATGGTGAGGTTTATAAGGGAAGTTTTCTAGGGGAGCTCTTCTCTGTCAGTCTATAGCAACAGTCAGTTTTATTTTGTCACCATGTCAAGGCTTCAGAGAGGTTCCCATGGAGGGGATGACTCTCTACATACATCTTTGAAACATCGAGGCAAGGTAAGTCATGAAGTCTGCTTCACTACTTTGGTTCCTTCTTATACGTGGTATTTCTATAGAATAGAAATACATAGAGCTGAATGATGCTTCAGTTTTAAAAGTCTGTATTTTCTCTGCCATATATAATTGGAGTCTTATTCCCTATGGTCTTATCTTCGTATGATGCTAATTCAAATGGGGGGAAAGCAACCTTAAGAAAATCCTAAAGCTTATTAGAGTTTGGAGAAACTACTATTTGTTACAGGTTGATCAGGCCTTGAAGACAAATGACTTTGAGGGCTAATTTGCGCCACTTGTTCACAATATTTAGGTTACTGTTGTTGTTGGAACTGTGCTGCTTTTCCTTAGCTATGCTAGTATTAATTTTTCAAGCATACAAATAAAAGATATGCTGTGCTTAATTGTATAATTGCTGCGGCTTAGTCATGGCTCTTTGATACACCCAGGAATCCTGTCATAATTCTTGAGTTATCCTGTATCACAGTTTCCTTATGTATACCTGCACATAATTGCCTGTAAATTATTCAGTTCAGCGTATGTCTCTTGAGTTACTGTGAATTTCCCTAAATGAGATTAGGTACTCTGAAGGTCTGTTTGCTATTGCACCTGAGTGTTTGTGTTGGTATAATACTTTTGTATAAACTTCACTCTCTTTCTAGCTACCTTACAACGTATTGGTGACCTGGCTGCCTCTTGGAGGGGGGCTGCAAAGCTGGTTGTTGTTTGGGGTAATTCTCTTCCCCGTGTCAGCTGCCTCGCTATGTTCTGCATATGTTCTGTAGACTCCTAACTGGAGTCTTCCATAAGGCAAAGCCCAACCATTTTTGAGACAAGCATGTCCTAAACATAGCACCTAGAACAGGCACCTGTAGGGAGAAGGCAGTAGCTTGCAGGGGTAGGGCTGAGTGGGATCACAAGGCGGTATTGCTTCCCAGTTGCCTGTGCCTCCAGTGCTCAGTTGCACCTTCCTAAGTGTGTGTCCTTAAAGACAAGCAAGCCCTGAACTGATCTACTTGCAGCGGCCAAAATATTCTGTGTGCCCAGAGAGTGTGCATCCTTCTTCAGCCCTATTTGTGGCTCCTGACTCTCCCTATAGTTGTCAGGAGAAAAGGCTCAATGTGAAGGTTAGTTGTAGGACATCTCTCTGTGCTCCCTGGAGGAGTGTTCAACCCAATGGAAAATCTTCCAATGCCACATCATGGCGAGCTCTAACAAATGTTGCTATGCACCTCTATGTAAGATTTCAGGTACAAGTAATGTGCAGTCTGTTCTTGTTTGAGGGGACTCAACTGGGAAGTCTCACTCTTGACTCCAGTTGTGAAATACTCTTTCCACTCCCAGGCGCACATCCCTGTCATTTCATGACCTAATGAATTTTTTTTTTTTTTTGTGACATTCAATTTAGAAGAGGTAGAAGTTTTTTCATTCATTGTTCCCAAAACTTGGGAAGTATTTGAGGGTAGAGGCTAGTTTTCTAGTTGTTTTGCAAAGCATACTCATATTACCACCAGGTACTACAAAAACAACCAAAGTTATGGTTTCCACAAAAACGGTAGTGTAGGATGGGTTCTTTTTCTCAAGCTGTATAAGCAGAACTGTGAATTTATGTAGCTGGCACAAGGTTGATGGACAGCCTCTTGGGCAAGATGGAGCAGTGTGAATTGGAGAGGCTCTCTGGGTATTTTGACTTTGTGCAATTAGTAGATGAGAGAAAATAAGTGCATCTTGACTGTGGTGTTTGAATAGACAGGTTTTCCCCCTTGATAATGCTGTGGCTTTTCTTTGGGGTTTCTTAAGTCAATATTAAACTTGTAGGATGCTCAACTTGAACAGTGTGGTCATTTCTGCTTTCTACCATCTGTTGTTACCGATACTTAACAAACTCTGGCTGTGCTGGATTGCAGCCCAAGGAGTCTCAAGGAGACTCGAGCAGTCTCATGCGAGGGAGTCCCCTTGGCTTTATCCTGTGCCATCCTTCCGGTATCTTGACATGCTGCAGTTAACAGTGTTCATTGGTATTTTTAAGTGCAGTGCATTTATTTTAAGTGCCTTGTAAACTGGTATAGACCAAACTCTTTAAAAATATTTACTGTTATCTTTTATTAACCAGTACAGTAAATGGGAGGCGAGGAAGAGGAAAATACTTTCAATACTGGCAGATAATCTTAAACGTCTCTGTTCTTGGATAACTTCAGGGAAGGGATGGTTTTTCAGAAGTAGGAAGAAAGTTTGGGCTTTTTCAAGTGGGTAATGTAGAATTGCTTACTTTTTTTAAACATCCAACTTGTGTGTCTGCGAATTTGCCTGCTCCTCTAAGCAAGGCCTGACCTTGGTCATTTTGTAACTTGAAAAACAGTGTTCATGGAATAAAATACTTATCTAGTGTAGTTTTAACTTTAGCCTCCTATTCCACAGGAATGATTTAATGAACAGTGAACTATGATAGATTACTTACTGTATTTGACAAATTTTTAGAAGACTATTTTTGAGTAGCCAAACTACAAACCTAGGGGTACCATCTTCTTCTCCCGATTTTGGTTTTTTGAAGCCACAGTCTTACTAAATGCAGAAAGTCTGCAAAGATGACTTCTTGGTGGTAAGCTGTGTGTTTAAGAGGCAGATGTCCAATGAAAATCCTTCAGCAGCGTATTTCTTCGAGGTATTGTATGAAGAATGATGCTAAAAGCTGGTTAACTGATGTGGTTTTCTACTAGACCCTTCACTTTTAAATACTTTTGCTGCAGAAAATTCAAGCATAAAATTTCAGCTTATTTGGGTGCATGTTAAAATGAGCTTCTGATTTGGAGTCTCCCTCCTTGTTCGTGCATGGCAGCGCGGGTGTTTTCGGAGCTGAGCTTGGGCCACTGGCAGGCAGGCAGGGGGATCTTGGCTGCAGTGAGCATGAGTGCTTGGGGAGGAGCTTACTATGCTTTGAATTTGCATACTTCTTGGGAGTCAACTTTGGTGTGTTTAGATTTTTTGGATTCCTGAAATCAGAAGGGTTTTACAGATCCTAATATCACTCTGGTTTGTTGAACATGCCTGGCTTTCCTTAAACAATATTTTTCCTCAGAGCACTGCTGTCAAGAAAAGTGTCAGCTGGTCTCTACTGTCTTCTTTTAGTTTAAGTCAAACCAAACTGCTGAATTTAAATAATGTGCTGCCTCCTATAGACATCAACTTTTGCAGTGTCGTTGTCTACCTGAGAGTTGTTCAGATAAGCAACAATTCCCATCGCAGCGCAGAAGCCTGGAGTTTGGCTCTGTTGTGCTTTGTGAACGCTGAAATAGGAGTTGTAAATGATGCTCTGTGACTAGTTCAGTGACAATGAAGATTCTCCTTAGAAAACCGAGATCTAAAGGGATGTTTTATTTATGGCTGCATATAAAATAACATGCTGAGAAAGAAATATAACTGCCAGTCAAATGTCACTTGACCTGAGACAATAACAGTGAAGTGTATCTGTCAAGTGCTTGAAGGCCACATGAGTTAAAGGATGTGATTAGTGTCCTCCATATGACTTTAGAACCATGTATTGTCTCTGCTGCAGTAATAATCTTTCACTGTGGTACAGGGACTACAAGCAACACACGAACATGTTAGAAAACCAGACAGAGAAACACTATGACGGGCTTGTCAAATGACAGGGAACTTATTATGCAGCTGTGGCACCGATCAACAAGAAATGTTTGTCTGACCGCTGGCAGTGGCATCCTTTGTCTTCCTCTGAAAGGAACGCGTGGCTGCTGGTACAGTTTCTGTCCATTAAACATTGTGGCACAGAGGAGCTGGCTGGCAGGAACGCTGCTTTGTTACTGGATTCACTAGGAGTTGGTGCAAAAAAAGACTTGTGTTCTTTTGACAGTGAACATTTTATTCGAGGTTTTAATTTGCTCAGTGTGATACAATAAGACATAAAGAAAATGTAGAGGTTATTTTTCAGCATAAATGCATTCATTTAAATCCTGTAAGACAGTGGTATAAGGCCTCTGTATTACTTCCTGTATGTGTGCCCCGAGCAGTATGGTGTTATCTATGAATTTTTTCATAAAGACCTGTTTACATTTGATAACTGAGTTCCAAAACTTGAAGTTGCAGGAAAATGTTTGCTCAAAGCAATGTCCCAAGTAAAGCAGAACGGCAGTCCTGTCTCTCACACAGCTTCACAGCACATGCATGCTGCTATCGCCTATGCAAAGCATAAAGGCTCACCCTGAAACGTGCGGGCGAGCCCAGTCCGAGTAAGCCATGGGAGCTGGGAACTAGCCTCTGTGCCTGCAAAGCACTGCACAGGGCCTGGAGCTTGCCCGAGCTTCAAGGGAGAGCTGCCTGCTCTTTTCTGTTGTGTGAGCATGTGTGGCGTATTAGAGGCTTCCAGTCTACAATGCTGATTTTTCTGGAATGCAAAAATACATGTTAGAAGAAAAAGCATTTTCCGAAAGGAGACAGACCTGGTAGGTGAGATTAAAGGATAATATGTACCTTCCCTGCCCTGCAGTAGGGTCCTTCCCTCCCACCTTTTCTAGTTTTGTGGGGTTTTGTGGTATCTGAAGTTGAAGCAGTCTTACCCTGCCCCAGGATCCGTAGAAAAGTTTCTTTCTGTGTCCCCTGGGGCTTGCCTGTTTCTGTTCCCTGGCCCGAGCCCAGTTCTTCTCAGAGGCATCTCTCGTCATCCGCTTGTGCGGCTGACTGGTCATGGGGTGTTTCGCTACCATCTTGTCCCACTGCAGTGTCTCGCAGGTGAGAGCACCCAGGTGGTCCCAGGGAGGCAGCCGACCCCCCTTCTTCCCTGCCCTCCTTCCTCCCAGAGGCGCTCGCCTGCCTCAGCGCGTGGGGGCCAGTCCTGCATGGGTGGCTTTCCTCTCTGCTGCCTGACCGCCCCCACTTTCACAAGAAAGAACCATTTTTCTACTGCTTATTGTACTTTCTGTCAGTTGAGGGCAAAACAGCATGTCGTGCCTGGCATGGAAGGGCATTAGATGAGTAGTCACCATTTTATGTTTCATCAAGTGTTTTAAAGTCTAAGCAACAATCAAGTAGTGCGTACATGCTCTCTCTCCCTCCCGCTCTGTGTGTGAGTGAAAGAGAACATAAAAGCTCCCTTTGAGTCGGATCCTCTTGCAGTGCTACTGGATGCCTTTCCATAGGCATCAGGCAGAGACAGGCATACGTGTTCTGGGACTGAGTGCCAAAATGTGTGGCTTTATTCCAGCTCACCAAGTCAGCTGTAAAAGAAGCAGCAAGTTGTGTTTCTGAATTCATTGAGTTGTTAGTGTCAGAAAATTGTTACACTGGCTTGCACATCCTCTTTGCCTGTGTAGGACAGCAGGAGAAAAACCACAGCACCTCAAACCTGAATAGGTTGCAAGCACCTGTACTGACTAAAGAAAGTAGAGGTATTTCTGGGAATAAAACTAGTGCACTTTTAAATGTAACAATATCTCACTCTGTTAAAATTGGGGCAGCTTGAGTTATTTTATTCTTTATAAATCTCATCTGTCAAAATATATTGGTCATCTTCATATTCTGGAAATTAAACTTCAACTTCTATTTGTCATCCCAAAGGAGGAGGAAAGCTGAACACTGTCACTCTTTCTGGTTACAGAAGTTTTGAGAAGTTGACAAATTACACTGAGGAAGAGCAGACTAACATGGAAGTAAAATGATGTGCTAGTACTCTCCACAGGCATGAGGCATCTAGTTTGCTTGATAAGCTGCCAAACACTGTCATTTGAGTGTTGCAAAGACTTCCAGCTGTCTGCGTACATGAACTAAGTAGGTGGGTGAATTAGAATTTGTCCGTGTGACATTGTGTCCAAAGTGACCCTGCCTAATCTTGTTCATTCACACACAAGTGAAGCTCGTAGCAATCTTCTAATAATCTCTTTGGCCAATAGAGCATTTCTCTGAGCATCCTATCCAATGCTAAACTGAAGGGCTGTGTTTGCGGATGCATCGCAGCACTCTCCTCTCACCTGTTTACAAGCCTCCAATGTGCTGTGGGAGATGCTGCCTTATGCTGTTGACTCACTGCGAAAGGTGTGGCGTGTTTTCACCAGAAATGGGAGGGTGTTAAGGGTGTCTGAGCAGAGTGCAGCAGCGTCTGAGACAGGGCCTGCAGGGAAATCAATCTTATGGGAAAGCGTAGGTTGAATCTTACGTTTTTGCTTAGTGAGTTAACAAGTAAGCTGACTACCAAAAAGGGAGAAAAATTGGAGTTATACCACAAGCATACATAAATTGTTAACAGGATTGCTCAAGCAAGACCTGCTTTTGGATGATGTTGGATGCTTCAGCTGTGGATGCTGTTGGAGTCATCATTTGTTCCACAAGTTGTTATGGTGATTCACCTCAGGTATGTTCACTAATACCTAGTTACAGAGGCTGCCCATAGCTAACTAATTTTGCTGAAAAGAAAAGGGTTTTAAGTGAATACGTGTTTGGGAAATGGGGATCTCAATAAGTTTTATTTAGAGCCTCAAAATGTGTGTTCAGCTCATGCATGCATTTTATATCTGGCACTGTTTTTTAAAGTAGTTGTGCATTAAAGCATTTGACAGTTGCCATCCTGGGCACCCTAGATGCAAAGAGTTTCTGCAAGCCGGGAGATGTGCCAAGCACATTTTCAGGCTCGGCTGAAGGATGCCCTGGTTCCTCCATAGAAAATTAGCTGCTAGGAGGCTACCACATGAAGGCAGAGATCTTAGTTGCCCTAGCCTGAACCTGCACAGTCTGAGAAAGCTTATTTAGCAACATTGACAGAGGCTAGGTTGTCTAGAGCAGGTCACATGTGCCCAAAAAGAAACAGCAAGACTAGTTCCTCAACACAGTTTGCTGAACCGGCAGCCTTATGAAGAGAGAAACTGCTGTTTATGTTCAGACATATGGATCTCCCAATCAGATTAGGTCAGACAGATACCTAAGCTTTATTGTCAAGTTCTCCATTGAACAGGAATGGTCAAAAATCTGCCAGAGTTTTACTGCCCCATCTCAGCTACCAGACTTTGTCTTCTAGCTGTGAAAAATTGTCCAGTTATAAAAGTTCAGTCAACTATAGGGGAAATAGTGTCCATGTAAATGGCAAATTAGTCCAAAGTATCTGTTTTTTTGGTCAAGTGGTGTCTTTTCTTGCTTAGTTTTGACATCAAACTGAAAACAGGATAAGCATCTAGGAAAGACAGTGAAAGAAGTAGCTACACTTAAACTGTGTATACTATTTAAATAAGTTTTTAGTGCTTCTCCAAATCAGTGCTTGCAGTCAGTAAGCCAAAGGAAAAAACTTTCCAGACCAAAACATTGGGGAAGTTTGCATTCACTCCGACACTGTAGAATCCTTTGGAATTTTTTCTACTTTTTTTCTACTGAGCATGTGATGCATGCGTCTTGAAGTTAGTGCACTGGTCTGTTGTGCTTTGTGGCTTTTGTCTGCAGAACAAAGTTAATAAAGAGAATTCCTGTGAGTTTCTCACTGCTGCTGCTTGGATGAAATGCTGCAGCTCACAAATGCAGCCACCACACTTCAAACTTGGTAAAATTCAAATATAAACTATCCTTTCAGAACACAACAATGTTAACTTGAGAGATTAAAGTTTGACAGACAGCCTTCAGAACCTCCTCCCATGTTACTTGCTTTAATTGCAGGATATCAAAAATAAACTAAATGAGATAATAAGCTATGACTCTTGCCTCACAGGTTGGAATGTTTTCCTTCAACTTGATGCTCACAAGCTGTGATCGGGTGGTGATGTTATTTTAACTGAAGGAGTAAAATGTATCAGGCAGCTTTCAAATACAGCCCTGCTTTGAAGAGTCTCTTTGGGAGGTTCTTCATTTGCCTTAGCATAAAAGAGACACTTCTCTAGTTTCCAACTCTGTAAACAGTCAAGATCCAGAAAGCTACATTGGTTCTGTAATTTCTGTGTGTCAAATACATAATTTCTGCAATTTCAGCTGTATAAATTACTTGTATGGGGTCATTACCATAATACAAGTGTCCTCACTTATCATGACAGTGGGGATCTGCCCCTCATCAGCTTGGAGAAAGCTAAAACATAGACTTCCCAAATATTCTGACCACCTGGCTGTGCTTACGTTGTTGGGAGCACTTGACCACTCTTCTCTACTGGTTATGTAATGTAAGGGTTGAAAACTGTCTTTCAAATAGGGTTTGGCACTCGGGGGATGCCAGTTCCATTGTGGAGCTATGGATAAGTGACTTCTCCGTGCCACCTAGGAAAAATGGCTGGTTGGTCATGATTAGGTGAATAAGAGAGGGAAACGTGCTGTAACTTCCTGGCTTGTGTTTTATGACCCAGAGCATGTGTGGTGAACTATGCAGTGCAATGGGGATAGTGCTACACCCTTAAATGTATCTTCATCTGTCACATGAGCATCCTATCTAATCAGAGGTTCCCAGTGACTTTTCTACAAACTGTAGCCTTACCTCCTTCAGTAGGCTTCTACATCTATAATTGATTGCAAGTAACCCATTATATTTGTACAAGAGAGGAGTCCGAGAACTCTTAAACTGTTTCAGCAGTTCTGTAAAGAGCAAAAAGATTTTTGATCTGGGGAACTAAGATTGAAGTACAAAATTTTAGCTATTTTACCACCTAAACACTCCACTGTGATCTACCTTTACATCTTTGTGAGTTAGTCCTGTTTTTCTGTTCAGCGACCTGAGGCAGAGAAAGACATGCTGGAATTGGTAAAAGGATGGAGGTATCTGAAGTGTCCATCCAGTATCTTAACTGAGTCTCTGTCTCCTGGGTAAGACATGCAGCCTGCAGTTATGGTACTTTTACATGGAGTCATAGAACAATACAGGTAGGAAGAGGCCTCCGGATGGTCTGGTCCAACCCCCGGTCAAGGCAGCCCTAGAGAGATCAGGTTGCTCAAGGGCTTGTTGAGCTCTGAATGTCTCAAAGAACAGAGACTCCACTGCCTCGCTGGACCCAGTTCCAATGTTCAACCACCCTCATGGTGAAAATTCTTTTCCTAACATGTAATCAGGTTCTGCCCTGTTGAAACTTGCCTGTTGCCTCTTGCATTGGCAATGTGTGCCTTTGAGAAGAGCCTGGCTCCATCTTCTCTACGCCTTCCCATTAGGTAACTGCAGGCTGCAGCGAGTTCCACCTCCGGCCTTTTCTCCAGGCTGAACAGCGCTCTCAGCTTCTCCTGTGCATCATGTGCTCTATCCACTTATGCATCTTGGTTTACTGGACTGAACTCCAGCATGTTTGTCTTTAATGTATTGGGAAGCCAGAAACCAGACACAAGTACTCCCTGTGCAGTCTCACAAGTGCTACATACAGGGAATCATCACTTCCCTGAACCTGCTAGCTACGCTCCTGCAAACACAGCTCAGTAGGGAGTTGTTCTTCTCTACTGCAAGGACACACCGATGTTCAGCTTATTGTCCACTAGGATCCCTGGATTTTTTTCCTGTAAATTTGCTCTCTAGCTAGCTGGCACCCAGCCTGTGCTGTTCAATAGGGTGATTCCATCCCAGGGGCAAGACTTTGCATACTTGCTTTCCAGGACTATACTTGCCTCTTTCCTCACATGAAGTAGGCACAGTTGCTGAATGTTGTGGTGTTTTAGAGACTACGTCTTTAATTAACAAAAAAAATACTGAATTCTTAGCAGAAATCAGTTCTTCTCACCGGTCCATAAGCTCTACAACTTGCAGACTTGGCCAACTGCTGCTTGCTAAGTGAAGTTTTGGAACAGAAGTTTGGCAGGAGCCTTTATCCCCTTCTCTGTGGATGCCTAACTGATTTTTGCTGAATATTCTCTGGATAGGCTTATTTCTCTTCATTCAGTGTAGAGGGGATCTGAAAAACAAATCTCACCATAGAGGAGGATTCAGGGTATCTAATCTTAGGACCTCTGACTGAGTTACCTGCCTTTTTCTAGGGCATATCAAGTAGTGTAAGGATTACAGTGAACGGTAACACTTAAATGCAAATTTCTTGCTTAGCTAAAATGTCTGTCTTTTAAAACTCTTAACACAATTTATTTGCCTAAATATTTTACTGGTCCTAAAGCTGGTACATTTTTAGGTACCTTGAACAGTTCTGAGAGTCCAGCAGTTGCTGATTAGTCTATAAAAATTTAGCCACAAAATGCAGCCTAAAGCTTAGCATGGGAAGCTGTAAATATCCTGGAAATTGTTGATACCCTGGACTAAAGCAGTTGCTGCTGGCTGTCTTCCACATGCCTCTTACTCCTTTCCTATTGAACAACAGGGAAAAGCTGATATGTGACAAGCCATAACCCTATGTTACCCCACTAGTCTCCAGGCCTTATCCTAAGAGCAGGGCAAGGGTGCTTTCAAAGCTTGATATTGCAGCTGAGCAAGTGACGCTTTCCCTGCACCTCTGTAGTCAGCAGTGGCGGGTAATGAGCCCCTGTGCTCCTAGAAGGGCACGCTGCTGCCGCGGTGTGCCGGTCCAGGCGTTGACAGGGCCGCGGTGGGCACTGACGCAGACAACTGCTCCTTTTTTTTTTTTTGTAATCTGCAAGAAAAGATAGTGAACTGTTAAGGCAGGAATACCTTAAGCCAGTATTTTTGCTGAATTCTTCATAATGTGAAATCTTAGGGTCAGTGCTGGCTTTTCTTGCCTCACTGTAAAGCACATTTACCACCACTGCATGACTGTTTACAAAGAGGAAAGCGTACAGAAGAAATGTGTGAAGCGATTCTAGTTCATGACACAGAGCGGAAAACTGATCAGCTCTGTTCATTCTTCATGCATTCTGGAAGATGCTATATTGCCTTCCAGAAAAACTCACCGAAATGCATGATAAATTAATATGTGCAGGAGAGCCTGAATAGTACACTGCAGTCAAATGTGCAAAGACAGATACTTAACAAAACTGGCGATTGTGTGTTGGTGGTAGAAGCCTGCAGATGTAAGCACTAACAATGCAAGTAGAGTAGATTTTTAATTAGTGTGATAGACACTGAAATGCAGACATCAGTGACTGAAACAAAGTTTAATAAAAAATAAATAGAAAAGGATGTCTCAAATCACTGATGAAAGATTGCTTGCTCAAAAGGGAGCAAAGAGGAAATTTTTCTGGTTGAAATTGAGCTAAGTATAATGTGGCAGCCTGCTGCTAAATAAAAGGAGTGATAGATACATTCTCATGTTTTTCCTATTAGGTCTGCCACCTACTGCTTGATATACTGGTTTGGCGTTGTTTGTTACACCAATAAAAAAAAGTTTGCCAAATCTGTCATGCTAACTCTAACAAAAATCAGATGACCTGAGCTCTGTTACACCCTTTCCCAGTTGGAAGATAATGACTGTGTATCCAGGGTCCCAGTTGGGAAGGCTGGTAAGGTATCTGCCAACGGGAGCGGGGCAGGTTGGCTGCTGCAAAGACGCAGATGTCGCACTGCTGTTGGCTGCAGCTTTGAACCCCGCCTTCAAAGGCACTCGTGTCTTGGAAACTCCCGTTTATAAAATGTTGAGGAGGGAGGGAAGAAGGCAGCAGAAATGAGAGAATCTGGTTGACTGCTCATGAGGAGAAAATCTAGCAGCTAACCAAGCAAAGCAGAAGACCTCTTTCTGGGAAATGATACACAGGATACCGGGTCGTTAAGGAGAACGTGCCTGGATTTTTCTTTAATCTGAGAATGAGCAAAAAAAGATTGGCTGCTTTGTAAATAAGAAGGAGGAAACAGGGTTTTATAGGCAGCCTCTAGACTTTTTTTCCTTGCCAGCCTATGACTGGAAATTGGGGCAGTGACGGGGAAGCAGAACCACTGGAACAAAGCCGGGCTGGAAATGGCAAAGGCGAGCGCACTCCGAGACGAGCTCATTAGCAGCTCTTTGCTGCTACATCGCTGGTGACTGCCTTCCCTGTGAAGTGCTCAGAGTTAAACTAGGGCATTTTTCATGTTTTTTGGAATTGAAGACAGTAGTAAACTCAGCTCTGTTACTTGATTTATTTGCTTTGTGCCTGGGTTGGAGTACCTCAGTACATGGCTGCAGAGCCCAGTCCTACTCAAACAGTCAAGAAACCACAAATAAGTGCAGAGGAGTACACAGGAATGGTCAGGCAGTGTAGGGCTGGGCTGCTGGTTACCAGTAAGTCGAGATAGCTGCCCAGCTTTTAAGTTTTTTTTGATTCATGCACAGGTCATAAAAAACAGCATTTGTTTCCTTTTACACTAAGAGCTTTAGAATTAATCCTTCAGTTCATCTTTACAATGGGAAGGGATATGTAAATAGTGATATACGCTGTTTTCTGGTTTACGCTCTGAGTTTGTCTATTTCTGCAATTTGTCAAGCTCTTTTCCACTCACTAAATGCTTGGACAGCAGCCACAGCTGGTTTGCTTGAATTCTTTCAGTTGCTAAAAATAAGTTGGTTTTGAAGCTTTTTTTTCCCCTTGTAACTGCTGAGGATATTTGAATAGGTGTCTATTGGCTTATATTACAAATTGTTTTTAGGCGTTGCGTCATGCAACATCACATTCCCAGTGCTCGGGGGTGAGGGCGGAGGAAGCATCCAGGCCACTGAGACACAGGAGCAGAGCACAGGGCTCTGCAACTACGAGGAAAATACCAACTCCCTCAGAGGAAGTTTGTAAAATACATAGTCAATGTATTTTACATAGTAACTAGTATATTCAATTTGAATCACCTTAATATGATTCTGTCATAATTTGTCCTCTTCAACTCTTTAACCTAACAGCTGCACTTATAGTATGACTGTATGGTGGTGTGCTTCTAGAAGCTTGTGTACCTTGTTTTCTGAAGATCACCTTTGTTTTATTGTCTTTTTTTGGCTTAGTTGCTTGGCTTTCTCCCTGCTTTCTCATACCCCTCTTGCCTAGCCCTTGGTTTGATTTATTTATTTATTTTCTCCCCTCTCCTCAGCCAGTGTTTATTCTGATTAAAACCATCCGTTAAAATGAGATAAAATATAATTTTCACAGAAATCCCTCCTGTGTCAGTTTGTGTGAATGCATTTGATAGGTAGCTAAGTTTGTGGATGTAGCAATAGCTACCAGAAAACAAGGCCAAAGAGAGGAAAAGCATGCACTAAGAGGTAGCGTGTGAAGGTCTCCCAAGAACTGATAAGCTCTGGAGACCAGTGGTCCTGCTTAATCCACAAGGACTGATAAACTCGGAACAGCGAGAGTCTGCTGAATCCCTTCAAGGCCACCAGCACACGCTAGCGTCAACGGCGAGTTGTATAACTCGGCTGCATCTGAAGACATAATTGCTGCTATGTGCGAGCACAGGCTGCAGGGTTATAGATACACCTGGTGAAATAGGGGCATCTCTGAACCCCTGCCCAGTGGTACGCCCCTGCCTTAGCTTCTGTGAAAATCACTGGGTTTGGCCTTCTGACTGTTGCTGCAGCCGGGTGACTACAGGTGACTGCGGGAGTGAACTGTGTGAGGGAATAACTGAATTTGCTATGCAAATAATTATCTGCTGTTAATAAAAACAGCTTGATTCTATTCAAAAGAGCTTAATTCATAAAAGGTGCTCTAATAAATATTGATTGTGATCTGTGTCTCCAGCTTGATACCCTATGAGGGAAATTTGCAACAGTATAACACGGGGTACTGTAAGCTATGCATAACTGTAAAAAACTGAACAAAACATAAATTCCTGTCCTGAGAAGTGCGTAACCTGGACACTTTTCTCACCTGTTTCATTGTGCAGGGTTTTCTGAGACTTCCTTTTAAATGGTCACTAGAGAGATATATTTTTCTGTTCTTAGGTCTTCAGCTTCCACTTTTCCAAATCCTCTAGATCTTTCTCCTCTCTCTCTTTGACTTCATGGCCTTTTCCCTATACACTTACCAGTGTGGAATGGGTAATTTCTTTAGATGTCTTGGTGGGGACTCTAGGAGATGGGGATTTTCTTTAAAATCTGTGTGGCCTGTGCATCGGGGACTTTTGACTGAGGAACTGATTGTGCTTGCTGGTCTATGTAGATCAGTGACATGACGCCTGTGCCCACAGATGTGAGCCATGCATGGCCTGGCCCAGAGTGGGAGGAAACACATGGCATCCTTTCCTCCCTCGTCTTCCCACTGCGTGCTTTTACCCCTCCACCCTTCCAAACGGGGCTCTGGCTCCCTGTGGTTACCTGCCTCACACGCACTAACTAGGACGTCTACTGCGTTCCTTCGTCCACCTAAATTAAACCCCGCCTTAAAGATCCTGCATTTCCTACTGCTGCCTGCCTGGATGTTCCTCCTGCACCTCAAGCCAGAAGTACAGGTCAGGTATTGGCATGGTTTTCAGAGCAGGTGGCAACCTGGGAGGGCTACTGCACGGCACCACATTTGTGCCCATTAGCTCCTCTGGCCGCAGCTGTCACACCACTCCCCATAGCTCGGGTCCGTACCTGCATGCAGGCGAAGGGCAGGGCTGGTGCTGAGATGTACCTCTTTGGTTCCACCTACACATAGGTAGTCATCAGTCTTCAAGCTTTAGAAACTTCCGCTGTGAGGAATTTTTTTTAAGACTGTACTCTTTATTAATAAAAAGCTCATTGTGGTGATATTATTCAAATCACTCTCAAACTGAGGTCTCCTTAACTGAGAAAAGGAAATAATTACCTCTATTTTCAATATCATATAAATATCACTCTGTACAGAGTATATAGCATGGAAAGTGCTGCATGAGCTGAAATGCAAATTAATTTTCCACATTTCTAAGGGAATCTCCATGTCTTTCCACTACTGTTGCCTGTTAGAAGTTCTGGTCAACACCTTCTAATGTGAGATTGCTTGTCTTATTCATCGTCTCATGAGTTCCCCCATTCTTACAGGTTGTTGGACTAGTGCTGTTAGATCCCAGCGTAAGTTCAGGGGTCTGCTTGAGTAAGAGCCAACATATCATGAGGGATTTGCTGTTCCTTTGCCAACAGGATGCCTGAGGTTTGTCAGCCATGCTGGATTCACTTTCCACATTAAACAAATGAAGAGGAAAAAATAATATATTGAAATGCAAAGCTTAAGAGGTTTGGAGAGATTCAAAGAAATGAAACAATAACGTATTTAATAGCTAATTACCATTCTGGTTTGGCTTTAAGGTAGCTTCAGCCTTCCAGAGTGCTAGCAGCCTTCTTAAGTCAAGTTGTCTGCCAGGATGACTCACCCAGCTCCTGGAGCTGGGATCCAGTCCTCTAGACAGGCCATATTTGAAGGTCTGTTCATCCTTCCCAGATGAGATAATGAACTGGAGCGAGACTTTGCTTTGTTTTCTTCTTCTAGAGATAGGGCTTATGATGAATATAAATTCACCTGCTGGAGCTTCTTGCATCCCTCAGTCCTGATTCAGTCTGAGCACCCCGGGCTCTTGTTTGATGCCATTTCAGCCTGTTACGCAGAGACGCCTTTGCAGTACCCCTCCCTCTGGACTGTCTCAACTAGTTGACTAGGATTGCAATACAAGCAATAACCAGAGCCTTGGTCTGACTGTAAACAATTATTTACCTGCTAGGAATGAAATTTCCTGCTGACTGGGAAGAAGCCAAATTAAGAAGCTTAGTCACGTCAGTATGTAACACCAGTATGTAACTGATGACACGAGCTGAAAACCATATTTGTTGCTCCCACTTATGTTTCTGTAATGCAGCCAGTTCCTAGCACTTGAGAAAGTGGATGTAAGGGCAAATATAGCAATTCTAGGAAATCACATCTAACAACAGAGCAAAGAATGGGCCTTAAATGCAGTTGCTATAAGTGGACAGCCTCCTTGAAGCATCACTTAAAAGGATTGCCAGTGTTTTTTAGTGTTGTATTAGCAGCAAAAACATAGCTTTTCCAGGCCATCAGTTCATGTTTCTTAATGGTAGATTTTTTTTCCTCTGAAAAGCCATTCAGGCAAGTGTAGCAAGGCCTCAGTTCCATGTTGCAATGGTCATAACTGATTGCTTGTGCTCAGAAGAAGCATGGTCAGATGAAGAAACAGTAATGTGCCCTGAAATTATGAATAAAGTCTGAATGTAGCCCTGCATAAGGGACCTAATAGATTTACTACCACATCAGAGGGACATCTGATTGTTGTGCAGATGTGTTAGACACTGAACCATTGTGAAAGGAGCTGAATTAGGGTATTGTAATGATGGACTTCGTCGCTTGTTCCATTTTTAGAATGTGGCTGTAGCCTCATTGCACAACTGATACAGACAAAGACCATTCAGTGATTTATTTATTTATTTTTCCTCCTTCCTCCCCCTTGTTCATTTGTTGAACTAAATGTTTTCATGTTTTCTTTGTAGTACCAAATTGCTGCGAGGAACAGTTCAAACCAGCAACCAGGGAAAGTGTTTGGATGCTCAAAGTAAGTACGTTTGTGTATTTGTATGTGTTTGTTGCAATGGCTGTGACTGAGAAAGTTTGTTTGATGTCTTTAAGGGGATAGCTAGATAAGTTTGATGTCAATAGTAAGTGATATTCCTTTGCAACGACTCTGACCGTATAATGAATAGGTTCAAGTTGCTAAGTGTTACCATTCATGAAACAGAAATGATGAAAGCTAAACTGGATGCCACAAACCTTTTGGAAATATTTTGGTTTTTGACTGGAGTAAGAAGGAAGTGCTGGGAAAAAAATATTAGAAAAGAAAACTAAAGATGGATGTTAAGTCTAATTTCCCTCTCCCACCCTGTTAAGGAACTTTGGGAAATTATATTTTTGCTTTCACCTGTTTTATTAGATGTTAGCACTTCTGTACATTATTAATGCTGCCTTCATAATGTTAAATGAAGGAAGAGATAACTAAACCAAATGCTACCATACATGATTAGTAATTTGTCAGAATTTGTGAAATTCTGTCCTTGTTTTAATTCTCAGCTATCCAAGTTTAGATCACATCCCACCTGAGCTGGATTTTTTGCTTAAACTGTCCCACCCAAAGCTTGGTGTCTTTGAAACCTGGGCAGGGAGTCACCTGCTGAGAGCGGCAGGGAGCAGTGGCACGCCGAGAGGTAGGCCCACAAGGTGGCAATGTTAGAAAGCCTTCGCGCCCGCAACAGTGCAGCGGCTCCTGAAGCAGCTATCATTTATTCCCCTTGCATCATTACTGCTGCATCTGTGCCATTACACAAGAAATCGCAGCTGTTGCCCAAATGGAGCAGAGTACCTGGTAGTGAAATTCCCATTTGAACAGCTTGGCCACTGACGCTGCTCACAGTGCTGTGCTGGATACTATGACTGCCTTAACTCAGGGCAAGGGATATACTGCTGGGTGAAAGTGGCCCGCAATAAAGTTCAGGGGGGGAGGACAGCGTAGTTCTTTATCATAGGTAGTGCTAAAAATATGTATAACCCTTAAATGCTATTAGGGCTGTGTAGTGAGCAATTTTCATTTTAAAACATACCAGCACATTTTTGCTAATGTTTGAAAAGTTCTTAAGGTGTATAAAGCCTGATGTTGGATGCAGGATGCATTTCAGTTTGTTTTGGCAATTTTTCATGCTTGGTATTTAAGCTAGAAGTAGAAGGGGTTTGTGCCTTAGCCATTTTAAAGAGTTCACAGTGAAACTACAGATTTGCTCCAAGTTATTTAGTGCCCTGAAAAAATACATATGTCTACAGAGCAATTTCTTCAGATACATGATAGATGCAAGAAATTATTTGGGGCTAGTTCTATGGCAAATGCAAGCATCGTCTGTGTTAACTGA
Organism: Dromaius novaehollandiae; assembly: GCF_036370855.1. NCBI lineage: Eukaryota > Metazoa > Chordata > Aves > Casuariiformes > Dromaiidae > Dromaius > Dromaius novaehollandiae. Next base: position 139,165,012 of record NC_088099.1, on the reverse strand, counting down.
CACAAATGCAGTTAAGGAGAAGACACTGAAACTGGAACAGAGGGAGTTAAGAGGAGTCATAGAGTTCAGATGCTTCAGGTTGGAGGAAAAGAGTTAATTTCAGAGTAATTAGGAGATGTGCAGGTCCCAAGTGCACCTGGAAATGCTCTGGTGAAGAACAGTCTATAATTTAGAGCTGAAACAGGCTTGTGAGCTTCAAGGATGCAGCAATAGCTCTGGAATACAGGAAAAATCTGAACCCAAGACCAAGGGGAAGAAGAAGGGTCCTTCCCTGTGACATGCTCCTTCCCAGGAAGGTGCCAGCTGGAACTGCAGCAGGGACAGTGCCTTGTGCGAATCTGCATTTTTATTAAATCTACTGCAGATCGGTAGTGGATTCTATCTGTCACTTTCTAATCTCGCACAGAATAGGTGACGCTGCTTAAAGGCAAGCTTCATTACTGTGGTTATACTAGGATTCTCTCAAGTACTTTGAAACAACAGGAAACCTGAAGAAAACTGTGTGGAGATAGTACACAGCCATCAAATGGACACTTATAAAAGCAAACTACATCCTACCTGTCTAATAGAAACTTATCTGAAACACGCAGATTTCCTGGAATGAGTAACCCTGTCCTTGAAGCAACAGACAGCTTCCCAGTTTATTCCCTGTGGATTGCTGCTTACTGTGTAGCCTTTCCTCTCCAAATCCCTTAGTCTTTATGGCCTATTACATGTCAAAATAAAGATCTAGCTATCAGCCCTTTAATTCCAGAGATTCGTTATATTGCTAGAGCATTAGCTGAGCTATTACAATTGCAAAAGCCAAATCCATGTAACATGTTACTATATACTAGTCTTCACTTGGGAAACCTTTCTGTAAGTGTCTGAGTGTGTTTGAGCCTGACACACAGGCGTACTTTTTCATGGGATTTTTCAGACAACAGCATGAGGAATGAGTGTTGGACACCCAAGGAACTCTGCAGCACTCATGTTAGGATCTCCTGTGTGCAAGATGTAAATAAGGTAGTTTTCACTGGCAGCTATAATTCTTTGCTTGATGTATTATGTCCAAGACATTTACAATATACCCTGACATTAGAAAGCAGTTCTGGCTTCACCTGGAACATTAGCTCAGGAATTACCTGTAATATTTCAGTGATTTTGAGATAGGAGAAGGGAAAGTATATATGTATATAAAATATGTATATATGTATGTTGAATTACTAATTTGTGATTTGTTCAGGGGAGGCCTGAACAAAAAGCCCTGTATGATCTCTTTCTTTCCTTCTCTGCACAGAAACAAATGTTCTCTGGCCATTCATGCAAAAGACGCATATAATGACTTAAACTGGAGAGAATAAAGTATTTTTCCTCACTTCTTTCTGTCTCCTAGCCCCTGCCCTGGTGCAGAATAAAATATCACTTCTATATAAGGGCACTCCGTGTTTCCCATTCTGTTCCTCACTGCTTGTTTCCCCAAATTGGTCACCTTAATTTCCACCAAAGAAGACTTGACTTCTGTAAGGGCCATTTTGTACTTTATCAGCCACAGAAATTGAGAAGAACAAAATATATGAATTTCTGGACTCAGTGGACTGCTTTGAAAACATTTTCCATTTTGTGGAAACAGCATAAAGGTCCCCCAAAATGTGGTGGAGGACATCCGCTTAGGAGTCAGTCCTGCACAGGACACAGCTGCTTAATAGTTGGTTTTGATCCAATGTAAGAAAACTTGAGACCTAAATTCTGAACCTAACAGACAAAAGTTAACTTAAATGGAATGTTTGTTTATGGCTTTCTACGCACCAGTCCTCTTTCCCTACTTAACTTAGTAATTGAATAACTTGAATATCCTTTTATGGTATTGTCTGAAAATATTCTGAACTTTGGGGTGATATTTATTTTTTCAGTGTCCAGTACCAGGAATTATCCCACAGGAGCTCAGTAAAGCAGCTGATTAATCAAAAAATGTAATTTAGCTTTTCAAAAAGATAGCGTGTGGTTTTGTTAAAAGTTAAAAATGAGATGCCTTCAAATGCAGAAGCTGTCAACAGCCCTGACATCATTTCACAATTACAAAAATACATAGACTTGTGGTTGTTTTTTTTCTATTAAATAGAAACCTCATTTTCTACTATAATGAGGAAAATACACTGTTATAATGAGGAAAATACTGCATTGTAATGCCATTAGTACCTTTTGTGCTCAAAATGTTACAGAAACCTTTCTTCAATTTATACACAGTGTGACTGTTCAGAGGTTACAAAATGTTGCCACTTTGTGTCATGGCTGTTGAAACCTTGACTATATTTAATAAAATAAGAATGATACCCTTATTTCTAGTCTTTTTTTGTTGCCTTCTGCATTTTGCCTGTCAATGATGCTCCATTTAAAAGCTGGAGAATGTTTATTAAAGGACAATTCAAGCAAAGATTTAAGTTTAGCTCCAGCAGAGAAGAATACTTTTCTAAGGGCTTTAAAAAAATCCTCGTCAGATATGTCAAATATGAAGTATTTGTAGTGCATCCAAATGTTGTAAAAATAGCATTTACATCTTTCAAAGTGGTTTCTAGATTTTATAAGTATAATCCTGCAAACATGAGCCGAAGACACACTGATTCTGGGCAGTCATCCTGAGCCTGCAGACAGACTCGTGAGGAAAGTTAGACAGTTAGAAAAACAGAGGATCTATTTCTAGTAATCTCGGTGTCTTGCTCATGGTCTGTTTGCAATATTGTCTGCGCCCATGATCGGGTGCTGCTCACTTTAGCAGGCAGAAGATGGTTACAGCAAAGTGGTAAGTAGCTCTTGCTTTGATTTACTCTATCAGAGGAAAAGCAAAGAGAGCAATGGTGGGGGACACAGGGAAAGGAAAGCAGAAGGAGAAGACTGAAGGGAAGATGGGAACGGGAAGATGGGAACAGAAAGCAGGGCTCGCACAGCCATGCGTGCTGAAGTGCTGCCGAGGAATTCAGCAAGGAACGGAGCAAAATCGAAACGGCTTTGGCAGCTGTGGTGGGAGTGCGCGCGGAGCTCAGCGCCGTGGCCGTGTGCTTGCCAGTATCTCCCGTGCAGTACACGTGCTCCCATCCGGCGGCGTGGTGGGAGCTGTGTGCCTTACCTGGCCTCCTCTTGGGTGCTGCGGCTCGAGCAGGCACCTGCACAGCAGGCACCACGATGCTCCAGTGCTCCTGGCCACCAGGAGCAGAGGAGAATCCAGGCTCTCCCCTGCACTTTCTTTTAGGGGCCTGGGGAAGCAAACTAGCTCTGCACTGGCTCCCTGAACACCAACATGCCTGGTAGGGGCCATCTTGAAAACATCTGGCCCCAAAAGTGAAAAAAATAGCTTGAAAGAGCTAATTCAAAACACTCCTCTTATTTTGGGGTGTGGGTGTTGTTTTTTTAATCCCAGTACAAGTGTCAACATTTTCCAATATTTCTGTGCAATCACTGGAGCTGGGAAGCTTAGGTTTTACCTGACTGCTGAGATTCTCATATAATTAAGACACAGCATGATCCAGGGCTCCCAGAAGATCACCCTACATAATGAGTCACAGTAAAACGTGAGCTGCTGACAGTACACAGCAGCGTGCTACTGAAGTCAGGTGGATGCAATATGAGGTGAGACATTTAATTTTAGAAGTTGTCCTTACATTAAAACATTGCTTATAATGATGGCTTGTGCTGCCTTCCTAGAGAGACCTGTTCAGCCTTAGGTAAAATATGGGCAGGCTGCTGTTGTGTGCACTGCAGTTGTGTTACAAAAGAAGGTGGCAGAATTAAAGAGGTTTTCAGTGTCTCAACACCTGGTAATTTGTTGTCCTTGCTATGCGTCCTCTGTGATATTAACTTAGGGCTTACACCAACCCCAAATTTTGTAATCATTGGTATTTTCTGCGTGTTGGCTCATCCTTCAGCCTGGAGTAGGCACAAGAAACTAGGCATGTGGTGGGAGTAGCTTATGCGCGGCAAAGTCGATGCAGCCGACTCAAGCCACAAAAGCCTCAGCTGGAGCTTTGCCACCAAAGCCTGTGCAGCCGTGGCCGCTGTTAGAAATCCTCTCTGAGGGATGAGATAGGCTAGGTAAATGCCACAGTTACCATTTAGGGTGGGGGAGTGCCAGTTTTATTTTTCCATAAATACACATTTGTAATAGATGGAAACTGATAGTACCCTGAAATTAAGCTTTATGAAGTGGCTTCCATTAGAGCTTCATCCTCTTATATGAGGTCTGGATTTGACTCATTGCTAATGACCTGAGCAGGCTACATGGGATAAACACATTCTGAATAGTATTATAGACAATACTGTTATATTATATTGTAAGTTTTTAGAAAATATAATTGGTTCTCATAATGTATCTCTATAACTGAACAGTATCAAAACTGCATTCAAGTATTTTCAGACTTGATCTGATTTCATAACTAGGATCTTTTTTGTCTAATATAAGAGGCTTCATGTAATCGCTTTTTTAAATCTAAAGCTTATGTTTGACAAGTAGGTCACTAGTTAATGGAAGCAAGTAAATCCAGCTGTTTATCTTTTCGGTAAGATGCATGCACTTTCTATATGCTCTTGTCTGCTCAGAATGGAGATATGTACAATTTTAATGGCACTCCCTCCCTCTTTTAGAGGAGAGATGTGAGCTTTGTATTACACTTCATCTGTTCCTGTCACTTAGATTTTTTTTTTTAAGTTACTGTAGTACTTCAGCTGATATCATATTTGACCCGTAAGTTTATAGCACTGTTGTATGGTAAAGTTAATTTAATTGCTAGGTATCTTTAAAGCAAAAGTCATTAATTTGTAATTTTATAAAAGGAAATTTACTATTGCACATTACTCACAAGCTTTCCAGCTTCCTTATTGCCCCTCCTCAAACCCCAGTATTTGCACGTTTCTCTTGATGGATGTATCTTCCCCTAAAGCAGGCCAACAGTACCTTTCTTCCCAGCTAGTTTTGCCTCTTGATACCCAGGCAAGGGAATTTTTTAGCTAATTTTGAATTTCAGGATTCCAGAAGGTGCTTAAACATCACTATGAAATGTTAAGCTTTCTGTGTTAGTATCTAAATAAAGCAATGGCAGTGGTAGGCTAATAAAGGGCTAAAAGAATTCATAAAAACTTGGTCTAATATGGCAGGTTCCAAAAGTCCTGTTATGAAATGCCTGTCAGTGGGATAAGCTTCCAGGCATAGTTTGCAAATTTCTTTCTGTTGTTGTTTTTTCTGCACAGTACTAACATAAGTGTAACATTGCAGTTGAAGCTGTCTGAAAATTTTTGTTCATTTGAAGATTATTTTATTAACAAGGACTTCGAATAAGCACTAAGATGATAAAGAACATTGACTATTACCTTTGGAAAAAGTTTGTATTTTCCATTAATAAACAATAAACTAAAACTTGTTTAAGATTAGTAATAGAATTGTGTAAATTAGTGATGAAATTGTACTTAGAGTTTCTTACTCACAAGCTAGTCTTTGCTCAACTATTTGCAAATAGTAACTATTATTTGCAAGTGTTACAGAGCTAAGTATTGAACAGCAAGGTAAGAAATATGTGTGTAAAAAATCGAGATACTAAAAAACACAGTGCCTGAGGTACTCAGATACTTGCTTTTGACTTGTAGTGAGCCTGAAATAAATAAAAGCAAGTTTACTCAAATGGTAAGATAAGTGTGTGTGTGTGTGTGTGTGTGTGTGTGTGTGTATAAAGTACACACATTAGTTCTAGCCCAAAAGAGGAAGCACTCCTGGGTTCCTCCGTGAGCTAGCGATCACAAACAAATCCTTGCAATCTGGTTTTTCAGAGGTGCCTCAGGGATTTCAGCTGTTTAGTATGTTAATAGAGGCAATGTGTCACCTGGTATATGAATCCTGGACGGTGTTATGCAGCTCCTGAGTACAGGTGTCCCTTCTCCGGATGGCTGCGTGTGAATGTGCATGTCCCTTAGCAGGCAAGGGCTGTAGCACAGTGCTCTCCGCCTAGACAAAATGGAGCGCAATTAGGGAATGACAGTATGCGAGCCGGACAGCGGGTATGCCAGGCTTTGTCTGAGGGAAGGAAACCGATCTGAGCAAGGTTCTCTGCAGGTGGCTGATGAAGGAAAGTGGAAATTGCCCAAGCAACACAAAGGACTCCGCCTGACAAAGGCAGGCTGGAGAAGAATGGGGGAGAGAACAATGGGGAAGCCTATAAAGTGGGAGAAATCCTGAGATAAAAGGCAGGAGACACTCCTCTCAGAGCAACGGAGAAAAGGAATAGGATTTGCTTAGCTGCCGGACTAGTTTGGAAAAAAAGTGAGCAGGGCTGAAAGGACTATGTGGGTCAGAAGAGAAACCATGAAAGGAAGGATTGGGCCCCAACACAATGGTGTTGTGAAGCACGAGAAATTTGCCAGGATTTATGAGAGTATGTTTTGAGGAAGCTGATTGTAACATCTGCGCTGTTTCTGTGCTTGTAAAATGAGGAAAGCTGCCAGAGATCAGCTTTTGTAAAATGCTATGAATGTCCTTTTTTGGGGGGGGGAAGGGGGAGGGGCAAAAAAGCACAACAGTTTGTGTGTAATTTCTTGGCATTTGCTAATTTGATGGACACACAATAAACATTTTCTTTGTGAGAGAATGATTTGTAACACACTGTAGGAACATGAGAAAAGTATTTGTGGGATATGTTGTAGTAAGGCACTGAATTCCTAGGCCAGGGTTCTACAACTGTTGAAACATTTATGCACTACTGAATGACTTGGCAGTACAATTTTGATCGGAGTCAAGCATGAATACACTGTATTTCTTTCACATTAGCTGGAGTATGTAATAATGTTTATGTTGGCTTTGTGCTGGGTGTGGGAGGACAGATATCTAATTAACAGTTTCCTGGGACAAAGTAACCCCTTCACATTTTGATTTGTAATGGTCCAGCCTTTTCTATCAGCTGGTTGGAGCATTTTTGATAAAGTAATAGGTATCCAAAAACTTAATTGACCATCTCCTGGCAGCATTGCTTTCACATGCTCTTTAGCACCGGTGAATGTCTTGGGTAGTTTGGTAAATGTTGACAAATGTAGTGTTCCTTGCGATGGGTTATAACCGCTGTGCAAACTTCACGTGTGCAGGATCTGTACATGCTGCTGCTGGACAAAGGGCAGCACTGTATGCTGAACGGACCTTAGCCAATAATCATTCCACAGCGTTTAAACTTCTCTTCCTTATGTTATATGCATGTATCAGATATTCACGTGAAGGATTAAATTGCTTCGATAATGCGTGCAAATCAAATGGCTACCAGCTTCAAAATGCTTACTGTACAATATGAACAGAGAACCATTGGTCCCGAGAGTCTTTATTCACTCTTTTTGAACCCTTAGTGTATAATATCAAGGCCAAGTCAAGTTTTCAGCTGAGCAATATGACAAGTAATGTTGAAAGTCATCATCTACCAATACAGCATCACTTGAATGTTGGATACAGGCATATCAGATTCTCACATTAGAAACCTCATCCCTTGATAAATGGTCTTGCACAGCTTCTCATTTGTCCTCAGTCCCCTGATATTGTTTTTATGAAATTAGAGTGAAATGCCATCAAAATGTATTGCTGTTACTCCCAGTGCATAACATTAGAAGGTATATCATAAAGGTATATCATCCACTCTTGCCATCTTTTGGATTTCTTCCTGCATTTTTCCAGCCATCTATCTTTAGCCCCAAGAAAGCCAGAGTTTCCTCAACAGTTGGAAAATATATAAAGAAATGCTAGATCTTTCTTCACTTTTTTCTCTTCCCAAAATCTTTCAAGCTATTACCATTTATAATTTATTTGATTGGTTTTGTTTATAATGTGAATGTCTGAAGCTCTGGGCACATATGTTAATAAACATTTTTTATAGAAACTGTGTGGGTATATCTATGTATATATGTGTGTGTGCATACACACACACATATATAGTAAGTATAAAATCCCAAACACCCTCTTCTTTTCTAGAACACCTAATTTCACTTGCATCTAATTAAGGTTTTATCATTGCCCAGATTATCTGAATTTTTCTAATGCTTTTGATCTAGATCTTATGCTTAATACAACCTTTACATCTGAATTCTGACAAAACAAATCGAGAAAACTAGTTTCAAAGTTAATGTCTCCCTGTAAATGGAACTGGCTACTGTAAATCTAGAACAGCTCCAGTCAAGTAACTCCATGTAAATGCACATAAATAAGACAGGAGTCACTCTCCCATCTCAATTCTTTTCAATCAGTATTAAAGGCAAAGTGAGACAGCATGGTCACTTCAAGCATATATTGATTATGGCCTCTGCTTATAGGTCTTCAGATGAAAGCAGCTCCCCAAGCTGTACCTGAAACTTTGTTATAAGCCAGTGGATATCACTGAACACAAACGTAACACACACTAAAAGAATTCGAAATTTTGGTTTTGCCTGGAGTTAATGGAAGTAAGAATTTCTTGTTTGGAACCGTCCTTCACTGGTTTTTTCCTGCTGTCATTAGTGCTTTTTGTTATCTAGGCAGTGCTGGATAAAAACATTTCAGATATTTGGTGCAAACTTCTTATGTTTTAAGTATGAAATTCTTTGGTGTACATTGAAGAGTGTTTCTTTCTAAATAAGAGGGTTTTTTTTTCTTTTAAAGCAGCTGGATTTAGCTAAACTCTCAAAATTTTGGATTTAATCAATGCTCACTAAACCTATTTAATAACTTTAACAATTTGAATAATATTAACAGTCTGTGACTTGTTTTAAAACATTTGTACTGCTTACAGGTTTCTGAAATCTTGTTTCTGTGAACAAAAAATTCTTTTTCTGTGGACAGTGTTTTAATCCTGAAATAATCCTCTGATTTCTGTTTGATTTCTACAGTAACTATGAAAGGTAGCTGCTGCCTTTTTAAAGGAAAATACCCACAGGCTGTGGCTTTTCAAGACCACTCTCTGTAGTGGGGAATTTATACACTAATGGTCAGATTGGATTTGCAGCTTATAGCTACATTTTCAAGAATGCTTAGCTGACAAAGATCTGAACTTTTCTTTTACTTTTCCTAACAGGCACAGAACACTTCTTAAAATATGAAATGTGACCCCTGAAATATAAATATGTCCATATATTTAAAAATAGACTTGAATTACCTCACAGGGATGTGGTCCATGCACATTGTGTAATTGGGACAGCCCTCTCTCTCTTTCTCTTTCTCTGTCACTCTCCAGGGAAAGCAAATAATCAAGACTTTGCCTAAAGTGGCAACGCTATAATCCCCAAGAGTGAGAAGCTCATTCTTTATCTACAGGATGTCTGGAGTGATAAGTACCTGTTTTAATAAAATTCATGCAGTGTTCCTTTGTCCTGACAGAATTATCATTTTCTGTTTGGTATGGTAAGTTTAAATGCGATGCAGCCTGAAATTTAAGGCATAGAATGAAGTAACAGGATGGAGGTGGGAGATTTTATCCAGTGCAGTGTGAACAAAGTCTTTAAAGTTCTAGTTTTGGATTTTCATTCCAAGCAATTTTATATCACTATTGTTATATCACAGAGGCTGACGATACGTCAGTGAACCCTGAAAGGTGAATTCTTCTGCGTAACCCAGGTTAGCTTAAAACACGTCATGTATTATATCACATCTGATATATGTTCCTTGTCTTGCTGTTGTCAGCTGTTGCTAATTCCTTTATGGACATTTCTGTGTAATATGTTATTAGAGATCAGAACTGTGTACTTATTAGGTTGGCACAAGCCCGTGCTCTGTAATAGATATACAGCTGCAGATATCTCATTTGTACTTCCACTAGATGACATGAAATTTGAATTTCCTAAGGCTTCTGGTTTTACGTATTAAATGAAACTTTTATTCAGGATGTATGCTGCCAGAAAGAAAAAAATCATTTTGATACAGCCTCGTTAGGTACACTCATGGTTGTATTCACTTTTTTTTACTGAAACTACTCATACTGGGAATAAAGTACATGTACCTTAATGAAACGGGGCTCACCTGGACAATGGGCATGTGCCCGGGTCTTAGAGTAACTTTTGTAGCTCTTCCCAAACTTTCTTCCTGCTTTGCTTTATTTACTTTCTTCAAATCTAAACAGTGTTGGCTAACTCCTTCCTTGTTTCTGTACAGGTTTCTGATAAAAACACCTTGAATGCTAAAAAATAACTAATTTTGTTTCACCATGTGTAAACTTGTTTTTTCTGAAATGTTAATCCTCATTCTTGTGAATTTAGACTATAAGAATAATTATTAAATTAGTAAAGGAGACTACATTGGTCAATGGTTTGCCTGAAATTAGGCTTTTCCAGTGGAAAAACTGCACTTGTGACAGAAGGTTTCATGAGACACCACTGAAATGTGAAGTACATTGGCCAAAATGATTACAGTTAAGTGGTGTTTGCTGTAGTTTGAAGTTGTAGCTGAGGCATATTGTAAGGGCAGTGTAAGAAGTATTATACTCAGTTTCCCTTACTAATTTGAAGGTGAACAGAGATGTCAGGTGAGGTGCTGATTAGGAGGAGATGATAGTACTTCTGTCACACTAGGGATGCTTATTGGTTTTTCTAGTGTTAAATGCATTTTTCCTAATCCCCCACCCTCCAAGAAAAATAGGTTATCCAAGCAGTGGGAAATTTCTGCAAGAATCAATTGTATTTGCACTTCGACTGTGTCACATATAAATGTCATAAACTTTTTAAAATTTTCTGACAACTATATTAACAGAAGTTTCTAATGTGGCCATCACTCCTGTTTTCAGATGCTGTGTATTGGTCACTTATCAGCATTAAAATACTCCTAATCTATTTTCACATTAGGCAAAAGTCAAATTTGATTTTTGACCCTGTTTCCGATAACATTCTCATAGACAAGCTGATGAAGTATGGGCTAGATGAGTGGTCAGTGAGGTGGACTGAAAACTGGCTGAACTGCTAGGCTTACGGGGTTGTGATGCGAAGTCCAGCTGGAGACCAGTCACTAGTGGTGTCCCCCAACGGTCGATACTGGGGCCAATACTGCTTAACATCTTCATTAATGATGTGGATGATGGGACCAAATGCACTCTCAGCAAGTTTGCAGATGGCACAAAACTTGAAGCAGTGGCTGAGACACCAGACGGTTGTACTGCTATTCAGAGGGACCTCAACAGGCTGGAGAAATGGGCCAACAGGAACCTCATGAAGTTCAGCAAAGGGAACTGCAAAGTCCTGCACCTGGGCAAGAATGACCCCATGCACCAGAACAGGCTGGGGAACAGCTGGCTGGAGAGCAGCTTTGCAGAAAAGGGCCTGGGGGTTTTGCAGGACACCAAGTTGACCATGAGCCAGCAATGTGCCCTTGAGGAAGGACAGTGATATCCTGAACTGCATTAGGAAGAGCATTGCCAGCAGGTCAAGGGAGGTGACTCTTCTCCTCAGCGCTGATGAGGCCACATCTGGAATGCTGTGTTCAGTGCTGGGCTCCCCAGTACAAGAAAGACATTGGACCTACTGGAGCAAGCCCAGTGAAAGGCCACAAAGATGATGAAAGGACATGGGCTGTCATGTAAGGAGAGGCTGAGAGAGCTGGGACTCTTCAGCCTAGTGAAGAGAACGCTCAGGGGATCTTATCAATGTGTATAAATATTTGATGCAGGGGGGGCAAAGAAGACAGAGCCAGACTCTTCTCAGTGGTGCCCAGTGACAGGGTTAGAGGCAACAGGCACGAACTGAAACACAGGAAATTCCATCTCAACACAAGGAGACGTTTCTTCACTGTGAGGGTGGCTGAACACTGGAACTGCTTGCCCAAAGAGTCTCCATCCTTGGAAATATTCAAGACCTGACTGGACACAGTCCTGGGCAACCTGTTCTAGGTGACCCTGCTGGAGCAGGGGGGTTGGGCCAAACAATCTCCAGAGGTATCTTCCAACCTTAAGTATTCTGTGATTCTGTGATTAACTGACGAGTATAAAATTTTGGCTTAAGCATGCCTAAGGTTTTTCCAACACTGCATTTGGGGTCTTTAAGGGATTTGACCCTCAGACTTTATAAACTATGCTGCATGGCCTTTGTACTGCAGTAAGTGAAGCCCAGAAGAGTAATGAGAAGGGAACTGAAAATGAAAGCTCTGAGGAGGAAGAAGTAACCATGTTTTTGAGAATGATATTTTGGGCTGTTGTAGTTGTGATGCTCACTAGTGTTCACTCTGCCTGATTTAAGCATTAAAGAAAAAAATCTAAGCATTAAAATGTATCTGCTGGTGCAGAGTAGTGGCTTTTGGGGGGGGTGGGTGGGAGGGTAATTGTCCTTAGGACAACTAGGACTACCTGTATTCTGCAGCGGGATCTGTATTCTTCAGCAGTAGGATCACGTTGTAGTCAAAATCAGGTGGCAGATGGGGGTGTGCAGGCTGTTGCAGCGCTGGAGCAGGTTGACTAGAGAAGTGGTGGCATCTCCATCCTTGGAAGTTTCCAAGACTTAGCCAGACCAAGCCACACGTGAACTGTCCTCACGCTGGTGCAGATTCTGCTCCAAGTGGGAGATTGAGCTAGGTGACCTCCCTAGTTCCCTTCCAACCATCACTTCTGTGGTTCTCAGTGCTTGAAGATCTATTATTTCAGGTTTTCTAATTCTACCCTTGTACATTAATTGGTCTCCTGGATCTTTTTTGCTACTTTTCACATGTGAGTACTGCATTTCAGTAAAAAAGACTTTCAACTTCCTGTAGGTAGATTTTATCAACACCACTCTGACTTGACCTTTATTATTAAAGCTGCACTTCTATTTGTATGTCTACTGCAAATAGAAGCTATAAAGTCATGCACAGTCATTTAATAATAATGACAAGCTCCTGTTTCTTGTTCTGTGTCACTGGATCCAGATCTAAGAATCCTCTGCTCAGAACTATGAAAGTGGGAAGACAAAGCAGTGACTTGCTGCACATAAAGAAATGAGTTGTGTTGGTTGGCCATGCGGCGCTCAGAAACGGAGGTACAAGCAGAATGACTGCCATGTATATGGAATTCAAATGGCACCCCTTGTCCGCCCCCCTTGGCTGTGCTAGATCAGCTGAAGAAATACATGCTTTCTGCGTGCTTTTCTGAGCCAAACTGCTATTGCCTAGGCCTCGTTCAGTTTTTATGAAGGGAAGGTAGGACTTCAAGAACTGTGTTTTCTGAACTGGAATCCACAGGCAATAAGGGGTCTGAAGTGAGGCTGCTGTTCTGTCCTCACTCGCGCTGCTCTGTGCTGTAGCTTTGCCAGTACATGTTTTAAACAGTTTTGGAGACTGCAATAAAGAAGCTTCTGTTCTTTGCCACTGCTGAAGAAATAAAAATGTTTTTATAAGTTAGGGTAGCAGAGTGTTTTACTGCTCACTGCCTAGCAGAGCAGGTAGGGCTATGTCTGGCAGCTAAAGACCTGCTATAGATTATTTTTATATTCTGTCACCATGTAGCATTTCTGGCTTCTCCCTACTCTTGAGTGTTACCAAGACACTTACTGGCCTTTTTAGCAGAATGTACTTTCTTGCTTCTTTTTAAAAAAAGACTCAAAGGAAACTTTCTCCAGTGAGTTTACTGTTGCCAAACGAATGAAGCATTTTTGAATAAAGTATACCAACTGCAAGTATCCACAGGTTGGTTACTGAAACCAAAATTTCTCTTTTTGAGTATATTTGAAAACCTGGTGGAAACAATAAATAAAAGCTCCTGTCTTAGCGTTCAGAGGGCAGTGGTGAATTGGCAGACTAATTTTAGTTTAAGTGTTTATTTATTGGTTGTATTCACCTCACCGTTCCTCTGTGAATCCAAAGTCTATATTATGGGTAAAATTGTGTAAACTAAGCTTTTAGCAAAGCATCATTTCAATGCTCTGAAAGCTTAGAAAAGATCATTAAAATTTTGTTACATCACTTTTCTTTCATGCAAAAAAGGTCTGAAGTATAAATCTGATCAAACTCACATCTGAGATGGGGAATTTTATTAAAATGTTCTCATGGGAACATGCTAATATGTTAGAAATACTCATATTGCTTCAGTTTGATCTATCACTTTAAAACTCATTTTTAAAGAGAGTTGGGTTCTGGGATCTCCCTCCTCATCCCACCTCAAGATCAGGAAGAAGCTGGGAAATCTCCCCAATTAGTTGTTGCTCTTGTTGCATTTAGCACCCTTGAGGTCACACAGAGCTATATAGAGACTGTTCCTGTAGTCACTCTTGCTATGTCCAGTTTAGAGAAGACAATTTGTAAAATGTTTGATCATTTGTTTTTCTCGAAGGTAGACATGTGAGTTTGGCTTCGTTGTTGTGATATGGCAGATTTTATCACAATGAAGTTGCAAAACTACTTCTGAGGAGGTAGCTGGAATTGCTCTGTGGCTGAATTCAGATTTTGAAGGATGTTGTTACTTAGATATGGGGAAATATGCAGAGATCTTAACTACCTAGAGATATGCAAAGGGAAACAGACTGGGAGGGATAAGGGGCACTTTGAAATGAAGGGGAGGAAGAGATTAGCAGTTGTGTGAATGGCCATGTTAATAGGACTAGCAGAACCAGCAGTTCGGTGTTACTGTATTGGCAGCTTTTCCCCTTTTTGTCTTTGACCCAAGCAAGGTTTTAGAGGACATGCCATCACATAGTTTCTCTGTGTAAGCCTGAGACTAGGGGAAACCAGCCTAACATTTGTTTTACTAAAGTCTCCAGTGAAGCTGTAAGGGTGGAAATAGAGCTTGATAACTCCGCTGTCCTGGAGCTAGTGGGGAGAGGGGAGGGAAATCCAGGCTAAGCAGCAGGCATGGGAGCAGGAAAAATAGCATCACTGAACTGAGACCCTCTTATATTTCTTTATTGTTAGGAGTGCATGAGTTCTGACATATTCCTGTACCATTTAAGATTCATGTACATTTTGTTAATCAAGTATCTACTGTATTAAACAAAACCTGCTCTCATGAGCTGTGGCCAGTTGAGTTGGAAAACGAGGGCAAGCCTTGCTGTGGAGATAACGATTATCGCGTGCACTTGAAAACAGAAAGAAGGGCGCTGTATGCTGTTTCCACGTTTGAATTATATTGCCGCCATCTGGGTATTGTAATGGAGCAGCATGTTGTGGAGGCTTGTTTCATGCTAACTGCAAAAGCTTGAGCCCAAAATAACTCTGGAGTATCAGGAGAGATGATGTGGAGCTGCAGGACTCGAAGTACGCTTGTTTGTTCCCAGAAATAAAGGGTAAAATAGTAACTGCCGTTGTCATTGCGAGGTGGCTGGAGATGAACCGCGTTTGTTTCCCGTCGCTGCTCTTTGAAGTAAAACGGCACGTCGCTCTGCCGCCTTCCTCCACGCACGTAAAAATAAGCTCGAGGAGCCAAAGAAAAGATGTTGGTTGCGGGGTGTGTGTGTGGGAGGGGGGGTCTACTCGGCGCTTTGTCTGGCTGAATATGGCGAACGCTGATTTACCGCGTCGAGCCGGCGGCCGCCGGGCTTTCCCCGCGCCGCCTCCCCGCAGCGGCCGTTGTCTCGGCCGGGCCGCCGCGGGGGCAGCCGGGGCACCAGGTCCCCTACACACACGCAGCTCCCCCCGAGGCGGGGGATGGGGGACTCAACGGCTCCCCGTGGGCGCGCGAACGGGCCGCGGCGGCGCGGCGCCCCCGCCCCCCGGCGGCAGCGGGGCAGCCCCGGCGCAGCCTGGCGGCGCGGCGCACGGTTAGCGGTTGCTATGGTGAGGGGCGGGGTCACGTGGCGCGGGCGCCGCCGGCCGGGCTTGACGTCAGGAGCGGGGCGGGGCGGCGCGGGGCGGCGCGCGCGCGGGCGGGGCGGCGCGGCGCGGGGCGCGGGCGGACTCGGGCTGCCTCCACCTTCCGCAGCGGGAGCGGCGGGATCCGCGGGAGCGCCAATGCCTGGACCGACCCAAGCCCTGTCCCCAAATGGCGAGAACAACAACGACATCATCCAGGATAACGGGACCATCATCCCCTTCAGGAAGCACACGGTGCGGGGGGAGCGCTCCTACAGGTACTGCGGGGCGCGGCGCCGCGGCGGCGGCACTGCGGAGCGGAGCGGAGCCGGGGGGGCGAAGCCGGGTGGCGACACCCCCACCCTGGCGCGGGGGTAGCGCGGATGCGGCGGGGAGCAGCGTGCGCATTGTGCGGGTGGGAGCGTCTTGTGGGCGGCTGCGCGGCTCCCTCGCCCCACTCCTGCCTCGCCTAGTGATGGGGGGGCGTAAATGACGTGTTAAAAAATAATAATAATTAAAAAAAAATTCCCTGCTCTGGAAGGAGCCGCAGCACCTCGCTGCGGATCGCGGCGGCGGCGCCGTGGGAGAGCAGGGGGCAGGGGACGGCGCTGCGCGGGCGGCCCCCGCCGCGGAGACCTGCGCGCCGAGCCGCGGGGGGCGCCGGGGCCGGGCCCCCCCCAAACCCGCCGGGGAGGTGACAGCCCCCCAGCCCACCCCGCGGGGGCCGCCTCGGCCTCCCCCCTCCGCGGCGCAGCCCCATTTTGTGTATTCACGTTTTGGGAGGGTTTCGGGGTTTGTCCTTTGTCACGGTTGTGAGCGGGTTTTGGTTGATCGTTCGGCACGTCCTGCTGGCAGTGTTGGGGGTTTTTTTTCCTTTTTTTTTTTTTCTTTTGCATTAAGGTATCTGACAATATGTTCGGGCAGATAAGCCCGTTAAAATTGTCCGCATTGTTTGATAGGGGCGGCTCAGGGCGCAACTGGTCCTGCGTGCTCCCCGCTGGCGGCTCGAAGGGTGATAATATGGCCAGTCATAGCTGCTCGCCTGTTCGTATACAGTTATTTTAGATGCTGCCTCGATGACAGCGAGCGATGCCTCTGCAGAGAACACGCCCCTTAAAGCTGATTTTTCAAGCAGCAGGAAATGATGCTGTTTTCAGATATCTGGCTAAAGTGGCAAGTTGCATGCTCGATTAGGCCAAAACAAGCGTGGATGACTTAGCTTGTTTGTCTAAAGGAAATGACAATATTTTTACTTCAGCTACGTTATCCCTCAGCAGCTACTGGCCTAGCTGACCATTAATAACCTCAGTAGTGAATATTATTGCCGATCACATGATCGTGACCATACGTGTGATCACGAAACGCTTGTGACATCTTAGTCTGTGGTTTGTTTGAATGCCACAAAATTTAGTCTGCCCTCCTCTCTGACTCTATTGCTGCTTTCTTTAATGAAGCCCCAATGCACCTATTTAGCACAAAGTAGCAATACCAGATTTCTGATTTCATTTTTAAGCTTTTGCAAAGACCAAATCCTTCTTGCAGAAAAACTGGAGCTCTCACTTCCTAGATCTAAATTTCTGCTGAGCAGTAGGAGATGCTGTTTTTAAGAAAAGCTGTATTTCTATCACACAGCTAAGTAGAAATAGGAAGTTGATTTGAAATGAATTACCATGCATCTATCTGCAATTACCCTGGTAGGCATCTTAGGTGCTACTGATCACTTTTCTTACTGTTTTCTTTCAGAAGGGTTATGAAAACCCTTGTGGAATTGCAATCTCCCTTATGCTTTTGCCACATGTTTACATGTAGTTTCTGCACCCATCAACACATCAGTTTTCTTGACCTTCTGCCTATCATACACTGCACTATGTCTAGAAGAGACTTTTTGCCCGACTGCTGTGTTAAGCACGCAGTGACAGAAGTAATTATATCAGTTTTCCAGAAACCATGAAGTTACTCTGCATCTGAATAGTCTTTCACCCAGATGAGTGCTGCTTACAGTGTCGCAGGGCATTGTCTATCTACGGGAATATAATGGAATGCAGATCTACTAATGCTAATATTACATGTTATTTTAGGGTAGTAAATGAATAATCCAATTAAATGTATCTAAGAAATAGAGCATTAATGCATGAATAAAAAACTCATTTGGGTAATCAGATTTAGGTTCTCTTTTCCCTGCGAAGGCTTACAGAAATCTGCAGAATCACAGCACCCAACTCTGTCAGTTCCCCCTTTCTCCAGTGGGGAGAATGATACTTAGCTCATTTTCATCTGTAGCTCTAAGTGCTTTATGAAGTGATGTTTCAACCATAACAGAAAGGGAACCTTAAAGAAAATATGTGAAAACTGTGGTGAAACTTCTCCTTGATACTGGAAAAGAATGTCCTTTTCACTTTCATACAAATCTTTAATAACTAGATTAGTTTGGGCTTTGCTAAGGATGCGTTGAAGCTGAAGATCACTACACGTAATAGATCAATACATTCAGTCAGATGGACCCTACTGTGCTTGCTGCCATGCTGCACTGTTGGTGCCAGGCTGACTTTGAGGCAGGCTTGCAGAGCAGCCTGTGCAACTTCACCATATGACACAGTTGTACAGTACGTACTTCTGTATGTACTCTGCTCACAATGCACTTTAACATACTGCAGCTTTGCTCTTGAGTTAAGCTGTGCCTACTGTAGGTGAAGAGGTGAAAGGCAAATATTGAATTTCTCTCCTGTAATACCCAGAATGCTTTCTCATTCTGATTTAATGTACTCTGTTTCTTAAATATTTTTCAAACAAAATAATTGTTGATCAGAATAAACTGTATTTACCAATTTAGCTCTTCTCAGATCTAAATAGAAAGCTTTACTATTTTTAAATACCCAGTTCCTATCAAAGACTTGATATCTAATGCTCGAAGCATATCAAAAAAGGGGTAAAGTTTATACCGTTTTACAGATTAGGAAGCTGACATGAAAGGAATTGCTTTAAGTTATCCACCGAGTTGAGGGCACTGCAGGGAATTGAACCTATACCACACGAGTCCCAGCCATGTGCTCTGTATACAAAGCCACAAATAGTTTTCACGAGGCTTCCAAAGCACGTATTATATTTTGCAGACTGGGACATACAGGCCCAGGGTGTTAAGTTTCTCATCCAGTCTTGCTTAGCTAGTAAATGGAAACCAGGCACTTTGGCATAAAATTTAGTCACAGGGAGATGTTACCTTTGACAATAAATAATTGTGATAAACCTATATTTCTCTGCTAAAGTGCTGTTTGTTTTCCAAAGGAAGTACTCAAACATGTCAGCTGCAGACATTTCAGATCAGCCTAGCTTCGAAGTTTGGTTGGAACTGAGGTGTCATTTTGTTGGCCCAGAATAGATTTGGGCTCATTTCTGAGAACAGCATCACAATTATATGTTCAAAGAAGACTGAAATAATTCAATCAAAAACCAAATCAACAGCTGTGTGGAGAATTTGGTAAACAGAGCATGTCAGCAGTGCTTTTTTGTCAGTCTGGGCATTTTGTGTGGTTGATAAGCTCATCTTTCCTTTTCTAAAGCTAGCCATACAAAAAGATTGAATATTTCAGGTTTTGAATGGCATACCTAGCCTGAAATACTCAGTCCTCAAAGGGAAGAGCTACTGTCCCCTCTTTTGCAGGATATGACCCCTAACTTTTGCTTTATCCACATGCTGCTAGAAAATTGGTTTTAACTGGTCCTTTGCAAACTAGCTATATTTAGTTTTATACCCAGAACTTTCAAGAGAGGTGGGTTTTTTTGGGGGGGGGGGAGGGGGAGAGTTGGGGGCTTTTTTTTAGTTTCCCAGTTATTTTTTCCAGTTACTAAGCTTTGGCCTTATGTATTCAATTTATAAAACAAAAAAACAAACTAAAAATACCCTTTTGTATCCATGAGTATGTAGTTTCTAATGGTATCTGTTAAAATATTTTTTGCTAAGTGTCTTCTCCCTTTTAGAAGCCATTGTTTAAGCTGCTGATGTGTGACTGTGCTGTGCATAATAATGAAAGTTGAACGGAAGTGATGATTTCCTCATCCACTACCGAAATAAGCTGGAGCATATTACGAAGTATATCTGACTGCGTTTTGCTGCAGCATGAGTTGATAGCTTCCACACTGAAAGTCTAGATTTGTGTTATATAAAAATCTGGCTTGGTCCTTGCCTTCCTAGCTCCTAAGGAGTCATAGGGCACCACTGGGCTTCACGCTGCAGAGTGCATGCTTCATAGATGTTACGTGGGACGGCTCCTGCTTTAGTCTGTAGCAAGCCTGTTTCTTCCCTACACGTAGAGCTGTGGAACCTTACTCAAGGTACAAAGACAGACTTATTGCTTTAGCTTACTTTGGACAGAAGGCATATCTTACTATATTCAATGGAACTTCATTTTGGAGTAAGTAGGTAATTCCATTGAAATCAGTAAGGCCATTTGTATTGATAAAATTAATGTATGAAGGCCCAAACTTTCCTTGATGAGATAGGGAAAAAGATAATGATAAATGCAGTGGATTGTTTTCTTGCTTCGTAATACTGACAGGCATGACCATCTTCATCCTCTAAAATGCTAAATGCTAGTCAAAGCAAATGCTGCTAAATATATTAGTAATGTAAACACCATTTCCAGACATGCTGGCTGTTGGTCTAACTGTTCCTATTGCAGGTTATGGGAATTTTACTCTAGATTTCAGTGGAAGGAGGAAAAGGGCAGTACTAAATGCTTGTAGAAATCACACCCCATAAATTTGTCTTGAGCTTTTAGAGAAGTGGCATTTGTGATAACTCCCTTGTCTTTCAAGCATCTGGAATGCAATATCATAGTTGCTCGCTATCCAAGAGGAAGCCATCCTGATGACTTGCAACAAGCAGCTGCCAGCCATCATAAGCGGTATCATGCAGAAATATTCCCCTATTGCCTGTCAGCTTAGGTACCTTCTATTTTCTCTTCTTTCACTTTCATAAAGCTGGCCTCCTGTCTCTGCTGCCACTGCTGCTTTTCTTTAATCTTGTTTTCTGATTAGGGAGTTCTCTGCCTAGGGAGAACTGTTTTGGTAAGTGCCTTGTGCTGGACAGGTCCTGCTCTCAAAAAAGAGCTCAGAGTACAGTGTGAAACTGTTTATAGATGACTGAGAATCCCATGTGGATGCAAGTAAATACTTCAGGTGGTTATGGGATGACTGTGTCTGTTCAATACCGAATCAGCAGTCTGAAGCCTAAATGTTCTGTTTCTGCATTAGTGGGCTACCTCTTTTGATCCAGATTTAGATTCTGCTCAAAGAAAGCATCTGCACAGTATTTGGGGTTGGAGGTGTTGTCACCCTACCACCACCACCAAAAAAATCAAGGACTAAGAGGGAAAGGTAGCTTTATTGGGGGAGTGGATGGAGGAGGGAAAACAGAAGGTGCCTCACATGTGATCCGGTTGATGTAAATAAGTGAACCTGACTTTCAGATACCACCATCTTTTCAGCTTCTACCCAAGCTCTCTCACCAAAGAGGTCAGAGTAGATCGGAGTTGCACCCAGCCTCTGTGGGTTTCTGAAACATCCTGTAGGTGGGAGTTTGGGTTCTGGTTTGTGGGGGGTTTATTAAACTACCTTGTTGAGCTGCATAGCAGCACCAATGTATTTCCTGCGTTCTGCCAAAAAAAGGGTAAGTTTAGGATATGACAGAAGTGAACTCGATTCTGTCTTTTTAGAAGTAGACATTTTGGCTTCAGTCTAGTTTCTTCAGTCCCTGGAAGGCAGGTACAGAAAAATGCTGCATAATGGAACATGTATGACAGAAGTTAATTTGGAAGTGGGGCTGTGGACCAAGATAGCCTGATTAAAGCTATTTCTTTGGGTTTTTCCTTTGCTGCATGAACAGCTAGTGAAAATGAGACCCAACTACCTCATTGCAGGTGGGCTAGACTACACCCAGCTGGAATCCTTGGAGTAGCTGGAATCCTTGGAGTAACCTTTCGAGGTAGAAAATCGCTTTTGGGAGGCAGCAGAAGAAAACAAGTATAGTAGGTCTGCATTTGAGGCCTCTGCATTTGAATGAGTGACACTTTAAAAATATCTTCAGATGCTTTGGTTTTGGGGCTGTGGGTGGGGGAGGTTAGTTTAATTTGACAGCCTTTTTGCCTTCCTCATACCCAAAGATAATTATAGCAAAGGCTTGGTAAGGAAGCAGATAAAGCATATGCCAACTTTTCATTTTGGAGATGCAACTTTCAGCCTTTGTTTGATAATTGAAAACGAGTGGTCTCACCACATCTGTTCTCAATCGCAGAAACCACTGAACAGGATGGCATGAAGGCCATAGCTTGGAATAACAGTGGTGACAGCAGAGAGAATAGCGCTGCGCTGGAGACAGCATAAGGATACTTGCATGCTATGCGCTTGCTGAATCCTGATCTCCAGTTAGGGGTAGTGATCGCTTGCCACCGTTTTCAGAAGCACGAAACATAAAGGAAAAACATCCATGGTCCTTCTGTGCATGGATTGTGTTAGCTTAATGCTGAATAGCTGTTTGAGTCTTGCCACGCTCAGATCTCCGCTTCCTGAGTTGCTGATAAAGTGTCGTCTTTGTATTGTTTCATTATAATTAGATGGAAGGGGAATATTATCTGTAAAAGTTTACTGAACACCTGTTCAACTTTTTTTTTAAAGTGATGGGTTTTTTATTGTTAAAACAGTTCTGTTGTGTTCATGCTAACATATATATAATTCGAAATGAAAATCTGCTTGTAAAATGTTGACAAAAGTTTTTCTAGTTTCCTGGTGATATACTAAAGTACTAAGTATTTGATAGAGAAGGCTCTATATACTGAAAACATACCCATTAAATGTTCTAGCCTAGCCACTTGCAAATGATTTTTCATTTCACATAAAGCTCTGTGCTTATTGAATTGTGCTTTTGTATTAAATCTGTGTTTTGCTACACCGTCCAAACAGGAAATGTAAACATTAATCAGTGAGTGGAGACGTAAGGATGTAGCTTCCGTAGGCAGTCCTAAAACTGTGCCGAATTGTTCTGCCTGGAGAGGACTATCCCATGCAGATTTTCTTGATATTCTGGCCTCGCTTATGTCCATCTTGCATCACTTACTTGTGTTGACTGGGGGTGGGAAGTGGTTGAAATATGGGTGAGGTGAGGGAAGATGAAGCCCATGAGTTGGAATCCTGCATGGGTGAAGGGACAAGGATAGAAGCATTGGAGAGCACTGGACTGAGCTCATATGAATTTAAACAGAAACGTGGAGTGATCTAGAATTATATTTTGAAAAGCTGTCGTAAACTGAAAAATTCTCATTTTGGAATTTGTTTGGGATTTCTGCTTTATGCAAAATGGGCACTTTTTCACCAATATGGCCGTTGACAGCTAGAATAAGGAATAGCTTATTTTGCTGTAATGAAAGAGGGTAAAGCAATGGTGTATGTTCCTGTTTTTTCATATGGTTGTATGTATTCTTCGGCAGAGCTCCAGAGGCTTAATTTTTAATATGTTTCTTGGCAATTTGGAACTCTCAAAGGTAGTTAGAAAGGCTGTGGACAGCTGTCATTTTAGTGGGCTTCAATTTTATCACTTAAGAGTAACTTAAATGAACATCCCCTCTACAGCAGGGTTTCTTAGTACTATACAAATCCCCTACCCCAAACAGCTGTAATTATTCAGAGATGCACTTGAATGCAAATTCTTGCTTGTCACTCTGGAATGCAGTGTTGATTCTCAGAAGGGCTTGCTGGCAATATGTATTAAACAATTTGGGGGGGAATGAAAATTAATTTTAGGCAAATTTTGCATGGTTGTTATGCTTAACTTCTGAAGATTAATCTCTGTGGTGCTGGTCTAGTGATATCATGAATAGGAAGCACTAAAATATTTAAAGTAGAATATGGATTTGCTTTATTCATGCATTCAGTGTTACACAAATCATGGCTTATTAAAATAACTATAGAATCTGTGTATTTATGTGTGTGTATGGGAGTGGAGTATATAACCCAGTGATATTAAAGTCCCTTGGGAACTTTCATATACAGAAAGACTATCATACGTAAGAGTGCTGAGAACACGGAGAAAGTGAAATGGTAGTTGGTTGAATAAAAGTGATACATTTTCTAAAAGGACAACATTCACATACAAACAGCTGCTCTGTTGAAAACTTTGTTATTTTATTGAAACATTATTTGGAGTCCATATCACTCTTTGTCTGCATTAATATTTTGAAGTGTTTTTCCTCAGAGCATTATTTAAGATGTAGACTGGGAATCAAGATATGAAAACACTGTTTTCAGTCAACACATTCCTTTTGTGCCACTTGTCAAACTCGAGGAGGTATAAGGAATTTATATATATACATATTGCTGCCTGCCAACAGGCATGTACATTTTTTGATCTGTGTTTCCCAGATGAGAAATGAGTTTTAGCAGCTGGGATGCCATAGAATTGCCTTGTCTCTTAAACAATCCTATTTTTTGTAGGATGAGGTGTATCTTTCCAGTACCACCTTAAGCACTACCCCTCAAATTGTTACTGAAGTACTATAAAATATGGACCTAGTGGCCCTGTTGGACAAGTTGAACATGACTCAGCAGCATGCTCTCAAAATGAAGAAGGCCAACCACATCCCGGGCTGCATTTGCAAGTGGGCAGCCTGCAGCTCCAGGGAAGTGATTATTCACCTCTGTTTGGTACTTTGAGACTGGAGCATTGTATCCATTTTTGGCCCCTTTCGATTTGAGAAAGACAGTAACATACTGGAGCAAGTTCAGTGGAGGGCCACCAAAAGGGTCAGGGACTGGAGCACCTGAGCTGCATTTATTCAGCCTGGAGAAGAGTAGGCTCAGGGGAAGGGGAATCTCGTTGCAGTCTTTAACTGCCTGATGTGAGGGTAGTGGGAACACAGAGCCAGATGCTCCTCAGAGATGCACGGGGAGAGGCAACGGACACCAGCTGCAACAGTGGAAATTCCAGTTAGATATTAGGAAAAGTGTTTCCACAGTGGGGACGGTCAGACTGGAAGATGCTGCCCAGAGAAGTTGTGGAATCTCTGTCCCTAGAGATATCCAAAACTCAGCTAGATGAGACCATCAGCAGCCTTCTCTGTTGGCTCGGGTTTGAGCAAGAGATTGGACCAGATGACCTCTGGAGTTTCCTGCTTGCCTAAATTACTTTATGATCCTATTCTGTAACTCAAATAAGTGTAAACACCCTTTGAGCACACAAAACAGAATCATCGAGTTGGACACTTCAAAACTGAAAGGAAAATCATATGGCAAGTAATTTAGCGCTGGCACCAAGATGAGATCATCCTGTGATCAAAGTTTCAAATGGAAAAGAAAAATGTGTATATGCAGTCTCAGTTTTGGATAAAAAAAAATCAGATGCAGTCTATAGACATGCATCAGGTTGAACTGTTTGCAAGCTTAAGTCTTGCCAATGTTATATTTTTGCTGCTGCTTCAGTGTGTTGATTACTTAATACTGCATTCTGTGCATCGCTGGGAGCTTCTTGTGCGGTATGGTACCAGGAATGACCAAAGGTTCATAGTTACACAGAAGAGCGGAAGAATAGTTCTGCTATGTAATAAATTGATTATGTACATTGCAGTTAAGAATTATGTTTTGAAGTTAAAAGCTGATGAATCGCACTCTCACCTTTAAAAATAAATTCTATATATCTTTTTCCTGAGAAAAATATTAACATTATTGTTATGTTTAATCTGCAGAAAACCTGGCTATAGGCACATCTCTTAAACTGTATCAGATGTGTGCTTAGTTTGACCTACTTTTACAGGGAGTGGTGTGAAACTGTCTTCTCACATGACCTACACCAACATTGTGAGGCCTGGAAAAACTAAATATTCACATTATAGCATAGGTTATTACATTCTAACTGCAGTTATACCTAGTTTGTAGGTAACTAACACAATAAACTTCCCCCCTGTTTACTGTGGGAGTTGAACTTGCTAATGTCACTGTTTGCCAGCTGGAAGCAATGTACTTTAGGAATTGACCTCAAGATATTCCATGAAAGGAGGCCAAATCCTATTAAACAGGACATCCATGATTCTCTTAGCTTAAGGTGGAGGGCTTTACCAGGGCTCTGAGATATAAAGACTGTTGTAACTGCCAGTAAGTCTGTTCTTACAATTCTCATTGCATCAAAGCAGTAAGCATCATCTAAAAAACATTATTTGAGAAAACAAATCACAAATCTTTGGGGGGTTTCCATCTTTGAAAGGGAGGAGATTTTTAAGACTAAAAACTAAAAAACCCTTAAAAAAAAAAAAAAAGAGGAGACTGAAAAAACAGACCTTCAAAGACCAACAAGGTTTTGAGGAAGCTTTGCTTGATACTGGTAGTCTCAACAATGGCATTGGTAGTGCAGCAATGGTAAAAATAAGTTTGTGGTTACTGGCACATAGCAAGAATAATACATTACATTAATCACAGACGTTTGAGCTAAAATTCATAGAGGGCAATTTACCCTGTGAAGGATTAGTGAATACTAGTGTTAGTCTCTCTAAAACTAATTCAGCAGTTAAGCAATTGCACTTGGAATTGCTATTCCAAGCAATTGGAATCTCTCATGTTCTAGATAGTCCTTAGTAAGATTAATTCTTAAGTGCAGGTCATTGACTAGTGTTATCTTGAGTACCAGAATAATTTCAGTGTGTCTCCTTGGCTGTTACAGTAATAACTCGTGAAAATGAAGGAGGAGGTGAGCTTACTTTGGTGTCCAAAAGCAAAATTAAGTCATGGCTGGAATATTAACACTGAAAATCTTTATAATATTATATAATGATCTGTAGGGAATTTGTAGGAGCCAAAGACAGAGGTATTTATTTGGGCCTATTTCAACAAACCCAGCGATGTCAAAACAGAGACTTATTTTTAATCTATATTTCATCAGGGATGGTGGGAGGGAGAAGAGGCAGAAAGAGTGATTGAACACAGAAGCTAGTAAGAGGCGTTTAGCGCGTTGGCACAGGGGTCTGTGGAGGTAGAGCTGGCAGGGGCATCTACCCACAGTTCAGCTTGTGGCTGTCTTCTGTAGCATGGGTCCTAGAAACTTGCCCACTGAGTGCCTTGCACACCCAGCAGAAAGTTGGGTCTTGCCTGACCATTGCCCTTTGGACCCCAGATGTCAGCAGAGCTGCGGTGGAAATAGGAAACCAGGACAACTGTGCTAGAGCTTAAGTTTTTATGCAACAAAAAAAAGGAGTGTTTAAAGGAGTGCTGTGTCAGTGAAAGCAGCCAGCATGGTTGCATGTTGCTTCATTTGCTGTCACACGCTTGTTTACAACTGCAGGGTAAAAGTGGCTGAAAATAAATGTTGTTTTTGCTTATACCCCGGCTCAGTGTCGTCACCTTTCTGCCATGGTCACTTGACCGAGGACTGGAGCGAGGCTGGCCGTGTGCCCGGCAGGGCTGGCTGCTGCACCGGTCTGCCCGCACTGGCTGTGCCCATGACTCCTGGGATGGCTGTGCTGATCGCACCATCAGGAGTGGTGCCGTTTCTTCTTCTTTCCCAAACATAACACCGCACGCTTGAAAGCGCCTGGCTGGCTGGCCCTCTTCCCTGCAGCAAGATGCATTATTAAGGGTAGAAGAAATGTTGCGATGCATGAAACTTGGATGCATCTATGTTCATTTGTAATGTAAGAGATAAAGGTTGTTCCATGACAGGGTCCTCGTTCTCTGTAGCACGATTGCATTACAGAATTTGAGGGCAGAACAGATTTATTGTAGTCCATCTCTGGCTAGTGCAAGACTGTTCCCGTGAGATGCTGCCTAGAGTGCTCCCTGGTGAAACTTCACATGCCCTGAATAAACACGCTTCATTAAGTGTACTGCAGTCTCCTGTGAGGAAGCTGAGGAAGAAGTCATTGCATTTCCCTTTGTGTAATCCTCCCATTTTCCCTTTTTCCCCGACTCTTCTGCAGTCCCTGGCTGTCCCGTCCCCTTCTCCTGCTGAGTCACGGCTTCGCGGAGCCGCGCATACTTGGCTCTTAGCAAGTATGCGAGGCGCTTGGAGACCGCTTCGGCCCCCTGTGAGGAGGGCTGTATAGGGTTACAAAATCTCATTTGAGATTACGTTATGCTTGGAGTAAATTGGTGTGTTACTTTAGCCTTTCACCTCCGAATGTACACATGTCAGGGGAACGGGGGGGGGGGGGGAGGGAAAAACCCCAGATAGGTCAAAACTAAATTAATTTGGTGACTTCATCTTACTGACTAGCTGGATCTTGTCCCTGTTGAAACTCCCAAGCCTGCCCACGCCATTTTCTGGACTTAAAAGGCGGAAACAAGCTTGAGCGCAAACCTCGAGGAAAGCAGCGGACCGCCTGTGCTGTCGGAGCTGCCGCAAGGTTGGAGCGTAGCCTGCACTTGGCATCGCTAAAAGTAGGGCCTGAGGGGCCTGATAATCTAGGTGCTCGTAAGCTACTTCCAAGAGTTGGGGTTTTTTTTCTTAATCGGGGTTTTCGGTTATTCTTATCCCCTCCTACTCACAGGCAGATGTTTCCGTGGTGTAGACGAGGGGACTGCTTGGGCGCATCTGCAGTGTTTTGTCTGGGAGTTGCTGGGCTGTACTCAAGGCGGGCAGTGGGTTAAGGACGAGCTCTCCTCGGCTGCTGTCTTTGCTCTCCAGCAAATCTGAGTTTGCTAAAGCACTTGGAGATCCACCATGTGAAAATGTAACTACTCATCCATCATCTAGTGGGAACAAAAAGATAAAAGGTTCATTTGCTATTTGCAGAACACAAGCCAGGAGTTGGAGGCTTGCTGAAATGTGCTGCCTCCCTAAGCATCCTTCCTCCACCGTGATGGCTGTATGCAGCACTGTTACCTCACTTCAGGTCATGTTTTTAACCTCTTAGTCCTTTAGCTGTATTGTGTTCTGTATTTCTGCCTAGCAATCTGTTATTTTCAACAAGAGTTAAAAATTAATACAAAGAGAATCAAAACTCCCATGTCTGTCTTGGTGAATTGAGATTTGTTTCATGGAAGATTGTTTGCTTATCTGTCAGCTTTTTCAGGATTTTCTAGTTACAAAGTGATTGCAGAACCTCCTCTATCTCATTTATATAAGTCCGAGAACTAGTTTTCTCTGAATCAACATTTTTCACAATCCCAGTGTCCCTTCTGAAAGATGGGCTGTTTTTTTAGCATCTATTATGAAAATGTTACCAGTTGTATATCTTCTTTATATCTTAAGATCTTAGAGGTGAAGACCTTGGGGGGGAGGAGAGAAAAGTGGAGGTAATGATTGTAAGTAAGCGCAGGTTATTTTTGAAGCAGGTTATTTTTTAGCATTGCCGCACTCATGTTCCTGTCTTTCAGCTCATTTCAAAGGTTTCTGTGGTTCTTCATTAGTAAAATGCCATTGTAATTTGTAGTAACATTTATTTTATATTCATATTCATGCATGCTTTCCCTACAATAACAGTGCCTGACTATGCAGCACTGAGTATTGCTATTGCTTTGTTAGATTATAGTTTTTCTAAAGCCTAGTCTGAGAGTGCTGTGCATTGCTGTGGCTCATTTGTAACCTGTTCTAGTGAATATACCTTTGCAGAAGTGTTGTCAGCCAAAGACTGTGAATCACTTCCGTTTCATGTAGGCTACTGAAGGCTGCCTTTCTGAAGTATCTATCTTTTGTCCAGAATGTATTTTTTAGTTAAGATTCATTTACTTCAGAAATTGATGGGAAGAATTGATAGGATAGAAATTGATAGGCTATGCAAATAATTCCAGCTAAAATTAAGATAGTGTGTAGTTAAGTGCTAATACTGCACTGTACTTTTGCAGGCAAAGGGGAGTCCTGCATAAAATTTATTAGTCTTGCCATGTAGACATTATATGGGTGATGTATTTCATTGCCCTACACTGTCAGTGGCAGCAGGAATGAAGGAATCAGAAGGTAGTCCAAGTTGTCACTTGTGCTGTGCAAATATGACTATGACTGGCAGATCAAAAACATAAAATTCAAGTGACTCACTGAATGTGAATTACCCTAATTTCACAACTGTTTAGTGAGTAAACCTCAAGCCAAATATTTTGCAAAAAGTAAGCAGTAGACAGTGTAAGGCAGTGCTAGTTATTGGGCCATCTCAGAATTTTTGGCTCAGATCGTGTATATTGTTTGAATACTTTTGGTTGTGTTTTTTAGAAGGAATTGAATGTCTGGAAGAGAAACAATATTTTACTGCCTCAGATAATATGGGTGGGTTTTTTTATTTTATTTTTTTTCTTTGTCTTCTAAAGCTGTATGTACCACAAAACACAATTACCACCAGTTTGTGTAGGAGTTATTCAGATTAGGGTATAAACCAAGCCTTGATGTCCATCATAAACATTTATGTAGGTCAGAATATCCCAGCATTGGCAGGCAGTCTATAATTTAAAAGAACAAAACTGAAAAAATGTACTAATCCAATCAAAGTAAATCTCTTAGTACCCTAACCACACTTGCCTTTAAGCAGGGAACTGCAATGAGAACAATAAAAAGTATGCTCTTCGGTGTGCTTGGTGGTAATGCAGCAGTCAAGCAATCAAGATGTACATGGATTGATGCAGTCTTGTCTAGACTCTTTAGCATGCTTCACATAATTTTAGGTCTTCAAGTCAGATCCATGTTGTGAAGGTAAAATGGCATTTGGAAGTGAATGAGATACGTCAATAATAAAAGGTTTCTAACATTTCAACGTTATTAGTAGCAGGGGTACAGTGCACAAGAGATTTGAAATTCAGCATTTTAAAAGGTGTGAATTTCTCCCAGTATTACAACCAGAGCATTATTTTCTTGGGTTTTTTTTTTCCATGGGAATATCTCATTGTGATTCATCTTTAACTGTTTGAGGTTTCTGGCTGGGATAGAGCATTTTGTAGTGCTTCCTACAAAAATTACTTCAGTTACAGTACTCTGCCTTGAGGGAACTGATTTTTGCAATTGCATTTGCTACAGGAGCACAGCACAGCTCAAAAGATAGGGTAAAAACAGCACTTTGACAGAATGTACTGTCATTTTTTGTATTATTTTTCTGTCCTCAGGACTCCCTTCAGCAAAGAAGACTCCAAGAGTAAGTGGACTCTAATGGCTATGGATAAGGCTGTATGTAATGAATTTAAAAATAGTAGGCAAGGTCCCGCTGCAAATCAGCTACCACTTCAGGGTTATATTGAAGAATGAATTCTCCTTCTGTAGGGCTGTGGCCACTGGCTCACAGGTTCCTTCTCTCAGGGATTTTTGCTTTGCAGTAGCTTTCATCTGAGACACCCTTTCCAGCAGAAGCTAGAGCAGGCTTACTCAGCTACATCTTAGCCTTTCTGTCATACCTTCCGCTTCAGCAATTTTTGTTGTGAGGAATATCTATCCTGGTGCTTAGCAGAGGACGGCTTCAAGAAGGCTCTCCTTCGTAGCATCACACAGACATCCTCTGTGTTTAAAAACTTAGTATCATACCTTGCCTAATTCTGCAATACAAGAAAGCCTTACAGGTTCAGAGATGATTGCACATGTGGTCGGTAATTACACTGGAGATAGAGTCATTGCTGTAATCCTTCCAATCTTGCCGTTATGACTGCTTTGGCATAAGGCAGCTCCTGCTGTCAACAACTGTTTTCCTCCCCTCTCCTCAAAAAACAAAGCAAATATGCCTCTTGCAAAACCATCCTTAAACACAGCTAGATAACACCTTGTAAAGTGGCACTTATCTGTAGCAAGAGCCGTGGGAAAATGCCTAATAGCTGGAGACTCTGTGCTGAATGTAATGGCATAAAAAATTAATACTCCTTTGGGTGTACTGTTGACCATTGGACATGCTGAGCTGGTACAGTTCTGATTTGGGAAGCTACTTAAGCATGTATGTGATTTTTGGCAGCTAACTAATCCTGTGAACTCATGTCTGTGGTGCTTAGTTGTGTATGGGTGAAAGTATTTTCTGAAATGGCCTGAACTAACATGTAAAGACTCTGTTATGGCTTGTTCATGTTTATTGGGGATTTAATTTCAGTTTCTTGCAAGTAAAATAAAGGAGAGTCTTTCATGACTAGGCAGTGCTGTAACAGAGCATTGCTAGAGGCTTTAAATCTACACCTGCGTGCTCTGAAGTGGGGGATGCGATTTTCTGTCTTGAAGCTGCTTGTGGTTGCTACGGAGTCACTAGACATCTGTGTGGAAGGTGGAAACTTGAACATCACAGTGATGTGGATGCTGTTCTTCAGGCTTGTGCAAGCCTCATGACATCCTTATGCATGAGAGCCTTCAATCTAAATAAGAGAAGGCATAACAAGTTGAAAATGTAAATAATGCATTGGAAAGATAGGAATAAGTATATTAAGACATATAAACAAGTTGTTAGCTACTTGGCCATTCACAGAGCGTACAGGTCTGCACCTGTTCAGCTCTTCTCTTGCATCGCATCAAAGATGTTTATTAATACGTGCTTTGAATCAGATCAGATTTTTAGAGGTAGTTTAGCACGCAAGGAACCAAATCATTTAGAAAAAGCTGGCCCCAGCTGTGTGTCTCAAGCGCAGGAATTCAAGCCTGTCGCAGAATACCTCAGCTCTTCTATCTAGTTGTTGTTCCTTTTTTTTCCCAAGGCCTGCCTGTATGGCAGACAGGATACGTGTTTATCTGAGCACCAAATTAGAACATGCTTACTGTAAAGGAAATCATTCCTAACTGTGTTTATTTAAAACAAAACCAAAGAAGGGTGGGGGACAAAAGAACCAAAGGCATTGTAAACTCTTCCAAAGGAAGAGACCATGGAAGATCCAGACACGTGTTAACAAGTCACTGTAAATAAACGGTTGTGTCAGTTCATTGATTTCTACCAAAATAAATACTGATTTTGCAGAAATTTGTTTAAAATTGTCTTGATACATGCTCAACTGAACATATGTATATGAATGTGAAGCTGTTGACCCTAACAAATATCCAAAACTTTTGCTTGCCCCGTAGATGATGATAATGCCTTTCGTTTGCAGACACAGTGTTAATAACATTACAGGTGTGCTTCAGGGTGTTATTTTAAACCCCAGATTGTTCATTCTCTCACCGTTTCCTGATGTATAGTCCTCAGTACCGTATAGTGCCGCAAAGAGCTTGTTTGCCCTCCTCTCATTTACTGAAAGACACATACCTCTCTTTACAGTTGCTTTGGGAGGAGAGTGATGCTTCCTTCCTGCATGTAGCTTTTCTTAATCTTTTTAACAGGGTAGACTTGCTGCTTTCATTCCTGATAGCTGATGGTTGTTGACTGTTTTGCTTGGCCTAAGGAGGCACAAACTAATGGCGATTCCAAAGCAGAGTAGCTTTGTTTCAAATGTTATCGTCTAAATATTTTGGCTTCTTTAGAATGAGCGAACTGTTCCATATTGAACTGTTGGTTTAGTATTAAACTTTCTATTGCGAATCTTAAATGGGTATGAAATTCAGTGTTAAACTGTTACTTTGTTTTTATAAACAATATTTAATCTGTTAGTTTAATAGTGAAAATGTCAGTATCTTTCTACTATTTGTTTATGTATAAAAAAGCTAAAAATACTAAAATAAACATGGTAGAAATTAAGTTTTAAACTTAAGATACCATCAGTAACAAAGGTGCTGTTTATCTGTTCAGTCTGTCTTCAATCCCAGTGCTGGAAGCTAAGCTTTCCTAATTAGCCACAATAATGTGGTTTTAAGAGTAAAAGGGCACTCCCTGTTTCTAAATGCTGCACTCAGTTTGGGCCAAGAGCTTGAATGTTCGTACAATTAGTGGTGTTGTCTGGGAGCCTGCAGGAAGCTCTCAGTTGGAAGAACTTCACAGGCTAAGGATAGTCTGATTTCTTCTGTGCTAGGATGTGCCCACACAGACATGGGTGGAGAGGCGTCTTCTTCCGAACAAATTGCTCTGGGGACTGGTAGTAGCCTGACTATCAGAGCATGATTTTGAGGGGCCAGCTCACCTCTACTGGCCTCTCTTTTTTCTTGTAAGGCAAACTTGGGAGTTTTGTGTTTTGGTTCTTCATGCCAGTGGATGGGGACAATTTAAATGACCTCCTGTGTCTGTGAAATTTGCTTTGAAAAAGTGACCTATATTATGAACTTCATCTTGTGTTTTGATCATCTTCTATGCTGTATCTATTTATACGCTTAGATGTTATGAGTCGTTTCATGCCTTTTTTCTTTTTCTACTTTTTAGCCCAGTTGCTCCAGCATACCTAAAAATGGATTGAGATAACTTGCAGTCATTATGTTCTCTGAAGAATTGTTTATGAAGCTTCAGGCAGTTGTATCGTTGTAAATCCTCAAAGAGAATAATCCAGGCAAGCCTCAGATTCCACAGATGGGATCCTGCTCTCCTTTATTGAGAGATCAGTCCAGGGCTGGTGCTGCAGGGCTGGTGCTGTGGGGAGCAAATTGTGTCATCTACAAGGTGTCACTAGAGACAGAAGTGTGAAGTCCCAACCAAACCATTTCCTTTCAAGAATAACATTACAACTTGTTGATTATTTTGTCATTTTTGACAAATGACACATGATTGTTTTATTTTGTCACTTTGTCAGAAGTAGATGCTCTACTTCTGATTTTTACTTGTGGACTTCCTGAAGGATTAGTCTTGGGAACGTTGTTGTTTACTGTTTTCATGAATCATCTTGGCTGAGCTCTTTGAAACTGCTGATGATATAAACTTGAATATGCTCATCTTTTTTTCTTAGCAGTGTCTCCAAACAGAAAGATGTGGCTAGCATAGCATAGTAGAAATGGAATAAAAATCAGTAGTATGCATCTCAGGTATATGTATTTGGGTACCGATGATAAATGCTGCTATCAATTATAAGTACTTGCTGAAAAGGACCTTGGTTAACTAGGAAGATGTATTTAAGACAAAATAACTTGAAATCTTGAAGGTGATCCTTCTCCTCTACTTGGCCCTGGTGAGGCCACACCTGGAGTACTGTCTCCAGTGCTGGGCTCTCCAGTATGAGAGACATATGGGGCTACTGGAGCGGGTCCAGCAGAGGGCTGCTAAGAGGATTAAGGGACTGGAGCATCTCTCATATGAGGAAAGGCTGAGAGAGCTGGGACTCTTCAGCCTGGAGAAGAGAAGCCTGAGGGGGATCTTATCAATGTGTACAAGTATCTGAAGGGAGGATGTAAAGAGGATGGGGCCAGACTCTCCTCAGTGGTGCCCAGTGACAGGATGAGAGGCAACAGGCACAAACTGAAACACAGGATGTTCTGCCTGAACGAGTGGAAAAACTTCTTCACTGTGAGGGTGACAGAGCACTGCAGCAGGTTGCCCAGAGAGGTTGTGGGGTCTTCTTGCTTGGAAATATTCAAAAGCTGCCTGGACATGGTCCTGGGCAACCTGCCCTAACTGACCCTGCTTGAGCGGGGAGGGGTTGGACTAGATGATCTTTAAAGGTCCCTTCCAATCTCAACTGTTCTGTGATTCTGTGAAATGATGTGGCTATGAAAATTTGCAGCACAAAGTGCTGTTATCCAAGGTCTTGGTGAAAGGTTATCTGAACAACAAGTTGAATTCTGTTCAGCTGTGTTCAAGAAGGACTACTAAAATGACGAGTGAAAGAAGATCTGACTTTATAAGAGACTCAGAGAATTGATTTGTTTAATCTAGTCTGTCTGGGCATTGGGACAGACTCTAATTGTGATCTGTAATACATTAGGAAATCAGCTCTGGGGAGGAAAAAGCCATTTGAACTGTAGGATAATGGTGGCAGAAGAATTAATGGATTTAAGCTGATAGGAAATGTTCCTAATGATTTAAAGGCATCGGGTTCTGAAACAGCTTTCTAACTGGACTGTTGTGGGTACACATCTGACTTATAGGATAGAGGTTGATAAGTTTTAAAAAGGATTATCTGGCATGCTGTGTGACTGCTGGGCACTGAACTGATGATCCAAAAGGTCCCTATCCCAGTAAGAATTCAGTATTTGAATAAGTAGAACAGCTTCGTCTTCTAGAATTTATCTGAAACTCAAATACAAATTTAGGGAATATGATCATCTTGCAATTGCAAAAACTGATGTAGAGATGCCAAATTGCTGCATTCATGCAGCACTAAATGATAATCCTAGGTCTCTGATTCTGTCTTTATATCTTTAGGCTATGTTTGATTCTTTTTGTTCCTACTTCATTAGTATTAAGGAGAGAGAATACGGTAGATTTGTATGTTAATTAAGTGTACAACAGCAAGACAAATATGTTCATAGATTCCAAGAGGACATTGAGAAGGTTATACATTGCTAAAAAATTAAAAATGAGCCTCCTTTCTCCATAAAAGAGAAGGTTCTGTGGTGATGCAGCGTTTCTTTCTGTTCCTTGTCTTTGAACAAGATGTCTAAATTCATTCTATTTGGAAAACAATTATCACATGTCAAAAATACTTTTTTGTCCTTTTTTTCCTAGTTGGGGAATGGCGGTCAACGTGTACTCTACCTCTATAACCCAAGAGACTATGAGCAGACATGACATCATCGCATGGGTTAATGATATATTAGCTTTAAACTACACAAAAGTTGAACAACTCTGTTCAGGTAAGAAAGTGTGATATGTTCTACCAATGTTTATTTAAAAAACACTTTAAAAGTCTGATTTGCTGAAAATAGATAACTTTTAGCTTTGACATAAAACAGTTACTCTGAGAAAAGAGGCTAATGTATGTACAAACAAAGAAAATGTTTTTGCGTTCATGTTAATCATTGAAAGATAAGGTGCCTCGAGAAAGCATAAGAAATGCAGAGGTGAACAGCATGAATGTAGCAGAAGATACATGGAAGTAATAAAAAGTTTAACTAAGCAAGAAAAGAATACAATGGTAAGCTTTTGTGTTTTAATGCTACCAGGGTGGTATCTTTTCAGAGGGAGAATGGACATGCTAAAATGTGACAGAATACTGAAAACCAAGTGAATAAAATTCTCCAGCACCTGTTCATTCCCGGTAAGGGTTCTGAAATCCCTGCTGGTGTTTGCATAAAAATACCCAAAGTATGACTGTGTGAAGAAAAACATAAAATTTAGGAAACCAACATTTAGCTGCTGTAAGGTGTTTCAAAAATTTGCCAGGCAGATTTGCCTTTAAATGTAATCAAACTCTTGTTGTAAGTAGATTTAGTAATGAGCTCTATAAAACAGTAACAGCTTGAATATTCTGGGCAGTTTGGTTAATCAAAGTGGAAGCTACAAGATATATGTGAAACAACAGGGTTTTGTAACTAGATGATGAGTAGAAATGACGCAGACAAAGGCCAATGCTTTACTGAGACCATGGGTGCCTCTGGGGAGTGATTCTTTCTGATTTCCTGCTGTGATTTTTAAAATTGAAGATGTTTGTGTTGGAGGAGATCTAACTAGATCACTCACTCCAGACACTAGTGACATGCTGGGAATATCTTATTTACAACCACAATGCTCTAAGCACATAGAACTGAAACCATATTGCTGCTTCTCAGCTATTTACTGGTCTAGTTGAAATGCGTAAATGGGGTCTTTTCTTCAGATACTTGAATTTACCTACCATTCTTGATGATTTTTCTGTCTCATAGACTTTCCCTGAAAGGTAGAGAAAATCATTTGAAGATGACAGCCCTGTAGCATATTCTTTAAAATTCAAAAAAACCAAAACAAATCTCATCTGCAGAAGCAGTCTGACATGCTTAAAGAAATGCAGTGATCATGAAATTGAGGTTGACAAAGTGCAGGTTAAAGTGCATGTAAGTAACTGATAAATACTGAGTAACTAATGACATCAGAACATGGGAAGTAAATTCTTTGACAGCTATTAAACTTGAAATTGAAATGTTATTCCTACCTGTTGTTATATTTACATTTCTGGAAGTTAGTCTGAGTATTTGCTTTTGGGGAATTGTATATTGAGGAAATCCAGGCTTGGGCGCATGCATGTGTGTATGTGTGTGTGTATATAGGGGTGTGTGTGTGTATATATATATATATATATGTATAGAAATGGAAAGATACCAGAAAATGCATGTTTTCTTCCCAAAATACCCAACATTTGCCATTGTTTGAAGCAGGAAGTATACTAGACAGGATAAGTTATTGATTTGTTCCCACATAGCTATTCATATGCTCCTAAACAGTTGAAAGGAAGCTTTTGAAGTTAACTCTTCATCAAGTTAAATTTGTGTGGGCTTAAAAAAGCAGCTTTCCCAAAATAGGGAAGAGGTGATCTAAGAAAGCTTTGATTATGCAGAATACAATGAGTTAAATATACTTAAGAAAATCCGGATATAGAGACTTCAGTTGGGTGAGGCAGGCAGGCAGAAGTGTGAAAATTGTCACAAACTTACTGTCCCATTTTATTGTGCAGCTTCTTATACAACTCTTTTCTGTGACCTCCAATGAGGATTTTAGGACATACCACAAGGGAAAAACTGAAAAAAAGGCTGTTTTATTAGAGCGCCTGTATAAAATTAAATCTTTTATTCCTTTAGAATTTCCTGGATTGTTACTTGAGGCTTTTACATTCGTATCTTAATGGGTTAAACCTCTAAATCTGAATTTCCCTGTTTAGCTTGATACTTCATACTTACGTATTACTACTTTTACATGAATGTTCATTACAATCCCAAAATGGGTTTTTATATTTCTTCACGTGAGGAAGCATTCTCCCCTGCTGGCACAGTCCTTTCTGTGGTCCAAAGGACTTTAATGTCTGAATTGTCGAATCTATACTCTGCTAGATGATCACAGACACTAGAGCACAGTAGTCGTTTGGACTAGATCCTTTCCATTTGAGACTGCATAATTCATTTCTCACATGCTGTTGCAAAACATCCCAGTAGGTAGTGAAGGTAGATGGAAAACAAATTGTGGGAATCTTTCTGTATTTGGTGTAGTTTACATGGTAAACTACAAGTAGTTTATTTAAAGTACATGTAGTTTAT
The DNA here is from genome assembly GCF_036370855.1 of Dromaius novaehollandiae. Lineage (NCBI taxonomy): Eukaryota > Metazoa > Chordata > Aves > Casuariiformes > Dromaiidae > Dromaius > Dromaius novaehollandiae. The sequence goes on along the minus strand of NC_088099.1, from coordinate 139,126,391 downwards.
GTAGTGTAGTTTACCAGATGGAAACTAGGAGGAGTGGTAGCACAAATGACCACCAGCCAAGTAAGAGGCATACCACCAGCAAGTACAGTATGGACCATAGCGTGGAAACTGGTGGTCTCTCTCATTCATTCTAGCATTCCTTTAGTTGATGTTCCTTAAAGCATTTGCAGCCTTCATGCAGCTTAACATTAGTTTCCATAAAATATGAGTATTTCCCAAAAACTTCAAAGAGAAGGAATATGTGGGAAGCTCTGTAACACAATGAAGCATTTTACAGCAGTAACGGTGAGTTACAGAGCCACTGTAACTGGATTTTTATAAACTAATATAAAATTGTATGGGCATTTTCTTCTTTTCAAGAAATAGGCATTAAGATTTGTCATGCTGTCATATGAATATTCAGTTTGTATTCATTTCTTGCAATAAGGAGCAATCAAAAGACCAGGAAAAAAACAAGGACCCCAAAAAGTAGGGGGAATAAGTTTGAATGAAAAGCCCAAGGGCTTTGTTTTTAGGAGGCATGAGCCACCTAGCTCTGATTGTCGCTGCCTTACATGCCTGGTGTTCAGCACCTGACTGCAAGACCTCATGTGTGCCTAGTTTTGCATCCAGCCTAGCACTGATTTTGGACATTTTGAGCTTAAGCAATAATTTGACATTCTGCCTTTACTAATGGCTTTATTCAGAGCTCAAAAGCATACCTAGAGCTTTATGTGACAGTTCTTAATAAAGAAAAACCAATCCGCCTTGTTTTTTCACTGTTGTGGAGAAGTAGCTTTGATAGCGTATGTGCTATGGAAATGCCAGCCTGTTTCCCAGTTGCCAGTTACAGGAACAGAGCTGGGATGAGAAGCAGTAAAGGAAGAAGCTGGCTTAGTCATAAAGTATTTGTATTCTTCGTGAGTCTTAGAAGTGTTTTTGTCCTTGCTAAGTAGGCCAAGCAAAGTGTAGTGTCCCCTGAGCTTTCTGAATGCCTGTTGTAGTAGTGATGTGCCAAAAAGACCAGGTTATGGATGAATGCAGCCCTGGAGGGTCTAAATTTAGTCTGCAGCTCCTCTGGTAGTTTAGTTTTGACAATACAAGTGGGAAAAACTCTGAAGCATCTCAAAGCAAGAGAATTCTCGTAGTTTTAGGAGAGTGTCGTTTTGTCACTGTTGGTCTCCGGCTGACTTTCTGCAAGACGGTTAACCTGAATATGAAATTTGTAAACCATGTTTATATTTTAAGATATAGTGCATTGCCTTTAGGTGGGCATTAGACTAGGGAGCATTTAATTTGATTCAGGTGAATGAATAATAACAGAGAAGAACTGACAGATTTTAATGTAGTAGGACCCCCTGTGCAACAGCCACATGCATGGGGAATAGGAGTTTCAAATGGACTATGACACTATTTGTTTCTTAGGAGTCATGCCGTTTTTGTAATGAATAAGCAGTGGCTTTTTAAGAATCCTAACTAAATAGCTTATAACTAAATTTTCTTTACTAAGACTATTTTTCATCTATAGGGAATACTGAGTGTTTGCTACACGAGAGTGTATTCAAAATAAGAATCAGGCAGGAAACCATTACAGAAGATTACAGAGGGCCTGCATATGAATTGTAAAGAAACAACAGAAAGTGTATAAGCTGTGTAACTTATGAGCAAGGAAGCTAGAAATGGCATATGTACATAGAAAAAAAATGCAGCCTGAAGTGAAGTGTAATTTCTGGCTGAGCTGAATTCAAGTGATCCTTCGAAATGAAGCAGATACAGAATCTCACTTTATTTTCTTACTGCATTTGAAAATTCTCCATAGAATTACAAACTTGCAAATTGTCTGACCTCCAGTGTGCAGAGACCTTCTGTCTTTCAGGATTTGTGTGCAAGGATCAAGGATTAAATGCATTTTATTTTCTTCCTTGCTTTTAATAAATGTCCGTATTGTAAAATGAGCTTGTAAACCACATGCATTTTGAGATTTTAGACTGTGATGCTTTCTCCACAGATGCCTGGATAAAGGCAGTCACAACCAGGGATTTTTCATGTGCTGACTACTGGAATTATGCTGTATCTTGATTGGAGTTCCTTCCACTGTGAAAATATGTTGTGGTCACTTTATAGATAAATTTTTTAGTACTCTCCCCCTCCCTGCAATCTAGAAGGAAGGAAAGCAGAAGATAGGGCAGATGTCATTCGTTCTTTGATGTTGTGCTGTCTCTGCAGCTTGGGTTTTTTGGGAGAACTTCTTCACGGTCTGTACGGGCCTGTTGTCCCTTCTGATTGGTGATTTGCAGTGAGGAAACTTGTTCTTTGCTTGTGAAGGCTGTCAGAGGCTTTCTGGTGCCTGGGTGCCTTGCAGAAAGCCCTCTGCTCAGGGGGGCTAGTCACTGGGTTTAGCAGTACCAGTGCAGCTGTGCTACATCCAGCACCAGCTTGTCTCAAGCCCCTTCAGTATCATTGCAAAGCAGTGAGCTGGACAAGCTCCCCTGTGAGGCACGCTCAGTGTTAGAACGGGCTTTTCTCTCTGGCTTTGATGCGGTGCATACAGTAAAGATCTCCTTGAGCACAAGGCTGAGGTGACTGGAGGAGAAGCTCGCTTGCAAGATGGAGAGATGGTGAGAAGGAATTTTTTTTCTGATTGGCATTTGTATATATGCAAAGGGAGTGTGTTCAGTGACTTGGTTGCATGATGTTTGTTTCAGTTTTCATGTCTCTGAAGGTGTATTTTGCTCAGTGTCCATGTTAAGCCATTAACTTCTTATATGTGTATTACTAAAATCTGCGTTATAGGACCTTGTCAGAGCATTTGTTGCCAGCATGGTTTCTGCACATCTTGGCGTATTGGTGCAGGCTGAGCTGAAGCATGCTTCAACGTTTCTTCTCAGCTTGCAGCCTTGCAAAGCCTTGGTCTCTAGAGTAACTTGGAAACATGATTAAAACATGGCTTGATCCCATATGCACTGTGAAACCAAGGCATGTTTCAAGGAACTGACATGTTGTACTGGGGTCCTGCAACACTGAGGATGCTCAGTGTAAATGACTCCTTAGTGCCTTCCATATGATGTTTAGGATTAAAGGAATACAATAACTGTTGATGATAAGATTTAAGATCATTTTCAAAACTTTCTAAGGAGGCTTGCAAAGCAGTATCATGAGACTTTCAGCCAATGCTAATTCTCTCTTAAAATGTCATTCATTAAAAATTCAGAAGGAATAGAACTTAAACATGGTTTTCACTTTTTAATTTAATTACTCATAACATTGTCACTCACAGTCAGTTGCTCTATCTCCTTCCTTTTTTTAAAGAGCTTGTCAGTTTTTGCCCTTTTTTTCCCCCATAGTGGGATACACAGCTATTTTAAGTTATGTGGGAAATACATTTTCTGAAACTTTCTTCTGCCCATTTCAAAATTAATGAATTCCAAAATAAATTATTACTAAAATATTAAGTATTAAAAACTCTACTGTGTATAATTTATGAGCAGCTTAATGATTTATGTACTTAAGAAACTGAGAATACAAGTTAACACAGGGGAAACCTACCTCCAGTATGCATTATTTAAAATATTGGGTGGAATCTGGATTATACCATACAAATCCCTCCCTGTGTGGCATAGGATTTTCTGAAGCACAAGTAATTTAGAAGCATATCTCAATAATGGTCAGTAAGGTTGGTAGGAAGTAGATGGTTCTGTATGTTTTCTATGTTGGTGAAGCTGCTCTAAGAGGTTCCCGTCTGTATGCAGGCACTCATCCTGCCCTCAGTGAGTCAGTTGTGCTCATGCAACTATTTGCAGGACTGCACTCTGTGCTGCATCATTTTTTAAATTTTTTAATTTTTTTTATTTTTTAAATGCCCTTGGAAGACTGTTACTGGGGAGGAGAAGCTTAAAACAGTTGCTTTGTTGATGGTTTACAGCATGGCCCCGTGAACAGTTGCTTCATTACTGCTAAGCAGGCAGTAAATTGCAGTGGGTTGGAACATGCACCAGGAAGTGGGCTGAAACCTCTTAAATTAGGTTATTTCATTGGAGCAATTGAACTATGTGTTCATCTCTACCCTAGGTCTTAGGTGCTGCTGGAAAGGCAAATAGGACTATGAAGACTGTGCCCTGCAGTGAAGTGCTTAACAGGAATTGTACTATGTATTAACCATGTGGCTATATGTAATACAACTTCATGCTCGCAGACTTGCCCGGTTATTACCAAAAATGTTTTTAAGAACCACTGAAGTATGGCATGACAGAACATACCCATTTGAAATCTAAATGAAAATCTAAGCTTTATACTCCAATATCTAAGGCAAAAACCTACTCTGTAGCTATTTCAAAGGCATTTCTAAGGAGGCATTTTCTGGGAGGTCTGAGTTAAGGTGAGCACAAAATGCTGCTGTAGTGTAAACAATCATTGCTGGCCTCTGCATTTTTTTTTCCCTTTCTCATCAAAACTATTATGTCACACATACTACTTGCAAGATACTGCTTTTTTTTTTTTCTTGGTCACATCAACAGAAACACTGGGTATGTGTACTTTCTCATCAGCATTAGCAACCATCGCTTATGAACTAAAATGCTTATGACTAATATACATACAAATAATGCTGTGTTTTCCAAATGTGTGATGACATTGTCGCAACTTCAGGGTGAATGAGTAATTTGAAGGAATTTATATCTAATGTCATTGGATAGATGTTGTTAGGTTACCTGAAAAGAAAATTTCCTTAAAGCAAAAAAAAAAAAAAAAAAAAAGTTCTTAATTTCTAACAAAAATGTGCAATTAGCCTTTTGCCAAATACAGTTTTTCAAAAATGACTAGCTGAAAATCAGTGCTACTAAGGCATGCTTGAAATATCTGAACTTGAATTGCATATTTTGGAAGCATATTCTTCCTAAACATTCCTAGCAAAGCACCAGTGTAAAACTTAGTTTCTCTTGCTGTGGTTTTGACCTTAGAATTAAAATAAGATGCCCCCTCTGACACAGACAGGCTCTGTGTGTTCCCATGTTGTCCGGTGTGGTTTTGCGTGTCTTTCTGGGATCTTTTGACTCTACACACAGCAGGGGATGGAGGGATGAACAGGGAGAGACAGTCTTCTGCTGGTTGATGGGAGGGATTGATCTGACTCTTCCTGCTGGGGACAAAGAGCAAGCTGGGAATAGTTGAGCTTATGTTATACTATTTCACATTAAAAGAGGAAGTTAGATTGCAAATAATTATTTCAGTAGTCCTTTTTAAATGTATAAACATAACCGCTCAAAAAACAAGCATCTAATCTGGCTCTCCTGCTGAAATGTAGGACATTTCATAGAAAGCAACAATGTCTCTGAGCAGTAAACATAAGTAAACAGTATTTTGTTGTGTTCATTACTATGTGTTTTAATTTCCTTGTAGTTTAAATAGAAGAAGTATCTTTGATTATCAAGAACACACTTTTTTGCATTTGTGGAGTGATGGAAGAGGAGGTGGGAAAATGAGGAGAAAGGAGAAAAATGAAAATCCGTGATGTTGAGAGTACATATGGCTCAGAGCAAACTATAAAACAGTTTGAGCTAGGAAGGAGAAGCATGGAAAGGGAGTTACAGGGGAAAAAGCTAGAACGAGTTCACCTTTGTGTGCTAAAAGGAGGGATAGAGGAAGATTATCTACACCTTTGAAAATGGTGTAGGAAATGTTCTGATTTTACAAATATGGTGGAAATTTCCAGCATTGCTGTTGTGTGTGCTGAAACTTTTCAATTGTAACAGCTTTAAACAGTCACTTTTTTAATCCTCAATTTGTTCATCTGTGTTTTAAGTCTGCCTCAACATCCTTTCCCCCGCTAGAGCAGCACCTGTGTGCTCGGCACTGCATGCTGTGCCCGGAGTGTCGGGAAGGGAACCTAGCAAAAGGCTGGCTGGAAGCCTGGCTGGCCACACACGTCCGCACCCACGCTCTGCAAGCGTAGTGATGCTGCTTGGCTTTTAGATCCCAGCCACAGTGAAATTCCTCCAGAAGAAGAGGGGGAAAAAAACAAGCCATGTGTCTCCCCTTGGTCAAAGGAGCAGCATCAAGCATGTTAGCCAGATTCAAGGCTAGTGAGTCTCATAATAGTGGCTTCACTCAGTTATTTCCTTATAAATATTTAAAACAAGTCAAATAGAGCAGTTTTTGCCCTTAGTTTTGTATGCGAGCTAAATCCGGCAGTGTGGAGTCAGCAGTTTGTTGCAGTGCTGTTTGTGCTGAAAGCGAGCGCGGGATTTCCACTCGCCAGCTGGGTGGAGAGCAGGGACAGCTCGTCGGCAGGTAATCCAGCACAGCTGTGTTGGGAGGCTTTCCGGGCCTCTGCCTCTGAACAGCTGCTGTAATCAATGGCTACTGCAGTAGTCTAGATCAAAAAATGAAATGAGTTTTACACTGTGATTTGAAATTGCTTGTGTTTGCTAAAACAGAATAGGAGGGTTTTAACATTAATGTATCTGCCACATTCTCAGTAATCCCTCTCCTGGAGTGCTACCAGCTGTATTTTTCATCTTTCACTTGAAGAGATTTCAAATGATTTCTTTGTGTGTGTACATGTTTTCATATATAAAACAGCTTTCTGGTAATAGAGGCGTACTAACTCTGAGGTAGCAATTCTGGTTGGGCAGTGTTTTCAACACCAATGCATGTATTTGCTCGATTTTTTTTTTTTTGGTAGAAAATGTAAAGAAATTTTTAAATCTCTTGTAAAATATAGTGGCACAAAACCCTTTTTGTTCACATAAATTATGCAAGAAGTATCTATCAGAAGCCATGGTGTCACTATTTCTATTGCTGTTTTCATTATGTTTTGTTAAAAGTATTCCTTTCCCCTGCAGCTATATTCAAAGTTCAGTTGTGTAGTAAATTGCATAGGCCCAAAATGCTATCCAGTATGCAGAGGACCAAGTGCCTTTGTATGTGCTGGTGAGAAGTAAGGGCTTAGCAATCTTGTATTACTTGAGTAGGGCTGCTCTTCCCACCAGCTCTGCGAGATCTTAGCAACCGTTGATGTAGAAAGTGGCGTCCTGACTCTGCCATGTGAAGGTTTAGCATTGAAATGCAATATAACGGTTATAGGTTTACTGCCTAAAGTTTGTAAATTAATTGATAAGTAAAATATCTATATAATATTATATATAAATATATATGTTTAAGCCCAATGTCAAATTGGGTTACAGGTAGTCACAGTTAACTGTAATGAAACTTCCTTTTTTGTGTTGCAGTGGTGCGTAAGCCTCTGCCTTTTGGGAGTCAAGAAGAGTTTCTTCTTTCTGTATTTTGCAGTGTTTAGTTCAGCCTGTATTTATATGTTGCCACTATACTTCAGGAAGGAGCACTTTAATACATTGTGTTTGTCAGTGTAATAAAATCTCAATGCTGGGGTCTGGCAGCAGAATTCATTATTGTATCGGAGACCACAGGTCAGGTTTATGCTGTAATGTGGATGCATTCCAGTGCTTACTGCCCTCGAGTATTGTGCGAACCCAAAACCACCTCCTGGCTGACAAAAAGAATGGAGACAATTGCCAGAGTGATGAGAAGAAAAGACAGAGAAGCATCGTAACTAGAGTCTTAAGCCTAGTAAGACTCTATCTGGAGGCATGCAAAAGGAATTTGCATTACCAGCAGAAGGAAAAAAATGTCATGTGAACACTTTAGGTTTCTAGTTTTCTAAAAGGATATAGATGAAAGGTTGTGCAGCGAATTTTCAAAGCCTTCAGGCAGTTACTTAGATATCAGAGTAAAGCTTATAATTGGGGTAAGGGGGAGATAAAAGGACAGAGTTGGGAACAAGTTCAATTTATAACATGAAATAATTGCATAATAATCCTTTTGCATGAAATGAAATAGTAATAAATGTAAGCAAGTGATATCATAATCTGTATATACATGCTTTCAACTGTCATTTTTCTGTTGGTGTACATTTACCAGTTCTTTTGCTCAGGATGAGTTTTGAATAACTTATTTTGTTTACGTAGCTTTCTAGAAGAAGATGCAAGTGTGCCATCTGATGTTTGTAACTTGCCAGAAGGCTCCTTTTTCTTTAGGGAATATTTTACTTTGATTCCTAATCATATCAAAACCATTGCAAACAGCTAAGTACAAGGTGTCCTTGGAAAATCAGATTTTTTTTTCCCAGTTTTCTCCCACAGAGCTAGGCAATGCAAAAAGAATTTAAGAGGATAGCAGTGGTTTTCAGCACTAAAGCTTGATCTTGGTCAGTCCCTTATCAAATCTTATATCAATATTTTAGATAACTTTTTGAGGCTCCAGTCTTAAGGTCTGCTTTGCTTTTGGGGGAAGTTACAAGCTCTGTAACTCTTCATGTGATGGTTGAGTGGATGCAGAGAATGAGAACTATTTGGCGCTTAAAGTTGGTCCCTTCAAAATGCATGCGCACTAATGGGTGAAAATATGGTAAAGTTTAAATGATCATTGCCCCTCCTGTAAAACTGGACAAGCCAGGAGTCAGTTTTGTTAATTTGGCCTCTGCCTGAGCACTAAAGAGCATTATTTTTTGATGAAAGTAGTTCTTCTAGTTACTGAGCTAAACCATTAAGTGAGATCTTGACTCATTTATCAAAACTTATCTGCACTAAATGCACAAAAGCCCTTTCTGAGGAAGTGAACTGTAACTTTTGATGAGTATTTGGATGATCACTTCCCTGGCCTGTGCACTCAATGGAGGCGACAATGCTCCACACTCCTGTACTTCAGAAATGGTCTTCGGTGAATCTGCGTTGTGTTTAAAGCACTTCATGGAGTAGAGAACTCTCTTCTAAAGAGAAACTGAAGTTGTTTTTTCCTCTGATTTCCTCAAACATTTGCAGCCTACATTTTCCAAACACTTGAGTGTAGCAGTAATAAAAACTTCTTTGGCAGATGATGGTGGCATGAAAATGTTCTAGGAGGAGGACCTCTGCATACGATAAAAACTACCCCTATTAATTGCATTCGGTATGCTTTTTAGACATTTCACCAAACACTTACCACTCTGTGCTGCATTACATATCCACATGCACACATGCTCACTCACTCATTCCTGTGTGCTAATATCTAAATTCACATAGCCCTTGAAGTTGAACTTAGTAACCTTGTTTTGATTGGGAACTAAAGCTGACAGCCCAGCTTATGAAATCTGTGGACAGTGTGTGGACTATGCTAAAGGCCACTTATGGAAATGTTTCTCACTGGAGATGCAGAGTCGATAGTGATGTTTGCTTTTAGAGGGGAGGAAGCTGACTAGTGTGTATTTATGAGGTGGAGCTTTGCAATCTTGCTTTTAAACTGTGGTTTGTTGTAATGTTGAGTGATTGCTGTGGACTTCGTTGCCATTGGGCTGTTGAATAGCTTGCAACTTTTGAGTGCCATCTTCTCTCTGTATAGACAGTTCTACTGTGTATAGGGACTCCAAGAACATCAGTTTTTAATGGAAGAAAGGTTTACATTTTGTTAGCCATGGTGGTTCTTCAGATGTTACACAACAGTGCTTGGTGCATCCAGACTGAATGGAAAAACTCTGTGTTAATTACGTCACGCTGTTCAGTGTACAGTAGACAAGTAAGTCTTTGGTTCATACTGTTAGAATGAATTACAGCAGTGACTTATTCAGCACAGCTGACTGTTGTCAGCTCCTCTGACAATAAATGACATTTGGTCTTAGGTGGGTGCATCTGGATTAATGTCAATTCACTCTCTTGTTATAGGAGCAGCTTACTGCCAGTTCATGGACATGTTGTTCCCAGGGTGTATTAGCTTGAAGAAAGTAAAGTTTCAAGCAAAGCTGGAGCATGAATACATTCACAACTTCAAACTTCTGCAAGCATCATTTAAAAGAATGAATGTGGACAAGGTAGGCATTCTGTATTTATATTTCAACCCCTACAAGTTTTACAAATTATATAAACTGGTTAAAGTCAACAAATAGGGAAAACAAACCTCAAAATACTTACAGTCCATTTTTTCAAACTTTGGATCCTGAACTGGACTTAGAAGTTTTATGTGAAAATGTTGTTTTTCACCTTTCAACATCTGAAAAGGGTATTTAGGCATGAGGAAAGAAAATTGGCATGCTACAGTTAGGTACAAAGTGAAAATTGAGTCCATGTGTCTGTTGAGGAATTGTACAACCTAACTCATTATGTCTTAATATCAGAGACCCTTTTGATGAAATACCATCTGCTGGAAATTCCTTACCGTCAGTGAACACTATGGCCTTAATTTTAGGTGCAGTAAGATTACTGATGCCCTGAATTTCCAGCAAAATAACTTGAAAATATGCTTCTCTTCTAAGTATTGCATGTTTCTTGTCCGAAACTGGATTTAAGGAATTCAAAGTATTCAAGGACTGGAATAATTTACCCAGTGATCTGATAGGTTGGTCAGCACATGAGAACTTGTAAAGCAAGAATGGAGGTCTCTTATAAAATGGGTTGTAGTTCAACCATAAAACACTGGTTTTCTGCTTAGAGGTATGAATTTGATGGACATATGAATTACTGTGTTCATAAAAATGAATGATAAAAGCTGTATTGTCATACTTTTAGTTTTACACAGATGTAGTACCTGTATATCACTTTAAGGTTCTGTTCTGGCTTTTAGTAGTGTCTTCTGACTTACTAGAGAGTCTTATAAGACTTTTATAAAGCAGTGTACTGTGAATGCTTCTATTTAAAGCATTTTTTGCTAGTGAAGCATTAGAAGGTCTAATAAAGTTGAATATTTGAATTTTTCTGTAGGGCGCAAACTTGCTATACTTTCTCAGTGCAGAATTAAACATACAAACGGAACAACCTGAGAGGTTATGCAAAATGCTACATGAACTCCTGTTAGAGTACTGTAGACTTCTAAAACACTTTGTGGTTCATTTAGTCTTGAAGGAGAAAGGAAAACTACAAGGCTTTTAGCTATCCTTTTTCTAGTTGAAAATTGAATACTCTTAAGATCCATTTAACTTGGTTCTTCAGGCAGCAGTGTGACTTAAGCAAGACAAGGTAGCCCTCCTTCTGCAGCATTCCCTTTGTAGTCCCCATCTGTGCACACAGTCTGGGGAGTTGTGGCCTCCTGCAGTGCAGAGAACCACCCCATCGTAGTTACACTTGTAACATTGGTGTGGATCACCTTTTGGATGCTTCATTTCTGTTAAAAATTTACAAGATATTGATACAGAGACATCCTCATAGCCTCTTTTCTGTTTTACTAAAACTTCATAGACGTATTAGTCAACTTTGCACATCAAACAGCTACCCTACGTATAGCTGTATGTGTAAGGGGAAAAGTTACAAGGTTAAAACCTCAAGGTTAGTATGAATGTATACTACCAAAAGGTAGGTTGGTTTGAACTTCAGCATGTCTTGTAAAAGTTGCTGAGCTTTCATAGTTCAGGCAGTAGAACAGAGAGCAAGAACTTTCATTTGGACCTTTTGAAGAATTGTTTATTTTTGGTACGCCCAGCTACAGCACCTCCATTAAAAAAAAGCAGAAATCTCTAGGTAGCTGAATATAGCATTACTCCCAGGACAGCTTCATTTGTCATGGCCGTCACTGCAATAAGTAAGGAGTAAATCTGGAAGAACAGTTGAAAGGCTTACATACATCATATAGCTGCTACAAGGGCTGGGTCTTTCTTTTATTTCATTTTTATTTCTTATTAAGAGCACTTGCAATTCCAGCATAATTTCCTTTCTTTTATGAAGAAAACAATGATAGAGGAATATATCTTACTATAGTTGGCAGACTTTCTTCAAAAAAGTGTGCATATGTAACTTTTATCTTTAGAAACAAATCCTTGGCAATGATACATTATAGGAACCTTTTGTTCTACCTTTCAGGTAATTCCAGTGGAAAAACTGGTCAAAGGGCGTTTCCAAGACAACTTGGATTTCATTCAGTGGTTTAAGAAGTTCTTTGATGCTAACTATGATGGAAAGGAGTATGATCCTGTGGAAGCTCGACAAGGCCAAGATGCTCTTCCCCCACCAGATCCTGGTGAACAGATCTTTAATCTGCCCAAAAAGTCTCACCATGCAAACTCTCCCACTGCAGGTATTTTGCATTCTGGAGAATTCCTTTTCTGTCTCTGAAGATGATTATAAACTGTGATCCTTTTTATGTAAATACTAGTTAGAATTGTTTGCCTTATGTTCATGGACTATTTTTCCTGCGTTGCCATAGGCTTAGCATCTGAGACTGCATAAGTTAACTTTTCATGTCATGTTCTAGTTTGGCCCAACCCCAGGGTCTCTCATACTGAACCCCTCTAATAAATCATGTGGATTCTAGTGATCTCTGATGGTGGAGAGAAAGGCATTTAAGCATCTTGTTGCAGAATGTGATGTGTGTATCTGTACTCAAGAACTTACTAAATGGAGATTTTTCCTCTCATACACCTTCACCCTTGCAGGAAATTGCTAACACAGACTGTTTTTTTTATGGTGAGTGGAATGCTTCCAAATCCAGAAAGCAAAAAATGAATTGATTTGGGTTTTTAAATATGCCGATTGTTCAGGTGCACTAGACTTGTAAGTGAGCAACATGCGATTATTGCTCCAGCTTTCTCAAATACACCTCTGACCTAATTTTTCAGTGCCTATTTCTGGAGCAGAAACAAACAACTATGCCTAGCCTTTGATGTTTATGTAATACAGGATGATTGGTCACTAAACAGAAGCCTGTTTTTTTGTTTTGTTTTGTTTGTTTGTTTTGTAACTGGGACTTAAGAAAACAGGAGAGCAACAAAATTTTTAAAAAATCACTTCTAAACAAGTGGTACTGGAGTTCGGTGCTTGCAGGTATGTTGGTTTGTACATACAGAAATGTGAGTGCACGAAGACACGCGCTCGCTCTTAATTCCTCTGCTGTTCTGTCCTGGCTTTACCTTATTCATGATAACCCAATCCTCAAATAATGATTAGTTTTCAGTTGAGTTAATTCTGTGAACTGTCTTGGCATGGGCTCAGATGTGCACCAGTGCTCACAAAAGGGAAGGGACAGGTATGAAGCAAGCTCAGTTTCAGACTGGCTTAAACTGTGGAATCATACCGAGATTTTGTCCTTCTACTCTCATTATTTCTGATGGCAGAGTGGGGCGTATGTGGCCAGCCGCCTTGAGCTCCTTAAGATTTCCAGCAAGCTGAACATCTAATAACAGATCAGTGTTGCTCTGGGCTTCTAAAGCTTTTTTACATCTTTGTTTTATTCCATTTTGTGTCTAAACTTCTGAATTTCAGGGCCTAGTATGCTGCGACTTCCTGGGTGATGGCTTGCACTGCCTTTGAAAACAAAAAACCCAAGTGTCATGCTGTTGTCCAAATAAGCCATTGGAAAATACACCTTTGTTAAATGTAGACTTTACTGTGAATATAATTCCTTGCGCAGATGGTCTGTTTAACCGTAGTCACCACTATGGGATCCAGATTAAAACTGTGGAGGTGACAGTCCTAGCGAAATAGAATAGCTATTGGATTGGAATTAGCCAGTTGATAAGGAGGATGCTACAATAATGTCACATCGTTGTGTTGCTGCTTGTATAAGGAACATGTTACGTGCCTCCTCAGTCCTTGTATGGGTGGAATAGGGCAGCTGAGATACCATGTGATGGTTTTTAGATAAGACTCTGTGGTTGTGGACATTAGCTTTTTCATGGAAAGTATCCATCTCATTAATTTAAACCTAGTTCAGAATTACGATGGGCAGGACACTAATTTTATTTCTGTAGACCCTAGGGGATGGGAGAGCGTGTAAACATGACATGATGCTAGGTGAAGTAAGACCTAGCTTTTATTGCTGATTACATTTTAGAACAGGACTATTTCAGTTAAGTATCAGTCATTTGTAGGTTCATTCAGCCTCTGGGGAAGCATGTTTTAATTTCAGCAGTGTATTGCATCTTACCTCATGACATCCAGTGTAGTCCGGTGGCTTAAAAGGACAAGAGGCCTTGCTGGCTGCTTGTCGATGGAGCTCTAGGTGGAGCGCCATATGCATCTGCCAGCCTTAGTGTGGCCCCTCTGCTTTGTCCGGGAGTGAACTGGGAGGGTATGGAAGCACCTTGTAGTGGTGGACGTGTCCTCTGTAGTTGAGAAATGATCATAAGAGGTGGGACCTCTGTCTTGTGGGTGTTTGTGCATGCACATGGCTAGAAATGAAGGAATATTCATCATAGTTGTTATGGGAAGCATAATTTACTGTGTTACACAAATGAACTAAGTCCTGAGTGAGTTACTCATGCGAGTACTATGCTGGTTTAAAATGGAACGACCCATGTGAGTAAAATAAGTTTAGCCATTTATACTAAAAAGGCAATAAAAGATAAGCTCTCATGAATTTTCCTATGGCAGTTAAAGAATTTCCCACCCCATCTGGAATTTTATCTTCCCTGGTGGCACAATCAGGAAGAGGGAACGCATGCCCATGAATAAATGAAGCATGGGGTGGCATAGTTTAAACTGCTATCTATAGCTTTTATGTCCATTATTTTGTTATTCCAAGTTGCTGGGTCTTCAGTGAAGTGGCTGAGGTTTTAGGCACAGCTTTACTCCCACTGACTTTGTTGTGGGAGCGGTAAATGTTGTGGGCTGCTTGATGTAACAGCCTCGTACACCAGTGCAGCAAGCATTTGCCAGCATCAGAAGTAGTTTGCTACCGTAGCTTGCCTCTTTTTTTATATGTTTTCCATTTTAAATGGTATTTTTGTGTGATTTATTTTACATTAACACTGAAGTTTTTAAATGTTAGTACTATCTTGTTTAAATTTATTAGCAAAACAGAAAGAAGCAACAGCAAGGTTAAAAAAAAATACGTCTTTTAGCCTAATCCAAAAGTTTTTAATCAGTGTGGTGTAGATGTAACTAATTGAGGTCATCTGTTGTTTAGTGTCAGGAGCAAGAAGGTATATGGACACCAGATGACATTGTATCTTTTTGTCATTGACCTTTAAATATTCTAAATTGACCAAATATATAATTTTTAAAGGAATAATATATTTAGCTACTATTAAAGTCATTTCAGATGTCTTTTTCAGATGATTCATATTGTTCACAGAATAACTGTTGCAGTACCCTTTGCCAGAGCTTTGTTTCTGAGTGATTTAGGAGGTGCTAATCTCTTCAATTCTGCATAACTAGTTTATAACTCTGTTCTAACACTGTATTTTCATAGGTGTAGATTAAGATATAACTGTTTCTCAATTAACAAAAAATTGTTAGTTCTCTCAGGGCTGCTCTGAAAGCTAACCCCAAAAGGTAGCTGTACTGAGTAAGAATTTTTTTAGAGATTTTAATCTGATGCTGAAGCTTTGCAGACCCATGGTATCTGGTAACTGCTTTCAGTACCTGTAAGTGGGTATTTATTTATATCTATGCAAGTGGTGGTTTTGGTCCTAAAAACATTTTAAAAAATGAAGTAAACACAAACAACCCCAAACTCAGAGAAAACTGAAAACACACCAATTTTTGTGTTGCTTGGAGAGCTTTCCAACAAGCATTTCTATACTCCATCAGGAGGCGATCAGTCTGAAGAGTCAGTGCAGGTCATGGATAATGCAGCTGGGAAATGGAAGCATAAATAGTTCCCTGCAACTAATCTTCTGTGCCACCCTCATGTTGCCTTGCCTCTTTCTCGAGGGACGGAACCAATTTGTTGCAGAGCTGACAGTCACATGGAGGATGGATGACTTCGATAACACATGTAAAAGAAATAGTCCTCTGCAGCAAGGATTGCCAGGTACCAGTCCCTGCTAGGGGAATGAATGTGTTTTCATCCTTTAAGGATGGATACCAACAGCACAGACCACCATTACAGGCTTTTTGCCAGTAGTGCCACAGCTGCTTGTATGTATAGTGCCATCTGCCAGCTCTGAGCCTTTAGATGTTCTCCTATAGCCTCTGCTTTTCTCTAATGCAGTGGTAAACAACCTGCAGATGTAGAGTCAAAATTATTGTAAGGGATTAAAATATTAGTGCATTGTTGTTTGTGCCAATTCTAATTCTCCCGGTAGAAAATAGCCGAAAGCTTCCTCTGATCAGATTGAAATTTTTGAGCAGGTTGTTAGGGTTGTAGCTCAGGGTCTTATGTAAGTATTTCTGTATATCAGAGCAAATCTGCATAGAGCACTGTTTTCTGCATGGATGTGGAGTGTTATATGGATAAAAGAGCCTAATAAAATTAATTATTTACATAGTAAGCTAAAAATGCAAGAGGTTCTGAGATCTGAAGGCTGTTAGACTTTTTAGTATGAAATATTCTGTGAGAGCAGGATGACTAAAGCAGAGCTGGAAAATACTGGAGGATCACATGAGGGCTAAAAATAATCACTCTATGACAGGGAAAATAACCAGGGCAGAATGAACTGTTTGTCCACGAATGTTTTATATATAATGCATATGCCATTGAAGAGCCGATTATGAAAGAAAAACCCGGATTTTCTAGAGACATAGTATATCCTACTGTGGCAGATGTGCTCTAAATTAATTTTGAGGAATAAACGTGTTTAATGAAAAGAAAAACAGCCTTTGCTTTAGCGGTTAGTGTTAAGATTAAGAGTCCTAGAGACTAGAGAGCTCTTTCCAAGACTTCTTCCTTTACTTTCCACCAAAACCTGCCCCCTTATTCCCCAAGCTGCCGGCGGTTGATATTTGCGATGTTGACATCTGTTCGTTGTGGTACGTTGCTCTGGAGCTGCATGGCAGAGCTGAAGATAGGGAGAGCTGGGAGGTGACAAACTGAAAATGCTTGTGTGCCTAGTTCATGCGAGAGCAAAGAACTCTGCTGCACAAGGGGAACAGCATGTGCGGTGACGGTGCTGGCCTGGCAAGGTGAGGAGGAAAACATCTCCATCCTAATATAGGCACGCTCGCTCTACCAACACGAGGGAGTTTAATTTTTAAACCTATTGAGACAAGGGATTTAGACTAGATAGCAACACTGCCAGCAATGCAGGCCTGAAGGTCTGTCTTCTGGAAAGACAACTGTGTTGGAAAAACAGTGGTGAAAATTACTGCCCTAATTTTAAGCATTGAATGGTGGTAGTTTGAGTGTCTATCTTACTTAAATTTTCCGTGATATTTCGTATATCACTATGCTTCTTTCTGCATGTTTTCTTCCCATTTTCCCTTTTAGGACTGCTTTCTTCGGACAGGTAACCAGATAGTTGCAGAATTTTATAAAATGTAGCTTTTTCAGACAGTTTCAGGTTTTAAAACTTTTCTTCTGTTAGGCCTGTGTTGAATGGTTTCATATGTTGTACTTGCCTGCTTGAAGATTTTTCAAGAGAAAGCAGGGATTTCATTTAGGAGCAATTAATGTTTGCCATTAAAATTTTGATTATTTTAAATCTCAGAGGTCTTGGTTTGCAATGGGGAGAAGGCCATGGTTAGCTACCATCTATGGCATCTTCTTCCATTTAAGATGAACCAGGCAGCCACGCCATCAGCGAAACTTTTTCATCCGGTGGGTAGACTCCATTACAAGTTCTTGCTGGGATTCCTCCATTGAAATTTGTAAAAGAAGGTTCAGTTTCAAGTATTTGTACAGACTTTTCTTTGCCAGCTCTCTGGCAGTGATGATGAGTGAGCACATCAGACTGCACTGTGACCAGCAGCAGTGGATGCAGGAGAGCTGAGGGGCCAGAGGGATCCGACCACATGGAGGAGTTAAGAGCACAAAATAACCGAGCAGTTGCGCTGCTGTGTGCCCGAGTGCCAAAGGTTGAGTCGGATTTTGTCCAAGGTCATCTCATTCCCATTAAGCATCACTTGTCATCGCTTGTCCCATTACACATCCCAAATCTGAGGAGTTTCTTGCATCCCTGTGCGGTTATGACAAGCGTGTGTGACTATGAATTCACTTACTGTTCTCACTCGTGGAAACTGGAGAGAGACTTTTTGTTTAGTTCGTGAAGAAAGTGTTAGCACTGTGGCCTTTCGGGCTATTTTTTTCTTCTTAGGGTGTAAGCTTCTAGGTTGGTTTTTTTTACTGTTTTTTGTTTTGTTTTGTTTTTGTGGCATGTGTCAGGAATTTTGTGGAATGCGTTAGGTTTCATCGAGTCCTTAAATTTGACCAAAGATACACAGCAAATGATTCCCAAATTCCATTGAAGTGCTGGTCGTGAGGAGTCAGTCAAGTCTAACGCTTGCTCAGGGCTTCCCTTGCTCTCCACACTGTCTTCATGCACATCCGCACTGCAGTCATGCACGTTTTCATGGAACTTTACATAAATCTTTTAACAGCATGCTAGTTACTCATACAGCTTCAAGGAAAATTTGCCTCCAAGCAGTAAGTCAGTCTCTAGTTTGTAAGACCACACTTGTAATATAAAGTGATTTGGAATTCTAAGCTTAGCTTTGTTTGTACACAAAACTTCTACAGTGCCAATGTTTTTACAGTTTTAAATCTTGGAAGGGTACATCTGTTTGTAAAACTTCCATGTTTAGCAAAAAGAATAATAAAGCTGAACTATGGAGGAAATATTTAATTATGATGGGGCTGACAAGTGACTGTTTCTAGAGCACCAAAACCAGAAAACTGTAATGCTTTTCAGAGCTGTTTCATCTGACTTATTTCAATACAAGAACAAAATAATTTGTATTTGGAAACAGTGCTAAAGTTAACTTACTTTTCTTATCTCCACTAGTGTTATATGGGCAGCTATAAAAAGTTATTGAGGTGCTAATTGAAGCAGCTGTGATACTGTTTTTAAAAAAAAGTTTGTAATTGGAGCCTGTACTGATCTCAAATCAGAGCATGCTGTAATGGAAGTTTTCACAGAATCACAGTTTAGTTGAGGCTGGAAGGGACCTCTGGAGATGTTTTGGTCCAGCCCCCCTACTCAAGCAGGTTGCCTACAGCAGGTTGCCCAGGACCGTGATCAGTTGGGTTTTGCGTATCTCCAAGGATGGAGACTCTACAACCTCTCTGGGCAACTTCTCCAGTGCTCAGTCACCCACACAGCGAAGAAGGGTTTTCTTGTGTTCAGACAGAATTTGCTGTGTGTCAGTTTGTGCCTGTTGCCTCTTGTACTGTCACTGGGCACCACTGAGAAGAATTTTGTTCCATCTTCTTTACTCCCCTCCATGAGGTATTTATACACATTGATAAGATGCTGAGTCTTCTCTCCTCCAGGCTAAGCAGTCCCAGCTCTCTCAGTCTGTCTTCATACAATAGATGCTCCAGTCCCTTCATCAACTTTGTGGCCCTTCACTGGACTCGCTCCAGTAGCTGCATGTGTTTTTTGTACTGGGGAGCCCAGCACTGGACACAGCACTCCAAATGTGGCCTCATTAGCACTGACTAGAGAGGAAGGATCACCTCCCTCAACCTGCTGGCAACAGTCCAGGAGGCTGTTGGCCACCTTTGCCGTGATGGCTCTTTGCTGGCTCATGTCAACTTGTTGTCCACCAGGACCCCCAGGTCCTTCTCTGCGGAGCTGCTCTCCTGCTGGACTGCCCCAGCCCGTACCTGCACGGGGTTCTTCCTCCCCAGGGGCAGGGCTCTGCACTGCTCTTTTTGAACACCTACAGTAAGTTTGACTAGAAATCAGTAATAGGTAACACCTAAGGCACTGACCATGATTTGATTCTCTCAGTGCTCAGTAAAAAGTGCTTGTTATGTGATAGTTTGTATGAAAAATACTTGTATAAAATTTTGGGCTTTCTCAAAATATGTAAATGGAACTTCATGCACTGTTGTCCAAGCCAAAAAAATCCACTACTGTTTTATGTGTGACATAGATCATATGGAATATCTGAAAAGTATTACTGAAGATATAATCACTACCAATATGAATTGCATTTTTTGCAGATAGACAATAAATATCTTCCTAGAAGATCTTACAATGGAGGGAGTTGAAACTGCTTGGATAATATAGCACCTCTGAGCAATGAATTAGGAGTTACTGCACACTTGCGCTAATTGACTGTAAAGTCATAGTGGTGCTCAATAGCAAAGTCATTAAGTCTATCAAGATCTTTCATCTGCGTTTAGATATCTGACTGTCTTAAGCATTTTGCACTGAAGTATTCTTTCAACCTGCATCCTTTAATTCTCTTATGAAATTAAGGTTCTGATACAAATTCAGAGCTTACCTCTGAACTGATTCTATAACTGATGTTTTAGAATACATGTGCAGTACGGCCTTTGTTTTGTTGTTGTTGTTTAATTCAGGGAATTTTAAATAGAAATCCCTGGGCATTCTATGTTGCAATTAATTTCTAGTCAGCTGTCGCTGATCCTGTCTGGAATGCTGAGATTATTTAGCTGGCTTTTAACTGCATTACTGAAATGGGAGCTGATCCTGAGCAGTGGAGCAAAAGTCGACTTCTTTTGATTTGTTGGGACTTTATAAAGCTCTGTAACACTTGACTATAGAAATTGGAAAAGCTTTTTGCTTTAAAAGGAGGGCAGAACATCTTGCAATGTATTTGGTACTGTCCAGTCCTCTCTGTCCCCAGACAGTGGTGATGTGAGCTTGCTCAGCACACCCTGGGATGGTATCTCAGCTGTGAATTAGAGTATCTGTGGATTAAATGTTCATGCCTGCTCTGTCCTTATACTCTCTGCAGTTTAAAAAGGGGTGTACAAAAAGCTTCTGCTTCTGGTGATCAGTACCCCAAGCTACAAAGGACAAGCTCGCTTCACAAGGCTGTTGAACATCCAAGGGAGAAACGTTCAGTGCCTCGCTCAGGTGCTGCACCATGACCTCAGGAGGACATGGTGAAGAGCTCATAGGCCAGAGGTGCTGCCCTAAAAGCTCAGCAACTTGTCCTATGCTTATGCACGGTCACTTTTTGCCTATGCCTGCTTTTATGTAGAAGAGAGGAGCCAGAGGGGGAAGCTGCTTAGACCAGCTGAGGTGAGGTTTCACATCTGAAGGTCCCTAGCATGTTTATAGCATTTAATTTTCAGTCAAGATCCTAAACTGCTTATTGCAGTTAAAAAATAAATGCCAATACCTTGGTTTAGTATGTGTATATATTACGTCGAATTATGCATGGGTAACTTTTATAGTTGCATGTGATAGCGAATCAGTCAATCAGTGAATTCATGATTCAGTGAACCTGAGGCCCAACTAGAATGTCATTTATCTTGTATCTTTTGATGTTTCTGCTCTCTTCTATTTATCTCCCAATGCAAGTCAAAGTTATTTTCCTGGCTTTGAGAGCACCTTAACAATCCTTTTCTTGAACAGTTGGTTTTTAGTTGGTCAAAATATATTCTGAATACGTGAAAATATAGAAATAAAGGCAGGGTGCTAAAGTTTGAGATTGCACGAAGAAGAAAATAGCAGCAAAAGATCTTGGCAGTTCCACTGTTTTGCCACAAATTACATATTTGTTGCTGGTCTAAGCATGATGTTAAAAGAAATGTAATTTCAGGCATGTAGTCAACACTGAATTTTACCCAGCTTTAGCCAGTCTGTGTACTGTAACTGAAACCAGCTAGAGGTGACTTTGTGTGTCTGTAATTATAAGGCTTTAGAAATTGAAATTGCTGGATTGGAGTCATCAATTTGTAAAAAGAAAGAAAGAAACTTTTCTTACCTGACTATTTTAAGGAACATAGCTCAGAGCTCAGCTGGGATGTGGGCGCTTGCTGTATTTGGGGTTGCTCACCCTACGGGTCCCAGCCTTCAGAGCTGGGGACTGATTATAGGAGATGGCCGTGAAGCCCATCGGCAGATCCAGACAACTGCATTTTGTTCTTCATAAGAAACAATGATAAACCTGCAAAGCAGGACCTCTGATTCGCATGCCTGCTTAATGGATAAAGTAGGTGGGAGAGAGGGCTGGGGTTTTGGTTCGCTCTCTCTTCTGAACTCGAGCAGTTTTTGCACCAGAAGTATGATCGCTGCATCTGAAATTTATTTCTAGCAGGAAGGGATGAGGAAAGGATTAGGAGTCAGAGCAAAGTGCTTGTGGAAAGAGGAGACAAGGTGGAAGGCCGTGAGCTGGGCACACACATACTGCCACTGAGTGACTAAATCAAACCCGCCATCCGACACAGTGCGGGGAGACGGAAAGGCAGAGCCAGTGCTGTGCGAGGTTCATGGGAAGATACTACAGACCCTTGCACAGAAATGTTTCTCTGCTTGGGCATTTGTGAGCCTGTGGAAGAGTACCTGCATGCACTTGTTAGTTGCCGGTTTTGCTGGAGAAGATGTTGCTCTGAATTCTGTCAGAGTGGCAGTGCAAATAACTAAAAACAAATAGCAAAACCTAAGCAGATCAAAACTGATCTCTTGGTCGCTATGGCAACTATGAGTTCACTGATGGATTTAATTTTGCTTGCACTGTCTGAATTTTAATGCTCTTGTCTCGGGGCTGCTTTACATTTGAAAATGAGGAAAACATAGAGGCAGTTGAGTTGGGTTTATTTCAAGTCTGTCTTTCTCCAGTGGATTTGAAGATACATGTGTGTATTAAATATTAGGCTGGGTAGTATTGTCTGTTAGCTTTTCTTTTTTTTTCTTTAATGCTGAAAGCTGCTGACAACTAAGGGAACTTTGCATTCTTATTTTGATTTTTAAATTCAGTTTCTTCATTTTCAGTAGTAAGCTCAAAGCAAAACTGCTAGGAAATTTACTTTTTCCTTTCCTAAGGTATAGCAGCAACTTTTCCACTGTTATCTTGAAGCAATAGTGAGAATGGCTTTTTGTAAATTTGAATACTTTTATCTCTGTATCAGGTTACTAGGAATGCATTTATTATGGGGATAAATCTTGATTATTATTTATTTACTGTACTTTTCAGGTGCTGCTAAGTCCAGTCCAGCTTCTAAACCAGGATCAACACCTTCTCGCCCATCTTCAGCAAAAAAAGCTGCACCAAGCAGCTCAGCATCCAAATCAGATAAAGATTTGGAAACTCAAGTCATACAGCTCAGTGAACAGGTAAATTTGCTTTAGGCATAAATTAGGTTCATTCATTGTCACAGAAGAGCATGAAATCTAATATTGCCCTCTGTTGAATGCTGCTCTCCAAAGTCATGAAGGGGCAAAAGAATGAAATAGCTCAGCTGGGAAGAAAAAAGGTGGTTTATTGTTAAAAATAGCATATGAGAGGCACGACTGGTGTTGCGCCAGTATTTTTAAAAGGTGATCTTGAGAATGATGGTTGAGTCTTGCTGAGGTTTGAGAGATTTATTAAAGTTACTCTTATCTGAATACTTAACTGCAAGGTTTCAAGAGGAATTCTTGTGCCTACTACCGTGTTTGTGAATGAAAAAAAATTATGGATATTATGTTGCATATATTAGATTTTGAAAGGTATCTTTTATTTCATTTGACAGGAAAATCCCAGTGGTGTCTTTGTTCTTGTGCATTACAAATTTGAAGTAAATCGTTTTAATGTGTCTTTGTGGAGAAAACCAAAGTATTAGTAATATTTGGGTGTTAGAGATTGGCAGCTGAATTGGTCAATGCACTATGCTTTCTGGAAGGAGAGCATTAAGATGGTAATATACCTTTTGATTTTAGAATGTGATTTACCTTTATGAAAATACTTAATTACATTATAGAACTCTGATGTCAATAATATTCTGCTATACAGTTAATAAGAGTTCAAACTTTCTTCAATATTAAGAAGATAAGGGCTTAATTTTCATTTATGTTATGGAACTTTCACACCACTTTGTCACTCTTAAAGGCTCTGCATTAGATATGAATAATATCTACATCTGGCCCAAGACTCTGCTGGCAGAGTGGTGTGAATGCCACTGCTATAAATGAGGCCTGACTCCTGTATTTGCCCTGGATGGTGAAAAATAGAAAGAGGAAACGTTATGTTTCAGAGCATGAGCTGATTGGCAGCTGCATGCAGGAAGAAATCATTGTTTGGATCAAATATAATTTTCCACAGTTAAGGGCATTTCAGCTTCAGACTCTCAAAACAAAGACTTAAGCTGGTTGGAGCACTGATCGCAATTTCTTGGGTACTGTTACATACATAAGCTGGTGGATGAATAGCCACATCCAAAACATGAAGTGCTGCAGACTTAGTGTATGATCCTGGGCAGCGGAGAGCACAACTGGGCCCCCAGCCTTGTGAATGGGTCTTTGATTATTGCTTTAATAAAATGTTTTAAAATATTCTACAAGGAATGGATGTATATATTTCTGATGGAATCTTTTTTATCATTGCAAGAGTGAACCTTAGATGTCAGCTTAATGTAGTTGAAATCATGACATTTGTACTTAAAAGTCCCAATGTGTTCACTTCAGTGGGAAGTATTGGTTGGGATCTGAGCAATGGTAGCAATTTTTGATCTTTACTAAAATACAAACCAGTGGTCACTGTCACATTCACTGCTAACATAGACGTAGCAAGTTCCGTTTGTAAAGACGTTGAGCTTTATATACAAGTTATCCTGAGGAAAATGGAAGAATTCCCCCATCATGGAGAAGAAACTGCAAGGAAAGTTGGAAAGTTGGTGTTTTAATAGCTAGTTCTTAAGAGCTCTCTTCTAGCTAGAATGGTCTGGGAGTCTTTTTTTTAATGCTGGCAGTGCTTGGTATTTTATTTCCCACTAATGATTACTTATGCACCCAGGGCATATAAAATGAGCCAAAAGAGCTATGCTTCAGGCAGCTCTGGAGCCAGGTTTTTTCTGACTCCCATCTGAACACTCTGGAAGAGCAGTATTTCCTATTTTTTACCACTCGCCAGCAGCCAGAGGAGATAAGGGCAGCAGCCAGTCTTACCCCTTTGCTGTCTCGATTACTAATAAAAAGTGTTGAATGGTGTGCTGGGTACCATACTCCTATGTGGCTGTAGAAGATTTTGCAGCCTCTTCATGGATGGCAGCTAAGGGAGGCTGAAACATTTAAACAAGTGTAACTTGTAGTGGAAGACTTTACTGAGTGGAGCTGTCCATACACTGTATTTTAGCACAGCGTTGCTTTATGAGCTATTCGCAATAATCCTGAGCTGTCCATAATATTTGTTAGTTTAATGGTTTCCAACAGTCTCAAAGTTTCTCTTAAAATCGTCTTAGCCATTGCCCTGGGCTGTGCAAGTAAATTAAATGGTTCCAAGGAATGTCCCTGGGCACTGGAACTTATTATCCATAATATTCAAATGTTGACGCGGTCGCTGCTGTGTTTTCAGTCTGTGCCAGCTAGCGCTCTCCCAGAGGGCTCCCGAGCGCAGATTAGGAGACAGCGCAGAGCAGGGGCCCTTCCCAGCAAGCAGCTCAGATGTAGCCAGCCCGTTTTGGAAGGTAAACATTTCTTAATAGTGTGAACGTGGACCTTTCCATACGGAGGGCGGTCCCAGGAACAGTTTACGGTATACTAGTACAGACGTAGGTTTTGTAAACGTGCCGCCAAGGCGGTGCTGTTTTCATCATGCATGCCATCTCCAGCGTGGTTACGCAGCCCTGCGAGCGCTCAGACTGCCAACAAGGAGCGTCAGAGAGAGGAGCAGCTGGGAGGAGGCAGTACCTTTGCACAGATTAGCTGGATTGCAGAGGGGTGCTGCTGTTGCTGCAGCGAGCGTGGGAGGTGGTGTGTGCTCTTCCTCGCACAGGATTAGCCTTTTGGCTTGTTAATAGAAGGGAAAAGTTGCATGCAGAAGTGATAATTAGGTATCTGTCACTGAAGGAATAGAAATTAATGTGTAGCAAACAAGTAGCTGATATGTAATTAAGAAAAGCATATCTGATTTGGTTATAGCAATGTTTACTGTATACTGTAGTTAATTAACTGTGTGCATATACAGATGGTTTAATGATTCTGTTTCTCAAAATGGGGTGAATGTGACATAGGGAAAACAGAAGAATACTTTCATAGTAAGTAGGTCGGAAGGCTTGAGACTGTCTGAGCTATTAGTTGCAAATGTTTCAGCTGATGGTGGTTGTTTTTGCAAGCTTTAGCATACACAGAGCAGATGATCTGGAAGCAGTTAAGTTCTTGCTCTGTCCAGGTGCAGGAGATGCTCTCAAGGAATACGCTGCTGCAGATCCTGAAGACAGCTCTTCAATGTGAGGTCTTCCTCACATTAAATAGGAGACATAGCTATAGATCAGAATATTTTAAGCTTTTGTGCCTTTTTGCTATTCTTACTTTCACGATCAAGTAGTTGACCTTAAGGTATCTGGTCACTGAACTAATCATAGGTTCAAACTGTCAAAGGGAAGACCTGGGTGTCAAATTCGGGCAGCTGGTCCAAAACCAGTGTGTGAATGAGCTGCTCTGGGCATCTGCCCCAGGACCAGGCCAGGGCTGCTGTCTGATGCCTTTGAGTGCAGTCAGAGGTCAGCAGAAGGCAGCGCTAGCTCTGCAATTATGGAAAAACGAAGTGACAGGATTTAATAGGCTGTCAAAGCAGTGTTTGAAGTCGTCTGGTATTTTTACTAGTGGAAGGAATAAATTAGTTTGCAGTCAAGTAGAACTGGCAGCACAGGATTTTTCGTTGACTTAAATGTACTTGATAAAATTTAACATGTTTTCTTCAGAAAACTCATTTGTATAACTTCAGGCCTTAAAATGTGGGTCCTAATTGGCTGTAATTGGGATATGGCTAGGGTCAGTGAGTTTACTGTAGGCAGCCTCATGTGTGGGCAGCCTCTTCCATATTTGAGAGCCAGGTACCCATGTTATCCTGATAGTGTATACTCTGTTAGTAAGTCATTTATCTGTTTGGTTCCCACAGAATTGTTCTTAAAAATAAATAAAATAAATAAATAAATAAAACCCTGCAGTGTCTGTCATGGTTTATACAAAGCCTATTCTTTAATAGTTAAGTTGCCCATAAGTGAACTGCAGCAAACCTAGTGGTGAAATTGAGACTAACGGTACAGCTTGAAGACTCTCTTGAACAAAGTTACAATCAGAAAAGCTATTTGAAATTGGAGAGTTTGGAGGGGCTGTTTATCAGACCTGAAAGTTCGTGGTGGAGAGTGGTCACTGGGTGCAGCGGTGGCATAGGAATTGCAATAGGCAGCTGTGCGGTAGTTCAGCAGTTGGGAGGCGGAAGAGAGGAGAGGTGAAAAAATGACACGGGAACACTTGCACTTGCAACTAGAGGGCCTTCTGATTTCCTAACCAGATTGTTTCCCTTCATGAGCTTTTCTGTCAAATTTATGTATTTTTAAGCAAGGAGATATTGCAGGTTTCCCAATAACTCCACACTAATTCCAGTAAAGTAGCACAATTTCTGTGAAGAATGTTTTACTTGTTACCTTTCTGTGACACTTCTGGCAGCTTTGTTAAAAGCCAAGTCTTAAGTAGGCCTGATTCCCGGACTGCTGCTTCAGGTTTTGATATAAAAGAGTGCTAACCTCTCAGACGAAGGCTGAGGTGCATCTAAGAGACGTTATGAGGAAGCCTGCTTTAGTATTCTGTAATATTCAGTCTAGCATTTCAAAAAGCATGGATTTCACTTTAAGATACAGAATTTGAATATATATATTTAAAATGATTGTTGGTATGCTTGAATTTAGACTGAGTTGTTCTGTCTGTGGTACACCTCACAACTTACGCATCATGCACTGCTTTATACACAGGTACATTCATTAAAACTTGCACTTGAAGGCGTGGAAAAGGAAAGGGATTTCTACTTTGGCAAATTAAGGGAGATTGAACTTCTCTGCCAAGAACATGGGGGAGAGAATAATGACCTTGTCCATCGGCTAATGGAAGTTCTTTATACCTCAGAAGAACACGTAAGTTCAAGTATAATACTTTTAATGAGACAAAAGAGCTTAATTTCATAAAAATTTCATTGGTTCTGTTGAGTCACGTCTTGTATTTAGGTCAGGAGAAACTGTAGTGGCTATGATTTTTTGCACACCCTCCACCCAAAAGGAAGTTTGCATTCATAAATATCAGACTTTTCAGCTTGAGGAATGGAATCAGGCGGCTGGTTTTTTTTCGCTGCTTCTGGGTAGGTTTTGTGCTCCACTGTTGCTGAAGTTAATCTGAAAGGGGAGGGGTGCGTCACAATTTTAAATTGATTTCGTATGTTCTTGAGCCTTAGTTTTATTTTTTCATCTGCTGCTTTTCAACATAAAGGCTTTTACTCACTTTTTTTAATGTGTTGAAAATTAAAAAGCAGAGAAATTCTCACAGAATTGTTGTTTAATGTCTACAGCTAAGAACCCTCTCTGGCCCATGTGGAAGTGTTGCAGTTGTAGTACAGTGCAGATTGCCAAATACCTAATTATGTCTGCAAAGATAATGCTCTTTAGCATTTTTTATCTTGTTGCTATAGGCAAAATTCTTCACTGCGCAAACCTAATAATCCTCTACTACCAAAATTTCAGAAATATCTTGTCTGCAAGATTAAGCAAGAATCTCATTGCATCTTGGACATAGTACTATAGACACTTATGCTCTGCAGCTTCCTGCTTTGTTGCTGCTTAAATTCCTCAGACGCATTCAGAGATAATGATTCAGTGGAGATTTTGCCGAACAACTCCCATTCACGCTAACTAAATCCCGGTATGCAGTGTTCTGATGATTGACCCTTCGGTCTCCAGTGAACAATAGCTTTGGCTGTGGAGTGTATAAGCATCAACTTAATTTTTCAGTAGCACTGTGTTATATTGTAGGCTTTCTTACATTTGTTCCCAGAAAGCTGCTTCTGCAGTAGTCAGATGACTTAAGATTTTATGTCAGGAGCAGTGCTGAAGCAGTTGCTAACTCATACGCTCTTTTTAAAAAGATCAGTAGAGCATAAATGAGCGTTAGATGTGAGAGGGTCGTAAAGTTGCCACTGACAGGGGTCACCGCTCAGATTGGAAGTGACAGAGGAAAGAGGATTTATTCAGTGGCGTAGGGTGAGCGCTAGAGAGGAAAAGGAAAGGGAAATCATTATTTTCATGGGAGTAAGCAATGGGACAAATTTGCCAGACACGTGAGTAACAGACTAAAAGAATTACATGTGCATAGTGGTCAAAGAAGATGCCTTCTGGATTCAAGAACGGTGATTTATTTCTATGGTGAAGCCAGAGAAATCCCCTTTCTCACCATAACCCCACCACAACTGTCTGTCCATTGGCTTAAACAGTGATTCCCTGCCAAGGAATGTATTTGTTGCTTTCTTTCTGCAGTTTTCATTACTGACAGAACACATTACAAAATGTCCTACTTCAGTCCACATCTCAGTATTTTACCTGCTTCCTCCCTCCAGCCCTTTCCCTGTTGAAAGGATCATCAGTGCCTGCACATGAACTACTTAAGACGACTGTGCCTTTATCTAAAATTTGTTTCCAGTTGGAGAAGAAAACTGTTCTCCCAGAGAAGAATACAGACTTTTCCACTGAGGCTGTTCCCCACTGAATTATTTGTATCTTTTAGTGGGAGAACTGATCTCCTCATCATCCTGGTTACATCACCTTCTCAGCTGGAACTCAGATGGACTGTGGTTTTCTGAAGCAAGACCCCAGCTTTTGAGAGCAAAAGCTTGTGATCCTTGCTGATGCATGGGAAAGACATAAGCAGATCCTGCCTACCTTTTTTTTTTCTTGCAGTGTCCTCTCATTGGCCTGCTTTGCCTTTAAGTTCTGGGGTTTTTTCTGTCTCTGTACTGATTTCCACCCCCCCTCCATCTCCAAGTTAAATTTTCTTTATCTCACAACATTTTTTAGGTTAATCCCTTGGTAACTGCAGTTTGGATTTCCTGAGTCCCAAAAGGAAAATAGTCCCAATTCCCAAACCACAAGCAACTCCAGCATTCCTGGTTTCTTGCTAACAAGTTCATGGTAAATCTAGCTTTGATATATATAATATAATATATATATATTTAACCTCTCTTTCAGAGTGTTTCAACTTGTCAGGGGCAAAGTGGAAAAAAGGACTACCTTAATTTTCAGGATTCGTACAGTTATCAGTGATACTGTGGCCATGAGGCTTTTCTTCAGAAAGGGGGATGCAAGGTGATACAGTTCATACATACTATACAAGTCATCCCTGACCAAGGCTTTGTACTTGAATATCACTACTGACTTAAATTTGTTCTCAGTTCATATTTCCCATAACCTTTCAATAGCATTCTCAAACCCTTCTTCCCTAGCTGTAACTTGACAGGCATCTATTGTATTCTTGATAGAGATCACCTCTTACTTATTCATGCCAACCGTTTTTATTTGGGGGGACAAGTCTCTCTCTCTCTAACTAATTTTTTGTTATGCTTAATTTAATCCTCGTTAAAAAAAAAAAAGTCTGGACAGCACTTTAAGTGCAGCTCATGTCTCCGAGTAGCTAATGGATGCCCTGTGAGAGTTGCAGGCTGTCATGTGGATTCGATGTGGAATGATGCGAAATACATACAGCTTATTCCCTACAAAAAGGGTTCTCCAGAAGTTTAATTATTGTAGTTTTGCATTTGAGAGAATTTCACCAGGTTCATGTGATGGATTTTTTTTAATTATTATTATTATTTAGAATTCCAAGTCACTAAATAGCTTCAATCATGCCACTGCCTAAGTTTCTGGTTTTTTTGGTTTTGTTTTGTTTTGTTTTGTTTTTTAATTGAATGAAGGCTAAATTTTTAGGAGTGATTTGGGGGGGCGGGTGCTATCTAGATTTGGGGGAGGTGAGATTTATAGCACAAATATCAGTTTGGATTCCTTGTTTTTAAAGGCTCCTTTTTCTTTTCCCTGGTATGCTAAACCTTATCATTATCAGCCTTTGCTTATGCAGAAGGGATGCTGTATTTGCTAATGTCATTTAAAGTTTGTCTGGCTGGTTAGTCTGTAATCTTTTGTTTTTAATTTTTAATTACAAATTGCTCATCTGTAATCCTCTCACGTTTTAGTCAAAAAGATCAAGATTGACAAAGTACTATTAAAAAAAGTATACACTGGGGAGTGGGGGAAGCAGCCTGTAGTGCTCATGCTGTCGCTGCTAAAGACGGGACTGAGACCTCGCATAGTATGTCAAGTATTTGGTAGCCTGTTCGGTTTTACAGTGGGAGAGTTTCAGACTGATGAACCGAAAGAGCCTGTGTTTAGTTATGAAACGCTGAGCCGTACAGGTTTTGGCATAAAGCAAAATGTTACTGCTTTTGCTTTCCTACATAGGCTGTTCTGGTTCAGTTCAGGTGGAAGGTGGGTGGATTGCTGCTATTTGATCTGTCAGCTCAAGTTTCCGAAGCAATTGCTCTAAATTCAGTGGGTTTTGTATCTTTGTGCTCTAGCAGCCATTACATCTGCTGCTGTTATTGGGAAAGGCACCCTGTGGCAGCTGGTCTTCATAATGTCTAGCGCTTCAGTCTGCAGTCACACCTGAACAGTTCGAGGCAGACGGGTCAAAGGATCAAAAGATAGCATCTCTCATAGTGTGAGACAAAGATGACCGTGGTCCTATGATCTGAGCCGGAAATAAATGCTCTAAGTGCTTTCCTTATTAGGGGATGATATTCAAAGAGATTGCACACTGCCAAGGTAATTGTGCACCATGACGCTTGTCTTTCCTGTTTCAAGTACTTATACAACCTGTACATACTGAGATGCACATGTCCAAATCTCAGAACAACTTCTTTGGTAGCGGCAGCAGATTTACCATCTCCAGCAAAGCCTGGCAGGAGAGGAGCCGCTGCTCTTGTTCACGGTCGCAGAGTAGGTTCCCAAGCCACTCCCTATGGCTAGAGGCTTTTCCTCCTATGCATGAAAGGATAGCAGGTATGTGACCTATAAAATCTGCCTGAATCTGCTTTTTAATAGGTGTATCTCATAAATCTGTGTATGCAGAGCCTATTGAACAGGTGCATTGCAGAGCAGGTCACTTGAACGCAGAAGGAGCGTCGGGATGTTACTCCCTCTTTGCCTAGATGGGGCTGTGGGGACATAACTCACTACAGCGAAATGCACTTCAGTGTTGCCACACCGTAATGCTGGATCATGCTCTCACGGCTGTCGGCTGGCGTCCATGCAACTCGCATCCTGTACAAGTCTTGCACTCTTGCAGCCCATCACAGAGGACGTGATTTCTAGCTGCTACGCAGCAAGCTATTTTGACTCAATGTACTGTATGCGATAAGGTCGTGGTTCCCCCCAAGGGGCTGTGAGGTACCCGGCTGCAATTGCCCTGACTGGCATATGTGGCTTCTACCTGAAAATAGCTCCTGAGTGATAGAGGGCTTGCTTTCATTTGTAATTTGGCTATTTCTGTATTTGATGAACAGCTGAACATTTCTACTGTTTCAGCAAATGTTAGGAACTATATTCTCCCATTTCTGACCTTTAGAAATATGAATATTTTATTGCTAGAAGGAAAATATTTTCTTATTGCATAAGCTGCTGTGAACTGTTCTGGGAAAATTGAAGTTATGGCCTCCATTTCCTTTTCATTTTTGCCTCAAGTTTGAAGACTTAGCAGTATCTATTTATTTATTTATTTAAGTTTGTTTATACCACTGGCTTCTAACAAAAACTGCTGGGAGCCAGGCTGGGGCTGCAGAAGTATCGCATTGGTGCCGGTGCATTTTGAATGGCAGCTCAGTGTCTTGGAAAAGTGTTTTCCTTCTCAGTCGCTTGCAGCTGAGTGCTACTAATGCAGGGCAGAGAGTAGTTGTATAGGATCTTTTCAGTGAACCATTCTCTGCAAAAATGAAATCCACTGAGAGAGAGGCTCTGTAAATATAGCTGTGCTTAATAGGGATACAAAAGTAGTGCTGTAAGCATCAGTCTTTTCGAGCTCTGATGCCTCTAGGCCAGCGCAAGCTACCAGCTCTGTTGTCTCTAAATTGGAAATTGATTAAAATTAGTGTCATCTGTTCTGCGGATCCAGGGTTGCTTTCAGTCAGGGAGTCGTCTTGCTACAGGAGTGTACCTTCAGATGCACAGCTCTGGAAATGACTATGCATTAAATTTGTTTGGAATAGGGAAGTGTTTATTAGTGATCATCTGACTTTTAACAGTAGCTGTGTTAGTCGGTGAATGCCGAACTGAATTTTTTTCCTGGAAAATATTTATGTTCATGCTTAGCGAGTCTTCTGTTGTACTTTCTGGATAAAGTTAAACATCAAAGTTTTGGTAGCCTTTGAACTCTGGTCTGTATTAGCATGGGTAAATTATTTTTGGGAGATTGAATTTCTGACTTAAAAGTGCAGCTGAGTTTAATTTTTAAAGCAGTTGATAGCAAAAGTGTCAAGTCCATTTTGTGATATAAACCGAGAGTGAAGATTGTGTGAAAACTACAGCAAACAGGTTAATAAATCCTTAGACATACTGAAAATAGGATCACACTAGGGTGCTGTGATAAAGCATTTAACTGTTGGCCATCTCACTGTCTAGCTATTCAAAATATTTGTTTACCGGAGCAATCATCACTCGGTGATGTCAACAACTGACATTTTCTCTGGGGAAGTATCAGTACTGCTTAGACACTGATTAAAAACAAATAAGTAAATGTATTTTATTATAATTCTACCTGATGCTGCTTTTCTTAGGTAACAACTCATTTTGTATTTATGTGCAAGTCCAGAAGTACTTGAGAAATAATAAACAGTTTACAACTTCATGAAAACAGGTCAACATGGATTAGCCTAATGTAGTTTTGAATTTATTTACCACTACTCATACCCTATAGGCTGCAGCAACAAATTGCAGTAAACAAACTTATAGTTTTAAAACTCATTAAATGAAAAGCTATGCAAAATAGCTACAGAAAGTTTCATTAGCTCATGGTTCTGAATTTCGTTACCCAGGAGTTAACATTTATTTTACTTATTTTCATTGCCTTTGAGATAGATTAAAAACAAAAAGCTCTTAATTTTAACTTTGTCTTAATATATTACAATTATAGTTTTGTGTGAAAGGACTTACAGAAACATTGGGTGCAGATGCGGAACAGGAAGAGACAGAGGAAAAAATACAAGGGTGTCCAAGTAACTGAATTTGAATTGAAATTATTAGCTACCAATGTCTTCTCATTAGAGTGAAAATTAGAAGTTAAGCTCTAGGCCACGGTGAGCACTGTGGGACTGGGTTACATGAGGTTACTTTAGCTTTCTGCTAAAGAATGTTTTGGGGTCTTTTCTCCCTTGCAGGAGAGCCACACAGAAGAGCATGAAGGTGAAGAGCAAGTCCATGAACAGCCCCAGCAGCAGGAGGAGTACTGACTCACCCAACGTCTCTGACAATTTTCGTTACGTGTGAGAACTTTCTTCTGGAGAATGGAAAGTGTGTGGCCTCAAACTTGAAATCAGTTCACTCCCAGTCTGCCATTAACATTTATGTACCATAGTGAGTGCCAGCCAACCACTGCATTCTGTACCCATACTTTGCCAAGATGCATTTGCAGAAGTCTTCTTTCAGTGTATCTTCCCAAGAGGTTGTAGGGCTACATCTCCTACTGTACATCACTGCAACTTCACCACTTGGCTGCTTGAGATGTGTTCTGCTCTTTAAAAAGAATATATATATTTATTTTTTTCTTTTTGTCTTAAGTATGATACACTTGTAACTTGTTCTAACATATTTATATTGGCATTTTGTGTGGCAAGAAGTACCGTACCACTTGCTGTGTCTCTCACTTTGTGGTGCTTTGGCGTTTTCTAGTACATCTGCCTTGGGGCATAAATTCGGTCAAACAATTGGAATAAAGGGATACAGTGGGAGTTATACTCAAGCCATAACGATGAGGTGTGTTGTGGAGAAAAATGCTTGTGTTGCTCACGTTTATTCCTTTCCCGCCTTCACAAAATGGAAGGCAAAACATCTGTTTTACTAGGAAAGATTTAAACCCCTGTGTTAGAAAGCTTGTTAGAAAGCTGCATGATATGTTTTTTGGCTTATTTCTGGAGGATAGACATCCACATAAGTTTTGAAAACCCTCCCAGTTTCTTGACTAGTCAACAGACATTTCCCAGCTTTTCTTCCTTCCTGAGGAATTCTGTCCCAGCCTCCAGCCTCAGCTCTGCATCCACAGAGCTCGGGGCTGATTCAGGAGACAGATCTCCTTGACGAAATTGTAGCTGCAGGACACCATCTCTGGCCTCATACCTGACTTCCCACTCCCCAGAAGAGGACAAAGTAGGCCAGCCATTTCTTTTTGCTATCTTCCCCCTGCCGCCCTGGCCATACAAGTATGGAAGATGGAAAATTTCCTTCTTAGTGCTAGGCATGCTCACAGCTTATGCACAGGCCAGCAACAGAAGTAGCCCTGGAAACCCCTGCATGCTCTCCAAGCGGGCGGTGAACACCTTGTGGGTGTTGAGGCTACTTCTGAAGCTCGGAGAAGCAGCAAGAAGTCCTGGAGACAGCGCGCGTCAGAGAGGGACCAACTGATGCAGGGGGACAAAAGCAGCTCTGCACTTGGCCGACCTCCCTCCTGGCGAGGCTGGCGCCTTGCAGACCCACATCTAACCTGGAGAGGTCCGCACCAAGGGTGGTCCTTCCTAATAAGGTCCCCATTATCCTGTTCTAAATGATGGTATTTTATAAACAGAAATATCTTAATGTGTTACAAAGCATTCCTTATTTTTATCACATTCTAGTCTCTTTGAATATTTAATGCTTGGTATTCTTGGTCTCTCACTCGATTTCTTAATTCTGGATTGTTACTCTGGTTTAGCAGGTACACAGAAGTCCCATCCCAGTCTACAGTCACTGAAAAACTCAAAAAGCTATTGAACAGCTAAATCATCCTAGCTCTTTATGGAATCCTAAAGTGTAAGTTCTCAGCTTACACTTCCAAAAGGCTTTTAAATAACATCCCTCCGCTCCTAAAATACACACGCGTGCGTGCACACGCGCACACACTTTTCTGTTTTTAATAAATAATTTGCAGCTAAGTGGCTCTTCGCTAAATGAGATCACTGCTGTTGCTTTACGCCACAGACAAAATATAAAATACTGTTAAACATTAGAACAGGTATTTCCATCTTCTCGGTTGTGCCCTCTGCTCAGCAGAGGGGTTTCTAGACCCTCTGGGTTGGGAGTTTTCTGGCCCTGCCTCCAGCATTGACCTCACTTCCTGCCTGATCCTGGTGAAAGTGCTGCAACCTGCAGGCCAGCACTTTTGTTTCTGATTTCGATTAGTTACAAATAAGATCTGAGTTATAAAAATTGTGTGTTTTCCAAAGTATTTCCAAGAATCACCACAAATGGGGGAATTGTCATTTTCATTGTATTTGTGTTTATTAGAGCATATGTATTTATTACAATTGTCATTGTAATAAACAGTAGTTCTTCATAATACTGTTGAACTGAAGAGCAGTTACTAATTTTTTTCCAGTCTCCAGAATGTCCTTTAACATGTTTGGGATTTCCGATGGCGCAAGGAGTTTGGGATCAGGCTGTAAACTCGATTTCATCAGCAGCGGTCTGTGATTACTGCGTTCATCCTTCTGCTAGTACTTGAGCAGGGGCGTGCAGGGCGAGCTCTTTAAGAAAAAATGTTTTTCTAAAGGTGCAAAGGGTTGGCTTGTCCAGTTCTGAGGGAACAGAGCCAGGCCGTTGCGCCGCTGTCCTTTTCTCTCTTCAGAGCACACACACAAAAGCTGAACTTTGTTTCCTGAAAATTCCTTTTTTTCCCCCCCCCTATTTTTGGTCTGAGGGCCATAGCACTCTCACTGCTTGTATCAAGGAGGAAGTGACTGAGGTAGGGAGCTGGGGCAGTAAATTACCTCTTGGGCACTAGAAATTTGGCTGTGCTGAGGGGAGAGCGATGCTCTGAGAGGGGAAAGAGTTGTCCTTCGCCCCCCTTCCCCCTGTGAGTAACCCATTATTCCGTTATGGTTTTAATATGCATTTGTAATTACCTTTACTAAATAGCACACCATAAAGCTTTGGTTATATATTAAATGTAAACTGAAAGGAATGTAAACATATGTATTGTTAATTATAAATAGATAAGTAATGACATAATAGATACAAAAAGTCTTATTCAGATGTATCGGTCATTTTACGTTATCCACAAATTGTCGCATGGTAGAGTAGATTTTTGTCTGAATATGTGAATAACTTGACTTGCGTTTATCTTTTTACATATTTAATAAAAAAAAAAGTGAAAATCTGTCTAGCTCTAGAGACTATTCAAAACCTTCCAAAATAATACTTTCCTGTTTTAAATATATATAGTTGCTTCATTATTGATTGTGTATGGGAGCAGGAAGAGAAAGGCTCACTTATTCTCTCTGTGTGTGTGTAGGTATGTTCCTTTCTGCAAGAACCCAGCAACTGTGTCTCCTTTCACAAATCAAAAAAAAAAGAAAATATAAAAACAAAAACTAAAATGACTGAAAACTTTCAGCAAACACTTTCAATTTCAGAGTACTAAATCTCATTTAGTATCACTCAGTTTAGATACAGCAAAAGCAGAAGTGGTGAAGAGCCACAAAAGTGGGGAAGAGCCACGAGGTGAAGAGAACGCTATAGCAGAAACACTGCACTTCCCAGAGGACTTTCCCTGCAGTGACCAAGTATTCAGGGATGAATCTTCAGTGCAGAGCCTAAAAACCATCTACATTTTAGATTGCAATACCCCTTTGTGTGGAGCAAAGTGGAAAAATGTGTTGCAAAACCCACGGCTCCGCTTCCTTGTGGAGCGAGAGAGGTTGCTGAAATCGCTGCTGCTGCATCGCCAGGGATGAGAGCTGCGGGAGGGGGCAGCCTGCGCGCCGAAGCTCCCTGCATCCCGCGGCCGGCCCTGGCCCCCTGCTGCCGCTGCGCATCCGGAGCAGCGCGCCAGGCTCCCTTCCCAGCCTGGGCACACCACCCTGGGAGAGCGAACGTAGCTTCGTTACAGCTTAAAAAAAGAAGAAATTTTTTTTCAGTTCAGAATGTTGAAAACTTTTTGCCATATGTGAGCTGACCAAGAAGAAAAAGGCAGCTTAAAGAAGGGTTAAAGGTTAAAGACGGAACTCTAGTCACCTTCGTGCCATTATCTGACATGATAAAATAAATCTGAGACCATACCACCCTATGACCAAAGCATCTTTATTTCCTTTTGTTAAGCCAGTTATCCTCTACAATGGCAAACAATTCAATATATACACTGCATGACATCATCTATGGTTATACTTGTCTTTATACAACTTGTAGTGACAAGTAGTTTTAAAAAAGGAAAAAAAAGT
The DNA here is from genome assembly GCF_036370855.1 of Dromaius novaehollandiae. Taxonomy (NCBI): domain Eukaryota; kingdom Metazoa; phylum Chordata; class Aves; order Casuariiformes; family Dromaiidae; genus Dromaius; species Dromaius novaehollandiae. The sequence continues at coordinate 139,088,394 of NC_088099.1, read as the reverse complement.
TATCTGCCATGACTATGCAGAATATGAAAAAGCTGATCAGAGCTTAATTTCTTTTAAAATTGATAACCTTTCTAAGTATAAGTATAGTATGTGCAGATAGCCAGTGGCTGTTTGAGTTTTATAATTTCATTTGATGAAGTATTTGCAAAGTATTCCATCACAGTGCATCAAATTGGGCCGCCTCTGTGTCCCTGATTTCCAACCGTTTTATAAATAAATGGACAGTAGAGGGAAAGCCTTCCCAAGGAGTTCTTCCATACAACTGCTTTTCATCCAGAGGCATTTTTGTTTATTGCATTCCAATTCTTTTCTCCTCAGGGCTTCCTCCAGGTGCTTTGATGAATGGGTTAAAAATAAATGGCTGAAATAGGTGAGACTTTTGTTCCAGTATATCTGGCATCTCAATATTGAACTTCATCCAACAGTGAGATTGCTGAGTGCATGCCTGTCACGAACACTGCTCGTGGCCAGCGGGGTGACTTGTATTTTTTTCTGTTAACGCTTCACTGACCAAACAGCCAGGCGGTTATCAGGTTTCAGATATTAAGTACACCAGTATCCTTAAGCAAGAGAGTTTAAACAATATAGCAAGTTCCGTATTTAACAGGGTAAAAATAACACACTACACTACATACAGAGCAAGCAGGGGTAATACGACCTGTTCCATGTCGGGCGAGGGTCTCAAGTGTGCAGGACGCAATAAGGGGGGGGGGGGGTCCCAGACCAGCTGAGAGGGAGCTCCAAAGAGCTGTTGTTACTATCACATTTTATATGCTTCTAAGGCGCATGTCTATTGTGATTAGGTTTCTTGGCATCCTTATCAGTAGCCAGAACCTATGTCACTCTGACACACTCCTCTGGGCTCAACCAGCTGACTGGGTTTTCAAAAAGGAAGGGAAAAGAAATTAATGAAAACTTGTGACAAAGGTTTCCACCCTTCAGATTTAGAGAACTAAATAGTGGAGGCCCCCCCATCATGGGTTCTCATGCCTGATCTGCAAGTAGTTGTAGATATTAATTCCCCTTTTCACTTGATCTATGAGGCAGCTTTGGTGTGGGTCAGGCTCTTGACATTAGTTTAGGCCGCAAGGGGTTGGTAGCAGATAATAGCGGAGGTGGTGACAAAGGCATTGTTACCATATCCTGCACAAGCTGGGGTGTGTGTCCACAGCAAGGGAGAGACTACCCAGCCTATGCCCGGTCCCACTCCCCATCTGTGAACAGTGATACCTTCCCCTCTTCAGCAGGCCTTTGGAGTAAACAGTGCCTTGTCTGTTCTCCACAGTGCCTATATGAAACTCTTATTCCTCCTATCACCTGATATGCAGACTTGTCTCCTACCATATATGTTAAATTAGCTGCCAGAGGAAACCTACTCTACTAACTTTTTGGTAGGTTTGAAAAACCTGTCAGGTCAGCTACTGTAACTGGCCACACAAGCTGAAATTGAAGCAGTTCACATAATATGCATGTGGGAGATGTAACTAGTTGGTGCTCATCTGAAAATACTAATAAGCAGTACTGATGTAAGAATATGTTAACCGGGTGAAAATAGGCACAGGCAAGGGTTAAAGCCAGATAAATAGTTTCAGAATTAAAAAAGGTGAACTTAAGGCTTAGTGGCTAAACAACTGAGTGGCTAAACAACTGTGCTTCTGCCCTGCTTCTGGCAAGTGAGCTACTTAACTATATAATAAAAACGCCAGTCAGTCAATTACAATCCTCTGTGCAAGATATACAGCATAATGTTTTCCGGGGGGAAGCGGACAGATTGTTTCATTAGTGCTTCAAGGCCACAGAGTCCCTTTGGCTAGGGCAGCATATGAAAAGAGTCGAAACTCAAAGTCCTAGTCCTTCCTCCAAGGCACACAGAAAACCTACGTACATTATATACAAAGGCAGCAGTTTACATCTGCATATAAACTTCTAGTGTTAAAAACTCATCTCAATTTTATTTAGTCATGATCTAAAATCACAAGAATTTGATTCAAGAATGCAAGCAATAATTCTTTGCTTAGCATTTTGCACTGGTAGATGAGACGTACATATCCAGCCCATCTCCCACCCCTTGCTTCTTGGTTTAGAAAGCTGTGTGCTGGCTTGTCAGTCAGCCACTAGTTCTACAGCAAATGTGAGAATCTTCAAAGGTTTGTTGGTACTTAAATATCAACACTGTGCTGTTACTGCATAGAAAATAACTATAAAGGCAACTGCCTGCTGCCTGCAGCCTGCTCGGACAGGTTTGGGTCAGCTCACACTCAGCTACATACGGGCCAGGGGGACTGCAGGTCTGGAAAACACTTTGCTGTGCCCATGGATTTCTGATCTGGTTCACTTTTCTTCATGCATTCATTTGAGGTGCAGAAAAGCCCCTCCGGAGGCTGTATGGAAGAAACGAGATGTGAGGCAATAAATACAGAAACCGGAGCCGGCACAGAGGTGTGAAGGGGAAGGACATACAGAGACCGTGCGTTGTCAGAGGTCCCACTGGCGAAGAGACTGGACAAAACCAGTACTGGTTATAAAACATGAAAGATCCCATGTAACCCAGGCTGGACTGATCCAGGACTTCAGAGACAGTGGCAAGGAGGAAGACAAAAGCTTCGGAGCAGGTATTACATGGCATTAGTGAAGAGAATAAATAATATTAGCAACTGAACCACTCTGTGAACACGTCACTGCTGGACAGGAATCTTCTCTGAGATGGAGCATCTTCCTGCTTCGCTCTTTGTTGCAGTGGCTTGAATATCTGGCCCGTTCTGTTCTTTGGTTATTTTAATTAGATTAATTCCACTATTTATCACAGGAAAAGAGCTGTGAATCTCCATGTTAAGTGTTACAATCTGATCACAGTGCAAGTGTTCATTCCTGGACACGTTTCTTCAACGAAAAGATGTAAATGTTGAAGTGTTCGCTCAGCTGCCTCCCCTAAGGATAAATCGCAGAGGTTAGCAAGCAGTTTGGTACGTGCTTCAGCAGTCCAAGTCTCCACTCTGCTGGTCAGAGGAGAGAGGACCCAGTCAACGTCCTCGCTTATACGAGGTCCTACAAATATTAAAGCAAGAGAGTTGTGATCTTTCCACTCCTCTCGCACCGTGCTGATGGGAAGTTCAATAACTACAGCCCAGATTCATGGGCGACATAAAAGAGCAGCGGAGCTGGGCCCGGTCCCTCGCTAGGGAGTTTTGACCAAGGTAATTCCTTTCTGACCCCACTGACAGCACCATATATCGAGCCCCTTGCAAAACCTGCTGCAATGCCAGTGGCTGCAGACAAAAGGCCTCTTTCAAATGCGGGGAACAAAAATTCCCACAGCCCAACAGCAAATCTTAAATGCCCAAATCCCTGTTAAATGAGATCTCTGCCATACAAGATGCTTTATCTGAAAACAACCCGCCATTAAGACACTTCCCTGAGGATTATTTGACAATGCTCTTTAGAAAGAAAGGGCATTAACTGAGGAAAAATGAATTTGAGGAGTAATTCAGATGACAATAAATGACAAAACTGATATCTAGCAGACACAAGAATGTGCTGCTAAGGCTGCGTGAACTGGAAAACCATTCATGTCTCCAGCTCGAGAGAGATGCTAACAGACAGCCAAGAAAAGATTAGCTGTCTGGACAGCTATTTTGCTTGCAGATTCAAAACCAAGTTAACCACCTCACTTTATGAATTTGATGCCTTTTTACTTTGCACTTTACCTTCCTATTTTCCACTCAGGTAACCTGAAGAAAAAAAAAAGGAGAGGGGCTGGGGGAATTTTAGTGCCACACAGACAGGCTGCTCCATAAAAGCAGTCAATAAGTGCTGTGGTCGCGCTAGGTTTTAAACTGCTACCAGTTAATTCATTGGAAAGGCTCATGTCACAGACATTGCTGTATGTGCAAAAAGGCAGCGCCTACTGCCTTCTTCTACTTTAGACTAAATCAACCAAATAATAGGAAAAAAAAAAGCGCAATTCGCATTCAGATTCCTGCCCACCGCCCCAACTGGCCAGCACCGAAGCGGTGCAGCCTCCTCAGCCCATTGCCCCCCCAGCCCGCACAACTCCTCCTCTGCCCCATCGCAGGCGTCCGCTCACCACACAAACGCCGTAGTGCACGTGGGCGACCGTGGCGGACACGGCAAAGACACCAAGCACTATTTCTTCTGTCCAGCCCAGGAGCCCGGAGATGTCCGCGTAGACCACGAGAGCCAACGGAAAGAGGATCCAGTGGAAAAGTTCGGGCCTGGTGCTGCTCATCTGGCAGATTATCACTTTGCACTGTCGGAAGGAAAGTCGCTGGTGAGACGCGCTGGGTCAGGCCACGTGGGGGGTTTCTAAAAAAAGTCTGCCTGGTTTCTCCATTGGCGTTTTCAGTGGGGAAAAAGAGCCAGAGTTCAGAGTGGGGCTTGTTCCTGGTACGAAAACTATAATAAATGATTACCTTTGTGCCTTACTGTCTGTGATTCTTGAAGGATTTTATTGCAAGTAATTTAAAATATACACCTCTTTTATGGAGACAAGTGTTTTGACGTGCTGCACTTTATGAGCTGAAGTGCAAGTTTGCAAAAGGGGAATTTGTTTGACACTCCATGCTTTCACACGGAGTCGTAACGCTGCAACCCCAAATCCAACATGTCACCGCTTCCTCCCTGGGAGAGAGTACTGCTATTTTAATCACACGGCACCACAGAAATACAGTCTGCTTCACTGTATGCAAGGGGAGGGGAGTAATATATGCCTCTCTTAAATTCTGCTCTTCTTTCCTAGCACTCCTTCATATACTCAAACACCTGCCTGGGAGACACCATTTACTTGAATCAATTTTGGAGATCGACTCCCTGACGATGTGCTGGGAACGCAGGTAAGGGAGCCCTCTCAGGCTGGCGGAAAACGAATACATGATGCACAGTTCAACAGAAAACCATCAGCCTGATTTTATGGAGCTCTTGAAATGTAATGAGATGAACTCAGCTGAACTTCAGATTTTCAAATATACTCAGGCATCGAAGTGTTGTACCTGTTTTATCTCCTTAAGAAATCTGTCTCATGAACTAGTCCCTTTACTGAAAACGGGATTTAGGCACATCTGAAATACTTTAACTATTTTAACTGTAATTTTAAACACATTTAAATTCTGAGTGAAATATAAAATGATAAATTAGTTTTTATATATGCTATTCAATCCCTGCAGTGCTTGATGGTAACAATAGGAGTCTGAATGAAACCTAACCATAGGGGAAAAAATATTGCCTTTACTTGTAGCACTGTAGAAGTGAAGAACGCAAAAATAAAACATGAAAAATTAATTAACTTTCAATAATGTAAGAAGTAAGCACTTACCTAACATAAATATATTTGCTTACAATGCATTATCAGTATTGATTATGAATTTTTTAAATAACATCAGTTTTATGAATCCTTTAGGATTTGTTCCAGAGGGTACCAGAAAGTGCTAAAGCAATTTCTTTAATATATGAATATATAGGGGTTTGGGGTTGGGTTTTCTTTTTTTCTGGCTGACTGATTGCACCTATCCAGAGGTTGGATTTCATAATGTTTTCAACCATTATTACACCATGTTAAGTACAGTACTCCATTTTACATAAAGATTTCTTATTAATGTTTGGAGCGATTCACCTTTAACACATCACAGGGCTGCAAAATGAAGTGTGCTCTGCGCTTCTCCCTCCAGTCCTTATTCCCCCTGTTCCTGAAGCACTGACTCATGCTGTAAGTGAGGCAAAACTAGCATTCAGCATAAAGAGCACTGAAGTTGGGAGAGGCAGGATGGAAAGAGGCATCACTGCCAGCAGGGCTACACCCTGCGCTTGTCAGTCCCTGTCGCCTACAGCCTTGCAACGCTAGCGGGTACGGGGGCGAGAGGCCAGCGGGGGCGAGAAGACGGGGACCAGGCAGCCAGGGAGACACTTCGGGCCACAGAATCAAGGAGGCGAAGGCAGAACTGGAAGGGAGATGGCTCCAGAGGAGCTCAAAATCCTCGGAAGGACCAGAGTTCAGGGGCGGCCTCCTCTGCGGGGCCCAAATCCTCAACTCAAATTGGAAATTTTGCCTCTGAGGACTTGCTAAGTGGGAACCGAGTTGCACTGTGTGGGCATTTGCTCAGAGGCGGGTATTTCTGAGCTATCTCTATGAGCAAGTGTCAAAGCAGAGCCTTAGCTCCTTGGAAAGATGGGCCATCACGCCGGCAGGAGTCCTGCTCCCACCACCGGGGACTGGGAAAAGCAGCTCTCCTCTGAGAGATAAGCAGTTTTCTTTTTTTGGCCTTGCATGCTTTTTCCCTTAGTTTAACCAAAAAGGCTGGAAAATATCCATCTTTCAGATGCTCCTGCTGGAGGCCCTTCTTTCTTCCTTTTCCCAGGAGGCCAGTGGCTTCCCTGCTTGTTCTGACATTGCAGAGTTGTGAGGTCAGGTTCAAAAACCAGGCATTTAGCCAAAAGTATCTACTGGGTGACTAAATATGTTGTCAAAGGCATGAGAAGTTCAAGATACTGGCAGGTAGAGAAATGTGGGCTGCACTTTGTGGTCTACAGAACAGATAATGAAAACCCAATGTGTCAGAATATCATGGAGAAAAAAAGCATTGCTATGACAACCTTTACTCTGTTGCTGAAGGAAATGCGTGTTTAAGGTACCAGAGGAGGTAAAAAAGGAAATATGGGCTTATTTTTTGCTTTTAAAATTTTATAAATGTCAACTAATACATATACATTTTTAATTCGTGTAAGCCTCTAATACCACAGTAGTTGTTTTGGTAAAAGAAAAAACAAGGCCTTAAGAATATGCATTATACTCAATGTCTACGACATATCTGGTTTGCCTTACTGATTTTTTTCTACAAGCATCCTGCCACAATTGCTCTTGGTTGGTTAAAATGTGTAGGCAGAACCTGCCATCTGTCAGACTCTGGAAGCACTTTCCTCACTAGTATAAAATTGTATTTCTCATTTAGGAATATATACTGTTCCCTTAAGAAAAAGGGATACATTAAATAATGAAAAATTCATACAATAAAACTTACAATTCAGGAAATAAAAATGCCAGTACTTGCAAGATTAAGTCCTTAAGAGGGAACTGTTTGATCTGGGCCCCTCAGAAACACGGACTGAAAGAATACATCTAACAAGCATCACAATTCTGATTTCTTTTCCGTTCCTCAATACAAATTTCTAGAGGGATGAGGCTTTCCATTTTAAAATCCTGCATTTTCAAAGATCTCTCTCACAATGCAGGGAACTCCAAGACTTCTACCTCTTAAGTTGCATTTAGAGTCACTCAGTGACAGAGTTTCTTAGAAGGTGTTGCAGACTATCTATCTTTCTAAAATGACGATAGTCCCAAACCTTTAGGGTATTTCAGCACTAACTGGAAGAACACTTTCGTACCTGGCTGCTGCTCCCTTCCCCTCTCCCAGCAGCCAAACAGGAAAGCCCAGCGTTAACTACAATGTCCAGCTTTACTGTCTGGCTTCACCGAGGTTTAGGCTGCCCCACTGGCATTAAGAAGAGGGAAGATTGGTCACAATGATGATGTTGTGTAGGAGAAACTAATCTCCGGGCAGACAGCCACTGCAAGGCCCCTGTATCACTTAACGTCTTTCCCTAAAAATCGCTGTCAGTGCTACCTCACTCTGAACAGTGAAGGGGAAATAAGGGCTCAGCTGAACTATGCCTCTACCACACTAATAGGCAGAACAGCAGCGAAGGCTACGACCGCTCCTGCTCTTGCTGGTAAGTCTGTGTCTGCATTTAGCTTTAGTTTACTTAGCCAAGTCCCTGGTTCCGCTTATGTGTTGGTGAATATCTGTTATATTTCTGGAAGTAAAGCCTCCCTAGGGCTGTTCATAAAACTCTGGGAAAAAGAAAAAAAAGAACCTCATAAAAATTTTATGCTGCGGTAGAGTAAATATCCAAAAGCCAGTAATGCAAGTTTCACTAGTCTGGACAACTGCTACAGTGTGGTTTTATAAGAGAGGGCGTAACACAGAGGTGGAGGAGCAGTGTAAGTGATTCTGCTGAGTTTTAACTGCAGTTCCTGTTCCCTTATGTTTATTCACATAAAACTAGAAGTCTCACTGACAGAAAGCTATTTCTAAATATATACCATCACCACAAAAATACTTACAATAACATTTGAGAAAGCAACCCCAACCATCCACAAAAACAATCTTGGTTGCTTTGCTAATATGTTGCCTGGCGATAAAACCACCCAGACTGTAAGAAGAATGAACAGCAACAGAGGTGACACAAGAGGTAGAAGTCCTTCATACAAAGAACCATTCTTCAGTGTTTTCTTTAAATGTGCTCTGTAAATAAATACAACGATTTTATGGAGTAAGAAAATTTATCCCTCAAGAATTCATCTTACAAACACAACTACCTGTGCAAATGTGTTAGATAACCAGACATTGGAAGAGAAGTTGTGGGATACCCTAGTAACATTTATTTCTGGGCTAAAATTATAATGTTTTATTCATGTAGCTGCTGGTCAGCTGTCATTCATCACTGTCTCACAATAAACCACTAAGCTTACACAAGGTGAGCTGCTGAGGTGATGCGGCTACACCATCCTGCAGCATTGCAAACTCACCTAAAGGTGGATTTTTTGCTAATTACAGTATAACCGAATTATTGATCTGTTGTGTTTTCTTGGATATTTTAAGCTGTCTTCTAAAGGCAGTAATGGACTGTATTTTCTGTCAGCTAGGAAAAGGCTAACTGCAAGATCAATAGCTTTTGCATCTATTTTGCATCCTTCTCACTCAAACAAAACTCCTATTGAGAGGATATTAAAAGAGTGGGAGGTCTAATTCACTAAGGTTCACTGTGATTAAACCAATTCTTCATAATCATGGTTCAGAAGAACAACTCTCTTCGATGTGTACTGGGAAATGTCTTGTTTAAAATGTCTGAATATTTCTGTTTATAAAAAACAGCTCGACCAAAATCCAGTAAGTATTTTTCTCATTCCAAAAAATATTCTTCTGATAAAATAACAGCTGAGAACTGGCAGCATGATGAAGAACAGGAGAAGGTTATTGGAAAAACTCAAATTCTTCATCACCAAATAATTTGCGAGTACATCCTCCAAGCCATCCTGACGGGATGTTTAGAGTTACTGTGCTCCTCTGTTTTGAGCAACGAGAAAACCCACCAGAAGGCCTGAGAGAAAATATGTCAGATGATGACATGAGAAGGAAAACATTACACAAAAGTCCTGAAAGAAGAGGGAAGAAAGCAAAAACTAAGCATTCCTTAGATTAAATGCTGCTGCTAGCAAGGCTTGGCGGTGCCAGAGGTGCTCTCCTCCTCCTCTGATCTTCCCTGCCTTTCTGCAGCTCCCTCAACCTCTCCTGCCCCAGATCTCCTGATTCTCCACTTCTCCTGCCCAAGACTCGGGGCTATTCATGCTTTTATAAACTACAGTGAGTACTGCAATGTGAAAGGGGCGGTATAAATGCTATGCATTATTGTCTTGTATTCTCTCCCAAATTTAAATGCTAATATTCATTTCTACTAATTCCTCAAGACAGGGAGTGACAGTCCCTCCCCCGGGACACGTAGGCTCTGAGAGACCTGATGTGACAGATGGGCGAAACGAGCAAGCAAGTATGGAGGACGGCAGGACAGCATTAAGAAATGTAGGCCATCAGAGTACAAACTAGCTGTGTATACAATTTCTAGGTGCAGTAAGCCAGCTCTTAGAAGTAATCACAGTTTGCCACCTGCCTAGCCTGTCTCTGACAGCAATTATCTGCAGACTTGACATGGAGAAGTTTTACAGATGGCTCTGAAAGACAACAAACCACTTCATGGAGCGTAGGATGGCCAACTGCAGAATTTTATACCTGCAGCAGGTAGAAGTTACAAACCACACTTCACTGCAAATAAAATACAGTATCTTTAACTACAGAGCATTCATCAACTTACTGTCCAGGTGGGACTGCCTGGAGAATGACACGGGAAAGGAAAACCACAGGAGTTACAAACATGGAAAAGAAACCAGGCAGATTCTGAAAACTTGACCACAGAAAAACCTACACCACATTATCAGGACAGGATCTGGCTGAAAGAAGCTAAGCTATTTCAAACATTACATTTATTTCAAACATTACATTTATTTCTCATGTGAGGAAATCATTAATGCACTAAATTAAACAGGAGGGGATAGAAATCATTTAATGTTAATTCACTTACCTGTGAATGTTGTATAGTGTTTGTGGAAATGAAAGAAATAAACTGAAGCCTGGAAGAAAAAAAGATTCAGATGCAATGATTTACAGTCATGCTGCGTGGATGGCTTCACAGTTTTCTCACGTGGTAACAGAGAGAGTCTGCCGTTTTTAACATGACACGGTGCTCCTGTCCTCAGTATACAAACTGAGTTTAGAGGCTTTGGGCACTGATATAACCTTCCTTATTTTTTCAAAATCTAGTTGCTAGAAATAGTTGCTGATGTTCCTGTGCAACAAGTGACAAGGCCTGGAAGAGTTTTAGCAATGATGCTGTGGTTACCAGGCAGGATCAGTCCCTCTGCAGGAGCCGAGCAAGCTCCCAGCCCTGTTTCGCTAGCTGCCCTTTGTTCATGGAGAAGGAAAAAAGTCTGACATCAAATGCTTTCCAACAGGATATGGAAGGACAGTTAACAACAAATGATGCAGCCCGTATTACTGGGGAAATAACAGGTTTATAGTTTAAAATACCAATTCAACTAATGGCTTACTTTGTTGATACAACGACCGTGAAGTGACTTCATTGCCATACTACGGCCATCGTTTGAATGAGATTTTATTTTATTTTTCAATAGAGCTGTGACGATCTTGGAGCTGAGAGTTAAGCAGCAGAAGACAAGGAATTTTATCAGCCACTTTTGCAGCTCTCTGCGCTGCCGTGGGATCACCAACGTAGCAGCCGCGAGCCCTCAGGCGGACCAAAGACCCCCCTATGAGGCCCTGCATAACATGCACCTACACAGCACTAAGGTCCCTCTAAGGGACAAAGATGAATACCCAGCAGGCCATGGAGATCAAGGTAAAAAACTCAGCGCCAGTATTAGTCAACAACAGGCTGAGAAAGCGCATAATTCTTCTTTGATCTGCAACACACATTTGCTGCTCTGTGTTTCCCGGGGGGCGGGGGCGGGGTGTCTTTCTTTTGGGTTGTTATTTACTCCTTTCTGGGTATCAAGTGATTTCTACCTGGTCTGTTTGCTGCTTGGAAATTGCTCTGTGGAGCATATATCTGCCTGGTGTTCATATTATAAGGCTTGAGGATTGTTATAGATGCACTGAATTCATGCAAAATCAGTATTTTGTTACGGGGAGGAATAGCACTCTCTGATGATGTAAACTTTTTGCTTTTAACTTTAAAAAATCCCATTTATAAAACAGTGTAAAATTTGCCTGTACAGAACACGAGCAAACTTTTATCCCATTATTGGAAGTGAGGTAAATTAAGATGAAGTAAGAATGAACATGGGAATGACCCATTTTAGATTACTTTGTACCGGGGCTAACATAGCACAGCAGGATCTCAAGAAATGTCCCTGTTTACCATTCAGTCCTCATCAAAGAAATATCTAAGTCTTTAGCATGCTCCGGCCATGAAAACTAAAGACAGGGAAAACTAAACCACCAAGAATAGAGGAGATCAGGACTGTCAGAAAACAAAAGCAGTAAAAAGAGATTCAAGAGGTAGCGTATAATCCCAGCATTTCTGATCATCTTTTAAAGAGGAGGATGTGGAAAAAGAATATCCAGACTAAAAATTTCAGGTATTGTATTTTTGTGTGTTTACTTACTTGTGTTGTTTCCTTTTATAAAAGACTAGAAAAAAAGCTCTGCTTCTTTACCATGGCAGAATCTCCATGGCAGCATCAAATAGCTGAAGGATGTGCAATTGAAGTAATATCTCAAATATTTTTTAAACATATTTATAAAATTCTCAAGCTTAGTGCCTTCAGAATTATCTGTGTTTAATGTGCATTGCAGTTAGCTATGTTTTCTATTAGGCAGGGAGGGCTAGCTCAATCAAATCTTGAGTTACGTACAGCAGTTCCAACATCTGTATCACATTAGAGCAGACATGAGACAAAACATTGACTCTTGAGGTTAAATCTAAATTTCCTGCTGCAATCCTGAAGTTTGATTTGTTAGGAGAAAAGCAACCAAGAGGAACAGAAATAGAGACCAGAACTAGAAACAGAATTCAAAGACCAATGGTTGCCAACAATTTGTTATTTTTATGAAGTGCCATTTTAGTTAGAAATAACACATTGACCACAAACAATCCCCAAGTTAGCCAAAGTCACTTTCAAAATGGGACCGTTACACCAGTTACTCCTCTGCATTTTTATCCCCTTTTAACGGAGTGAGAGCTGAGGATGTGGTAGGGAAAGCAAAGGGTGTTTCCCTCTTTTCTTATGGGATTTTCAGAATTCCATCATTTCCTACAATGTGTTGCTTTCCCATCTTTTTTTAGCTGAGGAGGCCTGGCTCGGGGGCTGCTTTTGGAAGTCGTTAAGACTGTTTTTAATTGGCATTAAGAATTCCTTTGTGCCCAGGAGCTAAACTGCTGCTTCCCCACTGCTGCCATTCCCTGCTGGCCTGGGGAACAAAAGGTACAGCCTGCAAAGCTAACCTATGGCTATCCCTCTGGCACTGAACCACCTCCCACCACCTCCACTACTGCCCACATGAGGATATTGGTACTTTTCTTTTAATGTTTTAAAAGCACATATTTTATTTTAAAATTATTTTAAAAATTCAAACTTAGTGCATTAGATGTTTTCAACACATCACAGCAAATAGAACAAGTCAAGTGTTTACTGAAAGGATTATTGCTGATTTTTAATCTCTTTCCTGTAGTATTTTCCCCTGTTTTCTAGCTGACCTGAATCTTGAGACACAACTGTAAGAAAGCAGGCCTGTTTTAAAAGCAGAAACACTAAAGCACAGATGGGTGGCACAGATACACACATGGAATTCCTGTGTCACGCTCGGCTGAAAGTATCAAGCCCAAATCCTAGGATTTAGGTACATGCCTATGCCCATTCCTGTGCCTTGTACTATCTTAACTGCCTTTTTAAAGAAATAAAATAAGCATTTGCAAAGCTCTTTATCAGGAATTATTTTGTCCATATTAAAAAAATAAAAAAACAATGCATTCAGTAATTCAGGATTAGAGATACGTCAGAAATGAAGGTATTTCTGGCTTTCCATATAAATAAAGATTATATATATATATAAAAAAATATACAAAGTATTCAAAAAGATAATTTCCATCAATTCTAGTGACAATTTAGATTTCATTTGGTGCTTTCAAATTCAATTCCAAAACTGTACGGTGTTATCTATGTAAAATTTCTAAGTGAACTCAAAAAAAAAAAAAAGGCTATCATCTGACAGATACTGTAGTACATTTGCGCTCAGCATCTTTTACCCTAGTCCAACAGTAACGTATTCAAGTTTAATTACATGAGGGCATCTTAACCCATGCCCTAAAGACTATCAAAGACCTGTAGACTGCTAGCCTATCTTTCCATAGCACAATGTACTTAGTGTGGCTCCTGTACCTGAGTTTTTAGGCTTTTCTGCAAAATATGCACTTCCTTGCTGTAAAGAAAGACAGGATAAGTCCAGAAATGAAGTCCTAACACTACTGTCATTCTAGAAAATGCTTTCAGTAGCCACCAAGAGAGACCTCCTCGACTATCATCTGACCTCCCCGACTTTCAGACAAAGGTGGAAAAGTCTAGCTCAAGTAACCAGGTTCCTGAACACACCAAACTTCACAGATTTTCAACAACACTAAATAAAGAAACAACCATACTCCTGAAACACTATTTTAGCAAATTATATCACTTCAAAGGAGGAACCATGTTTATCTTAGCTGTTTCTTCTCTATTCCTTTCTTATTGCAAATCACATTCATTGCTATGTTTCTGGCAAGTGAATCATCCTTACACTGTCCTAAGAAAAGAATCGCAGCTGAAATATTATTTTTTAATAATTGTCTCTTCCTGATATTTAAAAGTTCAAAACTCAGACAGTGCAATATACTGATGTCATTTTTAGGTGAACACCACATTTGAAGTGGGGAGAATTCATCCAGATAAGGATCTTTCCATTCCTCCCCCCACAAAATAAAGTCTTCTCCGAGCAATAAAACCTCCTTCCATTTTGGAGGCAGTGAAGAGGTCTGTGCAGACCTTTTCCTTGGCATACTGCAGAAGTTTAGCTCAGTAAAAACCGACTCTTTAACACTGAGCAGTTGTAGTGGCATTTCAGCCTACAAATTAAAGTACCGTGCTCCTCTCCTGTGCTTCAGTTGTTCGTAATTCCACATTGCCTTCTTCAGTATACTGCTTACCTTTCCTATCTCTAGATTTATAATTCATCATAGTCCATGCTTGCTAAAGAAATAGGATGTTAAATACATCTTTTGTACTTTCTTAGCAACTAGACAAAAAAAAAAGATTAAAAATATTTACGTCTCACAGCTTCAAAAAATCTTTAAATACTTTTCCCACATGTCCTCCAATTTCTTCCACATTTAAAGCAGTTAGACATATGGGAAGATCTTAACACACTGAATGTTTAGTACACCAATCAGTACCTAAAAGCAAGCTTCATTAAAAGGTGAATATTTAGAAGCACTTGTAACTAGAACAGCAGCTTTTTATGGAACACTGGGATTTTCACAGCCCTTTCTAGAGAAGACAACTTTTTGAATTGGTTGTGCAAACAGATAATTATGCATTGAGCTGTCCACTGACCATAAAATTACATTTTATTATTATATACAATGGCAAACTTAGAAGCACTTAGTAATTGAAAGAAAAATTCTTAGAAAATGAATATGTAATTTTCAGACTTAATTGAGCCTGCAAAGTTTGAATACATTAAGCAATTTAAGCACACATGAAAACATATCCAAACACATCTACACAGTACGAAATGATTTTACATGGATAAAGAACACTGTGTAAACGTGAGCACTGTCTTCATGTACAAATTGCTGAGTATGTTTTGGATGTTTAGCATGCAAGATGCTTCTAGAGTACAAAGGCTATAAAGGGGTGCACTTAGCATGCTTTCTGATTTTCTAACGTATTTTCAAAGCGTAAGATAGATCACACAGTCTATATATCGATCTCTTTTGAATTGGTCAGTTAGCTAACAATCAGCATTTGGAGGAATTTAGTACAGAATAAGAAATACATTTACGGATATAGTCGCTTCTTTGATGTAGTCCTATCTACATGTGCACAAAGTCCTCTCTTTCTGAGCACAGCAGGAATCAAGCACCAGAGAAACGGTGTCTCTATCTGAAAGCCCAGGCCCGGGTGGCAGAAGCACTCTGCCTGGTGAGCGCCCCTGTTTCGCTTTCTTTTGGGCTCTTGCTAGCTGAGAAGTGACTCTTCACAAATAACACCATCGACCAGTGCCCCTTCCCACTTGCAATTAGCACCCCGTGAAACCACTCTGCCTTCAGCCTTCAGCGCTCTTGCTTTCTGGGTTATTGTTCTGGCTGTTTCAGATGAGTTACTCCAAACACCAACTTAGCTGCTTTTTATATTTATCTTGAGTGACAGGTGGGTATTTCACACCCTTTACTTCAATGAAGTCTCACACAATCTGTCACAATTGTGCTTTAATAGATGCTAAAACGGTGACAGACATATCTACAAGCCAATACATGTTAACTACACTTCTAAAACAAGGCCAGTCAAGGCTTGTATGAGTCATAAAATTTTGAAAACATACCACTTACTTACTGTTTAATCATTTAGCTATCCATTAATAAGGCCAAATGATCAACCACTTCCCAATGGAAGCTGTAGGAAATCACCACAGAACGACTTACTGGTATGAAGCAAAAAAAATACAGCATGTAAGTAAACATGTGAATAAACAAAAGCCCATTCCCTCTACTGTCAAAAATGCATTTTCTTGACTTTGTGATTAGTGCTTTGCATTACTACAAAAGAAACCCAAGATCTTGCTACAGAGGCTCACAAGATGGCAAGTTTTCTAAGAACAGTATGAGAGAGCATCTTGTCTCATTCAGCAGCAGTTCCCTGGAGCAGAGTTACAGTACCATATTCAGATTGCTTCAGCCAAAAGAAACCTGCCTACCTGCTATAATGCAGAATTGCTGAATGGATTCATAGGGGATAAATGTCCCCTTAAGGATTAGCCTTAAGGACTTTGAGATATATTCAAGTGAATAAAACTACAGGTACACTTTAACTTATACTTTAATGCTGATACAGACAAAAAAAATACATTCTTAACCAAAGAAATGTGACTTTCAGGCCATGACTGTTTGATCATAGCCATCTAACCCTTTTATATCGAAAAAAGGGCAGACTATTGCATAACTGTTCACCACAAGGATTTCTGTGTCCTCCTTTGGCACATATGATATAGGCCACTGTTTAAGGACAAGGCACCATTTTAGATGGATAGCTGTGCTGATCCAGCATGACAATGCATATACTTGGCATGTTTCGAATGTTGTGGCTTAGTCTCATCATTAGTTTTTTGTCGCTGTTTATGTGTTTATTCCCTATTTTATACAGTTAAATAGCTCTGAAAATGAGTGCATCCCAAGGAACATGCAACTCAATCCAATACACATCATAGGAAAAAATTCTGAATACTTTGGCTCCCTCTCTAAAAGAAAGTTCAAGTTTCAGATCTCTGACAGCTGTTAGTACTTACTCCATTCACATTTGAACCTGTGTGTTTGAACCTGTAGAAATTTGTGTTAGCTTTGACACCGACTTCAGTAGCCAGATCTGGGAGCTACTGACCAGACAACGTGGAGTCAAATGTGCCGCTATGTCTGGATTACAGAATTGTCCACCCTATGTGCCACACACCAATGAAGTTTAACTCATCCACTCTATGCTCTAGTGGTCCTTTAACCACAAAGCATATTTCTGTGGTGGCTATTAATACTGAGGAGCAGAAGGACTCTTTCTGTGCATCCAGGAGTCATTTTTGCAACCTGGCTTCTTAAGGAATAAAGCTGATGCGATCATGCTTTGCCTGCTCTTGTGCATCCTACCATAACTACTGAGCCTCTGGTCAATTCTGAACAAATTCAACAGACTGGAAGAAACTTCCTGCAAGTTGCATGGAGATAAACAGTCAGCTAGAGGAGAACAGGCCTAAGACCTATCTAGACTTATGACCCATGACTAGAGACTATCTCCAGTCAGGAGAAGATTTCAGCCTGAACTCAAACTTTATTAGACATAATAGAATTCATCGCATAGGGAGCTAGTATGAGTGTCCCAACTATGGGAAAAGCTTCACAGCAAACCATCATCAGTTAATAACGCTCCTCCCTGAACTACTGATATTTATTTCTCAATGAAAAGCTTCTTATGAAGTTTATAGCATCTTGTGGCTTTCATTTGAGGTACTACACTTCATCTGGAAAATTAACTGTTTTAGAATGTTTATTATAAACATTTTGTATCACTCACAACCTGATAGCACAGCGAGAGGGAATGCTAGACATTTGGGGTACCCTGGAGGGGCCAAAATGATAGCTCTCACCCCAGTGGTGCCCTTCGAAGGGACCCTAGTTAGGCAGACAGTGCTATGGGACAATTGCGTTTAAATCCCAACAAGGCTTTTGGAGTGTCATCCACAAGAGCCTTGCTGAGAGCACAAGTAATCAGTTCCAGCTGAGCACTCATGCACATAACTTTAAAAAAGTCTGGCTACTTTCATAGTAAGACAGAAAAGGCATTTCTGTCTAGAAGCCAGGATAACACACTATGGAAACAGAAGAAGAGCCTTACTTATTTTGTTTGGTGTTTAGCTAGGTGTGTGTTTTAGAGCTTAAGGATTGGAACTTCAGGATGGAATTGCGTTCACTGACTGCGAAAATTATGTGTTTCTATTCACCGGGTAGCAGAAGAATCCCCATAAAATACACTGCAGAGTTTTCTCTGCTTCACAAGGGAGTCCTCCAAGGTCACCGCTCAGCGGCTCAAGCCTTGGCCTTCCTACAGGCGTTCGCTGTGCTAGACAGTTCCCAAGAATGTATGTAAAACCCTCTCTTGGGAGGCTTTCCTAAAATATCTAATCTAAACACCAGTATTGCTGCAGTTTTATGTATATCTTTGTGTGTTCTGGCACCTGATAAAAATTCCATTTTCGGCGAATGACTGTCACCTGGCGAAACCACAGCTTCCACTGAGGATGTGCTTATAGTAGAGTTCATCTGTAGGTTATGTGTGGGATATTTCTTTTTTTTTTTTTTCCCCAGAAACTCCAGGAAAGACATTTGAAAAACTCCACTCTTGTTCTTCTCGTTTGGATTTCTTCCCACTTTAAAAGGTACTAACTAAAGCCCAGCTGTTTCCAGAAAAGTGACAGCTCAGCAGATGAACTCCTGTTGTGTACAGAGCAGTAAAAGCAAGAAACTACATGCACATACTTTGCCAAGTATTGATGAAACAGATACAGGTTCACTGTTAAAATGAACACTAGCGACTAATAAATGCCATCAAATAGTTAAGGATAGCCAGTTACGGTTTCATAGCTCCTCTCGGAGTCCTGGGAAACAAACTCGTAAAAAGCATCAGAGACCTACTACATCGCTTTGTATTTTAAGTAGTCACAAAGGCATTCAACTGAAAATGCTGGAGAGTGCGTTTTCTGATATAAACAGATCTGAATGAACAAGACACGCTTGCTGCAGCATCTCTAAGGGAGGAAACAGTTTAATCTTCCTACTTGCTCAGCCCTTGCTGTAGGTTAGACTTACACTTTTTAGCAGTCACTGTGGAGTCCTGTGATTTATTGTAACCTTCTGATAACTTTATATATCCATATTCACTGCACACAGGTTAGCCAATGATAACCACTTTAATCACTGTCGCTGAACTGAGATTCAAACCTGTGATGAAGTTGAAGTGCTTTCTGAATCCGCATGATCCTAAGTGGAAGGATTCTCTGTTTTTTTAATATACAATTTAAAATTAGCAGCTGTTTTTAAGAAAGTTACAGTGTACTGTGACAACCTGGTAATAATATAATCAATCACGATAGTTTACTGCATACTTAAAACTAACGTTTAGCTATATTATGCTGAAAAGGCTGCCCTGCTAGTGGCACTGTGGATACTGTGTGAAAAACATTGTTTTTAAAGAAATTATGCCTAATCTGCTTAGGACAAAGAGGGAAGAACCACTCAGCTCTCTGCTCATGGGTCCATTCATGCATGGGTACCATATGAGACAGATGCAGTACTTGGTAACTGGAAAGGGACATTAGATCAATCTTTGCTTTGCAGTTATTTTTGGTTGAGTATGAAAAAGAATGCTTGCTTCTGCAGATTTTATGGTATTGATGTCCTTCCCTACCACAAATCTTCTTCACATGTTGAATAGTGTGAACTAAACCTTCATCCATGACTTCCCAAGCACAAGGGAAGTCATCGGTTTATGCACTGAACTGGTTGTCATGTCCCTTAGTGACAAGAACAAAAGAAGTGATGTGCGCGGCACAGGAAGAGCGTGTTCAATGGGGTGGTTCATGCTAGCGTATAACACCAACGCATATCTACCTTGCCACTTCTGGACAAGCTAGCATCCATCTCTCCGGGATTTGCAGTGCAACTTCCTGAGCTCAAGTCATTCCCTGTTCCCTTGATCTGTTACCAGCCACCAGAGGGCATTTTGTAAGTACACTGATGTCAAATAAGTTCAATAATTTATCAACTGTTACAAAGGCAAGCTCTGTTTTTTTCCCTTCCTTTATTTATTTTCTTAAGAGTGTGAAAAACAGGCCTGACAAAGAAAAAGACTGTACCCGCTCAGTTACACATGGTCAATTTTACACTCCGGATGAAGCACAAAGGACTGTCAAAACATATCCTTGTCCGTGCTGCTTACAAAAACCAAAGCCTGAACACAGGGTCATTTCAAAAGTTCTTTAGGATCTGTGAATTTTGGTAAGCACCACAGAGGCTTAGGACAGTATCTTCTGAAGATCTGCCTATGAGAAAAGATGTTGAGAACATATGTGAATGTAGTAGATTCAAATTTTCCTCCAGGAAATACTCAGATAGTTCCTAGTTAGAGTCAGTGAACTCCAATTTCCAAGTTTTTTTTAGCTCAAGAATTAAAGATATTTCTTGGGATATATGTCTCTACTGGATGTGTCCAGCACCTTTTTAGTCCCCTCTTTTCATAATTTGAATGTTCACATAAAAATCTATAAAATATATACGATAATTTCTTCACTTTCTAAGCAACACATTGAAGTCATTTCCCATATGCATGTTTTTATCTGGGACTACCATGTTTTAACCTATTAAAATGTAACTACTTTTGCTCTCAATCTAGCTGTAACAGCTTAAGAAATGCTCAATACTTATTTCAAACTACAGTGGCAGTATCAAACAATGACCGAGCAGACTATTGCCTTGCATGAAAAATGCATCACTTCTGTTCTACAAGTAATTGTTTTCAAAGAGCTTAGAAATCCCCTAGACTCCTTGTCGGATTTACAGTTGTGCCACTTAACATTATGTAAATAATACCTTTATTCCTTCTTTCCATAATGTTTTGGATCATATTGTGCTGCAGGCTAAACAGATTTATACCATATGTAAATGTGAACCTTTTACCTGAGTGACATTAGAAGTTTCTGCAACTTTGTAAAACAGTCAACCTGCCAGCACACAACATTGAACTCCACATGGAATTAAGGAACATTTTCTTTATCATCTGTGTACAGCAGGTATGAACAGAACAAGGAAAAATGTCTCCAAAATTATCTACTTTTTCCAAGTACTCCAGTATAAACCCTATTAAATATTTCTATCCATCTTGTTTTCGGAATTTTCAACACTGAGGGAAGGACAAAAAATTATGAAGGGGATATAAGAACTATCTAATCAAAATAATTAAAAAACAGTACAGTTATCCACAGACCTGGACACTTACCTATTAGCAAGATTACTAATACATCTGTAATGTAATAACCAAACAGGAAAGGCTTGTGCCAAATTTCCACACCAACAGCACCAGTCAGCAGGTATGCTGCTATTAATACCTACAGAAAAAGGATAAAGTCTTTTTAATCCTTCACTTCTAAAGGCAGAAAATTTCACTTACCACCTCAGTACAAATACAAGAATAAAAGATCTGTTATTTTCCTCCTGTCGCCTCCCCACATTACAGGGCCTTATGATGCCATCCCAAAACAATTACTTTTAAGTACTGAAGCAGCTTCCAGGATAATCAACAAAATGATTTAAAAAACAGGAAATACACTAAGCAAACAACTTCTCTGCTGATGTGTGCATTTGTTCGCATGTGGCAAGTGTTACTGGCATACCTTTTCAAAAAGTCCTATTTCTAGATCCCTTCATAAAGCCAGGTCTCCCCACTGCAAATGCTCTTCCTTGTATTTGCGTGCAGGTTTCCAAATCTGATTTAGCAATGTAATTATTTTTCCCACCACACAACCTATTCCCCCCTGGACTGATCACATCAAAATAACTGAGAGGGAAAAATCTAAGTTCACAAGAAATGCGCAAAGAATTCAACCGAATGTGAAGACATAAAAAGAGGGGGAGGGAACTGAGATCCTCCCTGATTTTTAATTTGTTTGACAGATAACATCATTACAAGATGGAAAGAGAAACAAGTCGTCAAACTTCATTAACACTGAAAGGACTCATACCCAAGACTCATGAGTCGCTCTACATGCTTAAGCACCACCAGTTTTGGTAGCGGTGTAAATGCAGTTTCTACTTTCTATTCAGAGTTAATTTTGTGACCCTGCCGAGGTCAGAAATCTTTGTGCAGTCAAAAGCCTATAGCAACAGCTTTCATGCCCATTGTATTACTTGTAGCAGTACCGTCTATCAACAGTTTGTGGCACAAATTACTGAAGTTTTACCATTTTAGGTATGTAACGTGCAAATGCAGTACTGAACATAATTCAGTGGCTTCTAAGGCACTCTGCCCTTGAGCCCATCTCTTCAAGTGACCCCCCTCCCTTTGAAACCCCTTTCCTCCCCCAGTCCAGGCAACCCACTCCACTGCAACTCCTTCGGGCGCTGGCACCCAGCTACCCTAACTTTTCTCCCTCCTCGTTCTGGTATATTTAGTTTTCAGCCATTTACAATTTTGCTAAAGCAATCACAAGTGCCAGTATGTTGCACGCGCAGTGGCTCGACCTCCTGAATGGTCCTGGACCTGGATTAATAATGAACTGTGAACATTCGCCTTCGCTCTAAATAAGAACAACCATGTTAAGTGCAATGCCACTTAGAAGACCAGGTATTTGTTTATTTATTGCCAGGTAACATTCAATAACTTTTTTTTTTCCATTCAATACACCTTCTCACTTTGAAATCACAAGTATTTTCCAACCCTACCTCCATTCTAGATTTTACTATTTTTAGTTTAGTTTTATAAAATAACCAGTTTTTACTATACTATGGGTTTCTTTATTTTTAACTTTTATCGACACATTTCCAGTCTTCTAAATGAAACTAAGGTAAACATGATTGCTTTAATTTAAAGGTAAACTGAAAAGCTTTTTGTAGATAACAGGCTGTTTAAGATCCCAGATCGGCAGCAGAACACTTTTGCTAATTAAACTTCCAATTAAATTTAGATACCGTTATATTTGACATCCCTTACCTCTCTATGTATAAATTCTAGATTCTTGCCCTGTCATTATATAACTTGTAAAGAATTCTGCCCAAATGGGGAATCACAGAATTAGATGCTTGAATTGCCTGTGCAAGAATAAGCAGCACGACAGAACTGCAATGGAGAAGTGCAGGCTCTAGTATGAGAGCCACATCTTGGGCCATTGAGGACAGTGAGTGAAACTTTGGCCCAAACGCAGGCTGTGTCTAATGGGTTTTACAACTGCCTGCAGCTGAGGTAACAGTTGGTGTTATAAAGAAATGGCATTGTATCCATACAAAATGATGGATGGACTCCTGGCCCCATCAAAGTTGATGGCAAAGGTCCAACTGGCTTCGATGGACCCCTTGAATTTACCCTCACAGGTTGAAAGCTGGAAAGATAAGAAATTATAGTTGTACCCCTTGATCTAAGACGATATTTGGTTTGGTTTTTTTCTTTTAGCTTAATTAAAATCTTGCAAAAATTGAAGACTGTCAAAATTATTAGATAAAAACTAAGTATGTTAGTCAGCTATATAAACTTGTTGACTGCTTTAAAAGACATTGCTGGTAAAAAAAATAAATAAAATGCAAAGCAATGTTCCCCAGTGCAACTGAGTACTTAGGAAGAAAACTAGGTGTTTTATTCATATCTCTGGCACAGATTTGCGTTAGTACTTTTCAGATAGAACTCTAATTTTTAGCACGTACACATAATTACAACCTTTTGTAAAATGAGAAGTCCAAATCAAATGACACAATAAAGATTGTATAGCAAGTTAGTGTCCGACACATAATTGGGCATTCTAACTCACTGCAGCATCTGACCGGGCAAAACTCTGGTTTGTAAAGGCCTCATCTATGAGGAGGCAATAATACTTAGGGAAGACAAAATCAGAAAATACATGGTGTTAGCTTGCAGGCCTTTGACATGGCAGTCCAGAACTGAACAGCAGGACAGCTGGATCCTAAGCAGTGGCTCACTATGGTATCACAGGTTTTTAAATTTCCACAATTTAGTCACCGTTCTCCATCTATAAAAGCAGCACAATATCTCTTCCACGTGCGATGGCTGAAGCATGCTATACAAACACAAGGTAGTGTAATGCCTCAAAATCTCTCAGCTTTTAACCTTAT
Source organism: Dromaius novaehollandiae (assembly GCF_036370855.1). NCBI lineage: Eukaryota > Metazoa > Chordata > Aves > Casuariiformes > Dromaiidae > Dromaius > Dromaius novaehollandiae. The sequence continues at coordinate 139,064,571 of NC_088099.1, read as the reverse complement.
AACTATTCTCTTAAAAATCTGATTTTTGACAGTCACCATCCTGTCTTTCCACTACTGCAGGTGTGAGTTTTGTGACCAAAGTGTTTTAAATTATGTATATATACATATATGCAATTCCCTCCCCCCAAATGACATGCTTTTCTGCTGTGTTTTACATACAGGCTCACTGAATAGGCTGCTGCATGCACAGAAAAAAAAATCAAACATTTTCTCATCAATTTTTAAAGTATACTGGCTATGTTTTTAAAGTCTTTATGACTCTGCAAAATGCAAAACATTAATTTTATTGTAAAGTCCAATTTCCCTAGCATATTACAATAGCATTAATTGTTTATGCGTTAAAATATTTTCTGTAGCCCTCCTGACTGAGGATAGGGAGAGGAAGGGATGTGGCGAATCCGTCTGGATCAGTCCAGTTCTCATGCACTTCTTATCTTCGCTTCTTAACTTCTATTTTGCAAATACTACTACTTTCCCATAATGCCTAGGAGCGGCCTAAAGCCTGAGGTACCAACGTAAGCAGAGGTATCACTGGTCTATCGTTAGGGAAAAATGAGCACTTTGCTCCCCCTACTATGAACTCAACTACAATGGCTTATGAAAAGCAGCAGCAGGGTTGGGGTATGCTTAAATAGTTCAGGGGAAAAATAGTTTTTTAAACAAGCAAGAGGATATCCACAAAAACTAACAGACAGCAGGAAGCTAAAAAATTTCATTTCTCAGGAAAACTTTCTTTTTTTTCTCCAAAAAACTTAATCTGTAGGTTTTAGCTTGCTTTGTTTGGGCTTGTGACAAAAGACTGATTCTTTTTTTTTTTTTTTACAAGATGTATCTGGAATGATTTCTCAAAGAACAGAGCAACCATTTCCCTTTTAGCCTTTTCTTCAGGCCACAATTTTGGGGCTGCTAATGGGTGTGCTTACTTCAAAGTACGTTCATCACAAATTGTCCAGATGGCACGGTAGGAAAAGGCCCCGTTCCCGGCACCCTTTCCTGGCTGCGGAGGAGCAGGCGCTTGGTAGCCGTCTGCGCCCCGGCGAAGAGGCGGGGAAGGGTTTCACTACTGCAGCCGCCTTCTCCTCGCTGCCGTACCAACAAACCCAAGTCGTCTCACCGATTAGGCTTACCAATTAGGTAACCAATTCTGACGAGTCACTGAGTCGCAGACAAACGCAGTCTGCGTACGTTCTGCAAGCATCTCTGTTTATAAGGAGGTATTTTTTCATACCGAGCAGCAGGTCTCTTCGCCCCGCCGTCCGCACGCAGCAGCCGGAGAGCTGTTTCCGGCGCTGTGCACAAGGCGCTGACTCAGCAGCAGCGTCCTGGGAGCTGCGCCACAGTTACTGCTTTCACGGAGGGCGACCGTTATTTATTTGCATGCTTACACTAATTACAGTATTTTCTGAGCCTTGTGATGCTAATGAAGTCCTGAGTTCCTGGTGGCCAGAAATATTAAAAACAGAAGTGGGGGACTAGGCCACCTGAGTGTTTGACATGCCAGTGCAATAGCATCATATTGCCAGCGAAATTATTTAAAGCACATTCACTTAGCAATCTAGCTTAAAATGTCACAGAAGAAACAATGAACTAAATGCCTGGAACGTGTCCGAAAGCAGCCTACAAGTGCTCCCTCCCTCTGTCCCTCCGAACATGACTGTGGTAGTATCTGGCAAAGAAGTGGTGAAAAAACAGTGAGGGCAATACTATCTTTCTTACTTATCATTAGCTATTTGTTAATGACCTCAACATCCTCTCCTCCAAGTAGCTGGAGATGAATAACTGCCTTTAATAGCACACCCATCATATGAAATTGCTGAATGGGTTTGCAAAACAGGAGCAAGACAATGCTTGTAATAGACGTCACGTACTTTACGAGACCACTTCGCACAGCTAGAAAAGAACACACAAGCTTTCTGGCGTACGTAACACACAGCTTGGACTAAAGAAAAAAATACTACCTTGACCTGCAAACCTTGTCTTGCTTTTGTCCTTAGACAATCGCAGCTACAAAAACTACCCTTTACAGATGAGAAAACTGACACACAGACATTTCAATGGTACAACCTACTGCCACTGGAGTGCTAAAGGAAAGGAAAAAGAGACAAAAAAAGAAAAGGAAAGATGCCAAAATTGAGTCCTAAACAGTCTAACTATTAAGCAAGATGAGTAGAACAAAAAATAGAAACCAGATCACACTTGCTGTTCTCAAGTTTTATCTTCCACTACAGTGGGTTGCTTCGGTGACAAATGTACTAGAGTCAGGAAGCCTAATAAAGAGTCTGTGTTTCATTGGTTTGATCCGTGATTGTGCTATATAGCATCAAAAAATCCTTACATTTATTTGCTTATCATTTGGACTGCAAGCAAATCATCACAGAAGTTACTAGAAAAGCAAGCATACAGGACAGCAATTCAGCACCAAAAGGGCACAGGAAATAAAAGTTCTTAGAATCTTGCAGCCAAGTTAATCATACTTCTTTACAGTCTTTACTGAAATTAAGCCTCACCACAAATCCACGAGACAGGAAAATGTTATTACCGTTATTTCGCAGATGGGAAAGCAGTCACAGTGGCCAAGGTCACTAACAGGCCCTGTTAGTGCAGAGTTAACAGTAGCGCTCCATTAGCTGATACCACTCCCATATTTAACCACTAATACAGTCCCGATGCTGTAGCAATCAAAAAGAGCTTCCTAAGCATCCGCACATACATCTACAGCAATCATTTAAGCAACCAGTGAAATTTGTTTGAACATAGCCATTCCTCTCCTGCTGAAAGGACTTCACTAAGGAGCCTTGCGCAGATATGGCTGAAACTTCCAGAGCAGCTGGCTGCCTAATGTCTTAGTCCTGAGCCAACTCCTTCTCCCAGGACCTATTTTCTAGGGGATGAAACAGATGCACCACAGCTGGACCAACATCTCCGAGTTGTTCTCAAACCACTGGATTGTGATGATGTTTACAACAATACATCTGCAGCCATCAATTCAAATACTACTTTTCCATTAAAACACGTATTTGACTATTTGTCAAACTTCCTTTCAATTACATATATTTGGCTCCACCTTTCAGCTCATGCCTGTGACAGGAAACTCAGGAGACTGGAACTGTCCTCTTCAGGCTGCAAGAACCTATTTAAGAAGCTCACTAGCCCAGAAATCCTACGGCTGGGCCCCTGCCTGTTTGTGCAATGAGGCTACTACTACTGCTGCTACTACTACTACGACTACTACTACTACTAACTCCTATCACCTCATTTGTGCAATAAGGCTATCACTCACTGTGGTGCCCTGGCCAGGTTTACGAAGAGGTCCACTCAGAGGTAGGGCTGAAAGCCAATCAAGGAAGTCAGCTGGGAACTGGCTGTGGGCTAGTAAGGAATTCATGTTACTGAATACTGTTTATACCATTCCCAAAAAACAAACGTCTAAAGGTATGACTTCGACTTATTTTCAACAGTAAAAGCCACTTGATGACAGTGTATGCTCAGTGCATAGGTACAACCTTATTTCCACTACCACATTCAGTGTAAGAAGTGGCAGAATGGAGAAGGTCTAGTGTTGTATAATACCGACAATGCCACAGCTGCTAATAAATACCAGTACGACTAATTCACATAGTGTCTCAAAGCCTAGTGTTTGTGGGATAATTGCTTATGGTTTTAGATAGCAAGAAAATTTTTCTTACTATCACAAATCAAATGCAGTTAAAAGACATTCTTGTATATGCCATCTGACTGCTAGGCTTGCTGCAAGCCGTTCTTTTTCCTGTAAGGCAATGAATCTCTGATGCTGACAATTTGCTTGAGAACATCCCTTCGTTGCAAATGCAGGAAATATTCCTGAAGTACTTTCAGAGCTACGCTATTTCACATTCAAACTTTTGGCCAAATACATTTGCCTTGAGCTATATTTTTCTATTTCTGTAATATTACAAAAACACTAACATAGTTAAAAAATAAAAATAACAGGAATGATAAATACTTACCACTTGGCTTAGATCGTATCCCCAAGGAAGAAAAAGAACTCCTGTGTTATATTTTTCCCAGTGTGAACACATAAAGTTAAACAAGACAATGCTTAAATATATATACATTGTATATACAGAAACTCCAGACTTCCCATTGTCACGGGAACAGACAGAAAAAAAAGAAAGCACGAAAATGGAGGTAGCCCAGCTATCCAGTCCATGGTCAAATAACTCTCCCAGAGGACTACTGGACTGAGTCCTTCGAGCGTGTTTCCCATCTATGGAGTCTAGAAGGGTTGAGAAAGGAAAAGAAACAAAGAATTAAAGTACAGCAAAAGGAATATCTTTTTTCACAAAGATTTCATAGCTATATATAACAAAGACTGATGACAGGAAACTGAAGTACAACAGTCCCTTCGATACCAAAATGTTAGCATTGCTCATAAAATATTTACCTCAGTTCTCAGGCAGTTCTTCTACCTGCAATTCTTCTACTGAATGCCACCTTCCTTACAAACTTTAGAGAGACATTCATAACTACTTGTCCCCAGTGGTCTTTGCATGGGTACTTCTATGTACCCATACGGCTTCTCACCCACCCCGTGGTGTTGTAGGCGCTCAGACTCCAGGAGACTGCTTTGGGGGACACTCACTCAGGCAATCAGGTGACCTGATGTTGAATACTTAATGACTAATGGCTGCCTAAAGGGGTGAACTTCACAAGTTTATTGGTATGTGTGTGCAAACATAAGATGAAAAGAGTCTTTTGGTCAAAGTTTTAGGGTACATGAACATCTCACTGTTAAGGTGAGTTACGCATTGATTGCTTTTAACACATAGGTGCTTGAAAGGTGCCCAGACACTTTAACGGACGTGACTCTGAGGATACAGTCTGACAATACGGCTTGAGCCGATCTGACAGTTCACTGCTGTTGCACAGGAGAGGACCTGCAGCTTGCTCAACTAGTGGAAAGACAACAAAAAATTAAGTTTTCTGAACAGGACTGGCTCATTGAACAGGATTGGCTCAATGAAGGGTACAAAAAGCCATGGAGGTGGCACAAGAGAGGGGCAGGGAATGCAGGGAGAAGGAAGAAGGGGCACTGGCAGCTGTAACTCCTCTTAGTTGTACTGTCAAACCATACCCTTAGTCTCTTCTCTGAGAGTGTGCTGGTGAGGCTTTCAGAACTACTCTTCTTCTTAAAGTTAAGTGTAATTATCCTGAAACTCAAAATAACATGGAGAAGGACTTTTTTTAACATTACCTGGAAAGTACCATAGCTAACAATTATTAGCTAGTGATAGCACTATTAACCCATCACTGACCGAAGGGAAAATTCAGCACAGTGAGACCAAAGAACCCGCAGCTGCTATAGATCACATGCTACTTACTTCTCTAGATTATTTGGCAGCACTGTGAGTTTTGTCTAACGTAAATATACTGCAGGGATCTAAACCAGAAAATTGCGGGATTTCATTTTGTCACAGGTTTTAGACTATCACCCTATTACAATACCTAAACAGCTGGGAGATATCCTCCACTCAAATACGAATCTCTTGAGCCGGTTCTCACAACTCGAAAAATTAAAGATCTCATAGGGGATTTCAAACAGGCCTTGCCCCCTCTTGAGCCATATTCGCTCTGCAGTAACAGTGCCATTGAATTGTCAGCACCTCACTGAAATTTACAGAAAGAAAATTGTATGTATAAGCTTGAGGTTACTTGAATCGTGTGTTATAAATGTAGAAATTCTTTATTCTGTTAAAGGATGCTTCTTCAATATAACTAGCAAAGACGGATCTTAACAGTCCTAAACATGTGGTCTTTCGCATATCCCAAATCAGAGAAAACTGGTCTATTCATGAATTATTTTAGGTTGTCACAAAAGAATATTCACATTAGATGATAAAATGTATAGATCACAGTGAAACGGGGGTTTTCATTTTGCTAAACAGACTTAGGCTTATAATGGTGTCATGCAATACAGTACTTCTAACAATAATGACCTAGGAGAAATATGGAAACTGTATAACACATAAGCGAAACTGGATCTTCACAGAACATTTACCCAGTTTTGCATGTGGCTTCACTAGCTTTTTAAGGTCTTGAAAATATTTTCTGTTTTAGGTGTCAGTTTTCAAGTAACTCATGACAACAACAGTATATGTTTAATAGTGGACATACAGTGCCCCATACTTCCACTGCTTTGGAATTCCTATGTTATGATTCTGTCCCATGAAGGTTTGTAAGTCTTCAGTTTTATTAAAGTTCATGTAACATAAATAGTGGAATTCAAAGTAACAGCCAGGAACATTCTGTTTTACAGAAAGGGCAAAGATACAAAACCACCTTAACAGAGGGAAAAAAAAGAGCGGCATGCTTGGGAATTTGGAGAAAAGAACTTTGTCATTAAAAAGAAACTGAGAGATTTAAGTTGAATATTTGCTTAGTTATTATGGCTCTTTGCAGTTTTCCAAAGGGAAAACTTTTGCCATGCAGAATTGAATCTGAGACTAAGTATTTCATAAAGTGGCTTGGACAGCAGACCTAAAAGTCTACACATGCATCAGTTCATTATAGTTTTGACTGTCAACAGCATATCCCTTGTCTTCTGAGTATTAGGAACTATACGTCTCCCTGGCAAATAACATCTACAACAGAGAATTCCTATTTATGAAACAATAGCCGCTTCATTAAATTCCCTACACCTACAAAAAGGTTTTCACAAAAGAAAAGGCTTCTTCTGATGATGATTATTGACAGCTGTTACAAAAATCTGACTGACAAGCAGCTTCAAGTGGTGGCTGCATCGACAATTTATATGGTAGAAATACAAAGAAATTCTGGACAACATAATTTTGGCACAAATTCAGCACTTGGCTAAAAATGCCAAGGCATTCAAAATACAGAGAGGGATGTCTGCACAATGGAATACACCCTGGTTCATCAAGATGGCTCTAAATGCATGTCGTGGAAAACAAAAATGGTATCTCCCCCACAATACAGCTCCTGGACTCACTACACTCCCTGTGCTAAGCTGGAGTACTCTTCCCAGGATTTTCTAGGCCTGTATCTTTGCACAGCACTACAGAGTACACATGGTACACATTTATATCTTGGTTAGGTATCTTAAATATGGTACACAAATATATGGCTACATTGTGCAATCCAGTTCCTCACATGAACCAGCTCCACAAGGGCTGACATGTTTACACAGCCTGCTGCAGTCCATGTAAATATACCAGCTTGAGTCCAAGGAAAACTTAGCTCTGTTGCACCACGATATGAAAAAATTAGTTTGGTATGAGTTTGCTTTGGAAGAGAAAGCAAGATAGCCGTGTGAATGAGGATCTCACTCAGAGATCTTCACCAGTTCAGGTCTGCATCTGAACTCTGAGGTGTGTCTTCACAGAACTGCATCGCAAATTGCAACGGACGTGAAAATACACAGCCTTGGAATGATATAAAAAGCGAATCAGAACATAAAACTGAAAATGAGATAAAGCTGATTTGGGAGAAAGGCAGTAACAGGTGAGAAAAAAAAAAGAAACTCCATTTCTAAAAGAAGCTCAGTCCTGTTGCCACATCCATATTGTCTCTCCTGACACACACTGTCAGCACTGACGTGCCTTATAGGTTAAAACAGAAGGTTACATTAATTCCCTTTTTTATCTACTTTGCTCTTTGTTTCTCCTGTCCTTGAAAGTTAGAGCAAATGTCAGGTAGCTTCTCAAAAAGTTAGTGGTTCAGTACCAAAGATTTTTATGAAACCCAACAGTAATGGCCTGTGCTGTGAAATGATTTCTATTGTCCCTCTACAGAAAGAATCCAAACTTTAAAGAGAAGAGCTACAGTCACATAAGCTACTACATAGCATTAAAAACTGTTGGGTTTTTTTAAAGTCTCATGGTTGTTAATCTTTTTTTAATATCAGACAACTGTTTTGGAGAGAAGTCAATAATTTATCCACTATGCCTTTTCATTTGGATATCAGAATTAGTGAACTAGCAGATAAAACTCTATGAAGACTCCAGATGTGTAAATTACTCCAGCATACTTTACCTAAAGTATAAGCACAAAAGGTGGTAAAAGAACTAAACAGCCACACCCAGGTTGGAACAAGTCCAGGACTGGTACCTGAAATAAATTGAATAGAGAGTCAGTATAACAGCGGTTAAGATTAAAGAAATCTAACCAAGATATGTATATACATAGGAACAAACTGCCACTGATTAGCCTAATATATAAAACAGAATTAAAGTTAAGATTTGTTTTTGGCCTTCAATCAACTCAGGTCATCAGTGAGCTCTACATCTCAAGGAAACAACGACCAAGCCTGAATATGCTCATATGGTAAAGTGAAGAAAATAAGGGAGAGCTTTTTGGTGCTGAAGTGACTGCAATACTCCACAAAATAAGGACAGTAACTGGACAAAATTTTTCACTGTTCATGGGAAATTACCCATCAAAAAATTAGTTACTGCTTATGTAATATTCTGAATATATTAAAAACTGTAGTTTTCAAGCACGATCATTTTTATTAACACCAATGTGAGTTTTGTACAGCAGCTTTACCATATAGATCTGAACAGGAAAACTCTGCCCTTAGGCTAAGACAGATATAGCACCCTTTTTTTCCCTTTTCATAATGTGCCTGGTATTTTTTTAATGAACCTGGAAGAGAAAGCTGAACTGGACAGAATGCAAGGTTCTGTTATTGTTCTGCTAGAAACAATAACCCAAGATTATTGCTGCACTTTTAAAGAAATCAGTCCTTTCTCCAAAGAGTGTTCTATTTAAATTAAACATAATCCAATATGGAAGAAGCCAGCAGTGAACTGCTGTACGGGGGAAACCCTTTCAGGTTGCCAGCATCCTGCACAGAACAAGAGGGAACAGCGGTACACAGAGGCATCCCCTTACTAAACTGAGAGATGCCAACACTGAAGGCCACGTTCCTGAACACTTCTCACTCATGTCTCACGTTGCTGTTCTGAAAGCAAAGACGGCACTTCCTGATTCTTGGCTGCAAATTTGCAAACTATAGAATGGAAAACAGCTGCCCAGGAAATTACGGCTTTTATTTCTGATCCTGTGCATGGAATTGATATATGATACTCAAAAGACTAGTTAGGTTGCATGAACGTTTTCAATCAATAGAGAAATGATGGATACTGTTTTCATGTGAAATTAAGAATAGGCTTGCAAACTACGCATAGAAGTCTAAATTCTAACATACTTTATATCATTATTTCAAGTATCTTCAAATTCAATACGTGTCCACTGGGAACGTGTCATGCATGGTAAAATTATCCAATGAAAAGGTCAGTACTGGATACTATTTTATTACAGAATTTAGTAAATATCAACTGCATTGATAAAAATCCAAGTGTATAAAGATGAGGCTAGATATTTACGTAACATACTGGCCCTTGAAAATTTAATACTCATACAGGATTATTTTTGAAGCAGAACTACTAGTAAGTATGTCTGCTTCCAGAACTGTCTTAATAAATCTACAAACAGTTCACACCAAGAAGTACCTCCCGAACCTAATCACAGGCACAAGATATTAAAAGGAACAAAAAAACAAACATAATTTTTCCAGAAAGTAGAATGCTGAGTCTTTTCCAAATTGCCTAGTTTAAAGAAAAGCAAAGATTTTACATATTAATCACCTGGCAGATACTTACTGTAGGCTTTTTTGGTTTTTTCAACAACTGGTCTAAGAATTCCAGGTCTGAACATTCCCTATGCTCAGGAACGGCCAGCTCCAAAAAGCTTCTGACCTGTTCTATCACCAGGAGAAAATACGGATTTGGACTTTGAAAGATATAATTTCAAGGAAGATTTGTTTGGAAAGTATTTCTTCTGTCTAGAAGCAGTCTTGCCGTGGGGGATGGCAAACTTTTTATACGGAGTAATGAAAGCACAATTAACGAATTCAGGCGTGGATTTAGATATCAAGAAATGTGAGACTAATGAAAATTTTATGAAGAACATTAGGGTGTTTATTTTTCTCAGTTACCTTGTTTAAGAAATCACTGCGTATTAGAATATTGGCACGCACTCTAAGTCAAATGAGATATTATCATAGACTTTGAACACTACACGCTGAAACCCATTTTTATGGATGAAACTAAATAAGCTGTTCCAATAAAATGGCCTGAATTTATAATGCCATGTGTGAGGGCAGATCCTCCTATATGCTCATTAAGGGAATGGGAAGATTCAGGTATCTGATACCTCGCTGTATCATTCAGGCCTATGACACAAGCAGCTCTGTAATTCTGAAAATCACAACATGAGGATATTTACCTGAGGCAGTGTAGTCCCAGTCATAAAAAGATATTAGAAAATAATTAACTAAAATCATCACAAATCCAGAGAATGTTAACACATTGGGAGCAATCCACAAAGGCACTATCTGTTAAAAAAGAAAAAAAAATTCTAAGAAAAATCATATTTCAAATTAAAAGCCCTATTTTAATTAAATATTTCTATCGGGAAAGGAGAAACCTGTATATGACATCCATAATGTTCAGATTTGTGTATATGTTTCCATTTTCGAATTAAAAATACAGTTTTCATTTCTGAAGCAACTTATTTTTAAATGTCATCTCTCTGCCTGGATCTGTGACTGCAGTAAAAATGTAATTTAAAAACATTATATTTCATATGCTATACACTCTGCTTATTTTCCCAAACACCAAGGAAAGTTTCTCACGATTTTGCATAACACAACTGAAAGAAGACTGCAGCACCCCAGTGTGGTAATTCAGCATCTACATGGCAGTTTTTAAAAGCATTCTATTCCATGCTAAGCACATTTCTTCTTTAAAATATGTTAATACCTTCTAACTCAAAACATCCACAGAACAGTCAGACATTGAGTGCATTACCCTCTATATTCAAAAGAACTCCCTGCTACAAACAGCTCCCTGCTTCTCTAGATACTAACTTTCTGCAGAGCCTCCCTCTTTAGCCATAAATTATAAATGCTACATTAATTCATTTTACTTTGCAGAGTGAGGAAAAGCACTGTCCATCTTCACCTGAGCCTCTAATTCTTCCTCTCCATTAACCACTCTTGACTATTAGTCCCCTGTGGCTTTATTCCTTACGGTGCGACAGGGTTTTTTTTGGTAAAGCTGTTGCCAAGCGGGACAGTTTCTCCAAGCTAGTTTCTGAAACAGTATACACAGCTTTTTACACAATTTTTGGCCCAAACATATTTGCAGAAATGCAGTATAAACATAGACCACCGCTGTCACTCAAACACACTATCAATATATTCAAAATATTTTTTTAAAAAAAGAGGCTTATACTCAGTTTTTTGGAATGATGAAAGAGTGAAAATGCACATAAAGAAGTACTTCAGTACTATAAAACATTTCAAATCATTACCTTCCTCTATCATATTGTTATGTGAAAAATCTGCATATAAAATTGGAAGGTCTAACATTAATGATCCTGATTAGATCCTCTTGCTGCTATTACAGTACAAACAATCAATAATATTCAGGGGAAATTGTGCAGCTGATAATGTACAATGCATACTTTCAAAACCAGGGAAATTCCTGAAAAATATTTTTCAGTTATATTTCTTAATGTTTCTTCTAATAACATTGGAAAAATTATTACATCTGATAGCTGCTTTCCTTATGGATAGGATTTTATCATCAATTTTAAACTCTGTATGGAAGATCTTACAGTAGTAGAAACATAAAATGGAATGCCTACAGCTACAACAAAAACATATTACACACATTTTAATATATCTATCATTATGAGTTTTTAAAAGCCCAATCCTAAATTCCGAAGAACAAGTGACAGCAAATATTTCCTGAAGTACCTTTAAGAGAACATATAAGGAACAACTCTTCAGTGCACATTCCCATCTGATTAAATTCACTGCACGCTCAGTATGCAGTGACAGCATCACATCTAATTCTGATACCTGTGGATGCAGAAACGTAAGGTAGAGGCTTGACATGAATCTCCTGCTATGCAGTTTGCCGGATGTCTCTGACCTTACATGGAATAAGAATGACTGAGGCCAATAAAGACATTCTCGATTGGTCTCTTTTGCTCTAAAAACAGGATCAAAATAGTGCTTTAAGACAACCTGTGGATGAGCCACTGACATGGACATATAGATGCCCTCCAATGTACTGTTTTAAAATGACTGATTTCTCCTGCATGATTCATAATAATTGTTGACTATAAATTAAAGTAAGGCCCCGTAAATGCCTGCTTTCTGATTAGGTTCATTATTCGAAATAGACACAATGACATTATTAATGTTACTACAGGAAATAATTTTTGTTTACACAGTACAAACATGAAGGAATTATTTTAACACAGGTTCTGGCATCATATATTTTATAAGGAAACCATCAATTATACTCTCAGCCTCTTTGGCTAGTGGACACACCGTGAACAGTTACAAGAGATCTATCCTCAAGAAAACAACCTCTTCTCCAGTTCACCTGCTATGCATACTGCTTTGATCCTTAACTGACCTGATTTGTCAATATATTTTGAAAGCAGTCCAACCAGCAAAATCCCTTTTGTTATATTTAATGCCCTTGATTCTTTTGGTTAGCATTACACTACCATCACCCTATGTAACAACTCAAAAATTACAGAGTGTTGAAGATTAACTTCTCAAACGTTGAAAATCACAGCCTGGCTTTACTAGTATCCTACCTAGGGACACAGTACAGTCACTACTATCTAATTAACAGGCAGTCCAAGACTAACACATTGACATAGTACATAAGTAATACAACTCACAGCTCCATTAGGAAGAATTACATCTGTTCTCCTGTGAAACCACTGCACACTTGGACATTTTACAAAACTTTTGGTTCCACCAACTACTAACTGATTTCTGTTTTAACAGGTCTACAGTCATTCACGCTAAAACCTGAACATAAACAACAAATGTTTTAATATAACCAACTGCCTGTTTAGCTAATAAACTGTAAAGTGCACATATTTATATGAGGCCCTATTCAAACTTCAAGCGTTGCTTGACTAAGTCTCTTGAGACCACTAAAATTCTACTCATGCACAATCCTAATGATAAAATCAAAGTTCATAAGAGCAACTGTGTGTGTGGGGGGGGGGGGGGGGGGGGGTTAACTGACTTCGATGGAGCTGGCATACACCTGTGTATCCTAGTGGGATTTGCTCCTTTTCTGCTTATTGTCCTGCACAAATGTGATTTCTCATGAATACAAATAAAGGAATAAATTCAGCTAGTATGGTAGCTAAGTAATACCATCCGTTATCTGCCAGATAGCCCATGACTGTGTTTTATTATCAGATACAAATCTTGATTAAAGGAAAGGCAAAAAGACAAAGCATTGAAATAACTGTCAGTTATTTAAGAAGAAATATCTACAGTAGCACAATCAGAATCATTTTAAATGACATGTAGAGAAAGTTAGTTGTCACTCTGCTGACGAGCACAGGCATGCTGAATTTGAGCCACTCTTCACATACTGTCATGCAATGGGGAAAAGCTGTCTTGGACAAGCATATTACGGAAACACTTCGAGCGCGTTATAAAACCAAGCCATAAAACAATTCCTTTTCACTTTGTATTGGCACCAGCTTCAGTAAGAAGTCCACAGATACCTAAAGCATACACATTCAAAAATCATGCACAAACTGATGCATGGACATGACACAGTACATGAGAAAGAAGAGGAAAGCACGGGAACCTCTTCATCCTGCTGTAATGCTCAGGATTCTCAGGAAAATTTCTAACCTAAATGCACTAATTGTTTGCTTTGCTAATACCCCCACAATAGTTACATGAACCAAGTTATGACAATATGTTCTCATTTCTGAGCTATGTCAACATCTGAGCTCACAAATTTCTGCATCTTGTCTAATGTCAGGCTCTCCTTAATTTCTTGCAATATAAGAAACACATCTTACAGTGAATGATATTGCAGAGTAGAAAGGGATAATACTAAGGTTTTCCTTTGTGTTTTGGAATATACAGAAACTTGTTCCATAACTAGGACTAAAATGACACCTTAAGGACCAGCCCTGAATCCCATGCCTCTGTTCTCACAGGTTTTTTTATTTGCTTGGCTCTGTGATTTTTTTTTAACTCCTCTAGAGTCTGGTGAAAATACTCCGCATGGAATGCTTATTTTCACCAGATTAGAAACGAAAAGAGAATTGATTCATATCCATCTGCCATTGTATCCAAATACATGTATTACGATGTCCAACCTGAGAGAATTTAGACTTCCCAGTCACCAAAAGGCACACTTTTACTACATAATTTTCAATGAACATATTAGAAGCAATCTGTTTCTTGTTCTTAAAAATTGCCCCAGCTTTAATTAATCTCCCTATTGTAATGCAGTGTTCTATTTAAATAGAAATAAAACGATATACTGTAAAATGTAAATTCAATATTGTATTTTAGAACACTGAATATTGCATTCTAGATCACTGGTCATAGACCAGTTATAATGCTTACTATAGGTGCAAGCCACAAAAAAATCAACAAGTAAATGCATGCAAAGTTTCTCCTCCTAAAAATAAGATTTGATCACATTTACTAGGATATCACTATTTTATTTACATTTCAGGGGGGAAAAGGGTATTCACTGACAAGCAAGTGAGCAGAATTTCTTTTGACTGAGTTTAGGACCATATTTACTGTCACACTTCTTTTTAGTTCTTAGCCAGGAACACAACCATTCTAGTAAATTCAGTTCCTGATAATGTCTTTTGCTCAACTGAGTTTTAGCTAGTAGGTTTGGTGCTCCATCACTTCTCATTTTTAGCCCTGAGCTCTATCGCAATCTCCACTACATACTGATGTCACACTGTAACTGCGCATTCCCAGCTCCTCTACAGGGCTCTCATTTTACAAAAAATACAACTCATTGCTAAGTTTACCTGGCAGTATCTCTTTAATCTTAGAATGACTACTCTACAAAAGCTGAGAGCAATCTGAAAATTTCCTTTTTAATTTTTTATGATACGTTACTGAGTACTATCCTGTAGTGTTCTTGCATCAGAAGGGAAAGTGAAAAATTGATTGCTGTGTCTTCAGTGCTCAAACTGAACAAAATGACAAGGTAAACACGGCGCCCACAACTGACTTGGCTTCTACACTCAGCTTTCCCAGCTTTCGAAGCTGGGTTTCAGTCCACTGTTCTGGTCTGGGTTCCCCTTTAGCAGGACGTGAACAAAATCATGCCTGGGTAAAATTTAAGGAGGTTCAAAAAAACTAAAGAGGTCACAGTATATTTTATAGGATCTATGATTCACCCTTTACACTACATGGGGACTGGCAGCAGAACGTTGCAACTGCTAGAGAAATTTCCCCCAAAAGGAAGTTTTGCATCAATAATACTACCACTCTGCCTCCAATTTGATAGCAGTTGAATACTCATGGATCTCCTAACCCAGACCATGAGTGCAGAGTAAAGGCGGGGGAACACGTGGTAAAGGCTCTGCTCTTCCAGATTCCAGAGCAGTGGGAGGCTTTTCTACCTCCTTGCTTCCCTCCCTGTTGTGGTGGGAATAGAAACAACTGGCCCTAAATTGAATTTCTGAATTCAATTTAGCATCTTTGAATTGCTTTCTTCTCATATCTGGTTCTGGTCTTTTTTGATCCTGAAGTTGGGTCATATAAAAACTTTTATGAAATTACATTAACGTTACGAACAGGAGATTATGATTTTCCTGCTACATTAAGTGTTAGTAATAGCTGGGTTATAAAACACAAATACAATGAATCCAACAGCATTCTGACCGCATACATCCATTTTATGCATATAGGTTCATATCCAAGCCTGTTCCAATTCATAGATCTCCATTTAAGAGCCAGATGCAGAAGTCATTGCTTCCCTGAAGATCAATAAAGCTTATATTTATTTGAAATATAGCCTCTATTTTTGCCAACAGCAGCAAAACTAATTGTAAGCAGCTCTGTTTTTAAAAACTGCAGATCATAATGCATTCAAGAGATGCCACCTCCCAGTCGTTACGGTGATCATGGTAACCGCTCTCATTTTCAGCTTCTCAGAGAAATGCCAAGCTCTCTGGAGCAAGTACCCTTGGGAGAAAATGAGACAGCACTTGCACAGCACAGAGATAAAGGAATGCTGTTGTTAGGCAGCGTATGCTGTGGGAAAATAATTTGTACTAAGTAAATCCTTCAATGTCTGTAAAGCCATTTGAAGAAGCTGTAATAGGAACTGATGCTTTTTGTACAATGATCAGAAAAAACAAATACAGCCTTTTTTTAAAAAAAAAAACTCAAAATCCAAACACACTCATCTTAAAGATAGCTATATATCCTGTAAAAATTTTTTGCTTTCATACAGATGTCTTAATTTCAGCTTTGTAAAACAATAGCTATTTTTAAATGAAATCTCTCTCTTGTACCTTAAAACAAATTCTTATATTCTCATTTCATATTTCTATTAAATAAGACTCTTACCTTAATAATTTTGTCCCAGATGGGCTGCATAACATACACAGATAAAGGGTTTGTATCCACAGCGCTGTACTGTGAGGAAAGAAGCAAACATGTAAAGCAGAGCACTGAAGAATGTATCTTTTTCCATCACTGTAAATCCTTCAGCATCTAAGAACAATCATTCTGAATGTGACTGGAATAAACTTATTTCATTCTGATAACCACTCATACAGTTTTAATTTAATTAAAAAGCAGTGACCTGGTTTACAATATATTGTTAGCAACTCTACACTCAAACACAATGGTTTAGGCTGATGCGATGGTGAACAGTTCTGTAGTCACATTTCCTTTATAAATTCTTACTCATTTTACAAGATCTCTTGTCTCCATTTTAATGTATTTTTGGTTTAATTAGCTTTATTTGCACCATCAGTAATGCATAGTCTCTGCAGCAGTTCATTGCTAGTATGTAGAATACATAAAGCATGTGGAACATGGTCCTAAGTGGGACACTACCTCACAGAGATACACAGGTGTTGACAGTAAAACAGTCACATTCCCACTACACTAACTGCTGTAAAGCAACGTTACTGTAAAAATATGCTCTAGCAGAGGCTATAGTTAACCGCCAAAATAAAATTTCCCTTCTAGACAGACTTCTAAAGATACTATGTTCTTATAAATCCCAATAAGCCCAGATCTGCATCTTTTCCAAACAACGTATTTCAGAAATCTGAACTTGCACTGAATTGTGGTTGTCTACTTTCTCCTTACAGCCCATTATCAAGAACTATCCTGCCCTGAGATTTCAGAGCACAAACTCTGAACAACATACAGAAGAAAGATTTTAATCGACAATACTATCTGCAATTAAGTTCTTGCGCACGGGCAGGTCCACCACGGCAGAAGTCAGTATTCATTCGGGTAGAACATGTAATTCGTACAGAGATTCTTGGACTTGGAAAGTGTGTACATGGCCTATGCTGTCAGCATGAGGTATATGAATCACATAAAAATTTACGTATATCCTTAACTTTGTCCAAACATACGTATGTGGATAATGGAAATAAGACAGCAGCACCTTAGATTACAACTTTGTGAAGGTGTTCATGAGCAGAAGAGTTGACAATGAAGAGGAATTCATTTCACCTAACCTTAACAAGTAATGCTTCTCTCCACAGTGATTCTCTCTATAGTTAATTTATCTCACCTCTTAGCCAGCTACACCTTTGGATGAGACTGCACTCCAGAAATACCTGTTCCTTTTCATTAGTTATCGAAGGAGGCCCACACATAAATCTTAAACTTAGGCACCTTTTGGATGTCTGAAATAAGGCAACATTAATCCCAGTTGCAGCCTCCCCATGCTCCAAGCACTCACACAGATGCTAAACCTGCACACCTCTGAGCAGTCCATGGGCCTTCAGCAGGCAAGTGCAAGCAGGACGGAAGATTAATGCAGCATGCCTCAGTCTTTGAATGCACAGTCTATGACTTCTGATCTAATCCTCCCGAGCAACTGAAGATATCAAGCTACAGGGTGCTCAAGAACTCTTCACTAAATTTCCTTTTTCTACATGCATACAAAAAATAAACTGCAACTACTTTTTTGGCGTAAACAAAGCATTTCCTTAGTTATTTTAAAACCTGGGGTTAAGTTTTGATCACAAGTAATAAATGTAGTATATTGTAAAATTGTTAGAACATAGTTATACGTTATGTACTTGCAAATATCTAAGGAATCACCCATGAACTACTGATCAGAAACGGCAGATTAACTTTCTGCAGGGAATAAAATGTATGATTCAGTGAAGCATACATCACTGATTTGTTTTCTATAAATATTCAAAGCATCACTTAAGTGTATCATTTTTCTCTGCTTCTGTCATCCCTATTATTTAAAACGTGAGGTAATTATGTCATCAGAAACTTTTCTGCCAGAATATACATTAAAATTATGGATAAATACGTTATATCACCGAAAAATGAATTTGCAGGTAAAACTAAAGCTCTCACTATTCTGTATACGTATTTGCAACTCCAGATACTGCACTTTATACTATATCTTTAGAACACCGATCATGATCTTCAACAACACTTTTCATTCCTGCCTCGAAATCAGCTGACTCAGCATGTTCATAAGTTTTGCAATAACTCTGTGAATGAAGACAGGATTTACTATCCCCATTGTATATGTTGCGAGATTGAAGCACAGATGGGCTGTGATTCACCCAAGAGTATCTAGTGAAGAATACAGCCACAATATTATTAAAAATGTCATATTCATATACATAATTCAAGTATAAGCAATATCAGTTTATTCAAATAAAGTCTGCCCATTTTAGCTCAATTTTATACTTGAGTTCACTTTTATCAAAAGAAATAAGTAAGACTATTAAGAATGTAAAGGCTGAAAAGCCTTCTCCTCAGATAAATTAATGTTTAAAACAGTATATATCAGACAGTAATCACAATTTAGGTTGCAATATACTGAATATATGTTTCTGTGAACTCTGTAGTATTTCATGTGAAAATAGATGCCTCTTAAATTACTAAAGAATACACTAGCTGTTCCAAAACAGAAAAGAGAGCCATCTAACAACTACATAAGGACTTATATGAAGAATATAAATATTGCACGAGAACAGCTAAAAGTTCCCTCCAAACCTTACTCCACATAAATTACATTGTCCCCCCTCCAATCTAAACCTGCTTCAAAGTGTTACCAAATTAGAGCCAAACCTGTAGTTTTAAGTGAACTCTGGATTTGTACAGTTGTTTAAGTCTGTTTAACAAGAATGGGGGGGGGGGCATTTTATCCTCCTTCTAATTTAACTTTCCATGAAAATAATAGAAGACATTTTAAAACAGCAGAAAATCAATCCATCGAATGCAAAATAGGCAAAATCATATAAACCCGTGCTCTTTAAATAAGTGATCTACTGAAAACAATAACCCTACAGAAGAAGTTTTCAGCAATATTTGCTCAGGGGATGTGGGAGCCTACTGATTACTTCTAAAACAAGCAAAAACACAAGCTTATTGTCATCCAGCCTATCCTTACACGCAGTGATCTGCATCTCAAATGGAAAATTTTGAGGGATTTGCCAATGGAAAAACTTTGAGAAACCACTGTTCAACAGCACATCTTTGTAGAAATATTTAAACAAGCGGTAACATTTTACTGTCTGCCATTTGTGACCCAACTGCTCTCATACTCTACTAGTCTAAAACTCAACTATGTGTAAAAAAAATCGGGAGGGAATAAAATAAAAGGTGTTACGTAGAGGCGGTAAACGACCTTTACCATCCTTACTGCTCCCTCTGGGCCTGGAGAGCATCCTCCCCTTCTGGAGGTTTGGGTGCCGGGGTGCAGCAGCCCTGGGGGAGGCCCCGACGTGGGACCCATCCTGTCCCCGTCCCCACAGCGGTGCCCAACCACCCCCGGCTGTCCCCAGGGCCCTGCTCAGGAGCTTTCCTTCTTTAGTATTTCATACTTCTGGAACTACACGAAAATTAAAGAAAATACTGAAATACTGAAACTACATCTGGTAATACCTTTCCATCCACCTTTCAGATTCCTAGAATACACTATACACATAGCTTTTAATTCTACTTTATATATATATTTACAGGTTTGTAGACATTACGGGACACAGTCTTGGATTTTAACAAAACTTTATGAAGAGAAAGAGAAGAAGTAAACTCTAAAAGAACAACAGAGCTATACAACAGTGCGGATGCCAAACAAATTCCAAACATTTAGCAGTTGAAAAGTGATGATACATTCCAGAACACAAGCCTGGTAATCCTAATAATGGAATTACTTTATGTGATATTATCATTTAATTAATTTTTCATAAATAATAAACTTTTTAAATAACTCCTGTTGCTTAATTAGTTTGGACTACCCTCCTTTTTCCTCCTATCAACCAATTCTGGTTGATATTACTAAGTTGTTAGGAAGCTGTTATTATGGAGATTGCTGTGCTGTGGCTGCCTCCTTGTGCATGTATACTCATCATTCAGACCTTCCCATTTTCATGACTCCTGACACATGCACTGGGCCATATGCCACATCCTGTCACTTAATGGAGGTATATACACCTGTGCCATGAGGTCATGCGGCATGTGGTGCCTGCCATAGGTTTGGAAAAGATGCTCTTAGGGAGTAAAGAACAATGATGACAATCACACCTTGCCTGCAGACCAGTGCCACTGCTCCAAGATGACATAATCACAGGACAGGATCATTGGATCACAGGAGAATTCATTCAGGCTGGAAGGGACCTCAGGAGGTCCAACATCCTTCTCTAACCATGTTCAGCCAGAGGCCAAATCAAGTGCCTTGGGGCTTTATCTGGTTGGGTCTTGAGAACCCCCATGGATGGAGACTGTACAACCTCCCCGGGCAGCCTTTTCCACTGCCCCACCGTCCTCACGGGGAAAAAGTTTCTCCTTACCTGAACATCTCGTTTCAACTTCTGCCCATTGTCTCTCATCCTCCCACCTGGCACTGCTGTGAAGAGCCTGGCTCCATCGTCTTGATGAGCTCCTCACAGGTGCCTGGGGGCTGCTGTTAGGTCCCCCCCAAAGTTGTCTCTTCTCCAGGCTGAACAAGTCCTGCTCCCTCAGCGTCCCCTCACAGGGTAGGTGATCCAGCCCTAACAATCTTAGTAATCCTCTGCTGAATATGCTCTGGTTTGTCAATGTCTTTCTTATATTGGAGGGGCCCAAAACTGGACATAGAATTCTATGTCCTAACATGTGCTGAGTAAAGGGCGAAAATATTTCCTTCACTCTTCTGGCTGTGCTACTGTTAATGCAGCCCAGGATGCTGTTGGCCTTTGGTGCCAGGGCACACTGCTGGCTCATGTTCAGCCTGCTATCTACCGCAATGCCATTTGCAGAAGTAGGAGGTTGATGGATCACAGATCTGCTGACTAGCTACGCTCGAAATGTGCAGTCCATGGAGAGAGACATCAGAGCCACCCTGCAACTGAGTGAGAAGCTGGTGCAGGGTGAGAAGTCATAATGTGCTGGCCCCAAGAGTTAGGTTCTTGCTCAATACGTGAGACCAGACAGATCTGATTTCTTACCAACAGGACCATCAGCACCCAAACTAGTGAGAGGGGATAATACTGGAAATCAGCAACTCTTTTTCAATCAACAGTAGTTATATTAAGGATGTTGCCTAACTTGTCTTCAGGAAAAGAGTTTGTTTAATGGAAAGTGTCCAAAACACTAAACAAAGAAGCCAGTATCATGGGAAAAGAACATGGAAATAAGATCAAATATGAAGAAGGGATAACAGAGGTAGACACACATTTGTTGCTGTAAGGACACAAAGCTAGAGGCTGGCCTAGATTAGCAAAAGTGTAAACCTGGGTAAAAAGCACAATCTGCAAACTCTCATGAAACTGCACAAAAAGAACCTTAATCATTCCTATTCAAAAAACGCTCTAATGTGGTAAGGAAGTTGATTTCTATGTATTTTTTGTCTTCTATGGTTGGTAAAAGCAAATGGCATCGGAATACTGCACTACATCTATTTGTGTGTGTGTACAAACATGTGCTTTCAAAGGTACTATCAGCCTGTTAAGGATTAAACAGCAGCCAGAACTCCCCCACAGCTGGAGTTCTGCCAGAGGATGTACTTAAATCTCTGGGAACCCAAAGAAACAACTCCAGGCTCAAAAGCACACGCGTATTAAAAGTGGGTTGCAGTTTTCATGAGGGATGCTAAACAGGGGTTCTGTACCACATATGTCAAGCAGCTGTGTGGTCTAGTATCCTGACCCGGAAGAGAGGATAAAAACCCTTATAAAAATGGTTCCCCTAGATCTATCAAATCTGATTCTTGGATACACCTTTGCAATTACTCTTCTATCAAAACACAGATGAATAAACAAAAATAAAAAGAAATAAATACATATGAATACATATATATGTATATATATGTATATCCTACAAATAAAAACCCAGAACACTAAAAGTCTAGAACATTAAAGTCTCTTTAATGGTATCTATTGATAAAGCAATAAAATGAAATCATGTGGCTGTTACTTGCACTTTTACAAAACTCAACAAAGCATACAACTATTTATATCCAGAGTATTTGTCCCAAAAATGATCTAGCAAACAGAAAACCTTTGTAAATTCATGGGTGTAACATGGCATTCAAAAACACGTACAGTTACATCATCACTGGGAAAAAGTCCTGCAGCAAGTAATACCAGACACAACATCTCTCTGATGTGACTTCATTAGGCTGTTACCTCATTAGCATTTGCTGTTTATAAGGAAATTAATGATTGTGCAGCTCTTGAAATACTACATTATGTCAGCTACCATTACAGCAGGATGAGAAATAAGAAATCGTGTACGTACTAAGACAGTCTTTTAGAATTATGTAATTGAGCTGGCCCAGGACTCTTCCGCACATGCATGCAATGACAGAAAATGTAAGGAATTTGTTTTATTTTAAATATTATTCACCAACTTTAATTAGACTGCCAGTCTTCCGATTCAGCAAAGTCATATGAAGAAGACTGCAAGATTTTATTTGCAAAACAGCGGTTGTTGACTCACCAATTTTATGGGAAGCGGAAAATGTTAATTTGTGAGAATCTTTTTCACTGCCTCAGACAGTCACGGCTTTTATTAAAGTGAGATGGCTTGAAAAAACTAACTAAACAGATAAAACTGCTGATATAGTTTTAAATGTAATTTAGGAAAAAGACTACAAATACTGTCTGCAAAAGTACTATATAAAAAACACTGTACTCTTAATATATACAAAGCTGTCTCTACACAAGCATGCAGGATATTACCTATCTCCTAAGAAGGTCCACATAAATGTACGAATGAAAATTGCCTGTCCTATGGTATCTGAATTTTCAGTTTACAAAATCATGTAAAAACCTTGTTCCACTGGAGTCAAAAGCAAAACTCCTACTTAGTCAATGTGACTAGAATCCAACGTGTTTCCCAATCTCGTAGTTTTACAGGCAGCCTTGAAAATGCACAAAGACTTAACACAAATCCAGTCTTGTATTTTTCCATACTAGTCCAGTCCTGGACTTACACAATATAATTCACCAGATTATATGTAGCACACTTTGCTCTTTTGGTGTAAGTCAGTACGAGACAAAAAATCAATCCCTGAAACATGATCATCGTACCTTCTGATATAGTTTCTCTAACCTATTGAAATGGGGGCTGGGATGTAACTGGGATGTAAGAGGTCCCCTAGTCCACCCTTTCACCTAATGCACGATAAAATTTACCTGACATTCAGGAAGGAGATCAAGTTACCACGAGTTAATGAGCTACTGGCTTCCACTTGCTTGTGATAAATGACCATGTATGTACTCTTAACCCAGAGCAAATTCAAGTAAAACACAGTAAAAACAACTTTGCTAAAAGAGGTGTAAGCAACTGGTTTTTTAACATTCCCATTAAACTTTAGACTCTCCCTGAGAGAAATCTAACCATTTCTTAAGACTCTGATAAAATGATTACACAACCTCCCCTGGTACCTGCTCCAGTCTTAACTATCCCTACGAATGCAAGTCTGATACAGCATCCAACTTAAATCTCCCTTGATGCAACTAAAGCTTGTATGTTATCCTGCTTGAAAAGGGCATGCATGAAGAGTGGCTGTTACACTCTTACTCTCACTAAATTCAGACTGTTTCTCACAGCTCATGTTTTCTAAGCCTCTTAATACTCCTGATGCCACCTTGTTGTGGACAGTAAATAGTTTGCCAAAGCAAGCAGGACACATTATTCCAGCGAGTATCTGATCAATGCAAGTACAGCAGTATAAGTAACACTTCTGTTAATACACGTATAAGCTTTTTTCTCTTTTTGTAAGTCACAACACTGCCAACACACTGATCCCCAGGTATCTTTTTTGCAATCAGTTATCTCGTTTCATATTTGAAATTTTGATTTTTTCCCCCTAAGCATTGTGCCTTGTTTACTGAATTTCACCTTATTGAGTTCTGGGTGTCGTATCCACTTTTCAAGAACATTTTTAATCCTAAATGTATTCTTCAGAGTGCTTTGGTGTCACACAAGAATTTTACAAGAGTATTCTCTGTTCTGTCACTTAATGAAGGTATTGAACAGTAACAGAGCTGGGACAGAAAGACGGCTCTAGGATTCTGTTTGATATATCCTCCCATCATGACAGAAAACTTAAAATTACCCTTAAGAGGATGTTTTGAACCCATTGTGCTTCCATTTTATGCTGATTTCACCTTAACTGCCTCAACCTAGTTTACTCACCAGAATGTGGTATCAGAAGCCTCACTGAAATGTAATCACATGTACCTCTTTTACTGTCTCCCCCTTCTTTGCACAGAGAGTTATCTTCCAAGAAATGGTTTAGAGGATAAACACAAAAACGGTTTAGACATATCAAGGTGAAAACATTGAATCTTCAACCTTAATTTTTAATGTTGTCTCTAATTTCCTTATGATGTTTTGCAAAGCCTATTCTTTGAGTGAAGTCACTGCAGTTTGTTCTTGGACCATTTTTATTCTGGAAAAAAAGGTGGTGTGAAAATCTGGAAAAAAGTCTGTCTTGGAAAAGCTCAGTCCATAGGTACTATAGAAGCCAATTCAAGACAGATTTGCAAAAGACCCAAAAATCATTGCGATGAGAACAGTGACTGGCAACAAGGGCTCATCATTAACATTATTAGATTCTGATGAGGAGGATAAAAATAAAGAATCAAATTCTGCTTTTATTTGCATTCATCACTTGGCTGGCTCTGGACTACTTGTTTCCAACAGCAATCCAAAAGGAAGGAAAAAGGCAGATGTGTAATTCCATGGATGCTCCTCAAGAACCACAAAATGTAAGTAACGACATCTAAGGGTAAGTAGGAACAAGAAACATGACCCAAGTCCTACAACTGTAAGTAGTTGTAGCTTTTTAGGTGTATCATTCCAGATGCTAGCCTATTGTGCTCTACAGCTGCAGCAAAACCCCAGAGCATGCAATACTCCTGCGTCCATGCATGCCCATCTGCCCCAGAGGCAGGAAAACAGCAGAATTATCACAGCAGCAATACCCAGGATTGCATCTCACTGACTTATCATCACATCTCCACCTGTTCCCCTACGCACACAGGATGAGAGCAAAGAAAACCTAAGCTCTGAACAGCTGTGTCCACATTAACAGATACTGTCTACTCCAACAGGAGCAGATTTGTAAAGTAAAACAGCTTGTCCTGATATTTTAGGAAGTTTTACACTGGACTGGACCTAGTCTGATTCCGTGGTCTGAACGCTCATTAGCAGTTAAGGGTACTGGTGTGTTCCTAGTACATCTTCTGATTTAGGTTCACTCAAAGGGAATCCAGCTTGTGTGCTCCAACATCACTTTGTGATACGAACCTCAGCTTGGTAATTGCAGAAGATTGGGAGATTTGCCTCACAAGCAAACTCCTGCTCTGAACTAAAATGCTAACATACATGCATCTGATGATGCTGAACTCCTTGCATTCATGAGGTCTGCCATTCTCTTTGCAAAGAACTGTACTGGTTTTGTAGCCAAGACCAGCTGTGAACAGGAGACAGAAAATGGCTAAGACACATAACTGAAGCATTCATAGCAAAAAAAAATGAGTTCAGCTGTGTGAAAATTTTGAAAATTGGCAAGTATTTTCTTCACATATGAAATGGAATTAATTACACAAATTATTCTTTTAAGCAGCATTACAATCGGCTGCCATTTACCTATGGATAAATTCTGTGAAGTGAGGATTATCCTTAGCCATTGATATCAGCGCAAATGGAATACTGCATAACGGAGAGTTGGATGCCTCTTTCCAGTTTCCTACAGACAATTCACATCTGGAAGCAATATACTGTTTTAGCTCAGGCTGGACCACGTGCTAATAAATCCTTTCAGAGTTTATCTGGCTCTTTGCAGGGCCAACCTGTTTGTCCCTCCACTGTATTCCAGAGCTAGTACCACTGGGGAAGAAGCTACAGAGATATCCAGGTGACTGCAAACAGAGGCAACTTTTGTCTGGCTGGGCACAGTAATCCCAGTTCAGTGCCAGTCCTGTTGACTCAGCAGCAGAGGAAGCAGCAGTCTCCTCATCAGGGTTGGGAAGGTGGAGGAGCAGGATGAGATGAGGCCCTAGGCTGACATGGAGAAAGGGGGAGATGACAGCCAGAAGGCAACACGAGGCTGAAGAGCATGTCTAAGGCCTCAGAGATGAGAAGAGCAAAGCTGTGGTTGTGGTTGCTGTCCTGGGCATGGGAGGGTGACATGAGGAGGTGAGGAGGAGATGGTGACAGTGGTAAGTGTCTCCTTGCTACATTCCCCCTGCATTTTTGGAGGGCTTTAACACATGGTGAGCAGCGCTCAGGAATGCGCACGGCCAGCTCAGGTGCAGAGCAGCCAGCCCCTGCTTTGTCCTCCTGCAACCTGGAGCACCGGGAAGATAGTGCAGATATCCCAGCTGCCTGGCTGCAGTGACCTCACTCAGCTGCATTTCTCTGGGTGTAGCCTCTGTCATTTGGATTTATTTATATATTTGTATTTTCCAGGATGTCTCAGGGCCTAGTCACCTTAGTTAATGAAGAGCTGAGTATTCGATTTCACTTTTCTAAAGCCTATATTTATCATAGTTCTCCAGAACGTGTTTTAACAGCTATTTCTCAAGTGTGTTGGCTGACTCCTATGGTTAGCAAAAGTGTTTGACATATTTTCTAGGCTTTGCGATGCTCCTGAGAAACCAAAGTAATTTTAATATACTGGATTAAAATGTCACAGTATGTGATTCAGTCTTTTGATAATGATTTGTCCTTTAATTCATCAGTAGCATACAATCATTACAGAATTGTTTTAACAAAATGTTATTACAATTTTCCCCTGTCTGCATTTGTTTGCAGCGACTTTAATTCAAGTGATAAGGAAGAACGTAATACAAATTCCTTGTATTTGTACTATAACCTAAAATAACCTGGGAGAATTACTTAAATTTTAACTTATGTTCATGCTAAAAATAGCTTTTTATTTTTCCTCTAACGATCTCAGTCTAGTGTGCGGCTCCACTGCGCAAGCACAGGCCTCGGCGCCATGCACCCAGTGGCCGTATGCAGCCTGCAGCATGTTTCAACCCACTCACACTGCAGCCACACAAACAAGTTACTACACTTTAATGCACTACTGTGCATAACAAGTCCAAATAACCTTGAGAAGGTTCTAGAAACCACAGTTTTTCCACAATAATTTACTCTTCAGTGAACAGGCAGAACTGCTGCCCTGGGGAAGAGAAGAGATTTGGTAGGAGCCGGAGGAAGCTGAGCTGTTGGGTTGGAGGCCAGGCTGGGAGGCCTGTGGCAAGAGCAAGGACCAAGCAGCAGGGGCAGCGTGTGCTGGGAGCTGCTCTACGAAACTCAGCATGAAATAAGGGGTTGGATGGTGGACCCGTGGGAGCTGGTGTGTCCACGGTGCTTGCAACAGGGAGTGGGGGGGCGGTATGGGAACGGGGCGGCACTGCACGTACAAGGCACCTGCACCTCAGCTGCGGCAGTCGTGGATAAGCCCCTGCAATGCACGTACAAGGTGCTGGTAAATCAAAATCACGTACCTAATGCTGGTAAATCAAAATATTTAATGACCCACCCATTCATTTCAGTTTTGCAGGCCTGTTATTTGCAAATATGAAGTTTACTTCAAATTATTTAAAAGCAAGCTTTTTTCTGGTTTTCTTATCTACTTCCGAAAGCCAAAGCACTCGTGTGTGTGTAGAAGCAAACAAGCACCGTCCAGGCATGCCTTCTCACAGATACATTAATTTCCAATTACGCCTAGTCTAATTTTCTTTAAAATGCACACAACTTTTAACGGTTTTGATACTCACTCTTCCCCCACACCTTCACCAAGACCTGGCACTTAAGCACCCCGCTCCCGCCCCTCCCTCCCTCCCGCAGCTGAACCCCCGGGCGCCGGGGGGTCGCCGGGAGCCGGCGCGACGCCCAGCGCGCGGCTGCGGCCACTTCCGAGCGACTTCATCGCGCGCGGCAGAGGCAGGGTAGGACCCGGTGCGCTAAGTCTTAAGGAGCTTTTTAAAAATAGCGGAATGACCGAAAGGATCACTGTGTACACAGGGAAAAAAAAAGGAAAGAAAATTAAAAAGAATGGAAAAGGCGGGGGGAGGGTTAGCACCTCGCTGTAGCAGCACGAGGAAAAACGGTTGCAAAACTCCAGGCTTTCGGGGCGCAGACGCGCTCGCCGGGGCGGACCCGAGCCGGGCACGGCTGCCGGCGGCACCGGCGCATCCCTGCGCGCCGCGCTGCCCCCCGCGCCCCGCCGCGGCCGCGGCGCCCCCGCGTTACCGTGTAGTGGCGGAAGCCGGCCAGCTGCTGGGCACTCACGTACCGCGCCCGCCGCATCGCGCCGCCGCCCCGCCGAGCTCCGCGCCGCGCCGGGCGGGGACCGAGCCGAGCCGAGCCGAGGGGAGCGGAGGGAGGCGGCGGGGCCGCGCCGGGGGCGGGCGCAGGGCGGCTCCCGCCCGCCCGCCCGCGTCAGGCCGCGGCCTGGCCCGGCTGCTCGGCGGCCGCCGAGGGAGGGCGCCGGGGGGCGCGGGGGGCTCCCGCCTCGGCCCCGCGGAGGGGAGGCGCTTCGCCGGCCGCCAAGCCCGGGAGCCGCTCGGGGCTCTAACAGCCTGAACCGCCTCCTCGCTGCTGGGACCCTGCCCGGCGGTAGCTGAAGTCGTGCTGCAGAACGAGGCCCTCAGGCTGGGGTTTTTTTGGTTAAAGGTGCTATGACAGATGCCGTGTTCGTAGTATGTGCTGATATGCGCCTGTGAAGTTGCTGTGCAAAACAGTGTTACTGAAGTGACGCATTTGAGAAGCAGGTGGTGCTGTGGATTAAACATTTTACTGGCATTCCTTCTGAGCGATCATCTGCGTATCGCATCTCTCTGTTGAAACACCAGCAGCGAGAGACCTGGCTCTCACATCAGCCTGCAGTACATTCAGTACTTTCTGATTTCCAGAGAGGAGGCGAGGCAGCGGTGTAGGCATAAAACTGAGGAAAAAAAGAGGCATTATGTTTCAGCTGGAAATGCATTTAAACCTATGGCTTGACTCCTTTCATTACCTTCCCTGTGTACTATTAGATGGAGAGTCAACATGGTGCACATCAGTCCCTGAGATCTTCCTGACCAAATGGAATCCATCCAGAAGCAAATTCAGTTAATACCCATTACTTACACTCTACAAGCTCTTCCAGGCTACGAGTGTGCTGTGCGAACCAGTGTTATTTCACAAACTCTGCAAGTCTGATAGGAATTTCGGACAAGTTAAATTCATTAAGTGCAAAGTACATACAAAAGTTCTTGTTCTGTGTTATTAATTATACATTAATCACCTGAGATGTGCTTACACCTACATTCTGTTTCCAGTAACAGCCTCTGAATTTCAGCTCTTGAAAACAACCCAAACTCTACTACTGAGCTTCAGATTACTGATAAAATCCAATTCCATTTTTTCTTGAAGATACTGGTATTTGGATCTGAAAATTTTCAGGAGCCAACTGTAATTCTAATTAATGTACTGGATTTTGGGTTGAGATCCCCTTTACCTCTTACTACTGGGTTTAAGGTACAATACGCTATTGAATTAATGTACAAGGGTAACTGAGAAAAGACTTGTGACAACTACTGCAGTCAGCAGAGGTTTTTAATGGAAGTATTTAATGCAATACTAAAACTGACCAAAGAGGTTTACAGTATCACTTCCACTTGCTAACTCCAACATTCATAAGTCTCAAGCACAAAAGCAGAGGATTATCTTAACGAGTGGGAGTGTGATGAACACTGGTAGAAAAGGTGCTTGCTTTTTTGAAAACAAGAAGATCACAGACTATTTTTGCTTTGCCAACCTCCTCTAAATTCACGTTAAGAAGAGCTGCCATAAGGAAGAGGAGTATTAGGAGAACTGCCATTCAGCAGTTTACCATTCAGAAAACAGATCAAGTGAGATCAGACAACAAAAAAGAGCATTTATAGAACACAAGTTTTATTTCCTGTTTTTTTTCTTAAAACTGTCTTGGTGATAAATGAATCACGTCTTAAAAAATACTCCACTGAACAGAGAAGGTAAAAGACTGCACATGTGTAAGACTATGATTATATGACTTTATACCTCAGCGTGTTTTATGTCTACAAATGACCACACCAAAGGAGGCCACTTTAGATGAGATAAACCAAACAAAAGGAGAAGGACTAGTAACTGCGTGTGAAATATTACAGAAGGAAAGAACAAGCTATGACACAAGTAACATGATGTTTGAGGAAACTATGGAAATTATATTGATGTGTTCTAGTTTTTGATTTTAGAAACTTACTAGATTTAGGCATCACAATTCATATGAATGGTTGTCCCTCATGATCCAGCACTTGGGCTAGCCACCTCTGAACCATGTGGTTTACCAGTATACCTTATGTTCTCTCTGTTTCCGTGCACAGCAGTGTGGGTATTTAGAGGGTTATCCCATGCATACTTTTTTTTTTCAGGCTGAAATGTTTTAGAATCCTTTTCTGGACAGTTGTCTCAGCTCTGGTCCAAGCTGTCTGTCCTATATGCAGGACTGTGGGAAAAAAACGTGGAAATGGCATGAGCACTGTAGCCCATTCCCCTGTGTCCTTTCTGGAAAGTGAATGAGCTGTAGTCTGAGTGAGAGTGGAGCTCTCCATTCTAACTGGCACCAGCAAGTGGGTACAGTAACTTGAGAGAAATTTCATTTCATGAATTTGAGTGTGAATGAGACAGGCAGTAAGACAAAACCCAAATCAGAGCACAGGTAACTTTCACTATAGAAATGGCTTAAGTTTTATAACAGCTTTAGCAGGGAAATCCTTCAAGGCCAAATCTGAATCCAGTGAAATCAGCAGAGGAATTCCCAGGTGTTACATGCTTTTTACTAATTATTTATAGTACTGACAGAAAAATAGTAACTTATTTTGAAAGAGCATGTATATTCTACCGCTGGCACAAGCAAAACATGCTAAAAAGAATAACTGATTTACATAAACAGATGTTATTAAAAAAAAAAGGAATCAAACATCAAGACAGGTTGTATTCTTTATCCATCAAAATGGCAGGAAATGAGATGAGGGCCCAGGATGGCTTAGAATGTATCCTTGGCTTTCAGGAGTTTTCTGTCTTTGTTACAAGTTATATTAATAAAATAATAATTTAATAAAAAATAAATAAGAACTTCTTGTATAGGGAATATTGCCTAGTGTGGCAACTTCAGCTTTTGATAATTTATGACAGTGACTTGCTTAATCCCCAATTTAAAGCTGCATATTATACAGTAGCTTTTATCTAGGAGATACCTAATAGCACATTTCTGGCTCCTTCAAGAAGATAAGAAAACGCAGAGAGCACAGCCAAATGATTAGCTGCTAAAGCAGCCAAAGAAGAGACTAATGTATCGAGAGGAACAGGTAAAATGGGAGCAACTTGAGACACCACAGATTTCCCTTGAATATGTAATATCTAGGACTCAGGTAGTGCTTCCCTCTGCATTACCATGAGGTCTTGCAAAAGAAAAATATCATGATGCAAACAGGTAAAAATTGTGCCTGAGAGCCACAAAAGCAGCTGAATCAGGGATCTGTTGACATTCAGGATGCCTACGCTGCAAAAGCAGAAAGCTGTTCTAGGATCACTAGAGTCAGGCTAGAGGCTTAGTTTAAGTTTCAGGCCCCCCATAAACTTTTCTTGATTTGTTAACCTCATTTATAACTCAAGGCTGTTTAATCTAGTATTTGTACTGCGTGCTAGAAAATGATCACCTGTCCTCAAAAATTGCTGTATCAGTTCCAGAGCCAGTTGTCCATTTGCAGTTTCACAGTTTGCCCATGGTCAGAGGTACGCTCCATGAAGACAGACATGTACTGAGAGTTCACTGAGGGGACCTTAAAGGTGACCTCCAATTTTGTTTAATCAGCTAAATGAGGGCTATTTTTGTTACATCAACAAAAACTATTTGAAGACCACTTTGTGAGTTTCAGAATATGGTCCTAATGCTTAGAAACTTGCTTCATTGATAATGAACTGAATTCACAGGTAGTGTTTAGAAAACAAATGATAGGAAAAAACGGCAAATAGCATAGCCAGATTATGTTTTGTTAGCCATAAGAGGTTGCAATGGAAGTGCGATGAGCAACCAGTGTGTACTGCAGTCCTCTCTTTTGCCTGTTTTCTAGTGTATCTGTGGTGCACTGGGCATCATGCAGGGGCAATGACCACTGCTTTGGGCTGCGTTCCACTGGGCACTGCTCTCTTGGGACCATTTCAGAAGGTGTGCCTCCATATGCAGCACTGTTACAGCCTCTCTCTTCCTCTGGGGCACTCATCAGTGAATTATGTTGGATACTGCAGATATGTGAAGGGTGACCTGGCCATAGGAGCAGGTCTGATTCCTTCAGTTTGTGTTTGGACTCTCTGTGATCCTGGAGCTGCTTAGCAGACATGGATAACATGGTGTAGAGAATCACCCAGCTGAAGGACAAGGAATGCTGAGTATCATAGGCTGTGCTGGACGTGTCTGGGTACAACCCTGCGGCAAGGCAAGTGATTCTGGGCAGATACAGGCCCGTTGTGTGAGGTTTCTGGGGATGCCTATCCAAGTGCTATCTGGAAAAGAAAAGTCATCTGTTCTGAAAAGAATGTGTATAGAAATAAAATGAGCAGTTGTCTTGCACAACAGCAAGTTATTCCACAGCAATGCATGCTAACTTGCTCCTGAGCCAGGCAGCTCTTCCTTGTTCCAGACTGTGATTCATAGCAGTGAACAGACCTTACGCTGAGAGAAAGGCAGGCTCACAAAGTAAGCACTATGTGGTGAAGGGATATATTTAAAGAAGATGGAACCAGTAATAGGAAAAAAGTAGGGTTTCAGTTTGGGGAAGCCTAGGGAGGGGCAATGGCTTTTGGTTCTTAGCTGCATTACTGCAAACTTTGGAATTATAAGGTAGCCTCTCCTGAGATGAGCCCAGGGGACCTACTATCACAGAGGACTATTTAAACACCACAGCTTAATTCTTGTTTTGTCTGCATCCATTGCATGCTGTAGATCACAGCTCTTCAGAGATCTTCTCCATATTGCTGTGGTGATGAAAGAAATATTCTTAAAACAAAAAATCAGGTAGTACTATACTAGTAAATACAACAGGCTTGAACCCATTCTCTGGCTGGTAAGGCAAGTGGCATGGTACATCTTGTGACCATATAATTAATCTCTTTTCTCCTTCCAAGTCAAGGTGGCCTCATCCATACTGCCTACTGAGAACATGTTCTGGCTTGGGCCATCTCCTAAACAGTGCCAGGGGCATTGCTTGGGAATGCACCAGCTAGCATGGGCCTAAACCAGGCCAGGGAGCCCACTGACAGCTGAACAGTGAGGACAGTCACAGGACAGTACTCAAGCCTGTGACCTTGCTCCCTTTAGTTCACTAGTATAGATGTGGCCAGTGGCAAAGTCTGGGGCATGGGGGACCACACTGCTCACACATTTACCATGTTCCCAGCCCCGCTTTGGTTACTCCAGCCAGCTTTCTTCAGGCTGCTAGAAAGCAACAAGGCTTAAGCGGTACGGATGCAAGTGAGTCCATGCCACTCAGCCTTCTTTCCTTTAGCAGTAATAGATGTAGCCTACAAGTATAGATACAGTGGCTTTAAGTGAAGTTGAAGATCAACTTTTTGCTTTCCAACTAACAAGATCTTCTTGACTGTAGACAGCTGGCAGTCCCCATAACCTTTTCAACATATTATTCTTCCTTGTGCATGGTATTATCTTAAGTGTTTTTCAATAAAAGTTTTTGCAAAGTGTTAAAGGCAAGGGCACACCTTAAAAAAAGAGATAAAAATGATTATGCTAAATTAGTATTAATATTTGCCCTAAGAGAGGAAATTCAGTTTCAGATTAACTCAGTTTTATATAGTGCAGTGTTATCATTATTTCAATAACTTTAAATGTTGCTGAATTAAATGAACAGGAAGAACTCTAGTGCAAGTAAACTGGCATTAAGATTGAAGTGAAAAAAGTGCCATTTTTTTCCGGCTCAGAATACATGGATGTATTTTTTTGCTAGTTACAGCCAAAACAGATTACTTTCAAGATAGATGATCAGTTTTAGCTTTGAAAAACTTATTTTATTTGCATTTATCTTGTTAAACTAGAGATATATAAGAGAGGTAATATGGGTCCCAAGTTTAACTGTCTGTAGAAAAGTTATTTACTTATATTTCTTTTTTAGCACAGAACACAGAAATTGCAGGAAAAGATATAAAAACGTCAGCCATTATAAAATAGTGCACAGTGGCTGGTGGTGTGATGCTGAGATGCTAGAAAGACAATACAGTGTGTGCTAACAAGGCCTCTGCCCTGTACAAAACCACCCTCTGCTGGTCAAGTGTGGAGCAACCCTAGGATGGATCTCTTCCACGTTGTAGCTTTGTGACTTGAGGGCAAGAAGACTTGTTTAAAGATTCCTCATGGATATGTTGATTCATTTAAAAGCTATTTTTTCTTTTGATTTTCAAATTATCATATATTAACTTTCAATTCCTGTGAATGTATAAAGTTTACTCCATTTGCTTCACTGAAACCTGGCATCCCCTGAGTGTTTTTTGCCAAGTCTGTACCTTCTCTCAGCAAAGCCATATATGATATTGTGGAATAGTCCGGTTTAATTTATTGTGGAACTGACATCACACCTTTGGGATTAAAGAGTCTGAACTTTGTTATGTTGTTCCCTGGCAAACCTTAGAAAGCTGGTAATCATCAGAACGTAATGCAGTCTGCAGAACAAAATGTTATTTTGGCTCTAGACCGGGTGAACCAGCCTAGGCCTTGGGATCATCTATTGCCAGATAATTCATAAATATCAAACTGACATTGAAGGGCACATTCTAAAATCCTTAATCAGTAAATCCTTAATCAGTTTTTTCTCCTCTACCTCATAGTGATAAAGTGGCTGGGATGTTTGTGACTCTTTAGACTTCACTAAGGAAATGACCCAACCCAAAATCTCTAGATTTGAATTTGACATTGTTCTTACTAGGTTTTATTCACTGGAAAACTTTTAAAGCTGTAACTTAATGTTTCACAAGAGGAAATTAATCCATAAACTCATGTCAGAATGAAAGACAAATGTATTCAGTCAGTGGAAACAAATTCTCCAAGCTTCACTCATTTAAGTCTCCTTATCTTTTGATTAATTTGTATAAACTACATTTTGTTTCTTTGAGAGAGTTCTTTCTATATATGGATTGAGAAATATTATCTGTGTAATCAAGAGCATCACAGATAAATAAATGCTCTTCCTTATGAACTTCACTAAAGACAATTTTATTGTTAACAGGAATTTTACATTTTTCATAGAACTATAATGCAGTTAAAATACAAAAAATGTACTATGTCATAATATTCCTTGAGCAATGGCAATTTTGATCTTGAGCACACATGTAGTGAATCAGTATATCAGATAAAATAGCAGACTCAAACTGTCCCTTAAGCCAGCAAGAATACAGATGTGCTTGCAGATGTATGTGAAAATTTTTTCTTCAAAAATGGTGTAGCTAAAAATGTTAATTATGTCATCCACAAGCATAACCCACCAAGATTTTTAATGAACTTGAAGAAAAACATACTGGTATTATACAGCTTTCTTAAGCTCTTGTGAAGAAGCTAGGCACAAATTATTCTTTCTCCACAGAAACATTAATTTAAAAGCAATCACCCTTCTATTTTAATTTATAATATATGGGGTTGCTTTCTGACAAGTGATTTAGCTCTAATGTAGCCTATTTAATGGAATAGTACAGTAACATATTTCTTCAAATATCAAAGAAAACCACTTTGATATATAATAGAATTCATTTGACAATCTAATAATTGTAGAAATACTGCTAAGTTCTGGAAGGATGAGAACAGAGTGCTTTTAACTCTGTTTGACAAAACAATCAAAGGCAGTATGAGCTCTGGATGATGATGTTTCTGGCTCTGCTCTCATTGCAAAATCCATTTTAATTAGTGGTAGTTTTATAAAGGGAATGTGTGATGGGTATTGGCCACAGGGTGCCTTGGAAAAATACAAAATGTAAACTATAGACATACATACATATAATTAGGGTTTAATAATAAAAATTGCAGTCATATAGTGCATTCCCTGAAAATGTGTGCTTTAGAAATTCTAGTTAATTAAGCTTAAGATACAAGATACAATTACCTCATTTTGCAAAGACTGTTTAT
Organism: Dromaius novaehollandiae; assembly: GCF_036370855.1. NCBI lineage: Eukaryota > Metazoa > Chordata > Aves > Casuariiformes > Dromaiidae > Dromaius > Dromaius novaehollandiae. Next base: position 139,027,834 of record NC_088099.1, on the reverse strand, counting down.
TATTGTTTCTGAAGAACAGCACTGACAGGCCTAAGTGACCTTCTCAAGAGCACACAGAAAGTTTGATATACAATAAAAAATAACCCAAATATCCCTTTTCCGCCAATGCTTCCATTTGCATCACAAAAAAGTTTTTCCCTTCAGTAAGTTGCAATTAACTGTTTTGTGGAAGAAGAGTTCAATGCACAAAGCAATTTTTAGTCCGTACATCTTAGCTCTGATATGACTTTTTCCTGTAAATTTATCTGCTCATTTGTCCTTAGTTTCGGGAGTTAAAAATCTTAAATTAATGGCTTAACTAAGAACATGTTTTTCATACAGCATCTTGCTTTGCATTTAGGTATTACTTGTTGCTTGGGCATTTAGCCAGGGTTTAGATAGCGGTTGCTTTGTTTATTTCCTTGCGGTGTTAAGCAGCAAAACTCAGTTCTGAGATTTTCTTTTGAGTTAATTTGGCTATCGCGAAGGACGCGCAGGCTGAACGCAGGCTGAGAGAGCTCTTTCTACCCCGAACCCACTGCTGACAGGAGCTCCCCGCCCGTCCCGGGCGCCGCCCCTCAGCTAGCGAGGCCGCTACGAAGAGACGACTCGGGCCTCTCCAGAGCCCCGGTGCCCAGCGCTCCCCCCGCCGCCTGCTTCCCCGCAGCCCCTCCGCGTGAGGCGGCGGGGGCAGCACCGCGCGGACGGGCCGAGGCACCCGCTGTAACGGGCAGAGCCAGCTGCGAGGTCACCAACTGGCGCACCCGCCAACGGCTCCCCCGCGCCCGGCTCCCGCATGGCGCATGCGCCCACGCCGCGCGCCGGGCAGGCGCTTAGCAGCCCCCGCTTTCTATCCCCCCCGCCCTCGGAAACATCCGCCTTCCCTACACGTCACCCGCACTGCACCGCGTCCGCCCAATCAGGCGCCGAGGCTTTCGCGGCGCCAAAGCTGCAAAGGGAGGGGGCGTGCGAGGAGCGGGCTGGGGACTCCCCTGCCACGTGACGAGGGACGTGGCCGCCTTGGCAGGGGGAGATGCCCAGTAGGAAGGTACCTGCGTGTGCGCGCGCGAGGAGTGGAGGGGGGCGCGCGGCGCCGTGGCCACGGGAGGGGGGAGGGGGCTGCTGGGGCGGCCGGGCCCGCGCGGCGGCGTAACGGCCGCCGTGGCCTTGCCTGGGGGCTGCGCGGCGGCTGGCGTCAGCGCCGCTCGGGGGAGCTCCTGCGGCGCTCTGCGCGTCGGCGGCTCCGCGGCCCGCCCGCGCTCCCGGTCAGCCTGCGGCCGGGCCGTGCGGCTGCGAGCGCGGGTAGCGGTGCCTCGGGCTCGGCGCCAAGCGCGGGTGTTGGCGAGGGAGGAGCCGCCGGGCGTGAGCGCAACCGCGGCTGGCGGCTTTCCGCTCCGCCGAGCTGGGAGAGATGCTGCAAAAAGCCCCTAATCGCAGGCTGAAATGAGAAGTGTTTCCCGGGAGAGGGAGCGATAACGTCGTTTAATCCTCTCTCCTGGTAGCAGGACTTCTGAAAGCCCAGCAGCGTTAGACATGCGCTCTCTAGGGTGGTCATGATGCTGCTCGTTTCTCTGTGTGTTAACAGGGCAAAAAGTGGCTCGGACCCTGTGAACTAAAGCACGCGTGCAAGTGACCCCTGAGAAACCACCCCCCATGTAAATGCTTGCTTTTATCCGCTGTTTGCAGGCCTACGTTCCAGGTCCTTAAAACTACCGGAAAAGGTGTTTTAACCTTGACCTTTTCAAAAGCAAAACTAGTATGTAGGAATTATGTACAAAACGAATAGAGACAGCCCACCCCACTGGAAGAGGAGGCAGATAAGAAAACTTCTACCAAGTTCTTGATAGTTTGGATTGTAATACAGCTGTTAAACTGACCTTTTGTTCAAGTTACACAATGGAAACACAACTGTAGTGAGCAGAAACTGCAGTTACTTTGAGCTTTTTTTTAATTAGGTGACACTCAGAAATAAGTGTGCTTGAAGATAAACTACAAGAGGAAAAGAGACTTTCGTCCAAACTGCTAGGCTTAATATTTTGCTTTCTTTGGAAAGCAAAGCTTATTTTCTTTGGGTGTTAGAGGGACACAGGAGTGTGACTAGAAAGAGGCATTTCATCAACTGTTTTGTCTTCTCACTTAGGTACTTTGCTTGGCGCATTTGATGATACTTCCAGGATAGTAAGCGGGCTGCAGTTTCTGTCTGATTAATAGTACTTATGCTGGTGTAAAGGTACTGCTGAAAGGCTTTAGACAGACTTAAGAGCCTCATTGTTGTTTGCTATATAAATGCAAATAGAGTTCAAATGGCAGATTTAGATTCTAAAACATTTATTTTTTTATTTAGCATGTGCATCGAAGTGGTGAATATTCCTCCCTCCCTCAATCTTAAAAGTAAATACATTTTAAATGTATTATTCTAAAATAAAAATGTCAAGATGCTTAAAATAACCTGTTATAATTCACTTAAATTACATAGACACTATGCATATTTTCTTCTAAAAGTTTTCAAGTTATCGACCCTGCTAGTGAAAAACTCTGCCCCGTTGAGGTAGAACCAGATCTTTTTGCAATGTAGCTACAGTTTTTGATAGTAATAGTTTTTTCTGAAAACAAAGATAGTGTTTCTCCTTACTGTATCCATCAAAGCTATGCTGATCAAGTAAGAAGACAGCAGTCCTCTCCACTCAATGACTACTCTGTTAATTCGACTATTTTAAAAACAAAACATACCATAAGTTTTTGTTATGTATCCTAAATATTTTGAGTAATTTAATCCTGTAAAAGCTTTTCTAAAATACTTCTGTTTTGACCATTTTGATAGAATCCAGATTTCTCTCTGACTGTAGCTTGACATCATTCATGAATGAAAAGTGAAATTCAAAAGCATTCATGTTCCATGAGGTGTTTTTCCTCAATGTAAACATGTATTATATTACCCAGTTACTTAAATAAGCATGTATAGGTTAAAAACGATGTTGAAAAGGTTTTATATATATATACATATATATATATATGTATATATATATGTATATATATGTACATACACATCAGTCAATGAAAATAGCTTTTCATTGAGTGCTAAAAATCAAAAAAGAAAAAACTTTAAAGCTATGATTTAAAGCTGTCAATCTTATACCTCAACATTGATTAAAAAAAGTTTTTTTTCAAAACTTTTTTTTTTTTAAATATATAAACAGCACGCTGACAGTCATTAAGAGGTAGGTCAGGTCACCGTGACTGTGGTTATACAGTTCAGAATTTTTTTACAAATGACTGCAACTTGATGATAACCTTTCTCAGGATCTTAGGTATTCATGCGAATAGTCTTTGGAAAATATATATGCCTGTTTTCATAGGAATGACTCTTGGCTTAAGTAAATGCAGACTACAGTTTTCATTCTGCAACCTTTACTTAGATCTTCACTTGAGTTAGAAATGCAAGGATGTTTAAGGATTTGAAAGAAAGAAAAATTTACATTTTCTCCAGGCACTGAAAGCAGTGACTAGACTTTCAGGAGCTCAGTAATATTAACACAGAGTTTTGCTGAAAATGAGATACCTGTTGTGAAAATTTAGTTCTGTGCTGTTTTAAAATCAGTCTTTTAAAGCCTAGGACTCTTATTTTAGAGTAGTTACTTTTTTTTGAAGTCTGTGTGGACAGAGGTGAAAGATGAGGATGGCTGTTGGTCAGTGTCTGATTGATTTTCGCATGTGCTTTTTTTGTGATTGTTCCCTTCAAAAGTTTTAAAAAAAATCAATACATCTCTGGAAACTAGAGCTGAAATTTTCAGTACTTTGCTGTTTGATCTGCTCTGTGTTAGGGAAGAATAAGACAATAGTATTTAAATGCTTTCTAGTAATACTTCAGTGACGTAACTACCTTCTAGAAGGTTTTGTGTGTCTGTAGCAGGAGTTTATGTAGTGAAGCATTTTATTATTTTTTTGTTCTTACACTTGTGCTGCTCTGTATGTGTTAACGCAGGTAAATGTCTAAAAAATGCTGCTTGCATCTGAAGTAGAAAATGTATTGATAAATGCTTTCTTGGGTCAATTCCATGGTTTTCGGAACAGCCCCGAGGAAGTGGGATTGTCTGGAGTGTACAGGGCTGTGCAGTGAGTAGTCTTTGACTCATACAGTCCAAGGACTATTGAGGGTGCTTCTGGCTAACAAATATTGGCATGAGTAAGAACAATATGTTGACTGGTTGAGTGGAGATGTTCTGGATAGGCCTGTGTATTTGAAAGTCAAAACCAATCCCCCAACCTCACCTTATACTTTGAGTCCAGTGTATAATCATTATGTATTTAATGAATTTTCGGCGCATGTTTCCTTTTTCCTCACTAGCCCCCACCCCAAATGTAGACGACTTATGTTTTATCTGGCTGGAGATGACTGAAGGAATAATGGCCAAAGGATTATGTTCCATGTGTTTTGCCTGGGGGGCTTGATTCTACTTTCACTGATACCAATAACAGGAATTTATTTTTACTCCATTAGGAGTTGCTCCAAAGCCAAATGCAATACTTTCTAAATAGAGGTCAGCGGACAATTTCTACGTAAGTTGGCCATTGTAGTCTCCCTCTTTTTAATTCAAGATTTCAGGAGTCACATTTTGTCTTTGGACATTCTATGTAATCCACAAATTTTTTATGCATAACTTTCTGTTTTGTAATAAATACTGGGTTTTTTTTTGATGAGGGACACCAAGTCTACATGATCTAGCTCTTTTGAGCCAGATTCAGTGTTTCTTTTTCTTTTTTTTTTTTTAATACCAGATATCATGTTTCTAGGCACTTCATTTATAGCATTAATAAATTACACAATCTATTTTTGATGTGTCCTGTTTTTATGCTAGAGGAAAAAGACTACGATTAACCTTGTGAATCAAGATTAAGAGAACTTGCTGTTGTCACTGCATTTCTTTGAGAACAGCACGTCCTTGGGATTAGCTTTGTTATAAATATTTATTATTGAGAGAAACTAGTTCTTTTAAATATTAGTTTCTTTGTTGCCTTGAAGCAGACTAGAAGGAAAGTGAAGAGCTGTTAGAACTTTACATTTCTGTGAGCTAGCTGACATACTCCTGCAGCAGAGGTCTTAGGAAACTAGATCTTTGTGCTGGAGTGTGAGGGAGCAGCAGGGCCGGCTGCCCCGCAGGGGATGGGGAGCCGAGGGGGCCGGCAGGGCAGTCCCTCGCTGGCAAAGGCACAGTCCCCCAGTGCCCAAAGGAGACAGGCTGAACAGGTCCAGTGACAGTATCCGGGGTCAGCCCCAGCCCAGTGGCAGCAGACAAGCCTGCGGTGATGGGGCAGATCTGCGGTGAAGCCGGAAAGCCCAGGCCAAGCGAGGTTGGTGGCCTGACTGGCCCACAGCCCAGGCAGGGACCCAGGGCCTGGGCCTAGGCAGAGGTGCAGCTCTCGGGCGAGGTGAGGCCCCTGCAGGGCTTCTTCCACTCGTGCTTTTGCAGCTTTTTTGCCTGCTCCTGGGTCCCATGGCCACACCGTGTCAGAGGTGGCCTCCCTTCAAAATATCACGCATTTGTAACATGAAGTGTGGTGATACTAGTTCTGTGTAGAGTGTGGTCACTCTATCTGCCTCCTATTCTTCTGGTTGTAGTCTTAATCTTGGGTAACCCAAGGTTACCCTCGGGTGTCATTGTATTCTGGAGGTCTTTTCTCATGAGGAACTGCATGTCCTCTATCTTCATATATCTGTAACTCTTTTCCATTGCATGTAATGTTTGAATTACAGATTTTAAATTAGAATACATATATATGCTTCAAGTTTACGTGTACACATAAATATGGGTTTATGCATGTTAAAATGATATACTTTTTATACAACATGTTTATCTTTAAAAAATTGTTCAGTGTGTATGTGTGTGTACATGCATGCAGTGCTACCACAGACTCCTGCCTCAGTAACTATAAGGTGAGGCTGTAGGTCCAATTTCCAGAATTCACATCACATATTTCTTTAGAGAGATTTAAATTGTCAAATAGTTGGGGGTGGAGTTGTCTTTAGGGTGTTTTTTTTTTGTTTTTTTTTAAGTGGAGTGAGATCTGGAAAATGGGGGAAGGATATCTGCATTAGAGGCAGAGATCTCTAAGTCACTACTGTCAACATCAGAAATCATGAGTTAACTCCATCTCCCCTCTCCTCCCCCAGTAGTATTTGCCTGAAATTTGTGATAGTTGAAGAAAATCTTACATAGAGGCAGTATTTCTCTGCTTCTGGGGCTTTAGGAACTGTTTTCAATGTTTCTCAGTGACTGCGATGGCTATAAATTGCTTCTTGGTGGTAACAGAAACTCTGAGATTTTCCTGTGTCTGTATACCACAACGTGTGGCAAGGTAATTAAGAGCTAGCAGTACTGACACCTCCTCAGGTTGTGACTGAGCTGACACCAGGTTGCACAGCTGCTAGACTGGTCCCTCTGGTCCCTGTCTTCTTTCTGCTTCCTGTGTGCCAGCCATAGGTAACTAGCGCTTCTTCCCAAGCAAGGTAAGTTTTCTGCCAGTTTAATTCCCTGTCATCAGGTCTGCATAGGGTCCCATGAGTACCAAGTGCAAGTGAAGTAGTAAGGGAGAGGGGGAGCAATGCAGAGTGGAGTGGGACTCCAGTCTGTGGTTGTCATTAGGCCGCCTCATCTGTAATGCAGAACCACACTGAGACGCACCCCTGTAGTACTGCTCTGAAATCTACTCAGCCCTTGCTTCTACTCAGGCAAAGGAAGAGGAGGATTAAATAATGCTCCTCTGTTGTCATTAACTATTAAAACTATTTTGCCTCTCACAGTCATGACTATCTGATGGCCGCTGAAGGGACTATTCCCAGGTGTTTGAAAGTAACTTCCACTGCCACTTCATGTTGCACTAATGAGGAGCAAGATTCTACACTGGGTAGGATAATTTGTATCTTAGTATCTGTTAATTAGGTTTGACCCTTCAAAATGAGTTTAGGTTTACTGTAACCATCTAAAGATAAGCACGATGACCTAAACCATCTAAGCATAAAAAAACCTGCTTACTCTATTCATATTAGCTTTTTTTAGTTGTGTCTATTGGAAGACTTACCCTTTCTGTATGCACCTGAATTCTCCTTAGCTAGGGAAAGGGGATTAATACATTAGCTTTTATCCCGCTCATTTTTGTACAGCACTTCCTTCCCAGATCTTGTCAGTTGTGAAACACTGGCCATACTACAGCTGCCATGTTCTGCTGTTCTTCCTCTGCCTCTTATGCTGTACTCTTTTTTTTTTTTTTTTTTTTTTCCCCCCCCCCCCAACTTCTGTTGGTACTGCATAGTATAGAGAAACAGAGGGATTCTGTATCAAAGGGATTTTCTGAGTTTAAGGATAACGTGGATGAGAAGCTTAACAGAACACAGAATAATTCTCTAATTCTTTGTTTATTAGGCCTCTTAACAATAGAAATATATTATGAAGCTTGTTTTACATAACTTCATGAATGCATTTGTGTGTAGATTTTTGATTTGTTTGTGACTCTTTCTGCTTTTAATTGGCCATTGAAAGGAGTTTATTGTAAACTTGTGAGCAAGTCATAGTGCTCTTGTTGGCACGGATGTGTGTTCTTCCAAACTGGAACGTGCCATTTAAGAAATAGAGCTTAAATGAACTGCATTTTGTTTTCTTATGTACTGTAAGCTTTTGTCTGCAAAATGCATTTTACAAAAACCTTTCAGAAGCTACAAGAACATGAATTAAGCAAGGCTTCCAGCACTTGCTAAGGAGAAAAAGAAATGGACAAATACATTTTTTTTGCAAAGAGTAAAAATTATTTTGGTCTAATTGTGTAAAAAAAAAAAAAAAATGTAGAGAGTTCCATCCTTCCGCTTTCTACCAAGTGATAAAGGGTTTTACTCTTCACTCAAATTAATAGCTACATATTCCTATGTCATCTCTAATGAGATTACAAATAGCACAGTATTATATGTGTGTCTGATATTGTTACCTGGATTTTTGTGAGTAATCTCAAATGAAGCTTGAACAGTCAGGCCCTTTTGCTATGTCTCTTACTAATAAACCAGCTAGAAGCAGGGTATGAGTTTGAGCAGTGGTATACACTTGGCTGTACTGTTAACTCGTAGCCTGCTACCTGGTGCATTTCTGCCCCCTGCTAGCTCTTGCGTGTCACATCCTTTTAGGGGATAGCACAGGCCTGTTTATAATTAGCAGTTATGGAAAATGTCCCTCACTTTGGGGCACAGGGAAGTGAAGACAATGTAGATGAGTGGACTGAGACATTGCTGTGACGTTTTGCCACAGAACCTGAAAATTGACCTCAACTTTTTTCAGTTATTAATGTTTCCATAGTCCATGCAGAGCCAGAAGTACTGGCCAAGAGGATAGCGCAATGTAGATGTTCACACACAAACATTCTGAAAATGGAGGATTGGGACAGTGTCATTACTTGGAGGAAAGAAGGATTTCAATTCTGTTTGTGTAATAATTGTAACCTTTCTTGTTTAAACTGCCATAGCCTCCTTACTTGTTATCATGTCCTTACAATTGTGCTTGACTCTAAATTTAATACCACGTCATGTTCAAGGTTGTACTTCTTGTCACTGAAAAAAAAAAAATTGGTGGGAGTAAATATGGGGACAGTTTGGTGATAATGACCTCTCATAGTAGCGACTTTGCAGTCTGAATACCCTCAGCAAATTTCAGATAGGTTCTTAGTAAGGTCAGTTGCCATCAAAGGAAATTGCAAATTTATTTTACTTAGTCATCTCACTATGCAATAGGACTGGCTGACTGTAGGGGTGAAGCTATATATTGCTTCCTATAAGTATTCACAGATCTAGAGGAAACATACAGATTATAAGCTACAAAAAAGGCAAAAGCTGCCAGATACTTTGCTTTCTCATCTGTTTTTTAGTCTGAGTATATATTATAGTCTTGATTGCCCAGCCTGGCTGAGAACGTATGTTCCAATCAACACTTGTTTTTGAAGGAATTACTTAGTTAAAGTGTATTTTACTGAGCTGTTCCTGTTTAGGATGATATTTTCAGCCTCATTGGACAGCTAACAGATACTACAAATGCAACTTAGGTCAACAGAAAGTAATGCAGTTATCAAAGATTAAATTTACCCATGTCATTTGGATTATTATTATTATATGATGTTGCATATAAAATGGTTGCCAGTGTTCCAGACTTTTTTTTTTTCCCCTCCATCTCATTAAAAATTGGAGTTTATAAGTATTCAGGAAAAAGGGGCTGACCAGATTGAGTAGACTCCACCTGGAAAGAATTGTGTGTACACACTTAATGTTTTTAATGGGTTTGTTTTTTTCCTCCTAGCGGAAACGATTTTGGAATGCAGAATGCACATCCTTCCCAGATGAGACACCCCTACAGCTAAAAAAATCAAATGTCAGGACATCAGTAGCTGCTACTTCAGTTTCCAATGCATGGCTTAGGTGTGGGGATGGATTTCAGAGCACTTCTGTGCTTGAGGTAAGATGATGGCTTACTTGCAGTGTGAGGAAAAGATTGAAACTGACAGCAAAAGAAGTTTCCATGCTTGACTGAATTATAAGATGTGACCCTTCTTTTAGTGTTGTTTCCAAATTAACAGCATATTAACTGTTGAGGTAGACAAAAATGGAAAGCAAGGTTACTTAAGGGCATTGTCTTAACTTAGTAGTGTAATTCTCTGTGCATATGTTAAATGCTATCCAAAACATAAGATATTATGACTTAGAAAATTGCAAAACTACACTTAGACATGCACAAATAATTTGCCATTTGGAATGGAGTACTGCGTTTCCCTAAAAATTACAGAACAAAAAGACTCTAGTCTGCATCTGAAGAATTTGTTTTAGATATAAAGAGTATATTTGAAATAATGATTTCACTGTGGACAGTTCTGCTTTTTGATGACCCTGGCATGGATCATGGTGCATATGCTGTTTTGGATGATAAATTAAACTATGCTTAATTTTCTTCAACATTGGTCATATGTTCACCCAGCTCTGAATGAGAAGTGCTGTGTGCTGAAAATAATCTTCTCCAACTGGGTTGTTCTGTTTCTTCTTCTGCTGCTGAGCAGTCATGGTGTTACGTAGCTTGTGGGATTTAATAAAATCAGAGACAGGACTACTGAATGCTTCTTTCTGTAACCTTTGAATAGGGCATATGCTTTATTAAGCTCTTACTGCCCACCTTTGACATTTTAATGCTGAAGATACTGGCTCTTGTTCTTTGTAAGGTCGGATCTAATTTCTTTCATAGTCACAGTAAGGTTATATGTTCCAAAACAATGAAAATTCATCTTTTCTGTTACTGTTCTTTCATGATTTGTTATCTTATTTGTTGTATTGAGCCTGGTAGAAAATAGAAAAAAAAAATTGAAATTGTGCTATCAAGTTGTGGTGGGTGAATAATAACAGTTCTGATGAGTATATTGCTGTATGTTAAAATTGTCCTTAACATCTTTCTTGGTGATTAAATCTCCCTTCTCTTTTTTCAATATAGTCTCTGAGACCTGCTGATAAGCAGTCCAGGATTAAGAAGCATCTTGGACCACTGCTAACATCTGCTGAAAGCACAGTAGGTATGTTATGGCTATTTCATGTTCACTTTATCAAAAGACTGTCATTTTGCTTTGTCCCTTTTCAAGGTAGAATTGGCTCAAAATACTGGTTGTTTTCTTCTTTTGTTATTATAATCTGTGCATACAGAAGCTAATTTTGTTAAGAGATGTAATTTTGATACTATTGCGTTTGGGCTCCTCTCTTCATTTAGAGCACCAGAAATATTTTCTGCAGAAGTTGAGGGAACTTCAGCTATTGCTCTTGAACAGATGGAGGAAGCATCACTAATGCTGTATATAGTATGTGTTCTAGCAGTGGCAAGATATTTTAATACTTTGTGTTTTAAGAGGAGAGAATGAAAAACAACCCTTAGCTGTCTAGGTAGAGGGTGAAACAACTCTCTTCTGTTCTGCCTAGAGACAGACAGGTGTGGATGAGGGAAAATCTATTTTTTAAGTATGAAAAATGGATAGTAAAATAGAATTTTGTCAACTGCCTGCTTTTAGTCTTTTATATGTACCTTAGTTCATTTGATACCATGCTAAAAAAATAGCTCTAGGCATAATTAAGAGGAGGAGCATTTATAGACTCTCTCCAGTTCTTTTACTTTTTGACTCCAGAGGAAAGGAAAGAAAGAGTAGTGGCTTCTCCTGTCTTGTATTTCTGCTTGCTCTAGCAGCAAGGCTGCCTCTGGAGTTAAAAATAAGTGACATATTGGGCAGCTTTTCTCTATCCTCCTTTGGGGTTCAAAATTATGCTTTTCTAGGTTTCTGAAAAGAATCTCTGTGTGTTGCAGGAGGAGATACAGTTGTCTGTCTCTCCTTGGCCCTCCTGCCTAATCCCAAATACCCAATAACTGCCGAACTTCACATTTACTTAAAAAGCTTTAGTAGTGGTAGGAGGTAGACAATTGTGTTTTCTTGTGATTGCTAATACTGAACACTCTACTGTTAAGCATTAATCCTTTTCTTTTATTATTAAAAATAACAAAGAAATGTATTTTGCATTAATTCTGTCTCACTTAACTTCAAAAACACAACAGACATTCTTTGTTGCCCCTGAGAAGTTTGATTTTTCTCTCAAGACAAAACTAGAAAGTCATCTCTAATGGCGGTATACTTGTTCATTTGTTATTCACTGTAGAAAGTAAGAGAAATCGAAAATCCAAAATTGTGCAGATAGTCTTTAATTAAACCACTTAGTATTTTAAAAGGGCATATGTGGGAGCGTTAGTACTGTGAGTAGAAGACTGTACGTCAGATAGTCATTTCTAGTTCTTGCTCTGCTGAACGACTGATAGCCTCGTATAAAAGGAAGTGTTAGCATTTATCTTGGAGAACTGAAATGAAAATAATGCTGGTATGTACAAGAAATGCCTGTGAGTTAACACTCTGTATTGGTCTCTGGTGCTTGGGGATAGAACTGATAATATTTTTCTAGTTCAAAAAACATATAGCTTAATTTTTAAAAATTTTACATTTAACAGTATTACTTTTCCATAATACTCTAATGCTTTACAATCCTTTTTAACAGGATCTTCTGTTGCTGAAAGCTCTAAGGAGTCTGAGAGCATAATATGGAGCTCTAGTGGCAGTGATTTTTCAGATGATGAAAATAAAACATCAATTTCAAGGTTATGCAAAGAAAAAAGTTATGCTTCCAAAACAGAGAAATCATACAGCAGATGTGATTTATTGTCAGAGAACAGAAGTGGTGAAGGTAAGGTCAAACGCAAGTAGATTTGTCAAGAAACCTGTCATCTTCAGATGCCGTAATGAAAATACTTTGAGGCCGTTCTAACAGAACGGCAAGATCTTATCCTATTTCAGTTAAATCAGTTGGATTTTTTCCATCAATTTCATTGGATTGTAGAATAAGCTCTTACTATAAATTATGTACAACAAATTTAAACGTTGGGGTAAAGGAGCAGAATTGGGCATGTTATACAATATCAAATGAAGCATGTCAGCTCATTTCAATATATTATAGTTTGTACCATTTCCTTGTCTATGCTGTGGTATAGATACTGGGCTTATGAACACCTTCATCTGCCCACTCTGTTCTGCTAGTGATATTGCTGTCTGCATCTGCTGCCTACATGTAGCAGACTTTGCAGCTGCAGTTAGCATCATTAGTTTTCATTTCAGTACACAGTATTCCTTGTTTCCCATTAGCTGCATTCTATGAACAACAGTGAGTTTTGTTCTTATGATTCATTTTCTGATTCATGGAGCAGGGAACAACAGAAGGGAGAGAAATGATCATTTAGTGTAATTCCTAGTAACTCTTTTTCATGTTGAAATGGAAAGACTGTCCATTTTCTAGACTACAATATAATGCTCACCATGAATCTTTTTAACCTGTCATTAATATCATCGTATTGCAGTTGTCCCTTATATATCCCTTATAATGAACAGTTCAGTAGCAATGAGTATATCCCGCAGATCTTTAGTCTTTAATTTTTTTAAAGAGAGAATATGCAGACTATTGCTCAAGAAACTCTGCTCTTGTGAGACAGACAAATTTGGTTTCTCCATAGAAATTAAGGAACCTGGATACTTTATGGAAAGTACATGCTTGAAGGCACTGAGGAAATCCATTCTTTTCCTATTCTTTTTCTAAACTCCGAAATGTATTGAGTTACTGAAAGAAGTGGGGAGAAAGAACTGTGTTCTCCATGCTTTTTCAAGTAAACATCATACACAGTAATTATAGTATTGTAGGTGTGTATCTGTGTGTATGCATATTATGTATGTATAATTATACACACGGGGATGGTAGCTGAGAAAGTATTTTTAAGTGTTACATCCTTTCATGTGATGTTCACCTTCAGAGAAAAAGGGTCAGCTTGATAAAACTGATTGTCTCATATTTCATTACAGAATTTATGCTGCAGTCATACTTGCCACACAGCTTCAACAGGCCTGTTTGTGTTACTTAGTCACCAATGCGTGTGTTTAAAAGCTCTTTTTCATATGTCTTTCTTGTAGCTAGAAAAAGAAATGCATTTGTATGTGTGAAAAAGCAAACACCAGAGCTCTGTGTTTCTCCGTCTGTCTGGATGACTTCAGAATGTGGAAGCTCCATTAAGAAATGAATAATTTAGACTATAGTAGCTCTGTAAATTCTAAAATGTGCTATCACAGATACATATATCTATAAAAATGTCTAGAGCACTTTTTTTTCCTTACTCGGCTTTCTGTTACCTGTATATGATTCTTTCAATGTTAGAAATGTGACATTTACATTATTTGCAGAGGCACAAAAGCAAAACCAACCAAACAGCTCCTTGCTCCTTCTTCTCCAAAGCTCATTTATATAAAATGGAATGAGATTTTTCTTCTCAGTGACTTACAGCCACACGTTCAGGTGGACCTGAAGGGTGGTGAGGGCTGCTATGGAGGGAGCTCAGGCTTCCACTGAATTCAGAGGTCCTCACACCATCCTCAGATAGTGCGAGTGGACTTTTGGAGTTGCATTAAGGAAGGAATCCTCTGTCTGATATGCTTAAAGGTTTGAGTCACAGACTTGTGTATTTAGCCATGGTGTTTTAGGAGGTTACCATCTTAACTAGCCTTTTCATTTCTCTGGAGTTTGCCACTCTTATAGCAGATGTTAACATATACCAACTTCTCAGCTGCTCCAAGTAACCCTCTGAAGTATTTGCTTAAAACCAGTTAATTTTGAACAAGTACACTTTAAAAATCTAACGCAACTGGACAAAAAAGCCTAACTAAAAACCAGAAAAACGAATAAAAAAAACTAAACTAAAAACACTACCTACCTAAGCAGTCACCTTATGGGCAGTACTTTGAAATCTTTATTATATGTGGAATTTTTTATCTTTATTCACAGAAACTTCCATTGCCTTATAATAGGATTTGGCTTTTGTGAGAGAGAAGATCACATTCTTCATCTATAAAAATAGTTAAAGATCCATTGAACATGTGTAACAAAATAATGTTGCATTTTTCCTCAGCTAACTGTAGTATTAGTATGTTTGAATTCATACTTATAAATAATATATAGATGATGATGAAGTAAAATATCTTTTAACAAATATTTTTATTTTAGATGAACCACAGTTCATTGAGTGGGAGAAGGATAGTGATTCTACTGGTAAGTGTGGTGGATCAGAAAAAGATGACGGTTCACTGGACATATCAGACTCCGACTCCTGCACAAATCTAAGTTCTCTGCCTGCCAAAGAGGGGAATGATGACTTTTTTAAGGTGAGAAATTGTTTCTGTGTTTAAAAAAAAAAAAAAAAAAAAAAAGGTTAGCAATAATTATGGAGTGTACTTATATCTGACTAATTTTCCTCCAGTTTTATTTGGAGGAATGTGAGGTTTTTCTTTCCCTTGTCTCTCCAAAAGGAATTCCATACTCAAGATGTTCAGTGCATTTTTGGACTGCCAAACCTCCAAACCAAACAGTGCTCCCACCTGGAAATTGGCCGTGTGGTCAGAGAATTGCGGAGTGGTTGAGGTTGGAAGGCGCCTCTGGAGATCATGTCCAACCCCCTGCCCAAGCAGGGTCAGCTGCAGCAGGTTGCCCAGGACTGTGTCCAGTTGGGTTTTGCATGTCTCCAAGGATGGAGACCCCACAGCCTCTCTAGGCAACCTTGTCCTGTTCGATCACCCTCACAGTAAAAGAAGTGTTTTCTTATGTTTAAACATGAATTTCTTGTATTTCAATTTGTGCCCAAAAACCGGATGTGAGGACACAGTGTTTCACTCTGAGGGTGGCCGCGCACCGGTGCAGGGTCCGGAGAGCCTGCAGAGCCCCCATTTTGGGGGGTTCAACACTTGATTAGGTAAGCAAGCAGCCCTTGAGCTTGGCTCTGGGGAGCCGGGGCTGCCCTGGGTGACCTCCAGCAGCGCCTGCCAGCCTGCTCCCCCCACACCCCTCCGCGCACCGGTGCTCGCTGAGGGAGCCGTGAGCCCCTCCGAGGCCCGGAGTTTGGCTGCCTTCACCCCCCGGGCCTGGCCGTGGCGAGGGGGCGCAACCGGGGCGCTGCGGCTGCCGCGCTGCCGCGCTGCCGGCAGGGCGCGCCAGAGGCCGCGCGGCGCGGCGGGAGGCGGCCGCGTCCTGCGGCCGGGAGCGCGCCCGTGAGCAGCAGCGCCAGGCGGCCGTCGTGCCCCGGCGGCGGGGCGCGGGCAGGGTCTTCTGTGTGGAGAGGAGAGGTGTCCGGCGAGCTGCGTTATACTGTTACCGAAGCAGATTAAAGCTTTACCCAAATGTATTTGAATTTATTTATCAATTCGTTACTAAAATCATTGTGAGAGAGTACGGCTGGAGTATGAAAATAAGTTCTGCTTGAAGACTGAAAGTTGTTTCCAGTTTCCTAGTAAAAGCTGTGAAATAACAGGCTGCTGCAGCCCTTCTGAGGATACTTTCTTGTTGCAGCCGGAGGGTTAGAAAGTGGATCTTGACATTCTGTGCTGCAGCACGTTAACTGCTGTGTTGACATATGTGATCTGGCTTTCAGCTGTCTCTTGGGTGTTGGTGGCAATTTAATTTCTATAGCTCAGAGTTCAGCATGGGTTAATCACCCTAATGTTTTTCAGGTTCTTGAGGAATTGATTTAAAATAGCTCGAGTCCTGGGCAGCAGTGTTGGAAGAGGGTGTCCAGTATGCATAAACCTGGGAAAACAGACCTAAAATTTATGCAAGCAATAAAAGTTGTTCCGCTTTTATTACACCAGCATGACTTACGCACATCGTAGATGGAAAGTTGGATAAACGTTATGAGACGCATTCACATTAGTAAATGGTGCCCATGAGAGGGCTTGTTTGGGTGCAACCATATTGTAATAAAAAGTTTTTAATCCTAACCAGAATAGTTATGCTACTACAAAATCTGTGGGTAGATTAGAAATATGAGAATCCCTTTGCAGATTTCCCCCCAGCCCCACCGGTAAAATTTCTTCTTGGGAATTTGGTGTATGCAGGGGGGTGAATCCCCGATGATCATTGTCTGTTGCATTCTTTGGTTTGCTTTACTTGGGATGTGCTGTTTTCCTAGGAAAAGTTGCAGGCAAGCTGTTTGAAAGAGTTCCAGGAAAGCAATACAGAAGACGTGTTCGCTATAGGAGGTCATTTGCTGTATGAGTATTCTTTAAAAAGGCCTGTTAATTGTGTGGCCTGGTTCACAGTGGGGGGAGGAAAAAAAGCCAAATGTTGATATATCATCATTTTTGTGGTATTTACTAAATCTCTGGAACCTAATAGAGTGTGTGGATAATCAAAAGACCATGAAATTTATTTTACCCCACTTCAAAATATGCCAAATGCCAAGAGGTTCTGGAGGTTTACGATTGCTGCCAAAATATCTTTATTGCAATATTTACCCATGGTGTGTGCTAGGTTTCTAATGGGAAATCTCAAAAGATGAATAACTTCAGCTGTGTGTTTTTCTTTTTTTTTTTTTCCTCTAATACACTAGTAGATTTAATTTGAAAATTACTTCTGTTTAGTGAAAATTATATAGAGAGACTTGATGTACTGGTGTAAAGATACAGCTTTTGCTTATGTTTAGGGTGTAAACTATACTCTCGATTAAGTTTGTGTTACATTTTAAGTCTGTGTGCCATGTTTTACTTATCAACTAGTCATCTCTAAAGTGTAAAGCTACTTGATAGGGAATAATGAGGAAGACAAGTTGAAGCTGGTCTTGTGGTAAGCAACTCTTGGCTAATTTTTGGTTTAGGTTCAGTTCAGGTTTGTCAGAAAAATTGTATGAGAGATACAATGTGATCATGTTTTACTTTTTTCTCTGTATGTTTTAAGGGAATGGGGATTGGAGAGGTTATTATTATTATTATTATTGTTAACTTTCTTTTGACCTATAACTAATTGAATTTTTGCTTAAAGTGAGGCAGGAAAAAGATCTGGCAAGGCCTGATCTTAGTTGCTTTTTCTTCTGAGAAATCCTCTGCTTTCTGCTCTCTGTGGAAGAGGCCCAACTGACCTTTTTCTTGGAAATTATGGTGCTAAAATAATGGCTAATGATTAATGTTAACTTTTCAGCATACATCTTTTTCTGAAAGAGCACTATATAATCGCCTCAAAGTTTTTCTAACACATTTTTCTGCTTTGGGAATTGCAGAAGCACAGAATAGTTGAGGTTGGAAGAGACCTTTAAAGATCATTTGGTCCAATCCCCCCTCCTCAAGCAGGGTCACCTAAAGCACGTTGCTCAGGACTGTGTACAGCTGGGTTTTGAATGTCTCCAAGCAAGGAGACCCCACAACCTCTCTGGGCAACCTGTTCCAGTGCTCAGTCACCCTCACAGTGAAGAAGTTTTTCCACACGTTCAGACAGAGCTTCCTGTGTTTCAGTTTGTGCCCGTTGCCTCTTGTCCTGTCACTGGGCACCACGGAGAAGAGTATGGCCCCATTCTCTTTACACCCTCCCTTCGGATACTTATACACATTGATAAGATCCCCCCCCTCAGCCTTCCCTTCGCCAGGCAGAGGTGTCCCAGCTCTCTCAGCCTTTCCTCGTATGAGAGATACTCCAGTCCCTTCATCATCTTAGTAGCCCTTCACTGGATTCGCTCCAGTAGCTCCGTATCTCTTACACTGGGGAGCCCAGTACCGGACACAATACTCCAGATGTGGCCTCACCAGGGCTGAGCAGAGGGGAAGGATCACCTCCCTCAACCTGCTGGCAGTGCTCTTCCTAATGCAGCCCAGGATACCACTGGCCTCCTTGGCCACAAGGGCACATTGCTGGCTCACCGTCAACTTCTTGTCCACCAGGATTCCCAGGTCCTTCTCCGAGCTGCTCTCCAGCAGATCGGCCCCCAGCCTGTACTGGTGTGGGGGGTTATTGCTCCCTAGGTGCAGGACTCTGCACTTGTCTTTGTTGAATGTCATGAGGTTCCTGTCAGCCCATTTCTTCAGCCTGTCCAGGTCCCTCTGAATGGCAGCACAGCCCTCTGGCCTATCAACCACTCCTCCCAGCTTTGTATTTGCTGCGAACTTGCTGAGAGTGCATTTGATCCCATTATCCAGTGGATGCTGGGAATGGAAATGACAGCTTTTTGCCTGACTTGTGCAGAGGGCTTATCTCATAGGCCAAAGTTTCTTATTTTATAGGAATTATTCATCTCTAAAATATTTAGATTTTGAAAATATTTCAATGCTAGGGATTAAATGAAATTTAGTGCTGTTGTACGTGCCTCCTGCCATACTACCTCCTACACTGGGAACTTTCCTTTGCACTGAATGGCTGCTTCTTCCACACTCAGATCCCTCCTTGAAACACTTTTGGTAACTTAATCCCTTAAAGGAGGCCAGCATTTTTATGGAGTATATAATTTCTGTATCTTATGGAGGCCGGTGGTTTCTTTTTGTCCTGTATATTAAATGTACTTATCAGTGTCTGATGTGCATCCACATTTGTTTGCTTTATATGCAGGGCAAGTGAGATTTATCCCAGAATGGCATGAGGAGGTTTTTTTGACCCTAACATTATTAATGTGTAGGAATTAGTGTTCTGTACTTGTTCTGGAGTATTAATAAAGCTTACCTGGTTACAACAGACACTCGTTATTGCAGAACACACTAAGAAGTCTGTCTGCTAATCTTAACATCTAATTTTGCTGAAAACTCGGCAAAAAGCTGACTTACCACATGATTAAGATTTTTTTCCTTTAAATACATGTAGAATGCTAATATCTCCAAAGGGTCTTGCTGTATGGTAATACTCAATTAATAAAGAGAATCGCTACACTTTGTTTCAAAATTCTGTTGAATTCTCAGTTGCCTACTGTGTTGCTGTGTGTGTGCACTATCAATGGGAGATTTGGTGTGATTTTGTGAGGTATTGTGCAAAAAATTGTTGTAATATTGTACAAAAGTTAATTTTCTGTTTTTTCCTGAGTGAAGAAGAGCATATTATTTGAAAAATTCTTCCTGCTCCTGGGTATATGTAGGTACGTGTTTTGTATCTGAGGCCTTTTGATCTATCAAAATTGGGCCCATTCAGTTACTTAAGTATATTGATCTGTTGCTGTCAATTTCGTTAAAAAATGACTCTTTCCTTTTGTGGTGTTGAATGGGGAAGATTCAAAACATCGAATGGCATTCCGCAGAGATCACCTAAAGGGTGAGCGAAATCATGCATGGCCAAGATTTTGGTATTATTTCTGGGCCTGCTTTTATGTCCTTGCTTTCTTGATCCATTATAATGGTAATTATAACTATCATTGGCTTGGTAATTAGAATCGAGTCTAGCACTATTGTTGTGTAACAGAATTTAAAATAGGTTATCTCAAGGTAGGGGATCATTATTATGACGAATGGAATTTGTGTCATCCTGTCAGATTGATGATTTAACACTGATAATGGATGATGATATGACCATGTTGTTGTGAGCAATTATTTTTACCAGTCCATTAACAAGGAAGCATACTAGAATATATACATACTAGAATATATACAAGAACACAAGCATATTATAATTTCTAAAAATGTACTTCATGGAATAATTTGGTTTGGAAGGGACCTCAGGATGCTCAAAGCAGGTAGCTGTGAGGTTGGACAAGATTGCTCAGTCCTCTGTCTGGTCAGGTCTTGGACAACTCAGGAGACAACACTACCTATCTGGGCAACTTCCTCCCTTCCTCCTCCCCCCCAAAAATAGAAGAGGCAGCTTATTTTTTATGTAGAATTGATCCCTTTTAGCAGTGCTCTCTAGATGGGCATTTTTAGCAAGACCTACTGGTCTAAATGCTGCAAGTCAGTAATGATACAGAAACAAATGCCATTTGCATGCACGTCAGTGAGATGAAATAATTTATATCTGACCTACTGGACAAAACTGAACTAATACAGCAGCTGCTTTCTGCTGCAGGGATGGCATTGTATCCTGTGATCCAGAAACAAAATGTCAACACTTTTTTTTTTCTTCCATCACAACCAATAGTTCTCTCTGCATTCTGTTTCAGTGACTTGATCAGATTATTGGAATAGAAAATAATATGTTTCTGAGTGAGCTGTGGTTATCTGTATTATGACTAGCTTCTCTCATGTCTCCAGTTAAGCAATGACCCCATTAATTTTAAAGCTGGATTGAAGATAATTCAGCTAATACCTAATTGGTTCAGATGGTGCTTGCTTTAATAATTCAAAATACCATCTTGGGAAGACTTTTCTTTATGATTCTAGGAGACAGAAGTTCAAATCTCAGCATAGCTGAATTGGCTCATTATCCTCCTCAAGAATGGTGCAGTCATATGAGCAACTTGATGCTCATTAAATGCTTTTTCTGCAATATAAAAATATTGAAGATCCATGGTGCCCGTTCTGAAAGAAGTTTCTTTGATCAGAATTGTCATATATGCTTGTATGCACTTGCATGCATGTTTCTGTGCTCTTGTATGGGATCCAGCTGTACCTGAGGGTAGCTGTACTTCTTTGTGCTTATTTTATGAATTAGTCTGGGTATTTTATTAGCCAAGTGTAAAATCGAATCCTGTATACCACAACCTGGGTGTACAAAATCTAATGAATTGCAGAAGTTATCACAGTGATGTAGACAGACCTGAGACCTTGATGCCATGTGCTGTCATTCCAAGACCATATTTTTATGTTGATTTAAATACCGGGCTGTTTGTGTACGCTAAGCCAGCTCCTCTGCTTTGTTTAACTTAAGGCTTCATCTGAGCTATATATTTTTTCTTACACAGCTCTGGAGAGCAACAACTTTAAGTGCAGTTGACAGCATTGCTATCTCTGCCTACACGTATCAAATCCCCCTGCCATTTCCCTCCCTCCCTCCCCCCCCACCATCCCCTTTTTTCCACATTTGCCTAGTGTTTTAAACAAGATCGCAATGGCCTGTTTTGGTTTTGCTGTGGCTGCATTCCATGGGGGAGATCTGGGTTTTCTCAGGCTGGGAACCTTTTGGCAATGTGACTCTCTTAAGAACGTTGCAGAGTCTTTTGAAGTTTTGGGGAGAAGCAAAGAGGGATATGCTTGCACTGTCAGGGCCCTGACCTCAGTCTTGGGAGGTGAAACAAAGAAAGAGGGTCTCGTGTCTCCCCTACTGTAGGATGATGGGTGCTTAGACCAGAAAAGAGCTGTAGAACTAATGAGGAAAGAGTAGAACATGTGCCAGAGGTAGTGCAGTGCTGTCCTCTGAAAGAATAAAGCCGGAAGAGTTAACAAAATTAATGGGAAGTGCAAGGCTTGTCATGTTATCCTCACCTCTGACAAGACCCTCTGTTGTTTTTCATTATGGATAATTTGCTAATAGTTTCACACTCTGCAAAGAACCACGAGAACGGTGAGAAAGCTGCTTGTATTTGATTTGTCTAACTTTGTCTTCCTCAGGACTCCTCAGGCCAAACTGTAGAAGAACTTGATTTCGATTTCTTTGAAATCCTTTTTGAGGGCAATGGTGGAAGAGAAGTTTTAGTGGAGTATGTAGGACTAGGCTTGATCATCTGCTGTTCTGATCAATGTGTTTTCCAATACTCTAGTTTTGGAAAGAGAGTGTAATAGAGTAGGCTGGCTAATGGCTTGAAGTTTGTTTCCGTCTGCAAAAAGAGATCTGTATACTTCAAACAGGAATTAACATCTACGTCTAAAATATGTTAGAATTTGATTATCAGAGTGTTCACAAAGCGCTAAGAAGAGCCTTCGTTTTTATATTTCTTATGTGTTGTAAGTTTGTTTTAAAAATAATTTTATAGTCTTTACATGGCTGTTTCTCTCACCAGACAGTTAGTTTGCCCAGAGAAAGGACTCAGTTGAGCAGAAAAAGTAAAAAGCTTTCTTACAATCAGGCATGTATTTGCATCCTTTGGTGAGGCAAATGTTTCTTGTCCATTTAAGGTACCTTGTGAGGTTGCTGCTTGCATCTGTTCACAAGCTGAAACTTACTGGTCTAGGATTTTGTTGTGGCAATACAAAAAAGAAATATGTATAGCTTTTTTTTATTTTTTATTTTATTTTTTTTTTTTTAAGTGTAATGCTGCATGTAGAATGGCTATTAAGTGAAAATAAGGTATTAAATATCCAAAGTCATCCAATTCTTGGTGGACTGAGTAAACCATTAAGTACATTAAAATTATCCAATTATACCTGTATTTTAAACATTTAGGCTTCATCTGCTCATGACTCTTTTTTGCCATTTTTAACAGGAACAGAATATTTTCTTTTGAGGTAAGGGTTATTGTATTCTTTGTAATTCTCTGCAGAATCTTCTGAATGTTGACCATCTGGACCTAAACTTAAAATACTTTGGAAAATAGGGAAGATCAAAGTTTAGGAGTTAGATCAATGGTTATTAGAAGCCCCTTGTTTTGTTTGTCTTGCTTTACCCCTCCTTTTTAATGGGTGAAGCTCTCTCCCAGTTGTGTATCTGTGTAGCTTCTGTGCTTGTTTTTCTCACATGGAAGAAGGAAGAAGGCAAGTATGTATTCTGTTTGTTTAATTATTTATTTCTTGCCACTGTGTCCTTTGGTTGGAAAGAATGCAGTTGGGTAGCATGCTGTGAGAATCGGAGCATTTATTTCTGGCTCCCATTGCAATGTGGAAGTGTGTTGGATAGATAAGAAAGGAGTAAATGGGAGCAGA
Source organism: Dromaius novaehollandiae (assembly GCF_036370855.1). Lineage (NCBI taxonomy): Eukaryota > Metazoa > Chordata > Aves > Casuariiformes > Dromaiidae > Dromaius > Dromaius novaehollandiae. The sequence goes on along the minus strand of NC_088099.1, from coordinate 139,004,701 downwards.
ACAAGCCGAATAAAGCTGAGAATATTTACTGTAAACTTAAGAAATTTGGAGGTGGGGACTTCTGTGGGGCATGGGGGGTGGCTTTCTTGGGGACGATGAAATGGGATTGGGGTGGGGGTAAAATCCTAATGTCTCTTATATCCAGTTTGGCAGGGTCTGTGTCATGTTCTGTTGCTTTTACTTTGTGATAAACAGTTTCTATACAAACGTCTGAATCATCTGTAGATGACAATTCAGATTTACAATTCTTTTGTTATCAGGACACTTGCATTCCAGGCTAATAACTTTGACTAGATTAACCCTTTCTGTGGAGAAGTTCTATAGAGATAGATAGGCTGCAGCTCCTGTGTTCACTCCATATTTGTAAAATGTTAAAAGAGAATTTTGCCTGTTCTTCAAGAACTTACTGGCAGGCTCTCCACACAATGCCAGCTGCATAGAACCCTGCTCTCCCATGTTGTCTTTTTTTTATTTTATTTTTTCTTTCTTTTCTATAACGCAGCCTTGACTACTTGGTGCCTTTGTCTTCCTCTCAGTCTCACTGGAAACATGCTCAGAAATCTGTACTTCATACAGTATCTCTCCCCCTGCCTACAAGTTTACTCTAGCCTTTTTCACCTCCTACTACTTGAACACACAAAAAAGTTGCTGCACCGTTTACTCACTGCTCAGTCTCCCAACACGGTGGCGTGCTTTCTGACTCAGTCCCAGTTATTGTCCACCCACTCAGTCTCCTCTTCCCAGCTCAGTCACTGTTTCATTCACTTGTCCCTGTTCCCCCTCACCTGGTCCTTGCTTGGGTGCAGTTCACCTGTTCTCTTGCCTAATACAACCATTCTCTTCTGCACCATCAGTCTCCTATGGTAGCAACTCTTCAAAAATGGTAGCTGCAGCAGCTCCTCATATCGGGTGTTTTGCCAGTGCTGTTGCTGCAATCTGCAGTGTTTTGTGGATGATTTTTCTTGTTTCTCTGCTTGTATTTTCATCAGTGTAGTAAAGGCCCTGTTCTCCTTTCATATGAATCCTGATGGGGCTGCTGGGAAGTTTGCTGCTTCTCTGAGAGGAAATGGCTTGTTGGTATTTTGCAGACCCCTTCCTGTGCATAGGAAAGGGACTACTGAGGCTGAGTAAGAAAAGCAGGCTGGAACTGCCTGCTTGTGAAGGCAACAAGTTAGGGGAGAACAGCTTCATCCTCATATAAGGTAGTCATGGATGAGAAGGGGTGAGGTTTGGGTTGGGACTGATATAGACTGAAAAGCTGCTGAAAGGACTTTAACTTTAAAAATCCATTGTGTTTGCATGTCATCAGTACTTGTGGATAGTAGTTTTGGTTCTCTCACTCCCAAGAAAAGATGTAGTGGAACTGGAAAAGCTTCAGAGAAAGTTGATAAGAATGATCAGATATATGGAATGTTTTCTTCATGGAAAAAGAGATTGCTGTGGAGAGGGTATGAAAAAAACTCATGGATCACAATAGGAAGGAATAAGTAAACAAAACGACTAGTTACTCTATGAAAGCTAAAGGAAATCAAGTGAAACTAGCAGGCTGAATCAACATAAACAACAGAGATTGTTCATCCCACCATACGTGATTGAGCAGTAGAGCTCCTTGCCACACAATGCTGTAGGTGCTGAAAGAGTACGTGGGCTCAAACATAATTGGACAAATTTATGGAAGAAAAATCTGCTGAGGATTACATACAAAGATCTTGCTTCTAGTTGAAGCCATAAACTGGAGTTACAGTGACTTCTGTGGGAGTATTGCCACGTGCTTGATCTGTTTTAAACTATTCCCTAAACATCTGCCACTAATCACTGTTGGAGACAAAATAAGGGGCTAGATCTGCCTGTGGTAGATTCCCCTACAACTGTTCCTGTGCTTGTCTGTTGTGGGTTTTTCAGTGTGTGTGGATTTTGTCCTGTTTCCATTGCCACCTTCAGTGCTTTCTCCGTGGAGTAACTGAGAATTCAGATAGCAAAAGATGATGTTGCAAATGGATCTCCAGTTGGTGCAATGCAGTGGGTGCCCTTTGCAGCTCTAGTTCTCTGTCACCTGCTGCTCTGTGTGGCTTCTACAGTTGCTTTTTATGTGGTCTAGTTTATGCTTTCCTCATGGTTTTCACAAAGCTTTCTGAACAGACGTAGGAATGAAGAGGGGCCCTTTGAGACAATGGTAGCTGTAGTCAGGCTTGCCTAGAGAAGCCTTTTGCTTTCTTAAGGTAAATTGGTGGTAGGTTTCTTGGACTAAGTTACTTTAACTTGCTTGATTGGGTGAGGGAGAGGTGCAAGGGGAAAGGAAAAACTCTGTGTACTCCTATTTGAAGGAACATGAGTTACCTGTCTTTAAATTGAAATCTTTCATTTTTGTGACTTCCTGGAAAAGCACTATTTTTTATATATACATATTTGTTGAATTATGTTTGAGCATCATGAAGTTTAAAAAAAAATCAATGTTGCTGACTTTTACTATGAATCTGGTATGTTCTAGGAATAGATTGATTTGTCTAGAATCTGAAGAACTTCAGGATCTCTTGGAATGAGAGAATAAATAGAAATATCAAAAGAATAAGTAGTATAAATCCACAATACTGAATTTTCTTTCTGAGATAAGCAGGATAGTTGCAACTCCCTTTGGAGTATGTGTAAATGCATGAGTGCATAATGGTATGGGATAAAGTTGGAAATCAGAGCATCACTACAAAGGAATAAATGAATGTGGTATTCATAAGTCATGATAATGTAGGATTATCAGATTGAATGTTCATCTAGCTAGGGTCCTGAATGATAATGGTTAGTACTGGGAGAAAAATGTGAGTATAAGTTGAATGCTGTGCAGTGGGACAAGGGTCTCTCTTGCAGCTTAGGCACTTTCTGAGTGAGAAGTTGCGCTGAGATTTTTATGTCTGATTGACGTTTGAGAGATTTATATTTCAGTAAGTTGCCCTGTCTCTTTTTGAACCTATTTATGTTTATAGCCTCCAAATGTTGGGGGGGGTTGAAGTGGGCCAGTGGATACCCCAATCTAATAATGCGTTGAGCATTTAAGACAGAATCAGAAAAGGGACCTTTTATTTGTGGTGATTGTAGATAAAGCATCTCATTTCATACTACTGTGGTCTTTGCAGGCAACATGTTCAGAGAAAAGGATTAACAATATTATAGGCTGGTCCTGACATAACTGCTTGTAAAATCAGATTATATAGCTGTATGCAAGGAAACTTCTCTAACAGTGAACTTTGGCTACTGTGTCTTTGCTTTACAGGACTCAGTGGGATCATTCTTACAATATAAAATACTTGTGTATTGGGAAGATAGTAAGTAACCTTCACATGAAAATTCTGGCTTAAAAAGGAGAGCTTAATGGAGCTCTGTGCTGTGCTGCAGAACTGTGCTTTTCATGAGCCTCAGCCTGTAGTTATTGGAAGAGGAGGTAAGAGAAGAAAGAAAGAGAAGTACTTTTATGTAGTTTGTGGGGGAAGGTTGGATTAAAAAATAGTAAGATCGTTGTTTTAGACTTTTTAAAGGATTAGAATATTAGTACAAACGTATGACAAGGAAATAAAATAGGGCATAATTGCCACTCTCATATGCCTAAACAACAATGAGCTAGACAGCAGGCTGTAAAACTGTCAGCTTAAACAACAACAAAATTGATGTTTTTACAAGAAACAAACCCCAAAAAACTCATGAGGGTGATTATTGCCATCTGCTTTTTAACCTTTAGATGCACTTGAGTCTCATTTTCCAAGTTTGTTTTTCCTCTGCGAACAGGAATGCTAGATTCATGGCTTATATTACTTTTTATTTTAATTTAAAGAGTCTGCAATTGCTTTTCTCTTCTGTAAGACCATTTCCTAGTTAAAAACCTAGTACTAATCATAAAAGTTGTGGAGGGAAGTAGTAGTGAAGTGGTGAAGTGGATATTGGAACAGGGCAGAAAATTCTTTTCTTGTGTGGCCTTATAGTTTGATAGATGTCTTCCGTACTTATTGATGGCTTCTTAAATCTAACGAGCTCTGAGAAGAAACTGGGTCAGAGGAAAAGTCCTGTTTTGGTTTCTTCAGTGTAAGAAAGTACACTAACAAAGATGAGTGCATCATTTTTGTTCATATAATAATGAAGATGCTGAGTTGATTCATCACTTTCTTTTATGAGTCTAAGTGAATGATATTGCACATAATTCCTTGGTTCCCATCCTGGATGCTTAGTATTTATAAATATGTAAGCTAAAATCGTTATAGCAGAGTCACTGTGTTGGAAGCTAATTCAAGTAGAACAAGTAATTGGAGAAACGAAAGAAAGGAAAATCAGAACATGATTTTACTAAGTATTGGAAGGCAACATAGTTTTTATGTCACACTTGTACAATGTGGAGAATGTTCTACAGTACTACGATGAAGCAGTTCATTTTTGAAGAAAAGAATGACAGTGAGTTTAAAAAAAAAAAAAAAAAGCCTTCCCGTGCTATATTATTTTGAAGTACTCCACATCATATTTTTATAACTTCACAACAAACTTGAGCAAACTCAAGTTGGCATGTTCACATGTTTAAGTCATGGTTTAATGCAGCAGTTGCTTGTGGATTGTGACTTCAAAAATTTGGTTGTAAAGAAATAAAAATTTATAAATACTCTGCATGTGAGTTGCATGGTTTTTTTCAGTGATGCTCAGCTGTTACTTAATTAATTTGTAAGTAATTTGGAAAGTGGTGGTGGAAGTTTTCTATCTGTCTTGCATGCTCCAGATATTCTGAACAGTCAGGAGTAATAATGTAGACAATAATCGTTTAGCTTTGACACAGTCATAATCCTTGTCGTCGTCACAGAGCAGAAAAGTAAGGCTACTGGTGATATAATGTGTGGTAGTTTATTTTCACATTTTGGATAGGGAGGGGTGATTTAAGAGACCACTGAATGCTAATTTTTGTTGCTTTGTTACCATGCGTATTTTAAATGGAAGAACAACAAATGGATTTAATCTTTATGACATTTGCAGCCAGCAGATCATAATTCTCCATCTGCTTATTAGCAGCACTGTGTTCCAGTTTTAAAAAGAGTAAAGGAGATGATAATGTAGCTTGTGTGTTTTCCTGAATGAGAGCAGAATGATGATTTCATGGATAAAATATTCTGAAGGAGAGCCCCAAGTGTGAGTAGTATTGTGGAGTTTGCCTGTAAGACAAAGCACCTTTCAATGTATCTTTTTCCCTCTAGCACCATGCTGTTTTTTTAAAATCTACTTCAATTCCCAGGCTCCTTAGCTCACAAAGTCCTTGCACAGTAGTTGCCACTTTTTTTTTTTTTTTTGCGTTTTTGTACATTTCTTAGCACAGCAGTTCTTAGGCTTTTTCAGGCTTTGTAGGTGTTGCAGCAATAATACGTGACAAATATTAGATCTGAAACCTGTGGCTAGTGATCTACTTGCAGTCCCTTCTGGTTGCTTTCTTTACTGGCATTAAAAAATGTTAAGTTGTACAATATTATCAGACTTGTACAGAATTGTTTAAAAAGTAATTGGACAGTATTCTGGGGAAAAAAATCCATCGTACTAATAATTCAAATAATATTACCTCTGGCTCAGGAAGTTCTGGAGCTGCAAATCACTTCACTGTGGAAGAGCATACCAAGGAAGAAGTTAATGCTTGCTTTGTACTTGTTTTTTTGTTGTTGTTGTTTTTTGTTTTTTTGTATGTGTCTCATATAGGCCACTGTCCCAGATAGGATGCTGAGTTAAACAGTTTTTTGGCCTGATGGTATTGCTGTTCTTACCCCCCCCCCCCCCCCCCCCCGATCTCCACAATTTCTTGATTGCTGCTTTATTGGGCATTTAAATCCTTAGCTTTCAGAGTTTGGTTAGCATAGTGTCTTATGTGGCAAATTTCCAATGTTTATAGGATTAAAACAAAAGGAAGTATTGGTTTGCTGCTTACATTTAAAATTTGCGGAATTAATACTTCTCTTTCACATCATGTAATGCCTGATTGGTTGCTTGCATTCAGTGAAACTGAAACTTTAGTCTGTGTCAGGCTCTAGTCCCAATACATTCAGTTTCTAAAATGAATAATGGTTTAGTTTCTGCAAGATGAAATTGGACTGATTGCATGTGAAGAAATATAAACAAACAATACTGGAAAAATAATTGAATTATGTTTGGTCTTATCAGCTTGATTATGTAGTGTTTCAGAGAGAATAAATTATGTCTGTATTATGGAAAATCAATACTTGCTGAAACTCCTAAAATAAAACCATACACAGAGGAAGAACTAGCCCAAACAAACTAATGAAATGGAAGCATAAGACTCAGAAGAAAATGATAAATACAAACACAAAGGAACTGACAAAAATTGAGGATGAAAGTAGGACTGAAGAAACCTGTTTTGGAATATATCCCCATATACAGCTGGCAATGAACATCACCTCCTTCGTTGCAAGCAATTGTAGCTTATTTAATAAATCAAAGGGTCATGCATTTTGTATGACCTGTCAGGTGCAATTTGTCTGCCTCCATCTGCATTTATTGTGCAGATCAGGTAAATCCTGTTTTGTTGCCCTGCAGATAGCTAGATGTTTTTTCTTTCACCTATTTTGTATGCTCTTCACCTTGCAATAAGTCATTTCCAGACCAAAGCGTTACGAATATTGTGACAGATCGTGTGTTATGTAAAACACTAATACAATTAAAATGCTTTGCCTTTTAATTTCCCAGCGCCTCAAATGCAATGCTAACCTAATTCTGAGACTGTCCTGTTTTTACTACCTGTGGACATGATTATGTCTCATATGTGATACTGCACTTCCTGTTCCTTTGAATTTTCTGTTGATTCTGCACCTACAACTCACTGTTACGGATTTGTCCTAGATTCTTTTCTCTGACCCTGTAAATGGCTGTTTTAACTATGTTTAAAAATGGGGGAGGAGAAAGTAGGCAAACGTTAGATTTTCAGGTTCTCCGGCATTGGTGACATGTCCAGCAAGTACTTTGCTTTATTACCAAATGACCCAACTCTCAAATGAGTAAATTGACATGTTAACGGAGCTAAAATTTATTACCATTCCATATGAGTATCTGAGTCTTGTTTACACTTGTTTTTAAGGAAGATGACCCATCTAGTATAATCTTACTTCTTTTAAATAGATAAATACAGTGTTATATATAAGAGAAAAAAATATCCCTCTCACCTAGGTGTTTTTTTCCTGCCTGGCAGGTATATAACTCTAGTTGTAGTCTTGTGCTGTTGTGGTTACTTTTATATCTATATAGTCAAAGATAATTAGAGAAGTATTTGCAGTTCAGGATTCAAGTGTGCTTTGAAACTGGGACTTTGCCGTTAAGGTTGTTAGAGGATAGGTGGGATTTTCTTTTGTATGTTAAATAAGAAGCAAATAATGTGGTGCAATTTAAAGTTTTAATTCAAACAGTATGTACTGAAATCAAGGAATGCGTTACCCTAGTTTTGGTCCTCATTCAGCTTGTATGCAATCACTTGAGATTTTCTAAACTGCAAATGAAGATATTCCAGGATTTAACAGACCAAAGTACTTAATGCTCCAGAGATATTAGATGGTTTAGGAGAAGGGCAATGGAACATGGGGCTTGCTGGCTTTTGTATTCAGCTACAAAATGAGAGGATTCGTTGCATTCTTTTTTTAATTTTAAGAGATCTCAACTATTTCTTTAAATGTCCCATTTGTACTTTAGAAGAGTGTAAGAAGAAAGGATCTTATTGACTACTTACCTCAATACAATGAAAAATTGATCTTGTCCTGTTTGAGCCAAGAGTGTTGTGCGTTTGAGGGTTAAACCACGCTGCATGTTATTAAGACAAGTAGCCTGCATGATTGTGGTAAGTGTGTCACATCCTCCCTTCAACTTTGCCCTCCTTGGAGATTATGGCAGTCTCCGAGTGGTTTGCCCATTAGCCAACTGGGAGTGGCTCAAGAAAACTTCACTAACCTGTGGATCTGGTTCTCGAGCAAACTTTCAGACTTAACAGTATCTTGGGACGCCTTGCCAAGCCCAATTAGGAGAGAGGCATGGGTCCTGGGGCAGGCTTTCAAAGTTTGGTGGAGAACTAATCTGTAATTTTGTGATGAATTTAATTGTGTGTGTTCAAAGCATGTTGTGTGGGGATTACTGTTTTCTTCTCTCCTTGACAACCCAATAAACTTCTTTGTAAACATCAGACTACTGAAGAGCTCCCCTTTTCTTTATGAACACCTTCCTCCCTCTCCCCATTTCCACTGCAGAGTGGTGTTGCTGGCTGTGCTTGAAGGTGGATGAGCAGCTAACGGCTTTGACATTAAATGCATACAGAGTGAATGCCACACATCTTTGTTAAGTAAATCTTAAAATCTTTCTGCTCCTCCCATAGGGATTTTTAAAGATAGTCTACCAAGTCAAGGCCTATCATCAGAAACTTACATGGCTCGATATGAAATGCCTGTCATTTTTAGCAATCTGCATACTTTTTTATTTGAATTCCTTTCCTTCCTGAAACTTATCTAACTCTGAATTCACTTTCTCTCTGCTGTGTTTTTAGGTGCCCTCTTCATTCTGCAGTCTGACTATCCTAGAAACAGGAGATTAGGAATGATTCTCTCTCCTGTTGCTTCCCTTGCTCTGTGAAATACGTATGCTCACGTGGTCCTGTCAAGTGATAATTAATTGTTGATAGCAAGCTTTTTAATTATTTATTCTTTAAGTAGTCCCATCCTCTACTTTGTCCTGATCAACATTTGTTTGGGTTTTTTTTCCCCCCTATGTGAATGTGTCTTTAGGATATCCCACACAGAAGTGAAAGAAAATGGCATAAGAACTGTATTTTTCATATCTCTCTAGGGTTTTCTTTTCCTTTAGGATACAGTTAATCAGAAAATGAGTATTTGTAAAATTTGATTTTGAGCAATCAAAAAAAACTATATCCATAACACCTCAAGGATGTGATTTCTTTCCTGTTATTTCCTCATCCTTAGGGCATCAAAGCAGACTTGTTTTCCCAAATGTTATCATATTGGAGCTAATAGTTTAATTTGTAAGACACGAGCAGGGTTCTGGTTGGAAGAAAAGGACTTCCGAAAGGATATTCTGTGATACTAAACAGGGAGCTAATTACTTCTCATGCAAGTTTTATCATTTCTTTGGTTAGCAGGTAGTTTATTTTTATAATCATAATAGTAGCTTGCAGTTTGTAGTACTTAGGATAAAAAAAAAAAACAAAACAAAACAGTGCAACTGTCATATGTAACACAGGTTCCCAGTGTTGGAAGGACTGGACACAGACATGGACCATCTCCCAGATGCAGGTGTTGCGTGCGTTGTTAGGGGAACTGTAACTACATAAAAATGTTGTCTCCCTTCAGCAGGTGGCTGAGGGGTGGTAGAGCACTAGATTGGCTGTTAACTGCTGTTACTTTTCAGTTTTGCGCTGATATGATTGAAGTAGCTTCTTTGGGCTGTCCAGGTGGGGAGCATGCTTTCCGTACTGTCTCCTGCATATCTGCCTAACTGCTCGGATTGCATGCTAGGCTGAGTACGTGTGCGCAGAAGGTTACGAGAATGAAACTAGGTCCATCTTCCTGCCTTTGGTGCTTGTGGCCTGGCTGGAGGGTGTTGCTGGAGGCTTGCGCTGTGAGGATACTGCTGGGATCGCAGAAGGCAGGAGTGAACCCTAAATAAGTGACTGAATGGAGAAGGCCCTCTCAGCATGTATCTGCAGGTGGTTTTGATTCTGTGCCTACAGAAGTCAAATATCTCGATCATTCACTGAAAAGGAGGGTAGGATATGAGAGACAGAAGAAGGGATAACAGAAGGGAGGTGGAAAAGGGACTGGAGATTAGGCTTTGAAGAGATAGAGGGGGAAATCCCAGGGGGCGGAAATAGGGAAAAGAGAGATAATAGCCATATGTTATTATAGAGGAAGTACATCAAGTTCACAGTTCATTAAGTTTATTTTGCCTGTCCTCCTACTTGTTTGCTTTTCATCTCATGGCAGAGAGTTAACATAATCCATTTATGAATGACATAACTTTATAACAGATTATCCCATATAGAAGTATTGCATGAGATTCCTACAGTGTCGCCTTTACTTGAAGGTCTGAAGAGGAAGTGAGTCATAAGGAGTTTCGGCTTTACAGCTTGTCCCTCCCTTCGCTCACTAGCCGAAAGGTGTGCTGGAATTTTCCAGGTACAGCGCTGGGAGAGGTGAGAGGGAGAGCGCGTAGGCTGGGATTTGGACAGGGAAGGGCTTCTCACAGGGAGAGCTCTCCATACACTTCACTTTGGTGAATGAAGGAGTATCGAAAGATGCAAATAATTTATGGAAAAAAATGCATCAGCTGTATTTTAAAATGTCCAATACTGTCTTTATGTTTATTACCTTTTTATTACCATTTTTCCTTTATTAATTTGAAACATATACTGACTTTTTTTTCCCCTCTCTCCCGCATGGATTTCAACACATTTTTGTGCCTGTGCCAAGAACACTGTGTTCTGTTAAGTCATTTAGTGACGTTGAGTGCTGGCCTGAGGCCAAGCTGGGTCAAGTTCATTCAAATAAGTTTCAGTGTACTCTCTCCCTCTGTGAGCAATGTCAGTCCTGTCTTCACATGATAGGTGGCTCTCTTGTGCTAGTTTTCCAATGAGCTTGGGATTTCGGGGCTTTAAATTGTCAGGGCTTTTGACTTTGCTTTAACTTTGGAATAGAGATTTTAAAACCGTACATGAAGCTATGAGGAGAGCAAATGAGATGGTCGTGGGTTTCTGGAGGAGAAAAGATGATCTGCAAGTTGTGATGTGTTTAGTATTCTCTCTTTTCCTCTGTCTACTGACTTTTTTTGACCCCTGTCCTTGTGACAAGTTGTAGTCACAGTGTATATTTCTGTCTTTGAAGTGGGAGCTACTCCTGAGTTTCTAGTGACAAAATCCTGCTCACGACAAAAATAGATAAAGGGGCATGTAGTGCATGAAAGCTTCAATGACTGTGGTAGTTTAATTGCTTCCCTTCCCTAAAGAAGTTTGCACTTTGTTCTCTTAGTCCTGTGGGGTTTGGGCTGCTGTTAAAAATGTATTAATGAAGACATCCCTTCTTCAGGGTGAGCTTCCCATTTACGGGAATTGTCCTGTATCATGGTGTTGAAAAGTCAGATCGGTTTTCTTGGTCTCTTTATTCCAGCTTCCTTTTCAGGGGACTGTGTTGTTGCTACTTTGCATAGTAGCATACTTTTCCTTCCTGTAACCCTACCACAAATCACACTAGATCCCCTCCCCTCCCCTCCCCTTCACTTCCAGTAACTGCTCTGTGAGCAATAATTTTGGAACTACTGGCAAAATAAGAGTCTTTTGACAATCTCATAAAATCCTTACAACAGGACAGTAGTTATAACGCCAGAGACATCAGTAAGCGATCTCTAAGACAACTGTTGATATTTTAGTATCTGATGAGAAACTGATTCTTCCCTTTTGCTTCTGTGATTTTTTTTTTTTAATCAAGAATGAGCTCTCTGGGACGATCTGGTGTTTCTAGAGAGAAAGCATGAATATTAAAGAGAATGGAGAAGTGAATTTGCAGGTCATAATTTAGATCTATTTGAACCATCTTTCTTATTTGGCCATATTAGCTTTTTTATTTTATTTTTTTCTTTTTTAGCTGTGCATCAGGTTTCTAGGTCTTGGCTCACTTGATGTTTGGTTTTTAAGGGAGAGAAACATAGTAATGTCAGGTTCCCATGATTCAACACCCACTCTTGAGTTACCTGTTGGTGCTTGCCAGCTTATCTTCTCTGTGTGGGAGAGCGGAGGATAATCAGATTTGTGTTCATCACTAGGTGTCACTCACTTGCAATTACTTAAAGCATGTTTCAGGGCAAAATGAAAAGAAACAAAAAACTCTTTTGCTTCCTACCCCCACTCACCCAAATTGGGGATGTGTGTGGAGGGGGAGGAAATGATGTAAAATGTGGAAAAGAATTCTTTCCCATAAAACTATTGTATGTGGTGTTTTGTAATTTTTATTGCTTTATACCATATCTTGATCTGTGTGTTTGTTACATAGCTCTGCTGATGCAAGATAAAATTTACTTTTATATTTTCATTGATATTTTCATCCCTCCATTATCAAGTATGAAAAACTTAAAGAATAGCAGTTGATATTGTAAAAGATACTAAATTTAAAGTGTAGGAATAGAACTACTGGATCACATGAAAAAGCGCTTAGAAAAAAATTTTGATGGCCAAACCTATAACATTCTTGGGACTTGATCACTGGAGTTAGGTTGGGCAAAGGATGAGGATTAAAAAATGCACACATATATTTGTCAAGATGATTTACACTACTGTTATCTAGCAAACACTGTGGAATGTGGTGCATCTCCTGGGTCTTGGTGAGCTCTCTCCCTCATCAAGTGCTTTAGTGTGGGGAGTGTGTTCAGTCTTCAAGCTATAAAATATTCAAAAATTCTAACACCAATGCTTAAAAAAAAGAAAAAAGGAAAAAAAAAAGGAGGCTAAGCAGTAAAATTCAATAGATTCCATACACGTCAAATACTCCAAATATATCAGAAGTGGAGTTTCCAGGGAGGATAAGTGTCAGTATGGAAAACTGGAAATTTTACTGGCAAGGGTGATGCTTTGTCTCCTATATTTCCTCCCCTTCCCCTTTCTTTCTCCCTGGAAGAAGTGGGTTCCAACCCAATTCTGTTGTTCAGTTTGGAGGCTGGCACTGCTGTGGATCAAGATGTTGCATAGACCCTGGCTCACCTCATTCAGGTTCAAGTGAACCAGTTCTATATTACGTCTGAATTAGTCTTCTCAGGAAACTGAATGTCCTGGAGGGTCTCCAGACAGAACTTACTGTAGAAGGATTTCTAAAGTGCTTTGGTGGTGTTAAAATTGTACTTCCAGAGTGTCAGTGAAAAACTGGGAAAAAAGCCTATAACTTGTCTATTGTACGTTTCTTTTTCTCCCTCTCCCCCATGTAATTAGAAGTGTTAATGTAAGTGATGGTTATACATACAGAAATTCTTTCCATTTTTTCTTATATATCAATATTAGCAGCTATTTTAGGTCAACTGCTGTTTCTTTGAAAGGTAACCTAAACCAAGAAAAACCCCTATTATACAAAAATAATTATTCCTGTGGACCTAGAGTGATGATTTGCTGAAGGTAACAGTAACAGAGCAAATCTGTTGCAGAGTTGAGAACACAGTAAGAGGAAGGAAAAGATGCTTTTCTGTTTGGTTTGCATTGAATAAGATTCTCGGAGCCAGAATACTCTGCACAAGGGATATGTGGATGCCCAGAGAACTTCTGTACGTATCCTGAACACTAATCATACTAACAAGTAAATCTGTTAAGCACTGTGTCACACCCCGTATTTGCAGTGTCTTTGCTCATATCTAGAAGGCCTTAAAGACAGCATGAATTTCTTATGACAGTTGAGGAGAAAACACACAGCCTCCACTGATACCTGCATAGATATGACAAAACTCTTAATCATAAGATTTAGTTTGCCTTTGCTATGATTATAGGTTAAAAGATTCATCTCCCTGTTCTGTCTCGGATTACTAAGTGTTTGTGGCTGTGTGTCACTGTATTTATCTAGTATTTGAATTTAACCGAGAGTGTGTTTGGATGAATAAAGTAGCATAATTTCCTTCCCTTCCCCTGAAGGAGAGGTGGGTTTCTTTAAAGTATGGCAGCTATTATGACTAACTATATAATTACACCTTTAATCAGACTAAAATATTTTAGATATACAGTAGCCCCATTTGGCCCCTCAGTGTTAAACTGAAAAGCCTCTAAAGATGCATAGTATGGCCTGTAGTCATTGTCATCACCTTTAATCACTCCGCATACTAAAGCCACTATGCAGTAGTATAAATGGCTCCATTATTTTTGGGAGAGGGAAGGTGAGAGTAAGACGGAGAGAGTCATGTTACTGTAAATTCCTTTTTCTGCCTCAAAATCTGCAGAGACGCTATCATTTTTTCTCTTATTCTATTTGATCACCATTTTGCCAACCTTCAGTGGATTTTTTTCTGCTCTTGCGTTTTCAGTATGCTAATGCTTTTTTCTTAATTACCCTGCTGAAGACAAGCAATGGCCAGTGGTAGTCAGATAGGAATCAAGAATGCCGCAATATTTAGAGCAAGAGAGGTTTGGAGGTGGATGTGGCTCTGAAGATGTGGGGAGAAGTTTTTAGTACATCTAGGCTACCTAAACTTCTGGGAGGCTGGTGGGTGTGGAAAGCAACTTGTTCAGTGTGTGGTGCAGAGAGGCATGGCGGCTAGAAATCCTCTCTTTCCCTAAACAGTGATGTAGGTGAGTTTGCCCTCACATCCTCGCAAAGGCACAGCCTGGCAGCTGTCTATTCCATTTTATGCAAAATAAATGCAGTTCTCAAATTTCTGGCATACTGGTGTTCAGCCTCAAGATAGGAAAAATGTAGTGTTACAACTAACACATCAGTTTTGTAGCTTACAACTTTCCCTGCTGTGTTAATCCTGTCATTTTAATAAAGCCTGATAAGTGTTGTTACTTGCAGACCTTGCTTAAACTAGCAGCTATTTAAAAAAAAAAAAATCTTTTGCTCTGGTGTGAAATACAGTAGCTTCCAGTATTTATTTCTGCTCTGCCTGTTTTATATATATACATATATATGTGTGTGTGCGTATGTATGTATATTTAGGGTTTTTTTTCATGTGAAGAAAATGGAAGAGAGGAAGGGACAGATACCATTTAGTGAAGAAGGCAGAATCAGAATGGCAGTCTGCCAAATAGAGCCAGGTGTATGGATTTAGCAAGGAGGTACATACAGTTTGTTTTTTGTCATTTCCTTAAGTACAATAGGTTCGTTTGGGGCTAAAAGGTTAAATGTGGTTGGGAGAATAGAAAATGGCCAAGAATACTATTTTAGAGGGTTAGAAAGAACCTGAAGGTTGTGTTGTAAAAACTGATCTCAAACTGAAAGGCCCAGAAGCCTGAAACAAGCAGACCTGTGGTTCTAAGAACATGCGTGTGACCTCTTACGCTAGACAGGGTTTTCGGGCTTAATTATTTATTGTCCAGTTTTATTCCATCTGGAGTGAAAAACCTCAAGATTTGTATTTTCAGAATGGTCTTGACAAGGATAGAGTTGGTTGCCTGTTACTTCATGTTTTCTCACAACTTACTGAGTATACAAACTTTGCGTAGAGATGTTGGTATAGCATTAAGATAAGGGCAATAAATTAAAACAAACATAGTAAATGGGAAAGCCTTTGTAAAAATGTGCAGACAACTGCATTCAGCACAGTTGCTGAGGGCTTGGCCTTGAGCTCCTGACTGCCAAGGTAATTCATATGATGTAATTGTGCCAGGCCCACGCTATCACAGTATTAAAGCAAAAGCTGCATCTGTGAACTGTGCACATTCCTAGTTATATTCAGGTATATCAAGAAGGCAGTTGGAAAATTTTTACTTATCCTGTGTATATATATACATCGTTATAGCTGAACACAGCTTGTGGAATTGCTTGAAGTGGGTGCTTTGGTGTATGAAGGGCAAAGTAAGTCTCTGTTGCTGGCCAGGTACTAGAGAAGATAGTCTTCATTCAGTAGCTTTTGTACCTAAATGTTGGTTTAAATAACCCTACAAATATGCATGTCTTGCCCAGCTGTAGAGGAACATTTTCTAATAAGATGTAAGAATGGGCTAGAAAAACGTGTGTAGCCCACTGCTTTGTCTGTGATTGAGGTCAGACATCCACAGTCTATGCACTGGATATGAGTATAGGTCAAGCTAGATGGGTTGATTGCCCAAATAACGTTACCAGTTGCTTTGCTGCTAGCTGAAAGTGGATTGAAATAATCCCTGATCTTAGAGAAGGCTAGATACTTGCTTGAATGATACAAAGTTGTGAGTGATAGTGAAAACTTATATACACACACATGCGCATGCACGCACCCCCAAGTGCTCTGTTTTTAAATACATTTGTTATATATCCCATGATCTCTTAATAGAGGCATAATATAAATATCCTTGTATTAGTGAGACAGTTCTAGGTGTATGCCTCTAGCCTGTCCAACTGATAAGTAGGTTCAAATGTGACAACTGTTAGAGTATCTCAATTATGTCCTTCCAGAAACGAGCACAACTCGATGGGAGATTTTTGATGTTTTGCTTTTAATTGGAGATACATTCTTAAGATATTTACATATTCCTAAATGCAGCGGCTTCTTGTGGTTGCATGTAGTTTCTTCACATAGCCTTCACAAACCCGTTCTGCTTTCTGAAGTTTTTGGAACAGTTAGTTAATTCTACTCTCCATCTTCCTCTTTGACTGAAATTTGCAATTTCCTTTGGCGGAACAACTTCCTATTGAGTACTAACTTATCTGCCACTTCGATGTATTTTAAATTTTTTTCTGAAGTCCTGAATGCATTGCAAAATCCAGTATCGTCTTCACAGCTTGAATTTCTTCACTGCCTGAATTGAGGAAGTACAGAAGTGAATAGGAACTTTTCTAACCAACAAATGAAAACCCAATTAAGTTGTGCTTGGTCATGCTGTGTCATTGTAAAATTCCAAACTGCACTATTTTAAATCTGGTTAGGTGGCTAAGGAGGACTGAATTATAGCATATTTGCTGCGACTGGCATTGACTTTTGGAGATTTGCTTTTTGGGAGTAGTGTGGATTTCCAAAAAATGCTGCAATATGTTTGGAGCCAGATACATAAATGAACTGATTTCTGTGATGCAGCCTACCACCATGCCAGAGTTACAGGAATCCACGTCCTGGACTGCATAATTGCCATTAAACTTAGATTAGATGCCTGCATTCTATATACAATGAACAGGAGAGCTTAAATGCTAAATACCAGGATTCACAGCTACCGTCCTCCGGACCAAGGAACACTTAAGCTCTCTGGTGTTCCTGCATTTTATCTAATGTTTGTTTGATGTGGAACAGGGATTGGAACTCAAGCCTGGCGGTTCTGCCCTACTCTTCCAAGTGAATATATTTTTATAACAGTACTCGTTAGTTATGATCTTCAGACCCTGTGAATCTTGTGCTTTCTTCACAGTGGCCCAGCCTTCAAGGGAAAGGTAGAAATGACCTTATGGCCTTGTTTGGCAGTTTGGGTGCTTTCCTGAGAGGGGGGAATTTAAACTCTCTTAAGATAGAGAGTATATTGCTAGAATTTTGGTTGCTTACTGCTTAGGCTGAAACATCTAGACTATGATGGAAGAGGTGAGCATTTACACCTATGGATATGCTTTTTGGTGCAAGCAGTGCTTTTACTGCATGCTATATGTTGAAATCTCTGCTGACACACCTACTGAATCAAGCCTCTACGGATGCTTAGGTATAGAAGTACCAACTTTGTACTCACAAGCTTAAATGTGACATAAGACAAGAGACCAGCAGATTTGCATTGCATCTGGGTATGCACAGAAGCAGTGCTTTAAGAAACTCTTGAAATACTAGATACTGGGTTTGTCTAGAGGCTTAGGGGAGAGGACTGGAGGATTTTGTGACAGAGCTCTTGGACTTTGGTGTTTAAATGCCATCTAAATGCTTTTTGGAGTCTAAGTCTTAGCTTTTATAGCTGTAGATAAGCTTATGTTTTTAAGTGCATAGAACACTAACAGTGTTTCTTCTGTGGTCTCTCTGAAGTTGTCGAGAATGATCAATACTCTCTTATTTTAAAGGTTTATACAGTTAAGTGAAAGTTTTCAAATGTCCTTTAAATTTGAGCATCTGCCTAGGATAAATTCAAATGCAGAAGTTTCTCAGTTTTGTTTTCTCCACCCTTGGGTGCTAAGTATCAGTTGTGCTATGCATTTTTAAATTTGAGTCAGTGTCAAGCACCTGTGAAAACTAAGTTTGAAAGCCATGTTGCTAAATACAATTGAGAGTCGCTTGTGAAAATTTTGTCTTAAACAGTGCATCCCAAAACCACAGGAATTTATGTTAGATCTAGTCTTAAATGTCAGGCTTTTCTGACTCATTGTCCTATGCTTACCCCACTAGATCATATTTTATTGTGAAGGTGCACATGTTCAGGCAGTACTTTATAAACCTCATGCACTTTTTTTTAAAGTAGATCCTTGGGTTCTTATTACAGCTATGTTTTCCTCTTCTATATCTGAAAGAGGGACTTCCCCAGAGTTATACATCTCCTGAGAGCAGTTTATTTATTTATTTACTGAATTCTGGGTTGTGTTCTAAAGTCTCTCTCACTAGAAGTCTTCTGATGATTGGTTTTATTTCATTGGTCATGAGTAATCTTTTGGTGGTGATTGCCAGTTACAGCAAACAGTGTTCTTCTGCCTCCACCAAAGTGGTGTTGTGTTGTCCGTCATATTTCTTTGGACATCAGTACTTCTTTCGGCCAGGGTTGGAAGTTATTTTCCTTTAGTGTTCAGATGTATATCCAGGTCTTCTAAACAACTCTGAAATGATATGCCAAACCACAAGAAAATTTGAAACATGCAGCAGCTTAAGTGAAAAAATTAGTACCCAGAATAAAGATCCCACAACCCTGCAAAATAAAAATGTTAAGTCAGCTGTAAATTCATGATAAAATCCCAAATGTTGGAGGGAAACAACAGGGCGAGGCAGTGACTGACAAAATTGTTCAGAAATTTTTGTATATTATGTATATATATATTTTTTTATATATATATATATATATAAATAAATAAAAATATGAATGTAAATAGGAAAGAGGTGGGGAGAGAGGAGAAGGGGAGAAGGAACTGCTGACTTAAAGTATGTCTGCTTGGAGAGCTAGCAAGCTCTCCAGGGGCATTAGGTCCTATGTCATGGGGCTGTCCGTGGAAGTGTGCATTCCCCCGTGGTGCTAGCTCAGGCCAGCCTGACATGTGGAGGGAGAGAGGAAGGGAGGGAAAAGGGAAGGGGGAGAAGGAAAAGGGGAGTGTGTGTGTGGGGGGAAGCTTCAGCCTGTTTGCATACCGTCCCTGTAGATGTATCCTTAGAGAGGCCCAGCTTTATGCACCCAGTCTTCGCAGTCTTGGCCGGGATCTTTGGTAGTATTATAATCTCCATAACCCATGTGCTTAAATGCAGTTGTGATGTTTTTAAGAGAAACATAATTAATAATACACTCTCTGAATCCTCTGCCTACACTGTGCTGCTTTTTAAACAGTTCTCAAATGAAATAGAAAGGCTAGGCTGATCCATCTTTACTTTTTGTTGCGTTCCATACGTGCTTTTCAGGACTTGAATAAGGCGCTGCTTTGCTATCGTCAGTCCTAGCTTGTCAGTATCGTGTCACTAGTAACTGCAGAACCTCTTGGGTTATTTATCTTAAATTTTGAATTTTTGAGTATAGGAAAGCTCTTCTCATTAAAACTTTTCCCTCTTAATCTTGCGCAGTATGTTTTGTGGCAGCTAACTTTACCTTTGAAGGATTACGGAACATCCTGCAAATGTTTGTTCTGTATTTTAAACTCAGAGCGTATGTGGAGTGTGTGTAGTGAGTTGTGAAGTGGTGTGGAGTTCAGTTTTGGGGCAAGGAGGAATGTATGTGTAGGTGCATGTATCTGCTTCATATGTATGCTTTCTTCTTTCTCTTGTTTAATTAAGATTTATGTTGAAATATTACAGCCTTACATGGAAGAAGGTAGTGAAGATGACTAAAGTTTCTGTTCTGCAAAAGCAGACTGAATTCAGGAACCCCTTTACAGAAGAGTTCCCTTAGGTCAGCAAGAACAAGTTCACAAGCAGGTTGACATTAGGTGTATAAAAATACACAAAGACAAACTTAAAGCTAGGGAGAAAAGTATGCTGTTTTCTAAATGGAGAATGACAGGTTTGTTTACATTAAAACAAATAATTGTAAAATTCTTTGCTTAGGATATAGTGGGGCATGTGCACATACTTGTGTTTTTCCATTGTGAGTGTGTGGGTGGTTTTTTAAGTTGAACTTTGAATTTCTTGAGCACTTTTTTTTTTCTTAAGAATAGCTTGTTTCAAAAGGTAGTCTAAATGTAGTTGTAAATTTTTGCTATTTTGCATAGGACAAACTTTGCATTTCTTGTATAAGCGCACTCCTGGAATAATAATGCTTCTATTTGGCTGTAATGATGTAATTTTCCAGGACTTTTGTTTGTAGTAAAATGTAAGCAAAAAAACACTTTTGTTTGATGCTATTCTTGCAAGTTGATACAAATGGTCAATCTGTGATCTAGCAACTCAGCTCCCTTCCCTCCTAAGTGATTAGTACATTACAGAATCTGTTGACTTTTGGCAATTTGGTGGGAAAACGCATTTAAAATGTCTAAGATTTCCAAGTAAATTTGGCTGTAGTGGATGTCAATAAACATGTCAGAAGGATTTTTATCCTGAAATCTTGGTATTTGTTCTAGTTATATTAATGCACTGAATTGCAGTAGCTCCAATGGAAATCTTAAGTAAGTGTTTTGGAAACCAAAATTTTAAATGATGCACTTGCAAGTATATTTAAACATTGCTTTGACAGAGGAGTTTAAAACTGAGGAATAATCTTTTCTACAAGAAAACTCAACTTCTTGTGTGCGTCCTGAAGTTCTAGTCCCCTTTTGGTCTAGACTAAATCATCTTGTACCATAATGACACAGCTGCATTTGTTTTCAGTCTCAGTTTTCTTAAGGGACTGAATTTGTTGCTTTATTTTAATAATTTTTGTACTTAGTGTGTATATTGCTTTTAAAGAATAGATAATTCTTTACGGCTCTGGAAAAAAATGTTCTGCCGTTATCTGAAAACTTGTCTTGCTTTATCCCTGATTCTCCTTATTTGAGCAGAGTGGCAATACATTGATAGATCTCTGTAGTTATTGTCTTACACCTTGACCAGGAAGTACTGTATGAATTGGAGTTTAAATCAATGAAGTAGGAATATAGATACACAAGCTTGGCTTTTGGGAAGTAGATAGCAAGTTGCTGCTTCATTGCAGTCCTGCCCTATATTGTACTGCTTCACCTTTGAAGCGTGTGAAATTCTTTGGATTTTATTGGATTTTTTCTTTCTTCTAATCAGCTCTGCTGTAATGTCTTACCCATCTTTCTGACCAAAGTGAAATTATTGTTGTCATGAGCTGGGGAAATGCCAACCATCCAGGCTGCAGTTTAGAATAGCCTATGCACAAGTATGTTTGGTGATTTGGGGTGGGGAAAAGAAAATGTTGCAGTGTATTAGGTAGTTATGATAGACTTTTGGGATCATTCATTGTTACTTGAGTAGTATGACTGTAGGATGCATTGTTGTCAATGGAACCATTAAGAAATAGTGCTTCCAGTTAATGTAGTTGCCAATAAGACGGTCACAAACTTAATACAGTGGATGCCAACATTTGCACTTCCACATTTAAGAATTAAAGTCACCGGTCTCACACTTCCTAAAAATTTCGCAACCAGACATACAGAATTGCTCTGTGTACTTTCTTCAAAGCTGTCCTTTCTGTGGATCTCCTTTCTCAACTTGTGGGTTTTTTCCTATTCTCCCCCCACCTCCACACATATCTCTGTCCTGAGCGCAGCTCCTAGAACATGACCTCCAACTGCTGAAGATCAAGAGTTAACTACTGTTTAATAAAATATTTTTCTTCCATTTCCTTTTAATACAAACTTTGGGTAGGAGTTTGTGTCCTCAAATAGCAAACATTTGAGAAATTAGCAGCTTGCTCAGTATTTTTAGTTGCTTTATATGTAAGTTTTTGGTTGGAACGCTAATACATCATTTAGAAGTTTAAGAGAAAAAGATGTGCAGCATTTTTTAATCCTGATAGCTGCGGAGTTCAGTATGAAGGACAAACATCACATGAGTATTATTACTTTGGGAAGAGGAAAATAAGCACAGATTGTTTAATAATATAATGAAGGAAACACAGATTTTATTTTTAAATGCTTTTCTGAGAAGCTGAATTAACTTGTACTGTTTTAGCATTATTTTGTCAGCTTCAAGCTTCTCTTTTTAAAAAAAAAAAGTCTGAATCTTGCAAAGGTTGGGTTTTCTCTGTGTAAATACACATCAGCATGTCCTAACTTATTGGAAAAGAAAATGACAGTTCTACATGGGTTTTTTTTTTTTTTTCCCCCTTCCTGAAGTAAACAAAGCATTGATTTAAGAATGGAAGTAAAATTGAGCCAACACAATCTCTTGATCTGGTTTGAGGTAGTAGAGACATGAAGGCAAAAGATATTGTTGAAGGCTGTGGAAACCAGTCAGCTAATACTTTTTAAAGTATGTTAAAGCGTGCAGCCATGCACTCAGGCTTTCCTTTTCCCTTTGCTTGTAGTTGAGAAACATTATCTTTATTCTTTTTAATCTTTGTACTTCATGCAACCTTTATAATCCTTATAAGGAACTGCTTAGTACAAATTACTGGCTCGCTCTTTATAATTTCTGCATACCAGTTGCTAGCCAGTTCTTAGCCCATTCTTAGGGATTTGTAGTAGATTGGAGTTTGCTTGAGGACGGGGTTTGATTACTGCCAGGTGGGGACACAGAAGTGTGTTTTTCCTGGTGCTTTCACATGATATGTATATTTACTAGTAAAAGTTTAATATCTGTGATTCTCTCCATGTGTCCTTTAATGAGCATTACACACACATTATGACAATCACGTTGGTGTAATACATAATCTACCATATACATTACAACACACAGGTGTTTTATTCTAATCTAGATCTCCAAGGAGTTGTAATTGCTCTTCATTTTGTACTGTGTTCATATTTGAACAATCAGAACAACTAAATGCATCAAAAAACTTCACAGCAGTTGGCTGCAGAACAGAGCTGAATCTCTCTGCAGTTCTTATAGCTGAGCATATACAATTTTCATACAACTTTTAACTTTCCTTTCTAAAGCTGTAGTCTTTCCAGATTTTGGAGGGCTCTTCTAATTTTTAGTGATACTGCACAATTGCATGCCCATGCATATGGAGCATACTTGATGTGCCTGAAAGATGATGAATTAACTTGAATTCTTCTCCCTTTTTTTTTTTTTTTTTTTAAAACTGCCTTCCTGTATTTATTTGGAGTGTGTCAGGCTGTCCAGCAAAGATACTATCTTTGATTTATTGGAAAAGATTATTTAAAAAAAATACAAAACTGGTAACTCTAAAGAAGCTGAAATTTTTGGTAGTTTACACAGAAAACTAAGCACATACTCCACAGAAAGCATTCCAAAAATAATAGCTGTTAGAGAAAATATAAAGATTGATAAACACTGCTTAGTATTTTAGAAAGATAAATGTTCTTTTAATTGATTTTCTTGCCTTTTATGTCACTCGCCCTTCTCCGTGGTTGCCGTGTGGCTACCTAGAGCCAGCCGGGGTGCTGCTGCACAGGCAGAGGAGCAGGTGCTGAGAACGTTCAGCATAGTGCGTTTCTGAAATGCCTGCCCCCATCCATGGTTACTTTATTTTCCTTCTGCTTCTCCAAAGCTTAAGCACATGCTCTAAACAAATAGCTGTAAACTTAGTGGTGGGCTCCTTTTTCTTTTCTTTTCTTTTTCCTCCTCCAAACAAGTAATTTTAAGAGAGTACATTTGATATATTTTTTTAATTAATTTTCTTGTTTGATGTTCTTTGATGTACTTGAAAAGCAGTTAAATGGGTCTTTTCTTTCTTTAGTCTGTATGCATACATACGCTGTCATCATCATTAAAAATCAGCTTAGCTTAAGATGGTGCTTTTGTATGCATACATATACTGTCATAGTTAATGTTGTCGTCTTTCAGACATGGTAAGACATTTCCTGCCCTGAAGTGCTTGCGATTTAAAATTACTTTAACAATGCAAAAATGTGGAACAGTGTTCTAGAAAAGGTAGGCTCTTGGAGGAATTTTGGAGAGGAAAGAAAGGGTTGGAAGAAGTTAGAAATGAAGAGGAAGGAAGAGATGAAGTGACTATTTTAGGCTTTGGGGGCAGTACCACAGGCGTTATGAAGCAGTAAATGGGGCAAAGGGGAGAACAGTCAAGTGAGAAGAATGTGGAGTGAGTGGGAGTAGAAGAAAATGAATGTGCTGCTCCATGCCGGGCTGCCCTGCGCTGCGCTGTGCTGCAGCCCGGTGCCTCGCTAAGCTCTTGGTGCTGTGACCATGAATACTGGTACTGCAGGAGCTAGAAGTGTTGTGCAGTCTTGTGAGTTTTGAGATGTGTGTATGTACATCTGCAAAAATTGTGGAAAAAAGTACTCACCAAGGGCTAAGCATTGTTGCAGAGATGCTGATTGTACTGAATTTGTATTTTATATAAAGCTGTTCCAGTCATGTTCTCTCTTGCACACTCGCTCTAAGTGCTTTTCTAAGAGGTTTCACAGGAAACTGCAGGCAGATCAACCAAAGATGAGACGTCTGTGTGCATAAATGAGCTTCTATCTAGGTGCAATCCCTCGTTCAAGGGGTTCAGGGTTTTTTTGCAGTAGTTCATCATCCACATGAATGTATAGCGTACATAATTTGTTGACCTTGCATTTTCAGACGATTGTACTCCTTCCCCTGTTTTCTTGAATTTTATTGTGGAGACAATCCCTTAGGGGTGGAATGATACTGAAAGCTTTAATTCTTGTAAATGAAAGTTGTCTTGGAATTGCTTCTTCTCTTCTCAATATTAATATATTTGCATATACTTTTTTGAACAAGAATACTTGATATGAAAGGTGATTTTTTTGAAGTCTGACTGTTCCCTAGTCAATCTAACCAGCCACGTTATTGTGAGAAGTATTTTCTCATGATTTCTTTTTCAGAAAGAAAGAAAAGCCTAGAAAAAAGCTTAGAAGATTGTTATTCATAACTGTACAGACTAAGGATATAATGGAGAAGGAACATGTAAGGAAAGATTTCATGCATTTAGACCAAGTGATCTACTTTGAGAAAAATAATTGACAAGCTTCTGGGACCTGGAGAAGGGCTTAGCCCCTGAAAACTTGTTTGTTTTCCCACAGGTGTATCTCTCTGTCTAGTAGAAGATATTACCTCTCATTACAAGTATTTCGTATCTTTGAGGACTTGAAACAAGAGAGGTGCTTGAAGCTGGAAACGTATTTTCCTCCCTTAACAGTTTCTACTGAATCCAGTAGGCGTTTAGTCTAGGTATGTTAGGATTTAGCTCATAAATAATAGTATGGCTCTTAATCATGTCTTTCAGTTGAGTACTCTTGTTACATCCAAGCTTTAACCTGGACAATTACCACACCATCACCTAAAACAGAGACAATAGAACTGAGGTTTCATGGCATACGTTCACTGACTTTAATAAATGAAACTGAGTGAGTAAATATAAGCAAAAATGTGAAAGTAGGTTATCAAACCATATGATAACATCTGTTCCTTGGAAACATGAAAGCACCTATATCTGTGTCAAGAACTAATTTCTGTTTAAGTGGTATTGTAATCTGACTAAAATTTTCTTGTGTGTTCAAACTTCAGTCCATAAAGTTATGCTGAGGCTTCTGTGTGAAATGATGCACTTATCTACGTGTCCTGTCAGAGTCAGGTATTTATATTTGAAAACCTGGGTCTCTATCATCTGGAGAATCCTTATCAAGATGAGAGCTCGACTGCATGGGACAATACGCAATTACAGGAGAAGAGACCTGGTTCTGTCCCTGAATAGTTTGCAAGATAGGACAAGTGAGGTGTTCTCCTCTGGCCCCCCTCCCCGTTTTTTTAAAGGAAAGAATGGACGACAAGAGTTAAAGTAATTCATCTGCTTATTATGTTGGCTAACACTATGCATGAATTGGTCCAAATTGTCTTTAACAGCCAGTCATTTTCACTTGGAGCAGCCAAAGGTGTTCTTGTGTGGTGGAAAAAAGACTAGCCAAAGCAGAAAAAGCACTTGCAGAATGTCTATGATGGGATTTTTCAGCATTATATAGTCTGTTGGAATTTGACTGTTAATTTGACTGTTACTTGTACCACAAACTGATGGAGAGATCACCAGTATTGCAGAAAACTTAAGCGTTAGATTGATTTCTCCATTCTAAAGCCTCATTAAACTCCTAAAATGATGCCTTTAAGAGTTACAATTGCAGCATGAATGCTACAGATGCCAAGATTGCTGCAGTGTTTTCCTTACATTCCTTACAGTGCAAATCTGTATCCCTTAACTGCTGCTGTGTAAACTTCTGTTTCCTGGCCATTTTGTACCTTAATAGCTCACTATCTTCTGCTATTCTTTCCTGCCCTTGTGCCCAGCAGACAGCAGTTGGGTTCTTTTTATTTTCAGAATTCCATTTAATTCCACACCTGTAAAGTACACTTAGTGTACTTTATAAGTGTAGCACTTCCTGTTTAATTACTTATTTTGCAGAAAAATGTATTTGGATTGAGAAGACAGCCTCACCTGTTTCGGTTGGATGATCCATGCCTCAGAACAACCTGTTCTGGGAGAGGCAGGCTGGAACAGCTCGTGGATGTATCTTCAGCAGTATAGCCTGCTAAACCTGTTTGCCTTGTAAAAGCTGAGGTTTCTGCTCAGGATTAGAAGTTACAGCTTTAATTTCTTCTTCCTTGACACTCATGTATTTACCTGGCTTTAAAGAAAAAAAAAATTGCTAAAATGCCACCTTTTCACTAGGTCTATAAAAATCTGTTTTGTTACAATTTGAATTTGTAACAAAACAAAAACCCTCCTGAAGTTACCCTTTCAAACATCAAATATTTGTGTTGATCTTTGTATAAAAACTTATTCTAATATTTCTTTCATTCCTGTTCTCTTACACTCTGCTGGCAGTATCCTTGCACCCAGAACTAATTGTATACAGGATTATGTGCAAGAGACCTCAAACCAAACAAAAAACAATGTACCTCCTGACCAGTGGGGGGAAAAAAAAATAAATAAAGCACAACCAAACATATCATTTGAACTCCAAATCAGTACGTCATTTTCTGGATCAAGGCAGTATGATATGCACAAGAGGGAGGAGAGCTGATAAATGATGATACAGGTTTTATTACTTGTTATTTTGTTTGTGATATAAAAAAACTTTTTTTTTTTCTGAGCAAATGGGTTGGATAAGCCACCAGGTATCCTCATTCAGTTTAGATTCTTCTGTTGTTCTGAAGCAGCTGAATGCACAATCTCCGCCTCCTTTCTGTAAGTCATTTGGGTTACTTTTTCCTGAAGACACTATTAGTATCACTGCCATTGTGGCAGTGTTTTTTGGGTTTTTTTTTTTAAACCTGAAATAGTATTTCTGATACAAATGGCATTGTGGAAGAATTGTCCAGTTCTTCAGTACCTGAATAAATAAAATGGAATTACTGTTACAGGCTGTGGGCAATGTTAAACTGTTTTGAAGTGCAGTACTTGTGTACTGTACTTCAGCCTCCTCGTGTTTTGAAGATTGTAATAATTATTTTACCAGCGTCATCCTCCACACCTCGTCTTGGCTTCAGTATCTTGCCAGAAGTTCATCACAAGAGGATAACTGATGGTGGGGCTCAACAGCAGGCCTGTCATTACATTAATTTCTACAAAGTTAGGTCAAAGCCCTTTCAACTCCATTTCATGAAAGCTTCTCTAAAACTGTCCAGTTTGCTTGTTATTTGAATCATGTGTGTGTTAGGGATAACGTTTTAATACAGTAGTTCATGCACCTGTGTTTTTTGACAGAGCTTGCAGGATAAATGGGATCAAACTTCCGTGTGTAATACTTCCGCCTGAGATCCCCAGAGGGAGGCCCGGTAGTGTAAGCGGCGGTGCTTCAGATTTAGTAGCTGGCCTCCTTCTGCTAGAGATGATCATGAATCAATTTCCCTTGTGATAAGAGGCACTGGGTTGCTGGGCGCAGTGAGCGCTTCTACTTAGTCATAGAAGAGAAGTCCTAACCACCTGTTCAAAGGTCTCAAAACACCATTAAGAAGAGATGAGGACACAGTCTGTGATCAAATTCTGCTTTGAATAATTACAGTGTTGCTGCCTACACTTCTCCATATTGAAATAGATACAACATTCTTCTTTGCTTCTTGGCATAAATGATTTTCTGTGTGCTATTAACTGCTGCATTCCTGCCTAGGGGTGATGGCATGCAGGAGATAGCAAAAATTCATTCCTGTCTCAATGGGAAGGGAGGGAGACATTGCTGACGCTTAGTGGTGGTTGAGAGGGGAGAACGAACCGAAGCTTTTGGCAGCTCAGCAGCAGTCACTGGGGGAGTCGTGGAGAGGTGCAGCTAAAAGCAGCAGTGATCTTGGGGTGGCCATTCTTGTGCTCTTGAAGAGTGTACGGCTCTGCTTCCTGTAATGGCAGCCACAAAATACTAACGTGTGACAAGCCGGCCAAGTCGTCTCCTAGTGTGCTGAACCAACACCACTCATAAATATTTAGGACAGATCAGATGGTACGAGTGTATGTGCTCAGGAGGAATGCTGTACTTAGCTAAAGTAGGCATTATCTAAGATCCACTTTAAATACATGCTGTGTCTGTAATAACACTGGTTGTTCCAGATACACAATTTCAGTTAATCTGCTGTGTTAGTTTGGGCTTGTAGGTCCAAAAATATCTTACTAGTGATTTATGTCTTTCATTGTTGTTCTTTTTTGTCATATGGTTATCTCTGCCCACGCACTGCTACCTGATCTTGTATGCTTTGCCTGCTGTTTCTGTGGTTGCTCTGTGAGAAGAAAGCTTGGTGTCGCTCACAGAATGGCACACACCTAATTTTACACTTAAAGATCAAGTTTCTTGTGTGAAGGTGTATCTGAATTCTATCTCTTTAGACTGAAAGTAGCTAGCTTACCAAGAACTAAACTTT
Organism: Dromaius novaehollandiae; assembly: GCF_036370855.1. NCBI lineage: Eukaryota > Metazoa > Chordata > Aves > Casuariiformes > Dromaiidae > Dromaius > Dromaius novaehollandiae. The sequence goes on along the minus strand of NC_088099.1, from coordinate 138,975,952 downwards.
TTTTTCTCAAGATGCTAGTAAAGTATTTGGCATTGACTTCAATTCAGTGCTTCAGTTAGAGCTTCAAAAAGCATAAAGCTTTAAAGAGAACTGCCTGTAGCTTTTAAGTCCTTTATATCATTTAATTGTCTTTATAGAGCTGAATAATACTTTGTACTATCTGTGTCCACAATGCCTGAATTAATTTCGTGTTGATTAATTAAGAGACGGGGAAACTTCTGTTTTACCTTTACCCTGCTCCCTAAAAACCTGCATGCCAACTCCTGGTGGAGTTAGCTTCAAGCCTTCGTTAGCATAGCTTGGGCCTTTGACATGCAACGCTGGTGATTTAGGCTTTTGAATATTCATTGTGGCAAATTCACTAGCTCACTCTGTTTTTGGGGGAAGTACTGTGCAAGATACAAAATCTCCTTGCAACCTGTTACTGCCTCCCTCCAGTAGAAGTTTTCTGCAATTGAATCCTTTTGCATGCATGAGAACAAAGAATATCTGTAGTTCAAACAGAATTGCTTATCCAAAAGGAAAATTATATGAAATGAGAGGGGGTAGGATATTCATACAATTTTGGTGTGATGTCTGTCTGTTGAAAAGCAGTCAGCTTCTACCCATCTGGAGAGCCATCATGGCAATGCAGTTAGGAGAAATTCAAATTAATTCTGAAAAGAGTTCTCACATCTCGTATCAGAGAATAGAGTAAGTTTGTTAGTCCATGAGAGAATAGACAGGAGATGATAGAAAAGACATCCAAAATTAGAGGCAAAGATATTTGAGAGGAGAAGTAGGAAAGGAAATGCCACAGGATTATTTTTCATCTGTATGTATCGGTGATCAAAGTCGGAAGCCCGCAAATACTGTTTCCATTTCTGACGCTGCTTTGCTTTGTGGCCTTGGGAAAGCCTGGTTCCCTGAGTGTGCTGTCTGAGAAACCATATTAGTTCTTCTGTTTGGGCTGAGACGTAGTAAGATAATAGGAGGGAAGAAGTATCTTTGCATTTATTATTTTTAGTGAGGGAAATCAAAGACTAAGTGAGCTCCATCTGCAAAAATATTGTTTCAGTGTCTGTGTAGAATTCGACAGCCAGTTTATGTTAATAAAAAGAAGATTCAGACAAAAAAAGTGAGACAAACTGTGCAAAGTTTTAACATTCTGCAGTATGCTGAAGCATCTTAGTTTCAGCTGATGGCCTTGTTTACAGTATCTGTGTTCTTTTACTAAGTATCCTATCTGCAAAGTACCTTCATGATAATTGAAAAAGGTTTACAACACTTTGTGTGATAACTGAATGAGTAAGATAGTGTCTGTTAGGTACAAATGTACGGTATATATTGAAATTATTCTGCAAAAAAGTTTCAGTGAGTAATGTATTTTGGGAGGAAAGCTGGGAGGGGATGGTGAGAAAATCTCCCAACTGGTCATCATCTTGCTTCTAATTACCAGTCACTGTACAATATAGCCTTTTTGAAAATATGAAGCTGTTGAGTTTTTAAAGTAGGATTATGATATGTTAGTTTTCCATTTATACAGGAAGTTTTGTACAGCTCTGCTTTCCACGCTGAAGTTGCATTATATGCCCTAAACTACCTTTCTCTTACATTGTGCACCATTTAAATTGAAATTTAAAACTTCTTATATTAGCCTATTGCTAGCTAGTATGAAATGTCCAGTGTTCTGATTATTAATGATCAAATAGACATATTTCATGCTTTCACTGTTATTGTAGTCAAAGGTAGTTTTTTCAGGCCTTCTTTGGGCAAGTGCTGTGCAGACTGTAACAACACTCTCAAAGAATTTACAAGGCATTCAAGGCTAAATAACAGACTGATTAAGCAAATCTCTTGAAGGTGAGGAAGGGAATATTTGATGAGAGAAGTAACAGCTTATATTATCTTTTGTGCTGCTTGGTGCAAAATATGCATGCTTATAGGAGGTTATTTTCCTTTCATTGAAGTCAGAGCTTTATCAGTGAGTAATTTGGGTCAGGATTTTACTATTTGTGCTTTTTTTTTATTTAACATGTTTAAACAGCTAGTCATGTAGCCTTTAGCAATCTTAACTATTTAGTTAGGGGACAATTTTGCTGTTTCTCATTCTGGTATCTATTTTTAGGTCTGTACCATCCCATATGTTAGCTAGTACTGGTGAGTGCTGTCAAAAATGCATTGTGAATTAATTCCATCTTGAGAGCTCCCTTTTGATGCATTTTTATTGAAACATGCATATCTTTAAAGACTGCTATATAGGGTTCTGGATGCTATAATGCAAGAGTCACAAACTTCTTTTTTTTTCCTGTAGCCAAATCTCATTGGAAAAAAATGGCAGTTCTGTGCATTTTTTCTGAAGTTATTTTTCCCTTGAAAGAAATAGGAGTCTTTGAATCCTTTCAAATGAAACCAGTCCCAGAGCAAATCACATTATTCTAAAACAAAATATGCCATGTTTGTAATCTTAGTGAGAGACATAAGGGCTGACCTCACTGTGTTTTTTATCCACTCAGCTCTTGGAAATGGAAGAGTGGTTAGGGTGATATAGATGAGGGTGTTGTGATGAGGTCATCACTGGAGGTGGTGAGTAAATCTTAGAGAAGAGTCTGCTACTGAGGACTTGGAGTTGCTGGGATATACGGGAGACAGTCATGGAAAACTCCAGAACGAGATTGGTCTCAATAGGGGTTGGAGGAAAGGATTAAGGTGTTACTGAGCACGGAGTGGAAAAACTGAGTCTGTGTGCGGTGAGGAGCAGCGTACCTTTGACCATCATAACAGTAAATAACTATATTTTAAAATAATTAGGAATGTGGAAAAGTCACCTACTTTTAATTTGACACTTCTGTGTGCTTACTAGTCACAGTCTTCAGAAACTCTTAGTGATATTACTGTGGATGACATTATTATAAAAAAGTAAAAACCTTTTGAAAATTTGGCTTCATGATGCTTAAGATATTTTTAAACAATAAACAATTTGTTCACCTTTTATCAATGACTGTTTTAAAATAAGCCTAAGAAATTAAATGAAATTTATCTCCTCATGGCCACCAGAATAATGTTGGTACACATGCCAGCTTATTAAGCAGATATGTGAAAAATGTTTGTAAATTTTGAAAATATTTTTCTCTTCATAATTTATTTCTGGTGGTGGCTAAAGTTAAACAACGTACAGAATTGGAAAGTGTAGTTTTTGTTCTTGTTTTTCTTCTCCATTTCCATAACTTCCTCTTTTAAAAAACTTTCCAGCTGACCAATTAGAAAATGCCCTCAAATATGCTTTCCTTAGGGAAGTTAAGTCTAAACAAGTATACAAAATAGATATTAGCAAAAGTATTAAATGATTTATTAGACATATCCTTACTTAGGAAAGCTTCATAACTTTTAAAGTGGGATTAAAACACGTACTTAACTTTAAGCAAGTCCCAAGGGCATTCCTTTTTTGCATTTTACTTGCACAAGGAATTTCAGGTTTGCATCCTTTTTCTTGATGCCATGGATATTGTAGTAATTTGATTAAAATTAAAGCATTCCTAAAGCAAAAGAACCTACCAAAATGGTGTTTAAGAATGAAGAGCTTGCTTACTGCTTTAGTACTATTTGAAATCTTTATTTCTGGCTCTTTTCCAGCATGGAAGGAGTTTGTTTTCAGAGAAGTGTTGTTGCCAAGGGACAAATGTTGACTGTGTTGTGTTTAAAACAGAAAAATCGCAGGCTGATATTAATTACATTCTTTTAGCTATTCTTCTCTGGATAACTTAAAAAGATCTTTCCAATTTCCAGAATACTTAGGTAAGTTCCTGAAATGTTAATGCAGTGTCTCATAATTTATGTTAAGAACATATTAAAAAACAAACAATGGCTTTCTTCATTTTTGTGCACAGTCAAGAAATACCGTGTTGGTTTCAGCTAATTAAACTATTTAATAATGTACAAAACCATTAATGAATTCAGTGCTTTTTTTTTTCCCCCTCTCTTCTTTTATCATTAAAGTCCTTATCAGACCCATTTGTCTATTCAAACAACCTGTGTGGACAGCTGTTTACTACACTAGACAAGAGAAACAGGTTAATTCTTTTGAGGACCTATTCTATGATTGGGGCACCATTATCTGGAGCAAAGTCAATCTTTGAGTTTTTTCAGTTTCCCGTTAGTAGTGCAAACATAATATTTTGCAGTTATCCATTGGTTTTTGGTTCCTTCAGGTATCAGGCTGAGTTGCCCGACTTGCTTCTTCTAAAGAATGGTTTTGTCCAACGCTCTTAGAGTTAGGCTAATGCTAGTGCTTCTGCCACCATTGATGGGACTGATAGTATGCTGACCCCACCAGGACTTGTACTGCCTTTTCATCTTTAACCAGCTTAGAATGATGAGGAAATACATCAAAAACCTCAATTATAAACATGGTTTGTAGTTCAGCTCTAGTAGAGTTTTGTGGGCTGTATTACTCCATTGAAGTCTCCTCCAGTAAACAAACTGGTTCACTAAAACATCTCTTGAAGGAGTTATATCCATTCTCTTATTAGGAAGTGAGCAGTTGCACTAATCTAGATGCACAGATGCCTGGGTGGTTCACTGACTGTTTTTCACATTGGAAGGTTTAAGAATGTCAGATGTATGTCTTTCTAATGAAAGAAACAAGGTCTTACCAGAAGTTGTAGAATGATCCTAGGACTTGCCCTTGTTTCTGTGAAGTTGAGAATTGTTACCGTCTGTAAAATGGGTCAGATCTTAAGAATGTATCTGTTAGGAACAGACTGTGAATGAAACTTTCACCTAACAGTTAAATGCATTTGCAGTATATACTTTGTGACTGAGAGAAGTCCCATACCTTATTTGAAGACTTGGATATATCTGAGAAGATTTTCTTCCAACTAATTCCTGAAGACTGAGTTCACATTAGGTTTTTTAATCTCCTTCCTACTTCAGAGTTTTGGGCCATTTCATTCTGTACTAGGTAAAATGTCACTTCCCAAGTATTTTTGCTTAATGTTCCTTGGTACATACTTCAAGAAATCCTGGGTTAACAGAGCATAATTTACATAACAGAACTTAACTCTGCATAGCTTACATTAGGGAGACAAATCTGTTGCTGTGTCCTGCTTGTGCTAGAGCCCGAGAGGAGCAAGCTGGGCTGAAGGAGATGATTTTCATTGTCAGCACTCTTCTCAGCCTTTCTTACAGATTTTCAGATTTCTTTTGGGGCTTTCTCATACTGTCCTCTCTCTCTTACTTTCTTGGTTCTGTGTGCCCTATGAATTCTGTTAAGGAGAACTTCAGCAACTTATGAATCTGAACTCTGTTGTATTCTTGTTTATGGTCCTGGCTGTTGACCAGTAATTCTCTTTGGATATACATGAATACGGCCTTATAGCTTCCAAGTCTGGGTGCTAAACTTTTAAAATCTTCCCTGGAAGCTATAGGCCTGGACATGGGTGAAGGCTAGCTTTAGTTGTCAAATTCTTGTTCTAATAAAATGTTAAATACTTTTTGTCTGTCGGGGTTTCACAGTCTCACATCCTAGACATGTACCTTTCTTTCCTCAGTTTAAATTGCAGGACATTCCTATTTACTTGAATCCAGCCGTGAATGCTCCACTTCTTTCAGCTGTCCTCCATTTGGATGCATGCATCATCTTTCTTCATTGCTGAAATACAATGCCAGTCTAGGTCATTTTATTTTTTAATTTAGTTGTTTACAAGACATTTACATAAATCGTCTTCCTGGCAATAAAGAATCTTGATTTCTAATTTTAAGTAGGTACACTCTTTCTGAGAATGGGATGAGTCTGTCCTGCCTGTTAACAGATCTTGTATGTGTGTGAAGCGCACTTGCCAATCGTGATTCCCTTTCCCTCATTAGCCTTTCTGTTTGCCTGTAAATTTGTTTTAATGCTGACACCTGTTTGGAAACTTCTCCTGATAGAATATGCTTTTCTATTGGCTTTTCTTTTGATGAATTCTTCAAATCTAGTTATTTAAAAAATAAATGTATTACTCATCCTAGTTGTCCCTCAACAGACAGTCTTCGTATTCAGGAGTTCGTATTGACTTAGAAAAGATTACTGTGCAGTTACAATGAAGTTGTCCAAGTTACATTAATCAACAAATCGGCATTTGATTTTGGGATTACTAGAGAACACAAATAACTGTCTGCACAAACCTGCAGTAGAATGTAAACCAGATTTTTTTTCAATATAAATTAATCTTGTTAGCATTCTGTTTAAATAACTTTTTTTTTAATGTATAGACAACTTCAACAGAAATTTCTGAATATTCATCTGATAATGACAATGTGGAACAAGGAGAAATGGGCATGGAGACTACTAATCTAGGATTTACGAAGAGATTACAGTTGAGCTCAGCGTTGGATACAGGGAAAGTTACGGCAAGACCTGCCAGTGACTGGCTAAAGTCTGCACAGGCCCTCTTACAAACACCTAAGAAACAATCAGACAGGGCCTCAAGAACCCCAGAAGACTCTGCTAAGAAGAGGAAATTACTAAGGTAAATGTCCTATCCTTCTTAAGAAAAAATTTTATTGTAAATAAAATAATTCAAGTTAACTAACAAAAGAGTCGGAATGCATTACAAGAATAAATATTTTAAAGATGCAAATTCCAAAAATTTAAAGAATGTCATTTATCTGTAAACAAGCAATCAAGAAAAGAAAGAACTTATTTCATTGTTAACGTCTGTGGTGATAGCACTCAATCTTGAATTCCTGTCTGTGTACAAATTGATAATTTTTGCACTGTTAATAATGCTTTAAAGCATTTTACAGATACCTGAGTGTTCATACTTCTATTTTAGCTTGTAATCATTTTACTTCTTTGTGCCTGTTCAGATAGTCTGCAAAAATGCTTGTGCCTCTGACTTTTTCGGTCCTTTCCAGATTTGTGAGATTATCCAAGTACTGTGTGAAAGGGGTGGATGAGCAATAGTGCTTAAGGCAGGACAACTGATACTTAGGCAAGGGTGCGATGTATTTGTTCATCAGACATTTAAATGTCTGTGACTAAATTAAATACATTATAAAGATAATCTAACTGCTGAAAGGAAACAGCTTGAACCTGAGCAGTGGAAATCTGATGTTCATGATTCAGTATTTATCAAGCTAATTACAGTGTGGAAATAGTCACTTCCTGTATTGATTTCAATAAAGCAGCTTTAACTTGCATGGTATATGTAGGGGTATGTCTTATATTACATAAACTGAAATTGTGCACAGTGCTCCTTTAGACACCTATTGTATTTTTTTTTAAATGTAATTGTTTCTCACTTTTGTTGCAGCCAATTCTGCATACAGTAATCAATCAGAAAGCATGACACTTAAATAGTTAAATAGGCATACCTTATTTTTCTGTTAATTTTTTTTAGCTATTTTCAAGAGCTGACTGAGGGAACAGACTTGAAATTTTATTTAATTACTGCAGATCTCTATACAGAAGAAAGCGCTTTGCTTGTGCGGTCAGGCTTGGCTTCTCATTATTTTAAGAACAACTGCACTAGTTCAGACCAAAGTATGTGTGAAGCATAAAAGAACAAGACAAATGTATAGAGGTATGCGCAGATATTCTATGAGATTTCAGCAGCTAACTACTTGGGGGCTTTTTGTTACCCTCGGTGGGTTTGTCTTTCCATGAGTTTATCCAGTTGTTTTCTGTATAAATTTTTCGCTGCTGCAGTGACATCCCATGGTTTGGAGTTCCATAGCTTAAATGTGATTTGAATCTGCATGTACCAGTTTCATATGATGACCTTTACTATCAACTATATTAGTGCAAGACTATACTTTACAGCAGAGATACTCAGAGTTGTATAAGAGAATAAGCCGTTCTTCTCCAACGATGTAGAATGTAATCTGTTCAGACTGGATAGAGAGGAGCACAATTTAAGGGGTAGCACAGGCTGGAAGAGTAAAAAAACACCTTTGGTTTCTTTGGGAACAGGGAAGCAAGTAGGAAATCCCTCAGTTATGAGTTTCATTCCTCTAGTTATTTGTCCCGGTAACACTCATCTATCTGCCTCTGACATGTGGGGCATCGACTCTGAGAGTATCTCTCTTACATTCTGCCTTTTGCTGTTGATCGAGAACATTTTCATTAGTATACCAACAGTGTAGCTGTGTCAGCAACCTAAATGGGAAGGTTCAGGTTTTCAGTGTTGTGTATTAGAGGCCAGTTTAGGGAAAGATTTATCAGCTTCTTGACTGGTAAAGCGACAACCCTTTCTTTCCAGTTATATAGGTAAAAGCTATGTAAAAGTTACTGGCTCTTCCTTTTTCCTTCCTTCTCACTTGCCCTGCAGACTGAGACCACAGTAGAAAAAGAAATGAGCAAGGGAAATCATCCTGCAAGCTGGATCTGACCTGCAGGCTCCCACTTGGACCATTTTGAACTGAGGAACAGATGGAAGAGAGAGCTTCTGAACTTAGCTGAGCTCTCTCTTTTTGGGCTGGTGCTAAGTGAAGTGTGGGTTGAAAGGAGATGGCACAGGTGATAGAGCTATGGTCTTTCTATGTGGATTCCTTTGTAAGAAAGGTTCTAATCCAAAACCAGATCGTATTAGTATGTTCAATTCTTATAAGAGTCCTGATGCAAATAGAATAGGCCTCCTACATTTTTGTCCACTTTTGACAAAAGAGAAATGATTTATTTCTGTATTCATCTCTCTCTGCTGTTTGAGATGACTAAGGTCATCTTCAACAGGTAGAGAGGATATTTTCAGAAAATTTTAGCTTGTATTTTCTGAAAAATGTCGTATGTATAACTCTCTCTTCCAGTATTATTTAGGTATACTGCAATCTGCATTATTATTTATATTACCTGATCACAGCTGTGTTTCTGTTACCTCCATGGCTACGTTAGTATACCCAAGCTCAAACACCAGCACCATTACCACCTTCCTAAAAAAAAAAAAAAAAAAAAAAACGGAGCTGTAATAGTCTGTGGAAAAGTTGAAATAAGTTAACTTTCTGCTATGCTCTCTGCCTGAAATGCTCCTGGTGCTAAAATGGAAACAGGTGGTTACCTGGATGGGAGGAATGTTTCCAAATTGTTGACTGTGGTAGACTGATCCTGTTAAAGGTGTACTTGTCATTCTCCTTGAAAAACAAGAACTAACTTGAACAGCAAAAATGTATGGAAGGTTAAAATAAATTATAATAATCCTAGTGTTAGAAATTTGAATGTAAATTCAGTATCTTGAAGTGGAAAGAAAATGAGAAGCCAGTTTCCCCCAAAGAAATGTGAAAAATGTATGAAGTTGATTATGATGAGTGAAAGTTGAAGGAAGGTGTTGCAGTCTTCCTCTGTTAGGAGTAAATGAAGTTTTTAAGTGATCTGCATCTGTGGAAAAGAAAGGCATAGCAGAAGCAATTTATCTTTCCATGCCATGTCTGCTGCTTGATATATTCTGTGCCCATTTGCCAGATTCTAGTCTCTCTTCATACATCCCCTCTAATGGTAGTTTGTGCTTTTCAAAGCTGTTCTGAGCAAAGACTGCTCTTCTCTCCGCAACGGTGTGCAGGGAGAACCATCAGTCTGCACAGTACAGTCATTCAGCAGTGCTGGTGGTCCCCATCCGGTCCTGGAGCTCCCTGAAAGTGCCAGCTCTGCTGTTGTGCTGGTAGCAAGGCATCATCTCTTTCACTCACAACCATCAATAACGTAGCTACTGGTCATCCTCACCTTAAACACTATTGGTATTTTATGCCACCTTGTGTAGCCATCTCTTTTTATTTAAACAAAATTAGAAGGAGAAAAAAAAGAAGCATAATTTTCCCAGGTATGCTAACAAGTAATGTCATTGTACTGGCTAATAAACCAGTTGATAAGGAGGTGCTACTAGTATTACTTGATGCTGAGATGAATCAACTTGGTGATTAGGTAGAGTGGGATTTTAGATGTTTTTGCCATTTTATTCCACCACAGAGTTTCAGTTTCTCAATTTGAGTTGATGATGTATGGAAAAATTATGCAGGTCATTTGCAAATCTAAGGGAGAGAGAAAGAATATACAGCAACTACTACTTTTCAGGAAGCTTCTCTTTATGGATTTTGATTTGTACGTTAATGCTGCAGGGTGAAATGTTGAAACTGCACTAGTTCTAGCTCTCTCAAAGTTCCCTTGTAAAGGAAGGGAGAAATGAAGAGCATATTCAAAGTCTCATAAAGTTTATTACAAGTTAAACCAATAACCAGTGTTTGTTTAACATTCGTAAACAAGAGAACTCAAAAAATTATGCACTCAGCTTTTCTGATCTACAAGTACATCTCACTTGAAGACTTTTTGAATTGTTTGCTTTTTCTAGTAAGATTTTATTTCCATGAGCAGAAGAAAAAAAAACAATGAAGTCTGGGTTTCAGGTCAGGAAATGGCTATCTTAAGATATGTTATAAAATGTCAACCCTTTTTTTCCTTAATCTGTCACCTTAAGCTTTTTAGTTGTGAGGAACAGTTGCTTTGTTTTGTTTTTACCTTTTTTTTTAAAATATTTGCCCATTTTTAGTTTAATAGTAAAATAAAATCTTGGAAATTCTGTTTAATTATCTCATATCTATTTGTATATAGAACAGTAGACCACATAGAAATCCGACTTGCTAAAAATAACTTTTCCTTATCAAAAGAGGAGAAAATTACAGAATGTCCTGATACTTTGTGCAGTAAATGTAGCCTATTTCGGTCATATGAGGCCAGTCATGGTCCTGAAAATAAAGGAAAATGCCAAGGGAGGAAGGAGCTGGCGCAAATGAAGCAGCCTTCTACTCTAAAATTGGGTCCTTCCCCCACCCCACCCCGCACCCCCTTGACTACATGAACAGGTTGCATGAGAGTATAACAGCAACAGACTAGCCATTTTGACCATCCTGATCTTATGCTGAAATTATAAACATTAGATGAGTTTCTCATGCTAGTGGATATCTTGTTGGTTTAGGAGACTATAACTGAAGAATATCATGGGCACAGTACAGATGTACCATAATCACTGGCAGTGCATGTGGGCAAATGATCTTGCATTTACTGAAAATTAAAATCTATCTTCTCCTTTTTCAAAGATGGGGATGGTTTCATGGGGCCAGATGATTGGTGTTAATAGAAAAAAAGTCGTTTTGTGCAAAAATGTCTGTGCTAAAAATGTCACATATCCCCTATTTCATCTATAATAGGTTTTCTTGATTGCAGTGGTTTAACAGGATGTAGTTACTCTCCATCAGAGAGAAGTCATTTTGGTGCCTTTGATTTGTCTAACCGTGAAGTTTGCTGTTCCGTGCAAGATCTCTGCTCAGGCAAGACAAGGCCTTCAGATTGAAGGGAAGGCTGTTTCCTGTCTAGTGGGGCAGAGCTGTTCCGTCATATCTGGCTTCTGCAGAGGATTCCTCTTAACCTTATGTCCCTCTGTTTTACCAGGAATTTTGATACAGTTGTGACACTAGATTTTTTTTAAATTACCATCCAAAAAGGGATAACTTACTTCTGTGGATGAGGATGCTTCTTATTAAGCTATCTTCCTTCTGGTGAGAGTGTCTGCTGTCAGAGAGACAAGACAGCCTGAAGGATTTTTTTTTTCCCCTTTTCTCTATTAAGGAGGCTGAATGGTCCTGGAGAGCTGTGGTAAACTTTTCAACTTGTTTTTTTTTTTCAGCAGTTGGTAAGAAGAGTAATCATTGCTTTGAAAATTAAGAATAATGAAGGCCCCAGAAGCTACTTAATTCAGAAGATATTCCTAAATTCTTTCAAATATATTCAGTGGGAGAGCTTGTCTAAGTAGAAGAAAGGGAACATCAACTGTCTATCAAGTTTTACTTAAAATTTGCATTGGAGGCAATACAGAATCTAGGAAGTGCTCACCCACCCCGTTCTCAGCAATTCTGACCGTTCTCTCTCTCATATCCCTTCTGCTCTGTCCATGACAACTAGGATCTGCAAAACAAAATCTCACTAAACAAGAATTGTGAACCTTTGGTCTCTATTACAAGAGAAATTGTGTTATGCCTTGATTCTAGAAAAGTAGTCCAGATTTAACAAACAGAATTAAACCGATTATAATGTTATGGTGGTTCATCCAAGATGAAAAGGGAGATAAGTTGTATAAACTGTTGAGTCAGAGCTTGAATAGAACTGCTCTGTAAAGCTAGAATTACCCTTTCTGATCCCTTGTTCCTTCACTAAGTCAGCAGCTTCTCTCCTGCACTGGAGAGGAGGAGGAGGGCTTCTGTAACAACTTCCACCTATGTGCACAGGTTTTCCACCACCTCTTTTATGAGCACCTATGCTATTTTGTACACTAAAGGAGGGCTTAGTAGTGACTGTCAGCATTCAGTGTTGCTTATTATTTTGCAAGCTGTAATCCAGCTGATAATAACTAATAGTTTTCAGTGCTGACAAATTAAATTCCAGCATGCTTGGGAATCTTTCCCCCCACCACCACCCTCCCTTGAGGTAGCACTCTGTTGAGTGGAATTGGACAGCAGAACATTACAGAAGTCAGGTGCTTCACTAGTTAACCTGGAATTATGGATAAAGTTATGTCCTCGCTTTGAAAAGAGAAAGTGAGGCAAACTGCCCAGTCCTGAGATGGTGTATATATATTTGTGTAATCTATAGTGCTTTGAAATACATGGAGTCCTGACTTTGACTAAATTGTCTCCTCATATACACTAATGAAATGCTTAAGTGTTCACTGTTCTTAAATTCAAATGAACTCTGGAAAAGAGTAAATTTACATGAATAACATTTTGTGGGGTTATTTTTGGTAATTGTTCTGCTGAATGAAAATCTCAGTAAATAAATGCGGAGAAATCTCCAGCACTTCAAAAAAAAATTGACTTTTCAAAATACAACCTGCTCATTAATGTTCTGTTTTTTCCTTTTTCCCTTTTTTAAAATTCTTATTTTTGTTAGCCTCATTGGATTTGGAATCTCAAGACCAGCAGCATGTGTGTCATCAGTGTTACCTTTTGGTGGTCCTTGTCATGAAGTGACACAAAGCTCTTCAGTACTTCTGTTTAAGTTTTCGAGAAGGGAAAGCCACTGAAAATTGAGCTCTAGCACTGGATGCTGAGCTTCGTTTTTGTCATCAAATTTGTCTTTCACGTGGGTATTGTTGGACATTCACAGTAATCGCAATATGTTATTTTAAACGGAGTGTTTCAACAAGCTCAGGTTTAGTACTGAAGTAAGAAGATTTCTACCTATTAAATGACCACCCTCCTTAACAGATTTCAAGGAACAAAATAGTTGCACCAAAAGCTGCATGATTAAAACAAAAAATTTGTGGGCAGGAAGATTGTATTTGAGCACTTTGGCTTGACTGGATGGCCTTTGTTTGCACTAACAAGTTCCCAAATGTGTTGAATTTGTTCATAATGAAACATTAATTGGGGGGTAAGTTTGAAGTGCTGATCACCAAGATATACATCTCAAATTACACTTTGGTGCTATATAAATACAAATTGTCAATTTCCTTGATTACAGAAATCATACATTAGTAATCAAAATATATTTACTAATTCTGGTTATATCTACACTAGAAGGTAGGTTAGTCATGTGGGACAATTAAATATATCAGAAGGGCTGGATCTGACCAAAAGAGGGAACTGGACGTCTTTTCCCAAACTCCTTCTAGCGGCTAGATGCATAAAGAAATAAAGACTGCAGATTAAATGAAGCCTTGCATTGTAGAATCCAGTCTCCACCCTTGATGCCAACAAAGCCTGTAGCATCTGGCAAAATGAAGCCAAACAGTTTCTACAGACATGCTTAGCTGAAAGCCAAGAAAGCTAGGGAAATCTTGAGAGGGACAGTGCGTGAACAATGAAAAGTAAATATCATTCATCTTTACCTTATTTTACCAAAATAAGCAAAAAGTCACTTCCATACAGTAAACCCAGCTGACTACAAAAGACTGAGTATAAAAGCTCATTAGCTAGATAATAATCCACAGATGTATAATTGGGAATAAAATAATAGTAATTTTAATAGTTTTGCTTTTTGAAAAACATGGAGTTTGTCCTTATGCTAAAGCCAGCATCTCGTTAATACCATACTTTGCTTTGCGCAAGTCTCATTTATGATCTCCCATCTGTACATGATCACATTATCTCACAGCATATACAACATTCTCAACAATGTGTGTACCTGTATTGTATGTAAAGGAATTAATAGTTCTCAGATGTCATTGTCATCAAATCTGTCAGAATATGCAATAGAAAGCACATGTATCTGCATTTTAAAAATGTTTGGGCTAAAAAGGGAGTTGATTCTCCTGGTTTTGGGGTGGTTTTTATGTATTTTTTTCCTTTCGCTTTTACTTTTTAAAAGAAAGAAACTATAAACTGCCAACTCTCTCTTTTGCCGGGGAAATTCCTCTTCTACATGGCATGTCCTTTAACTGTGTTTTCCAATTTCACAATGTACAAAACAGATACTGAAAAAAAAGTATTTCCAATGACCAGCTGAGAACTGCTCATAAATGCATTCTTGGTTATATTTTATATTCTGCAACCAAGGAGATGCAGAATGCTCTGTTATACTTTGTTTAAACTATTTTTAACTACACTTGGAATGTGAATGGAAGGATGATTATTAATAAAGACGAATGACTTTTATTTGCACAAAGGGCTACTAAGGAAAGGCATAGTTTGAGTTTTCATGAACGTCTGTGATAACTGTTGTCCTGATACAGAAATGGTTAGCAAATTAGTAATGAAGTTGTAAGTGTCAGAGTAAAGTATTCATTCCCTTCCGTGGTAGGCATATCAGGCCTGAAACAGGAGTGTTATATTTCTGCTGTGGGCAGTAGTGAGGAAATCAGGACCTTGCTTGTTTTCATGTTGCAGAATGCTTCTGCCACAGATGATAGTGGGCTTACAGAATAGCAGGGAGTGACTGGCTGGGCACAGCCATAGCTGTATTCAAGGGGAAGGGGGAAGAATACTGTGGGCTTGAAATAGCTGCTCTTTTATGTAGGTACCTTAAGCACAGCTACTGGATGAGAGGAAGGCTTCCTAGCGATACTTGAACAAGCAAAATATTTAGTTGAATGTGGTTTGTGGAGGGAATGAGGTAAAGTTTTAGAAGACTTCTGCTGAACAGTTTTCTTTCACCAAAACAAGTTTTTGAGCTACTAGCTGTTTCGTGTATGGCTGTAGTCCACCATAGAGTTTAACTGCAGACTCATGCATGCAAGACTTAAGCATCCAAGCAAACTCAAAATGCATTTAACTGCTGAACTGCTAAGCATAGCTTAACCAAACTATGTTCCAGCATGGCTTGGGTAGCCCATGCAGCCAAGCTGCAGCAGGACTGCAGCTGAAAACCGTAGCCTGCCAAGAAGAAAAACTGGGTGGACAGAGTTTGGTGGTGCTCACAGAACTGTTTTTGCATAGCTGTGGCAGGGCATTAGTACCTGAGTGCTCAAGTTTTGAAGGGAAAGGGGCTGAGCAGAGTGTTATAGTTTGTTTGAAGTTCTGTGCTTAACTTGACTGTGCTGCTTTGTTTTGTTTATTTGTTTTCCACCTTGATATAATAGGTATTATAGCTTCTGGAGAGTGGGTTCTTTATCTTTGGGGTTTGGGTTCTTTCCCCTCTTCTGAAAGATGGCAATTTAGAGTCTCAGAGTTTCTCTCTTCTCTGCCATACCACAACAGCTAAGAAAAGATTGCAGTAATGGGGCAGAGTGTTGCAAAGATTGCAGTTAGTGGGGACAATAAAGGGACAAGTTTGTTGATGATACAAAGCTGGGAGGAGTGGTTGATAGGCCAGAGGGCTGTGCTGCCTTTCAGAGGGACCTGGACAGGCTGAAGAAATGGGCTGACAGGAACCTCATGACGTTCAACAAAGACAAGTGCAGAGTCCTGCACCTAGGGAGCAATAACCCCCCACACCAGTACAGGCTGGGGGCCGATCTGCTGGAGAGCAGCTCGGAGAAGGACCTGGGAATCCTGGTGGACAAGAAGTTGACGGTGAGCCAGCAATGTGCCCTTGTGGCCAAGGAGGCCAGTGGTATCCTGGGCTGCATTAGGAAGAGCACTGCCAGCAGGTTGAGGGAGGTGATCCTTCCCCTCTGCTCAGCCCTGGTGAGGCCACATCTGGAGTATTGTGTCCAGTACTGGGCTCCCCAGTGTAAGAGATACGGAGCTACTGGAGCGAATCCAGTGAAGGGCTACTAAGATGATGGAGGGACTGGAGTATCTCTCATACGAGGAAAGGCTGAGAGAGCTGGGACACCTCTGCCTGGCGAAGGGAAGGCTGAGGGGGGGGATCTTATCAATGTGTATAAGTATCCGAAGGGAGGGTGTAAAGAGAATGGGGCCATACTCTTCTCCGTGGTGCCCAGTGACAGGACAAGAGGCAACGGGCACAAACTGAAACACAGGAAGCTCTGTCTGAACGTGTGGAAAAACTTCTTCACTGTGAGGGTGACTGAGCACTGGAACAGGTTGCCCAGAGAGGTTGTGGGGTCTCCTTGCTTGGAGACATTCAAAACCCAGCTGTACACAGTCCTGAGCAACGTGCTTTAGGTGACCCTGCTTGAGGAGGGGGGATTGGACCAAATGATCTTTAAAGGTCCCTTCCAACCTCAACTGTTCTGTGATTCTGTGATTCTATAATGTAAACTATACAACTTCAGCCACTTTGGGTCAAACATGGCTCCTGTTTTTCAGAGTATACATTCTGTGGTCTTCACTGCTACGATGTTCAGCCATGGCATCTGATAATTCTTGTGATAGTTACGATTTTGCAAATCTGTACTTCATTAGAAATTCAGCTGAGACTGGTGATTCATTTTTTTGTAACCTGTTGGCTTGTCTGCAAGTGAAGTCACTGTTAGTAATTACTAACCAAAGAAAGATTTTTATGGCCTACCAGAAGTGCTGCTTAGCCTTTTTAGCTCCTTCTTGGTTTCCACAGGTGCGAGTCTTCCCAGTTTTGCATTTGCAATGTTAGCTATACCAAGCTATTTGCTTTTTCTGAAAAATACCATTCATATGCACAAATAATCATAAAGTCTTCTTATGCTGTCTCTGTTGATTCTTAAGCTAAGTTCACCCCAAAACAAATCTGACTTTATTGATATATTGGATATTTATTGATCTATTGGATTGTTCTTATTGTGGAGAAAACTTGCACTATAAGGAAGGAATAAGGTAGGGTATTGTGGAGAAAACTTGCACTATAAGGAAAGAATAAGGTAGGGTTTTTCTTATGCAACTAACTTCTTTGAAGCCCAAGAAAAATATTCAGATACTCCCAAGGCAGTCCAAAGCTCTTTGGAATAGCCCCAATACAGCTTCCAATATAGTAGTCTTTTTGTTCTCCCAGTAGGAAACTGAGGTCTTCTAGATTTGAATTCAGGGGTAGGAACTGCTTCAGTGTTACCTTAAGTGTATATGCTTTAGATGCCACTCCTCTCCACCTCACCTTGGGAATGCTGAATTAATTCAGTCTTGGAGAATGTTCAGAACTCTGAAATTGCACACTTGACCCAGCTTGTGAAATGAATCATAGGGTCAAGTATGGGTAAAAGAATATTTTTGTGATCACTCCTTGCCAACAGACAAACAAATCTGGGGGGAAAAAAACCAATCTGTTATAACTGGTGGTTGTACTGAACCATTTAGGGTGTTTGTTTTAAATTCAGAATTGTTTTTAGTATCTATCAGGATATGTGGATAAGTACAGAGAAAATTTGGGAAGCTTTCCTTAAAATCCCTGTGTAGGAGACAGGACTGAAAAATTGAGGTTTTGAATACCCAGATAATGAAAATGTTTTATTTTGTGTATTGTGCCTGAGTGTATGTTTTATTGGGTGTATATCCATTGAAAAATCTAAATTAGGTGAACTAATCTGTAAAATGTAATTTTACCCTATGTTTCTGTCTCTAAGGGTAAAAGCATACATATTCCATCTGTCGTATGGCTTGTCAGTTGGCAAAACTGAATACTGATTCTTGGCAAAATTGAACATTCCTTTATTCTCTGCAGAGGAGGGCTAGCTGAGAGGTTATGTCGACTGCAGAACAGAGAAAGGTCTGCCATAAGCTTTTGGAGACATCAGTGTATTTCAGAGGCTGAAATCCCACCAGGTAAGAAGTATTTTACGTATACTATTATGTGAAAGCATATAATTTTCACTACTGATACTGAAAGTATATACTCCATATGTATGCACATATGCACAGTGCAATTAAAGTTTGTATTCTCTGTCTGTTGCCTAACATGGAGTTCATGTTCTATTGATTATTTTCAGCACTTATATCTCATTTCAGCTAAATAAGATGATTTGTAATGTCCCCATCATCAAAGCATTTGAATATAAGGGACGAAGAACTTTTTTTAAATAGCCTTGGTCTAAACTCTTAAGAGCTCCTGGATTTCCTGCATCACTTGGGGAAATGGTCCTTCCAGCAGCTTGTAGGTCAATTCAAGGTTTATTTTATGGGAGAATGTGGGTTTGGGTGTGTAGACAGCTTTTTGTTCCTTGTTGCTTCTCTGTAACCACTTTTTTCTCTTAATTTGTTGATATATCTTTAGTTTGAAGTCAGCCATATTCATGGATAAGTGCTGAAATTGTGGATGACAGCAAACATGCACAAATAGAACATGACTGTGAAATAAGTGGGAAGACTAAGTAGAGTGGGCTCTTCAGTCAAAATGAAGGGGTAGGGGGATCTGGTAATTTGTTATGAGTTACTGATAGCACCACCCTTCTGTGAGATTTCTTGAGAGAGAATAGAGTCATAGAGTTTAAGGCTAAAGAAACAGCTTTTTTTTTTTTTTTTTTTTTTCAATCTACTTGTGGGTATGACTGTAGGCCATGAAATTTCAAGCATTTATTCTGTATTAAGCCCAATAATTATTTCTGAGCACATATTAACTTGCATTAATTTTTCAGAAAGCCCTCTGGTCTTAATTTAAAAACATCCGGCAAAAGGGAATCTATTACTTGCCTTGAGTTTGTCCTTAATTCCACTCACAAATTTAAAAAGTGGTTTTTTTTTTCCAAATCTGAATTTATCTGGCTTCAGCTCCCATCTTTGGTTTCTTGTAAAGCCTTTCTCCATTAGATTAAAGAGGTCTTTAGTATGTGGCGTTTCCCCTCTCTGGCACTTACAGAGTATCATCATGCTGCCTCACAATCTTCATTTTCATAAACTAAACAGATTGAGCTCTTTAAGTCTCTCTAAAGTATTTTCTCCAGCCTTCAAGTAATTTGCATGGCTTTTTATTGCTCCTCCTCAAACCTCTCAACATTATTTTAAAAACAGGGACAGCAGCACTCTGTGCATTCTTCCTGTCTTAGTCTCATCAAACGCAACACCCAGGTCCTGTTCGCTACTCAGCCTCTGTTACGTTGAAGGCCTGTAATAGATGTTTGGGTTTGATTTGCTGTTGGTCACAGTGTGATGCTGGGAGCTCATGTTGAACTGATTGTCCAGTGCAATTCCGTAGCTTCTGTAGCTGCTGATTTCTGAGATCCAATTCCCCGCTTTTCAGTTAGGGCTTGTGTTTCTTGTACTGAAACATAGGGAAGTATGAAGTGCTGTATTTGGGTCTGTTTCATTTAAGCATGTCCAGTTAACTAGGCAGTTCTGATCTTGTTTGGTCTGTCCCATTTTAGTCACAAATCTGCTTCAATTTGTGGTATCCACAATGTTTTTGGTACTAGTTTTTTTGAATTTGTTTTTAAGTAATTGATGAAACCTTTTGATAATGTGTTTACTTCCAAATACAGCGGGAACTGTTCTGATTCAGTGATGATTCTATACTGCTGAAGAGCTCTAACTGGAGTTCAGAAAGTTCATTCTCTGAAATATTTTTTGCACTCCATTTAAAGAGGGTACCTTATCGATAATGAAAATGGCTGTTTTTCGTTAGAATATTGTACAGTTTTAAGTCCTTACTAATTCTAAAGGAGTTGAACCCAAATTTTTGACTAAAACTGGTTTCACAGTTTCTCACAGGGACATTAGAGGGCTTACATTCTTTGGTCGCTTCCATGCTGTGTGTTCATTAAGTGGCACTTGTGGACTGACACTGCTTACATTTCTGTCCTTAATTCTTTACTTATTTTTCCAATCACTTTGCCTAGATCTGATGTCAAGCTAGCTGGTCTTTATTTTTCTAGGTCACTTTATTTGCCCTTCCTGAATCACACTGTCATCATTCTTTCAGTCTTTTGGAATTTCCCTGGTATTTGAAGACTCGCTAGAAAGTAACATCAGGGAACCAGAAACGTCTTTAGACTACTCTTTTCAGAACTGTTCTGTGGAAAATTATGTAGGCATGCTAACTTAAAACTGATCGTGGCTTCTGCATGTTATTTATTCTCTTCGTAAGTTACTAATGTGTAGGAGATTACTTCATCATTCTTATGTCATATGAGGATATCCTCTTGCTTTTTCTGAATTATGGAACAGAAATTTGTATGAAATTTTGGTTCCATTAAAAGTTTTAATATTCTGTGTAGTAACGGATATGAAACACTGGTAATATTCTTTTTGTCATAGCATCATATGTGTTATTACGAAAACTTGTATTTGGCGGATGAGCAGTTTGTTAGACTTTAACTCTTACGCTGAAATATTCCATGCTAAGTATCTGCCTCTGGCTGAATTCCTTTCTTTGGTTCGTTTTTTTTCTTTCAAGAAATGAGTCAGAATTGCTGAGTATTTTATGAGAAAAAGGCAATGGGAAAATACTTTGCTTTATTTTAAAGTATGCTTTAAAAATTTTGGTGAGTGTTTTCAAGACAATTTAGTTTTGTCAGAAGATGAGCTGTTTCTGGGATATGCCTTTTGCTATCATGACGAAAATCTATGAGAACTTGGGCAAGTTTTAAGTCTTCAGGAAAAATTACTGTTTCATTTGTCCTGTGAACGTTTGCTAACGCTTATAACTAAATTCCTGAAAGACATTGAGCATGCCTTAATTCAAGACTATAATTTAACATCACAACCTAAATGTCACTTTCCATTCTCAATCCTTATTCCAAAGCATGAAAGTGGTACAATTATCGGTATAATAGCTATAATAATATTTGGGGGGTTTTTTTTTAGTCTAGGGCAAAACTTATTTTTTGTGGTTTTGTTCTTAGAATGGCGAAACAGTTGTATGTCACCCAAATAAAATTGGTGTCTGGTTTGGAAAATATCAGCCTGGATGGCTGAAATTTTAGTAATGTAACTAGATAAATTTACAATTGCCTGCACTGTGTGCAGCAAAAGTAAACCACTTGTAGTTTTCATCTTTTTAGTTTCATACTAAGTGTCTCTCATGGATTGGAGATCCTTCTGGGATTTTGTTTCCCTCAGTTTTGCTAATTAATATTTCTAATCCACGCTATTTCCAGGATTGCTTCTGACTTTGGCAACAGAATTTACCAAGTGACAGACACAGAAGACACAAATGAGCTCAAAGATCAATGTGGAGGGATTGAAGTAATTTAGTTGCTGGGAGAGCTGTCAAATCACTTTGCATATTCCATTGACATGCAAACCAGTTCAGTGATAAGGCAAAGGGGAGTAGTTTCCAATGAGATCAATTTGAAGCCCTGCTTCCATTTGAGATTTAAGAAAAAAATGTGTCCAGAAGCGTGGGCCGTTTCCCCCAGTAGGCATTTCATGTTACAGAATTTTATGCTTTTATTTTGCTGTTGTTTGTTTTTATATTGTATCAGTGTCCATGTTTTCCAAAAAAACTTTTTGGCTTTGTTTTTTAATAATTCCTTTCTGTTTGCTCTCCTGACCTCTTTGTGTAAGTAACCATTGTGGTTTGGCTGCCTCTTGGTCACTGGGATGAATCACTGCCTCAGAAAATAGCGCCTCCTTTCAGCAAGCGTTTTCTCGTTATTATACATTACACAGGGGTCTCACTTTGTCTAAATCATTCCATAGGACATAAGAACATGTGGACATAAAACATATAAGAACATTTTGAGCATAGGACATAAGAATAATCTGTGCTTTCTCCATTGGAAAGTTTTGCAATGTTACATTCGTCAGCCTGTCCCCAGGTTGGGTAGACATTAACTAGGACTGTGTGTTTTGTAAGGTGAGAGAGAGTGATGGTGATCCTCCTGAAACTGTAAACAAATACAGAGTTGGGGATGTCATAAAGCAGAGAAAACAACGTATAGCAATTCAACTTAGTTGCGTTCTTCCTGGTTGGCAATTCCACTTTGGTAGCCAAGCTGACAGTTGTGTGCACCCTGCGCGCACCCTGGCTAGCCCTGTCAGCTAAAGGCCTGAAAAGAGAGGACACTAGAGCTTGGCCACGCTTCACAGTGTTAGTTTGATGGTCACTGGGGTCCAAATCTAACAGAGACTGATGTCAGGATCTTCTCCACAAGTCCAGAACAATTTTTTTCCTCACAAGATGTAAAGGGGAGGCTGAAAGATGTACAGTCCCCATAACAGTAACTGTGATCAGTCAAACAGATGGTTAGAGTACTGTGTGCAAGGGCTTTTAGACCATTTGCAAACTTTTTTTTTTTCTATTCAGTGCTGTAACTTCCCTGTGAAGTTTCCTGTTTGGGCAAAGAGGAGATCTGGACAGTTGAGAGGGAGGGGAAAAAAAGAGCAAAAGAAAAAGAATAACCTTTTTCCTGTCAACATCTGCTGGTTATGTGGGGATTGCACGATGCAGAAGTGAAAAACAGTGCTCTTCTAAGTTACATCAGACAACTCTCCTGTCTATAGGAGAGGATACACAAAATATTTGGAGCAAACTGGTGCAGATTCTTTTTGAAAGGAACTAATGAAATTGTACTTTTGGTACATTTTATTTTCTGTAGTTTGTTTTTCTTGCAGTTATTATTATGACAGTTCTTTAATATAGTTCTGTATTTTAAGTATTCTTTAGCATTTTTAATCTGCTACGGGATATTTGGTATACCTGACTCGATTTGTACAGTATCAGTGCCTTTAAGACACATGGGTTGGGGTGAGATTAAGATTCAGAATGAACATTTAGTGTTTGGATTATAAATGAATTTGAGCAATAAATTGATAATAAACCCAAGACATTGATGTTCACTTCCAAACTTCCCCTTCCCCCTTCGCGGAGATGGCCTTCAAAGGGCAACAATTCTTCAAGTTACTGAAGCAAGTGAACAGATGAAGGGAGGAGGGCAAAGCCCCAAAGAGCCTTGAAGATGAGGACAGGGTTACACGCGTAACAGCACATTTTCAGGAAGGCCGAAAGGCTTGCAAAAGAGGACATAAACAATGACTTCCCCCCTTCCAGTTTCAGTGACTGGTTAAGATGAGGGTGAAGAAAGGATTTTAGCAGCTTGTATGAGATGAGACATGCACAAATTTATCTGTGTGGATGAAGAAAAAAAGGATAGTCCTTAACATCCTTCCAGCTCACCTTGCAAAATTCTTCTATACATATAAAAGTCTGAGCTTTGCTAGCTATTGCATATTATCTTAGTTCTTATTTCATAAGTTTTTTTTATAGTTTCATAAGTTGCATAAGTTTTTATAGTTTCATATAGTTTCACAAGTTTTTTTTTTTATAGTTTATACTTATTTCATAGTTTGTTTTGTATGTTATTTAAGAGTTAATACTATAAATTAGAGAAATGGCAAGTGGCCAAATTTCTGTTTGTCATTTTTTTGCTAGCCAAATGTCTGAACTTGTTACAGCATGGAGGGGGGGAAATCAAATGTAAGCCTGTCTTTTCAAACAAGAATTCTTGTATTGTTTTTGTTTTCTTGTGAGAAACAGTAATGGCATACACAGTCACTTTAAGTAGCTTACATATGTTCTTATAAAGAATGTATAATGTTTAAAGTAGGTCCAAATTCAGCAGCCTCTTTTAAATGAATATAGATGTGGCAAGCAGCCATCATGACTGCAAGACTTAGTTTATTTTTGAGAAAAATCTTTTTGAATGGATTCAGAAGTTACCAGCCCAGGAAGAATAACAATATGTATAGATCAGAATAGCAACCAGATGTGTTTGTACAGGCTGTGAAAGTGTCAGAATCTCCATGCTGCCTTCTGGTTTTAAACATTGACTTTGGACTGGAAGGATCAGCTTGGTATATATCTAGCTGCTGAGTTTGTTATACCTGTACCTAGAATCTTTTACATGAGGGAAAAGGCAGAACAAAAATAGGGTGCCAAGCAAAAAAAAGCCCACTTTTCTTTTGTTTTATGCTAGTCATTTGACATTTTATATTTTTTACACTTGAGAATGAAAGTAATTGGCTACTATTTGACTGCAGATAGTAAGTGCTGTTCCAGGAGGTGTCTAGTACTGCACAGTTTTGGAACCCACATAAGACAGTTGGGACTTTGGGATAAAATAAAGCTGTTGAAAAAATAACTGAGGGACAAATTTGAAAGTTGCTAGCTTGCTTTATTAAACAAGGTATAATGGGGGTTTTCTTTGTTTACTTTATACTTCTGTGTTGTATACCTGATCAATACATCAGAGTCAAATGCAGAAATAAACTTTTAGTATAGTTCACAAAATGAATTGCACGAGGTTCTTTGTACTTTCAATGGGAAATGTTATTTTATGAGAGCTTTTAGCTAGGACTAGTAGAACTTTGAGAGTCTAACACATGTATTTCATGTAGTTCAAATTTCTAAAGAATTTGCCATTTAACTAAAAGTGTCATTTAACTTCTTTCAGGCATATTTTTTAGAAGTCAACTAAGTATATGTCAGGTACAGTACAAATTTGCTTCTAAACTGCAGTTCGTATATATGATTTCTGTATTTGATAGTTACTTTGAGCAAAAGTAACAGTAACTTTTCTTAGAAGCATCTGTCCTTCTCCCATATCATTTGGATACCATTAAGATCAAGAATCATGCATTGTGACTGTCTAGCTGGTAAGAACAAATACAGGTTGTCCTGACTGCCTTTGCACAAAACAAATATTTGTCAGTGGTTTTTTCAAAGAATATCATGACTTAAAGAAATCTCATCCTCCTCCCAATCCCTTGGGTTTTCATAAGAGTTTGTCTTGATTTTTGGGAAGACTCTGTACTTGCATGAGTATTATTTTTATTGACTTAGAAGGAACATGTTGAGGTATTCTTCCTTTTGTGTCTTACCCTCCTTACTTGATTTCTTTCATCCCTACGACTTACGAACTGGTGTAACTCTTGTGCATGAGGAGAGTTTGCAAAGCATTCCTTTCTGTGACTGTTATTTTGTCATTCTCTCTTTGCATGATAGTACCCATACATTTTTACTGGTAGGTGTACATGCTCTTTACTATTGGAGACTTTCTATTACAGTAATAATAGTTTCCACCCTGTTCTTGTGCATGCCCACACATGGGCATATTTATTTGTTTATTTTTCAAAATGCTCAGTGGAGCAGAGCTGTACACTGCTTGGCATTTTTCTAACTTCAGTTTTCTTCCTTGCTTGTAAGTTCTGTACTGTGTGCTTATAATTCACCGTTTTCACCACTGGTACTGTGGCCTCTCTCAACGTTTATTTTTACCTGGTGTCATGTATGATTGTTATATTCAGTCTGAAGGTGAGCATGTCACATCTTTCAGAGTTCTGGGTGGGATGCATTCCCTGGCCATTGCAAGATTTTTAAATTCTTACAGAAGAAGGGAGAATCCAAACTTCAGAAGTAATCACTGAAATACATTATAGAGTCTGCTTGCCTTTGATCTGATCTTGCTGCTGCCTGCTGGCTACTAGCAGCAGCTTTGGCTCCCTGAAGTCCTTGAGCGTGGTTTCCCAGTGCTAGTCCCAGTGATTGAGGTTAAGAAAAGGACCCCGAGACAGTTGTGATCATAAGTATTTCTTCCTCAGTTTTCTTGGAGTTAACAGGGGTAGCCTGTCTCTCTTCATTCAGAGCTCTGGAATGGGAATTCAGCAATGCTCCAACTTTTCTCCTCTTTGATGCAGGTAGTTGTGTGGTGGGATGGTTTTTTTTGTTTTTTTTTTTGTTTTTTAACTACTGCTTCTTGTCACTGCCAAATGCATAGATGCAGGCAAAGGTCAGTACCTTTACTTCTGTGGAGACAAGAGTCCTTCTTTCCTTGTACCTAGAGAGGCAGCATTTCTCTATGAGCATTCACAGCAGGACGTGGTGCCATCACTTATGAAGAACGTCTAGTGTTGGAACCTCTATCTACTTCATTTTTCTCAGATCCATAACCAGCTTGAGCTAAGCTGCACAGAGAGGCATTTGGTATCCCAGGTAACACACTTCAACCATGCAGGATGTGGTAAATTACCCCCCTCCCCCCCCCCCCAATCACATCTTTCTCTTCAGGACCTGGGGGGTGTTGCATACTCCACTTTGTCCTGAAGTATTTTTCCTCGTCTTGTAGGTCTTGTAGGGACTATTCCACTACCGGAGTGCTTCGTTCTATTCTAAAGAGAGTTTGGTCCCTGTGAGGTCTTTCTATTCAAGACTACTGGTGCTCTTTTTGAGCACTTGAACAGTAGCGTTTCAGCAGAATTCACTGGAGTGAGGTGAAACCTGCATGGAGTCTTAATGTTATCTTGGTATCTGATGCATCGCCTTGCATTGTTTCAAGTCCCATGGATCCTGTGCTTGCAGTGCGTTCAGCTTCCTGTCACAGTGTAGCAAGAAAAACAGGAATTATCCAGTCCCCAAGAGATCATTGTTTCTGTATTTCTTCTTCTGTTGCCTTCCTCGTTGGTAGTTATGGAGTTACTAGAGCAAACTTGAGAGTTATATTTCAGGGATTGAAACCAGGATGTTCAAACATTTTTATAAGATTGTATACCTCAGTGTTTTTTCTTTTCTTCTTTCCAAATTGCTTTTTGGTTGTTCAGAGTTAAAGGATAGACTGGCTTTCATCCTTTGCTCCTAGACTGCCTTTGGCATGGCCAATGCATCCTTCAGGACTATGTACCGTTCAGTATTGATGTGGCTCTGTGCCTTAAATACAGGCATCTGCTGTGGAGCCTCTTTGTTAGGTCTGAAGATGGAGAAAGTCCTCTACACTGTCAGAAACTCCAGAGCTGTGTGGAAGTTTTTAAAAGGCTCAAGATTTCAGGGTCCATAATCTCCAGAGGAACAGGAAACGTTTTGCTCCTGGAATCCAAGGTAATGTGGAACAACTGCAAAGTACTGTGTCAACACGTGAATTTTGGAGTCATACTACATAATGAAGGGCAGCATCACTCCATGTGCTGAAATAATAAACAGAAATTAAAAGAATTGACTAGGGGAATTGATTGGTGCATTAAGTACGAGATTTCCTTATTCATCTCCCACACAGTCAAAGTATCTTAGTTGAAGAACTGAGCTTTTTTGTCTGGGTTGCAAATTAGAGAGAGAGACCAACGTCCCAGAGGTCATGTGGAATTAAATAATTGACTGGGAAGATCAGACATGCTAGATGGTTGGACCAAAAGTCCGTCTAGCTTAGGATCCTGTTTCTGGCAGTGATGAGAGCTACTAGAATACCTAGGAAAAGTTGTAACAGAACTAACATATAATGACATTTCCCTGGAATATTCTCCCAGCTTCCAAAAAGCTCTGGCTCAAGGACTTTCCGAACCAGAAATAGTGTCTATGTGTTTAGTAGTTTTGAACACTTTTTTATTTTTTTCCTACCAAAAAGTTACTGGATTTTTTTGTTTTTGTTTTGAACCCACACATAGAATACAGACCTGCTTTGATCACATAATTGTGACATGTCAGACTTTCTTTGTCAGGAATGGTGCCCAAGATCTTTGTCAGATTTGTTCTGTTATTACTGTTGCTAAAAAGACCTTTCCCTGTGATTTCAAAGGTTCTGGTAAAAGTGACAGTGAGCTGCTGATGTCTCATTTGCCTAGATTTGGCTCAGGATTTTTTCATCTGTCTTTGAGGTGCCTGAGCACACAGCACTTCCTCCTGTGCTTGCTGATGGAGAGCTTGGCTGTGCTGAGTCTGCCTGTCCAGTCCTCTCATGGCAGCAATACTGGATGGCTCCCGTCAGTGGTTCTCATCTCTTGCCTGGGCAGTGAGGGAACTTCTTGTCAGTAGTAGAAAGGCTCCACCAGACATGCTCACCTGGTTAAATGTCTGGTTGCTCGCACCAGTCAGCCTCTCCTATTGGTTCCAGTTGTTCTGGACCACTTTTTAGTACTGGAGAAATTCATGTGTTTGATCACAGTCCATCTAGACATGATTTCTGTCTGTCATCTTCTAGTAGTTAGTGCTTACCACAGCAAAGTGTTCTGCAAGGGGTTGATGTGACCTTTATGGGTGGAAACTGACCCAGCTCCTGACTGGTACCTGAGTGTTTGTACTCCAGCCCTCCTGGGGACCAGCCTTTGGAATCGCTAGTAGTCAGCTCATTAGGGCATCTTGCGGTGAAGGTGTTTCTTCTTACTGAAAGTTCTGTCAGGAGCAAAGAAGGGATACAAGCCTTGATAGCTTATTTCCCCTCCTTTTAGAGGATGCATGTTGTGAGTCCCAAATTCCTCTCCAAAGTTCACTTTCAATCAGAAGATTTTCAGTGCCCTTCGCTCTCCATTCTCTGCCTCCCAAGCCTTGTGTGTCAGGGATTGAAACCATATTTTATGCCCCTGTTGTGAATAAGCATTCTCTTTGTATATTCTTGGGAGCAGATCCTTCAAATGATCTTTGAGTCTCTGTGTGTCAAGGGATATTTTCTGGGACTTTCCAGCTGTCTCTGTGTGAACTCTCTCTGTTGGAAGGTGCTGAAAGGGGCAGCTGTCCATGCCAGGGTGTGTTCCAGAACAGCCAAGCTGCAGCAGCCCTCTGCTGCCAGGACCTCAGACTCTGTGCCAGGGCTTTGCTTAGAAATGTGCCCACATCTGATGCTGGTCAGGCAGTTACCTAGATTTCCATCTTCATCTTCCTCAAGCTTTGCACTGTTGCAAAGGCGCCTGGCACCAAAGCCAGAACTTCGTTAGCAGTCCTCAAATTGCTGTTTGAGTGAAAGATTCCTAAATGCATCCAGACAATTATATGCTCACTGTCTGTGAGTATATGTGGGGACTTGTCATTCAATGGTAGAGGAAAGGTTACCTACAAGTTAGTAAGCTAAAGTACTTTGAAATGAGTGGTCCATTGGTATTTGCAGTTCTTATTCCTTTTGTCTTTCTCAGAGTACCTCCTGTATATAGTGTTATTGCCTAGATTCTGCGGTTGAAAGATAGCACTAGATATGCTCTGGGCCATGTTTTCATCACCTCAGTGTGGTGTGCATCCATGATGGATATTATGAGGCTCAAAACACATAGAAGATGACTCTGGCCAAGAGTTTTGGAGCATAAGTATGCTTATGGTATGAAATGTACCTTTAGGCCATACACCTTTAACAACTAGTATCTGTGTTCAGTGACTTCTCTTCGTCTTGCCTGTCCTTCCTGGGAGCTGAAGGAGCTTCCTGAGGACAATCCAACCTGGGCACCATAAGGGAAAAAAAGTAATTGAATCACAGTTTTGCAAATGCGCTGTCTCAAGTAGAGTTTTGAAACTGGCTTAATAGAGTCTGGTTGGGCTGTCGTTGAAAAGAGCAGTCCTCTCTTGGTCCACCTTTTGTCATTTGTTCCTTCCTCTTGCTAGTGTCTGCTCTTGTGCTTTGGTGCCTTTGCAGTTAGCTAGATTAGCTCATTGATTTCTTTAAAAACTAACCCTGAAGAAAGAAATTTGTGAGGGCTTTAGACAGTAGAATGGGACATAATAGGAATATGCAGCATAGGGATAGGCAGGATTGTCCTATTTAGGAGCAACATGTTCTTAGATTGGCTAAGCCAATTATGAAATTGTGCACCACAGTTATTGCTTGATCCTTTTTTTATCATTTATATTCAGGCTTTCATATGTATTGCTGTAAGGTATTCTTCCTTGGTTAAAATTAGTGGCTATTTCCATGAAATTTTCACATTTGAAGGCTTGCTTTTCTTAGGCTATAGTTTTGCTTTGCAGATGAAATGAAGTGAATGAAGACCTCAGCAACCAAGCAAGAACTTCTGTGAATTATCCAAGGGTGAGAGAGAACATTGCAAAACCTTAAAGTAACCTCTTCACAGGAATGAACAAACAAGCAAACTTCTGTGAAAGCTGTAGAAATTGCAGTGATCCAGCCTATCTCCTCACCCACAAATTCTCCCTTCTATGTGCAGCCACATATGTTTGATTTATTCTTGACTGGCATAACAATGCAAGAGCCAAATGAATTAAAAATAAAGCTATGTTCTGAACTTTGGTGTTTCATCGCATGCCAGAAATCCAAAGTGCTTTTTCATATTGTTTGAGAAAGCATTCTATCATCAGCAGTAATAATAATTTCTGAGTAATTAAATTAAACTATCTCGGTGCATCTAAATAAACAAATAGATTGTGGTTCTGTAGAATGTGTATGTGCGCCAAGTTTTAGACTTGGATAGTTGTTGAAACTGTGCTGCTTTTACTGGTAGAAGCATTCTGCTCCATTTAGTATCAACTCCCAGTGTTTGGGGCAGCTTTAAGACCAGATTACAAGAGAATCTGGTGCGTTGGTAGGGTTTTCTCTCCAGTGTCTTTTAGAAGCCTTCATATAAATGTAATTCTTCATTTACCCCAATTTTTAGCTTTTTCACAATTTTGCATTTTAAAGAAAAACATTATCAGGCCATTGTTCTGTTTTACAGTCATTTCTTCAAGGTGCTTCATCAACTGACCAGAATATATGGTGCTGACCAGTAAGAATTGTTGTGAAATTTTATACAGAAAAAATGCATAGCTCAAAAGTGAGGAACAGCCTCTCTCAAGCTCTGTGTGTGTGTGTGTGTGTGTGTCTCCCCCCCATATATATATATTTTAAACTGTTGAGAAGTGTGTTTCAGAATTGAAGTTGATTTTTTTTTGACTTGTTTTTTAAAGTGGATGAAAATCCAAACTGTATGTCTAGAGGGGAGAGGTAAATGTTCAGTTGCTTTGAAGGCTGAGAATTTTTGTGGTTGGGAGAATTTGTTTATGCATGCCAGATGACTTGGGGTTGACAGAGGACCACAAGTGCAGCTAGTCAGGCAAAATGTAATTCAAGTGTGAATGTTCTAAATCCTTGCTTTTAGGTATAGAAAACTAGTCTGCATTCACACTTAGCAGAAGTTTGCACATAAGCAGACCTTAACTGGTGTAGTAAGTATTTGGAGTACTTTGGAGTATTTTTGCAATGCTGCAGCCTTCTCTAAGAAGGTGACAGTGATGAGGAGTGATAGCAGTGGTGTCTATTGCTCTTCATCATTAGATCTCAGAGAACTTGGTAGAAAGGTTCAATTTGCTTGCCCCTACTTCACAGACCTGGAAAATGAGGGCAAGCTATAATGGTTTGGACAGAAAAGGCTCATATACATCAGATGGGGGACTTTCTGGTGGAACCTTTATCCTGTTGGAAAATACCAGGTCATGAGAAACAGAGTGCTTTGCAGGAGCATGTTGCATGTGATAAAAACTTGGTTGAAATAAAAGTGGTTTCAAGAACATTTCAGTTTGGTGTTTCAAAATGACTTTATTTCAATTTTATTATAAAAGGTAATAAAGACTGGAGAATATAAAACAGAGACAAAATGTTTTTTTTTTTTTTTGTAGAATTGAACTTTATTTAATAAACCTGAAAAGTTTTAGGCCCCCGTTTCTTTGGTTTGTGTTTCTTGAGCGTAAGGTTGGTTTTTTGTTTTTTGGGTTTTTTTGAAGTTTCTCATAAACTGAAACTAAAATATTTTTATTTATTTTCCAAAGGAAATGCATTTACAATTGTGAAATGGGCCTTAAAAATAAACAAACAAACAACTAGCACAGCTCTGCTCTAAAGTTCCAGAACCACGTTCACAGTTCTTCCCCTGCTTTTTCTTTGCTGTGGGAAGACAATAATTTATATCAGCTGTTTTTCTTGGAATATTCTTTTTCCCAACACAACTCATGAATCGGAATTAGTAGATTCGGGGCTCAGTTGTCCCTGTCCTTAGGCACCCTATCTTTCCCCGCTAACTGACAGTAGGATTTAGTGGGTAGATAACAATAAGTCTCTCCTCAGTGACCAGAGTGCATTCTGAGCTGGACTAGGGGAGGAGAAAGGGGATAAATCTTACAGAATAGGGGCAGAGCTAGGGTTGACCCGGTCTGCCTGAGGAGATGCTGCCCTGGGCACACTGCAAAGGGAGTTAGGAGTAATTTTGCTTCAGTGCAAAGTTGTTACTTATTCAGCACAGAAAAAAGTGCTTGGAATCAAATTGTGGGAACATTGGCATATGTTAATGTTCCTTAAAACAAGAGAGCTTTCTATATCCTGAATGCAATTTGCAATTGTTAAATAGTCACCTAGTGATGAAATGGCTGATCAGTTTTGTAATAATTTTTTAGACAGTGTAGCTATGTTATTCCTTCTTCCGCTACATTTGTCCCTAAATGCAAATCCTCCGAATTTAGATTCTTTGTACCTAACAGGTACTCTTTTAGCTTGGTCCCTGACACCTGTTGTTTGGGGAAGGTTGGGGAGCACAGACACAGCTTCACCTTAAATATGGTGCATTTTTTCTGTTTTTAAATCAACTTATAGTTTGTGCAGTATCTGATTAAAGAGAGTGGGAACAAGATGAATGAGTTGTGAGATTAAAAAATTCAGACATGCTGGGCGAATTTTTTTTTTTTTAACAACTTCATGATTTCATAAGAATTCGGAGGGCATGCAGGTGCACTTTTGTCTTCCACAGTTCATTGTATCCATAAAGAAAGAGAATTCCAACCTGAAAACTTTAATGTAAGTCTTTCAGTGTGGTGATGCATTCTACTTCATATATGGCTTTTTTGCAGATGAGACAGGTTTACAGGGGGCAGAGTAGAGGGATGCACATCTGCAGTGTGTCAGAATTTCTTTTCCCTCACCCAAATTTTGCTTTTTTTTCCCCTTATTTTTAAATTTGCAGATAAATCTGGTGTCCTAATTGTGAAGATCTTAGAAGTGTTTGAGGAGTGTACAATGCAAGTTGCCATCTGCCAGCAACTGGAACAGTCTCCTGCTGCGATTGCCTCCAAAGATGTTGTCACTAGTACAGTAGAACCAATACTCAAAGTCCTCTTCGCAAGAGAGACAGCAGCTCACCTGAAGAGTGGGCCACAGGATATCATCCACATCTATCCTCCATGGTGAGTACAGAGAACTGGTCATACTTGCTGTAGCCCTGTAGAACAATGCCTTTTTTTGTTAGACTGCTTGTCATGTTGTTGCAGAAAAGACCGGGCGGGAGAGGGGAAGCAGGGCTCTCTTATGGTGATCTGCCTCTGGCAGCTTGGGAGACTTTGACAGGTATCTTGGCGATAACTTGGATAACAACTAAACGTATATCATAATGCCTCTAGTGCTGCCCAGGGGTTCAGTTTTGTTTTCACTCAATATTTTCATGTTTAGAGTGATAGAATGGCATGAGCAATGTCTTATCAATGATAAGGCCAATAAAGTGCATACTTTCTGGTAGCAAAGTAGTTCAGGAATGCTCATCTGTTGTCTCTAGTTTGGGTATAATGTTTCAGAAGAAAAGTCTGTATTAACTGTATAGCACTCAGCAAAGACAATGTGCAGCTTAAAAACAGGAAAAAAGAAGAAACAAGAGCTTCACACTACTCTTAAGGAATTAGTAAACGCCTTTGTATGGTTTCACCATTGCTGCTCCTGTCACTGTCTTCACTTCCCCAAATCTTCCTTCAGTGCACCTCGTTGAACCTTTTCTGGAATTGTTCAAAATGTTTGGTCTAGATTTGTGATTTTTCTGGGCTGGATTACTTTCCTGGTCTTAAGGGGTAGCCCAAAATAATGAGATTTCTGGTAAAGCAGCTGACAGTTGTGTGGCTGTAGATGGGAAGGTTTGGTCATTATAAAAATTCAGGAACGCTTTGAAGCAGGGCTGTTACTCCTCTTTTCTCTTTTCCCCACCCAAATTATAAGAGAATTTTCTTCTAATATTTTTCAGCGCTGCATTATCTGAGTTTTAGCCTGCAACTGCAGTAGAAAACTGCCTTTAATTTTTTTACTATATCCTTTTGCAAAATACTTACTCTGCAAGGTCCAGATCTACTTCTTATCTTAATTGATATCTGCAGGTCTTTTCTGTGTTCTGCAATTTGTAATCTCTCTCTTCTAAAATGATATTTAACCATTTTTGGAGGTGATTCAAAAATTAAGGGAAGATACTTAATCCATGGTTTATTGTGGCTACAGATGCAACTAATGATAATTCAAATGTAAATAGATCAGTAGCTAAGAGAAATGCTGCTGAATATTAATGAAGTTTGATATGAAGTAAGTCACTTTTTTTCTTTTCTTCCTTCAGGTGCTTATGTTTTTTCCCTTGTTTCTTTTCTCTTACCATGCTTTATATCTGATCTTTTGTTTCCATTTTCTTTTTGTTTTTCCCTCCTACTGACTTCCATCCCAGTTCAAGTTTCCTCTGTTATTTCTAAACCCCTAGGCATTGCTTTTATAGCACTGTGTCTTTGTGTGTAGGGCTTGGCTTACACAAAGATTCTGTACCAGGAAAACTGTTTCAGTGTATGAGTTACCTTTTTTGTTTTGTTTTGTTTTTTTGTTTTAGCTTACTGAACAGTTACTGTCAGTAGGCATAGTGTGTGGAAGTGCCTTAGACTGCTTTAGGTTATTCTGTGTCTGCTCATGGAAGATGCATCCCTGTATTGACGCAATAGCACCAATAGTACTAGTGTAGTATTTTCAGTTGTTTAAAAAAAGTTATATATGTAACCCTTACATCCAGATAACTTTATATGTCTGCGTATAGGCTGAAATATTTTATGAAATCTTCATAGCTGAAAATTTTTATTTTAGTAGGATGCATTTTTCATGTAAGCAAAAGGTTATTTCATAAAACCAGAATGTTTCTGCATGGGACATGTCTGAGCTGTCGGTGTTGCTTTCCTGATTTGTGTGGCTCTCAAGGCCACTTTTTAAAGACATTAGTGAATAATGGCAAAATTTCATTATATCTCTAGTCCCATTTTCTATCATTTTGGAATTATCTTGATGCCAATTGTCTCTTTGCTCACTTGACCAAAAGTAAAATGAAGTTGGGCTGGATATTGCTAAATTAAATCTGTTAGGTTTCTTTTTTGTTTAGTTCATTTTAGATTATTATTTGGTACTTCTAGTTTGCAGTCATTAGCAAGTTGACTTGTATACTTAGTGGAAGTTTCCTCTATTGAATTTGCAAGGTTCTATTCTATTAAATGTTTACGTGAGAGCTCTGAATTGCTGAAATGTAATTTCTATTACTCTGTATCGAATTTATGCTTCTGTCATTAAAAACAAATGCTGTTTATGAGAGAATGTTTTCCTGTCAAATTAAACATGTGACTACCATAAAAACGAATGAACCAAATCTAACCTGGACATAGGATGACTATAATCAGTTGTGTCTTATTTGGTTGTGTCTTACAATAAACAATATTGTACTATATTTCAGTATGCACATCTGATAAATTGGAAAAAATAATGTAAATATGTATTTTTCAAACGTAGACAGTACTTCTTAAAATGAAGGGGAAACATTAAAGTTATTTAACATTGTCTTTAACAATGCATGTGGCCATTATAAGAAGTTCTTGAAACCAAACTAGAATTGCTGTTTGAACTGTGACAGTCACCTCTGCAGTGCTAGCAAGGAATTCCAGCGCAGCAGCTTTCTGACTCAGCTTGTTAGAAGATAAGCAACTGGCAAGTCTATGGACATTGACCCAAGTACATTTGTGCCTTTTGTTTTGTTTGTTGTTTTTTTAAGGCAGAATTGTCATGATAGAGGAAAGCTGTGGCTTGTAGGGAAAGTTGGTAATTTCTTAAGAGACACCCCTTTCCCTGCCCAGTTTCAACTAGTGAGTAGGTCAAAGAAGTGTTTGTAAACATCAAAAGCTATTTAGATAGAACTTCTGGTAAAATAAGCACTTTTACATATCTTATTTATACCATCAATCATAGGGGGAAAAAAAGAACAAAAAAAGTAGATGCGAGAGCAGATCCTTAATCCTTAAATCACTCGAGTGTACTTGAGACACATATCATCATTGTCTTTTTTGAGACACTTGTGGCGTGAGGCAAAATGGGGTGAGATGGGGTGAGTTAAAGGTGGACTGCTTCTGCTGCTGTGTACTAAGGGTAGTAGGGTAGAATTTTCAGATATCTTTAAAATTACACTCTAGAATTATGTTCTGCAGGTATGTGCTTTCGGCTTTCTGACCAGGCTGTTGAACAAGCAAGTGAGATAGCAGATATGCAGGTTGCTGACTTTGGTATGTGACAGCATTAATGAGCAAAGTTTGAATACATCATTTTGGAGCCTTTGCAATATTAGACTTTGCTTTTGAAGTTGCATTTGTATAGGTTGTGAACTCAGCGCATAACTTGGTATGCAAAATGTCTCTGGCAGAATACTTGCTTAAATAATTTGGGAAGCAGTGTTTAGAAATTTGTTCATACGTTTTACATACAGAATCTCATGCTACTTCAGCATTTGAACACAATAGTTTTACTTACCAAAAAAAAAACAAAACACTGAATAGTATCAGGAAGTCAGTTATAAGAACCTTATCAGTGTGGACATTCTCCATGGAGCTGGTCCCATTGACTTCTGGGGAGCTTGGATGTTTGAATAAGAATATGCAAGACTGAGCCCTATAATTGGATATGTTTTTCTTCAGCTCAAGGTTTAGTGTCTAAGGTACATATTTACATTCTTGGATGAAAGGGATTTCATTTTCCCTGGCTATAGGGAAAACGACTTGGATAGACTGATTAACATTTTCAAACCATTCTATGCAGTGGAGGAAAGACCTCAGCTGCCTTTCCTCGGAGCTGTCTGCTGCAAGCCTGCTCTGATTTTGAAGCTGTATAGATGTATTATTGCAGCGGTGTACCTAAATAAAGCCTAAATACCTAAATGTACTAAATAAAGGCTTGGACACATCATGCTAAAGCAGCTACATGTTTTGGGCTGGAGCTGGCTTGTGTCTGGCCAGCTGGGAACCCAGGAGGCAAAAGAACTCGGCGCTGCCTGCTCCTGCCTGTGCGGACTTGCTTTTGGTTGTCTTTGCAATACCTGAGCAATTTCTTGGCTTAAGATTTTAAATGAATGCCTAGTAATTTTTACAAACTTCTTCTGGATTGTTAAGTGTTTTTAACAGCGGGAAAAGGAAAAGCTTATTACTGGGTGTATATAAATTGATTGCTAACTCTATTCACTTTGCACAAATATGTATCCAGCAAAAGATGAAGACTGCGTGATACTTCAAAGATGTGTGAAAGAAGGAGAGCAAAAGTCTTCATGTTCCACTGGAGACCATTCTATGGTTTCAACTTGCCTGTTGTTTTATTTTGTTTGTTTAATTGTAAAAATGATAGCATATAATTTACTATACCTAACAGAGGGTGATAAGAGTTGGTATTTTAAAGACTTCAAGATTCATTTAACAGCTGGCAGTAGGGCTGGAAAATGGTGGAGACGAGAATTCTTTTCCCTTGCCACTAAACTTAGTAACTTCAAAGCATTTTATGTGTATTTCTTCAGTTAAAGTGTGTTGACGTTTGTATAGTTATTGGCAGCAGCCATACAAACTGTAGATCACCATTTGGGAATCGTTCGTTTGGACAGGCTCATAGGTCTCTCCATAGTATGATGGGCTTGTATGAAATCTGTTCCCAGGGTTCCCAAGCTGCTCATAGCTGAAGGACTAGGACAGTATGCAGGGGGGAAAAAACACTTTTATGTTCTATTCTTATATTACCTGCAGACATAGCAGCCATAGAGCACTGCAGAAGATGAGATCTTTGGCTGGGTAGCCACTGTTAGTGCAACTTCTCTGTGTCAGAAGTGTTAATTTTAGGAACAGAGTATGGTTAGTACATAAAACACTTTTAACTCTGTGACATCAGCAAGCAATTTGAAAGCTGTGCTTTGGTTTCTCTTACCTGTGAAATACTGGGAATCATAATGACTTATCTTTGAAAGTTTTCTAGTGCCTTGCAAAAGTGTTTCATGTGGACTTTTCAATTTATACTTGTCTTACACCAGATTCAGTCTTTCCTCAATGAAAGAAGTTTAAATGAGCTCAAACTATTGTACGTTTACTGCCAAGTAAGAACACACAGAGAACATTACTGCACATCAGCTATCTGTAGTAATGAAACCTTGTGCCTTAAGTCCTTTAAGGTGGACCTTTTTGGTGTAGAAATATCCAAGCAAGCTCTAAACAAGCTTATTTATGGGAAGCAATCTGGCTTTGTGGACTGATGTGCTCTGCTCATTTAGAATTATCTTGGACATGCCTCAGGCTGTTCTCTTGGCTCATCAACAGGACTTAAGATAAATGTTGTATTGTGAGTTTTGCATTGCACCATGATTTTACATAATCTTGGTGAGCAGTAAGAATACCAGCACAGGGAGCTAACACAAAATAGATGTTTTGAACTGGTGTGAGTGGTGTTTAAAAAAAAAAGTTTTTCCTCCATTTGATGAGGATTCAGAGTTTTCATTGCCTTTGTTCTCACCAGTCAAGGGAGGCATTTAAGAACACTGTTATGGAATACCTTACTGTCACAAAAAAGATCGTGTCAAAGTAGGACCTTGGGATCCATAGATTAATGAAATGCAGAAATGACCTACTGCTGCTGAATAAGAGGGAACGAACCTACATTCTTTCAAATTTTCTCATTCCATAAAAGTAAAATACAAGCACAAATTAAAAGACATGGGAGAAGTATCTTCTGCATAAAGTCAGTTTCTCTACTTGTTGCACTGAGAGAGGCAGCTTCTCCCAACATCAGATTGATCAGTTGGATGAAACCAATTTATACTTGCCATCTTCCTTTGTTGAAACATAAGTATTTATACATATATATACATTTATGTGTGTGTGTAAAAAAAAAAAACCCAAAAAACCAAAAAAACTCAGATGGAAAAGAAATCAACAGGCAAATCCCTCCCATCGAAAGGAAGTCAGCTCTGTTTTTACATTCTTTCTTTGAAGATGTTATAATAGCAGAGTGGGAGAATCCTGATAAGAGGGAAGAGGCTCAGTCAGAAGATAAAATTCTGCAAAACTTAAGAGTTGTAAAGCCAGTGTGGTCACTATTTCTAAAGCACATATGGGAATGGCCTTGGAGCCACAGATCAGATCATATCATCTCATCTGCTTGGAATTGCTTCTCAGAGATCATGCAGTTGTGAAAATTGAAGTTCCTTTCAGAAGAAGCTGAAGCAGTTGCACATTTCTTGCAACTGTTTATGTTTTTTGTTAGAATATAAGTTTCCTAGTACAATGCCCTCAAAAGACATGAGTTCTGAAGAACAAGAAACGTGTATCTTTTGTGAACTGAAAGTTCTCTCTAGCAAGTTGTTTATATTATTTCCTTAATGCTGTTATTGCTTTATCCATTTTAACAGAGTGCTAATAAGGATTTTGTTCATTTTTCTAATTAAAAAAAAAAGTTTTGACTTTTTTCATCTCATATGAAGGAATAAAATTGTATTTCTAGAGCTGCTCAAGATATCCTATTAGATATCTATGGAACTAAGGAGATTAAGCCATTAGTATTATTTGTGTTCTTTCATCTAGGATATAGAAAATCAAAATAATACCACTTACTTATAATCAAAGGAATAATTGAATCAATGGATAATTATATTTGTTCATAGGTAGATACATTCTGTAAGTTATTAGGACGTAACTGGGAAAATACAAACTTAAGAAGCTTAGATTCCAAGATGAGAACAGTCCATTTGTGCCCTTTTTGTGATTTGTCACAACCACCTGAAGCAATAGATATCTGATATTTTGGATGTGGAATATATCTGATAAACACAGTAACGTGATCTGTCTTTTACAGTAAGATTATTTTTATGACTGACATAGATGTATTGTATGGAAGTAATACATCAGTTAATATCCTGAAAAATTAAGCTGAAAGAACTGTTCTCTATGAAAGGGGATTTCCATGAGAAAGAGCATGAAAACATGTTAGAAGTTAGGAGGCTCAAGTTAGTAGATCCAGAGATCTGTGGAAGATTAAAAGCGGGTTTTTAAACATGAGTATCTGTCTCTGGGGTAATAGCTGATCGTATCTTAACACACTGGAAAAGGGGACTTTCCACTGTATTGCACTGATGTGCTGTTTTTTTGTTGATGTATTTGTTTGCTTTTGATGTATTTGTTTGCTTTCAAACAAATCAGAGGGGTCAGAAACGAGTGATGTGTTAGTGAAGCAACAGCTTGGTTTTTTCAAGGTCTAAACGCATCATTATTGATATGAAAGTCTCCAGAAACCCCTGCTTCTGGAAACTTGGATGGAGTATTTGAGAAAAATACTTACATTTGTCAAGATCAGTGTCTGAATTGTGTATATCACTTTGGTTGTTATGTTCCTAGGCTCACAAGAGGTATGAAGGCTACCCAGGTA
Organism: Dromaius novaehollandiae; assembly: GCF_036370855.1. Taxonomy (NCBI): domain Eukaryota; kingdom Metazoa; phylum Chordata; class Aves; order Casuariiformes; family Dromaiidae; genus Dromaius; species Dromaius novaehollandiae. The sequence continues at coordinate 138,935,555 of NC_088099.1, read as the reverse complement.
GCTTGTGGAGACCTTGCTTAGAAGCAGCATTGTGTGTTGTTCTTAGGAGATAATTGTGAGCTCCAGAGGCAGCCTCAATCAGAGTGACCTTATTCAGTAGGGGCATTTCAGTTGTAAGAATAAAGGAAGCGTGGGGAAGAGGCAGTGAATGCAAATAGCTGTTCTTATGCAAGATTGTTGTATCCACTTAATGTGAAAAATCTAAGTACTTCACTGTGGTGCTTATATGTTAAGGATTTTGCATACATTTGAGACCATGTTTTTTAGGAACAGAAAAGAAAAATTAGGTTTTTAAACATCCATTCCTTACAGTCAGTGATGCTGTTTATGTTTGAATTCTTAAGTTATTGAAGAAAAATATTCAGTGAGAATGAAAGTGTCCTAATTTAATTATCACGAAATAGTCTAATTCTTAAAGTCTAATAATATGTACCATTTTTTTAAGTAAAAGGTCTGTACTTGAAACTTTCCAGCTTTTATAAGTGAGGAAATTCCAAGCATTTTGCAGTGACAGATACTGTTAGTGGGTAGTTGTCCACTGACGTCAAAAACAGAGGATGGCGAACAGCTTTGTTCATGTCAATGAAAAATGTACGGTCTTGGATAAACTCTGTATTAGCAACAGAGCTATCAATGATATATGAGCAGCTTCACATGAGTTCCCTTGTGCATTCAATCCAATGCTAAATTCCAGATCTTGTTTAATGAGCAACTGATGGAGCCAAGACCTGGCACTGCACACAGTCCTGCAGTCTGCTTTATCCAGTCATGAAGGAAAAACATGCTAAATAAGTTCAGATGAACAAGTTCAGTATTACTGCAGGGTTATTAAAAAGTTGTGATTTGTATTCCTCTGCTAATGTTTATGACTAACACATTTGGGACGTGTAAAACAATACTTAATTTGTAAAAAGATTATGTGCCAAAATTCCTGCAGTAATTTAACCACTAAAGAACAAGTTTTGACTGTGTGAATGGGTTTTCTGTAAATGTTTAAGATTATCAGTAATCAACTAATCTTTTTTAAAATTTACATTTTGAGAAATGATGACTACTTCTTTTTGAATTGCTGTCCAGCACTGCTATGTTAACTTTGTGGAATACAATATATTTCCAGTGCTTCATTGTGCAGAAGAAATTTTAGAGTTAAGTACTATTCTCTTTACAGAGCCGATATGATTTGATAGTGTGATGGTAGGTGGGTTGTCACAAAAAGTTGCAATACATGCATTTCTCTATGGGCAAAGAAATGTTAAAAGTCTGGGTTTCCCAATTTTTCATGTCTGGTGATTCCCTTCAATGTGAAGGTATGCTTTCTCAGGCTCCTCCTCCCAAGTGTCATATTTAAGTGTAGGCAATCAAAAGTTAATGACTATAGTCATAGCAGAACTAATAATGATTAAAAAGCAATATTTTCAAAAATGAACTTTTGGAATAATTTCTGGAACTTTGGGGATTTTTCTACCAAAAATGCAATATTTTAAAAGATCTCTACAGTCTCAGAAAAAAAAAAAAACATATTTTGCTATTATTTCTATCAGGCAGATTGCCTTCCTCACAGTAACAGTTCATGGAAAAGATGACACTGTTCTTATGTATTTTTGACAGCAAGAATTTGGTTGGTATATAAAGCAGTTCAGCTGTGAAATACTCAGTGCAGTCTGGCATGTTTGATGACACTTTTCTTCCTACCAGTCTTCTGATTCAGCATTAGCCATGCAGATGGCAATCTGTGCCTGAGTGGTAGATGCCTTTGACAGCTTCTTGAGATGTCTGGAAGAAGTATTCCTCTTGTTACTGTCCCAGCACAACTTTCTGGCAGGCCAGGTGTCTCGCAACAGCAGTTTCAGAGACAATATCCATGACATTAGAAGAGGTGTACAACTGTTAATTTTACCTTTGAGGGAGTCACTGTGTGTTTTGAAAGCCAAATCACTGATGTGGCACAAAAAATTATATTTGGCTGTGTGTGTGTGCGCGTGTGCACGTGTGTTGCTTTAACGTCTTTGAGACTCCTGAAATGATGTCTGTTGTGTCTCTCTCTGGTAAAAAGGTGACGATGCCTAGTGAATGTTTCTGTGGACATTTCTGTTTTTGCTGGTTCTTTATCTCCTCGCTTTTTGAGTCTTGGATTTCTTTATAAATGGTAGGTGTTTGTTGTAAAGCAGGTCACACAGATGGACCTTGCATAGTCTTCCTGGGGGATCTTTGTCCGTAGTCATCCTCCCCGGTCCTCTGCTGGAGTAAGAGAAAATCCACTGTGTCCAGCTTGAAGCTGCTGCTGTTCGCAGCCTGATCTGTTAGTGCAAACACAAATCAATTAGCATCTTCAGCCAATACCCTGTAACTGTGAACTGAGGCTGTAAAGAAAGAGCACCTTCTGCCATCCCTGAAATGTTGTTGGGATCGACGTCATGGATCATAACTGTTTCAACTACTCCAAAAAATTTGGCAGAATATCTGCTAGCATACTGCATGCTACAACAAATTGAGAGCTCTGAACTTAAGGATGCACTTTTCATAGGTTCGGTATAAAACGATAAATTACATATTTGTGTTTTCATTTGTCATCATAAGATGGCACAACATCTCTGCCTTGCATATTTCCCTGAATCAAGTCACTTCTCAGAGTTGAGGAACTTGAGCAATGTAACTACATGAGACTTGTGTAGGCATTTGTGTCTTAGCAATTACTGCTTGTTGTCTAGTTCCCTTAGTTTGTCAAAAATACTAATTTAATAGGGCTGGTACTATTTTGTATTGTGAATGTACAGATTGAAGAAGAGATGAATTTTGTTGATGTAGACTGTTGCTGGAGCTTGGAGGCATTGTAGCCTTAAAGGAGCCCAGATTTAAAGTGCATGTATCTCATAGTTATTCTTGAAATTATCTGAAAAGTTCTTGTATAAATTAGGATACTTTTGTATCATCTTCCCAAACAATTCCTCCCCTCCATCTCTCTAACAAAAATAAATAAATAGCCCAGTATTTTATTGGTCTCTTTGCAACCTTCTTTGGTTGACACTCATGGTTTACAGTTTGAGAAATTGTGCCAAGGTGATTGTTTAATTTTGCTGGGATATTCTTTGGCTCCAAGAGTTAACCCTCCTATCTTGCTGTATAGCAGGGAGCCATTTGCTAGCTCTACTCAAAAACAAACCTATTGTTTAAACAAATAAACAAACATCAACGTATCACATTATCAATTTTCAGGACAGTCTACCTAACCCTTGAGAATTGCCTTTGGGTGCCAGTCTGTTCAGATAAGGTTGTAATTTCCTGATTTTTGAGGACCACCACTCAGGAAGGAATGGAAACCCTTGGGGTTTACTAAGTACCCTGAAACTGCCCCTTAGCACCAACTCAGGTTAGAGAGAAAAATGAGGGGAAATTTGCCTATACAACCTAAATATAGATACATTTGGGAGGGGCCTTTTACATCTGTTTTTTAGATTAGACTGCATATATAAGTATTCTCTTCCCATGTCTTCTAGTTATTAATTGGTCAAGATGCTTATCAGCACGTGACTATAGATCTTCTTAGGCAAACCCTAAACACTTAAGATTGCCTTCATGGAAGAGGTCTCAGATTTGGAAATGTGTGCAACTCTTCCTTAAAAATCCCCTCTGTGTTTTAGATTACACTCTCAGCACCCATCGTCTAAATTAACACAGGTATTACTCTGTTACGATGACAATTACTCTGTTACGAAACAAATTTTAAGTTTTTCTGTAAAAGTAATTTCCTATCCCAAGCTATCAGCTGTACTGATGTACTTTGGGTATGTGTAGATAGAACCATTTTCTATCCAGAGAGTAAGCTAAATTTGTTAACTGTTATCATAATGCTACTGCTTAATTAACCATACACATATTGCTGATACTTTGGAGGAAAATATCCCCTGTAACCCAGCAGGACAGGATCAAGCTATGTTGTGTAACTTTTTCAGATGCTAAAGCTTACATAAAATGCATATATTGACATTCATAAATCCTATGTTGTGAAAACCTATAAGCCAGAATAACACATGTGGATTGTTATTGCTCTTGACTGAAACTGGACAGGATTGTAATCAAATGTGTTGGGGCTGTAGTCTGGAATTGGAGGTCCTTAGGCTGAGCATTGAGCAAAGTGGTAATATCCTCCCTTTAACTTCTGCTTTGGCTTTCTTTAGCTTTGTAAGTTATTTTGAAAGTGACACAAGCAGTCACACTGGTGGTATGTTCAATGCTGTGTTTATTTTACTAGTTGGTAAAGAATCCTTTCCTTTTTTTTTTTTTTTTTCCCCCCTTATGTGTGCTGAGTTAATTGTCCCTCAGTCGTACTGGAGCAGTTGTTCTTGTGACCTTGCTTTAAACGGAATCAATTAAATCATTCACAAAGAAACCTAAATAGCGTATTTTAAGTTAAGGTTCCTCAGCAATCTGTTTTACAGTGCGGTCTTGCAAATTGTACTGTAGACCTAACAGAGCAGGCATTGAACTGTGGCATAGGTTAGAATTGAACATCAAAAAATGGGAACATTTCAGATAGTGTAAGTAAAAATTGTCTAAAGATGTATTACATATGCTAGGTATCTTTTTGTGTGTTGAAAGCTCTTTGAGAAATCCCTGCCCACATAAACAATTTTATAGAGTTCAGGAGTAGGAAAATACTGTTTTTTAATCCTATTTCAATAATAATTTCCAAATCCAGTGAAAGACTGAACTTATTTGTCAGTTACAGATAACTCTTGTAACATTCTTCTCTTAATAGAGTTATTTATCACCCTAAGGTAACCCAGATAGCTGACTTTGGTGCTCCGTTTTTACTGTCGGCTACTTCAGCCGGTGAGCACACCTCTTCTAAACTTAACATGACTTGCATACATTCCTTATGTTCTTCCTACTTGCTGCTGAAGGTGGCAATGTTGTCAGCATAAGCCCAGGTAAAATAATTCTGCCAACACTCTGTTGACTGGTCTCTTGACTATAGTTTCAGCATTTATATGTCTAAGACCTTTTTCTTTATCAAAGCTTCATCTCCATTAGAAAATAGTCTCTAAGTGAGAGATTTGTTAAATTCAGTATGCCATTATGTTTTGCACTATTTTGAATAACCTAGTACGTTATCTGTTTTGGATGAGCATTAGGCAGTCACAGTACTGATTTAATGGATTTCATCCATTTAAGAGGTCAAATAGGACAAAAAATACAGAATCTTGATGTAGTTTACAGTAAGCAGAGAGCAAATTCGGTGACATTACATTTGCAATCACTCACTCTCCTACTTAAATATATTTCCAACATAGATTGAAAAATAGTGTTGGAATTTTTGATTAGTTACTTGTTTTTTATAATAGGTGGACAGTTTCCAGCAGTTTAAATAGTCAGTCTCTAAGTCTTGTCATTCCTCCTCCCACCCGCCCTTCAGACTAGCATATTTCTTGGGGATACTCATTGCATTGAGTATATACTGAAGGCTTCTGCTGCTGTTTCAGTCTCTGGTAAACAGATAGGAGTTGCTGGGTAGCAAAATCTGTTACTATATGGACAGTTTACCCACCACCACCCTTCAGTCTGTTGTGGGAATGGACCAGCAGTTCTCCAATTCTAAACAGCGAACAATTTAAGATATGCTGGGTTTTATCACAGTATTGACTTTTCATAATTACTACTTTTTGTAGTAATTGCAATATCAGTCTTTTTATTGCTATAAGAGTAAAGTGAATATGAGTAAATACTTCATCTTGGGACTATCCATCAGACTTTTCTTTCTTTAAAAATTGCTAAATAAAATGTTTCATGAGATTAGAAATAATATACACCATTGTGATAGTAGTGATATCTCTCCAAGCAGTAAAGCTGAACAAATTGAGACAAAAGCATTATCACTGTAAAATCTTTGTATTAAAAGAAGTAGATGCTACCTGCAAATATAAAGCATGGAAATAAAAACATTTAGAACTTTTGTTTTCTCTTTCCAAACCGAAGGGAAAGAAGAGACGTCTCTGTGATTTCAGAGTATTGTTAACAAGCCCTTATAGCTATTAGGGGCCTAAAGCAGTAAACAGCTTAGTAACTCCGTAATTATATCAATAAACCTAACATCAAAATTGAAGTCCCAGAATTTATGTACAGATGGTTCCATTTTACATTATAAAAGATGTTTTCTGAAGTCTGTTTGCCTAAAACAAAATTTTTAATGAAACAGCTTAATGATTTGACCTCAGATCTCAGTATCCTTTTTTGAATGTAAATAGAATACCAAGGCAATTAACTCGGTAATTTACCAAGTCAGGCTGACTTGAAATTATATAGGTAGATATTGCTTTAAGCGTAGTTGGCATGCTGTCTCCTGTGCTCTGATGGAATCTCTCTCAAGTGTGTGTCGGCCCTCTTAGTGTCTTAGTACTAGGGATAGTTCACCCTCGGGAAGTTTGGTTTAGATAAGTATCTGAGTTTTTTGGGTACTGAAATCTGATGAGAACAGGCTCTCAGAATTGAGTCAGCAATAGAGATGGGTTGGTTGCTGTTGTTCAGCAATTCCACTGCCTGCTCTGGCCAGAAGCAGAAAACAAAGATGCATGAAAATAAAAACTAGATGGAAGAAGGAGGAATGTACTTCAAAAACATATGAGCAAACTTCAAAAAGGAATTTGTGTAGGATGCGTGCAAAGGTGAAGAATCGTTAAGAAATGAGCATGTTTTCCTGGTACTGGTGTTCTTAAGCCACAATAGGAGTGTGGAGTCTGAAGGCTGCTGGGGGCTCTGCCCGTAGCCTTACGCAAACAGGGCTGTGCAGCATTAGTAGTTGCTGTCTGGGCTGTTTCACTTACCAGATGTAAGAGTAAACACACAAAATTAAGCGTTTTTTCCCCCTCCTTCTGTTTCTTTGCAGTTAGAAGTATGTCAGGTGTTACAGTGCACAATAGTGTTGATAGAAATTCTAGTCTTGGAAAAAAACAGTTGTCCTCTCAAACAGCTGACAGTGTAAGCAAAAAATGCATGCACAGGTATCCAGGAGAAAGGAGTTGGCATATCTTTCTCACTGATCTCTGGATTTTACTCAATTTTCTGATCGCTTTTTCTCTGAACTGTTTTCTAAATCTTGCTACTCAGGAAGTAATCCTTTTTTCTGCAAGTTCCAGAAAAGAAAGGTACCTCTTCCTCTGGAAGAAGTCAGCTGCTGTGGTTTTGCTGATTGACAGCAAAGGAGTTGTATTGCTCTTTTGATGAAAATAATCTTTTCATGAAAGTACCTTTAGTCTTCTGAGATTGAATTTGCAATCTAGTGTCCATTTCTTGTGTCACTGACAGATGGAGACCAAATCACTTACCAGGTCTTGCCAGGGAAAGTTGGCCGTGACTGTATGGCAGTGATTGCTTGGTACAAGGCTTGCAAGTCACAGTTGTTTGAGGCAGCTGCCCAAAACATACCTGAAGCTTAAATCTGTGTGCCACACACAGAAGGAAGTTCTTGCTGTGACTTCATTCATGCTTTTGGCATCCAAAACTTATTCGTGGTGATAAAAGAATAATAGAATGAAGAAACAACTGATACACAGAAGCAAAAAATGAATTTAAGCTTCAGAGAAGCGTAGAACACACCCCAGTTCTAATCTCTTGTTTAATTAGTGCCTATTCTAATCCCCATCCAGACTTAAATATAGTGTATTAAGAATTCACACATTTTTCAATGTTCATTTTCCAGAAATTCTAAAAATATGCCTTTTAGTAGTGGCCTAATATATAATTTGCATGTATTTACATTTTTTATACGGTGAAGTTTATAAAATATTTTAATGTCTGGAAAAAATAAGGAGGGAGGGAATTTTTAAATCTCTGATATGTAGTTGTAATATTGCAAATCAGTGTATACTTATTTCTGTGCATATAGTATAAAATAAAAAGGAGAAAACAAAGAAGGAAAAATGTCAAGAACCAAGAAGTGTATGTATTCTTCAGTGGCTGCAGGCCTTCTTAGGTTGTGTTTAATTTTAGATGATAGTGAGAGGACCTATTACACTTTCTTTGCATTATAGCTCTGAGTAACAGCCCGTTCTACTGAGACCTAAATAATTTCTACTACTTTTATTCAGGTAATTGCCTATTTTTCTTGTATTTCCTCCTACTTCTGTTTTTCAGTGACAGAAACTTCTTGTACTTTCCTTTTCTCTGACCTTTTTCCAAAATATGTGTAAAAAATAACAAATTATTTTCTCATAGTCTTGCACAATGATGGTTGTTTGCTGACATCAGCGAATTTCAGTTAAATTTATAATTGTATACGTAAAAGCACAGGTCAGCTGTTTTTTTCAGTAGGATACATCATTGGTGGCTATGAAGGATACAGGAAGTAGGCTAATGCTTTTCTAGGCCCTCTTTAAGTTTTATAAAATAAATGAGTATTATTGTTGTCACCTTTGCCAACAATAGCAATTTGTACACATGATACATCATTTCAATATTTGTGACCTCTTGAGAGGAGGGAAAAAGGGTGGTTTAGGGTTTTCTAGCTGTTTAGATGTGGCCAGCTGGTGTAACCAGCACATGCAAGTTTCTTACCAGGAAAGCAATGTGTTTATCTACTTTGTGGTTCTTTAAGAGAAGAGATTTCCTTAAAAAGAAGTCATAGATGACATGAGGTTGGTCAGCAGGTAGACATTCGTTTAACCTGTATATATCAAGTCATTACATTTGGAGAAAAAGCAAATATTTTGTATTTCTTTAAATTGCCATGAATTGAATGAGACGTGAGTAAACTGGGATTGATAAACCACGTGCAGGTCTGGGAGCAATCCGGATCTTGGCAGATGGAACTATGGTTACACAGGTAGAATAATGCTAACAGCACATAGCTCTTTAATTACAATTAGTATTAAAGATGATGCATCTGCTTTGCTTAGTGTTTCCAGAACTTTATTTTTTCAGAGAAATTTTTATTTAATATGTATGTATCTGGGAAAAAGTGATATAAGCGAACAGTTTACTACCACCAGTCATATTTCTTGGCCATTCAGGAAGGGTTTTGGCTTCTTTCATATTTCCTGGAAAATAATGATTAAACTAAAATCTATGCATTAATGTTTTTGTTGTTTTTAGAGTGAAAAAAGATGCATTTTAAACTTTTTATTATACAATTAGTGTCACATGAAGTACAAAAGCATTTTTTGAACAGCTCTTTCTTCATATCCTCTAGAAATTAGCTTTTTTTCATAAGCTGTTTGGGTCTTCCCTAATCTACCTTCCTGCATCCTTGGTGGTTTGATGGAATTAGAGATTTCTCCTTTGGCTTCATCATGGATTTGATAACAGCTACTGCTTCTTTTCCTTTTCACTCTTCTTGCTACAGTATTTCTTTAAAATATATGGAGTAACTTTTTTCAACGGTGACATTTTACAGAATTTTAAAAATTTATGTCCTCAAAATATTACTAAACTGAGCTAAACATACTGAAAGGAGTAAACTTTTGCTGGCGTCAACTTAATGAAGAATCTCACTTGTATAATTTTAGCCAACACTTCCTTTGAGAATAGAGTAAAATAATGGTGCTTACTGTCAAAGTGTTCTGATAAATGTTGTTTTGGATATTATGTGCATGAAATTAAAATGAATTTCAACTCTGTGCATTTCTTTATCTATTTCTAATTGTGTCATACATTGGAAGATGAATATTTTATGAAAAGAAAAAGAATTAGATTTATGTTCCAAAACATGTTTTATGAGGGCCTTTTACCACTTTCTGCCTTCCTCAGAAGGCAATTTCACGGATAATTTGAAAGGAGGAAGGTCAGGTATATCCTTTGTGCAAATATGCATGATTGGAGGAGGAAGAAAGTTTCAAAAATATAATAGTGCTTGCTTGTATCTGTTTTCCATATACAGATCTCAAGTTTTATCACATTTAATAAGCAGCTCTCCCCTTACAGACATTAGTTTCATCTAGGTATCATTATCATGTCTTGATCTCTCTGGAATTTCTTAAAAGTAAAAAACCAAACAGTGCAACAACAATACATAACTGTTTTCCTTCACATGCTTCTGCAGAGTGCCTTCATACTAAGAAAAGAAAAGTCAAACAAAAGTGTAAGAGTTAGTGTCTAAGCTGATTTAAACCTACCAGAGATCCAAAATTTATTTGAAGTAGAAACTCCTATTTAAGGGCAAGAAGAAGAGATCTGTGGAATGGTCCTGAAGTAGCTTGAGCCCACACAAGGCATTCTGGCTGAGTCACAGTTACCCCTTTTGAGGTTTATATAAGCTCTGTCTTTTGTGGGGAAGGGAGGAAAGCAGTAAACACACAGAAATGATATGCAGTCCCTTAAAAACAAACAAAACCCCAAACAACTTAAGCAAGTTGCCATCATCTCTAATTTGAGCTTTTTTTTTTTTTTAAAGTTACTCCCCCAATGTCAAAAAACCAAGCAGTGAATGACAATAAATGCGACTTTGTAGGACAGCAAAGTGGCTCTGTCCTTCCTCGGTAAGCAGATACCGTTGCCATCTCTGACTTTAACATGAAGGAGCTTTGAGTGTGATTCAGCGCAGGCTCCAGCTGTTATCATGCTGCCTTCGCTGTGCTGGGGACTGGAATTTCCAGACAGCGCTGACCGCGGGGAGGTGGAATGCTGCGCTGACGTCAGCAGCTGCTCCTGGGAATGTTTTGCATTCCTGTTCCTGGCAATGGTCAGGTGGCTTCCAGCAAGAAGGAAGGAACAGCCTCTTCCAAAAAGAAGAGAGAGAGAGAGAAAAAAAAAAAGCGCACGAGGAGGAAAAGAACACTTTATAATAAAAGTATTGTGGGGGAGGCACTTTTATTAAAAGCCAGATTGGAAATTAGAACCAGATGTTTTGCATTCGAAAGCTGCACGAATGTTAAATGCGTCTATTAATGACTATGATGGCTGAGGTATTTGGCTATCTGCCTCACTTTAATCTCATTGCTCTGTATTTAAAAACAGTTGAGAAAAACAGATTTTTGTACCCAACTTTAGGCAGCTTCCTTTATACAATATTTTTTTTAAAAAAGACAAAATTCTTCTGGGATAATTGGTATATTAGAGCAAGAAACAAGCAGGCAGATAGTCAGTGTTTGTCTTATTCTTCTGTTAGTTTCCTTTTGTTCTGAAAATTAACATCTTTAAATTCAGTTTGCTTCTTGATTTGTGGCGGTTGGATAATATATGCAGTATGAGCTGGAGAGGTTAGAACATGTAATTACTCTTGTTCACAAAGTACTTCCTTTTCTCTTAACTCTCTCTTTGTCCCTGTCAAAGTGTGTATTTAGAGCAAAACAGTAGTAGATTCTCACTATGGCATCAGTAAAGGAGGAATTGTATTCAGTGCAGGTTGTACTTCTGAAATAACTGCTTCTAAGGAAAGACATGAGTGCAAGAGAAGTTTTAAGTTTAAAGAACAGTGTCTCCACCTTGAAGGTTGTATACAGCGGTGAATAGCAAACACCAAACGCTATTGTCATGAGTTCTGCTTTGTGTTTCCGTGGGCACAAGACACCTGAGGACACTGTAGCCTCGACAGGAACAGGCAGATCTGGGGCGGCTCCCAGAAGGGAGCACATCCTTTTCCAAACACCAAACCTCAGTTTATATGGTTCGTAAAATTTTCTGTGTAAAGCAAGGACTGCAGGAGGGAGGAAGTTGAGGTCATGTCTCCCTTTTGCTTGCAGACATGGCTCTGCTGTGGATCCGCGGCTGCTTCACAGCCTCGAGAGGGGGAAGCGATGCCATTCTTTTTACCGCTTTGGAGAGCCCCCGCTAGCTACGTGGCTGAGCATGGTTCTGCCTCTGGAGAACGGAGCCTTGCACGGCCAGGACGGAGCCTGCCCCAGCGCTCGTGGCAGGACTACCTCTGGCTTTGCTGTTGTCTCTGGTTAGGAGAGCTAATGCGATTTAGACAGCAGCATTGAGCCCTGTCGGCGTCCTCTGTGGCATGGTTGTTTTAATCTGACCTTTTCCTATTCCTCATCATCTCAGGAAGTTTTATTTGTCTTCAGGACGAGGAGCTAGCTGAGCTTATTACCCAGGGAGCGTAGTGTGTGGGGAGCGGCGCGGGAAGCTCGTTGTGAGGGAACGTTTAGTAGCTAAGCCAAGTGCTGGTGAGTAGTATGTGCCATGCAGGTGAGGCCTGGGAAGCCCTGTGAGTTTCCTGGTACAGGCTGAAATGGAGAGGCTGCTTCCTGTTACAGGGTGGATCCTTCGCTGAGGAATTTCCAGAAGGGCTGAGAAGTGCTGACTCACAGATTCAGTCAAGTGATCCAGTGCCGGCTGGGCTGAAGGGAGGTTTTCAAATTCTTGGCTGAAGCAAGCAAAAAATGTTGCTGTAATGTACTGTTTTATTTTTAGCAAGGGGGGGAGGCTGTGTTGCTTAGGATGAGATGCTTGCTCGTGGTTTCAAAATGACAGACACTTTTAATTTTTTTCTTTTCTATTTTTAGAATTTGGAAAACAGGTTGTTTTGCTAAAATACAGACGCTTCTCTGTTTCCCCAGTAGATGAGTTGTTGTAAAGGTGCCTTGAGGAGTTCATGCAGGAAGGCTTTTACCACTACTGCAGTTCAAAATGCCTTTCAGGCTGGAAGATACAGATGCATTTGGGACTGAAACTGAGCTCGTACCTCCTTGCATGTATTTCTCACTCTTGCTGAGGTGGGACCGTGGCTCCAATTGTTGGAGTTGAAATGTAGCAGGCGCTTGATTGCTGCTATTACAAGATTATCGTAAAAGCTTGCTACTTTGGTTTCTTCCTCCCCTGTTTTTAGCAGTCACTTCACAAGTAATTGCTTGTGCAGATTCTTTTTTTCTTTCTGAACAGAAAATGCTGCCTACTGTTTTCTGCTAATGTTGGCCAGAAGATAGAGTGGGAGTAGATTGATTTGTACCACCTCTCAAAATACAATTTTGCTGATTAAACCGTCTTCAATTTTTTTTAACGTATGTGTACGTATTATTTTTCTGTTGAGCAAACACTGAGTATTTTGGAATGTTCTATGCATATGCTGTCCTACAGAGTATCATAAATGGAATACCAATTTGTAAAAACTTTCATACATCTAATTTCTAAAATTGACCGTCAGCATTTCTTCATTCACAACTCTGTACATCTGCATGTATAACCATTTCAAGCCATTTTTACATCTTATTAGTGAATTATGTAACACCAACTGATCTGCAAAGTTCTTCTAACCACTTTGCCAGTAATTTTTGAACCTGTAGTATAGAGCAGCAGATTTTGCCAGAAAGAAAAATACTCCCACCCCCAGACCCCACACATCCTATAGCAAGCTTACAGCATGTGGCTTGGGAATAACTGATGTGCAGTTTCCCTGAGGAAGGAGATTTCTCTCGTGTAAGTGGAAGGTGTTTAACTCCTTTATCTCCTCATTTTTTACCCTGGGACTGAACGAATACCTGCTCAGCAGGACACTGATCCGTCAAGCAAGAATACCTCTCTGCTGGGTTCCTCTTGTAAAACAGCTCTGTGGAGGGTCCAGATATGCTGGTGTTGCCAAAGGAAGAAGAGATAAATCATGGATATGGTGAAAAGCATAGGAAGGCAGGACAACATCAAAGTAGCCATCAGTGAGATTGGCCTAGACTGTTTGGAATCTTAGACTGTTCCCATGAGATGCAGAGAGCTTATTTATTAGCTCTCCACTGTGAAAAGGTCCCAGTCTTACCCGTTTTAATGGAAATACAGTTCCTGGATGTGAGCTGCTGCTGATTTTTGCCAACAGAAATCGTTGCAAGCTGCACACATACTGCAGAATTTTCCAGTCAAGTCCACATTAATGAATCTAACTCTGCCATCTACCAATCTCTAGGAGAAAGCTGTTCTCCTGACAGTATCTGCCGGTTCCCTGAAAGATTTTATAGCAGCTGCAAAGTCTCTCTTTTAAGTCTTGCATAAGCATCTTTTCTTTCGTTGTGTCCTGGCACTCACCACTAAACTTGGAAAAATAATATAGGTCTTACATTATTTCTTGCCACCTGTCAGTAAAATTCAGGCTAAGAGCCAGGACCTAAAAGCCTTGCTCGTGTCCCCTTCAGATGGATGTGTCATCTGACCTGGGTGGACATGCCTCAACTGGATAGGCTGACTCCAGATAACCCATACTACAATCTGCTGCTGCTTGGCTCTCTTCTAGCTTGGGTGAGGCACAGAATGTACCTTTTTGCAAAGCTTCTGTCCCCAAACTTCAAAAAAAAAAAAAAAAAAAGAAAGCCTGAATGTTGTCCAGCTTTCCAGGAAAAATATTGGTACGACATGTATCAATTTAGTAAGAACACCTACTCATTTTACAGTCAGCTTTTTGTAATTGAATCTGCCCTAGTAGAATCCAGGAGTTCTTTCGAGTAATATCATACTTCGCAGTCTGGTTCCTGGCTTTAATATAGGCATGCCCTCCAAAGAGCTTGTTGCTTGTGACAGCGTAAGCTGGTGACTTCTCAGATGTCTTGATTGCCTCTCGCTACCTGTGCTTGCATAGCTTTCTGATCTCTCTGCTATTTGATTTGTTTTTCTGCTAGTTGCACTACAATCTTGGTATCCATGTGAAATCTCAGTGATTCTTGATGTTTGTGCTCCACTTGTCATGCTACTTTTTGTTACTGTGTTATCATATGATACAAATCACATTTATTGCTGATGTTGAGGAATTTCTTTTGCCCTTCTTGTATCTTGACTTAGGATAGTCCTGGCAAGCTGTTTCTTTGTGGTTGTGGCGAGTGCCCAAGAAGAGTAAGAAAGCCAGATTAATGATAAGCCTTGAGTCATCTGCTGCTTTATCATCATCATCATCATTAATGTGATAGCATTATCATTAATTGTCTCTTGCTCTGTATCTCCATAGTAACCTGTGTTGGTGTTCAGAACAGCTCAGTTCAAGCACTGCACTACACATAGCTTTACTATTGGCTGTGTAGGACAAAAGGGTCAGGCAGTAGATTGTATGTTGATGTTTAATTAGAGAGGAAATTGTTAAAGAACAGGCACAGTAGACACAGGTGAGCATGTGTCTGAATATAGGAATGATAAATTTTTAAGAATATAAACTATGACTTATAAGCAGTTTGGAATGAAATCAGTAAAATCAGTAACTTTTTTTTTTTTTTGGAACCAATCAAGAAATCTGTGATAGCTGTTTTATTTTTCAGTGGGGAGGACAAGGATAGAAAGATGGAACAGGGGATTAAGAAAGTAGCTTGCCATTATTTTGTAATGGTCTTGAGCTCTTAAAGCCTCATTTTAATTTCTCTTAAGCTTCTTCAGTTGTCTTTTCAATTCTCCCATTTTTAAGTCTTCTCTCTGAATTTTAACTTTTTTTTCTTTGCCTTTTGGTTGCCATCAGAATTCCAAGATGTAATCAAAATTAGCAGCTGGATCACAAACCATCATTTAAAACTTAATCTAGATCCAAATTTTTCTCTTCCAAGGTAGCAGTGGCTCAAATGTAATGTCAGTGTGCTTTGAGATGCCCAAACAGTTGTTGTGGCCCCAATAATCAATATGTCAAAAAATAATTACGAGAAGGCTTATTGTACATTGCTGGATGTAGGCCTGGTCAGGACTTCATTACTGGCCCAGCACTCAGACCTAATCCTTCATGGAGTGTGTGTGGAGCTTCAGTGCATACAAAAATCTAACCAGCCATCTGCCTAGCACTCCTGGATACCCTGAACATGCTAATTTAGTGATTTCTTTGCTGTGCTGTTGATTCCAGTGTCCATTTCAAAATGTCTGTGCTGATGTATGGCTGGGAAAAGTTTGTCAGTGTTTCTGTGTTCCTGGCCTTCCACGGTAGCATGTTTTTCTGAAACTAGGAAAGGATGTAGGTGGGATTGCGTGTACAGAGGACAAAACTTGCCAAGGAACAGGAACCTCGTGTCAACGCAGATGAAGGCTAAGCAAGTAGTGTGATGGAGTAGGTGCAGCTCAGTAAAATAGTTGGTGTCAGAGATTCAGCATGCCCCCCATATGCATTGTGGGATTTTGCATAAGACTCGACCTAGTCTGGTGCTGGTATTCCAAATGCCTGTTAGCAGTTGGAGTACATTTTCTGGTTTATTTTCATCCAGAAGAAATCTAGTTTGTGTACTCAGAAGGCTGCTCCACAGTTCAAACAAAAGCACAGGGAAGACTGGGAGATTTGTTTCAAAAGCAAACCACTGATCTGAACTAAAACACTCATGTGGACACACCCACAGTTGACCAGGGATCAGACCAATCTATCTTTCTTAGTTTGGCTCGCTCTGAGAATTCCTGTTGTCATACATATGCACAGATGCACAGCCATAAACAAATAAAACCCAGACAATAAGCTGTTTTTTAATACACTAAGAAGAACAAAAAAGAGGTTGGTTAGTTCAGTTTTTAAATACCTGTGAGTTACTCAGTCTGGTGATGGTAACTGTTTAGTTATCTTTGCAGTTGCTAACGTACAGGACTGTATCTTATTTCATCCCTTCTCCTCCTGGAGTATCTGAAATTATGCTAACATTTGCTAGAATTGTTCCATCATAGCATGAATGCATTGACTTGAAAGAGGTAAGTTTCCATCCCCATGGCTAGCATCGAAGGCATTGACAATTTGTGCTGTACCGTATGCAACCAGATACTTGGAATGCCAAATGGGGAAAACAGTCTTAAACACTGCAATTTTGAAAAAAATCCAGTTCAGAATTCACTACAACATAAACACCTAGAAGAGACCTGTCTGTGTTAGCTAAGGAAAGTGAGGTGGTGATCCTTTACCCTGTTAATGTAAAGAATTTCTGGTACTTGGAGGCCAGATTTTGGTGAAGCGATAGGACAGAGGTATCACCTGGGTTGATTAAAGTGCGCACACCACAGCAATAATGGACTCTCGATCTCCGCAGCATCCAGCTTAGCAGCTGAGGTTTCCTTCCAGCAGAAGTAAGCACACTGATGTGCACTTTTACCTTATCCCTGTACGGGGTCGGGTTAGAGCATTAGGCCGATCAGATTAGAAGTGATCAAAGAGAACGATGTCTGCTTAAGGGCTCTCTTTGTGTTTGCGTGTGATTTGGGCATTTTTTAGGATGCTGTTGCAGCTTGCTCTTCTGAATAGAAGCTGCAGATGGCAAACATGAAAGTAGCAACTTTGTACAAATTTGTTTTGTACAGGTAAAACACTGGGCTGTTGATATGTATGTCAGTGTTTTATTGCCTGGAGATTGTGTTGCGGTAAGCTTAGGTAATAAAAAAAATTAGGCTGAGGTAATTAATGTTCCCTATCAAATGGATGGTTGCTTTTTGGATTTTTCCTTTTCCTGTTTCTGTAGAGAATACCCAATGCGTTGAAGACAGAGAAATAGAAAGCCTTGGCAACTTCTAGTATGTCAGAGATTTTGTTCTGGTCAGTGAGGAGGGGTGCAGTTCACAAGAAAGATGTCAGATACTACAATTAATGCTCTTCCTTCGTGTGATGGATATTGTCTGTATTTAGAAACGTCTTAGCTTGCACCTAAGTACAAGTCACGCAGCATTTTTATTGGTATAGTGTAGAACGTCCGTGTTTTTATTCATGATATTTGAGGCTTTGCTCTCAGACATAGTTTAGAAATGCGTGACATTCCTTTTACGTTCTGAAGTGAAAAGGGAGCCAGGGTGAGCAGGAAGGACATTCCACAGCTAAGTGAATCTTTTAGCAGTTTTTTATTGTGTCATATTTGTTTTTATAGAAGCAATGCTAAACCAGGGCAATAGGCACAGCAAATTAGTTTTTTCCTGATGTTGAAATAAACAACATGATCAGAATCTGCTCGTTTGTAAGGGATATTCATGGAGTCAGTTATTATCAGGATATACAACTTTCCTCTTTTGACAGCTTTCTCTCAGACTGGCCAAAATACACTATCTTCCAGAAACAAAAAATGTTTTTACTTTTCCTTCCTTCCTTCCTAGCCACCCCCATTTCCCAAACAGTGAAATGCTAGTAACCTCATCTAAAATAATTTCTCTGTTTGTGTCCACGTCTTTTAGGGTTGGGATATGGCTCCAGTAATTCTGCTATGTATCAATTTGTATCCTTAATCATAAAACACATTGCATATTTTTATTTCCCTTTCTTTCAGAATAGAAACAGCAGGAAAACTTTTATTGATTATTCCTCTCCCTGTCCTCCATCACTTCTTTCCCTCTCCCTGTTTTGAGGAGCAGTATTAATATCCAAGCTTCTTCTTTTTAAAGCAAGGACTATTAGTTTCTATAAGGAAAAACGTCACTTTTGTCTTAAACTTAGTTCATTTTTACTTTCTTTTCTGTTTAAACCTGCTTAGAAATAATTACTATCTGATTTGATACACTTTTTCTGTAACCTTTCTGAACTGGTAAGAAAGAGACTGGGGCCTAGAATAAAGATTTCAGGAGATTAACCTCAAATTTCTTAATGATGTAGTATTATAAATGGACATTTCCCTCTTCTAGCAAATAAATACACATAAAGTTTTGCACAATACTGTAAACCTAATTTTGGGGTGGAGAAAGGAGATACTTATTGCTGCTTAAGCTAGTGCAGATATCTAACAGTCACGGCACAGGTTCAGAATTTACTGTTTAGGCAAACCTAAATTTAAGTCCATACATGTAACCTTAACTTTGCTGAACCTCTCGGGTCACTTTCGTGGTTTATATGGGGACAGAGGAGGATCATATGCCCTGACCTCATACACCACAGCCCTGGTCGTTTCATGCAGCTGGACGTATGCCAGCCACGTGATCAAAATACTACCTACCCCCTTCCCTGCTGGCTCTTGACCTGACGCACGCTTGCGTGCCTTGCAATGTCATGAAGGAGTATAATCAGAGACTACTAAACGAGGAAAGCTAAACTTTGTATTCCAAATACTCTTTAAATTCCCAGTTTAATTTGATTTATGCCACAGACTTCCTGTAAAGCCTTCAGCAAGTTATCCGTGTGAGCCTTAAATCTGCATATGAGAAAAGAAAATGCTTCTTAGTTTTATGGTTTTATATTAGTAAATAAAATTAATGTTACTGAACCACTGGCATACTGGGTTTGTGCGAAACCGTAGAGGAGGAAAAAAGTCTCCTTCTGCTAAGGTGTTTGGATGAGCTGTATGAGAGACTGTTTTAGTCTGGAAGAGCAGCAACACATTGGGAGAGATTTAAAGATGCTCCTGGCCACTCTGAATTGAGCTCTGAATGTTGTGCTGCTTCTCTTTGAGGCATGTGCAGGCTCTTCCTTAGGATGTATTTGCTCATGTGAAATGTGACAATACAGCACTTACCTAAACTTATTTACTGCCAGCAGAACAGAGAAATTCACTTTGGATTTGAGACGACAAATGGGGAACTTCATCTCCAACAAATTAATTTGTCCATGTTGTGAGCAGTTGAAGAGAGAACAATGAAGGAAAGGGTAGGTGGAGCATAATGAAAACTGGAATTTAGCATGTACAGTCAGTGTCCAGTGCCATAGCTTTTAACAGCAGAAAATGAATGTACAGTAAACTTTGAGACATTTTCATGTACAAATATATGTTTTACTGGCTAATGCAGTTCATTCTTTCTCCCTCTGATATTTTTCAAGTATGTAACTGTTAACCATATTTTTACTGAAATCTTAATATCAAAGCCAGAGATTTAAGACTACATATAATACTCAGACTCTTACTGCTGAAGGTCATCATACTGAAACAAAATAAATAGGTCTTAGGCAATTTTTGGAATTTCTGTAACAAGAAGGCCTTTTTTGCGGGAGGACAGATTGAACAGTCAGGTGTGAAAAGTGGGGATAGCCCACTCCTGCTTTTGAATTAGGTTTCCTGTTAAAGTTGTGGTGGAAAGCGTACTTCCCGGAGGAGGATGCATGCCATTCTGGTGCGTTTGCCTAAAAAGCTGAATCCAGTCATTGTGTCTGTGTCTTGGCTTCTTTCCCACTCCAAAAGTACAGAGCAAACCCTAGCCTGCTACTCCCTGTGAGCTCCATATCCTCCTTCAAGATCAGGGAAAAGAAAGGGGAAAACCCAAGGAGGTGAGTGAGTTCATTTACATACGGTGCCAGGGCCAGCACACAAGTTCATCACGTGATGTAATAGCAGCCCTTTTTGCTGACCTTGCTAAAGCCGTTGAGAGGCATTTTGAGCTGAATAGATTTAACGTTGAAATTTCTTATTTGCAAGCAAGAGTGAAAGTGCTCTATAGCTTAATTACGTAACATGAGTAACACATTTTGTATTTAGTAAGGCAGAAGACTGTGACAATAGTTGTTGTTTATCATTTGTTTACTGCTGCTGTTATTGTTAATGTTTGAAGTATTTGATATTTACTATCTTTCCTGTGTTAAAGATGTGTGTTCCCCGGAGGCTTAGGTCTAACTGACAGCTTAGCTATGTGGAAAGGGCAGCGAAAAGCACCTACAGTGGGCTGCAAGGGTGTTCGTCTTGTCCTGTGGCATCTGCTTGCATATCTTTTCATCTTTGAAATGGATTTTTTTTTTAAGTGTTGTGCTACTGACATTTGTGAGCAAAGAGGCCTTGCTGCTGCCCAAAGGTGGAGTGTGTTTCACCTGCCCTGTCCCTAGCCCTGTCCTCAGAGCCCGCTGGGAGCAGGTGCCAGCGAGGTGGCTCTGCAGTGTCTGCCCGGGTCACAGGCAAGGGGTGGGGGTGGCGGACCCACTCCCCACTGTTTTAGTGTTAACCAGCCCTTAGCGGTGTTCAGCTGAGTCATCTAGCTATATGTTTTGTCTTCACTAAGGCATTTTTTCAGGGTGGGGAAAAGATCTCTAGAAAATGTCTGCATCTTCTTTCCAGAATTAACTTCTGCCTGAAATTTAAGCTAACTTGATCGTAGCCTGTCACAACTTGGTGACACACAGGTGGAGCAGTAACCTCTTAACATGGCTTAACATGGACCAAACCAGACCAGGAGACCTTTTTATGTACTGTATACTGTTGTTTAATGGTATAGCAGCCTTATACTGAGCAATACTGCAACTTCCAGTCTACTGTCTTTAGGAGTAAGTTACACGAGTGTAATAAGCATACTTATAGTGGTACAGCTGTGTCCCTACAGCGATGTGTTAACTTCATGTTGATAGCTAAGAGGCCAAAAGACATGCATGAACACAGGCTCCTGTACAGGTATATTGGGCCTCAATATAGATATAGCACTTGTTCACGCACTCGGATGCTAGGGGCACCATAGTGGGTTTGAGGGATTTCTGGAGAAAGAGGTTAATTTTGTTTGGACTGAGGGAGGACAGAGCTGAGAGGAAGAAACAGCAATATGACACATGATGGGAAAATATTTCCCTATGCGAATTTGGTATAGTGAGATAGTTCCTAACTTTCCTGTCCTCATATTTCTTTATGTTCAAAGATATCTTTAGGAGACATACATCACTAAAATGATTGTTTCTGGGTAAGAAATCTCCATAGTTTCTCAAAAAAAAAGAAAAAAAAATAAGTCCTAGGTCTCATAACTGTTATATTGTCTGCTCTCCTCTTAGGTCGTTTTACATATTTTTGTCTGGCTGTGTATGCGTGGATAATTTTCAGTCTCTGTTCTTTTATTTTCTAATTTGAAGTATATGCAAGGAGGGAAGAGTGAAAATTCAAAGTGGATTAGGAGGCTGTTCTCTTTCTCACATCTTCACGTGTTTTAGTGCCAGTACTAGGAATGCCAGTAGATTTTACATGTGCTTTAAGAAACTGCGTCTCCTAAGACTTTTCAAAGTGCTGTGGGGCTTCTCTCTGCTGGGATTCAGCTAAAAATATGAGACGTGTATTATGATCTCAGTTGTTCTATGAAGGTCAAGGCACCAGTTTAGCTTATGACTCGGCACTCTAGTTACTAGAGTCCAGGTAAAATGCAGCCCATAAATAATTTTCACCACCTTTTTTTCCTTCGAAGCAGTGTTTCCTTTTGCACACACAAAAAAGCTTGTTTTCTTCCAAAGTGTTAAAATTTAACTGAAGAACTTATAAGTTTCTCTACTTTGTAACTAGTGAGTGAAGAGTGGAATTTAATCACCAATTGTTTCTTTGTGGTCTGTGCTTTTACATAAGTGATTTAGTAGCTTGTATGCCAACAGATGGATTCTTTTGTTTCTGCTTGTTGGCAAGCGGAATTTTTCTCTTGTGTTTGGGAAACTACATTTGAGTTTATGTAGGAATAAGAGCACATCACAAAGATCAAGACTTAAAGAAAAAGTTTAATCTTAGTATAGTAAAATACAGTAAGAAAGAAAGAGTCTGTATAGGCTGATGACAGAATCTTGGATTTTTTTTTGTTTGTTTTATGGTCACCATTAAAGCAAAAGATCACTCGATTTTCCGGGAATCTTGCATGATGAATGATTATAATACTGACACTATGTTTATCTTCATTTTTATTGAAAATTTTAAGACAATACTTTTCTGTTAAAGTAAAGTTCCTGTTGCCTGCCACCAACCAAACAAAAGCCTAGCCGTTTTTTCTCTTACTGGATTTTTCA
This sequence comes from Dromaius novaehollandiae, assembly GCF_036370855.1. Taxonomy (NCBI): domain Eukaryota; kingdom Metazoa; phylum Chordata; class Aves; order Casuariiformes; family Dromaiidae; genus Dromaius; species Dromaius novaehollandiae. The sequence continues at coordinate 138,913,075 of NC_088099.1, read as the reverse complement.
CTGTTTCTATGTGGTGATTGAAACACACTCCCTTCCTTAACATCTTTGTTTTGAACTAAGAAGTTCAAAGCTAGCGACTGACAATTAAATGAAGTAAAGATAAACCTTTCTGATTAACAGAGTGTTGCATTTGAGTTTGGTCTGTGTCTCAGGAGTTTTATATGAAAAAGTATGGTTCAAGTAGAAAAGCTCAGAAACAATAGTTGTCAAAGCTTGCTCTTGCTGTGTGTCATTTTGGCCTACGCAGATAAATGTTCTGCTAGGTGGAAAAAATAATCTGAAATCCTTCCCAGCTTTAGTAAGCCCTAATCTAGACTGGACACCAACACTAGCAGAGTCAAAGGGTGCTTGCTCAGAGAGAGGTGGGGTTGCGCCCTGTCCTGATGGTGCTTGGAAACCAGGCTCAGTATCCAGAACCGAAACACTTGCAATAGGAAGCTGCTCAAAAAATTTCACAGTTCTCTCTTTTTTCCTCTTATTAGTGAGGGAGTGATTCTTTTTTTTTTTCCCTGGCCCCAAACATTTTGGAATTTTTTCGGTGTTTATTGAGCACTTGGCTCCGAAAGGACACCCAGACTTCTAAAACTGTAAGATCAATTCCAGTGATAACTAAGGGCTCTCCGTTCTTTTAAAAAATAAATAAGGCATTTTCTTTGGTTCACATAGATACATACTTTGTAGATATGTCTTGCTGCTTGATGTTGGAGCTTGAGGCATTGTGTTACCATAAATGGATGTGTTTAAACCCTTGAGTATAAGCTTAGAAGGATGTATGACCATACCTATACATGGCGTGTGATTGCTACATGTTGATTTAACCGCAGCAGTGTAAGTTAGATTATTGCAACTTTGAATGTGGATCAGCAGTGTTTGTCTTGCTCCCTGTACTGCGCTGTTTCTGCTGGATTTGATCAATCGCTTCGTGCCTGCCCTCGCCAGTTAGCGTGAGGAGCGGGCTGCCGCCTGCAGTGCTTTCCTTGCGGCTGCTTCCTTGGGCTGCCACATCCCTTTGGCCTTTGTTCATTGACTACTTGTTTGATTAGATTAAGGACAGCACTAAAGGAACTAGTACCCTTAACAAAAGGCAAGGGATAGCTCATAAATTTGTAAAGGTAAGGTAATTACTAGTTATTTTGGTGTGTTAAATAAAAAAGGCCATGGCTCAGCAGATAAACCCTGACTTTTTTTTGAAAGCTAAATGAAGGCAGTTTGCTGGCTCAAAGATGTGTATGTCAGTCAGTCAACCTCCCCCACAAAACTCAAGTTTTAGTTGATATGAAAAACTTCAGCTACTTTGATCTCCTTGCACTCCAGATAATATATCTTGTTACACTAATTTCTAATCGTTTCTGACTTGCAATAATGAAAGGAGGTTTCGTGAGGTTTTTTCTCTGCTTGGAAAACTTAGAATTTGCCATTTTAACTGGTAGTTCAGCACCATTTACATTAGCAGTGATAAAGCATGTAGCAAGGAGAGGATTCAGCTTTTATTCCAAAAACTGATGTTCAAAAGCCCTTGCTCACGTTATGCTTCTATCTGTACTGTTACTAGAGAGAGCTGCCCTGGTGGTAATTCTGGGTAGATGACTGTCATAGAAGCTTACGGAAAAAAAAAAAAAAAATCTGTCACTTCCTGCCTGCAAGCTCAGTTGGGCTTCTTGCATTTGGGCTTTTTGTTTTTACGAAGGATTATTTAAAGCAAAAGAATAAATGGGATCCTGTAAAACATTCTGGTAAGGTACTATATACATGGATGCAGTTAACGGAGTCCCTCAGCGTGCGCTATATTCTGTAAGCGATTTAAGGGAGCATCTTAAGGACATGCAGAATCATTTTTGTACAAGTACTCAGTTTCAATTTTATAATATTTTACTTTTTGAAAATGATTATCTTGATTTCTAGATTTCTTATAAGCTGTTTTTCCTGCCTGCTGTGTAGAAGAGAAGTTGAGAAGCATTTCTCTGGACAGCATCATGCGCTTACGTTTTGTAATGCATTAGTAGTTGAGTGTTTCACATACTTTATTGTTTTGTGGTTTAAAGTGTGGGGTTTTTCCTTTTTTTTTCCTTTGCTGTCTATATTCAATATTGTAATTGGGATTGTTTGTTTTTATTACAGCTCACAGAGCTGTAGCCAGCTAATTCACAGCTAGCTACCTGCACAAGACTTGCTGAGTGTCAGAGCAAACAGCAAGGCTTTGCTTGCGTATCTCTGCTCTCACCAGTATCATAACACCAGTATCAGAAATGACATCAGTTGTCCGTGTCAAAGGTTTCTGTTGTCTTTTTTTGCCAAAGACCCTGAACGTGATCTGCTCAGAGGCCGTCAGGCTCTTAAAATGATCACTCATGTTTTACCACGGGGTAAATGTGTACAGCTTCTCTGTCTGCCACATGGCACTTGAAAGCAGTTTCTGAAAGGTTCAGAGCACTGTCTGTCTTAAGTGTAGGAAAGAGCATCCTTATACAGAGCATTATTTTAAGGAAGAGAGGGTGTAAATTCCCACTGTAAAAAGACTAAAATTAACTCTTCAGAAATCAAATGTGAATCATTTATAGCAAACTGAGATTAGGTAGAACATTATGAGAGAAGTATTTAGATTGCTTTTTTAGTGTTTAGCCCATCTTATTTCTTTTAGTTTTACTAACTTGGGATTTGGACTGTTTGGCACTTCAGTTTTAATGGTTACACTTGGGGTAGCATTAGAAGAACAATTATGAAAACACCTCTCACACCCTTGGGTAGTTCCTGGCTGTCTACCACAACTGTAAAGGAACAAGTTATGATTAGCCTAAGTGTTGACTTTGTTTCCCTTGGAAGTTGTCTTCTGAAGGTGTTCATTAGTGTGTTTTTCTTTAAGCCAGCGCAGAATAAGGTAGCTGATTTTCCGTGAGAGTACTGAACGGGGAATGGGGAGCCCTGCGATGCACCGAGTTTGAGATCAGTGGTCCTGGCTGCAGCTGCTGCTGACTTCCCCGCTCTTCCCTCTTGCTGTGCGCTGTGGCGCGCCCCGCTTCTGCCTGCATAGCTGGCGGCTCTGCCAGCAACCGGATCAGAGCAGGGGGACCAGGCTGGCTATAAGTCTTTTTTTTCTCTTTTGGAAGGCAGAGGTTTTTGTTTGCTTTCTAAGTTGGATGAGTCCTTGATCTGGTTTGCAGCACAACCCAACAAACACGTCAGCATAAAAGAGGGGGAGGAGGTGGTGGCCTGCAGGCCGAGGGTAGGAATATCTTTAACTGGCATAACTAACAAACATTTTGTTTTGTGAAACCAGAGCCTCCTTTACTGTGTGACTTCAGACAAGTTACTCATCCTCTCTACCTTCATTTCTGATTTTGTGAGGTGAGGAGAGAAATACCTTAATTAAACAGGAATTGTGAGACACCTATTTATTAAAACTGTTGTGCGAGCTGTTTAGCTTTTTGTGCAATGCTCTGAGATCTTCAAGGGAAAGATGCTATTTAAGAACTAGTGAGTGCTTTCAGCCAGTTACTGTAACTGGCTAAACACTTGTGTGTTTGGCTGTTCATGCAGTAACTATTTTATTTAAAAAAAAATCAAGGATGAATCCTGCACCCTTAGACACAGAGCTAACGATGTCCGGTTTCCGATCTTTATGACAGTAGTTCATTATCGTTCTGAGGACTGAGGCTGTTCATTCAGCATGAAGCAAACATACCTGTTCAGCAGAAGTTTAGTGAATTCACTAGTGTTCTCTAGGACTGTCCTAAAACAAGCTTTTGTTCCTTGATTTTCTGTGGCCTATCTGCTACAATAGAACAGTGAAACTGGTGAGCAAAAAAAAAAAAAAAAAAGGGAGTTTTTGGAGTTAACCTCATCATTACCTTATTGCAACATTGTTGCAAGCAAATGGCTACAATACAAGATCCTTGTGTTTTGGCAGTGCAATTCCTGAACTGCACTGCAGTATTTTAATACCAGAAGTTAAGTGAAAGCATGGAGCTAATATGTACTTTCAGTCCTAAATTCAAAAGTTGTTATTTCAGTTTAGCTTCACCTCAATTTCCTCATGCACTTTCTTTGTCTGATAAAGGCCAATACACCCACATACATATACAAGCAAACAACAAAGCTATGAACTGTCTAAGGTGTCTCTCTCGAAGGCTGGGAAGGAATGGATTGATGTTCCTGTTCCTGAATCTGCATGCTCCAAGACAGGCTGGTTACCACGTAAATGCATAATTAGTGAAATGTGAAACTTCATGCTTAACACTTGGCAACTAACAGTTGTAGTGTGAATTTTAGTAGACTTCTCTTGAAAATAACCCTTTTAGACAGATCTGCATGCTTTGTTTGTACTGGGAGGAGATGCACTTGGTAGAACATCTGGGCAGTTAAGATTTTTGGTTTTTGGGGTAATACATAAAAGAGGTAATAGTTTGGTAAAGGTGGAGTTAAAATTCTCCTTAAGCTGTATACTGGGCCCTTAAATGTTAGAATATGACTTATATGGAACTCATGGTACTCTTCCCTTGGATGTGTCTGGTTTAAGATTAAATCTTAAACCCGTCTTTTGTGCCTTGGCTTTTCACAGAACTGAGAGGGCTCAAGAAGGAACACTGAGAAGGTGTAAAGTAGGCCATGGGAAAAGCACTGCATTTTGGTTTGTGCCTGCGTGTCTGTCTCAAAATTTATTTTGGGGAAAACTGCAATTTTAAAAATAAGAACAAATCATGTGAACAAATATTGCCAATTGCTTTTCTCCTTTATTGTTATAATGGCATGAACGTAAATAATTCACCCTCATTTCAAGAATCGGGCACCCTTGTGTTGAACTGTCTATGAGAACCTGGAGCCATTGTTATAAATCTCTAGGTGAACCAAAAATCTGTTAAACAAAAAGATCAAAAACAAAGAGAAATTGCAGAAATAGCCATAATAAAAATCCTGAACTTCTGATTTTTGTGTCAAATAATAAATCTATGAATCATGGTATTTGGGAGCATTGCTGGAAGAAGACTAGCAAAGAGTATGTGTTAGGGAGCTAAATGAGGGCAAACATGTAGTAAAACAAGCGTTTTTCTGTTTGCCGTCAGCCAGCTCAGGGCTTATCTGTGTAAAAATGTTTGGGTTTCTTTTTTGCGTTGGAGCAGCTAAACTCTGGTGCAGCCCCACTGTTTGACTTCCCGTGGTTTTGAGAAGGGCAGAGCAGTGGCGGAACCTGAGCTAAATTAAGGCTGAGCACCCTTAATTAAGCTGAGTTATAGGTATACTACTGTAAAAATCCTTAGGGATAGCTGTGCCCTTAAGGCTTAGGGTTTGTTCTGTTATATATGTTTGGTTAAGTAAGTACTAATTTCATGGTTGATTTACGTTTTGGTTATAAAGTGAAAAGAAACTATTTTGATTTTTCTTAAGCTTTAAGTAACTGAAACGTAAATCTTAACAGCATAACTGATTAACCTTGTAATAGCATCTGTGAGATATTAATGTACGCACTACCTTATCTCGTGCTTTATCTGACCTTTATCTGTTGATTTTAATATCCTTTGTGGTTACTAGTGACGTGTTTCTGTTGCAGACAGCAAGGGATTTTGGCTGCTGTTTCTATCTCTGTTTTAATCCCATTCACTGTGTTCTGTCCTCTCAAAGGAATAACTGCATCAAGCACAAAAACACAGGATGATAACCTGTAGCCCAGAAACACGACAGGAGATGCATCTGCATGAAGTGATGGTTTAGGGGGCGTGTTGCCGGTTCCATGTACACTGTTACTACTCTCGTGCCTGCTGACAGCAGAAAAAGCTGACAAGTGAATTGCTCATCCTGAACAGATGCAGAAGAACCTTCTTTTTTTTTTTTTTTTTTTTTTTTTTTTAAGCACTTTCCAGCGTAATTTACTTCTCTATGGCCTATCTAAAGTATTGATATCAAAACTGGAGAATTGGAGTAAAGTTTAGGCTTGAGCCACTGTGGAAACTTGCAGCATCGCACCATCTTGCAAGGTGTTGGTGCTTGCCCGACCTACCAGTGAGGTGATTCAGATCACTAAACTGGGGGAAAACTGATCAGAGGGAAAAAAGTAGAGGGGTATAACTTTCTGTTGTTTTAATGCGCTGAATTGACTCACTAGGATCAAACATAACCTTGAGTAGCAGCGAGGCAAAAGGCCAAAATAACCTTGAGTAGCAGCAAGGCAAAAGGCCGAAAGGAAGCGCAACTGGCAGTTTCAGCGGCAGCAGTCATTCCTGGTGTGTGGAAGGCCACCGATTAGTGCCTGCCCGGCAGATAGCAGAGGCCAAGTCACTCCTGCCTCCTTGCTGGAGATGACTGTCCCCAGGACAGCAGCTGGTGGAGGGGACTGTGGAAATGGCCTTCATATAGGTTAGTGCAGAACCTGGGAGCTAAGCGTAACCCAATGATTTAAGGCAGTTTGTGCTAACCTGGCTGGCTTTGCACTGAATGGATTATATGAATATTTTTAAGTACTGTTTTGCTGCTTTTTCTGTAGGGATCTGTTTGTCGGTGGTGCTGAACAGCTGTGAGCAGTAACCTGGTCAGCCACTGCAGGTAAACATGGAAGCAGAATGACCTGCTTATGGCACATCGTGTACTCGCGGACGTATTAGAGTTCTTGGTTGTATGGCCATGGCTGTAGCCTCCCTGTATCTGCTGTACCGTTCCCTTCTTCAGAGTTGCTTGCGCTTTTTCTGCACAGGGCTGTGCTGAGCACCAGTGTGATTGTCATTTGTTAAATAATTAGCTCCCACAGTTTGGAGAAATGTAGAGGAGTGCAGAATAGAAGTCTTCTGTGGGATACTGTGCTGGATTCTCAGTGGTTTTTCCCTTAGTGCATGACATTTGATTTCGCTTTCAGGGATGGGAAATAACCTGTGTGTTTTCTCTGCGAGTGATTTAGGTGGATATTCATGTGATTTCTACTACAGTCTTCTCATAGTTTGAAGTAAGTTTAAAAAAAAAAAAAAAAAGCTTTTTAATCAGAAAAGGAGTCAGAGTTGAAGGGAAGATCTGCATCTCGGGCAAGAGGTGTGTTTAATTGCAAGAGACAGGGAGCAGTTTAGTGGAAGTTCATTATGATTTTTCACAACCTAGTCAAACCTTGTATTTCATGATGATAGGGCTTGCTATACTGAAAGCAGCTGATACTGCGAAAAGCTCTGCAGAACTGATTTTTTTCCGCATTAGCAAAGAGATTGCTGGCTTCCAGATTGCCTCTACACTGCACTGCCTCTGCCTGTCATGGTAATCAGTGTTGAACTTACCCATCTATACTGTAGGTGCTTAAAGTGTGGGATCCTAACCCTTCTGTAGCCAACGAAGAGAATGAAAGCAGCACTGCTGGAGCGTGACTCGTCTCCTCTTCAGGGCATCAGATGAACTGCATTCTGGAGTTGTGTCTGCTCATCAGCTACAAAGAGAGTCTAGGTGACTATTTGGTAGATAAATCCCTGTCTTAAATGTCCAGTAAATGTGTCAAGATTGGAACAGCTCTGTCTGTTTATTGATATCATAGTCTCTAATGTAATATTTTACATTTGCCTGCAGACTGTGCTGCCCTATTGGTCTGTGTGATGTAGTATATTTTAAAGGTTTAATTTCATGGGTATACTGTGGCTGAGGTGAGCAGTGAAACATTCTTACCATATAGCTGGTAAACTTGCTGTATTTTACTTTGGATATACTGGTAAATTACTATTTTTATAAGCAAACATCTTCTTTGTTGGTTCAAATTACTTGGCTGAGCAAGGCTGCAGATATTGCATTCGGAAATACTGATGCTTTGTTTGTATCACGTGGGCCTTCTGTTTAGAAGTGCCCACGTTAGAAGTCTTATAGGTATAGAGACAAAGAGGGCTAATTGTAGTCCAAAAGTCAGGACTGGCCATCTGTCATCTTGTGTTGCTGACTTGTGCGGTGCTGCTTTGTGACCTGAAGGTGAGGCATGTGATTCCCATTAGCAAGTTTTCCTTAGCAGCCAGCCTAAAGTCAAACTATAAAACAGCCTTATAATGTAAGCATTTTTTATTTGGATGCAATGGGTATAATTTGTTCACCCGAAGAATAGTATTCAAGTTTCATCCTGCTCTGAGCAGAGCTCACAGCAGTTGTAATTTGTCAAAATTTGTCTTCTTTCTGAAGTTTGGTTTCACTAACAAATTAAATTCAAAATTAAAACAAGAGGTTGAGTTTACGCTTGTTGGCTGCCAGGATCCTTCCCCCCAAATGCTTAACCTAAATGTAAAGTTCTCACCAGAGACTCATATCCTCTTCTTTTATAGGAGCCGTTTTAATGAGCCACCTGAAGGCAGAGAGGAAGGAAAATTACTTCCTTTTTTTCCATCAGGATTCTCACTTAGGGCAAGTGTTTTAAAACAAACATTAGAGGTCTCTTGCTTTGTTTACAGTTTGTGAGGAGGGCATCTGCAGGTACTGGTTTTTTTTTCCATGTGTAACTTATGTCTAGATTTTGTGAAAGGCATAGAAATACTTCCATGGTATTAAACAAATACATATATATATGCCAGTAGACAGAATTGCTTTAATCAAATAATGTGTGCCCTGTAGCAACTTAAATTTGGCAGCAGGAAGCACTGGAAGTAAAATTAACTGAATTGATTTTCAAGGTAAATAGGTGAAGCTAAGCAACACAACAAGAGGATTTGTTTACTTTATTTACTTGTAAATTATACTGATCTAAATGGTAATAAATATCTCAAAAATGATTTGAAAAATGCACTGGCCTCTGGAATGTTTTTCATACTGAGCCTGAGATATTGTTGCCAAGCATACGTGTAGTCCTTGTCTTGCACTCGACCAGATCTCTTTCTGGCCTGTATAAATAGGTTTTCCTGTGCAATACAGTGGGGTACGGCTGAATTGTGTCTTCTGACTGAGGAACTGGAAAGTGCTCATAGGTCTCAGGATGCAGAAAGCCTTTATATCATCCAGGGACTACTGTGTGTTCTGTTTTTTCCTGGAAGCATCATCTCTCTTAAAAAGGGAAGAATTCAAAGCTTTTAGTGCTTGGAGGGATCCTGAGTGGAACTGTGTAATTCTCAACCACAGAATCTGGTTTTGTGGCTGCGCCTGCTCAGCTGTTGCTTAATCATAACTCTGCCTTTGAGATCTCGCACGATTGGGATGGTGCTTGTTCGTTGTCAGACTAGTGAGAGAAGGCAGAACAGCTCACAAATATTTTTCTGGGAAGAAAAAAAAGAAGACAAAAAAGAAAGTAGCCTTCAATATCAGGTCTGTTGTCAGACCACTCCTTTGTGGGGTTCTGCAGTTATATCTTCTCCTACTGTGTTCCCTCTGTGCCCGAGGCTGTCACGTTAGGGCAGAGACGTTATGACCCTTTCAGAAAGTGTAGCACACTCGATATGGTCCAAGTCCAGCTGAGACTGAAGCATGGTGACGGCTCAGCCTCGGAGGAGATAATGCAAGTGGGTAGGGTGGGCAAAGAGTTTGCCATAAATGCTACCACCCCTCCATTCTCTTGCATAAATTACTAGTTTTCAATATTCATTTGTTGTGTTTTCTGGTCTTTTTCTGGTCTAGCGTAGCTTTTTCTTTTTTTAGTCTATGCCTATGCAAAAAGTTGCAACTGATTTTTTACCTTTCCTGTGCACCTCTTTACCATTGCGATGGTATTAAAATGCAGCAGTGATCTCTAGATGAGGTTGCATTATCTAAATGGAAATAAACTAACCTTGTATGTATTTCATAATGGACATGTAATTTTATTGCTCTTGAAAGTTCATTCTGTGGCTGTTAGGACTGTCTTTGATAATTTAAGACTCTAAAAAAGTAGCTTGAAACTGTCTACGCAAATGACTGCTAAACTGCCACAATTATGTTTAGCCTGTGTCCCTAAGCCAGATACCTTCCCTGACAGTACGGAAGAGAAACTACCTAGATGACTTTAAGAGGCTTTCTGGATTAACATGTGCTCTCCTGATCAGAAATAGTCAGACATTCAGGACACCCTTTAAAGGCCACCAGTTTTCTGAAATGTGCTGTTAGGCAGAACTTTTGGTTTTTACTAGGGTCTTGAATTTTTCTCAAAGAATTTTCTAACCTTGGCAGACTAGATTTAAACAAAAATGGTAGTACCAGAACAAGTTTAGAGTAAAATAAAGTGAAAGCTGTTTGTGTCTCAAGCCTTTTATGTATTCTGTGTCAAATTTGTGAAATGCTGGATTTATGTACTCGTGTATGTAGCTATACAGACGTACGTTTCTTACAGTCGTTATATGATCAGTTGTGGTCATGGTCTGTGGCAACGTGGCGTTATACTGAATACTGTCACGGTGGGATGAGCTTGAGAAGTATTAAAAAATGTGCATCATGCTTAACGGCTTCTCATGATTTATCTTTCTGTTAGGCTGTGCCTTTATTGGCATGGAGGCAAAATGTGGTGGGTATGAAGAACAGAACAGCCAGATCAGATCAGAGCAAAGTTCTGTCTGTCTTTGCATCCTATCTCCAAGAGTGCATGCCAGTGGGAAATCAAAGAACTGGGCAAACACATATGATTCTTTCCTGGATTAACCTGCCAGCCTTCAGCAAACTTTAGTTCAAGGACTCCCAAAGCCAGAGGTGGTATTTCTGCACTTGACAACAGTTTTTTTTTCAAATGCACTTAGGCACGTTTTTGTGGGAAGAATGAAGTAAGCTAAAACCAGTTTAAAATAAGTGCTGCCATAGCTGAATCAGGCTTTTGAAGGAGATTCTCTGATACTGTTTGGCTCTGTATAGCTGGTTTGCCAAACAATATCAGAACAACAAAGCGATGTTTAAACAAGTTTCTTTAATGATTTTCAGCCCCTGTGTACATGCAACTGCAATGCAAAAAACAGATATGAATATTTTGGCAGATACTTGGGGAGGGTAGGAATTTAGAGGATAAAACTGAGAAAGAAAAATGGAAAGACAAATGATTTAGAGGTAAGGATCTCTAAAGAAAAAAATTTCGTCTTCATTCTCTTCCAAAATTGAGAACACCAGTGCTTTTGTTGCTCACATCAGTATCCTAGGTGTAAGACTGGAAGTTTCCTTTTCCATCCCATTCGCCTTTCGGTAGTTAGCCCTGACAGAGTGGCAGCGGCATTAGCCTAAGGCCCAGGGCTCCGGCCGTCTCCGCTGAGACCGCAGTGCCCTTCTCTGGCTGGCGTCCCAGGGAAAGCAATGTGGTCTGCACAATCTCTCTGCCTCTTGACCAGAGACAGTCAGGGTCATAGATGTGAATATTATCTTTGTGACGCTGCAAGCCAGCAAACAGATAATATTTTTTTAAAGGAACGTTGCATGCAGTCCGTTGAATGTAAAAACGTATCAGATCTTTGAAGAGCTGTTCCCTGGGGGGGATGTGGCGAGTGCTCGGCTGCCTCCCCGGTGGGGGGGGCGGAAAGGGAAGGGAAGCGAGTGCACTTGTGTGCGTGTGGGTATATGCACATGCTATAGTTACGGGACGGCCTCTTTTCTCTTGATGAATCCCTTGCATCTTCCCTCTGGTGTTTACTAAGCCAGGGAACTTCTTTTTTTTGTTGCGTTATAGTCCGGGAATCGTGCCCTGCACATTTTTTCAGCTGAGCACATTTGCATACAGGATATCAGCCCTAAGACTCCTCTTTGAAAAGTATTTGTACTAGATAGTTGTGTAGTTTCAGGTATGTATTTCATCTTTTTTAGAAATCTTGAAGAGGAAAATACAGAAGAGAAGCAACTTTGCTGTAAAACCAAGTGTATAAACCTGTGTTGAAATGCAGTATCCTAAATAGATTTACTTGCCAAACTGAACACAAGAATACGGGGTTTTTGGGTGCTGTTTAATGCTGGGGTTGAGCAACAGATTCATTTTTATTTGGGTCCATCCTGACTTGCAAAGTGCACAGGAACACCGAATGCTGTCTGCCTCCCTGCCCAGCGGCTGCCCCCGGAAAGCGGGGTGGCGATGGCCTGGCTGCCGCACGGCGCCTGTCCCTTAGCCGGGGCGACTGAAAGCAGCAGGCTGCCTCTGGCCTGGCTGGGCCAGCCTGGGTTGGCCCTTGGAGCAGCAGGAGTCTGGCCACCAGGCTGGGAAAAGATGAAGACCTCTGGCTCAGGAAGGCATGGGTGTCAGCCGGCACAAGCATGCCTCCCTTGGTGGCAGAAGGTAGTTTCTTACCGCTGGTACTTCAGTTGTAGCGGGAGTAGTCGGGAGCCAAAGCAGCTGGTTTTGCTGGAGCTTCATCATTTTATCAAAGAGATTTTTCTGATATTTTTACCTGTGACTCAGAAACCGGGGCTGGTTTGATCCTGTGTGCCTAATGTAAAGCCTTATTGTTGCATTGTGATACAGCAAACAACATTTGCTGTGATTTTAGTGAAGTTACATGTACAGGGAAAAGTATTGGGAAGAAAATCCAAATATGTGATGATTTCTTTATAATCAAGTCAGTCGGCAGTCCTTTTATAGGTTTGCAGGTTTTCAGATTTGTCTGCAAAATCCTTTCTTCTGTAACTTTGTATGCAGATTCCAGGCCTGTGAATAAGGATGGCATTATTTGTTGAATGTTAAAAGATATATTTAAGCACAGGATTACCTTACAATTGTATACTTGGGAAATGTATGTGGAAAAAAATGTGTTTCACCCTTTATTGTATAAACATTTCTCTATACTGGCTAATTTCACTATTTGTGGAATTTCATCTTAGCTTTAAATCTCTTTCTATTTTAATTTTAATTTTTAATTTTAATTTTTTGTTTTGTTTTGTTTTGTTTTATTTTATTTTATTTTATTTTATTTCTTTGCCAGGACCAAGATTTACATAATAGCATACCTTCCTCTGGTTGTCTGTCTCACTGGTTTTCTCTAAAATGTGTATGTCTGCACAGGTATTTTTCCACGTCTTCAAGGGCTTTGGTTCTGTTCTTTTCCCCAGGGCAGGGCTGGATGCAGTAGTAAGAGATAGCCAGGTGCCCAAAGGTTGCTTTCCTCTGGGAGTGCCCTGCTCCTGCAGAGCTCTTTAGCTGAAGCAGATTGTCTACGAACTGGCCCTTCACCTAGGAGCACAAGGCACTACTTCATTGCTAGTAGGACATTCCCCAATTTGTAAAGGTTATCTATGGCTCACCACTTTGGTGGATACATTTGTAGCAGACTTGTAGAATTTTTTTTGTATTTATGACAGTGGTTCCAGGCATGGATTAGGTTACAGTACCATTTTGTTAGACTCTATAGGAAGGTACAGATATAGATCTTGTTCTTGTTCTGAAAAGTTGTTTTTATTTTTTTAGTCCGTAATGATTTTCCTAGTATTTTCCCCTGTCTTTCAACTTGGCTTAAAATGAGTTACAAGGAGCTATATTCATAAGACTGTGCAATGCAGAGAATTGTGGTAGATAAACTTTGAAGGTTTGGGGGATTTTTCTTTTTTGTTTGTTTGTTTGTTTTTTTGCTTCTTTGGTTGGTAGACCTTGAAGTATTTTAAATAAATAGAAGCTTAGCTGTGTGTAAGTTTAAAAAAGAAAAAAAAGAAAAGGAGTAAGGCCTTTCTATTTCCCTCTCTATGTCTGTAATTTTCTTCTATCTTAAGTAGAAAAGACTGTTTCCTTCTAGAAATAAATATTTTTTGAAACGGAAAAGTAAACCTAGAACTTACTGAAGCTGTTTAGTCTTTAAAGGCTAATGGGACCACAAAAGAAGCAATTCAGGGTTTTGAAGGGAAATACGAGGTTGGCATCTTTGCGTTACTGAGTTTGGTCTGCCAAGTTACCAGTGCTCTTGCATGAATCCAAAGAGTATGTCATGTAAAAATAGTGTGATACAGCAGGAAAATTCACTCCAGCATGATCTAGTGGTAATTGTTATTGCAAGCGTTCAATGAAATAAAACAAATCAAAAGCTGAGCAATGACCTGGTGACCAACAATATGAACTTTCAGTATTAAGTTGAGAACTGTTATTGGTTCGGTACAATTATATCTTTAAAGTAATGTGGGAATATTAATATTGCTCTCAATTCAAAAAAGCAAAATGAAGGCAGGATTAATAAGTGTATCTAACTTTAAATGTTATTTCTCAGAGGGTTTTTCTTTATTTCAGCTGTGAGAAAGCAATGCCACAAATTCCATCTATTTTGATTTAATGGGAAAGATATGCACTATTACAAAGAAGTAAATGAAGTTCTGAAAATAATTCATGAGAGTGATAACCTTTAAAGTACATATACTGATGGCTGTTTTCCACCCTAAAAAGAAGAAAGGTATTTTGTTTATCATAGAACAACAGTGTTTCTCTGGCAGGCTTAGTCTCTTGACTTCCCTTATACGGCATGTTTCATTGAATCTGTGTCTACACCAGGATATTTCTGTAGAAAAAAGTTCCCACTCTTGCCACTATTATCTTTGTGTTTACATTGATGACTGCAGTGGGTGGATTGCAGTAGTCTAGACTCCAGTTTTAGCACCATTATTCTGACTTTGCTTGAACAGATTTATGTGGTACGTGGGTTAAAGTGTTGCTGGCTTATCTGTACTACCTTTACCTTTGTTATAGACTTTTTAATGGTAGCACCAAATGTGGTGAAAAAATTGTCAATTCTCCTTTAAAATGATGCTGTAGAGCATTTGTAAAGTGCCAACTTTGAATCTCCGTTCTCCCTTCAAAGCAAGCTGCTTTTCTCAAGCCTATACACAAAAATAGTGCAATGTAAATACCTTGATTTATGACTATGTATGTTTTAATTGTGCTATATAATAGAAGAGTAACTTGGAAAGTTTGCATCCTATGTGTATTCTGCGCATTCCATATTACAAAAGTTACCACACTATTAATGGTGATACACTTTACGTTTTAATATTCAGAAAGAAACATTCACAAGTTGAAAACCTTTCTAAAACATTACAAAACGTTTCTAAAACATTACTTGCAGACATGGTCATGTTTTAACTATTTTTCTGTGACTTTTGTGGTATAATTTAGAAGTATTTTCTTCCCTGCTAGATCACTCTCAAAATATACTGTTGGATTTGCACAGGATAAGTGCAAGTGTGAACCAGTGGAATTTTTATGATCTCAGAGTTGCCTTCTGTTTAGGGAAGGGGTATGTAATGTAGTAGCCTACACAGTAGGAGGTAGTCTGCACACTGGCATCTTTTACTGCTTTGTAGACTCTCTATTTTCAGCTTTCACAAAGTAATTTATTAACCTGAGTATCAAGCTGGCCTCAAATCTAAACTGACCCTTCCTTTTTGAGAGCAGAAATGAGACATGAATCTCTTTGCTGGCTCCTACCACCTGCTTTGGTGGAGCTGAGCACTGAGTCAGCTCAGCCTGTGGCAGAGGCTCCCTTGGAGCCTGCTGTAATCACACCTTTCTGAAGCTGGGTATGGGGAACAATAGTGGAGTTCTGCCACAAATCCTGAAGTGCCTTCTTGGCACCTTCCAGAGCTTTTACGAGGTGGCCAAGTGGCCTGGTTTGCCACAGGCTGCTGCTGGGACCCTGGGCGGGACTGCGTTTCTGAGTTGTAGTCCATAATTATAAAGCAATTAGATAAAGTGGCCATAACTGAAGAGCAAACAACACTCTCCCTTTATGTTCGGAGTGGTACAGAACATAATCCAGGAAAACTAGCTTGAGATTTTATTAGTTCCTTTTGACACCAGTGGCCTATTTCTGTGTTAAAAGAAGTCTCTTACATCGCAAAGAAACCTATCCAGACCAGGGCAATGAAGTAGCAATCATATTAGCAACTGCCTTAGATACTTTTTTTTGTTAGCTATCAGTGGTGAGACAAAGGGCAAGTAAAGTTTGAGGGACTGGTCCTGTACTAAGTGCTCTTTTTTTTTTTTTTTTTTAATCTGTGTAAGAAATAATTTCTCTAGATAGGACCAGAAGTTTGTCTTGCTCCATGTCCTGCTCAAAAAACAATAGAAGGTGCCCAGAGAAGAATACCAGAACAGGGCAAGAGTAGAAGAACAAGTCTGATGCTTTTTTTAGGAAGATTAAATTTAATAATCTAAGACATAAAGAAAATTAAGTATATGCATATGTTGTCTTTTGAATATTGTATTTTGCTCAGGGAAGAGCATTTGTTCTTGTTACTGTGCATATGAAGACTTTTGTGAGCATGTATCAGCATGGACTGGAAAAATGTCCTTCTGAATAGCAAATGCAAAACTTCTAGGGAAGGAAAGGGTGATGTTCTTACATTGTTTACCATTTTGTAGAAACTATTATTTTAAAATAGAATTTATTTGTTAAAGTTTCTCTGATAATCTTCCAAACTTGAATCAACCAATCGAGTATCCTGACTCTTTGTACACTGATCATTTAGTAGTAGGGAAAGAAACTCTGAGCTCTGGTTCGGCTCTCTAAGGCATGGCCCTCAGCTGCCTGGATGTATCTTGCAGAGCTCTTCGGGCTTGGGAAGCAGCTCCTTCTCGTACCTCGAGGTGATGAAGCTGTGTGATCGTAGCAGGGCAGCCCTGCTGCTCGCATTTCCACCACAAGCAGGCAAGTGTTTGGTGGGACCTGGTGCCTCAAATCTTCATTGTGTCATGTTGTCTAGGAAGGAAAAAAGAATTGGACAGCTTCTGTACAACAGAATATTATGCAGTTTTTCTTCCTCTTTGATGGCAAAATGTGGTCTTCACTGTCCTATGGACATGGGAAGATGTTCATCCTCCTGTAGAGCACTCTAGAACTGGGGCCAGAGGGAGAATCTGATCTCTCTTATGAGGTATTTGTTGTAGGTAAATGAAAAGCACACATATGAAATGGTGGGCTCTGGGTGGTTACGATTTGGGAATGAGTTTTTAGAGTTCTCATAGTTTCATTAATATGTCTGCTTATTTTTCATCTAGTTACCAGAAAAATAGATAGAATGGCAGGAATTATTAGGAAAGGAGCCAAAGATATCATTATGTCACTGTAGAAATTCAAGATGCATCTTTAGGTTGCAATTTTAGTCCCCCAACTCAAAAACACAGAGCAGAAGTGGGAAAATATCAGAGAAGTGTGACAAGGAGAGGTGTGGAACAGCTTCCCTATGAGAAATGACTAAAATGACTAGGGCTCGTCACCTTGAAAAAGAAGTGGCTGGGACAGGGTGTGGTAGAGGTCCAAATTCGGAAGTGCATTCAGAAGGATGATGGTTCACCATCTCTTCCAAAGCAAGAAGTGGGGGGCAGCAATGTAACCACTAGGTGACAAATTCAAAACAAACAAAAGGAAGTGGTTCCTCACATGCATATAATTAGACTGTAGAGCATTAGACTGTGGATGCTGCAGGATGTTGTGGATGCCAGACGTTTACAAAGGTTCAAAAAACAGACCGATGAGCTCACGGAAGAAAAATCTACCAAGGACTATTAACTACAAAGAGACTTTTTCTGCCTCAGCAATTGCCTAAGCAGAAAGTTATTAGAAGTTATTATAGGATAGTATTCTGTGGAAGTTTCACGACCTGCTTGCTTTTATATTTGTAGTCTTCCTGAAGCATCTGTTGTTTGCTGCTGTAAGCTAGAATACAGGGTAGATGGGCCTTTGGCCTGACACCAGTATGGCCATTTCTGTGCTGTCTCTAACATTCATCGTGAATTGTAATATGATGTAACTTTTATAGTTTGCTCGCTTCCTTTTTTTGCCTTTCAGAATCCCTACTACATATCCCTGAACTTCCTGCTGGCTGCAGCCATCCTCACTGAGCCATCTCCAGCCAACCCTACGTGCAGTTTAGCACTGGGAGCACACAGAATAAGTCTTTTGAGTGATGAGCTCATGGCTAGTCAGACAGAAGTTGATATAAAGGGTGAACACGCAGACTGGAATTATTTCATAACATCTCGATTATGAAAAGATAACCATGATATTTTTATCTCCCTACTTACTTGTAACACCCTCAAACTGTGTGTGGGGGGGGAGGGGTGTTTTTGTTTTGGATTTTTTACAAAATACCTTTCTACTTTAATGGTCTGTTGCGTGCAAGCTTTTTTAAACAGATTTCTAGTAGAACTTCAAATCTTAAAACACTTGTTTTGCGCCTGACATGCACTAGGTATTAAAAAAGTCTCAGCATCACAGTTGGAGGAGATTTTTATTAAATTGTCTCAGAAATATTAGCCTAGTGAGCTCAAGAGATTGTTTTCATGCTAGATTGTATGCAAGTGCAGGCTGTGAAGGGGTTTTATGTTTGTTGGTGCTGAAGGGCAAGCTTTGTCATGATGAAAGGTGTCTAGAATTGTAGAGATTTCAAGTTACTTACAGCTGAAGCAAGTGACCGGAGAGCTCTAGGCTTTCAGGAACTTCTGTATTTTCCAACCTTGTTAAGGCCTAGTATTATAGTAATTTCCTGGAGCTGGATGAGATTCGCTTTGATATCTGTCTGTATTTTCCTACATCAGAAGACATGGAAATTATGCTTTACCAATCTGATAGGCTTCTATGATGGAATGACTGGCCAGATAGATGAGGGGAGAGCAGTGGATGTTGTCTACCTTGACTTCAGCAAGGCTTTTGACACTGTCTCCCATAACATCCTCACAGGCAAGCTATCTTATCACAGGTAAGCTCATTTAGCCCACAAGTGTGGGCTAGATGAGTGGACAGTGAGGTGGACTGAGAAGTGGCTGAATGGCAGAGCTCAGAGGGTTGTGATCAGCGGTGCAGTCTAGTTGGAGGCCTTTAGCTAGCAGTGTCCCCCAGGAGTCAATACTGCATCCAGTCTTGTTCAACTTACTCATCAATGGCCTGGATGAAGGGACAGAGTGCACCCTCAGCAAGTTTGCTGACGATACAAAACTGGGAGGAATGGCTGATACCCCAGAAGGCTGTGCTGCCATTCAGAGGGACCTTGACAGACTGGAGAGTTGGGCAGAGAGGAACCTCATGAAGTTCAACAAAGATAAGTGCAGGGTCCTGCGTCTAGATAAACCCATGCACCATTACAGGCTGGGGGTTGACCTGCTGGAGAGCTGCTCTGTGGCAAAGGACCTGGGAGTCCTGGTGGACAAGAAGTTAACCATGAGCCAGCAATGTGCCCTTGTGGCCAAGGAGGCCAGTGGTATCCTGGGTTGCATTAGGAAGAGCATTGCCAGCAGGTTGAGGGAGGTGATCCTCCCCCTCTACTCAGCCCTGGTGAGGCCACATCTGGAGTACTGTGTCCAATTCTGAGCTCCCCAATACAAGAGAGACATGGAGCTACTGGAGTGAGTCCAGTGCAGGGCTACGAAGATGATTACAGGACTGGAGCATCTCTCATATGAGGAAAGGCTGAGGGAGCTGGGACTGTTTAGCCTGGAGAAGACAAGACTGAGAGATCTTGTCAATGTATATAAGTAGCTTGAGGGTGTAAAGAGGATGGGGCCAGTTTCTCCTTGGTGGTGCCCAGCAATAGGACAAGAGGCAACAGGCACAAACTGAAACACAGGCAATTCCATCTGAATATGAGGAGAAACTTCTTTACTGTGAGGGTGACTGAGCACTGGAACAGGTTGCCCAGAGAGGTTGTGGGGTCTCCTTGCTTGGAGATACTCAAAAGTCATCTGGACACGGTCCTGGTCAATGTGCTTTAGGTGACCCTGCTTGAGCAGGGGGGTTGGACTAGTTGATATCCAGAGGTCCCTTCCAACTTCAGCCACTCTGTGACTGTGACTCTGCGTGACTCTGTGTACATCCTTTCTGATAAGAACGTAGGGCACTACCTCACTGCAGAGGTGAGAGCACAGGGTGTGTGATGTAATAGTGCATAATTTTAACCACAAGCTTTTTATAGCAGAGCTCTTTTTAAATATGAAAATTTCCATACAACTTATTTCATATTGCAGGGTGTCATATTTCCAAAGCAGTACTATGGCAAGCCAGTGGTTACTTTATGAGATTACTTTGAAATTAATAAAATGATAAAGTGATAAAAATGTTAGCTTTGTGTAGTGTAATTTCTTGCTGGAATGATTTCTTAGGTTTACAAATAATTTTGTTAAGAAGAACAATATAATTTTGTAGAAAGAACTTATGCTACAATAAAGAAGATGTACTTTAATTACTTGTAATGTTTTAGTGATTTCCTTTAATTTTACCTTTTACTTAAAGTTGGGGAACAAATGGTAAGAGTTTGGGTTATAACAATATATACATTGTGTTATTATGTATTCTTTTCTGTGTGTTGTGTTCATGGAATGGGGCCTCTAATAAAGTGTTTTTCCCATAAGGAAGCAAAATAATTATCTATGTATTCACAAATAAAATGCATCATTTACTAAAAAAGCACATTTTAAATGTAGACTGTATAGCTTTTTAATGGTATATCCTCTGCTGATATACTACTCTGAGGTGCTGAAGTTGCATTTCTTTGGAGATCTGACACAGCTGAGAATTTACAGTTGGCATATGTGACTCTGGACTTTGATCTAGATAGTTAATAGTATTTCTTCATGGAGGAAAAAGTACAATCAACCCTGAGAACTGTGTCCCATTATAGTCTGTTGCTTGGAATACGATAATTTCAAAGAGAGAAATGATCGTTGATTTTTTTGTTTTCTGTCTTTGAGGTGGGGCAGGGGAAGAAATTTTGCATTTTGCTTATGATACTGTTATCCTGTAAGCATAGTTACTATTGACATAGCTCACTCAAGTGATGGTAAATGACACTGATGGACACTCACATGTGAGTAGTGGGATTACTCACACATTGATGAATAAAGACACTCATGGATGTTGCTCATGTTGAAATTCTTGCTAGCTAGTACATTCTGTATTTGGGCAGTCTCTAGATGTGGCAGAAGGTGGATCTGTTCCAAACGGCTTTTTGATTTGGGCTAAATACTGGGAAGACAGTCCTTGGGTGGTGAGTGGACAGAGATCTGTCTGGATTTGGGAAATTGTTTTTTGTTTTGTTTTATTTTTTTGCTTGTTTTAGTTATAGTGCTCAGGCATTTCTTGAACATTTTAAAATTTCTCACAGGTAAAACAGTGCAAATGACCCTCAACCCCAAGGGAAGGGCAACAGGAGTGCTCCCAGTCAACTTCTTCCATGTTGAGCAAAAGAAGTGATTCCTGGGAAGTTAGGGATGGCCTTTGTATGGAATGCGTATGGGGAAAGGGTCCTGGTGCTCCTGGGGAGCAGCGTTGGATTCGAAGATGCTCTTAACCTGCATGTACGAGCGCTGTTCTATTTGGTGGTATTAAATCTTTACCCAGGAAGCAATGTTTTGAGGCTCAAAATGAATCTGTTTCATAACAACCTACAAGATGCACTGAAACTGAAGTGTTCCAAGTGTTCAATTAATACAGTGCCCTTTTCAAAAAAAAATCAGCATGTTGTAAAAGAAAGAAAAGAACCCAGATAAAATACTCAAAGTAAGCAAACATAAAAATGTTCTCAAATTTAAAGTGCTCCAAAGTCATCTTGAGTTCATGAACCAGCCCCGTTGTTTGATGTCAGCACAACTCGGCGGAAGTCTGTGGTTTGTTAGTTAACTGCTGCCATAGATTCGGCACTTCTCACTGCCGGCGAGCGTGGACAGAAAGCAAGCGCAGCGGCTGCATGAGGCAAACCACAGCCTAAACCTGACGACTGTTTGACAACAGGATTAAGACCCTGCCTCAAGTTCAAGCTTCAGCTACTTTAGCCTGTTCCTTGCTATAAGCTTATGTAGCATTTCACAGCTCAAGCGACAAGAGACCATGGCTTGCAGGGAAGGAGGCAAGCACCTTCCTGGCTTCCACTCTGCTGGGTGGCCCTTTCATCATGGGGGGAGGGAGAGAAAAAGCATGCCACATCCTAGGAGAGGGAAGCTGCTGCTGGAAAAGAAAAAATAACATTATTGCCTCATGTTACTTCATCATGCAACCGGTTACAGCAATTGTTGATTGTCTATGAAGTTAAATACGAGAAAAAAAATGTCCTGCAGTGTAGAAAGTTCACAATCTCTACTTCAGGTCATTACAACTGACCTTTTCTCTAAAGGCAGTTAGCGAGGAAGTGGACTGCTAGTCCGAGATTTAAATATACTTTGCTGAGCAAGAAGAAAATGAAAGAGGTATTCTTTTAAGACTGCATGAACTTTATTTTCTTCACATTGTAACATGATGTGTCTTGTAACATGATGTGTCCTTCTGATTCTTTGAAAGTAAGCATTTAAATACAGTGAAGGGGTTAGAAAAGAAAATTAAGAGAGAGCATGGAAGTCTTGGCAATACCTTTTTAACGCTTTGTTAAATTCATCCTACAGAGTGTAGTAGAAAACTCTCAAAGCCATCTTTAAGGCTCTTTACAGACCTTTTGCTTTCCTATGGGAAAAATATTTTATCAGAGGCCCCATTCCATAAACACGACGCAGAGAAAAGAATACACAGCGATGCGGGAAGACCCGAGGGGGTCTTTTCCCCCCATTTAGTGCATCAGGTAAGCATATTTGCTTGCTCTGTATGTGCTTGATTTCACCAGCGTTAAAGTGAAAAAAATAGGCTTACTTCTGGTTGTAAAGAAGCTACAGTCGGGACGGATTGGGAAAGCTCATGTGATCAGCTCTGGTGCCTCAGGTACATGGGCAATACCTGCAGCTCAGGGCAGCAAGGAATGCTTGTAGAACTGAATTTTTTTTAGACTGTTCCAGCTTTCTTTGTCTGACTCCATGTCTTCCAAGCAGACAGAAAGAATAAAGATGTGTGTGTTTTTTCTTACCCCCATCGCTTTTGTTATAAAGAGTTCATGAACGTTATACAGTGACAAAGCAGAGTTTTCTGTAATGATGATGATCAAAATTCCTGTCCTGCAGAGTTACTTTGAGCTGAGCAATATTAGGAAGAATTTCTAGAAAAGGAAGGTGTTTTCATTCAATTAATTCATATGTTCAATACCCCAAGGCTGAAAATGGCTTGTGCCCATCTTCGGTCCATTGTCTTATGTCTCTTTAGTTACAGGGTCAAGAAAAATTTCAGAGCAGTATCTCGGAGAACAAGCTTTCCTCTTTTGGGGAGAGGTACTTCATAAGGCGCTCCTACCTATTTATTATGGGTTGTTTGTCTCATTTAATTTTTATCTTACATTGTTTTTGAGAAAATGTATTTCTACAGTGAAAAGTTTTAGAGAAAAGTAACTTTCCTTCGATCATTTCACTGTTTTAAACTGGTGTATATTTTAATCAT
Source organism: Dromaius novaehollandiae (assembly GCF_036370855.1). Classification (NCBI taxonomy): domain Eukaryota; kingdom Metazoa; phylum Chordata; class Aves; order Casuariiformes; family Dromaiidae; genus Dromaius; species Dromaius novaehollandiae. Next base: position 138,889,961 of record NC_088099.1, on the reverse strand, counting down.
TTTTAAAGCATGTTTGCTTTATTTACGGTTTCTTGTGGCTTGTTGCAGTTTCTGTTGAACATATTCTCTTAGGAATATTTTGTTTTTGTTTTGCTTTGTTTCCAAGACTTGGAATGTATTTAGCTGGCTTTCTCACTTAAAAAGTTGTGTAACTATAGTTATTCTTTGAGGAGAACGTATATATAATATTTCCATTTAGTCATCCACCTATATAAAAATAAAGGAGCTTATTATAAACTTCCTTCTTCTTTCTTTCATTTTACTTGGTTACTGTTTCTATTTATTGCTGGTTATTTTCATTTCTTATTGGGAGAAAGCTGCCCATTGGAAAATAGGAAAAAAATAAGTAGACTACTCTGATTATTCCACTGAGTGAGCTGAAGAGTGACTGCTAAGTCTGTGGACAGGTATGCAGCTCCAAACAAAGTGATCTATTAGGGAAAGTGTTCTTAGAAATGGAGGACTTTTCCTGAAAGTGTGTTTATCTATATTTTTTCTTTCCTTTGCAGAAATGCTGACTGGTCATTAATTTACAGTATTACCCATGTAAAACTAAGCAGAGAAAGCTCTTGGTGGTTATAAAAGTAATTGAGACATGGAATGCATAGGCATAGCAAAACCATGGTGCACGTAATTTGGGTATCAGTAAAACCTACCTGGCTTAAAAAAAAGGGAGAAAAAGAAAAGCTGATCACATATCTGCAGCAGGAAAATAAAAATAAAACCATAAACCTCAGAGTTCCTGAAAACGATTTGCTATTAGCGTCAGTGTTTTTAGCGAACGCGATGATTTAGATCAAGCAAACATTCTTTTGGCATTTAGTGACGTGGCAGACTCGTGTTCAGAGAGATTTCCTGTTTATTTTGGGTCTGAATGCAGAAGTCTCAAGAAAGTAGGTGCTAATGTTTTCGTTGCGTATCTGTAGGCAAAGACAGCCCAAACTGTTCTGAGGTTCATTGCAAGCTGTATATACATTTTTATTCTTCAGAGAGAAGGGGTAATGACAGTTCAGACATAAAAATCTTATCAGAGATGTCTTGGTTTGCTGACATAAAAATAAGATTATTATAGCACAAGTTCATTTTTAATGAATTATATATTTAATAGGTTTGAAACCATCCTGGTCAGAGATATATGGTTCAGTAGCCACTTGTTTAATATCTAAAAGATGGATAGCCCATGAAATCTGGAAGAAAAACCCATTTAAAAAATGAAGGGGAAAAAAACGCTAATTCCTCAATTTAATCTTGTAATGCAGAAATTTGTCAGCCAATAGCTATTTGGTAGCCTTGTGAGCTACCATCATACTTTTCTTAATTGGCACTCTGTTACCAAAGTTTCCTGGAGTCAAGAGACTGAGTGTCCGTAAAGGAAGAGCTACTCACTCAGACCTCAAGAGTCTGCAAGTGGTAGTAAGGCATTGTGAAGAAGTTCACTACTTCGTTTTATGCTGTGATTTTTCTGTGGAATTATTTTGTTTCAAATCATAATTTCTGTGAATATTCACAAATGGAAAGCAGTACATCTTTTTATAATATATGTGTATGAGTTACAGTTTTAAGTTGCAAGGTTATTTTTAAATGTATGCTTTTTTCCAAAGGGCAGAGAACTATTTCCCATTTTCTTATGTTATTTTTCTAAATAAAAAATACCTGGGGTTTATATTTAATAGCTTGTTGCAACTGTTGTTATTGTTTTGAAAATATGTATGCATTAAATTCCCTTTAGCTATCCACTCTGCAGAGAGTGAAACAGTTTGTTACAAACCCATATTGTAACGCTTGTCTGGTCAAGATCAGAAATAAATAATTTTTAAGGTTTTGTGGGTTTTGGGGGGGGGAGTTGTTGGGGGGTTTTTTTTCGCTTTGTGTGGTTGCATTTTAACAAATAATGTCATAGATTCGAAAACTTGCTTTGGTTCCATAACATGTCTGTTTAGCAATCTGGAGACTCAAGTCCTGAGGTTACTTCTGAACTCAGGTCAGCTCAGTTTTGCTGCCAAGGCAGGAGACCTTGTTTTACTTGCAAATGATACAAATCTAATAGTAGAAAAACATAGCCTGCAATAAACACAGTAAGTGGATTTTATTTCTCTTTTGCTTGTCTCTAGAAAATGAGATTGCAGATTGTTTTCGTTAACTGACTGCATTAGATTTGTATCCTGTGAGTATAGAAAGTGTCTTTCTAAATATATGATTGTGATAGTAATGTGAAAAACCATCAACATCCAGGCATGCTTTTGCGTTAATTTATTTTGTGTTTAGCGATTCTCCAACCATTCCTGTAATCAGCTAGGCAAGAACTGCTGCATGTGAAGCTATTTGGGAATTTACATTGGCACCAAAAACCAAAACTGCCTCTTGGAGAGCAAGTTTATAACAGCAACAAACACGCAGGAAACAGATTTTGAGGCAAAATAGTATGCAGTATGTCTTAGGAAAAGTGTAAGATTCTGCTTTTAGAAAAAGATGGGAGAAAGAGGAAGGATCGGCTCTCCAGAGGCGGCGGTAAGAAGCAAGCTGGCATGCTGTGGTCCATGGGACGTGTTGAGCAGAGAGGGGTGCCTGCTCTGAAAGGCCAGACCGGCTCCAGCCAAGCCAGCGCAGAAACAAAATTAAAAATCTGTCGTGGCTCCTACTGTAACGGTGGTCCAGAGACCTGGTCCCATCCGGAACGATGATGCTGGGACACCAAGCAGGCTTTGCATGAAGCCGCGTGAGGTTCATGGCCTTGCCAACTCAGCCTGCTCCCAGCCCTAAATTGTCCCTTGCGCTTGCACAGAGCTATGCCTGAGCTGATGAGACTGATGTGAGCTGGCTAGATCGATGGGATAGTTTATTTACATTTTGGATAACTCACCTTCGGGTGTTTTAATGAGGACTATAGAACAAAGGGGAGAGAAATACAGCATAAGGCATATTTTTCAAAAGTGTTTTATTGTAGTATAACTTGTAATGCATTTGACGCCAATTAAATTGTAGTTTTTGCAGGCAAAAACTACTTCTCCGAAATGCAAATGTTCCTGTCATCATGAATACATACTTCAGTCAGAAGATGCTACTTGGTGAACACTCAGAGACAAGAGAGAAGACACATGGTCCTGCAAAGATGCTTATTAGAAAGAATATTATATCTTTGGCACAGACATTTAGATTAAGTGACCCTGAAGATGATCTACCCCAGGAATCTGCAAAAAATCAGGTAAGGTTCGTTTTGTTTGCAGTTGAGCACTTTATAAGAAGTTGGTGAACAGATGTTTGAAAATCATAACAAAAATTCTAAATTACTGACCTGTTCAGTTTCCCCTTTCATTTAGCCAAGGCTGAATAATGTGATGTTTATTTAAATAATATTTTCTTAGCAGAGGCTTTTGGCCCATCCAGATGCTGAACTGATGTGAAGTTATTTGCTGAAGTCTCACTACTGTGCTAAATAGTAATTCTAGCTTGGTTTTTCATTGATTTTTCTCTTATTCTTTGCAGCTGAATAGCCAAGTTTTATTTGAAACAAAATCCCTTTTCTATTAACTGACTCAAGTTACTATTTTTAATAAATATTCCCTTTCCACTCCCATTTCTTAACTCATTTCCTAATCAATCCTATCTTTTCTTTAAAGTATCAGTTGGTAAACCCCCGCCTTGAGCCCCTCCTTGTTTCTTTTTTTCCCTATTGTGACTTTGTTTCTATTGAAATTACTATTGACTGTGCATGTCTTTAACTGTGGTTGTGCAAGCGGACATATTTTAAGGGATCTGGTTTTCTAATACTCTGTGCCAGCACTTTCTGAAAATAAAGGCCTTGTAAAGGTTTTATGTTGGCCACCCAAAATCATTCTTAACATTAGAGAAGTTTGGCCTAAAAGTTTGATGAACAATATTGAGTCTCAGCATTTTCTATTTGCCTTATATGTAATTCTCCCTGTAGGCCTGGGAATGAAAAAGTTAAATAAATCAAATCCTACTCTTATTTCTGCAGCCACTGCACCTTTTAAACAGCTTCTACTTTGGTATGCCAAAACCAGTGTAGTTTACTGGTTCCACTCATATTTTCTACCAAACAAAAATACTTCATTTGAAGCTCAGTAGACAAGTTCATTGTAACAACTTTGTGGACGAGAGGTAGCATAGCACCAGCATTTTCTTTTAAATACTGTAAGTGTCCTTTTCTACTGGTGCATAGTGTTTATAACAAGGTCTTTATTACTCCAAAAACTTTTCTTGGCATCCAGCTTTTTAAAAAACAGGTTTCATTGTGGAAATGGAAACTCAGCCTTTGCTGGGAAGAAACCTATGTGATAGACCACATGATACCAACTTTACTGCAAGAGAGAGATCTATTTTAAAATAAAAATTAATAAAGTTATTTGTTTAAACTAAGGCAATACATATCATAATTTTATTCATAAAATTTATTTTGGAAGTAGCAAAAGAGATTAAGGTTTTCTACTTTTCATTAATCATCTAATTCTTTTACATTGAAACTTGTAAGTCGGAAGACTAAATTACTGACCTGTAAAACTAGACACCTATTTACTTTCACCTTAATCTGAAAGCTGGAGCACTGAAGATGGATTATATTCTTTTCTAGGAGAGGAAGAATCAGACCATCTTAGAAGTAAAAAGGAAACTCAATTCAAGGAGAAAAATGATAAATGCTAATACCAGTTCTGTTTTCCTGCTAGCGTAACCACTATTTCATGGATTGAGTTAGTTCAATCCAGGGCACGAGTTTCACACAGGAGAGCACTGTATGCTGAACTCTCTCGTGAGTGTTTATTAAATATCCACAACAAATGCTGGCCATTAGTCTGTAAGTTAGTTTATATGTAGTAAGTATTTTGAAACTAACCTTGTACTTTTTGTGGTCATTTTTCATGTTGAAGTTTTACTCTTTTGCACTACGTGATTTTGGAGTCCCATGAAATGTTTCTGCTAATGGGTTTTCCTTCACCAGGTTGCTTGTAGTCCAGAGACTACACAAAGCTGCAACAAGTGTGATTCTGAACAGCACCCCTTAGCCCACAGTACTCTTAATGATTCTCTGCTTGAAATGGTGGAAAGTCAGGGAACAGCGGGATGGAGAGAAGTGCAGGTACGAGTGGTTATCCAGAGGGTGTACTGTTTGCCTGCAAGAGAAGGTTTCAGATGCCAGGTTCAAGAAAAGAAGCCTTCTGATGCAGCATCCATCATAAATTCAGACCAACGAAACGTTAGGTGAGTAACAAGATGCATGGCATTTTGCTGGTGAGGCTGTAACACGTGGGAAGCCCAAGGAGGAGGGAATGTGGAACTGCCGTTCTTAGTCCTCTTTCAGCAGGGGATAAGCACACTGCACAAGGTGCAGGTCCTCGATGGTGATGGTGCATTTTTTAAATCAGTTTATTGTGAAATACAGTTAGTGCTGCCCAGAGGAGGGAAAGATTTGTCCTTTTGCCTGCAGTTCATGTGTTGTAGCAACAGATGACAGAAGGTTGAAAATGAATCAGGCGGAAGTTAATTTAGAACCATTGATGACTGTGGATGTTTACTATTACTTGAGAGTCACTGAGTAACTGTTATATCAACCACTTCCAGTTTATCTAATTCAGCCTCCAATATGCCCTGCAGGTAAGTTATGCTCACAGAGTGGTCTTTTGAGACAGAAGAGGAGTATATACAGAGATGGAGAAATGAAAATAGAAAAGATATGCCAGACAGTTCTCCCTTCTGACCAGTACTGAGCTGTTGAACCCTTTCCTTCTTTTCCTAACATTCCTCCAGGTTTGAGGCCAAAGACTGATTTCAGAGTCTTTCTCAGCAATTCTGGGTTTAAGATCACTGTGTCTATTACTGAATCCCCTTTAGGTTTCGTGTTAACTTTCAGTTCATGTCGTGTTAAAATTTTATGAGGCAGATGCACTCAATTTTGTTTTCACTCGGGAAGCTTATTGAAGTAAGCTACAGTGGCAGAGCTTTTATCAGCGTTCTGAGTACAGCTTTTCAGAATATTAGGAGATTCTCTCTTCCTGCAGAGTTTAGGGCCTGAATGGAGATTGCAATTAGTTTAAAGGGTCGCACTGGGAATTCTCTAGATATAATTTGCAATAGGCTTTGAAGGGATTCTTCAAAGGTTTGGAGAATTTGAGTTCCTCCAAGCCACCCTGCTGCTGGTAATAGCATGCTCACAGGTCCCATGAGTGACAAAAAACATGAGGTTTTGAAATACTGGAATTCTCCAACTCTTGCTGCCTTGTATGCCACTGGATAATTTACAGTAGTCACCAGTCAGTAATCTTTCTCCCCAAGCATTTAGGAGGCTAATTCTTTCCTAAAATACATAGTCAGTCAACCATAGAAAATTAATTAACAACACCCTTGTCCTCATTATTTTATAAAAGGTCATTTACGTATATGGAGTTTGCATTGAATTTAACTTAAATCAATTTTAAAAAGCAATTGATACCTTTTCTTGTGTGAACTCATTGCTTTATGTTGCTTTAGCTGGTTCGTACTATGATAAAAAAGTGAGGGAAAAGTACTTTATCAGCACCAAATCTATTCAAGCTAATAATTTTGACAACAGTGTTCCTCTGTGTAGATTTTCTTTCAGAAGGCTACAATTGATCAAAAGTCAGGCCAGCTGACAGTCTGTAATTCAAATTGATGTTAACTCCATCAATTCTAGCTGAGTTCAAAGGATAATACCTTCTCCATGTTTCCTTTTAGACTCTTAACCAAAAACACTACTTAACTTGCAATCACAGTTTCAGGTAGTTAGCCTGCTTCTGTCCACACCCTTCGCAGGAATGGGGTGAAGCTGACAGAAAGCTCAAGATTGCACTTCTTATAGCAAACTCAAAATAGAAATAAAATAAAAATTGGGGATCCTTTGCTTCTGAGTACATGCAGTAGCTGGATAATCTCATGTGCAGTTGTTAAATCTTGGAAGTCCCTCAAATTTTATAGACGTTCCAGCTCAAAAAAAGAGCTCGGTTGTTGTCGCTCGCAGCTATCAGACTGTCATCTGGATCTGTGTTCCCTGAGGAGAAAAATCAGCCTGCTTACTCCTTTGAAAAGGAGAGAAGGACCACCTCTTTTAAAGACTGAGGAGTGGCAAACACCTAGTCCTACTTCATCACCTGCCACCTGGTATCACCTGATGCCACCTGATAAGCATCCATATGAGATTTTGTCGTCTATCAAAAATATCTGTCTATCACCTGATAGTGAATGAATAGGTCCGACACCCCCTGGCAGTCCTTTGAACCAACTAATGGATCATTCTTTTGTAAAGCAAAACTTTTTTTTTTTTTTTTTTTTTTTGCTAAACTTCTTTTTGTAAAGTAAAACAGCCCTGAAAACAGCACTTGTATTTTAGAAAGCAGGATGAGTGAGAGAATCCATTGATTTGTAAACATCATTTTCTAATTAGTTACAAGGCAGATGAATAGTTAATTTATTTGTGTTTTAGACAGGCTATTTCATTGCATATCTTTTTTTATAGCATTCCACGATAACTTAGATGTTGTTGCCAAGGGACGTATGAAAACAGTAGAATGAAAGAGGCATGAAATTAAATATGGAACAGGGAAAGTGATGTGTTTTGTTCAGTTTCTAGAAGGGGAGTGGCAAATTGTGGGAGAAACCTCGATTTTCCTTTTAGGGAAATTGGTTCCTTGAATTATTTAAAACTAAAATGAGTAAAGTGCTAGAAATTAGGTAATGCCTACCTGTATCTAGCCTCTATTGTTCATAGAGATAAATATGTAGAATACTGCCTTTATGGATAGACGAATGAATGTGTGATGTTTTAAAGTCTGTTTAGTTGAAATATGCTTTCTTAGGATGATGAAAACCAATACAGAGATCAAAATGTTCTCGCAAATGAACTTTCCATGCTCAAGGAGGTTGAAGGAGAAAAAAAAAAAGAAAACATGACTTGCCATGACTGACTGCCCCTTCCCAACATTCCTGGCATACTTTTTGCTGCCTTTTCCCCTCTGATCGGAGAGAGACCTTTCTAAATGATGCAACACATTTTTGTCTAAAACGGATTATTTTGACTCTTTTTGAAAGAGCCCTGACTATACATATACAAGTGCAAAAGAGAATCCTGTCAACCTGAGGAGCTTTCTGGCGTTGAGGTGTCTGACTCACTGTGTCAACCTTGTACTTTGTGTTCCTGGGATAAAGCAGTGTATAATTTGGATTTTGCTTTTGCCAGTATCTGTTTGTTTTGAGTGGGCCACATGAGTTCTGCAAAAAATAGAGTTGGTCAGTTTTACTCCTTAAAGGACAGGGATCATTGTGTGGTAGTTAGTGAGACTAAAACAGGCACATTTTTTAGGACTATTAGGCAGTTAAACCAGTCAGAAGGCTCAAAAAATTTGGGTTAGGGAGCTGGACAGAAGAGGGTGTTGTCTATTAAGGAGGAAAAGCTAAGCAATTCTAAAGTAAAACAATGCTAGCAATGGCTGTGAATCCACATTTTAAAATCTTTGTGGGCGAGTAAAGAAATTTTCCATTCCCTTCTCTTGGCGTATTGTTTTGACCTACTTCCCACCTGAATGTTGGCACTGTAGCCCACAATAATATTCTGTACCAAGATCAAAAGAAAGACAACATGTTTACTTTAAAAAATAATGTAATCAGCCTCCCTCCTCCAGTCATCAATAATTCTTTTGGTTTTACTCTCTATTTTGTTTTCTACTTGCCAGATCTTAGAGACACAGAAAGGCCAGCTACCATGCAAGCAGGACCCTTGGGGAGAAAAATATTTAGAACAGCCAAGCATTTGTCTGAGCAGTAGTTTTCTGGAAGAAATGGAAGCATGGGGAAAGTAACATTTCTATTTTTGAGTAGGACCACAGAAATGTTACAGTCAGTTGCTGGGATTGATTATGCTCTAGCAAGTTGTTGCAAATCCCTATGTACTCTCTGCCTATGGAATTCTGTGTAAAATGGTTTTATTGGCAAGTAGTAACCCTGTGAAACTGATTCATTTCAAAATAGTGTTTCCTTTTTCCTCTCTTTCTTCATCTAATAATGCTTGCTGTTTACCTTAATACAAAAGCAGTCAATGTATCAACCTGTCTGGCAGCATTCACAAGTAAAAGTTGAGTGTCAAGTGCTACAACTAGCATTTCAAGTTAGTACACTGGTATATCAATAAGTCATACCTGTGGTAAGGAGTACTCAGCTTGAATTTTATAAGACATATTTTTAAAAAAACAGCGGAGGTTTCGTTTTTTGAAAAAAGCCCACGTTGGAAAGGACTGTCATAAAGATCCATGTTCACAGATGCTAACATCTGTCAGTGTGTTTTTTGTGGCCGACTTAAATCTGTTTACAGCATTCCATTTGTTTTTTGTGTTTTTCAGCAAAACATTTTAAATGGAATGGTCATAAATGTAAGTTTTTTAAAATTACATTATGTTTCTGGGATGTGATTTTTCAAGTGGGAAATAAACAGGAAATAGGTAACTGAAGTGCAGTAGAGAGTACTCCATAAGCTAGAAATTTTCTGATTTCCACTTTTCAGATCCTCCTCAGAAGTGAAAATATGTGTTTTTAATATTCTTGCAAAGTCATCTAGTTGCTACTTGACAGTCTTGTAATAGTTCTCCTAGCAGCTGTGGTTCAAGATCTAGTAACCTGCTTCTGCTTCGAAGCCTTATTTTTTTTTTCTGAGCACAGTTAAGACTCCCTCACACTTGGATTATTCCCTTTTGCCTCCACCCTGCTCTTTTTGTAATTCTCAAACTCAGGCACCAAAACAGAGAGTAAAGATAAATGACTGTTGGAAAAACAGCTTTGAAATCACATTGTCCAGCTGAGACATTAAACTGTATTATATGTTTATCATCGAAGATTCCCTGTGTTGTTGCCCAGATAGCCCTGAAAATCTGTTTCCCTGCTGCTGATGCTGTGGTTGGATAGGTGGAACTTGGGCTTCTTCCAGTGCCAGTGTAGTACAACAATTTGTTAGTTTGACATTACCGTTTATTTTTCAGTGCTAAATATTTACATAATCTTATTCTGTCTGAGGGCAAGGTGAAAGCACTTTTATCTCAGTACAGGGGGAAAAAATAGCCCCCCCCCCCCCAACATACATCACTGGGTTTAGACCCTGTGCTGGGAATAGACAATTAAATAAAAAGTATTTATTTTTTTTAATTGTTATTGTTCTGAAACATGTCAGGACAGTGGTAAAGTTGCTGGTGCAGAAGAAGAGTCCCAAGAAGATGGTAGCCAGGGCAGACCTCAAGCATGACACAGATTCAGTCTCTTTGGAAAGTAAACGTGCAGGAACAGAAATCAGTTGTCGGGTGATGTCCAACACTGTGTTCATGCTTCTGTGTATAGCTAGGTACACTGGTGCCACTGGTTGCTAGCTCATATTTCCTCCATAGTCAAAGTAAGTGCTTAGACTGATCAATGGAGTGTCCATATGTTTACAGAAGATGGACCTCTAAAGACTCTTTTGTTGGTCAAGAAAGAGGAGTAGTTCTACTGATTGGTAGGTTTCCCGTGATAGGGAAATCCCAGAGATATGTAAATTATGTACAGAGATAAATATTATGGAAGAGCCATATGGAAGCATCATTATGCATAGTTGTGCATTCACCACCACTCGTCTTGCAACTGTACTTTTTCCCTCTTCCCACATCTGATTGCAAACAGTGCTTTAGTAACCTGGGGAAATTTTATTGCACCTGAACACCTCCTTTCCCACTACTGTCCATTTTATGTGTCTGTCCACTGAAAAATCATTTTGGAAAGAATATAAAAAATGGGGGGGAAGGGGAAGAGTGATACAGTCACTCATATGTTATCCTATAGTGGAAACCAATTTAAGGAGTAGAAAGGCAACAATTTGAGAATGTAATTTTCCAGCCCTAGAGCCACAATCAAGGTATGTGCTGTTGTACATTGTCTAGTTGAAACCAGGAATAGTAATTTTCCAGCACCTGCTATTTGTCAAGAATTATTCCAAGATGGCCTACGTAAAAGGTATGGAATCTTTCCCTTGTTTTTGACCTTTCTTCCCCTTGAATTTTTGTATCTCTGAAAGTTATGTGGCTGACAGAACTGAGAGCAGAAATCCTCCATGTGTGTTTTACACCCCTATCTTTCACTAAATGCATGACTGCAGTTCTGACCTGGAGGGAGTGTTAAAGTCATGCTGGAGCAGCTCTCCAAAACTTTTATAAAAGCCAGATTGTGTCTCTGGAATTTGTTTTCTTGCTACCATGGTACAGAAGGCAAGGGCCATGAGCAGTGATAAATGTTATAAATACCTGGATGGACACACGCTGAGTTAACAGCTGGGAGAGAAATCTAAACTACCTAAATACTGTATGTAATTTCTGTGCGACTTGGACAGGTAAACACTCTCTGTATGCACACACTTAATATCTGCATAGATCAGTGGATGTGCAAAGAAACATCAGTATAGACTTAATTACAATAGCAAGTGAAAATGAAGATTGTTAGGAATAACTTTTTGTCATCAGCTTTGAAAAAGCTTCTGTTTGGATATGTCAAATCAGTACTTCTTGGAAGGCTGGTATGAACATAATCTTACTCTTTGGGAAAGAAGGAAGTCTTTTGTCCCAAAGTCCATCTTACGTAGCTTAGAGTCCATCTTGTGTGGTTTTAAAACTGATGTGCACACTCTAGTAAATGTAAAAGAGATATATTTGTATTGTTTGGCTTCGGAAGAGCTGACTCTTGTTGGGACAGGTGCCTTTCCATCTGTATCTTAATCTTGTATGCACTTTCTTTTATAGAATATTAAAGATTAAGATACAGCAAACAAAAAGAATAAAATAAAGCTCTTTAGAGGAGACTCTCTTAGTTACTATGTCTTTTTGTAAGCATTATTGTTTAATATTGGGATGTAACTTATAAATGTTAGTAACACTTAATGAACTTGTCTTAAGCTCACATGCCAGTCTCTTTCAAGTCCTTACTGGTTGCAATACCTGCTATTCTTGTCCCATTTCTCTCAGTCAAACAAAGTCAGCAATGTCAAACTGGGTAGGGATTCACTACAGACTGCCGAAGCCATCAAGCTTGTTTAAATTAATCCTTCAGCTCCCTCTTTTACTTAAGAGGTCTTTGCAGGGCTTGGAGAAGAACATACTCCTCAAATGAAAAGTTATGAACAAAGTCCTGAGATGAATTTACTGTATATTATACTTTACAGTGTAAAGATCTGAGCAGAAAGGTGCTTAAGAGAGAGACAGTTATTTTTGCAATTTTAGTCCTATACTAAGAAAAAAAGGAAATGATTTGCCTATGCCTGCTACATATTTACAATGTTTTTGCAACTCACTGAGTTTAGATACTTGATCTGAGGCCTGTGTTTGGCTGCAAGATGAGCTCCTCTGAATGACCTGCTTTAAAAGCACTTAAGGTAGAACTGAATGCAAAATATATTTCAGAGAGGTTTCACATTTAAATAGACAAAGAATGATGTGAAATTGCCAAATGTAATTTTTGGTCATGCTTGTGATGTGGGCCGTGTTTCATTCAATATTTTACATTGCATGGTAACATGATTTAATATACTTATTTTAAAAATTATTTCTCTGTATGGGTGGTTTCCCGACTCTGGTACGCTTACCAGCGTTGGTGGGATGCCAGGCATCGAGAAGGTTCTCACAGGAGCAGCTCCAGACCCTGCCCTTCTGGAAGTGCTAATGTGAGCCGTCAGGCAGTTGTGTCCACATAAGCAGTTACCACTAACCAACTGTAAATACCTTTGTGCAGCTGCTTATTGCAGTTTAGAGTCATTTACTGAACTGTGCAGCTACAAGCAGAAAGGCCACATCTGAGAGCTGACATCATACAGCCACCTCAGCTCACGGTGAGGGTATTCGTTGCTACCAAAACTCTTCCTTGGGCCTGCAGCGGGACAGGAGGCAAAAATGGAAATGCAGGCAGCAGGCAGTCTCTCCCTGTTTTTGTGGTGGGTCCTTTGCCCAGGCAGTTATTATCCTTTGTCTTTCATGTACCCACAAATGTAGATATTAAGTAGGAGCAAGCTCCAGTGCAGCGTGTAGTGGAGTCTGTTCAGGGTTTCCAGTCTCCATGGGTTTGTGCTGCAATTTGGCACTTGGAACTCATGTTGCCACTGTATGATCTTGTCTTGTCTTCTCTTGTACAGTGGCATCTGCCTTTCCTAGAAGATGGCTTTAAGGAAGTTATTTAAAAAGTATAAAATTATATCATATTTCTTAGTGGTTTCCTAACTATTCTAGACCAAGGGGAACCACTTACTTATGAGTGCCTACCTGAGGGAGGGGAACAATCCCTTCCACAACTGTGCAGCAGTGGTCCCGATTCCTTGCAAAGTGCCTGCTGGAGGAAGTCCACCAGCAAGGAGACTTCTACTTCTGTTTCTGAGTGAACTAACAGGGCACTGCAAGGAAGGCAGTACTGATGGGACGGGGTAAGAGAAGGTACTGGAGTCCCAGTTTTACAGAGGTGGGAGATGGAGCTGGGATCGTGGAATTAGAGTCCCGGGTGAGGGAGTGCGTGGTAGGTGGCTGGAGAAGGAAGTACTGCATGGGGCTGAGGTCATCATATTGGGAATACGAGAGTAGTCATAAAACTGTAAGATACCATTTTGTGTGACTTACTTTTCTATCTGTCCATTAACTCCCCTTGAGCCTATGTAGTTCCTGCTATGAATTACCTGTCTGAGGCACCAGGTTTCCCCATTGTTGAACTCAGATCTGATCTAGTCACGATATTTACAGATGTTTTTGTCTTTGTCCCACAGTGATGGGATTATGTATTTTCCTCTGCCTCTGAACAAATGCCAAAATCTGTAAATTCCATTTGACATGACAAAAAATGTGCCAGGAAATAAATTTGATTGTAACAGCAATTTATGTCACATCTTCAATATAGAGCTATAAATTAACCGATCATATTAAATAACATAAATAGGAAGTGGAAGAACTTGTTAAGAAAAACATTCAGTGCCTAATCTCTGCAAAAATATTTTTTGTTTCTTTGTTATTTCTATTAAATTCTAAGTGCGTATTTCCTTTGCATGAGAGCTTAAACTGCCAAAACTTCTTGCAACCTAGGCTAATAGGAGCTCATCTATACTTTGATGCTTCTGTGTATATCTGACTCATCACCCACAGTCGGACTGCCAGGGTTTGGGGGAGAATTGTAGCAATGACACTCTGAGAAAACAGGCATTTAAAGTGGATGCCTCAAAAATCAGGAAAATCAGTGACTCTGAGACTGCTTTCACTTAAACAGTGTAAGCTGGGAGGAACTCTGCTAAGCCAAACTGAATGTTGTGGATTTGAAACAAATGAATTGAAATCATGTTGTGAACAGAGAGGAGAATGGGAAGAAGCCAAGGCAAAAAAAGGTTCCACCTCTGATTTGGAGGCTGTAACTTCAGCAGATCAACCAACTGCAATCAGCTGATTTATTTTTAAATGCTTGTAAAGGGCTGTGCCGTGTCTGATAACACGTTTCTTATATCTGTATGTTAGATTTAGGTAACTCCTGTGTAGACAAATAGACTATTCTAACTGTAATTTGGTCCCAGTTAATCCGTGCAAGCTAGATTTGGGGGTGACCTGCATGGCTGCAAGTGATATTTGGGTAATGGTGAATCAGAGTTAATTAAAAAATTATGTGTTGGATAAAACCATGACAATGAAGAATCATGGTATTTTGAAATAAGAATAATTTTAATGTGCTTTTGAGTGTTTCTAAGCTTTTAGGATGAAGAACACAAAATTTCCTGTTCAGCCTTAGACATAAAAGAATTTTCCTTTGTAAAAATGAAAAAGTTAGCGATGATTCTTATTTATTGGCAGGACTTCAGCAGCTGAGTTTAAAATACACTTCCAGCATTTTGAGATGCAAAATAAAACTGAGAATAGATAATACTGTTATATGCTTTATATGTTTCTAAAAGAAGCCTCCACGTTTTCCCTTGAGGCAGGGTAATGTTCGAACAACACCAGCTTGTGACAGTTCTTAGAAATCAGGAAATACAGGACCAGTACTGCGATTATTGTGGTGGGAATGAATAGCTGGTCTGTACCCAGTCTGCAGGCCTGCATAGACATGAGGGGTTTGTCTCTGTCGGAGGTCACGTGCTGAAGTGCACAGAAGCTGACAGTGAAAAAGTAGCTGTTTTCAGGACAAAATTAACTATTTTTAAATGGTATATAAACAGTCTGATAGTCAAAGAATAACCGAGACTCTGTGCGTACAGCATGGCTGAACTGCTGAGTAGCATAAGCACTTCAGTATCCTGATGTTCTTGCCTCGATTTGTAACCTTGGAGTTACGTGCATCCTCTTTTCCATTAAATAGAAATAGATGTCTTTTACTTTTCTGTATATGTATTTGCTAAGTTTGAGACTACTGCTTTTTTTGTAATTTTGTTTTATATCTGGCACAGCAGAAATACAAATCCCCTATTAAAACCTTAGAGCGCGTAGAACTGAACGTACAAAGTGTCTTTGATCTGCGTGTGTCACCACATGCGTATTTATTACAGCAAAACTCCCGATAACGTTACAGCAAAGCATGTCCTGATGGTAATACGCTGTGGGAATCGGGTTGTGTCCAGCTTCAGCGCAGACTGACATTTTTACGTCCGTCGCTCCGTTCCCTGGTTAATAGATATTTCCTTCCTTTACCCGCGCTGTCGCCGCGCGGCCCTGGCTCGGGGCGGTGGGAGGACGCACTGGGCGAGCCAGGCGGCCACGTGACGCGGCTCTCCCCCGTGTCCCCCACGCTCGGTGTGCCTCCGCACACGCTGTTCGGTAAACAGAAGGGAGAACCAGAGCGAGCTGGTTCCCAGCAGCCGGTTCATTCACACAGAGCACTTGGAAAGTGATGCCTGTGCGCAGCCTTGACGTACGGGCTGAGGGAAGTGGAGAAGTTAGTATTTATGTTTTCATTAATGCTTTTTATAGCTGGAAGCCAGCTGTAGCTAGTTAACATGAGCCTAGGACATGTATTAGCGTGCGGACCTCTTACGCACGATAAAGGGCTTCTGATGGAAACAGAGTTGTTACTCATGGTACTCATGGCTGTGTGTTTACACAAAGGCTGTTTGTGCTGCCATAGAGTATATATTAGAACAGCATGCACCTTTTTAATTAACTAAAACTTTCCAGGATTCGAGGGGATTTTGTGTAAAAACTTTTAGCATAGCAAATCATAAGATTTGCCTCTCTAAATGGCCTATTGCCTGTTAAAAAGCTATTATTTTTAAATAATGCTCTGCAGCTATGCAGCTACAAGAAATATTTTCTGTTTAGGTTTTAGGATGAGACAGGAATAAGTAGTATTCCTGCAAGTCTTGAATACCCCAGTTTGGACTGCTGAGCTCTTTGCTGTGAGTGGTTTAAGTGGCTGGCAGTAGTGTAGGGTGAATTGGACCCCAGGGTTTGGCCCAGAGGAGCTGATGGCTCAGCTCTCCTCCAGTTTCCCCCAGTTCTCGCTTTTTTTGTTAAATTATTTTTGCTCTTCTAGTGGAAGATAGTTAGTCAGAAGAGTGTTTAAAAACAAATAACTAAAGCAACTGCAAAACAGTGTGAGGAAGGCAAAAGAAGTGCTGTTTTTAGAGCTGCGCTATGACAAGTACATGGTCTCTGGTATTTGCGTCAATATGATGCCTTCGTTTCCTGAACAGTCAATGTTCCCCAACAGTTCTGACAACTTTGCTCTTCTAGGCAACAGCGGAGGTGCCTAAAGAAGAAGCATGAAATTTTGATTATCTTGTGCTTTGTATTTCTGTAGAAGATGTGGAATGAGCATATTCCTTTTTCACAGCTAATTTAATCATTTTAATAGTTAGAACTTTGGTATTGAAAGTTTCAGGCTGGCCTCCCCCTCCAGTTTATCCTCCTGAGAAAGGTAGGTTGCCCTCAAGACCATCATAGCTATTCCTCTTCTTCCCACATCTTTTGCCTCTACTTGCGGTGTGTTCTGCAGAGACTAGAGAAGGTGGTTACTGTGAAAAACATTGTGAAAGGGTCTTATAGCTTGAATTTCCATTCCTGTTATCTGTGTCACAATCCTACAGATTGTTAGTGATGAACTTTCCAAGTTGGGAATTCAGAAAGTTCTGTGTAGAAAGCTTTTTTTTGCCCAGCCTTCTCATGAAAAACTTGATTACGTCAATCATCATCATCATGTCAGAATTATACCTTTATGATTCAAATAGAGAAGCTTTATAACGCTGTTCATTTTCATCTGCCCAACAGTGTCTGTACGTGCAACTGCTGAGTAGCTCCAGATGCCAGTGTCAACTCACATAGTTGGACTATAGTCTGTTACGAAGACAAAAAAATCAGGTCATCTCCCAAAATTGAATCGCTTCTAATCTCCCACTCAGATAAATTTCCTCCACCCATCCATTTAGGAACACCACCCTTAATGATCCACTTGAAAAGAATGTGACAAGGCTCTTGTAAGTGCTGTGACACTGGGGAAGCTGAGCACATGAATTACATGTGTTCCATGCCTACAGCTCTACCCTCAAGATACAGGTGGAAAACTTGTATCAGAAGTATCTAGATTTTCCTACAGAACATGTTCAGTGATTTGACTCAGTATTACTTTCACGAATGTGGGTCGAGGCTCCATTCATTCCAGTTTCTGAGTTTGCTAGTCTTATGAAAGCCAGAAGAATCATTTGCTTACTCAGGCAAAGTAGAACTTTGATGTACTCACATTCTTCCTTTCAACGCAAACCAGCAAAATTCTGCTGGAATTTCACCAGTTGTTAAATATGTTGGAGACTTTTGTTGACTGTGATCTAGCAGAAAACATTTTTGTTCATATTTACTATGCTCCTACATGCTCCATAAGCTGTTTTTACTATGTACATGGAAATGACCTATATAGTGTCATCATGTGTTGGTCCCTGGGTTTGTTTTGAATTGACTGTTCTTCCATTCAGGGTCCTTTCTCATTTGTTCCTTATGCTGTTGTGACTGGAAATAAAACCTCTGTGCAAGAACTTAGTTGGAGGAATATGGAGAATTAGGAAAAGCAGTTTTCTCCAGCAGAGTTTTCCCACAGAGATGGCTGGGACAATTAGCACTGTGCCACTAGGTTTGGCTATCACGGACATAGACTGGTATATTAGACATAGTGTTGTAGGATTGTGTAGCCTCTTTCTCTCCAAACAGTTTCTTTCTCTTGGAAACATTTGCCAAAGACCTTGTTAACATTTTCTCAAAGTCCGTGCTTCTGTGATATCTAATTTAATACAGCCAAATTTAACATAGCCAAATCTTGACTGACTGATCCTTTCCCTGAGGCAGATGTCTCTTCTATTTAATTTTAAGGGCCTCACTAGTTTTTCTAATATGCAGAGAACATGCGCTTAGGGGTAAGGAGACATATTTGACCCTGAGAATATTAGGAAAACAATTTTGGCTGAGCACCTGGTTACAGCATGGATTTTCCCATTCCTCGAATGCTGGGATAGTGTAGGATAGCATGCAACTATGCCCTGCAACCCCGCTAAATCTTTCTGACCAAATCTGGGGGGAGATTTCACTGGTGGCCAGACTGACGGAGGATGATCTTTTCCTCGTGTGTTCTGTCCTTAACATCCTTAATGAAAAATGAAGCGCATGATATGTAGGAGTCATGGATAGGAGAGAGATAAAGCTGCAATCTGACTTTTTCTCATCAGGCAGTATTAGGTTGACAATTATTTATTTTATCTAATCTATTTGCATATACCTTACTCCTTATGCTGAGTAATTGCCATAGAAAACTCCCTTCTCTTGGCCCTTTTGCAAAATAGAGACTCTCTCTCCATATGGAAATCAGGTTAGTATATTTCAGATCTGAGAATAATTATGTTGCTTGCTTAAAAAATGAGTTGTCTTGGGATACAGATGTATGAGTGAAGATATCCTTTTGACTAAAAGATCATGCAGTCACAGAGGACACAGGAAAACTTGGGAGCACAGAAGGGAAAGGGGCTGCTTTGTGTGTGTCTGTGGCAGAGGATTGTTGGACTCTGAAGAAGAAGGAGCTTTGATGAGATACTGGAATCAGAGACCTTGCTGGGTGTGATTGGGAAAGCCATCCATACACACCACAGCATTAGTAAAGATAAAAGGCAGCAGAATGAATTAACCTATTGATCTCTGTAGATTATTTACCTGGCCTATTGTTCTGCCTCCCCCCACTGCATTTGTTTCATTCCTCTGTTTCAATCTGTGTTAACGCTAAGGCATGTGAGCGCTTTCAGGAAAACCTGTGCATATGTCATATGTCTAGACTGATGGGGCATGAACCTGACTGAGATTTCTAGACCTTGATTCTGTGGTAATAGGTGTACTTTATGGCAGAAAAGGAAAGAAAAAAAACAAAAACAAAACCCCCGCCTCTCATTATTCATATGGTTCATAGTGCCAGTCACACTTTTTCCCTTTCAGTTCTATTTGGATATACTGAGCCGAGTTCAGTTTCCAGATGTAATCTGGATTGATAGCCTCTGCTAAAATGTAAGTCGTGGTGTCTGTAAACCAGTTGTTAAGATGGAATTTGGTCAGTTCATGTTGAGCACTGAAAGCTATCAAATGGAAACAGTCTATTTACCATGACTTTGACAAAATCTGAACCACTCTTTTTTTTAATGATCAGTGACCTTTACAGAATTTAGGAACTCTGGTGTTTTGTTTTTCAGCAGTAATTCTTCTGGTGTTTTTGAGTGCATTCTTGCAATTAGTCAAACTCACATTTTGTTTTCATCCTGTTACGAAGAGCAGGTTGGCTGACCAGGCTTTTCTAAGTGGGGAAGGAAAAGGGGAAGGCAGGAATGGAGGAATGTTCCAGGACTGGGTGCAGTACATCAAGGATTATTGTATGGAAAGGTGCTGAAATCTTCAGAAAAGCTACACACAATAAGAACGATGGTTTTACTGAGTAGATTCCCATGGGAGTTGACAGGATGGTGATATGTGAAAGGTGTGGTAGGGTTAATTCTTTTAATGTGCAAGTGCTCAAATGAATTTTCAGTTGCCGGCTCTTCTGGCTGGTGTCTGCTAAACTGTCCAGTAGCAGAGTGGGAGATCAAAAGAGAAACCCAAAGCGAGCTATTTTCCTTATGAAACAAAGGCACTTCTGGTTTTTGACATAATGAGTTGCCCTGGGAATTTAGAGCCTTCAACTTACGTCCCCCGCTCCTTTCCTCCCCCCCAGCAATGCTCAAATGCAGAGCTGGGAAAAATGCAGAGAATCATAGCTGCCTTCTTTGCTGAAGGCTTACTTATATGGAGAACTCATAGAGAAATGAATATGAAATATCTGGGGTACACATTTAAATTGTCCTAATTTCCCATAGTAAAATTATTTTGTTATGCTCCTCTGAAGGGCTTTTTAGTCCCACTAAAGGTTAGTGCAGGAGAGTTGTTCAGCAGTAGCTTTCCAGGATTTTTCCCACTAGGTGTGTCTCAAGTCACTTTCCATATTTCACTGTTGGTCCAGAGACTACAAATTCTCAATTCATCGTTGGTGTTACCATTTTATAGCAGCAGCACTCAGAGTTTGTATCACAGTTTTCCTCCCAACCCCTCCATTTCTGAGAGGCAGGAGAAAGGGAAGACCACCGAAGCGTGTTTGTCGAGGACGGAGGGGTGCTGCTGGGGAGGAGAAAGGAGGAGGGTGCCCTCAGGAGCAGGTGGCCAGACTGGCCATGGGGCAACGTGACCCCACACGAGAATATTGTGGTTCCAGGGCTGGGCTTGCACACAGAGAACAGGAGCCCAGAAACCATGTGGCTCCTGCTGTTGCTGAATACCATCCTGCCAATTCTCCATGGAGGCCTCTGGTATGGGTTCAGCAGCTCCAGGCAGCCAAGGGCTCTCTGCATTGCTCATTTGTCCCTTGGCTAAAGCCTACTAAGCACAGCTCCATCAACAGCTTATCACATGCTCTGCTCCTCTCCCTGAGGCTCTCCAGTAGCACATGCCCTTTCTCCTTTCCCCCACTTCATGCACTGCTTAATTTGAGAACTGCTATTTCAGAACACTCTAGAGTTTGCTTGGCTTACTGCATGCAAGTGTTCCCTTCCCAAAGAACTAAAAATGTATTATTTTTAGGACCTGACAATTAAGGTAATTACAAAATAGCTAGAGGGAGGATGAGTTAGAGTTACGTCACCAGGACCACGCAATATCTCAGCAAAGATCAGTTCATCTCCAAAGTGTATTTGCAAGCATGTGTAATGTTCATGAGCTGGGAGCAACTTCTGCCTATAGGTAGTCTGATATTTTCCAGTATGAAAAATTCTTGTGACCTTTTATTTGCAAAGCTGTTTCAACTCCATTGTTTGCTATAGACTTTTCATATTCAAAGGGGAATGCCCTCAAGGTAGGAAAATGCCTTGTTTTCTTTGGCAGCAGCTACAGCAGGCTCTACCATTGAAACAGTTGGAGTTGGGAAGGGATAAGGGGGAGAGAGATAGGAGGTAAAGTTTCCTCCTTCAGCCCAAGAGGTTTGTGCCACCCAGGGTACGAAATATTTCAAGATGAAAGACGGAGACCTGAAGTGAAGCTCTTCCCAAACTATCCTCCAAATTCAGTCGATCCAGTTCCCTCTGCAGGGGCATCACCTCACACTTCCCGAATGTGTAAACCGGAAGAGATTTGGGTGACACTGAGTTACCTGGTCTACTCTCCTATATTCAGACCCAAAAGGCTGACAGCTTTCTACTCTTACCTGCTACTGGAACTCAAATGTCCCCTAATTCAAATGGTGGTAGACTGTGGTCAAGCTACAAACCTTCCTAATTGTGTGTGTGTGTGTGTGTACATATATACACACATGCACACATATATATGTATTCTCTACCAATACGTGAAGAAGCACAGGTGCAAAATAAAGTATTCAGAAGGGAGGTAATATCAGATTTCCTACAGGGCCGAATGTAAGGATATACATCAACATTCTAAATGCGGCATCTGTTGACTTCAGAGCGCTCAACATTGCCACTTTCAGATTCCTAATGCGGGGGCTTTTAGTAAGTTTTATTTATATTTGCCTAGTAAATTAAAAGAAAACTAATGCAAATGGTTGTGAATGTGTGTGTGTGTGTGTGTGTGTGTGTGTGTGTGTGTATGTATGTACGATACATATAAACTGTGTATTTATTCTTTCTAGACCCCTGTTTTTTCCCAGAGCAGCACAACCTGCTGCAGTTCTGATTTTGGAATTGGGTTGCTCTTTCCATTTTCTGATGTTTTGTCAGCCATAGTTTTCTGTTCTCACAGCACAAACTTGAGATTTCTATACCAGTTAGTTTGCAGTCACTATAATGATTATCTGATAAGCAGTGTCATCAGATAATTGGTATAATCCATGAACTTTAAAATCTTATCTTTCTCTCTCTCCCCAGTTCAGTATTATACAAGAGAAAACGAGAGATGCATATTGCTAAATAGTCACTATTTGTTTGCAAAATTGATGTGGCATGTAAAACAAATAATTGCACATAAAAATAGTACTGGTGCTCACAGCTATTTCTCTTGCATATGCAAACAAGGGATTTACACACTTCTAAGGTCATATTTTGCTTACATTAATGATCTTATCTTTTTGCACACTATATAGTGTGGAATTCCAAATAGATTACAGGGAACATTAGAATGTCAACACTATATATGAAGCATTTCAGCTTATGGCATACAATATATACTATTTACACAGCATGTGGAATAGCATATTCTAGTGATTAGAATTTAATTCAGGAATCTGTATTTCTTTTGATCATTTCATATTAAAAGCAGTTTGTTCATTCAGGGTGAATAGAAGTTTTCTGTGAACAAATCAACCGAGTTGGGTTAAGGAGCTGCTTCTCTGAAAGGAGCTGAGAAACTGGAAGACTATCACTGGAGGAGTCAAAAGGAGAGTCAAGGGACATTGAGCAATGTGGGACCACTTTTTAAGGAGGAGTTTTACTAGAATTGAAATATTCAGCAGTCAGTTACACTTTTCATGAAGGTAGGAGCAGAATAGTCTGTGTAGAGTGTAGACTTGGGACCAGCATCTCTTCTTTGTCCCATGCAGGAAAGGTGTAGAGGAATCCCTAGTTCTTGGATCTGAAACAAGAAAGTAAAACTCAGAGCGTGTTAATCTGAGGCGAGTGGAAAAGGGAGGAGGG
Organism: Dromaius novaehollandiae; assembly: GCF_036370855.1. Lineage (NCBI taxonomy): Eukaryota > Metazoa > Chordata > Aves > Casuariiformes > Dromaiidae > Dromaius > Dromaius novaehollandiae. Next base: position 138,866,794 of record NC_088099.1, on the reverse strand, counting down.
GAGGTAGGAGATGTGGGAAAAGAAGAGGAGGAGATGAACATTCATTTTTATTGTACTTTGAAAGGTGTGCCTAGGATTGATTGATGAGGATTGGGTTAAGTCATAATTGAGTAACAATTTAGTCATCAGATAATTATCAATTCTGACCTGATAATAGGGGAGGATAGGAGAAACTGTATGTTTAAGCAAGTGTGGCTTTGGTTGAGAACAACCGTCCATTACTTTTTTTTTTAATGTGGGCTACTTGACATTGGCAAGTTTTGCTTTGCTTGTGAAGGAATGCTTCAAACCCTAATTTAGCAGTTTTTCATGGTGAATTGACTCAAGATTTGACCTTGCTTCCTTTTTGTCCCCTCATCTACTTGTGCAGAGGTTGTTTGCACCACCATTGCTCATGTCTGTGGGTTGTTGGGATTTCCCTACTTTAAAAACACATTTCTCCATGTTATTAAGTTGATGCAAACTGCTGGCCAACTGTGAATAACAAACCATTCTCTGTGAGTAACTGAAGAAACCCTCTTTTTCTTAAAAAAACATTTTTAAGTTTATGTATGTGAGTTACATGGAAAGGGGAAACAAAGATGGAGTGGCCCCTATGTGAAGATTGAGCAATACTTACACTTACTAAAAAAAAAAACAAACAAAAAAACCCACTTCATCAGGAAGAGTTTTTTAAATCTTGATTGTGTTGTCAGGGTCTTTGCACTTTCTTCCTCTCCTCTTGTAATTCTGCTAACAATCTTTGGCATTGCTGGTAAAGTAACAAAATATAAAAAGCAGGTAATTGCATCAGGCACATACTTTTAAAAGCCCTTAGAATTCATTTTTTCCACCGTAAAGATAATTGCTTTAAACTAGCATAATGATAACAATAGTAAGCATTTCTGATAGTATTTAAAACTGCCTGCTGAGTCTTTCGAAAAGGTGAAGAAAAATTTCAGCTTGCCCTTAGCTCGTTTCCTAGCATGAATAGAGTCTAAGGTTGGCTATTTAGAAGAGAGGTTAGGGAAGAAGCTGCTATGCAAATACATGAAGTAATTTAGTCATTTCACATTTAAATAAGGAGTTTTTAACTAGTGTACATTTAGGTTCAGATTATCATTTATGAGTTGCATGACTTTCCCAAAACAGTGGAACAAAAGACTCCTTATAAATAATTTTAAAAGGTACGGCAATCAGGTAGGAGTATCTGTTTCACCATGTCATAATAGCTAGATTTTTTGTTAGGGTGTTTTTTAAAATGCTTCATTTTGGCTATCTTTTAATTACATTAATCCTAGGCAACAGTTAACCGAGTTCTGAAATCTCCAGTAAAGTGAACTGGAATGCATTGGTTTTTCATTCATCAGTAAGATGCTGCAATTATTGCACCAAAATTTTTGCACAAATATAATTAACATTTAAAGTCACATACCTAATGCTTATATCTTTGAAGTGTTAGATACATATCAGCTAATTAATACTCCCAATTTTGACTAGCAGAGTGGTCAAACAAGAATGGTACTTCAAGCTTTCTGGGGAGGATCAGCCATTTAGCATAGTTCAGTTCCCAGGAAAAAGTAGTTTCCTTTCCTCTTGTCTGCTCAATTTTTGAATTATTTTGTGCTCTGCTCAAATGCCAAGCCATATGACATCTTTATAATTGGCTGTGCTGGCACACAGTGTTGTGAAACTAATTGGGCAATGTATTTCTTGTCTGCACTTTTAGAAGGTTAAATCTTTGGCATATTGGTCTATGACTCTGGGTCATCTGAGAAACAAAATTCACTTTATTGTTACTGATTTTTCCCTTTCTGGTGTCCCACCATAATGATGGTGTCATGTGGAGAATCTTTTACAAGTATGTCTAGCATTTCAGGAAAAAGTATGCCCAGTTTGTCTATACTGACTCTGCCCCAGAATTACTTTTTTTTGAGCTACACTGGGGAGATTATAGGAAACTGCATCAGATATCAAGAGTACTAATAAAACCTTGGCTCTACCACAATCATGATAAAATTCTGAAAAGCTGCCTAATCTTTGTTGTCTGGCAGGAAGGAACTACCAGGTTGCTCTTGGAGATCCACTGATCTAGTGCAAACTCTTTTGACTTACTTAAGTTGAATATTGTAACATTTTTCATGAGGATTTTCAGTCTTAACAAGTATATAGAGCACAGGGTAGGAGAGGAAAACCCTTCAAAGGAGCTGGGGAGGAGAGTCATTGGAAATTATTTGCTACTGAGGAAGGCAGTACCTTTGGTGTACCCATGGGCTCTACGTTCAGGAACTGCTCTTGGAACTAGCTGCATATTTGAAATGGGTCTGTTTAACAGAAGTCTCATCCTACGTTTATTGAAGCTAGCAGACATAAATGGTGCAGGTTTAAAAATGGAATAATAATATGAAAGCCAGGAATTAGAAAAAATGCAATCTATCTGCCTGCCCAGGGAAGCAGGACATGGCATTCGGTCTCTTGTAGATCAGGAACCATTTGGCATGCGTTATTTTTTAGATGCAAGGGCAATGAGATGATTTTCTCCTTTGTTAACAATTAAAAATCACATGTGGTTTAAAGCAGGGCAGGGATATTTTGTGTGTGTATGTGCGTGTGCACGTGTTTGAATCTTCTGTAGAGAATGTACACATCTTATTTTGGTCAAGGAGGAGCAGAGCTTGGATATCCCCGATCTGCAGTCAGGCCAACATGTTCCTGCTTGTAAAGTTAGAGTAAGAGTCTGCTCTCTGTACATAGTGATCAAAACACAACCGAGATATGTTCTTAGATGTTGCTGCAGATTTCTCAAACTTAACTCAGACAAATGAGCAAGCTGTAGTGCTGAGGGCTAGAGCCAGGAGTAAAACCTGAGGTCTGCCTTTCTTTAGTCGTGCGTGTTGTCCTCTTCCGCGTTAGACCAACCTGCAGGATGACTTCTTTCACCGGGTGAATAAACTGTGAATCTGATTTGTTTAGAATTCTGAGGTCTTCTGCAAGCAGAACATAAGATATTTCATATTTAGAGAGGACATTTTTTGATAGGCTTCATTTTTCAAGTGTCCTTTAAGCTTGTGGATTACAACCTTTAAAACATCGCATCATAAACTGAATTGCAACAAACAGCTCTCAAAGGCTACTGGAGTTCAGAGAGAGGTTTGGGAAGTGACCAGTAGTTACGTGTTACATCGGGTGTTGTATACTAAGTGTCATTACCCTTGTAAGTATTTTCCCTTCCTCTGTGATGTTAACTCAAAGTGCAGATTTATAGAGAACACAGTGAATTGCTATTATCTCCATATGATGAAGCAGCCTTTTCAGTATGCAGATTCATGTATGGATAATGCTGTCCCTATCCGAGAACAAACAAATGCAGCATGAGTTGGTGCCGGACAAAGGGTGGAGGGAAGATTAGTCTCCCAATAATAATAAAAGCTCTGAGTTCCTGTCAAAACGAGGGTAGATAGCTCATTTGTCTTCATGCACTTCCTTGGTTAAAGACCACCTTTAGCATAGTGCTGGGGTTTTGTTTGTGTTTTCATTTTGCCTGCTACCTTCGTGAAAGGAAATATTTAATAATTTTTTCCCATAAATGTTTACCCGTAGCTCTCCCGAATTAAGAATGTCTCACTCTGCAGGAATGTGAACTAAAAACCAAATAAAGCTTGTAGGCTTCACAACACAGTCATTCGTGCCAATGCTTTGGCCCGTGCTTAGCGATGACCCAGAGTCTGACAATTTATATCCATTTAGTTCTTTAAAAACAGCAAACATGATTTGTTTTCTTTTTTTCCTTTAAATCAGCAAGAAAGATGTTATTGGTTTTGTCACAATTTCCTACTGTAAAATGTAGATGGTACCTCTTCAAAGAGGTAGTATTTTGCTTATTATGAAAAAAAATAAAAAAACCTATAGCCATCCCTACTTCTCACAAGTACAGAGGGATAAACTAGTGGAAATGGTGTGTGCAACTGTCTCATTTACCAGCTGATAAGCCTCAGTCTGACAGAAGGAAATGCTAAAGCTAATCTGTTCAGTTGAGTACAATATTTTGTCACTCCAGTATACGTCAACAGTTCCAGATGTCACTACAAGATTTTTAAACAAAATTTTGCCAAAATTGATCTCTAAATAAGATAGCCAGTAAAGCAGATCATTAAATAGTATCCACATTTTAAAATACAGAAAAATTGTGCAAATTCAGTAAGCTATCCAGAATATGCATTAGAAGCAAAACGAGCCAGAAATTGTTGCTGACACTTGGAGGCAGATTAAAATTTGAGATTGAAAGCCTGGTCTTTACTTTTGAAGATTGTGTTTTAAATATTCAGCGTTAGTAAACTACTTGTAATAGGGGATATTAGCTTATGTGCTTGTATGTTTTTTTTCTGTATGGCTGTAAAGGTATGCTGGTATTCTAAGAAGACTAAATGGACTTCAAAGCATGAAAAGTCGGAAGGTTTTGCAAGGCTTTTTACATGTTTTACTTTAGACTGATTTGCTGCGTTTCTGAAGCATTTCTGCTGTTACTTTTAAGTAGCTTTTATTTTTAAATTGGTCTGTCCCTTCTGCAGCTATACAATTAAAATGCGATACTGTTTTTTAACGTTACATCGTATGTTATCATCTGTATCAATATTTTGTATCAAAATTATTTCTACAAGGTGGGGGAGATTCAAACCAATATATCAAAACCAAACTAGAGGACAAACACTTGAGGCAGGAGTGTAGCGATGGACCTTTTGGAAGAAGGCCCATTTGTTTTTTTGCTTCATCTGGGTATGTCTGAAACTGTGATCTCTCCTTACAGAAGTCCATGATAAATTGTTCCCTCCCTCTCTAAACTGGTGTAAATTATTCTCTCTCCACTTCTGCCTCCTCCCCTCCCCACCCCGGGGAGTTGTCTTGCCACCACTTCATGCCATGGTGCCCCTTCAGTTGTGCTGGAACAGCCGCTTGTGGTACTGTGCTGTGCACTAAGTCAGCAAATGTTAAAAAAGAAAAATGATTTTATTTTTTCTTCTGAGATATATTTGTTAAAGCTGGATCGGTTTCCTGATCTGATCTGCAGTGCTGCCTCAACCTGTTTTGCTGGCACAGTTAGGAGGGAGGAGGGGGGACGGTGTGCTACAGCTTAGGAGTGGGAACGAATAGTGCAGGGCAGAAATTTCTTAATCTGGTCTCTTCACTCAGCTCTTCATAATATGAAACGATAGTCTCTGAATTTTTAGTTTGCGGATACTAGATGTTGATATGGCCCAACAAAGAGAACTTTTATAGTCTCCAGGTTTGATACAGATGTGCATCTATCTATGTATCTGTATATCTTATATGTGCATATGCGAAAAATGTTTAGTTTAAAATCTTGCTGCTCTTGCAGAACATGTAAAACACAAAATTCTGTGATTTTGCAGAGAAACACTTCAGTGGACATGATTTCAAGTTACTTGTAGTTGAGAAGACTTCTGTTAGAGGAAGCAAAAATGATTTTGAAATCTACAGAGCATTCAAATGCATGTCACGAGAAGCTGAAAGTTTTCCTAACTGGAGCTGGTCATTAAAAAGTTTAGTTTGTGGGGAAGTGTAGGTGGAGATGTTAATATTTCTTTCATTACTCAGCTAGAAATTTAAGAACAATGTAAATAGTTTGCCGTGTCCTAAGATTTCCTATGTTAAGTTTCAATCCAGAATCACTTTCCGTGTCACACACATCTTACAAAACAAGTTGTACGTGGAAGGCAAATTTGTCTGCCTCTAGGCAGACCAAGTATTCTGACCCCAAGCTTTGCAAATTCTGATTTTTGTTTTCTTTGGGCAGTTTTACTTAGCTTTATACAGTCTTATGTCATCAGAGAAAGTATACGTCTGTACTTCTTTTCACATGGCGCTCTTCTGAATCTTACCCACATACTGTAGACTGACCTTATGACAAATCATTGTATTTTGATTTGATTCTACAGATGTCATAGAAAGAACTTGAAAAGTCAAGGAAAAGGTAATCCTTGGCTTGCTGGCATTGCTCTATCTCTGGAAAACTTCTGGCTAACACTTGGTGAAGTGCAAAGCCTGTGTGGAAGTTTCTTGCTGTATGTTGAAATGCTGTTGCGGTATTGAAGGATAATATTCTTGCTTTCTGCTACAGTCACTTTGTGAGCAGTCATGCTAAGATTTTAAGTTGGTTTTGTGTGTTGTGTAAATGCATAATACTTCATTTCTGCCCAGTATAGGCTTCAAATAAGTTTTTTGAAATCTCTTTGTTTGATGCAAGTTACATGATTTGGAACTGTAAGATTTAATTTATGTATTTCCACAGTGAAACCATCTCTTTACATGTATACCAACATGCAAAACAAGGAAAGCATGGAGCTTGTTGTGATAAATTCTAGAGAAATTAGCAACGGTCCACTGTATAATTTTTATAAATCACAATTTACCAGGTCTAAATTTTCCAGCTAGGTCATAGCCTTGTAAAAGTGTGCATTGCTGGAAATATGTGACCAATACTTTAAATGTGAGCCAAAGCATTTCTAGCAGGCTTTATTTTAGGTATTTGAAGAAGAAAAGGAGACTTTAATGCCTTCGGAGATTTTATCTGGATGAGAAGTAAATAGGTAAAGGACATCTCTGCAATTCTGATGTAAATGCACTTCATTTCAATATTAATTATTCCTTCCAAATTGTGCAGTTTGGTCCCTTTTACTAAGGGATGTAGTGTAATGGATGGGACAAATGAAACATTGTCCATAGTTGACGCTTTATTTGTTTTCCAGCCTCATGTCAGGTCAACTTGCAGGTGAGAAAACTAGAAAGAATTTAAAATCCCCAGGATCTACCTCCACTCCCCTTACTCCACTGTGATGCTGAAATCATGCAACCATTCTCCACTACATATACCCAAAGTTTCAACCACTTCATAACTCTTACGCAGTGGCCAGAGTTAGGCGATCTTTTCTGGCAACTGTAGTTAACTGAGTCAATGAAGCAAGAAGATCAGTACGGTAATGGTTATAATGCTAATATTTTACAGTTATAACAGCATCTTCCATTTGGGTGTTTCTAAACCTGAATAAAGCAAGCTGTGTAAGCCCTGTTGAAATAGATGAATTGTCACTGTTGCTCCACAGGTAAACAAAAATAATGAGGATGGTGCTTTTCCAAGCGTGTGTCCTTACAGACACCAGTACCTGCTCTCTAGGTGTTGAAGTAGCCCAGTTTTTTAGAAGTGACAAGCTGTTTCTACAGCCTCCTGTTGGAACAACTGCAGAGGGTGTTTCTCTTTAGCACTTGACAGTTGTTTGCTTTCTTACAAAGGTTTATAGCACTAATGCTAGAGAAGTTAACCAGCATCCCAAGGCAATCTGTGTTGATGAGCAAAGATTTCTATTACTCTGTTGATAATTCTTGCATGTAAAAGGAAAATAACTTCCATTCACTTTCAGGTTCTCCTGCCCTCTGTACCATAATCTTTTGTTAACTAATGTACTTTAGCTAGAAAACTGTATTGCCCAATAGAGAAATGTAATTGATTCCTACAAATCTCAGTTAAAAAATCTTGCTAACCAGATAGTGTTGTTGGTTTCTTAGTATAGCTGTATTTACCAAGTGGGTATGTCTGGGTCCGCATCCCTTAAAAATAATAATTATTATAACACCTTAATAATCATTATAATTTAAAAATAATAATTTAAATATAATTTTAAAAATATAATTTAAAACATACAAAGGGTACACTTTATAAGGGCTGTAATACATTAACATGCCAACTGTAGGATTAAAACTAGTGTATACACTGCAGAGCATTAAAATGAGGAGTAGTGGGAATCTTTCTTTGATAGCTAACTTTGAAATCTGGGGTCAGTATGTGCAAAAGGGTCAGTACCTGTGACACTGAAAAATACATGTGGTATGGTGGATTGCAAGGGAGGAGGAAACAGGGATGGGAAAAGGGAAAAGTTATGAATTCAAATTGAACAAGTGTAGGATGATAGTAAATGCTCTTTTGGTGTCCAATTCCAAATCAGATGGTATCATATTTGCTTGCCCTACAGGAACATAAATCTTTGACTCTGCTGTAGGTAAATAACTCTTTGCAGTTTAAAAATTTAATTCCTTGTACACCCTAGATGTGCAGTGTATAATTTTCAGCGTTGATTTGGCTGGCAACCTGGGAAGTGTTTGCCTTTCTAAAGAAAGCCATCTCTCCCTATGGTCTTGTTCTGCTGCCTTTCAATCACTTTTTCAACTTCCAGGCTTTTTCTTGGGCGTTCTGTCTCGTCATATCAGGTCAAGCTGGGATGAAACTGTTCCCCTGAAACAAAATGCTTTTTTGTGCCTTTGCAATTACCTGCTTGGTGTAACACTATATGAAATGATGCATATACTTAGATATATGTAGTTACAATTAGCTGTGTGCTTAAAGAATGTCTTTTGGTCAGGAAAGGCAGGTCTGTGGTGAATTAGACTTCCATAGAAATAAAAAGATTCCCAAATCTAGTTCTGTGTGTGGAATATATTTATCATATTTTGTGGGACTGCAATTAAGAGAACATATTTACAACTGGTTTAAAAAAAGAACAGTGAGATAAGGTTCACACCTGTTGCCATTTCAGAATGAAAATTAGTGCCGATTAGACACCCAAATGGCGTCAGGCAGGTTGTAGTTATCACCTCTTCTCCAAGAAAACTCCCTTGAGTATTTTTCGCCTTTCTTGCTGGAAATGCAGTTCTTTTTTCAGAGTCAGCACTGCCTACTACCTGGCAGACCGCGTAGATAATGTGAGGAAAAGGCATGGGTGGCAGTGGGGCCCTTGGCTTAGTTAAACTCTCAGTGGGCTTTTCCATCAGCTGCCAAAAGCAGAGCTTTGCCCAGCTGCCCCCAAGTCCTCAGAGGCATTTGGGCAGGTTGCTGTACTGTACACACAGCCGGGGAGCTTTGTTTCAGGTACACATGAATACAGCAGTCAGTTATATTATCTTTTCTCAGAGTCAGGACCTTGAACCGACCTCAATAGAGCCGGGAACACAGCCGTACTTATAGTAAGCCATAATGCAGGCAGTACCAACTCCTTTACTTTTCCTTTATTTTTTTAACAATCGTTAAAAGATGTAAACACAGAAATTCATTCCTATTTTGCATAGTTTTGTAACTTATGATTTGTGTGTACCACAGTTTTATTGTAGCTTCTATATTACATTTTCTTCTCTTACTGTTCAGCATTGCTTCTACTTATAGGCATACTACATAATTATTCTTTAATATGTTGGATAATAATGTTTGGTCAAACCATAGCCTTGAAAAATAATAAATAGTTACTGTATTACAATTTTGAAAAATACTTCTAGGAAAAATAGTTGAGAATTTTTCAGAGAAACAATTTTCTGTCAGATCATCTTAGAAAAAATGAAAACTGTCTAACGAAAAGCTCATCACAACCAATTGAAAACATGTGAAATTGCTGAAATGCCATGTTTTGAAACAATGTAATTTTCCTACTCTAAAACCACTTGTTTAGAAATTCCATTTCAGTTATGATTTTTAACTTATTTTTTAATTGGTAAAACAAAATGCTTAGATTTATCCAAGTGGGATTAATTTACTGTGTTTTTATTATATTTTTGTTTTGTTGATATTTTCACACTTCTTGCTACAATGGAAGTCAGCAAAGGTTTTTGAAACGTGGCTAGGCTTTGAAGCACGTTTTATTAAAAATACAGGCATTTTGTCTCCTGTTCTTGCGAATGCAGTTGAGAGGATTTATCTGGATTAGTTTTAGAATGCTTCAGTATTTAATTTAGGCTCTTTTGGTGCTCCACCTTAGGGGTACATGAGTACATAGTGTTGTACGATTCAACATTACCGTTGTCGGGCACTACTTGGCAGCGGAGATAACTCCACAAACAATATGTTGCATGACTACGGATAATGCCTAAAACTCCGTGGCCTGGATTTTAGGCAAAATCTCATTTTTATGTGGCGGTTCTCCATGTATTTAATTACATGTCCCGTAGGAGAGAATGCTCTTTAGGCAACCTTCAGGTCTTCACCTCGTGATTCCTGAATGTTTTGTTCTGGGTGTGAGGATCAAGTCAGGCTGAAGGAAGGGGGCCGGTAGCCTGGTTTGAGACCCTCGACACAAACACATCCTACTTGATGGAGAGCCTCAGAAGGAAAAGTCCAACCGCTAAGAAGCTGACAGTACGCCAAAAACACAAATGCTAGCCCTGTTGCCTGTTGTTAAGAAGAATAAGGAATAGCAACCGATGTTTAAATGGCTCACTCCTGTAGGCCAAATGTTTGGTCTGGTGTTGTGATGCAGTAATTCCCAGATGCTCCAGTCAGGATCAGAGCTTTCCTGTGTATGGGATGCTCTGCGGGCCCGTAGAAAAAGTGGTCCCTGCCCTAACGCTTACTCAATTCAATATAGTCAAGTCTCAGAGAGGGATTGTGTGACAGGAAGCAGAGGATGAGACAACAAATGTAACAATATGAAATACTATCAACAGGAAACTGCACTTTTTAAAGACAAAAGGTATCCTGTTACCTTGGCTGTGATGTTTTATCTCCTGCTGGCCCGGAAGGGGTGATGCCTAAGGACAATCCAGATGCGAGGGAAGAGGCGCTGCTGTAGCTGCTGCTCTCTCTTCAAGTCTGTGCTGAGTCAAGTCAGAGCCAGTGACACCAGCGTGGTGGTAGGAGAACAATGCGCTATTGTTGATCATCTTTTGGATAAGGCACAAAACCAGCATCTTAACCACAGAATATTAAGTCACCTCTTCTGGCATGAATAGATAGCTTTACTAATGGATTTAATCCGGTTCTAATTTACATGATTATCTTTTGTCTCTCTGAACTCTTCCTGTAGTTTTGATTAGACGTGATGCTTTTTTTCCCCCTTCTTCAATATTTGAAATAATGAGCAGAAACTATGCCTGACTGATGTTTGAAGAGATTCTGTCTTTAAGGATGGTTTTGGTTTTGTAGGAGGAAGAGGAAATCAGAATCAAGTATACCATGCACTTTGGTCAGTGTTTGATTAGAGTTATTATCTTAGATCCCGTGTAATCACTGATTTATGGTAAACAGTGTTATAACACTGACCATTTTAGTAACACCTTTAAATAAAACAGTGTTCCCTGTGCATGAGAAATAAAATAAAGGCTATCGTCTGTATAGGATAATTGTGCTAGAGATGCTGTAGCAGAGATTTTCTCTTTTAGGACACTTTCCATTAGCACAGACAATATTTGAAATCTCTGTATGCATCAGAAGATAACCGAAGTGATGAAGGAAATGAGAGGTTCTCTATGCATGTCTTAAGATTATCCAATTAAATGCCAAAAACACACCCCAAAAAGCAGTACATGGTGTATTTAACATTGTTTTCCATCCATCGTGTGCTATGCTGCAGGTTCTGATCCTGCTAAAAATGATCCCTTGAAATTATGGGGAGTTGTAAATGTGATTATAAAATTATTTCAGTGTTTGTATTTGATCCTTGTTTAGTGTTAAGTGTAGATAGTTTAAAAAGAGGAACATGGAATTTGCGTAAATGGTTGAATTAAATCAAGGTGGTGGAACAGTGCCAGCGTGTCCAGGTGTTTTCTCTGCCTGCTTTACAGCATGAAATGAAGCTCTTTGAGATCAATGGAAAGATGGTTTTTTGAGTGAGTTTTGGATAATGGCCCAAACTTGCTGTTTCTTTGAAAGTAATTTGTAAACCTAAATAGCAAAACCGGGATTTCTCATTTTGAAAATTTCAATGGGAACATGTAAGGTGTAACAAAATCTTCTATTTTTTATTTTCAAACTGGAAAAATTGTTGACATCCACACTTTCAGATTTTTTTTTAATCGGCAAGAAGAACGCTCTCTGTCAGTAATGCTCATATTTCATTTGTAGAATTATAACAGACAAGCATTTTTCCCTGAATCTCTTAACTACCAGAAATACAGAGAAGATCAAGGTGTGAGAAAGGAAGTGGAAAAGAGGTAGTATCAGAACATTTCCTCCTGGTCTGTTTTCTTCACCTTCTACATTTTCCTCCTGCTGTTGGTTCATCTCCTAATGATCTCCCATCAATTCATCTCTTGTCCTCATTCCTTTCAGCTGAGACATTCCCTCCTGAAATAGGATGTCAGATGGTGGCAGATGGTTGCTGCCCGGCATGGGGTCAAAATGTGGGGACAATCAAAGGGAAATCTTCCATTGTATGTGGATTATATCTGCAGCCTAAACTACTTAGATTTACTGCTTCTCCTCCTGTGCACAGGAGTTTCTCCAAGAGGCAGAGACCGTGGCACCACCACGTTCTCCTCTGGCTTCCTGAGGGAGGAGCTTTACTGCAGTACTTTGCCTCTCCCCTACTGTTCTGTGGCTAATAACTGCTCTGCTCCCAGCTGTATCATCTTGGCCTATGCGAGGTCTTTGAAAGTGTTGTAGACCATGTGTCAATTTGGGAGAAATCTGATGGACCAAACTCAACAGTCCTAAGAGGGCAACTGCTTCTCCTATGCAGGTCACAGCATTGGGCGAGAGGAGGTTAAATGACAGAGTGCCCATGGAGCAAGATGAAGTTTTCAACAGCAATCATTTCCTACCAATACTGGCTCTTCCAGTCTCAGCTGGAGACATACTTGCCCTTCCAGTCTTGGCTGGAGGTCACAGTGGGTTAAGTGGTGGACTGGGGGGAATAAACCCTACACTGCTCCTGTGCGATGGTTTTTTAGGTTAGAATCTGGCCCTGGCGTGCTGATTGCTGCCTCCCAAGTTCAGTTTCTGTAAGGGGAAATAGGACTGCCTTGTTCTGTTCAGTCACTTCAGAAGTCACAAGAGCCAAGTTAATTCAGCAGTTGTTGCAGAGGATTTAAAAAGAAATGCAAAATTAATTAAGATCTCAGGGGGAAAAAAAGCTTTAAAAATATAAAAATGTCATGTGTAAAATATTCAAACTTAACTTACCTGAAAATGAGCCTCCCCTTTAGTTACCTACCAAGACCTGATTTTACGTTTTTGCACTTGATGACATTGGTTGTACAGAAAACCCAGAATCTTAGACTTGGAGCTTGCAAGAGGAGTAAAAATAAAACAAGGAAACAGAATATTTTCCTTCTCCTCCTGCAGTTTTGCAAATCATATATTTTTGTGATTATAAATAGCTAAATCAACAAACTTTTACTGACTGGGGATGTTAAGCACACTTTCATTATTGACTTTCAGTACTGTTTAAATTCCTTAGTGCTAAAAATTAGAATTCCCTTTAGAAAAGCTTGTAGCTTTTAGCAGACTGAGTTGGACTCCCCAGTAATAAGTAGTTAATAGGTAGAATGTGGTGACTCCAGCAAAACAAGATAATCGATTCCATCTGCTTTGCTAATTAATCATCCTTAATATGCAAAGTCAGGGCCATGGTGAATTTGCACAGGGAGCATATACTTTGAAAAAGAGAGTAATAGTTTATTACTTCACTGTCAGTCGATTACATGCGTGTTTCTGACTTACGTTTTTTCCCCTCACGCAGAAGAGCCCCCAGCTGCATTAGCTAATCTATACATCCAGTGCACTGTTTAATGAGGCTGCAAGGACCCCACAGGTCCCAGGTTTTTTAACCAGTTTTGCTGCTTCTTGTCAGAAAAGGAATAGTTAAAGGAGGTGAATAGAGCTCTCTGTTTGGGACTTCAGTTTTCCAAAATAAAATGTGAGGGAAAGGTCTCATTCCATTTTGGCATCACTTTGTTAAGTCAGTTTAAGCCAAGAAAGATTGTTATTCCATGCTGTTTGCTGATAGTAGAAAGTTTACATATTGAATTGGACTTTTTCCCCCCTCGGAGGAGAGAGAAAATCGCTACGAATTTAAGGGACCAACCTCTCATTCGCTTTGCAGAAGAGATTGTTCTGCTGACAACTCATCAAGGAGGGGGGGGAGAGAGGGAGAGAAAAAAAAAGATAAACAGGATTAACTGTTTACTTTAAGTGAGCAGAAGTCTGGTTGTTTTTCAGAAGAAGAACACAATGTACTGTTGTATCTGGTTTCCAGCGTGGTGTTTATCGTAGTGCGGCGTGCGGCGGTTGGTAGAGGGCCGCGAAGGCAGCCCGCCCCCTCGCAGCGCCCGCCGGCCCGCTCGCTCGCTCGGCCCTGCCCGCGCGGCCGCCGGCCAGCGCCGGAGCGGCGGCGGAGCGCGCTGGCCCGGCCGATTGCTGCGGCCTGACACGAGCTGACACTGACCCGCAGGGAAATAACGGGGGCCGTTTCCTAGAATTCTCGATGGGCTGCTGGGAACCGCTGCCATAGCCTTTGTAAACAGGCCGCGTGCACACGCGGACCCGCCGCCGCCCCCTGCGTTAGCAACGCACTACGAAAGGCAGCCAGTGAGGGAGAAAAACAACATGGGGGGAAAAGCAGAAACGGCAGACCCTCCAAGAAAGAATAGAAAGTTGCCCTTCTGCCAGAGAAGGATCCCCAGCGAGCTTTCACTTCTGCTTTTCTTTGCTCCTTGTTCTGCTGTTTATTTTGATGATTTTTTTCTTTCTCTTTTTTTTTTTTTTTTTTTTTTTACTATTTCAGTGGGATGATGTGGCATTGAGACAGCAGCATGTCTTCTTGAATACAGCAGCTCCCTAAGAAATCCTGCAGTGTTACAATATTTCATTTACCTTGCCCGTTCACTGAAGAAGCACGCGCGTAACGCTGTACTGTCAGGAATGCATTTTAGGATGTTCTCTGCCTTCCAAAATGAGCAGGTTGTTTTTTTTTTTTAAGTGCTCACTTGATGTTTGGTTTTTTTTAATAAAATCTTCTAGGAGCCCATTCATAGTCTATGCGGTTTAGAAGTAAATCTAGTGAATCCACAAATAACATGTTCTTGAAAGATAAGCAACACCACTGCTGCTGCTGCAGTGTTCTTGCTTCATTCCAGATGCTGTCATTCTGCTGAGAGCTTGCATGGAGGAGTTCAGACTTTTCTGAGTCCTGTAGCTCAGAAGGAATAGGTTGCTACTGCAAGCCCGCTATGTATGTGTCTGTAGCTTCCTCTCCCAACTGAAATGGGATCCGGCGTATAGAACAGACTTTTTGGACCTGTCCTCCTAGTTATCACCATATTATTCAGCTCTTGTTTTCAGATCACCCTTTGAAGGCAAGGCTTTTATTCTGATTTTTATGTATAAGGAGATGAGGCATGGAGAGTTCATATCACAGCAAACATGATGTGAAATGTTGCCAGAACTATCAGTTTAGTGCTGGTTTTCTTAGAAAGGAGGGTGCAGAGCACCTTGCAAAGAGAAGATCTTTTGGCAGTACCTCGCTGACTGTTGGAATTCTTGGATGCCAAAACAGTAATTAAAAAGTCTTCAGATAATCAAAATAAACAAAGAACCCCTCCTCAGATTCATAGATAAGTACTTTAAGTGGCTGCATGGTAATTACATGTTATATTTGGAACAGGATTTTTCTATTGGAGATCATCCATAACAGAGACTTGCAGTTTTCAACTGACTCTAAAAGTTTCTTAAATTGTACACTTTTCCCCTTGCTTAGGAAATCTTGATGTACAGAAGATGTATTTTCTCTGAATCATGTAACAAAATAAGCAAGTGATTGTAATGGGAATCTGTGGCGAAGTGGTGGTGCTGGGGACACTGAGGAGCATGAGCAGCATCCTTGCTACCAGTATAGTGAGTCTGAAATGAGCTAGGATGATCTAATGTACTTGCTTTTTTTGTTACCGCCCAAAATCTTTTTCTGTTTATGTAACAAACTGAATGGAGTCTATCTTAGAAAAACGAACATAAATTACATGCAGTTTCAGCATGGTAAGGAGGAGATGTGTAGGTAGTTTGTGGCAAGGAGGGCCTTCCTGGTTTGTTGAGGCTGAACCTTATCCAAGCTTTTAGCCAGTACTTAGGAAGTTATTTTCCTTAACTTTCTGTATCTCCAAGACCAGCTATTACTATAATTTTTTGTTTATATAGTATAATTATTTTCAGTGAAAACTATTAATATAGAAAAATTGTAATATTCCTTTAGGAATGTGAGATAATCGAGGCAATCAGATGATAGCGAAGATATTTGTCAAAAGCAGTTCTGTAACTGTTTGAAATTATAGCTTTGGCTCCATATTGTGTTTGGGTGGACAACAGGAATGTCCTTTTATCGTTGTAAATGTTTTGTTTACTTTTGAGTAAAATTTTGCATGCAAATAAAATATACACATCAGCAGTTTAATGTTTGGAAAGTGCACTTAGAGGCAGCGTGGGTTGGGGAGTTTAAACAGTTCATTTGGTGCCATATAAAAACTTCATAGAAAAAATGTTTTGCGCAGAAAAATTGTGAAGTCTGAAGCCATTGGTTTCATTGCAAGTATCAAAAGTCCTCTGTTTTTGTGCTACACCCATTCCCTAGACGTTGTATTTGCTTCCCACCAGGCAGGCAGTGTCTGACATTTTGAATGGGGAAATTTAAAACGCTGCTGAGCTCCGCTCACTTCGTGTATGTTCTGCCTTCCACAGGCGGTCATGCTGATATGGTTGGCCCAGGTGGGTCTCTTCCTGCACTTAACTGCATGACAGCAGTTGCCCACATAAGTCTTGCTTCTTCAGGCCGTAGACAGAAAATAGTAGGTGGAAGAATTAGCCTGAATGAAGAAATGGTAAAGGCAGTCATCAGTGGGAGACTGATGAAAGATCTTGTGGAAGTTGCATTTGATTCTCCAGTTTGTGTTGAAGTAATTGACGATTCAAGGAAGTGAATAAAAATAATCTGAAGTTATTTTATAACCGCTGTCACTCTTTTTCATTTTTTAACGTAAGTATAAAAATGTAATTAACTAGGAAAATACAAAATTATGGATTTGGCGTAGCTACTGTAGTGAGTTATTTGCAAAATGTGTTATGTAAATACTCTGTAATGCATATGTTAAGAAGTGCCTGCAAAAAAGGAATCTTTTCCTGAGACGGGGAGGCCTCTCTTACATATTTTCTATTTCAGATGCTGAGATAAGACTTGCTTATTTCCCTGGTGATAGTCCTGTCACATGTGCAGCTTCCACCAATGCTTTTGTAAAGACAGACTGGCTCTAGCTGGAGAGAACTTGCAGATCTGGTGTCAACTGCGTGCTCTGTTCCCTCTCTACCAGGGACAGCGTTCTTGAACTGTCTTCCCCTTTTTTTTCCTTCTGAGTGCTCTCTTAGTTGTCTAATAAAAATGTACATGATCATAAACTCTACTTTTAAGTGATTTTAAACCTTCTATTCTCAAGGCAAATGATTACCATTTCAGTCATCTCGGTACTTTAAACCAGAGCTGCAGCTGGGGTGCCCAAAATGTCTGTGCTTGGAGGGAGTTGTGGTTAGGACTCTGCTTGGAGCCTGGCGTTCCCCTTCTATAAACTACAGCAGTGCTCCGCTTGTTTTCCTACCTGCGTACTTCAGTGACCTAAGTGTTAAAAGGGCTAGTCAATGACACTGCGTCATTATTTTTTATTTGTATCATTCAAGCCATAGTTATTGCAGCTCTGTAGAGCTTCTCTGGCCATTTCCTGCCAGCAAATGGCATGGATTTCAGCGCAGAATGGTCTGAAACTGGAGGGGACAAAGAAGACGGCAGCACGGATGTACTGTTGGAAACACGAAATATGAAATGGAAACGTGAAGCAATTTGTGAGCCGGTGAATATAGTGCCTTTTACAGGACACTCCTTACGGTGTTACGGAGTGACAAAAAAGTAGATAGTTGCCCCTTTGTGTGCCTGAGCTTTGATTTTTCAGCAGTAGTACAGGTATGGTAAATGCAAGGACTGCGTAAGGTAGGGATACATTAAATCCTGGCAGGGTGGTGTCCTGCAGGTTACAATGTGAATCTAAACCATATTAGCAGGAGTTAATCAGCTCCGCCTTGAGACCTGACCAGACAAGTTGCTGAATTGGAGTTGTGTAGGTAGAGTGTTGTGCCTCTGGTGATTAAGAGAGAGGGGAGTTTTGTTTATGTGTGTTTATGTATGTGTGCTTTATGCCTCTGCTAGAACCGCACCTCAGGGAGATAAGAAGTCCTCTGACAAACAAAGGAGCAGCAGCTGCCTCTTGGATGGTTCAGATAAAGAAGGAGCAAATATCAGAGTTGATATAATTCAGCTAGTTTGCAGGCATTTCCCTGATCCTTCCTTTTCTCTCCCTTCCAAAGAAACAGTAACTCATGAAGTCCCTTCTGAGCACCATGAAGGATGTTGCACTTGTCTGTCTGTCTTGCTTACACCGTCTTGCTTATGCTCTACTGGGCATCTCAGCTATGAATGTGTAAAAGCTGGTGTGGTCCACATGGTTGTCCTGCTCTCCTAGGGTAAAACAATTATTTTATTAGTTAAGATTTTTAAAGACAAATCTCTGCTGCTTGTTCTCACAAGACACAGTAAAGGCCATCACAGTGCTGGCTTCCCTGCACTCGCCACCTCTTCCCCAACCAGGTGCTCCTGTTGCTTACTCCTTCCCACTGGCCACTCAGGAAGCTGGAAAGTGGCTGTTGACATAGGCATAAAGTGAGGATTTTTCTCATTCTTACTTAGCCAGAAAGTCAGCTGCCTGGCAGCTGTGGATATGTATGATTTTTCATGCATAATAAAAGTAATAGTAAAAGAAAGTTTTACTCTTTCCCCATAAGGAGTGACTAACCAGGAGAGGGGCATGGCAGTGTAATCCTGTAATCCTCTCCAGATTTCCACTGAGAAACATTTTGTCCTAAATATCAGCACAGTGATAGAAATAATGCAGAGTAATCAGCCTCATCTTTCCCCTCCCCCCATCCTTGCTCCTGGCTATTAGCAAATTAACAAAATCTTCCCAAGCTTTAGCATGAGGCTTACTGTGTTATTACTTAAAAGAAAAAAAGAAAGGCTAATCTCTGCCTCCTTTCTTACCATTCTCTATCCTCACCCCCTTTGTTATTACCAGTGAGTCATACTTCACCTTTCCCTTACTCTGCGTCTCCCACAGGCGCTCCTCTCCTGGCTTTCACGCCACCCCTCCGTCCTGAAATGATTTTTCTGTTCCTTTGCATGAGGAATTTCTGTTTCCAAAGCCATCTTTAAAATTCAGTTCTTATGCAGGGCTTTGCATCTTGTTGGCCAAAAAAGAAAGATCGTTCTTATTTCCTCCCTACCACAACCACCACTGATAAAAACAGTGATGTTCCCCTTCTCTTTTCTAACAGCTCAGTAGCATGCATACTGGCAAACCATTAATGAAGGCTGGTTTTACCTGATTAACTTACTCAGTACAAAAGCCACGTTTTATAGAAAAATTGTTTTGCAATACATGCACGCACAAATAATAAATACTGAATTCCTGGGGGCAAATAATTTTTTTTTGGATTTGCAGCATGCCTTCTAGTTTAGATGTGGGTTTTCTCCCGGGTGGTTAGCTTCAAAGGGGGCGAAAATTGTGTGACAGTCTGTTGCTTTCATCGCTATTAGACTTGCTGGTAAAACTTCATTTGCGAGAACATTTGCTGCAATATGGGAGCAACACTGCAATGTGAGAAAATAATACAAATCCACTTTTCTGGAAATAAAGTGAAATTAAGGAAAACACAATAGTGTTGAAGAAGTTGAGGCCTTGAATCAACAGCCCCTGAAAGCCACTCTGACCTACATGCCATTGGCAGTGATGCCAACAGCATGTGTCAAATCCATAAGAACAGAAGCAGTTGCAGAGAACATGAGAATGATCCTCTGAATGCATTGCTGAATTCTGTTGGGTGATTCACCTGATATCCTTGTAGCCATTAAGTAGGAAAATCAGTTTTCACTCATTTAAGTATCTATAGCATTAGCTATTTAACTAGTGCAAGACAGATCAAGTGCTGTTAAGAATATTTCAAGTTTTTGTCATTGTTTCATTTGAACTTTTTGTTAAACAGTGTCGAAGCAGGGAACATTTGTTCATAAAGTTCCATTCATAGAGTTAGTTTGGGGTGTTCCTTATCTTTTAGTCCAAAATTGTATGTCTGAAGTTTCATTGAGGAATTCTGTCCTCCAACTGAGTGGATATGTTCATTTCATTTTAAATGCATGTTGGAGAAATCATGTCTACCTTTGGATGCCCTTAGAGTGAATGTAGCATGTTGGATGTGTGCTCACATGTATGGTCCTAACAGGGCAAAAGCATTTGGACCATGGTGCAAGAGGTTCTGCTGCACTGTGTTTCTCCATTATGCCAATGATCCTGAACATGGTACTAGTATGAATGAGGTTATTAGTGATGTAAGCCTCAAATTACACACTTCTGCCTCTTTTTCTATATTCCAAGCAATGGCACAGTCATACGATGACCATTCTCCTGTCATATGATCAGCAATGTTCATGCTACATACACTAGAGAGCTTGAGTGGGAACTTCAGACTTCCAGTTCAGCCTGGAAAATATGTCCTTGCCTATAAGTAGTTCTCTACGCCATTTGGATTATACGTCCACAGAGTTTGTTTTCAGGGAGCTGATCTGACTACAATTGGGGTTTTTTTGGCTGTAGTGTTATTTTGGTGAGATCAGTTTGATAGCCTAGCCGTTTATGTTGCCCCAACAAAGGGAGGGAAACATGGAAGTTGCAAACCGGGAAGTTGAGACTTCCATGTCTGACAGCAGCCAGCTCTTTGCTTGGCTTGAAAGGACTGGGAAAATGTACTTTTGGTGACTGAGGTCTTCAGCACCAACCAAGTTAATTTTATTTGGGCAATTAACTTGTCCCAGAAGACTTAATGTGAGCCTGGTGCCAGCTAGTCTGAGACTTACTTGCATTTGGTTATGTCTCACTAAGGATATGAGAAAATCAGTTCACAGTTAAGGGGCTGCTGAACACAGTTAAGACATTTGAGAGACAAACTCAGCTGGCACTTGCTTGCTTCAAAATATGAAGGCCTGATTTTTTGCAATGAATGATCATTGAATATTTTCTTACCATAAGCAAAACTGTTTGCTTTTTTTTTTTCCTGTTCTCCTCAGTCTGGTTTTCAGAAATGTCCAGAACATACTACCCCTGTTTTTCCAAACAAAACAATGAGAAATTTCAGTCTAATCAGTTAAAGCTTGACAGAAGTTTTTAAGTGACTGAAGGGTCCTAAGATGGAAAGCGGCAGGCAGCCGTAGTTACTCTGCTTCTGGGCCATCATGTTCATAACACAACGTACTCTTTGTTCTGTTGAGCTGGAGATGATCTTGTGATACTTATCCGCAAGGGATCTCCTTGATTATTTTATACAGGAAATAAAAAGAGCGATAAAGCTGTTGAAGACACAGGTTCGTCACTGGCTCTCTGGGCTGGGAATGTCACTCATCGCAGAGCTGAGGGTACCTGTCTTTCCAGCCTACACATCACTACAGCTAGAGATACAGGGAAAACATAGGAGCCTTCATTTATGTTCAGCCTTGCCACTCCCTGTCCCTCAAAACCAGCACCAGAATGTGAAAAAGGAGGGCTCTCAACTGGTGCCTTTGCAGCTGCTAATGCCAGGAGGGCTTTGAGGCTGTATCCTGTGCAGGATACAGCCCCCTCAAGGCTTTAAGCCAGTCAAAGGTAGACAGTTCATAATGAACAAGGAAACTGTGATTAATGGTCTTCCATGTGCCTAAGCTCCCCTGCTAAGAAAATACATAGTTTTCTTCCAGAGAGGTGCAGGAGCTCACTTCATTTTAAATGAAAGAAGTAATAGCTACCCTTGGATGTTTTTGGGATGCATCTGATACATTATGTGATGTGCTCCCAAAGCAGTTGGAGTTGGCTTGCTCAGGAAAAAGGTAGTTTTGCCATGCACTTTTAAAATCAGCAGAATTTTGCTGCCCAGTGCATTCCTGAATTTTAGTCAGAAACAAGATGCTTGTGCTACCCTCAGAGGTAATTCTTGTTTCCCTTATGAAAAGTTTCTGTGCTTCACTGCTTCTTTCTGGGACAATTAGACCAATCTTGTAGACAGCAGCGTCCTTCCCCCTGCGCTCCATGACTCATGCTATCGTTGCTACAGATTAGTATCTCAGGTGCAGAATCTTGTGAAATGCATTTCTGACTATCTAAATGTATGACATCCACTGATTTTGCCTTATCTGCTATGACAGTAACATCTTCTAGAAATGCCAGCAAGTTGGTTAAGCAATACTTCCCAGCATTGGTCTCATAAATTGCTTTAATCAAATGGTCTGTTTAGCAGGTTCTTTAATTACCTCCTTAAAATAGTTCCTCTGGACGTCTTCATACTGAAAATTGAATTTACTAATCTGTAGTTTCATGTTGGTATTTCTAAAAAAGAAGTGAAAAAATTTGACATTTCACTGTTTTTGAATCCTCAGAACTCTTTTAAATTCAGTGAAAATGTAATATTTATTCATTTTACCAGTTTCGTTGTTTGTGATTATTACTTGTGAAACATGTTGCTTTGTTTACTTCTAAGCAGAATTTGTATGTTTATATGTAGTACGCACACACACGCACGTACACACACACACACACACACGCACGCACGTATGCATTTGCATCATTCCTCTGTCCGCATTGCAGAATTCACCTCAAGTTAGGCAAAAACTCAACCTTCTTTCTTCCCAACCACATATTGCTTTGCAGTTAGTTTATCTGCTCCCCAGTGCAAGCCTTTTATTCTTGTTTTCAGTCATGCTTCACTATTTCATTCATGGGCTTCATGCAAGTATATATAAGAAAAGCTTTAATGCTGTTGATTTTGTTTACTCATACCAGTACCAGTATTCACTATTTAGTAGGAATTCTCTAGTTATTGTAGTATTGCAGGCCCTGTTCTGAAGCTTGTAATACAATTCTTAGAAATTTGCTAACTAGTTTGTTATGAACGGAAATAATTCAGTAACAGAGGAATGTTTTGCAGGTTGTGCCTCCTTGTCCAGGATGCCTATGGGATGTTCAGTGAAGTACAGTTGCAATCCCTGAATTCTGCAGAAGGCATTGAACAGTATTGCAGGAGATGGGAAGGAAAATTCTGCTGCTTAGCTGGAATGAAAGTTTTGCAGAGAACCACAAGAGGAAGGTGAGAACAATTCATGGGAAAATGTGTTGAAGTGCTGTGGCAGGCAGAGGCGGTGTGCCATTTTATTTATTTCTGCAATCAGCTGGAACAACTGAATCAGGCTTTGTTCAATTAAGTGCTCTAATTGCCGTATTCAGCGCATCGACTAGGCATCAGCTGGATCCGATAGTGCTTGACCCAACCATCCTCCAAAATCGGCATGAGTAAACTAACACACAAATACACATTTAGCAAAGAAAGTTATAGAGAAGAATTACCTCATGAAATGTTGCACACAGGGTAGATGTTTTTTTCCTCTTCAGTAGATTCAAAGACTTAAAAACATTAGTTTACTTCCCTTTCTTAGCAGGACTGTTCATTACAGTATGTTTCTCTACTTTGCTGTCCAGTCTGGGATGACATTTCAAGCAAAGAATTTTCCTTAATATATGAGAGCTTAATTCAGTTAAACCTATATGGCTTTGGAAACACAGTTTAAGCGTCTTTAAAAGAAATCTCCTGAAGCACAAAACCATTCTTATTTTAGAATAGATATGTCACAGATTTATTGAAAAATCTTCCCAAATAAGTAACAGATTGAATTGTGGTACCTGTTTAATTTTGCTAATTCTGTGATTCCTTTAACATTTTTGAAATAAAATACCTTTAGTTAATCAAGAATAAAAAAATTATGGAGATCAGTTATCTTACAGAGTATCTTTTTAAGGAAAGTGGTATGGTGTTTGCACAGGGAGCTATATAAATGTCCTTAAATTGGGTCAGTTCTCAACATAATTTACTCTGGTGCAAGTGTCATATGTAGACAAACCTTTGGTATTAGAATGGCTGTGATATTTTTCCTGACACTTTTTTCTTTCCTGTTGAAAAATGCTGTTTCATCAAAACCAGAATGTTTCATGGAAACATTATCTATTTTGGATACAGTTTTGTTCGGAAGATTTTTTCAGGTCCAGAGGGAGTGAATACTCTCTCTCTCATTTTCATTTCATGAAAATTTTCAAAAAGTCTCATTTTTGCTTCATATTGGAACAAAAACAAATTTCAAAGCCTTGAAATGTTTAGTAAAATGGAATTGCTGCTTTCCGGCCAGCCCTATTCAGTGTGCTTTTCTTTTTATGTGCTTGCAGTGTTAATTTTCAGATCCTTTGGATTTCAAGCCTGCTTGCATTTTTATGGCTCTTTAATAACAAACACGTCTTCTTATTTAATTATTTTGTTGGCTTTTTTTTTCAAGTTACATTTTTTCCAAACAAATTAAATAATAGCTTTGGAATTCTGGATGCAAATGAAGTTTTACAACTGGCTGCTGGTGTTTCCAGTACTCTGCCTAGCTAATAAGAGACAGACTTTTTCTAATGTAAATTCTGTTTCAAAGCAGCAGTAACTTACTTCTGGCTATTCTGAGGACGGTTAGACAACACACTGCTGAAAATGCTGGTGGCTCGGCTGGAGCTGTGCCAGTGGTACACTGCTAGGAAACATTAAAAGAAAATGGCTAATGTAGCTTCAGGGATGGTGCAGTGGTTAAAACGTGATTTCGTTGTAGAAAATGAGTGGGAGGGGGAATTGTGTAGGGATTTTTTTTTTCTTTTCTTGGTTGTTTTAGCCAAAGTTCTGCTTTATAACTTGTTATCACTCTTATGTGTTGGGACACATTCTGTGTCATTCTAGGTGTGATGGAAACCACAGTAAAGCCATAGCTGAAATTAGTAGAAGGGAGTAGTTATTCACACAGAGCGTCATTAGACTGCAGAACTCATTGCCACTGGATAAATGGGCTCGCAGAGCCGGCAGTATATCTGAGCACATGATGGGATATGCCTGTGAGTGCCCAACCTTGGCTTGCAGCACATGAGTGAATAAAAGCTATGTGGTCTGCCCTGCAAAAGGACTGTGGCCTTTTTTTTCAGAGTGCCAATTGATTTTTGGAAGGACATGGCTCTTAAACTATTTGCTTCCTGGAGTCTGACAGTGGTTTTTAATATGGATAAAAGGGAATAAAATGTAGGAAATATGAGGGAAAAGTCATTTTTTTTTCTGTCTTTGGAACACATAATCTGGAGGAAGCCAAGAACAGCTAATAAGATCCCATATGTGCATGTTGTCCCACAGTCACATGGACTGTCTGTAATCTTTCTTCTGGAGGCAGAGTGCTTCCTCAGTGCCTCCGTGAGAGGGAGGAGATTTTCATTTACCAGATACAAGAGTTACTCGGGGTTTTTGCATCAATGGACCGCTGTTATTGTTCAAAAAATTTTGGGTCCGGGGGGGGTGTCATTGTCCATCCTCATCATGAAGTATTTCGTTTAAAATACTATTCAACAGGATTTCACTAAGTGCAATTTTAAAATTACTCATGTAAGCTAAAACTGCATTTCAAAGACTAAAATCTGCAAAAATGTGTATTTTACATCCAGGTGACAACCTGGATCTAAACCTAACTTGAATGGACCTGTACTATACGATGGGTCAAAGAAACCAAACCCTTTTCTCCACCTGATAAGAAAATACTTGTGTTCCAAGAGAAAAATGGGCTAAGAACTGAAATATCTATGTCATGTCTTGAGCAAGAACAAGCCTGTGCAAAATTAGATTTATAGTAATCTCGTATAGGAAGCACTGTTATTGTTGAATATTGTTTTTCAATACCTGTATGTTTTAAAAAATGCTAAAGAGATCAGCTCTAAAGAGTCATGAGGTCATCTCAGAGTCTTTCATTGATTTAGGTGGTTTTCAGAATAGGTCCCAGACCCCATGGAAAACACTCCCCAAAACCATCACTGCAAGAAACCTTTCCCATGGTAGTCAAATAGAGGAAGTGGTGTTTCCCTTTGCAGTCCAGTTTCTGGCAATCTGGTAAGATGGGTGGACGTGGCTGAGTCATGGCTAAGTTGCCGTCACTTGTTTAGTACCTTTTTTACAGCAGCCCTTCTTGTCTGTTTTTGAGGCAGTCAAATAAGGTAGGAATCAGGTAGAAATCAGTACCGTAGCAGCTGAATTAGCAGCATATATGTGGTTCAGTACCCGTTTCTTCACATCTTTTCTCCTCTCCCTCTCATACATACTTCTCTCCGAGTCTTTTCTGCAGCTGTTGCCCAACCTGCACACTTAGGATCAGCAGAGCAGAGAGTGAAAGTTATGATGGTTTAAAGAAAGCTGAAAAATGTTAATTGATCTGCCAGTAGATGTTTGATCCTTAGAGCTGTCTATTCTATCTCTCGTCCTCCCACTGCCCCATATGTCAGTCTTACAAATTTAGCCCCTTGAGAAAGAGGAAGTCAGATTTCTTTGGAGTACTGCTAGCGATAGAAATACCAGCTAAAATCTATATGCAGTACAGCTAATATGTAACCTTCCTATTCTAGTAGATCCCAGTTTTTTTCAGGTACTTCCAGTATAACCGGTAACTAAATGGATGCAATTTGATGCAGGGACAGAGCATTCACTGAAAAGTTGCAGGAGTAAATAACCGATAAATTGTCATAATCTGCTTTTATCCTAACAGCAGTTAAATTCAATGAGCTGAAATAAACTTTGCAGTTACATGTCTGTCTGATAGACAAAGATGTTAGTTTTATGTTTTTAGCCCTGACTGGAGTTACACATGGGATAATAATTCATATTTTGACAATTTGTGCCTTTTCACCTGATTTGCCAGTGAGTTGTTTTATTTCTGACTATAGCACACCTAGCTGTTTCTTTCTCTTTATCATTTCTCATAAGGTAGGAACATGAAGAGTTTCTATTCAGCAGAACTGAAAGATTACACCAGTTTAAAAATGGAAGGGAAAAATGCTTTAACATGATACGTAATTAACTCAGGGTGTCAGCACCAATTTTGTCCCTATATTAAAAAAAATCGTAACAAGATTCAAAAGTAGATGCGACTGTTGCATGGATTATGCTACAGTCCACATTTACACTGGATAGGGTGAAATGCTTTGCGGGATACATCAACGCTTAAGCTTTGGCACATGACCCAACCGTTAATTAATGGCAGGCTGTTCCGTAATTGCTTGCTGTGCTGCTTGGTGCCTTCTCCTCTAAAGCAAGTAGACTCTGAATATTGATTTTGAGTGACTAGTGTTATGTTTCACTGAGAAATTTCTGTGTTTTCAAATAAAGTTTTTCTTTTGTTTGTCATTTTAAAATTTAAAATGTCGGGCACTGAAATGTGAAATCTTCCTATATTTGTCCTGATCTGTACTGTCACTATTTTGCCCAACCTTTTTTTTCCCTCCTCCTTTTTCCTCTACTTTTCACTCTATACTTTCTCTCTATTTTGCTTTACACTCAGAAGAGAGGACCACCGCTAACTGCCATAAAAGAAGGTTTTTCAACTGCTAGACGTTGACAGGAAATGTAATAGTAAGAACTCTCCACAGCGCAAGGAAGCCATAACTTCCTTCCTTTGGTTTTCCCTCCTCCAAAAAGGCTGCCATCTAAAAGAGCCACCCACGTCTCTGAGGTTTTGAGGTCCTGAAACACTTTAGTAATTGCTGTGGTTAAAAGTTGAATTCTGTTTAAAGTGTAATTTAAGTAATTACTTTAAAGTTTTGGATATCTGTGTTACTCCTTTTATTATTTTTAATGACTGGATATATATCATATATGAATTTTGTTTCTTGAGTTTTCTTCTTTTTAGCAAGCACTGACTGCTGCTTCCATCTGCAGTGCTTCTGTCCTAAGTCTGTTTAATAACCAGCATTGGAGAATACAAAATAGGCATGTTGTATCAAAAATAATTCTATATTAGAAATTCAGTGTTTTAATGTGTTATGCGCAATTTCCAATGTGCTAGCGAAGACTGAGTTACTAAAGTATGTAAATAAATTATTTAACGAAATAATTTTGTATATCTAAACAACATATTCTTAAGATAGATGAACACAATGCATATATCTCAACAGCTATCCTAAAACTGAGGAAAAAAGCCAACAATCCTTCCTACCTGTCTAGATTTTGACTGAGATGCTGTTTAGTTTTTTATTTTCTTTATGTTTTTGTTTCTTGTATTAGTCAAGTCTGAGAAAATATGGTGTTGCATAGCTTGTGTACTGAAGGATCTTATTAGGTAAGTTAGAGGGACAGCTAGCCTACAGTATCAGCTTTAGATCTGGATTGCTTGCCATGAGTTCAGACTCATGCAGTCTTGGTGAGTGGTACTGAATTTCTTTTCAGTGGTGATCAAAGAGATGTTTCATGGAGGGCTAGGAGTTGCTTTATTTTTGCGTTCTTAATATGTGAGCCTGCAAATTGAGGCAATTTGAGCCTCTGTTAGTGCCAAAATAAAACTGTTTGAGTTTAGACTAAAACTGGGAGAAGAGGAGAGGAGGAAACTGCTAAGTCTTGAGTCCCCAATGAACTGTGGAAGATGTTGGAGGAGAACCCTGGAGTCTTACTTCCCATCCCCTTCTATAGGCCTGACTTGGCCTTTTTTTCTTTTCTTAGTTATGTGCATTTGTTTTCCTTGTTTTTCTTTCTTTGATATTTCTGGTACGTTCTCTGTGTAGTCATTTTCCCCTGAACCTGTTTTGTAATTATTAAAAGTGAAAAATCCCCCAAACTGTGTGTTTTGATCAAAAATCATAGCAGTATAGCTCTAATGTGAAAAAGTTTGTTCAGGCATGTCACATATAATGTTGTTGGACTGGAACTGTAGATAAAACTTCATGTTGGTGAGAGAAACAAAATCTCCTCAGTAAATTATGAAATAAGCTGTCCGATGAGATTATTTTCCATTATAACACCTTAGTATAATTCAAGTAACCAAAACAGAAAGCTAGTGAAATACAGATTTTAAAAATCAAAGTTTGAAGTTGTTTGATATTTGCAGTATAGTTTATAGTATGAAAAGAGTGAAATTTCCACAGGGACAGAGCAATGTACTGAAGCTGTAGATACTGGTTTATCTTTTTACAGGGTAACTAAATATCATTATAATGGCTTTTTTCTTTAAGTGTATGTTTTATCAGAAGTCATAGAGCAGACGTGTGTGTGCATGAGCACACGCGAATGCATGCCCTTTGACTTTGCAGTGAAGGGCAAAACAAGCCAAGGAGGTTAGAAGCAGAAGGTGACTTCTTTCTCCTGCTCAGCTGAGAAACTGGGAAGGGAGGTGGTTAGGTGAGTAAAGGAGAGCAACCTCTGCACTGGGCAGCAGCGTCTTCTGTGGCTAGAACTGTAGGGAGGGGAAAGTAAATGCTGTGTTGTTATTAGTATCGGTCATTATCTTCTAGTAATTTTTCTTTTGAGTGGTTTAGGATTATCTGTTAATTATGTCAGAGTAGAACTGTGCCAGTGCTGAAGGTGTATTTTGCATTCTCTCAACTATACATTCAGCCTGTTTAACAGTATGAAACATTTCATATTCTCTGCTTGCTGTGTGAGTTCACAGCAGACAGTTTGCATTTATGGATATACAGAAGAGATGTACCATAATTCAACAAGTCAAATTAAAGTTGAAGTGAATGTTGTTAAAGCACGTTGGATGCTAAGAGTAATTATTTTATATATTAAGTATATATACATATGCCTGTGTATATGTATAGAAAAACCATATATATATAATTGCAACATTACATATAGGCGAAGCTTGAAGATGTGTGTTTATGGGAGAGAAGAGTACCTGTATGCAGAGGACTGTGTCATAAGTCCATACTTTTGTGTAGCTTTCCATTACATTGCTACTGGTGGTCTTTCTGTTTGGTGGGTAAACGCCGGATATCTGTGTATTTAGTATGTAACAAAAGGATTTTTACCAAACATAGATTTCTATTCGTTATGGAAAGTTATGGGATTAACTCTGTCATTTAGAATCTGATAGATGATTTCTGGCCTTCTCCTGGTAAGGATTCAGTCTTTTTTTTTTTTTTTTAAGCGAAGTTGCAGAATATTAGAATAGATTCCTTGTCTCTTAAGTAGAAAAAATATGATTCAGAATACTTTACATGTTCTGTTTTATCCTTGAGTCTGTTTCTTCTCACTTCTTACTGTACTTTTCGTATTTTTAGAGCTCTGTCCTTCTTTTGTCGTTAAAATTTTTGTCATTTAAATTTTTTTTTTTAATAGAGTGACTAGTAATTTACACTCACAGAGCGAAATTGTTAAGTTTTTATTTTGCCCTCTGAAGTGAGAAAGGCCCTTTGTGCACGTTGGGGCTAACCAAGTCCCTTCAGTGTAGCACAGAGCCAGCTGTTCATCTCTTGTCCAGACTCTATAGCTGAGGAAGGATACACATATTGGATAAAATACACCCATTGTTCAAGTCAGATTGAAGTGGGATTTGAGTGTTGCATGGCCAATAAAGAGAATGAATTTTATTCTTTCTGTGAGGATAATTACTTTCTACAGAGGAGGACACAATGCGTTGCCATTTCTCCAGTGTGGTTGCCCGCCCTCCCCAGTGAGTCAAAATCCATAAATGTAAGGGGAGCATTGATTTTCTCAGAGGCATACCCATGGGTGGAGCGAGACAGGAGCTGGCTTCTCAGGGCCACCGGCTGGTAGGTTGCTGGGCACGTAAACGATGGCTCCAGAACAGAGCTGCCATTTTAGCAGAGGGGAGTCCCAGCATGCTGAGATTTGGAAACTTGCAAATCCTACAGATGTTAAATATCCCTGTCGTTTGCCTGACCGGTATCAAAGGAAGGGATGAGTCCTAGATGTTCAGGAGATGGCCTCTGTACACTCTGTTCCCCTGCCTTCTTGTGAACAAATACAGTAATTCACTAATAATTAAGGGCTCCTAGTTCAAGCAATAGATCACCTTCTCCAAAAGGACACAAGTAACTGAAGGCAATCTGCCAGATGTCCCGAATATGCTGATATGTGGTTGCAAGCTGGAAGAGAGCTACAGAATAAGGGAAAACTTCACGTCTCTTGTGCAAGCTTCAAAATACAGATTTCAGTCGGGGATCAATATAAGGTCTGTGCAGAGATGTGGTTATAGCCAAACTACAGCAACATAGCTTATTTGCTATAAGTTGATGTATATTTGATCTCTGTACACCCACACCCACACACACACACACACACACTTTGTGGCAAGTTAATCTCTGTATTCTGCCATTGCCTTTATGGCCAACGTCCTGTGAAGAAAACCACTCCTGCAGCTGCCTTGGTTGTACAGAAAGCTATTCTCTGTTTTGTAACTCTCCATTTTCATTCAAATAAATTAACAGAACCAGCTAGTTCCACTGAGTAATGGTCCTCATGTGACTGTGGAGAGGAAATCAATCCGTACGACACAAGACAGAAAATGTCACCCTGATCAAGGAATTGAGAAGTGATCAATTTGCTGTAAAGTCTCTTTAATACCTAAGAAGTGTTGCTTTTGGATGTTGCAATGACCTAAACATTAAAAACAACAAAACAAAACTCTCAGCCCCTGAACTCAGCCTTTTCCTTTTGCGGACTCAGTGATGATGCCATAGAAGTCAAGAAGTTCATTTCTGTAGAAGGGCAGCACATTTGCGTTTCTGGTTGGTTCATTAGTCTGGGGAGCACAACTGCAGATGGCAAAGTCATCTTTTTAATCTGCCAGGTCACCACCTGAATCTTGAACCAAAAGCTTCATTCCACAAAATCCAGTCTGAGATACACATTCATAAAACTTCTGGTTGTTGGTTCACCAGGCTGCATTACTGACATTGTTACAGATGATATATGATGCTTTATGAAGAAACACCAAAGTTCACTGTCATATAGATACCCAAATATAAATACTTAAGGATCAGGAGAAAAACTAGAGAAATGCGAAAATAAATAAGCGTTAGTAAGCTTAAGCAGAAGTGAACTTTAAGCAGAACTTTAAGGAAGAACTTCCTTGACTCCGTGAAGAGAAGCAGCATGTTGCAAGGTGCTTCAGGGCTGTACACTGAGTATGCCTTTCCGGCAGTTTTGTTCAGGAGCAAGTAACACCTTTAGCAAGTGTTTGACTTCATTTCTAGAGCTGTTTCAGGAGTAGTGGCTTTCTTAATTTGAGGGACAGATTACTTGTTCTGGAAGGCAGTGTGGGGTTAAAATCTGGATCTCTGTGGTTCGACTATATAGAACATTCCCAGAGAACTAGGACAAAATAACTAAGCGCTTTAACTCCAGAGTGCATGCCTTTTCAAGTTGGTTGTCTGTAGTTATTTCCCTTCCCTCAACTCTTCTTGGCCTCTCTCTCAGATGTTGCTGCCTTTGCCTGGGTGACGTATCAGGTGGCCAAGTAGCTGCTGAGCTCCTGCAGACTCCAGCTTTGGATGCTAAAGCTGGAGAGTCTGTGCCAGTTTAACTTAATGTGCTGGGCTGTTAATTTCATGTTTGTTTCTGAAGGAAAAGTGGGAAACTTGCAGAAATAAATAAATAAATAATTATAGCTAAATTACTGGGGATGCAGAAAGGAGATGGATCTCTGTACATTTGTTCTCCAAGGCCTGAGTGCATTTAAGATAACAAAATCTTGCCAGTTTTTCTACTAGATGTTCACGGCTGATCATCACAGACTTTCCTGAAAGCAGTTATGATCAGCTGTTAGAGAAAGCAAGAAACAAAAATGATAGAGGCAAAACATTTTGTTTAATCTACCAGTAAAAATGCTGTGTCACAAAGCTATTTCTTAAAAGAAGTTGTATTGGTATCGGTATCCTTGCAAGCTAGCATTTACCCCAGTTTTTCTGAATTTTATCATGCTGCAGGCTGTTTGTGGCAAAGAATTAAATATGACTTGCTTGTCACTGAATGTGATGTATCCCTTCCCTTGCTCTCCACCCTGCAGCAGAAACGATGGAGTTTTAATTAGACCAAATCAAAACCAGCTTCTAGAAAACAAATGTGATATAAAATTGTTTTCATAATCATGCAATGGTTTGAATTATATTAGTTTTTTAAATTAATATTTAAATAATTAAATTGCTCTTTTTAATATGGCATATAATATTGGATAATATTTTAAATCTGATTTTATTGTTCTTGTTGAAGGACATTAGGACTTTTTAGTCTGATAGACAGTTTGTGGCCTCCAGTAGTGCCTGTAAAAGTTCCTGGACAAAGTCAAGACTCTGAAATGGTAAGTTATGTTATTGTGGAAATGTATTTCTTCACTCACAATTACTATTTTTACTGTAATTATGTTTATTTTGGGAATCTCAGATTCTCCCAGTCTCTTTAGCTACTGAGTTTTGTTTTACTGGTTCTGGCTTCATCCTAGTCTAACCTGAAGCCCTCTGGATCAGGGCCTTGTTTCCAAAATGATGTGGTCACCCCATCATTAATCCTCCAGAGGCAGAATGGTAGAACATCCATACAAATTATTCCTCTCCTCTCCTCATCGCGGAAAAGAGCTGTTAGATAGTGTGGAGCCAGCTAAGAAATCTGTGTACTGTGATATTACCTAGCTCTTTTGAAACACTTTTCAGCCTTAGATTCAAAAGTACTTTTCTGAAGTTTCACTTTTGTGAGGGCGGACTGACTGCTGGAATCAGGTCTCTTTCTCGTTAGAATGATTCTGACTGATACTTGTACCACATGTAGACAGTCAAAGGAGGAACACAAAAGTAATCTTAATTTGCTCAAAAAGTATTAAATTTTTCTGTGATTTTGTGTGTATGTGTGTGAAGACTTCTAATGTGATGTATTAAAATGGATTTAAAGCAGTTACTACACTTTTGCAGATCTAGAATTGCATCTTTAATTTCCCTTTAATTAGCTTTTGTATTGGAAAAGGAGTTTTGCCATATCAAGTGGCATTTTGGTAATATGAGATCTTTTGAGAAGCTTCTTACTAACCAAGTGCTTGTGCTGCCCTGCTGTTTTATGTAGCTGTTCTTCGGGGAAGAAGTTTGTGGTATTAAACATTTGTTAGAGCCTAGGAGTCAGTCAAGATGCAAGATTTAAAAAAGAAGAAAAAGGAAGGAGAAAGGAGGAAACTAAAGATGGATATTACTTGTAATTTCTTAAGTATGAGAATTTTTTCTCTACAATGCACAGTGTTATTTACATTGTACAGGGGTTTATGTTGAAGAATAAAAAGTTCAGACCGTGGCCATAAAACCAAGACTGAAACCGAGTGGAACTGCGGTTTTCTCCTTGATTCCCCTTCATATTTCAGAGTTCTCAGAAGAACGGATTGTTTTATGTGTAAAAACATTGTAGACAACAGAACGAGAGCATTTATGGATGGTGCAAAGCTCTTAAGTGTTGTTTAGCATTGTTATGACTTTCATGCGTTCTTCATTTTCTCTATTTTACTAGCAATCTAAAAATGGGGGAAAATTTCTATAATCATGCAATTTACAGTTCTGCCATGGGTTTGAAATACTAATTCATGCCAAAGAAGATCAAGACTTACAGTCTACTGCTGCAAGTTTTTAGAAGAATGGATTTTTTAGTTGTGATAAATTTTTCTCGATACAGACAGGATCAAGTATTTTATGCAAGCAGATAGAGTTTTATACATAGAAACATAAATAATATTACCAACACACTGATAATGTTGGGAGAGATCTGTGGAACTGACTTCTCTTGAGCCATATGTACATTCATTTATCTTATTTAATACAGTCAGAGGCAAACAGAACTTGGTTTGATGTCTTTTTGCCTTTTTTTCCTTATGCAGAATTTTTTCAGTGGGTGGGCAGCTGTTTTTAACAGATTCATACTTCCTTCAGTTAATGAAATGGTTTATTAAGAGAAAACATCCCTACAAATACACAGTAAAAATTATTTTGTTGTATTGTCTTTCCTTCCTGAGAAGCCGTTCGAGTTTGGGATCTCGTTAAATGGAGATTGATAAAGTTGTTACGTCACAACACTTTTTAAGGAGGAAAGAAAAATCTGTCTGGCATAGCACAAAGAGAAAAAATTTTGTAGTTCTGAGTTCCTCAGTTCTTCATTATCTCCTTGTGCTGGCCTGGATTTAATTTGGCAGCTTTAAAGTTCTTCAGCTGTTTACTATCACAAAAAGCCACCCGCATGCAAAAGTCCCCAAATTTCAGTGAAGTTATGGATATTAAAAAAAAATCAGGGCACGCCTACCATGTTATAAAAACGTAAAAACAACAGCCACCTTGAAATAGTCACACTGTTTGCCAAGTGTGCCGAATCATGAGATGTTTTTGTGATGAGGATCAATGTCAAATTCTGGAAAAAATGATGCACACAAACTGATTTCACTTTTAACTTGTGAATGTTGTTTTATTAAATCAACTTCTACTTCAGAGTTGTTGTTATTTAACCATATAATTTTGTTTTTCTAGCACTCTTAAAATGTAAACTGTGGGGTTTTTTTTTAACTATCATTATAAACGCTGACTGACCAAATTAAAGTGTCTTTTTTGAAGTCCCATTTCTTCTCCTTACTTTTTAATAGATGACAACTGATCTTCCTCCTCCCAGCTTCTGTTATATTCTTACTGTTCAGTCTGGTGAAATACAAGTGAAAGTAGATGAGGAAGAACAGATTTGTAATTTGTACCAGCCACCAGCTGTTCGTGGTCTAAAGGAAATTCTTCAGGTAATCAGCTTTAGAAGTCAGATAACAAATACTTTGTAACATTAAATTTCTAATGTCACATTTGTCTCATTCCCTGTTTTTGCACAATTATTTTCAGATCGACAGTTGTAATGTACGCTGTAGCTTTTGGGCACGAGTGCTATATCTAAGGCTGCAGGTAATCTTTTCATTTAGCAATGAAATATATTTAAACTCAATATCATGTATGTGTGAAGAAGCCAGCTTTGTCTTGTTTAGAGGAAAAACAAATTTTTTCTGGATTATCTTTGAGAGCTGTGTGAGCAGAATTATCAACAGGTCTAATATGCCTGCGAAAGGGTACAATGAATTGCATTTTCAGTCTCAGTCTCATTTAGTCTAGAAGATGAATTATTTCTCAATTAATTGTTATCTAATCAGAGGCAGTATTTCACCCTGGATCTTCGTAAGGAGCTTCCAGGGAGTTAGTTGAGACTTGCAGTGGAGCTAAATACTTAGATACATACTGAAAAGTTCCCAGCCAGTTGAGTGTCTGGGAACAGAATTTAACAGACGATGGTTATATAAAAATACAGTTTTGCTCTTTGCATGCAAGTGGACCATTTTTGTTTACTTCAAGAGTAGCCCCTCAGGCAAATTTGGCCTTTGTGGTCCAGTTAGTAGAAAGGAGGAACTCTTAGGTAAATACATCTGTCATCCATATTATGTTGGAAAGCTTATAATTATGTTTTATTTATTTGTTTCTGAATGACGCTACAATTTTCTTTCAAAATGTTGCTAACTCCCTCAGTAGCTAAAGGAATTTTTTGTTCCCGATTTATTTATTTTTTCCTGGCAACTGGATCCTAGTACAGCCAGCACTGAGTTCTGGTGGAGGATAATTTGTAATTGTCCATCAGCTCCACAAGAAACAAAGTGTGAATCAAAGTATATGAACCAAAGACAAAGAAATTCCAGAATGGCTGGCAGAATAGCTGGAGATGCTTCCCACCACTGTGAGACCTAAATTTAATTTAGGTCTTGTCCTCTCACTTCAACAGCCAATGCTTTACAATTTGATTTTTTGGGCATGGAGTACTTGTAACTGCTGTGATCGGGAGTATCTTTTCTTGCTTGGCAGTGTTTTCTCCATGGTAAGTGACAGGGGGGCGTTTGCACCATTTGAAATTACGGCCAGTTGGATGTGATCTTTAGGGTG
Source organism: Dromaius novaehollandiae (assembly GCF_036370855.1). Lineage (NCBI taxonomy): Eukaryota > Metazoa > Chordata > Aves > Casuariiformes > Dromaiidae > Dromaius > Dromaius novaehollandiae. The sequence continues at coordinate 138,830,119 of NC_088099.1, read as the reverse complement.
CTAACAGAAAGGTGGGCATATGTATGTGTGGACTTGTCCTATTTCCAAGAAAACTGTTTTATTAAAAAAAAATGATTACAGAGCTTAGGTAGTGATAGCTTAGCCAGACATTTTTGGTTTCAGGCATGAAACCAAAACCATCTGCATCTGGGATGCTGTGCACCATCAGTATTGTTGCGTAGATGCACTTTATCACTAAATTAGAGAAAAGATGAAGTGCGCAGGAATAGATATGTTTTTGAAGAATGAGAGCTTGTCTAATAGAAGAAAAAAGTCTACAATTTCTTCTTGCTGTTGGAAGGTTTATTAGCTGTTTTATTTAATGGCTATTCGCTTACAGAACTGTAAGCACTAAATTTGCATAAGCAAACAATATTGAGCTCATAAATTTTTTGAAAGTAATATTGAAAAAGCAGTAGAAGGTATTTAACTTTTGCATAACTGCTTTGCGAACGTAAGTGTGTGTACCTGCTGGTAGCATATCAGTTGCCTAATCCTTCCAGAAGAATGTCACAAACAGCAACTTGTTTACTGCCAGGAAGATTCATCCTTCCCATGCAAAATTGTCATGCTAGAATATGTGAAGAAGGGACTTATTTTGCAGACTTGGTATTAAATAATCTGCTACATGAGTTAATTGAAATGTACTTTAAGAACAGTATTTGTTCAATGTAGCTGCAGTATTCTGAGATGCTTCATTTGTGTAAAGGAGGAATGGAAATAAGCTTTTATTATTACTCAGAATCTGTACTGCAGTGCAGAAGGAATATGAGGAAATATATTCCATCTGTGGCTGAGGAGCTGTCCTTCCTTATAACTCAATCCTGCTGCTATTTGTCTGTTGTGTCCTCTCTGTTCAGAACAAATTGTCACACATAGCAAGATGATGATTTTATGCTAACTTGTGATTTTGCTGTTGTTATTATTTACTTTTTGCATAATTCTTCTGAAGGCCAGCCTTTAATGTGTTAGTAATTCTCATGGGACAGTATTAGAAATCCTGTCTTTGAAGCTGCTTTAATGCTATCTGTGTAGAGGAGGCACTCTAAATGCATGTAGCTACTATAGAAAGAAGCAATGTAAATGCGATAGGCAGCATATACTGTATTAAGGGATAACCATAATAGCTGAGCTATGAATTTTACGAGTCATTATTTCCAATTACTGCATTTATTCTAAGAGCTGTTAGCATGAACAAAAAGCTAATTTAGGATGGCTGACGTTTTCAAGGTTTGAATTCAATTGCAGAGAAAAAGTCGGGGTTCTCATTGCGTTGCATTGTGATTGAGAAACGCAAATTTGGAAATAAAATATTTATGTGATATGTGTCTTACCAATCACTGTAGTATTTAAATATCATGTAAATATTTGAAGTATGAACTTTTATTTGACAGACTAATTAATAATTAAAAATGTTTAAATAAGAAAGTAATTTAATTTCAGTTAAGTATTTTAAAATATTAGAATCTTCAAAAATTACAAGTTGCTTGGACTGGTAAATGTGAACTATGTTTTGTTATTAAAGGTAGCTTTTCTGAAACATGGGAGAACTCACACAGGCACGCGCACACACACACACATACACAGATTATAAAAGTTTTATTTAAAAAAAAAAAGAAGAAAAGCATAGATGGTCAAATTGTAACCCATCTGATTTTGTTAGAGACTCTGGAAAAAGCATTGATATGTATATAGTGTTTGTCTACTCTGTCTTGTTCTCATCCTAATGTAAAAAAAATTTTAAACACTACTGATTTAGTACTGATAATTGTTTTCAGATATGAAGCCTGACATAAAATATAGCTATGTTGGTTGTGACATTATTTGTTCTGATACACCTTTTTTTAACCATACCAGAATATGTTTATGCCTGTCTTAAACAGGCTGGAAACTTTCGTTGTCACGGTGGATTCCTGTGTTTCTTACGAGTCATCTATTTTCTTATTTCTGGGTATCATTCAAAAATTTAGAGATGTGTTTGTTCAACAGAATGGAAAATTTCTGGCTTTGTAACTTACAGTAGCTATTAGCCAAGGAATGGTGCTCATGAGAATCAGAAAACAATACATGGAAAATTTGCTTACATAGAAGTAAAAGTAGTAGTAGTCCTAGCCTTTCTTTTTTAAGGCAAAAATCATTCAAGTCTTTGTTCACAAAAACGGACAATTAACTTTTTATAAAATCTATTTTCAGATCCCAAGTACACTCAAAGCAAGTTATATTAAGTATTAAGATATGATAATTGTTTAAGGTAAAGGCAAGATCCCAGTAGGTCAACCTCAGGAAGTTGATTTAAGGTAGAAGATGTTAGTCTATATCTGCATTAGGAAAAAAAAGAAAGAAATTCCAATAAAGCTTTGATTCATTTTTCTGTACAAACCCTAAATGTAGTAGATTATGTCAGTTTTATTAGTTGCTTTAAGAATGTTATTGTAGCCTTTCATTCTCTAAAAAGTAATGACTGTATTCCAATTTTTTTTTTTTTTTTTTTGGAAATCATAGACAAAACACAGTGTTCCTATAAATCAAAGGGAGATTTGGCTGTTTGTGACTGACTTCACATTGCAAAACATGGTTCACGTAGTTCCCAAAGTTGTTGCTGTGTCAGTTGCTGCGTCATGTGTTCTCAGTACGGAGGTAATAGAAGCCCTCGCTGTTGCCTCGCACCTCATCTTCTTCAGGGACGTGCTGTGGGGAAATGGTAAGCTTTATTTGTGGTTTTGAAGCAGCTGGAATCAAACTGAAATAACATCCTAATCTCTGCCACTGCAGTAAGTGACCTGCAGAGACTTTCATTCTCAGGTGAGGATGAAACATGGCAAGTTTGGGATGGGAAATTTGAAAGGGGTGTAACTACAGGTTTTCTGTAAGTCTTTGTTTTCTGTTTTCTGGTTTTGGCTTGATCTCCAAAGTAAGTGAGAAATTAAGTGATCTTACTGTACGTCCACTGATACTTCTGTCTGTCTTCCCTGATGACTTGAATTTAATGACCAGTGTCAGTCAAATTTGATAGCTGATAGAAGACTCAAAGATATTAGAAAACTTGCTTTCATTCTTGAAGAAACTTGTTTTATTGAACTTACTACCTCTAAAAAGAGTAAGATGGTGAACCAAGAGACTTTATAGCTATGTTTCCCTAGACACACAACTTTTAGAAGCTGTCCTACACCATCATAGCAGTGAGCCTTTTACCGCTGTACAGATCATCAAGAAGACAGTTTGCTTCTCCAGTCATTCTGTAGTTGCACTTTTATCAGGCTCACCTATGATTTTATTTGTTGCATCCATGTGTAGTTCACATCTGAAGTCAGTGGCCTTCAGTCACTTCCAAATGGAAGTGGATTGGAAGCACCAACCTGTGTAACTGGCTGGGTGTCCTGTTACCGCATCTGCTGACCTGCCCATTTTCCTGTACTAGCTAAGGTTGTACTCATTTCATGCAAACTGTGCAGAAAAATCTCTGCTTTGGAGAAGAAAATACTGCGTGCACCTTCTCTTTATATTATTTGAAATAAAGTAGGAGCACCTGAAGAGGTGTTCGGACTGATTCCTGAGGAAGAGGCAGTAACTGCATGTTTCCAGGGAGTCTGTTGCAGTCCACTATCAATGGAGCCCAGTTCTCTTTTGCCATGTTAGAATTTTCCTTGACATCTTTTTCCCCAGGAGTCAAGAAGTGTAACAAGAGCGTGATGCGTGTATCGCTGAAAGCAAAATATTTTGTCGTGGAGAAAACCTGATGGAGTCCATCCATCTATTTAGTAACTGGCAGGGATCATTGTCTTTATTGGCCATGACAATTAACATGGTCACCTTTTTCCTTGTTACTGTACTGAATTGAAATGTCTTTGTTGGCAGGTAGGATTATTTGTGTTGAACGTACTGTTCTCTTATTACAAAAGCCTCTTTTGTGCTCGGCTGCCGGTGCTGACCTCAGTGAGCTGACTGGCCCTGTCAAACTCGACGAGCTGGATTCTGCAACACAGGCCAATTCCATCTGTACTGTAAGAGGTTTGTATGGCCTTTTCTGAAATGAATGAGCTTAATTCTGCATGTTCGCTTTAATCTTTCAGGTCCTCATATTGATTTCTTGCACAAACGGTGTACAGGGATACAAAAGCATGGTACTGCTGTAGGCCATTAGGATATTTCAGTTTTTATACCTCTTTGTGAGTTCTGTTTGTCTTTTGCTGGTCAAGCTCTGCTTGGCTGCTGCTCCCGCTCCCTGATACCCCAGAGTAAATGTTTGATGTACAATCTGTTTTATATTCCTTCCTATGCCGTCTTCTTTCAGGAGCCTTCTGTTCACACCAGCCTTGTTGATATTGGCAACACTAAGGTATACCAGCATTTTTGAGGCAGACATATAGGTTAGCCAGATTCTGAATGGTAGGGATTAGCTTCTGCTTTCCCTGAAGCTTTCCTGAAATAGGGCAATTTAACGTTTCACCATAGACATCTAGCACAGCTTGGCCAATACTTGCTTACCACTTTGGATCACTGCTCTATCTTAATACCTCAGTCCTACTGCTTACCATGAAGAACCATTTCTTACAATGTAATTTCTAACGTTTCCTAGTCATGCAGAAACATTTCTTACGGTGTATGTTGTAACGCTTTGTCCAGTCAGCCTCTTAAGCTTCTCGGTTGTGGAGTGTCTATAAAGAAAAATTCTTAAAAGCCCAGTAAATCAGGGCTTTTAAAGACAATTTGCTTTCTTAATTTAACTCTTAAGATTACAGTAATCCCTGTAGAAAATTCTTGATGCCGATTCACATTTACACCTTCAAATATTCACTTAAACATTTGAAATGATCTATAAAATAATAGCAAATAATGGTTCCAAAGTGTAGTAATGAATCCTTTCAGCTCTAAAGCAAAATACTGAAAAAACAGTTTAAAAACACTCAGAACCATTACTAAAAATACCTCCTGTTTTGGTAGAGCCAACAGTTAGCAGTGTCTCTATGATTAATATATGAGCACATTGTACTGACAAATCTTAAACTCTAAAATTGCATAATGAAAAATAAACACAACTACAGGCAATTCACTCTAAGCCTTGGTCATTGTGCACATCTCACATCAGTATTGCGGGTTTCTTGAAAGACATTTTTATCACCAGTTATGAAATACTTTTTGGCTTTTTTTTTTCAACCTCTCTAGTAGTTATGCTAACAGTTATCACTTCCCTGCTCTTACTTTACCAAGCATAAGAAGTGCCTTTCTTCTTTTGTCCAGATGACAGTGTATATGGTAGAATAAAGCAAAATATTTCTTTGTCCTTTCTTTTTCCTGTAAGGCAAAGAAAATATACCTTTGTGATTCTCTGTGTAAACAAGCATTTCCTTTACATACCTTAGAGGTGTCAGGCTTTCCTTGCTCTTCATTACATATGGAAGAATGACAGCCTTAATCCTACAATCTTGTGTTTGTCCAGCTTAATCTGAAATTTGTCTAGGGTAGCTGTTACCAGTATGTTCCCATACTTTTGTATTGATGTAGAATATAAAATACTTTCTTTTATACCTATGCTAGTTCTACATACAGAAAACCTTCACTTTCTTTTTTGTGCGTGTGTTTGCTATTGTAACTGAAATTGTTTAATAGGATTTATGATAGATATTGGCTCTTTTGTAATTTGGTTCGTTAGTGTTTACATCTTTCAAATGAAGAAGCGAAGTTAACAGCATTAACCCTACTTTATTGGTGGGAACATGTGTATCCAGTGGAGTAATTCATGCAGGAAAAATTATCTTCTGTGAAATTCCCTCACCGTCTCCATCTCTTCTAGAAAACCTCACAGAGTTGTTAGTCGGGCTTTCAGTGAGAAACAGCATGTACTTTGTTCCAATGTTTGTTCTGTTTCTTTGCGCCCTCCTTTCACTTCCTGTGCTTCTGGTCACCTACATGCGCTCTACGTAGGCCTCCTCTCACCCAACGCCCCAAGGTGCTGCGGAGGCTCTCCCTCCTCCTGAAGTATTGCTTCTGCCCGTTCTTTTCCTGTCATTGCTCCTCCTCCCGACGCTCAGGGATTTGGCAGTGTACCTTCTTAGTGAGGCTTCACTGGAAAAACGTCTTTTTAGTCAGTGAAAAATGTAGGTGGTCATTCAACTCCCCATCCAAGGATACAGCAATTAATCACAGCATCAGCACCTCCACGAGTGCCAAGTTTGGGGGAGGGGGGTGGCACAGACCATACTGCCTGCCAGGTTTAGGCAGACGAGTCATTATTTGGAAGGGAAGTTTAGGAAAGAGTTTATCAGGTGTATAAATAGAATCATAGAATAACTCTGTTTGTAGGGAACTTCTACAGTTCATCTAGTCCAAACTCCTGCTCAAAGCTGGGCCAACTACAGAGTTGCATCAGGATGTTCAGGGCCTTGGTCCAGTCACATTTTGAATGTCTCCAAGGATGATGATCCCACAGTCTCTCTGGGCAAGCTGTTCCAGGGCTCAGCCTCTCTCACTGGGAAGAATTTTTTGCTTATATTTAATTGGAATATATTTTGCTGCAACTTGTTTTTAATTATTTTTATAGTGTTCTGCCAGTGAAGTCTTCCAGTAATACTTGGTCGGATTCTTCCTCCCCCTCAAAAGGACAATGTTGTAATCCAAACAGATTCATTGAGTTGGTCAGAAATCTTTGTTTCAGAGAGGCTCGATCATATCAGCTCTAAGATGGACAGTATGTTGCTCTTCAGCAGATGACTGAAAACCTGCGGTTGCTTAACACTGGCAAGTTTACTCTTCTTTTAAAGAGGGGTCTGTCGCTCTCAGCTGTGAGCTAAGGATCAACAGAGATTTATTTTCTTACCATTGTGCTTTGCAAAGTAATTTCTGACCTCTTTTTCCTGTATAGCCGTGGTCAGGATGACTTAAATTTTGTCAATTCATGCTGCACAGAACTACTTTTCCTCTTAAATGTTCTTATGAGCAAATTCTAGGTAGTTCATGCCACATATGCGGTGTGGGCATATTACTTGATTAATGGTATTTTCCTGGTATACGACTTACATCTAGTGATTGAATTTTCATATTGGGTATTTTCGTATTTCAGCCCTTACTCAGGTTTTTTTTTCAGTTGTCCTGAACAAAATTGTCTTGCCTCAATCTCAGTTTTTGACTGAACTTCTTCCCTTTCTATTCATTAATCAGGGTAAGTAATTGGAAAAAAAATTAATGTAGCTTTTCATTTTTCGAACCTTCAACCAGAGTGTTACTTTTAATCTTCAGCTGTCCTTTGTGTTCCTCACCAGAGATCTGTTTTTCCAGATATTGTCTTGATTGAGCTATTATCAGTCTCTTGAAGATGTTGACCACAACACAGGAAAATGCAGAGTAGATGTGAAAATCAGCTTATGGCTGTATGTTTCCATTTAAAAGAAGGATCTCAGGAGAATATCTGAAAGGTCCCTGAACGTCAAGGAAAATCTAAAGTCTTGACAAAGGCGTGCAGGAGTTGAGCAGTTTAAACTCGAGAAATCTCTTTGCATGCAGGATGCAAATGGCTGTCACTAGATTATTTGATCTGTTGCTGCTTTGAGTTGCATTTGTTCAGACCTCAGTGATCTTCCGTGGTTCCACGAGGAGACTTTACACTTTTGCACTGCACACTATCTAGTCAGTATGATCCTGATTAATTTTCTTCCAATGCATTTGTGTTGCTCGTGCCCTTGCATCCTGGAGCTGCAGCGTAGTACAAAACTGGGGAGATGACGACTGAAAAGGCTTAGAGGGAAGAAACAGATCTGTCTAAAAAAGTTAAGCTAAAATGAAAAAGTGAAATTGCTGTGAAAAAAAGAAACCTATTCGGCAAGCTGATTTGGTAGTTTTGGTAGTTTTTCATGAGCAGAGGAAACATGCCTGTGCTGTGGCAGGAAGTGTCCTACATCGTAGTAGCTGATAGAAACTCCTAGTTTATCACAAAAGCTGAAGAAAAATTACTGCTGTAACATTCCAAAGGTTCCCTCCAAAATACCCAGAATTGCTTATTCTGTCAAGGCAAGCTGTGTTCTTTTGTTGTATGCGTAGAAATTAGGTCATAAAAGTTCTATCTGAGAAATAGCTTTCCCGATCTTCAGACTTGATGGCGTTTGAATTCCCAAAGAAAATTAAGGTTTTGTTGCTGATATGTTTCTCCCTCCTTTCTGCCAGTCCTTGTCTCAGGGGACTGGAAAGTAAGGAAAGTAAGGGATTAGCACCCTGTTTTACAGTGAGTGTAAATGATCCCTAGGCTCCAAGGCTTTATTTTATTGAACGTATTGTAAAACTCTGAGATTCTTGCTCCCTGTACTGCTGTTGTACCAGACTGGAGGTTTATTCTATTGCAGTTTTGTTCTTCCAGGTGATCCACCTCATACAGTTCAAAATGCTTGTGTTTTCTCTGTAAATAATGTTAATTACTTCAGCGTATCATTACCATAAAATATTATACAATTTTTATTGGCTTCTCATAAAACTCTGGATATATTTTTCTTGCCAAAACTAGCAAGGCCCTTTATATTAGTCCAAAGTATGTTTGGTGTTCCCTTCTTAGGCACACACTTAAATCTGTGGGCCAGATCTAATCTCTCTTAAATCAGTATAAATGAAGAATAACTCCATTGTTAATGGAATTTAACTGGCATCACTGTTTCTGAGAAGACATGTGTCTCCTAATTGTCTTATGTTTCCTAAATACTGATATCAAGCTATCTGACCTGATGACTTTGGCAAGTATTTCTTGTCAAGGAAACACCAGAGGTCCAGTATGAAAAAATCCCCACCAAAGCAAAAAACACCCAAACCAGAACTACTGAACCTGTTTGGGAGATTGATTTTCAGATATCTTCTGCTATCTGTAGACTGTTGGTGCATTCTGCCACACTGACGTTCCTTTTTGGAGGGTGCAAGGAGAAAGAGAGTGAGATTGCTGGAAAAGTTAATTCTTGCTCTGGCACCATGGAAGGAAGGGTCTTATTCTTAGGATGAGAGTCAGAAAAGATCAAGCCTGCTGTGAAGCCAGGAGTTTGCTAACTTAGATTTAGCATTTTTTTAGGAATATCTTTTTTTTTTCTTTTTTTTAGGCACTGTTATTGGGGTTAATGAGAGCACTGCTTTCTCCTGGCCTACATGTGACAGATGTGGCAATGGAAAATTGGAGCTTTGTCCCCAGGACAGGTAAGAGTCAGTATGCTCCTTAGTATTCCAGGTGTTTTGCAGATGTAGCCATAACAGCAGTAGGTGATGCAATCATTCCTGCAGGCACAGGCTGCACTTTGTTCCTTCCTAGCACTGAGACATAGTATTTTTATTGCTGATGAACTGATAATACGAGCAAGGTTAGATTAATTTATTAAGAAAGATACAAGTAGATATGAAATGGCTTGAATTTGCAGTAATTTTTTGCAAGCCAATCCTGAATTATTAAAGATTTCATATCCCACTGCATTACAATATTAGTTTTAATAAACATGCCACATAACTCAATGGTCTGATTTTAAGCTCCTGGAACAGTAGTTTCTTGTGGTTTTCTGTCCTACATTGTTACCATGTATACCACTAATTCACCTCCTTTTTTAAATCGATCTGTGATTCTTGCTATAATTTACATAAATGCAGAAGAAATGCATTCATACCTATTGAATTTTTCACCTTTCTAAAAATAATGTAGAATAATTCTGTCAATATTAATGTCACAAATGTGAATACTGATCTTACAGAACCTGTTATCACCTGAAATGCCAAGCCCACGTCACTTGGGCATGTTCGTGGGAGGTGTCCCCTTAGCTGCTTAGCCAGCTTGCTCTTGAATAGTCTGAGATACCTGATGGGATAAAAACCTTGTAGTAAGAGGGCAAGCAGAGTGTAAAAAGCAGGAAAGGGGGTTCTTTTTACTGGAAAAGCTTACAAAAAGTTTAAGGAGAAGTAGGGTGATTTTTAATCACTTTGAAGTAGATACTATTTTCCTGAATAAGAAAAGCTTTACTGTGTTTGCTTTGTTACGTACAACCTCTTGAGGGGGGAAAAAGCTGAAAAGCTGAGTAAGGTTGTCCTGTATTACACTGGCACGCAAAAAAAATAAGAGTGTATGCGTGAATACATAGTAGTTGAGTTCATTTTTTTTTTCTATATTCTGAAGGACTCTCTTGCTCTATTTGGAGAACAGCTTAGCATCAACATCATTCATTCAATTTCTCGGTTCTAACAAGCACTTACTGCTGTGCTTAATTTCATGCATATGGCTTAAGTGTGTGCTGAAAACGTTGAGTGTTTGCTGAATGAGGGCCTACATCAATATGTTATTTAGGCCAAAGCTATACTACAGTGTTGGGGTTTTTTTTCCATAACTGTTAGAAGGTTATAAGATTCATATCTGCTTAGGTGAGGTAGTTGTGAACAGCAGCCTCCCCCATGTCTGACAAAACTCATGCAAGAAAGATTCCTTTTGCTAGAAGAATTTATGTCCTCCAAGAAAGTTACTTAGCTTTACCAACGTAACTCTATTTGCTATTATCAACTGAATCTTCACCATGGACTTTTCTACTATAGGTCTACCAGCAAAGCATTTTACAGAGTAGACTAGATGTTAGTTGTTTGTGTGTTGAGTTTAGGATTGATAATTTTTCCATATGTTTTCCCATCATTGTTTGCATGCTGCAGCGGATTGCTGTATTGCAACCAGTGCTCTGAAGTTGTAACTTCACCAGTTTTGAAAATGCAACTGGAAGTCTTTCTGAGTTGTCCATCTCGATCTCAAAGTACAATAAAAGTAAAGGTAAGGTACAAAATGAGTTTGGGTGTATTGAATATAATGAGGCTAGATATGTGTAGACATGTAAGTACTCTAACCTGCACTTTTATAAACAGCACTGTTAGAAGAAAAATTAAAAGATTTAAAAGAGAATCCCATAATTTAATCTGATATTAGACTTGGGCTTCATTGCCCTAACAGTCCAATTCTGCAGTCTTTATTCAAGTAGTACAGTCATCGAGTTCACCCTCGGGCTTCCAAAATGTTGAATGCATCAAGTCCCGCTGAAGGACTTTGCTGGGATGACCCCTTAGGGAACTTCAGTGTCCACAGCTTAAAAGGAATGTGAATTTTTAGACTCCCATTCTGAACACTTTTTTGTGTCATCTCTATTCCGCTTTCTTGATCAGAGAAACAAAACCGTTGTATGTTAACATGATTAGTGTTGTTTAACATGACTGTTTTAACCTGTGAAGAGAATGTTTCTGCATACATAAATTCTTGTTAATTTTTTTATTGCAGTTGTTACAACAGACAATCTCTTCTCTACTGATGTCCTCCCCCACTGAGGATGGGGTAAGTATAATTAAAGTTGACAAAGGAAATTTAAACTACACAGAGACAGGATACTAGAGATATTGGGAATCAAGCGGGAAGATACTAGAATCGTAGAAATGGAAGGGACTATTGGAGGCCATCTAGTCCAACCTACTGCTCAACTTGGCTATTGCCACCACGAGATCAGGTCAGCTGTGCTTTGGCCTGGCAGAATCTTGAAAACCTCTAAAGATGGAGATTTTACTGCCTTTCCAGGAAGCTTGTTCCAGTGCTCCACTAGGAGTGATAGGAGATTTCACTAGGAAAAATGGTATTTTTTTCTCGTGCCCAGCTGGGATTGGTTGGGTTTGAAGCAAGTGCCAGAGCACTGAGTTGGTGTGGCTCCCAGCACAGGTCATCGTGCCTTCCGTCGCCGATGCCCTACCGCCGCATCACTGGCATCAGCTTGACACGCTCCATTTGAAAAGAGGGACGGGGCAGGTGGGGTGTGCAGACAGCCTTAGCTGACACGGGGTCCTGCAGAGCTATCTGCAGGTAGTCATGTGGCCCTGCAGAGCTGCGGCAGGGGCTATGCTGGGCTGTGCTGTTTTCTGGCCTACCGTTTTCTGTCTGATCCGAAAGACCACGAAGATGTAGTCCCAGAAACTCAGCTTCCCAGACTACTTTTCTAAACCCTATAAACCACCACTGTTTTCTAATAGGACATAAATTACTTACAGGTACTAGTAGTAGAGAAATTTGCAAAATGCATGCAAGATAATGTTTTTTAATTGGGATCTGTGTAAGTAAGATAAGCATAAGCCACAGGAATTCATGGGTTAAAGTACAGTTTACGTAGTCGTCAAGTAGTTATTCCTTTAATCTGAGATATCAGAAGAACCCTGACATTTAGCACAGTGACCCAGATTTATCGCGGGTAAGTGAGGCATTTCAGGTGGGTGCGTGGCTGTCATTGGCTGCCATATGGTCAGTGGAGAAGGAGCGGCACCTTCAGAGAGGGATTTAGTCCAAGTAGGAGCTGGAGATCTCTCCCTCCCTCTCTCTTCATTGCACATAGAAGGAAGCAAAGGCCAGCTCATCTTCTTACTTAAGCTCATCCCAGTTAAATATCTTCAGTTAGGTGGCACATGTTGGGGTCATTTTGCTTTCCCTGTATTGTGCAATTTTTCAGTAGTTTGCAGTTATATGCTGCGTGGTTTTACTGTGATTTATTGATAATATTTAAAGTAGAAGGTTCCTCTGAAACTGTGAATTATTTTTTGTATACTGGAGGGCACATATCTCTTCAGTTAAATGAAATATGAGAAATATCAAAAATATATATGCTCTTTTAATAGCTGTTAAACCTGGCTAAGTTTTACAGTCTGTTTTTGTTAAAGACTGACAAAATATCTTTCTTTTTCTAGTTATTAGAATTCAAACAACCTCTTTTTCATGTTTCAGTTTTTGTAATATCAATATCTAGCAGACTGGCACCTTAGAAACATACTTTTTTCCTATTTGAAATGCAGGATGACTTTTTCTTCTTAAGCATTTTCATCTCCCAACTGCTGCATTTTAAAAAGAAAGCACATCACAACAAAGATTATTCACAAGAATTACCACTTTGGGTGGTATTTTTTGCTGATGCTGCTAAGTTTTCCAGGGTGTAGTTTGGTAGGCACTGCTTTTGGCGGTGAGGTTGGTGTTAGCTACTGCCCCTGGCCACTTGTTCCTACATTGTGGCAACCCTTCGCTTATACCAACAGAGTTTGTGCAGCTGCACTGTGAATTGGATTGTAGAACTGGTCTTGGGTAAAAATAATCTGGAAAGGAAAAAAAAAAAAGGGGCGGGGGGGGTTGTTTATATCTCGAATCAGGCACTTGATTTGGCTATCAGGTATCTGTGCAGCCAAACCTCCAGCATGGATAAAGAGGTGGGAATGGTTGGAGGGCGGTCCTGGGCACGGCCCACTGATGAAAGAAATGCATGTACAACTCTGATCTGAGATACCCTCTCAAGTAGGGTTTCAGCAATCAGCACTGCTGCCCCCCGCCGTTGGCATGCCCTGTCATCTCAAGGAGAGCATCCAACCCGCCTGTCCCTGTTCTCTGCACACAGTCCAGTCTTTACACATAGGCCACAGACTCCTGCTGGAAAACTGCCAAGCAGATCATTAGGCAGAAGGAACTATGTAGGTGCAAATGATCGTAAGTGATACCTGACAGAGCATAAAAAGCACACAGAGTTAAAAAGGGCTGGGGGAGTTAAATTCATTGTGACCTATTTTTTCCTTTCATATAACTGTTAGCCAAAGTAATGGCTATGGTTAAATGATATTCAGCATGGATATATATGTGTGTGTATATACATTCCTACCACATGTAAAACCTGTGAGTGTAAGAAAACTTTGTAAAGGAAGCACATTTTGCTTTATAATGGTAATGTGTCAGCTAAATAGAGTTCAGAATTACAGTAGCTTTTTTAACCAATTTGTTTTTAAGAGCCTGGTAAGGAAGCACCACTTTAAACAGGAGTGAGATCTAATTGAAAATCTAATTTATTTACTAGTCAAGTATGGGTTTTTTTCCGGCAGTTCTAATGCAATTTTCTTTTTGAGGATTTTTTTTTTAAAGTCTCTTGGAAGAGGACCTTACACCCTGTATCTTTTGAGTTATATGCTGCTTAGAACAGAATGTACAGGACTGTTTGTTTTAATCAACATGCTTTTATCACTACAGAGTTATGAGGTGAAGAGCGTGCTGGGAAAGGAGGTGGGGTTTCTGAACTGCTATGTCCACTCTGTAACCAGCCACCCTGACTGTGTTGGACTGGAGGAAATTGTTCTTCTGGAAGCAGTAAGAAACTGAACTAAACACTGTCAGCTATTATAATATCTATGGACTTTGTATTGTGGTTATTTGTTAACTATTGCCATAGATAATGTGCAGTGCAAGCATGATAAGTATTAAGATAGTTTATGAAAACTGTGATTTATAAAGCACATTATTGGCAACACTGAAAAGTCTATAAAAACAGTATCTCTTCAATTTTCTGAACTCTTCTTTTTCTGATGAATTCAGAAGTTAGCAACACAGTTCTTTGGTATGTTTATTGTTTATGAATGTAAAACAGCTTGTTCTGGAATTTTGAATGGTTGTAACAATTTCAGAGAGTGTTTTTGTAATGCTGTATTTATTATACATCAATGGAAAATATTTTACTGATATTTTTGAAATAAATATTTTGCTATAGACAGTGACAGTCTATACAATATTTTGTATAGACATCTATCTGTTAAGCTGACAATTTTATCAAGTTTCCAGAAATACTGCCTGCTGCAAAACATTGTTATGTGCTGGCTAAATTGGAGTATTTGTTATCACCTTGCAATAAATATTATAAACACAGATTTGAACAAAGCTTATGTTTTAAAGTGTCAAAGGTATATAAAGTTAATGTTTTATAGCCAATTGGTATCTAAACATAGAAGTACCATGTTATCTATAGCTTCCCACAAAGCAGGTGTTTTATTACACAGTCGCAATTATGTGTAAAGAATAAACTGGTTTGTAGGCCACGTAACTATCCTCACCCTGACAGTATAGAGACGTGGATTACAGATCAAGGTTATAACCATATAATCAGATAAATCAAAATCTTCCAATATGTTAATTGTTTCAGAATCAATGAAGAGTTAATATGAGAGTTTATTTAGTCAAAGGCTGGATTTTTTTGCCCCTTTTTATGATACAGAGTGCAATATTTAACAACATTGTAACAGGTCAGAGAATGAGGTAGCTTGTTTTGTGTAGCCCTGGGTATGGATTATCCAACAGCAGAACAGTGACATTGTTGCCACAGTAATTGTTCCTGTGACTACAGCTGACAACTTCACAACTATCAAAGGAGTAACCATGCTTTTTCATCTCCTCCCCCCATCCCCTCCAATTTTTTTAGTTTCCTGACCTGTCTTGCTCTAAGCAAGAAAGCTCAGTCAGCCTATTCCTGCGTCTGGCATACCACACTGCTCCCTTCCAGGCCAGATTCACTGCAGTCAGTGGGATTTCTCTCTGGAAAAGCACTAGGTGTTGGAGATGCTTGTAGCGTCGGGCCCATGTTTCTGCCCGTGTCCCACATATGCTGTCCCCTTTGTGAGTGCGCTGTGGAAATCCAAACGTGTTGCCTAATCTGACTTAATATGTTCACTGGCTCGTGGGTCTGCGTTTTACGTTCCTCGCTTTCACTGGAAGTGATCAGCGAAAGCGTCCAGCCTGCCCACTCGTGTGCAAAGGACCGAAACGCGCGCGTACAGGAACTTAGCGTGAGACAACATCTACCTGAAGCTTCCCCGGGCACAGTAGCGTGCGTGCGGCTCTGCATTTTTCCGGCGTGGAAACCACGGCGAGGTTTTTCCCGGCTGGAGTTTCGGATCGTTGTTTCTGTGTCCGCCCGTGCTCGTGGCGCCGTTCCCGGGAGCGCCGCGGCCGGGGCGGCTCGTCTCGGCAGCGGCACCTGCCTCAGCGCTGGGGGCTTTATAGCTCTCACGTGCGAGACTCCCGAGTTATTCCCGCTATCGCGTCGCCCTTGCTTTGCTTCAGAAAAACAAGGTAGTGCGTACGCCCCAGGCAGCCACCTTCCCCTTCCCCCCCCCCCCCGGGGGCCTTACGGGCTTGGCCACTGCCGCGGGATCTGCGGGAAGCGCCGTGCCGCGGCGCGCCGACCCTCTGCGTCCGACACATACAGCAAACGGAGAGCGCAATCGATTTAAAATGCTTTTTTTTATTTTTAGAAATGCTGTAAAAATTGATATAAAAGGTCGAGCATGCTCAGTCTTTTTCATCCTACTGTCTAAAATACATGGGTTTCTGAATCATTTTAACAAATGTACCATAGCTGCATCAGTATGAGTAAGATGTAGAAAAGAGACAAAAAAACTACCATTACAAAAATAATTTAAGGGGAGAAAAAAACGACAACAGATATTTAGCTTTTTTCTTTTCCCGTTGTTGCTGCTGTTGCAAGTTTCGTGGTGAAAGACGCGGGCATCGCCCCTCTCGCCACGGCGCTGGGGAGGGTGCTGCGCCCCGGCGGGCTGGCGCGGTCCGGTGGCTTCGCCCCCCCGCGCGCCCTGCGCTGCCCTGCGCTGCGCTGCCGCGGCCCGACGCGGGCGGCCCGGCGCGGCCCTCTGAGGTATTTGTCACCGTGTCATGCAGTCCGTCTCTCGCGTCCCGCTCCCCCCCGGTTACCGGCAGTCGGTGCCCGAGGCGGGCTGCAGGAAGGAGGCGCTGGGCAGCTGCTTGAAGAAGTGCCGGAGGCTGGTTAAGTCCCGGGTGAGCTGCTCGATCTTCTTGTGCAGCTTCTCGTTCTCGGCCGACAGCTCCAGCAGCTTCTGCTGCATCTCCTGGTTGCGCCGCTTCGCCTTGTCGCGGCTCTTGCGCACGGCGATGTTGTTGCGCTCCCGGCGCTGCCGGTACTCGGGGCTAAACCTGTCCACGCACTTCTTGCCGCCGCGCTCCTTGCCGCCGGGGGGCGGCGGCGCGGCGGCGGGCGGCGGCGAGCGGGCGCTGCAGCTGGAGGGCGAGCTGCTGCCCGGCGGCTCGGGGGAGGTGGGCGGCGTGGGCTGCCCGCTCAGGTTCATGATGGTCTGGGCGCAGGTGGCGATCTGCGAGGGCAGCAGCGAGGACGAGAGGTCGCTGTCGCTCCAGTCCGGCTCCTGCTTCAGGGCGCCACGGGAGGAGGAGGAGGAGGAGGAGGAAGAGGAGGAGGAGGAGGAGGCGGTGCGGGGCTCGGCGCCCAGCAGGGTGGTCATGGCAGCGCCGAGGTCCTTGGCGGGGTCGCGGCCGGCGCCGCCGCCCGGCGGCAGGTAGTCGCCGTAGTCCCCGCCCCGCTCAGGCTTGTGGTTGCTGTTGAAGAGGTCGGCGAAGAGCTCGTCGTTGCACAGCTCCAGGTTGGGCACGGCCGACATGGAGTCAATGTAGGAGCTGAAGTCGATGGCGCTCTCGTCCTCGTACATGGCGGGCGCGGCGGCGCTCAGCTCGGCCAGGTTGCTGCCGCCGCCGCCCAGGCCGCCCGCCGGCTCCTCGGCGCTCATGCTGCAGCCGGCGCGGCCGGCGGCGACCGGCTTGCAGGCGGGGCTCAGCCCGCCACCGCTGCCAACCTTGGCGTCGTAGAAGTTGGCGGGCTCCAGGCACCAGCTCTTATAGCATGCCGGCGAGTCCAGGCTGTACAGCGCCGCGGCGCTCATGGGCGAGCGGGCAGCGGCGCCGCGGGGGCGCGGCGAGGGGGCTCCCGGCCGCGGGCACCAGCCGCTGCTCCGCGCCGCCGCTCGCGGCTCCAGCCTCCGCGCCGGGCAGGTGGGAGGAGCCGCCGCCGCCGCTGCTGCTTTTGCCGCTCTCCCCGCCGGCGGCACGGCTCGGCTGGGCCCCCGGGGACGGCGCGGCGCTGTCTCCGCTGCGGGCGCGGGCGACGCCGGGGCGCGGAGCGGGAGGCGGGACGGGGCAGCGCGTCTCTGGACCTGGGAGTGAGCCGCCCGCTCGGCCCCTTCTTATACGGCGCCGGCCCCGCCTCCTGCCCCAGTGACGGGAGCGGGTGTTGCTGGCACCCCGGCCGGGGGCGGGCGCGGGCGGGGTGCGCCGCCGGGCAGGGACCTAGGGCGCTGCCGGCGGGCGCCCCGCGGCGCGGAGCGGCGGGGGCTGCGCTGCGCTGTCGCGGCCCCTCGTAAATCTTGGGCCGGGCGGGGCGGGGCGGGGGGGGAAGGCTCCATCCCCGCTGCCGAAGCGGTGCCCGTGCCAGGCTCCGCCGCCGCGGGACGGGCCGTTCCCGTCCCACCTTCCTGTGTATGGGCGTGCGGGGAGGGGCGCGCAGCAACCGCCGAGACCGGAGCCCGGCGCGCGGCCGCTGCCCCGGCAGGGGCGCCACGGGCCGCCCCCGCCACCTGACGCCGGGCGCGGGGGCCGCGCTGCGGCTCGGCGGGGCTGCGCCCGGGCGCCGCAACCCCTCTCCCCGCCGGCAGCTCCGGACTGCGCGGCGCCGGCCCCGCCCCATGCCCGCCCGCTGGCGGGGCCGCCGCTCAGGTGCGGCGCCGCCGCCCCCCGCCGGCAGTTAAACGGCCGTTAAACGGCAGCGCGCGGCGGGCCGGGGACTCCTGCGGGTGCGGAGCGGCGCGCGCGCGCCGCCGCCGCCCTGTCACTGCCCCGCCATAACGTCCCGCGGGCGTGCAGCGGCTGTCCCTCCCCCCTCCCCCCCCGGCAAAACCCAGCTGCCCGCCCCCCGGGGCGCCCCTTCCCGGCCCTGCGGGCGCTGGGCCCCGCGCAAACGGCGCGGCCGCCTCCGCGGGCCCTGAGACGCCGCTCCGAGGCAGCTGCGCCTCCCCGCAGCGATAGCGAAGCGTGAAAGCGCGGTGGCTCCGCCGGTGCTCCCGCCTCCGGCCCGCCCGGGCCCCGAGCGCCCTCCTGAGGGCTGGTGGCGCCGCGGAGGCGGGTGCGCGGCGCCGGCAGGGAGGAGGCTCCCTCCCCCCTCCACCCCGCGGGAGGGGGATGCCGGGTCTCCCGTGCACCGGGCGCGGGGGGGGGGGGGTCTGAGTACAACGGCAGCGGCGCAGCTGCGTGCTCCGCGGTGCCGTTGTAAGGCTGAGTGTCCCCGAAGGATATGGGCGTTTTTTTTACGTGCGGTAAATTGCTACTATTAAATGAGCAAGTATCAGAGAAATGAAAAGAAGTTGAAATATGTGAAATATTAAGTTCTCCAGTCACCTAAAAGAGTTTTAAAAGCCCGGGTTCATAAACAGGTATTTCACTGACTGAATGGAAAGAAATGAAAACTTTCAAAAAGTCTGCTTAAGATGTTTTTCAGACAGCATAGCTGAATTTATTATGATTCAATAGGATTCTCCTACTTGCTGATTTTCCAGCTAAACATTCAAATGACATTACCAGCAGAGTTGTGGGCTGATCAGAGGTGGATCTCTGGAGATTATAGCTAGGCAACTTTATGTGTTGCAGAGTTTTGTGGCAGCGCTTGCTGCCTTACTCAGGTTATTGCAGTAATGCAGCTGTTTGTCAAAGGAGTGTGTATTTTAACTTAAGTAGTTGGCACAGGCCTGGTATATACTCTTTCTTTTTTGGCAGTAAGTGCTTGGTGTGAATGCTTGTGACATCAAAATAACTGTACCTGCTTGGCAGGTAAGGTTTTGCATGTAGGGGTTTTGTTTTTTCTTTTAACTGTAGTGCTGCAGTTAGATCTACAGAAACTGGGTTTAAATAAACCTGTTCTGATTTGCTCTGTAGGGACTTGATTTACGTGAATGTTAAGATCCGAATTTGATGTGACACAGTAAGTGGTTGCTTTTTTTTTTTTTTTGTGCAAACGAACAAGTTAGTTTGCTTTTTTTTCTTAGCTATGAAAAAAAGTATGCCAAAATCCTATTCCATATGTTGTTATTTTCTGGCCTCCAGCATTACAGTATATTCATGGTGCATGACTCTGTACCACCCT
Organism: Dromaius novaehollandiae; assembly: GCF_036370855.1. Classification (NCBI taxonomy): domain Eukaryota; kingdom Metazoa; phylum Chordata; class Aves; order Casuariiformes; family Dromaiidae; genus Dromaius; species Dromaius novaehollandiae. The sequence continues at coordinate 138,810,353 of NC_088099.1, read as the reverse complement.
GCTTTTGGCTTAGCTTTCTGGCAGGTAGGTGCAATTGTCACCCAGTGCTCCTGGATTTTTTCTTTGCCAACAGTATACAGAGGTAGGTGCATGAAACTTAGGCTGGTACTTAGAAATGCAAGGCAGTCTCAGACCTGTTCTCCTGTCTCTGTGACAGGGTCCGTTGGTCTGCTGGAAGGAAATACTTCTCAGCTGTTTTATCTATAAAATTGTAATTTGTCTTGGAAAGTATCTATCATCTCCATTAATTGTTTGTACTTAGAACTGTGTTACGTTCTCAGCTCGCTGAAGTTCTTATCACCAGAGGAGAACTGGTCATAAGGTGATGTTGACGTGGCGCTCTGCCAGCCCAAACAATCCGCTTTGATGTCAGTCACATATTAACACAAAAAAGAAACCAGATTCACAGCAAGGCCTCTGCTTAGTCACCTATCAGCCACTTTGGGCACTGTAATGCACCATTTAGGTTCTCAAAATCTCTCGCTGAACTGTGAACTGCTGGGCATGGAGAGGAAAAAAAAAAAATCTATGTAAGCCTCAACATTTGCCATCTGTATCATGTTGAAGCCCCAACATGGGCCAAAGATGGAGTGCTGAGTTGCTTACCTTGTCCTCAAGACCTAGGAGGCATGTTCAGAGATGCATGTGGCTACAGTTCTGCCAAACCTATTACCCAAAGCCAAACGGTGAGAGGTGGCACTTGGAACTTGTTTGCTGCCTTTGTTGACGGGGCTAGCTCAGATCAGGTGTCTTCAGAGAGTGTTTCTGTGTAGGGCCTCCATGTGCCATGCGCTGCCTCTAGTAGTGGGGTTTTAGTGTGTCCCCAGTGAAGTGACCAGGAGCACGTAAGTGAGTGACACTTGTTGCTTATCAAAGTGCCCGACTAAAGGTAGGAATATATCCTAGCTCTATGGGATAGATTGTCCAAAATCTTGGCAGCTGAACCTGTTCCTGTTGCTGGAATAATGTCATAGATGGTGAAGCTGAGAGGAGAACCTGCCTCCCTTACCCATCCTGTTGAGTATCTGAACCACTGACTCAGCGCTTCTTTCAGTGAGTTTTTAACAGCAGCAAGAAACATTTTGAACATACAAATTTCAGAATATTTTCTATGAACCTTATTTTAGGTTCCTGCACTAAATCAAGGAAAGAGGAGACTTTAAACTTGGATCTTGTGTCTTCTAGGCGAGTGGCTAATCACTGGGCTGTAGAGATGTTTATTATCATAAATTTTCTAGAGAGAAAGGACAGAGCTTTGAACTACTCTGGAGTTCCCAGCTCTGAACACTTGGAGTAACAGCAACAGAAAACAGATCCAGCGAAGGATCTTGACCAAGACTGAGCTTGTGCTGGAGAGTCCTTGGTGTCCTTATCTGGGCTTGCAGTGCTATGGCAATGAGGTCATGCAAGCAGGGCTCCAACTCTCCCTGGGAAATCCTGGCTACATCGGTTGTGGTAGGACAGCTACAGAGCTGCGCTGCAGGAGGGATGGGCTATCAAGGGGAAGCACCTCAAGACACCTGGTTTTGTGGGAAAAGGCTGGCTAGGTGGTGACAACATCCAGCTAGAAAGGGAGAAGATGCAGAGAATCCTGTGGTAAAATGGTTTGCGGTGGTTTGGGACTGACTTTAGACTGGGATATCTGGGTGAGGAGATGCAAATTGTGTGCGTGGCGGGGGGGGGAACCCCACACTCCCAAGGATCAGCCTTCTGATTTTGTAGTTGGCTCTCCTAAAGCAGCAACTGCTGAATATGTCCTCTCTTCACCCTCTTCCCATCTCTTCCAGGGCTCGTGCCCCCTCCCTCATCTTGGAGCTTTAATAGTATTTTGCTTTTTATTTATATTTACTTGGATCAGTCCATTGCACTGATTCAGCCTGTGGGTGCACCACTGCTAGCAGCTGAAGAAACTGTCTGTAAATGAAGGGATTTTTCTTTTTAGCTCTTTTAAGCTGTGTGCTGTGACTCACTGTGGTGCATTTGAACCATGCCAATGTCAGGTCATGGTAGATGTGTTTAGCTGCACCTGGAGCTGCTGAACTTGTGGATTAATTTTTCCATGTACCAACCTGAACAACTTACCATGAATAACCTACTGATTCTGCTAATGGTTTATATAGCTTTTTAGATGTGAGTAATGAATATCCAGATAAAAGTAGCATCTGGTTATTTAATCTGAGAAAGAAATAGTTTGCTATACTTGTGGATAGTTGATGAGTTTTGTTTTGCATCATGAGACCTGAAACAATTTCTTTCTTTCTTTGGGCCACCCATCATCTTACCCTTTTCTGGAAACAAAACAAAACCACCCCATAAAGCACACAGCCCAGCAACTTTACTGAGATTTTTGTTATTATTATTATTGCATCAGTACTTTCTTTGCTGTTCCATGAATTGGCTTTTGTCTTTCCATTTAACTTGTGAATTTTATTTAGAGCACTGTAAGTCAGGATAGCAACTGGGATTTACATAGGTTGGAGATCATTTTCAGAATTAGCTACAGAGACAGCCTGGTCTTTTACTTCTCCATTAGGGTGATATCACTTATTTTGTACAAGGAGTGTTTCCACTAACGTAATAGTTCTGTGGTGACTTGTGAGGCTGACAGTTATATTGCTAATATCACTGACATTGCTTCAAATCATAGCACTTATTTTATTGCTAAAACTAAACTTTTTAGCTATACAGCTCTCAACCTTGCATGCGATTTCCCAAGAGAATAATTTGAAGTGTTGTAGCCATGGTCTCAGTTTTTTGTATAGTTACAGTTACTTTCACCTATTGCAAAGGCTTTCACGCCTGGCTTGAGAGCCTTCCAGTATTGACTAAAGGGAACGGAGAAAACAGGTCAGCCTTCATTACGGTCTCTCTCACCTGAAAGAGGTGGGCTGTGCTCGTGCTCAAGTCCCACTCCACATTCCTCATTCCAGTGCTTTCTGAAGAGCTAACGCACCCTTGTTTTGTTTTGGAGCAAGGCCTGCTGAGCAGCCTGAGCTGGGGAAGCAGAAAATTCTGTTATTGCTGAAAGCACCAGAAGTCCTACGTGAAAAGCCTTGTTAAACTATAAACCTAAACTTTGTCCCCCCTGGTACAGGTCAAAGTACTCAGTAAATATCTGAGGTATGTGCCAAAAGTGCAATTTAACACCTTGTATGACTAGCCACTTGATTTCTAAATGTCACCTCACCACTTCATGTAGCTTTTTATTGTGCTTTAACTTTCTTGTATTTGTAGTGTGACAACTCATAACCTAGGGTGCCTCCACATAACCAATCTGTAGTCGTAATGTCACCTGTACTGGTATCAGACATGAAAGGAACAAAATGCATTCAGGCATACTATACAGGCATGTGTATATAAAAATACATATTGCACATGTTTATGAAAAAAACCTTTCCATTTATTATCATTAGCATAGATAGGTAAATTTGGATGTTTTCAGTGATTAAAGTGTTAACGACTTTTGAAATGAGTTACACAGCTGAACAATTTTATTTTTTAAAAAGACAAGGTCTTATCTGGAATGATAAGAGTTTTCTCTACAAAATTACAGCCATACAGTATTTTGAATTAATAAAATCCAAATTGCTTGATTTATAACACTAAATTCACATAAACAATGCATATCTGACCAAAATTAAGTGTGTCAATCAAGCATATTTAATAGGAGGGAAGATGACAAATAGTAACTGTTGCTGGAGAGTATTTGAAACAAAGACACACTACTGAAGGGCTCCCTCCATGTTCACTGGGCTTTTCAGCTTGCAATCTCCTCAATTTGAAGTTTATCATAGACTTATCTGGGACATTGAGGTTCCTCTGCTCTCCTGCTGAAACATTCACTGGAAATTGGTGCCAGAGCGGCAGCAGTAAAGGCAGCCCTAAACAAGGTCGAGACTCCTCTGTTACCACAGGGGCAGGAGGAAAAGCTTGTAGGCAGTGAAAGGGCAAAGACTGGCTTTCATTATGTCTTTTATGGTAATTATTAAAAGCATTCATGGAAAATATCTTCTACAATAAATTCTGGATAACAAGCAGACATAACATTTTGGAGGAATATTTTTCCACCTGGCTATCCCTGCTATGCTCTATTTACTACAAGGGTTACCAGAAAACTGGCTGCCAGAGATTAAGATCCCAGTCTGGGACAGCTTCTAAACTCTGTCATAAGCAAATACCAAAGGGCAATAGACAGTCTGCTCTGCTGCAGTTATGGCAGGAAGCTTACAACACACTGCTCTGTTGTCTATTGCACAGTATGCCTATTTTCAGTTATCTAGCTATTTCAAATGCCTATTTTCAGCTTTGGCCAAACAAGTAACTTTCAATTACTACAACATGATGAGTATAAACATTTAGAATAGAGAGATAACAGATTAAAACCTCTAATTATATATATAAAAAAATCTGCTGGAACAAATTGACATTAGCTTCTCAGCACTACTTTTTCATTATCCAATACTGAACTAACCATCCACAGATACCTTAGGTGTTATCTAGAGCCAAAAGCCATTTTCTGTTTACTTTCACCATGCGCTTTATTGTTTCTATTGAAAAATATGAAAATCTTTGTTTTAATTGCAAATAACATACACCTGCAGAATGGTGCAAGTTGATTGCCAGCAAGGTCTCTGCATTTAAAAAAAATAAAGCACAGACATTCACTATAAGGATGCCTGCAGGTTTGGAGGGTGTGAATTTATGCTTGCCTCAGAATGATTTCAGTGCCTTTCAAATTACCCTTAAAGCTCAAACCTCTCCAGTTCTCTCTTTTGAGCAGAGCTAACATATTCTTCTCTTGACTTTCATGCAAAGACATAACAGCTGTTTTGTTCCAGCGCCATATTAACAAATCACTGTTTGAATACAGCTTTAATATATAAAACACTTATTTCCGATATTAAGTTAACCTACATTGATAGAAGCATAAATTGTTTTCTTTTTTTGTCTCTAAAATTCTGATCTGGCCACAGCTGTACATTAGAGTAGGCTCCACTTGACAGAATATGCTTTAGAAAGTAATCCTTCACATCCAGGGTTCCCATCCCTCCCAGACTCTGCCCAGAATGTTGGGGTCTGTGGCTTGATCGATGAGGCATTTCACTTGGGTCTCTTCTGAAAGTCCGTCCTCTGGTTCTTTGGCTCTGATATTATGAGCAGCATTACCGCAAGCCACAGCTACAAAATCGCTGAAAGAAGGTGACTTCTCATGGCCCAGACGCAGTTCATCACTGAAATGGAGAACATGAAAATAAGTTCTTATTCAATCAGATGAAAAAATCTGAGCTATGGATTCTTATATCTGAAAGGGTACTTCAACATCATGCATACAGCTTTATTTTTCAAGACATCTGGAAGCTGTTCAATAGTTTTAAAAGACCTGGCCTTCACTGGTGATTTCAGGGGTCCGCCACTAGCCAATATTTACCATGAATATTTCAGTCTTGACAAAAGTCTCTCTCTAGCTGAAAAAAGGATGCAGCAGTTCACATCCAAGCTGTTTTATATATGTACCTGCCCTGCACATTTGTATCTGCAAGCATTATGCTGCCTTTTCCATTTGGCTTGACAGCACAAAGGACTCCTCTTGAGCCCTGCACTTTTCAGTATTTGTATGGTTTTAAAACAGGCTTGTTGCTTTTTTTCCTTCTTTTTTTTTTTTTTTTTTAGATTAATCCAAAATGTCTTTTTAAGAGAGAATGGAAGGGATTAATTGTACTTTAACTGAACTTTAAAGACATTCTGGCTGGAGCCAGACTTGACTAGACTGACAGAAATAATCTGAGAAGGCCATCAGAATTGAATTTGATGTTTTTGGAAAGCAGCTTACTTCCATGTCTCCCATACAGCTGTTCCAGGTTTCATTTCAAGCAACTGTCCAGCAGAGGCATATCTTTTCAAATACTACCCTTAGCCTAAAAGCTGTATAGAAGAATATAAAGAACAGCAGTTTGAGCAGTGAGAAATTACGCAGGCTTACAGGGTGGGGATGGGTGGGTTGCCAGGAACAGTAAAAATGCTTAGGAGGCCTGAGCTGGAGCAAAAACACTCACAGGGAGATATTTGGTATTTTGGCTGGCAAGGTGATTCAGAGAGCTTGTATGTGCACCAAAATGATTCCCTGAGGAGATTTGTTGAAATTCTGCCTTGCCTGCCTCTTCTCTTTCCTAGCTGCTAGTCTGTCTGAAGGGAGCAAAATCTGACACAGGAGACAGCAAAAGTTCTTAGTGGAGGAGTTTTGAGTAAAAGGAGAGTATCTTACCAAGTGATTCTTCCTGGATTGCAACCCGTAAGCTTTCTTTTGACATAGTTGACTTTTTGCAAAGGGTACCAGTTTACTTCAGACGTGTTTATTTCCTGAATCCATGTACCTCCTTTTTTCAGCTGCCTCTGTTCAAAGTTCTAAGAAGAAAACCATTTTGCTCTATTTATCATAAATCATACACTGAAAAAGACCTTTAAGCCTCCACACAGTCAGAAAGTCAAGCCAAGAACTCTTAACTGCAGGTGCCATGAAGGATAAACTAGTGAGATGGTATCTATTTCTGCCCATGACTTCAAATTTAATTTACAGTTACTTAAGCACAACTAGTTTTATACTTTTTTTCTCTGTAATTATTAGTTTGAGGTGTACAGTGTTCGGTAAATTTAAGAGGCTCAATGGAAAAAGTTGAAATTAATTATTCTGCTGTCATAAATTACGTATTATGACCAAAATATATCCACATTTTTAGGATTATCTTGGACATAAAGAACAGTACACTAATAACAGACATGCTACTATTCTTCATCCCTCGTCATCATTATAGAATTCTGGCATTTTAAATGCTTTAAGCCCAGTTTCACTCAGAACTCAATAAACCAAGCAAAGATAAAAGTAGTACTGAGACTGAGCATCAGGAAATACTTCCTTTTTGATCAGTTTTATCCTTGTTGCAGTTTAAGGATTTTTACGTGAACAGAAAGGAAAGAGGAAAGAACCCACCTTCCAGTCCAAAGAAGGCTCTTTTACAAATACATCCATTGTGCTAATGAGGAGATCTGGATCTGCACGATAAGCTCTTAGGGCATGTACCATCACACTGTAAATGAGTCCCCACTCTTTCACTGGCATCATCAGATTAACAAACTGGCGAGTCAGACGAAAAGGCATCAACTCTGGCACAGGCAAAAACTAAACAAGAGGAGAGTCAGTGAAACAAACAAACAAACGCACGCCAAACAACAACCCTCCCCAAGAATTAAGAAACTGCGGAATAGAAGTATTAGAAAAGATCATCTTTTTATATTTTTGAAACCCTATTAGTTACTTAACTGAAAATAATGTGTAACTCAATGGAACAGGACTGTTTTTATTCCCTGTCCCCTCAATATTAAATACTGTAGCTCCCTGCTTGCCTGAGAATATCTGGAAACAGAGATTCTATTCTATTAATTAGAAATAACTTATAAAGATTATTTTGTGTCAGAATGATGGCAAATGAGCACAGAATTCAGTACACAGAATATACTTCTAATTGCATATAGTATATGCAAAAGCTGTAACAAATTAAACAGAGGACAAATACCTGCGTAGCTGAACCAAAAGCATGTCCGAAATCTATTCCCACCATGCCACCCGTCTCTTTGTTAATCATGAAGTTGGACAGATGTCTGTCTCCAATACCAAGTATCCAGTGGCTGATGCACATCAATGCATGAGAGCTGGCAAAATGGGACCGCAGAGACAGGAAGGCTTCTGGAGCTGTACTCATTTTAACAAAGGCTCTCCTTAACAAAACAGAAGTCATTTGTTGCATACAAGTAAAACATCAACATTCATTTCACAATACACAGTCATTAACAGTGCATTTACCGGAGCAGGTCTTCTGGAACACTGCTTTCCCTGCTTTTGAAAGACATCACTGTTTCTGTACGGTTAGCATTTCTGTAAATTAATGAAAGAATAGTGTCAGCTACTGAAATTGCCTAAAGGATGTTAAAAGTTTAGATACGTACATGAATGCATTAGCATGTGCTGTTTACTTGTGATACTCCAGCAAGAAACACCAAGTTTGCCCAAAATGACTAAAAAAGGTGATAAAGTTCTATTTGATATTAAAAATAAATCCCCTTCTCTTTTTCCAAGCAGTTATTTCCAAGACTAAAATTTCTTAATAAAACATATTATGCAGTTTTGTCTAGTTTCCTCCAAGTTAAATAGGTAGGATAAGTTTTAATACAGAGATACGATTTTGTTCTTTCTGACTGGATAGTCTCTTCCATGCAAAGAAACCAAGTGCAGTGTCAAATCTCAGCAGTGTGCAGAGGCTATATTTACACAAGAAAGCAGTGCAGCACAGAAGGAGGCAACACAACTGAATAGTTGGTGCTGAGGACATCTATGCCATACATATTTTGGAGGGGGTTACTTTGGACTAGCCCATGTCTGGTCCTGTGAATTGAATGGTCACGAGCAGTTGGCATGCATTGGGTGCGCTTCTTCCAGTTTAGTTTTATCTGAAAGGAACCAAGTTGTGCATTCAAGGACAGCTCTGTGATGTAAACCAGCATGAGCTAAGTGGGGTGATTTACTTCTAAAGCACATAGCTGATCTGAATAAAAATATTAACAAAGACACACTCAGAAGAACAAATCAAAATGATCCCTTAAACAACAAAAAACAACAACAAAAAAAACCAAGCTGCTTTAAGCAGGTTATGAGCTCAAAGATGCTCAACTGGAAACTTCACTTCTGCCACTACGGTATTAGATCTAGGCAGGTATGGAAATTCCTTGGAGAGGATTCTGAAGCTGGGACCCAAACCATCAAATATTTTTAAGTTATCAGTGAACCACAATTACATTCTTTGTCCAACTTTAGCAGGTGCTCTGGCTCCAGGGCAGTCTACCCAACTGCATAATCAGAAACAAGACACCTAGAAAATTAAGTTGAAGAGGAGCATCTTCTAGACACTTTATTAGGAAGAAAAGCAAGCTTGTGGAAGCATTCCTGCTTTCTGGTGGGATTTCATCAATACTAAACCACTCCTGCAGAGCATCTTGAGTAAGACAAAATGGCAAAATAGGAAAAACCCAAATCTAGCCAGGATATTTATAATGCAGATATTTTTCCCTGGAACCTCTACACGTCTGTGTTTGTCTGATTTCTGTACTTTATGTACAGTTCTATTTTAAAACCTACCTGTACATAACCTGGTATCGAAGGATGCCTTGTGTTTTCCCACCCATCTTGGACAGCCACTCATTATAGGTAGCACGAGGTCCTTTTTTACTGTGGACAAAAAACAGGACTAATAATTTCTCCATATTATCTTACCACTCTGTGCTCAAATATCCACAGGTTGAGTGTGCGCTGCTACAACCCATGAGAACTTTACACACGGAAGGTGTGAAGAATCTAGAGCCAATATTAATTTTAGCCTAGCCTGCAATGGAAGTGAAATTTATGTGTCAATGCATGTGCTCATCTGCCTACCCATCTCCTTTCCCCCCAGCTCTTGAATATATTTCAATCATATTGGACAGAGGATCAGACTTCTCAAAGATATTAATTTCCAATAGATACCGTGAGAATTAGAAGTTGTCTCGAGAAGAAAGACCCAAAATAATTTCTCCAGGGAGGGAAAGACATTTTTAACAGTCCCTTATCCCATGGAGAGGCACTGCATAGCCTGCTACAGTAAGTACTGATGGTCGTCCAGCCAAACAGGTAGGGAACATAGCAAGGCAGTCCAGAATCTCCTCAGTGTGCATAGGAGGGGAAAAATGGAGGCTTAGAGAACTTAAGGTATTAAACCATCAGAAATGAGTCTTCATTAGTTCCAATGCTTACAGAATAATTTAATTTTTCTCCCCTCTTAACTAACTACTGCTGTGCCAGCCATAAAACTGCTATTCCAGCAAGGCAGCAACTCAGTAAAGCACCCTCCTTTTCTCCCGCTTTCAAAGCATGTACTGTGATACACTCTTTCCATTTAAGAAGTATTATTTATCATTTACAGACTGTGCAGCCTATCACTTTTGCAGAAAGCAAAGTATTCCAAAACTGCACAAGATTATTCCCCTCCACCCCAACCAAAATATTGCCAGTAAGAATTTTATTAGACTTCTCCTTTGGAAGAGCTGTTATTCAATCATAGCTCAGTGTAAAATGTCTGAATTGACTTGGCTGAAGCAGGTATGGGAAAATATTTGAAGTTTATATACAAAAACAATACAACAACTATAAAATAGTATAAATTATTAACTGTTTTTAGAAAAACACTGATCTTCGAAATTTAGTATAGTAGCTCCTCCCTGCCTTATGTGATGGTACCACTTTTCCAGCAATTCAGATGGAACCAACATAATACCATTGTTGTCTAGGAATATCACAAAAGTGAAGTAGATATTAGTAATGAAGGAATTGTAGCAGCTCCTGCTCGGGCCAATAAACAAATAACTGTAGAAAAAAGGATTCTTTGGACATAGTTTAAAGTAAAAATAAATTCTCTCAACAATGTTTGGACATGCCCAGAGTTATATACTAGAGACAAAGTTGGTAAATGAAACCACATTTCTAAATTCCAGGATGTAAACAGGCTGAAACACTAAAATTATTCAATTTTACAAATACTCATCCCTCAATTACAAATGATCAAGAAATAGAAAGTTAATTTTTTCAAATCCAGTCTTTGCACAAAATCAAAGACAGTGTTCTAGTGGTGTGTTCTGTGCATTTGCTGCCAGTTCCCTCGGTCACTGACTCACTGCTCAACACAGTATCTAAATAGCTCTGCCTCTGCTCCCCTCCCCTTCACTCCCCCTCTCGCTGACCTACGTCCATTTCCTGCCTGATCAAATCAAGAGATCAAAATCCTTTGCTTGTAAAATCAATCTGCTGATAAGGAAATGGTGATGATAATGACGTCACGCATGATTATAAGCCTCTTGTTCAAACAAGTTGGGTGGAGGATATTACAGGTACAATGGTACTCATTGAACAAACAGCTGCCAATTACTAATTTGGGTCAGGAAGTACAAAGTGCCTCCCTGCTTATAGGCACTTTTCTTTCTGGGGAAAAAAAAAAAAAAAAAACCCACAAAACCACGCTGCCACAAGATCATCAGTATCATGAGAAACTCAATGGTCGTGGTCTGTATTACAGCAGACAGGTAAACCAGGCATCACCTGTTATAGTTACAGTCTTCCTCTTCAGACATGCTATTTTTAAGGAATTCTTTTAAAGTACAGGTATTTTCCAGCCACTTAATGAGTCCCAGCCTGGAACAAAAAAAATCAGAGAAATGGACAAGGAGCTCAGAGTTGAACTGCAGAAGAGCAATGCAAACAGGAAGCAACATGTTCTAGTGCCTGCTACAAGAAGGTCTAAAGCTACCAATTTAGATATACTCAGAAAACAGTTTCCAGACAAAGCAACTTCAATGTTTTTACATAAATATAAAAATTAAGCCAAAGAGCTAGAACACTCTGAACCAGAATCTGGCCCACAGAAACTCACTTTCCAACAATAATAGATATTGAAATAAGAATTTCTATCCCTCAGGATAAATTCCTACCTTGTTGTCATCGGTATGACCTGGTAAGTTTTTAACTGCATATTCCTTTGGCTACAGGCAGCATCTTGGGAAAGAATAATGTTCATTACATCAAAAAGCTGTTCAATGCGTTGGTCTTGCCTCAGGTCTTCACCACCTTTGACAAGAAAAGGATACTCCTGCTCATCACTGCCTCGGATTGTTATACGTTTTGGTTTCCTCATGGATTCCATTACTTTTATCTTGGAAGACAGAAAAAAAGCAAAATATTTTTTGTCAAAAAAGGCTTGGTGTTACAGAATCATCACTGAAACTAAACATGTCTGGTATTCCCACATGTCATCATCTTATTCAGTTACCACCAGAAAAAAATGCAGTTTCACAGAAATTCCTTTATGTGCTCCAGGATGCATGCATGGCAATTACTTTTCTATTGTCAGATTCTCTGAACAGTACATAAACACAAATTTATACCAAACAGGATTTTGACACAAACTTATAAGCATACCCGTTCATCAAATCCAGATATTCTCACGTGGTATTCTGGCAGTGGTTTCCCTTTCCCATCATATTGACCTGAAGTGGCAGAGAAAAACAACCAGAAGTGAGTCTGATTTTAAATACATTTTTTTAAAAAGTTTATTCAAGAACAGAACATTCTTCCAAATATTTCATCAGATTGGTAGAATGGTAATTCTGAAGAAAATATTTAAAAATACACAAAAACACATCATATACATCACATAATTTTATTTTTGAATTACTAATATTCTTTCTTTCTTAAGCCGTTAGATTTGAAACTTTTCATGGTTTCAGAGGATACACCCTTGTTGATCAGATTTCCTGGAATAAGATATTTACCTAAAAAGTTTATTTTATTTTATTTTTTTAAAGAGATGCAATTTTAAAAATCACATCAGGAATACAGCTTAAGAATAGATTTAAGAGATGATGAATGAACAGAAGTACTTCAGATGAAATCTACTTCTGTGTAAGGTCAAAATGAAGGGCCATAAAGCCAACATGAAAAGAGTAGCAACTTTCTTGTAAAGGACAGATGACTGTCAACACTGAAAGGGAACATACCAGGAACTTCTATATCATTCCTTAAGAATTCAGTTTTGAATTCACTCATCCACGGTGAACATTCTTTCAGGTTTCCAGGTTCTTTATAGCTTTTGGTCATTTTTGAGAGGAGAGAACTTGTAATTGCATCAAAATCACGAGCCTTCATATCCAGCAGTTTTGAACCGTGTTTTCCAAATTGATGGTCAAAGTCCTTCCCAAATGCCTGAAGTCCATTTACAGAAAGGAATCTTGTTAACACAGTATTCTCCCCAAGAACATTAAAATATTACTTGCTCCAGAGAGTTTTCAGTCAAAATAGATAGTGTTTTAAGCACATTAATACTTGAGAGTACTATGTAGAAACATGGAATTCAAAATGTCTACAGAGGGCAAATTAACGCGTTTATGCACTAATGTGGCTACTGGTCTGGCTTTCAGCTTCCCATGTATATACAGTTTCATCTGTCTGCCTAAAATACCTGTCTTCCTTCCACTCCAGTTCTTTTTTTCTCCATTATTTCTAGTCTGTCAGAACCTTTTCATTGCCTGTTTGGTTGAACCACTAGCTAATATCAACAGAAATATCTACATTTTACCAATCCAGCAATATCAAAGATTTGCTTATACTGTAGACTTAGATCAGAAAGCTTTTTTGTCATATTAAAAACAGAAGCTTATCCCTTTTAACCTCATCTAGCTGCAGATGGACTCTGAGTGAGAATATCAATAATGCTGCTTATTAAATGTAAAGAATGAACCTCATCCTCTTACAAAAATGTAAGGACAGCTAGTGAAATATTCACATTTGTACCTATTAAATAAATACAAATTCCATCATGAAGCTAAATGTAGGATTATTACCAGGACTTGTAATTGATGTCTCAGTCTTTACATGCTATCACACTTTCAAACTGCTGTAACCATTTCAGTGGCTCTTCTGACTCTTGGTGTGTATATGATACATCATGTATAGCCCAATAAGACAAAAGAAAACCCTTTAACTATTTAATTTACCAGTGGTTAAAAAGAATACAGCAGGTTCACTTAATTAACCTTTCTTTCCCCCTAAAATTTTGCATACTCTGCTTTACAGAAGGTGTGGTTTTTGGTGGTGCTTTTTTTTTTTTTTTTTTTTTTTAAACTAGCAGTAACCATGCTATGTAGTGAGCAACTACAGCCTAACTAATTTTGGTTCTCTTTGCTAACAAAAAGGTCTATTACATGTATATTTAATGCATGTTATATAGCTTATTATATTAAACTTAATTTTTGCACCAGTGTTAGAAAATGGTAACGTCAATGTTTTATTATCAGATTATTCATGATCTGCATTGAGATAATTTTGGATGCAAAATGTATGAAACCATATTTTACAAGTATTTTTAACATGTTGACAAAGGAAAACTGCAAATACATTTTGATATTGACCTATTTAATAAACAAAGGAAGTTTCATCTATTAGTAGTTAACTGAATTGATTCTTCTGGTTCACATTCAAGGTTCTAGAAAAAGCAGATTACTTGGTCTCTCTTAGACCTGACTAGAATTAACAGCTTGGAAAAGACAGGAAGGCTCTCTTGCTTTTTCAATGCCTGATCATTTTTTTCCCCAAGCTATGAAGGACACAGGCATTTAACTGAAGTAAATAAAGATACAGAAAATATTATTTTTCTGAAGAAGAGACTGCTACAGTCAACATCTTTATCACTTTAAATTTGACTCCAGATGATCATCCAATTGCCTTCTCTGTTCAGTTCTTTGGCTTCCTTTAAAATTCAAGGCAGCAAACATATAATAATCTGAATACTGTATTTTAATTAATGTAACCCATCAACAGTGTTTAAGTTATGCATTACTAGAGTTTCATGTTAAAAATAAATGCAAGATGTTTATAGTTTAAAAACTTGCAACTGCATGTAAATAAAAAGATTATATATCTGAATTACTCTACATAGTAAAGCAATTTTATGAGTCAGTCAAGAAATATAACTTTTTTCCAGTAAGGAAGTTGTGCAGTCATCCTTAAAACACTTTATTTCTTCATTACTATTACCTCATGAAGGCAAAGAATTCAGAGTCTGTGCACCATAACCCTGACCATCTTCTCCTGCAGCGGTTAGCATGTAAAAGAAATACTTATCTCCCTCTTCCCTCCAATAGAGGGGAAACAACCCTGCTCCCCTGCTTCTGCCATATCCCTCACCCTTCTTTCCCCATTCTGTTGGTAACAAGTATCTTCTGCTGCTGCACACATTTCAGTTTACTGGAGACCTATGTTTTTTTTTTGTTTGTTTAAGTGGGTCCAGGTGTGCACACAAACAATCCCAGTACCCAAAAGCAGACTGCCTTTGTCACCACGCCAGCTTGGTCCCTTGCTGTGGCTGTAACTGCACGGCTCACCCTACAGCTGGTCCCCTCCTTCCACCCCTCACCCCCAACTGTGGCACATTCTGCAAATACTTATTCTCAGCTTTCTTAAGTTTATCATCAGAGCTTATCTTGCAGCAACACATTCGAAGGGCTAAGATGCCAATAAACTCCTAACTGCCCTTTCTGCTGCCATACCACCTTCCCTCCCTCCAGCTGTGGTTCCTCATATCCTCTGCTTCTCTGTCCCCCAGACCTGAAAGCAAAGGACAGGAATTCTTGAGATACTCAGACAAGTTTATCTAATGCTAATGCAACACAAGAATGGCCATATGGGAGAGACTTGGGTCCACCTAGCCCAGACCACGGGGCTATGAACACAAGGGACAAGTGTACAGCCATGCTTCTATAGAAGTACTGCTCTTCTGGCTTGCAGCAATTTGCAGATCGGGGATTTCTGGACCCAGAAGCAGTGCATTTGCATTTAAAGGTTTCAAAGCACTTTCCCCCTCCCTGTGATATTGTCTAGTTGCTATCTGAATCTATGACAGGTTCTAGCATCCACAGTATCCTGGAGAAGGAGTTCAAAGCTCAACTGTGTAGCATATAAAGAACCATGTCCTCCTTGTTTGTTTTGAACCTGCCATTTGTCAGTGTCCTTTGCTTCTCCATGCTTCATGTAGTGGAAAATGTAAACTTCCACAGGGTATTCGCTCCCTGCTTTGTACTCTTGATGTTAGGAGCTTTATTATGTCTGCCATCATGACGTCTTTTCTAACTAGAGGAATACTGAAGTTGTTCCTTGTACAGAGGAATTATTCTTGCCACTGTGAACCTCTTCCAGTTCTATTATATTTTTACTGAGAAGTGAAGACTAGGACTACACAGTGTTCAAGAGGCAAGAATCAGAGAAGGTTGTTATGTCAATGTATAAATCCATGTTTTGTTCTCTCCTCTTACTAATAACAATTGTGTTGCTTTCTTGACTGCTATTAAGCATTCACAGCTGATCACAGAGCTATCAGAAACCAAGATCTTGTTCTTGAATTGTAACAGTCAGCTCAGACCCAAACAATTTTATGTGAAATTAGGATTTTTTTGGCCATATGCACCACTTCATTTTCCTATACTTACTCTGACTATTTTAGAACTCAGTCAGTTTTGTAAAGTCCTTTCTGTAATTCTTCACAGTTGCCACTTTTCTGAATAACTTATCCTAAATAGCTTAGTATGGGCAGAAAGTTTGCTATCACAATACAGCACAACACCCTGAAGTGCTGAAACATTGCACTTGGCACCAGGATAAAAACAAGGCCAGATTTCTGAGCAGGTTCATAGACAGACAGAGGCCATGCCCTGAGAACCTGACAGCGCACAGGAAAGGGGAGACAGCAGCTGTGCAAGTGCAAACATTCAGCCCAGCGGGGCAGTCAGAAGTAGAAGCTGAACTATAGCAAATCCATAACTTTTAGCAATGAAATCCCAATCCCGTATGCCTAACTTGATCTCTTGTTTAATCAGGTCCTGCAGCACCTGTCAAGCTGTGATCTGGTCCATGATCTTCTAGTGCCTTCTAGAAAAGCACACAATGCCAATGGTATTCAATTATCACATACCTGAATAAATCTTCTTCTCAGCAATCCAAGGCCAGGAGCTTCTAAGTTTCCCAAATTCCTATACATTCCTTCATACATTTCCTGAAGTTTGTTTTTATTCCTCTGAGTTTTTACCAATTCATTTCTGACATCGTCAGTCCAATCCTGCAAACAGAGGGAAACAGATGGGTACTGAGAAAAACAGTTTACTGACCCTCATCTCTTTGGTAATCCGCGCTGATTGTATTCAGTTTACTATTTTTACTAATAGCCAATTAAAGTGTCTTCTGAATCATTCTAGAGCAAAAGACTAAACTCATTTTCCTTTCATTCTGTCTTTAAATAAAATGTTTCTATTTTACTAGCATAATTACGTTCATTAGGATAGTGCCTATTGCAAATTAAAAAATGCCCTGTTGGACTAGAAGCAATATTGAACACAAAACAAGAGAATCTTTTGGACAATGGGTTCAAAATCTTAACAGAGAAACAAAGCAGAACATGGGAAAAAGGCATAAGAACACAAGCAGACGGAAAAATTTCGGAGATGGCCACAAATGATAACTCTATAACAGTTTCAGAATAATTAACAAAGACAGACTGACCAAGGGACAAGGCAGAGACCCTGAAGGAGAAAGCTAAAAGGGTTTGTGCAAAATAGCCAATTGCCACAAGTGAGAAAAACGAGCGAGTGAAATGAGTGAAAGCTGCTGAGAGCACCCTGACATTGTTTTCTATAGATTTTGGGCTGAACTGCTTCCTGTGGTTGCAGTGTCAACTTAACTCTGGCTGGCTCACTCTGCCCGGCTTGCTCTGCCCAGCAGTTTCTTTTGTAAACACACACCATGGGGAAGGAAGGGGAAGGGAAAAAATCCATTTTACCTTAAAAAGCATCATGGGATTAGAGAGCTGTTCCAGAGAGCGAACAAAATCTTGAACTACTCCTCCTCTGTCCAGCTTTTTCTTGATCCTGTCAAAGAAAAAAGTGCATCACAAGGCAACAAGGAACTACCATCACCACTTGACCTGCAGATAAGCAATGACCCAGATCCTCTACTATATTCAAGAACATCTGATTAAATAATTTTGGGGCAGCTAATGGATAGGAGTCGTCAGTCAGAATTTTCTTTCAGATTGCAGGGCTGTTAAAAATATTAGTTGTCCTCTCTGTGCCATTTCCATTTTTTTTGATAATTAAGTGCCGCACTACAAAAATAGCAGCTTGGTAGGGAGTGGGAAACATCCTTGGAACAGTAGTGGACATTAACAAGACTAAACATATTATCATGTCAGCTCTTCAAGAGTGATAAAGTTTGTGAAGTACAAGCCTTTTTTTTAAATTTCAATCTAAGAAATACAGCCAATGTATCAAAAATTTGGAAAAAAGGCAAAGGGACACCTAAAATTATATTAATGGTTCTACAGCACTGTGTGAGAGCAGTTGACTTCTGCCTGGGGATTAACTCATGGCAAAATGGGGAAGGGAGGGTTTGTAGAGGAAAGCTCATTTTACACAGTGCATAAGCAGAGAAGAACAAAACCATCACTCCCCATAAGTGCATCCATTTCACTGGTCCTCTCTGATATCTGAGGAGCATCTGTTATATTTAAACATCCCTGTTCTCTCTTAGTTTTAGAAAAATCCTAAACATCCAAGCTTCATCTCTGATGGGTACTGATTCTGACTACTGTGAAGTGTATTACAGTAAGAGTCTAACTACACACTGGACTTCCCTTCGGCCTCAGCAGAGCAGAGGAACGAAGAGGAGAAGATCTTGACTTCCACACAATTACGAGGGAAAAAAGGGTGCCTCTCTGTGGTCTTTTGTTTTCCTTGAAAAAAAAAAAAAAAAAAACCCCTGGTATTCCACTACCTGTGGATTGTAGGTACTCAACGCTTCTGAACATAGTCAGGCCACCTATTTGAGTATGTCTAATATTAAGAGAGACTATGTATCAAGTTTTCCTTGTGCCTTTAAATCAAAGCATAGCGTACATAGGACTACCTCCTAATGTTTCTCATGTTCCCTACAGAAAACTGTTTATTTAAAGCAAACAAATCCCTGCATCCCCAAACAAAAAACATACAAAAGAGCTGTTATTCCGTCTGTAGATTCACCTTTCTACAAACTCCTTGTTCTTACAGCCAGTTGCAGTATCTTTGAAAGAATAACTTTCATTGCTGATCATGAAAGGGTAGATGATTGCCTGCGGATAGGTATTTGCAATCTCTTCAACAGTATGTTGCACAGCTATTGCTTCATCCTTGTCAAGCAGTGCCATCATCTGGCTAATCCAACCAATGAACTGCCAACAGGGGACTGAAGAAAGCTGCAAAATACACAGTCAGTGCTTTCAACGTTGGTCCTCCTTAAAAATGCCAAATATAATCAAACACAAACACAACTGCTGTGTCCCAGGTCAGCAGACAGAAATGCTTGGAGCGGGGGAAGAGTATGTTATCTAGGTGGCACAAAACATCCTCTAGTGAAGCAGAGGGGTTTTATTATCATTATTTTTGCTTGATAGGTTTCCCCATTGCAAAGATTTGCAGTTTGTTGATCAAGATGGGGAGCTTTATAGTCAAACTTACGGCATTTCTGTCTGGATGCAATATAATAATCTTTGACTATCACATATGAACAACCTGAAAATGTCAAGGGGTATTTCAAGCATCACTGGGTTGAAGTCTTGATCTAAGTAAAACGGGAAGGGGAACACTGGCCCTCCCACCACGGTTTTGCTCTTCCTTCAACTTTAAACAGTTTTTTTTTTTTTTGGTAACAAATATTAAACATTTCGATAGAGCCACAGCCTCCTCCATGCTCTCCTTCCCCTCAAAACTGTTGAAAGGAATTCTAGAACATATTTTCTTGTGATAGCAAGAGGCCAGACTCAGAGTCCTTTTCCTGTCTCATTCCGTGTTTAAGATCAGATTGTCAGTATCTCACAGAGAGGGGAAGAAAGCAAAGAAATGTCTGGTGAACTTTTTTTTTTTCTTTTCTTGGTGAGGTTTGTTAGCTGGACCAGGCATCAGGTTCTGTTCAAATAATCGAAGTTTCATTGTGGTCACACCTTTTCCACTTCTTAACTATATTCTCAGTTTCCTCAGATAACTAAGCTGTACTTCCGACTCTCTCATGCCTTTGAGTTCTTCCTTTGATAGTGCCTGCTGCTCTGTGTGCGTGGACTAGGAGCATGAAACAAGTTTGAAAACATGGCCAGTCCAAGACAGGAACAGTCATAAGTAAAATAGGATTATGTCTCGTGACAGAAGGGAAGGCATTGTTGCACAGGGCATCCTCACAAAAAAAAGAAATATGGAAAAGATAATGGAAGGGGGAAGTGGGAAAAACAAAGGAGAAAGAAGTTGTAGTAAATCTCTGAAATAAAGGAGGACCGGGAGAGGTGGAAAAAGTGGAAAATTAATCTGAAAAACCTGCTGATTTCCTGCATAGAGGAAACTCAACCTACAGAAGTAAGATATATCTGTCACACTAATCCTACCTACTTTTATCAACCCACTTAGATTATTCAGAAGAAAAAAACCACAACGTAACTTCTCTTCATCAGCTCTCAAACTAACATTTGGAATTAGAATAATGATAAAAAGTTCATTTTTTAAGAAAAATATTTCTATCCATGCTCTTTAGAGAAAAGACGAGGCAACAATGATGGGATAAAATTTATCTGATTCACTTAAAGCAAAACTTACCAGTTTAACCCCTCTAACCCTACAGACTCAACCTCTACCTTTTAAATTCTATTTATAGCAACATTTGCTGTCAGGAAAATGGAAGCAACTAACCTCTCGTGTCACTAGACCCAGTGTCTCTGCTGGATACCTTTCTATTATTTGCAGCAGTCTAGGAAATCTCAGCCTGGCTTCTCTGGAGTTCAGTTTTAATGCTTTTATCATTTTCTCCACCACAATAGCTGGGAATAGCTGCAGATCTGCAGTGTTAATTTCTGCCAAGAAACATTAAAGAAAAATTATCAGAAACACCATCACTTGTTCCATTTCTTTGATCACCTAGAACATTTATCTTTACTATTCAGTATTTTTTTCAGTGTATTTTGTATTTTTATTTTGTTCTTTTTCCCATCTGTTTGAACTGCATACATCAGTAACACATGTATTTGGGGACTGTAAGGATTAGCTTTATCAGGAAGCTGTATCACTGCTTATATCTCACCTGCTTTAAATACAGCAGTGTTGGGGTCTAAAAAGGAACAAGGGAAGCATCTGTTTGATATATATATCTCTCACGAGTGAAAGGGAGACTACATGAGCGTTCACTAGTACCAAAGCTAGCAGTAAAGGTAAAAAAAAGGGTATAAATGCTGTCAGAGTGGAGGACAAACTGTTCTTTTAAATTCAAGCTGTGTTGTTTAGGGAGATCTCCTGGGTAGCACTAAAGCTGATGCATCACAGATAAATCCACCTTACATGCTCAGGGGAAGTCCTGACTTACCAAGCAAGCCGCCTTCTTCCCTACGCAGATGCTGGTCACAGAAACCAACCAAAGTCATATATGCATCGATAACTCCAGCAACATCTACATGTTCCATAGAGTGTGACTGCACCTCCTCTTCAGACCTCCTCACAGCACTGCTGAAACACTGAAAAGCCCTCTTGTTCAGCCCTGCTAATACCTGAAATGCATCCATAAGAGAAAAAAAAAAGACATTAGCAAGTAGCACTCAACGATTCCTTTTGAAACTGGAGCTTGGTTGCAAATATTGAGTAGATAAAACTTTAACTGTACTAAATGTGTTTAGCAGCACAAAGGAAAAAAAGGGATGCTACTTCTAGCAGCAACTCTCAGAATTTTCAGCAGAAAAATGTAAAACAGACTTTAATTTAAATTAATCTCCAGAAATGTTATCTAAAATTTTTACATCTGCAAAAAAGTTAATTTTACTACAGTTTCTACAAACATCTAACAGAAAATACAATAAAACAAATGCTTTTTTTTGTATTAACATGTCTGCAATGTTTGCATAACAGATACGTTTAGGATTTTTGTTAAAAAAGAGCATGCATCAAACTATTTCAAATGTGGTGTCTTTTTCTCTATTACAAACATAGTCATATGATTGCACCTTTCTAATGAGTTCATTTAATGAAGGAATTTACAACATCCTTTGCAAGTGAAAGTCTGTAAGTCATGCACATGTATTTTCTCATTGCCAACAAACCCACAAATCTCAGACACTGTAGCTGTTAAACAAAATACAGAATTCCTGCAAAACGAGTTGGAACAACTGAAAAATACTGTAATTGAAATAAACTAGTCTGAATTTCATGTAGGCAGAAGGAAGTTACCAAGATCAGAGTTTTGTTTTATGTTAGTTTATGTTTAGTTAAGTTAAGGCTAAACTCCAGTCTTGTAGAAATATGTGATATTCCAGTCTGACTCATCTGACACAGAAGAGCTTTTATACTCATCTTTTAGATTTTCTTTAAGAATGCTTCTAATAATTAGCTAATCAATGAAGCTTAAATTTTTGCTTAAGTTTCTACAACCCTGAAAGTAAGTCTTTTTGTAGGAACCTCCTCTTTATCTGCTCTTCTTCAACATCCATAAAAATACAAATGAAGAATTGTTTTTTGCTGTTTATACTGATATGGTTCATATCTCAGGGTCTTGATGGGAGCTTTAGGAATTGATAGAAGTCAGTAACTGTACTTTAAATTCTCACTTATATCAGTATGACAGACAAAAGGTCAGTGCTAGAGCATCTGGAACAACTGACGATACACATGATTTCAGATGCAGCACAGTCTTTCAATGTATTCTTCAACTGCACACCTCCCCAATAAAGGAAAGATGACCTGCACATACTGTGTTTTAAAAACCCTCTCCTCCCTATTACTTGAATTATTTAGATAAATTAAGTATATCAGTATCATTATCAGTATCAATATGAGTATTATAAAGATCTCTTTTTGGGATAAGATAACCTAACAGCATGAATAACTTCAGAAATACCTAGCTGAATTAAAAGCATTCTCTGTGGATTGTATTCCCAATCCTTGTCTTGCCACCGTGCACACAGGTGCTCTAAGTATACATCTTTCCCCTCCACACAAAATATAGGAACAGAGAAACACAAGAATATTTTCCCAGTAAAAAGACTACAGCAGTGCAGAACTCCAGGAGAGCCAAAACCAGACAAACGGCAGCCAGAGCGACAGCTTTGTTTCATAGCTGGTGTTCCTGAAGAAATCAATGCTAACAGCAGATGGACTTCACATTCTTCATATCCATTACTACCTATTAAAGTAGTGATTAGAACACTGAAATACCTAAAAGCTCTTTTCCCTTCCCCTTTACCTTTTCAGGACTCTCAAGACTCTCGCCTGACAGTACTGATACTCTTCTAGCTTTTCCTTCCTCAATTTGCTTAAGGCATCTTGGATCGTGACTAAGGGCATTGGCCATGATGCAGTAAGTGGTACCCAGAAGAAGATTCTGGTTTCGGAAGGCCATTATTTTCTTGCTTAGGTAGTCAGGTTTGGTATCTTCTGTTGAAATTCAAAAAGCAAGCTGGTAATGTGACAACAAAACAGCTTCATATAATAAAGAAAGTGCAGCACAGATAAAGGTTGTTACCAAGCAGGGAGATAGTTTTTAACACGGAGAGTACTTGTTCAGGACAACTCTGACTCCGGCTGCAACTGTGGGTAAAGCGACAATAGGCATAATTCCACCGCACCAGCCAGTCTTCTCTGGTTTTGGCCTCTCTGTGTAGGTATTTCAGAAGCTTCTTGGCAACAGAGAAGCTGTTCTGTATTAACAGAATAAGACAGAATTCTCAGATAATGTATCTGAAGAGGAAATAAAATTTTTCTGCAACTACATTAAGGGATGGAAGGATTTAGGTAACAAAAGTATAATTAGAGAACCTGCTGGATAAAAAGCAGCCCACTGCTTTTTGGGTTTCATATTCAAAAACAAATTTGTGCTAATGGAGACATTTGAAAAGGAAAAAAGAATAGATGTTTGACAAACTGAGGAAATTAAAATAATTCTTTTCGTATGATTAAACAGGCACTAACTGTTCTGCAATACGAACACACGCGGGCAACATAACTTGGTTGATAATATCATTTGGCAAATCATCTGTGCACTGTGTTTGTGTTTTGATGAACAAGGTCCATATAAATAACATTAAATTTGCCCCATCCCTTTAGGCATCCATAGACTACACTGCATTAATGTTATATTTAGCTATTAGTGTTAATAATGAACTCTACCACTGATTCCACATTTTTGCAGGATCTTCAAAGACCAGGGAGACCTTGACTTACTGGTCTTGTTTAAGCTTGATGATGGACCTTTGGTGTTTCAAAGAGGACTATGTTTCAGTCATTTTATCAGTCAGATCCAAAATAAAATCTGAATTCACTTTTAGCTTTACTTTTTTATACAAATGTTAGCCTTCATATCTAATCACAACACTGTAATGAAAACCGTAATGGAAAAAGAAAAAATAAATGTTTCATTATTGCTGATTGAAGTAAATGATGGTGACTCAATCTGAATTTGATTTGCATTCTTATATAGAAGGGATTGTTTGTAAATGAGAAAGCAAAATGTTTGCTTGCAAGCCTCCTTTCCATTAGTGACTGTAGCATTTCAGATGCTTTATTTTTTTTGCTCTAGAGAGTTTCAGAAACCATCTGCAGATCAAAGGGGCCTACAGGCATAATTCCAGTAATGACAAATTATCAAGTTTTTAATTAACATTTATCTATTGTTTTCTTTCTCTGTGGAACAGACTTTCTTCAGCATTCAAAACATTCTGGACAGCAGGGTCAAGAAGTGAGGAGTTTTGCACTAGCAGAAGGTGCCCCGGATGACCTATGAGGCTTTTGCAGCTGTAATTGCTATGGATTTTCTCAAAAAATTGGGAGCTATCAGACAGCACAGTCACCTGTTTCCTGGCACTTTCTATCATCTTCATTTTCATGTTAAATTTGCAGCTTCTAATCATTGAGGAAATGTCTTCACCCTGTTGATCCACTTCCATTTGGTCACCACTACCACATTCTTCATCCACCTCCATACTGTCATTGGCCTTATCACTGGGAAGTTTCTCCTGCAGTTTGTCAAGAAAGAAACACCTGCATAATGACAACAGGAGTACAAATCAGTTTGGTATCAGGCAAGGGGAAGCAAGGGAACATAGTATTGATCTTCCTGACAGTAAACACAGCTAAAAAACAATGGCAAAATACAGTGATCACCTTTAGTGAGGGCTAAACATACTCCCCAAAGAGTCTGGACAGTCGAAACCAGGGATAGGATGACCCCAAGAGCATCCCAGGATCCTGAAGCAGTGAGATTAAATATCAGAAAATGTCCATAAGAGAGTGGGTATTCTGTTTCTTAAGTCATAACTACAACTTCTAAGTTCACAAAGTCATAACATCCACTCCAACTTTACAGTAGTGAGAACAAAAAAACCATCTCGTTTATAAAGTTCCATACTGTATTTTGCCAACCTGAAACTCAAATGTACATGACATCAAGACATGTAAGAAGGCCACAATTACAATTTCTTACAATCTGCATTGCAGAAGAGACCAGTGACCATATTCAACCTTTGAAAGAGGATTGCCATGAACCAATGCTAAATATTTTATAGTCTACAAGTAATCCTATCTAATTTAAAAGCACTTTTCGTTATGTAGACTGTTATTCAATGCAGGGGAAAGCACTGCACTGCAGTCTGTACTGGGGCTTAGCTCTGTATAGAAGTAATAACAAACAGCACATCCTCTGTTACACTGATTTGAGATAAAGATTTTCTAAGGACACAAAAAAGCATTTAAGACACTGACAACCCTTCAAATCATAAAGGTTTTGAGACTTGGTAAAGGAGTAAGCCATACCATGTATTCTGCCTAATATTTAACTGCAGTAAGTACTTCTGTTGTCATGCACTACTGACACCCAGAGATAATAAAATAAATTACAGGGCACAGTGGGTATCAGCAGAGCTGTAAAGAAGCTGTCTCTAAGAAAGGGGAAAGGATCTAGGTTTGTACTGGAGGAATGCATGGGGATCAAGATAAATACCACAGAGAGAACAGAAAAATTATAAATTTGAAAAAGCATTCCAGCTTCTTCAGAGCTAATCCAAAGGAGTCTCTGGAGAACCTTTGTTCTTTCTAGCAACAGTTGCATAGCAGAAGTCTCTAGTTACAGCAAATGTATAAACATGTGAAGTACTGATAGTGACAGTGCTGGGCCTCTTTTGTACACTCCCTAACATTAAAATTTTAACTGCCTACAAAGTAGGTATGCATTTTTATTCAAAATGGAGCTGAATGCAACTAATCTACTCAATGATATGTGGTTGAGCTCGAGGGCTGCAGAACTGGACCAGCTTGACTTACCACCAGTATTTTTATACAATATATGTAGTCACTGATGCAAAACAATGCTTAAAAGAACAGTCTTGTTTCCCTACAATATGGTTTACTCCCTTTCCAATCTCTCTTTCTTTCTCCCCACAAGTTTGTCATATGAAAAACAAACTATTATACTAATAGGTAAGCTGCTATAAAAGTTTTTAAAAAGTCAAATACTGGATCAAACACCCACATTTGTATACAAGCACTATTACAAAAAGCATCTCTCTGAACTTAACAGGCACGCAGAACTAAAGTTAACAAAAGAATCTCATTTTACCGATTTGTAATGATATCATCCCAGATGTTCATAGGATCCATTTTAGCATCTGGATATCTGCTTGTCCAGATTCTAAGAAGTCTCTTAAGGGAAGCCCGTGAAGCTAAGTTACCTAAAATCAATTAAGAACACTTTAAAAGCATCTAAATCTAACCAGTGTGGAAAAGCCCTAAAACAAGCCAAACTAACATCTGAACCCTAAAACTGCAATAAAACAACCTATTTCTATATCTAGACTTGCATTAAATATGTTATTGGTGATCATATTACTTTTGTTTTTTGCTGAAGCACAGTAGCTTCAATAAAGAGATCAGTGTCAATTATCACTGAAAATCATCATCTTTCCATTCAGGAATTAGGTGAAATACAGTACAACTGTTAACTAAATTTAATATATAATTAGGTTAATGTGCATAAATTTATATTTCATTCCTACCACAGAGCTATAAATTATACACTATATCCATCTTTGATCTCTGCTAATCACTATTTGCTAACAAAAGTGACCCCAATAAAACCTTAGTTTAAGGCTTCAGTCCTCTAAGCGTAGAAATAGAAATTCAAAGTTGAGAAAACCACTATCATTTAATGCAACGAAAGGAGAATAAATTTCAGAAAAAAAATCTTTACTTGTTTTGGCCATAAAATTGATGAAATCCTGTATTTCTGTCAAAGTTTGTACAGACTGCAGTTTGGTCATTCGACTTTGATGTAACAAAGTATCAATACTAGAATAACTCTGAAAGGAAAGGTAGAGAATGAGATTTCATACACAAAATTTACAACATGATTCCATTTAGTGCTCCACAAACTATATATCTGATACTGCGATAATTACACTCTACAATCCAACCTTTTACAGGTAATTTGGTAACCTGCAATCTGAGAGCAACTCTGCTTTAGACAAGTATGGAAGCATATTCTAGCTATAATTCCTATCCTAGAAATCAGAACAGTCCTACAGGCTAATGAAAACTTGGTAATGGTTGGAGCTTACACCCTCTCAATTTAATACTCTTTTTAAGTTTGTTCAGGGGGCAGTAGACTTTTAAAAGGATGCATGAAATAAAATTGCTATTAATTTGCACTAATAGTTACCGTGAAAAATTTCTAACAGGTGAAACTAGCAGAATAAAACAAATTAAAACAGGAAGGAGGCACTCCACTGGCTGACTCAATTCTTGTCACTGCAATCACTTAAGTCAATGGAAGTTTTGCCATATGATTGGAAGGCATCTAGATCTCACTGTATTTGAGAAAATGTTTATCTTGAAAGTATAATCTAGCAGCAATAACAGCAACAACAGTTTTACTGTTTCATGAGTTTATACAGAACAAAATCACATCAGAGATAGCAATGATTGTTACCTGCATGAAGATCTGCAAGCCATTGCTTATGTAATATTTGGCTCTGTCAAAATCATCTTGCAGGATGTAAAGGAGACTAAGCTCTTGGCTGTAACGCATTTCTATAATGGCTTTCTTATGTTCTGTCTTCATTGCCTCATCAATAAAAGTCAGCAAAGTCTGGTCATTTTCCCCATTGAGCAGTAACTTCAGCTTACTGCGTATTATATATGGCAGGTATGTCTCCTACAGGGGAGACACAGATGATCAATTTTTTGTTTTCTGTGGCAGATCAAATATATATAATGATATTTTTCAGTGATTTCTTAAGAGTTTTCCCTTCAGTTTGCCAACAAATCACAACTGACTTTTCTGACAGGCTCAAGAAGTTATAAGATACTTAGCAAATTCCACTAGTTTCAAAATCAGTGTTTTGGCAACTCTCAAAATGCATGAGGAATAAAAGGGATAAAAGCAACATAAAAACTGCAAGGAGAAAAAGAAATTAAAACTGGTGCTGTATGACCAGCCTCAGACTTGAGGTACAACTTAGGCATCCATAAAAACAGCAGGAGTAATTGCTTCAGTTATTTTATCTATTATACTCTCCACTAATTTCCGCGAAAAAAAACAGTAAAATTAACTACATTTAACGACAATTAACTACTATTACTATTAACTATAAATTATGCAATTGATTCCTACTCATATCTACATTATGGTAAGACATCTCTGTACAGATGAAAACAATGTAGCATCAAAACAGTGATTTCTAGAAACCTGATAATACGGATCATTCCAAGTTTTGTTTAGATCTGGAGGCTGTCCACTATCAATATTAACAGTAGCACAATACTCCAGTGACTTCCACTCTGTCAGGTGATCATAGCATTCAAGAGATGCAAGTTCCCAGAAGTCCTTCTCCGCTTCTGCTGGCTCCCCATCTTGCCAGTCTTCTTTAGAGAGAGCCTAGAAAATGAATTTAAGAAGGGGGGAGATTCTCAGCTAGTTTGAATTCTAAGTCAGCAAGATCTTATTCGAGAATAATTTGTTATCTCAAAAATACCTACCCACTTACAAGAATGTGACAGTAACATTAAATACTGAAAATTTAAGCCAGTTGATATTTACATATAAATTCATTTCAGATAGCCATCTTCAGTAAACCTGTACTTTTAAAGAGCCAAGGCTTTAAAAGAAGGTTAAAGAGATCCTTTCCTCCATTTGTACCCACCGTTACTCAAATGTTTGCCATGAACATGTACAGTTTGCTCTCTAGGGGCAGTAGCATGCCCAAAGTCTTTTACTTGTGTGCCTAGGTCATTGCACATGCAAAGCTTTGTAACAGTGGGAAAAAAGTATCACACTCACTAATCTCTGTTGTGAATGCTCACTGCATCTGTTCCTCTACCTTTATAGACTGAACCATCAAAAAAACAGAAGGACATTTTAAGCTATATGCTGCTGCTCAGAATTTTTCATTTTTGCTTATTAGTATTCAGCAAGAAGAAAGGATTTATGAGAGAGAGAGGAGAAAAAAAGGAAAAAAAGAAGTAAAAAAAGGAAGATCTGGGGGAGTCATTTTACCTCATCATAATGTTTAGCTGCTCCAGCATAATCACCCCTTGCTTCTGCCAACAATGCTTTCTGTGTGATTTCCTTAGTCCCAATCTTACCACTGAAAATGCCACGGAGGACATCATAATCTCCGAGAGATCGGTAGAGCCTAGTAAAATCAAAAAAGCAAACACTTCGGATTAGTTGAACAGAGGTACATCAGTGCAAACAGAAGCTATTTAAAAAAAAAAAAGTCAGTAATGGCAGCAACAGCATAAGCAGCAGCCCAAGCTCTGCAACTGGCCTGTAATATGAAAAAAAAAAAAAAAAAAAAGGATCATATTTCTTACATCAGATTATAAATATATATTTATCCATGTAAACTTCATCTTGTAGGAGAACACCTAAGCACTGGTAACTCCTGCAGCTGAAAAGCTAGGACAGGATGTTTTTCATCAGTCTGATAGCATTGTCAGGGTGCACAGCTGTTAAGTCTGACTGCTGTAACTGAAAGATAGTAATTAACTGAGAAGAAATTAAAAGCAGACAATTCTGAAAAGGGAAAAAATAAAACAGAAATCCTACAAGCTATAAAGGCAGTGTTCTTCACAAGGCAAACTTGAATAGAAGCAAATTGTCTCAAACAAGAACTTACTTTGCAAGTTCGATCCACCTGATTGCATCTGGAGAAAGCTCTGCCCTCCCACGCATCCGCTTGGATGGGGGTTCCTCTGCAGGGCACAGAGAAATCAGAGCGTGCTCCAGAAGAAGGATGCCTACTGGCTGTTGTAAACTTGCAAGGCAACTCGTGCTCACATTAGCTGAATCAAGTTCTAGTAGCTCTCTGTGCTGGTAACTCATTTCCTATAAAACAGAACAACAGGTGCCTATTTGGTCTAAAACTATACTGATAATTGCATTTTACAGGCCACCTATTTTGTATCCTTTTCTTACAGCACAAGCTTTGGAAATAAGAAGTTAAATCTCCAGAAGTACCCAACTCTGGAAAAAAATGGAATGCTTTTCTTCTGTGCTGCTGCTCTTAGGACAAAGAATAGTACAGAATAACACCTCTATTTCATCTGTCTTCAGGGCTGCTAGAGACTGAAGTTACCTTGGAAGGAAATTAAAAGTAATTAGAAATTAATGGACGAACTCTGCATATATTTCAACCTGCTACTCCTGATCTACCTCCTAGACAACTCTTTCTAAGTAGAAACACACTAGTAGTGGGGGAAAAGGAAGTGAACACAGTCACAGTCTGAATCTCTTCCTTTTTTCTTTTTCAGTAGTGTGGTGCCCACTACACAACAGCTGCATTTTACTTAACCTATTGAGTGGTGCATTCCTGTTTTAAGCCAAAGGCATGATTAACCGTGATGTTTTCTCAGAGCTAGAGGCTGTCTACATACTTATCTAGTTT
This sequence comes from Dromaius novaehollandiae, assembly GCF_036370855.1. Taxonomy (NCBI): domain Eukaryota; kingdom Metazoa; phylum Chordata; class Aves; order Casuariiformes; family Dromaiidae; genus Dromaius; species Dromaius novaehollandiae. The sequence continues at coordinate 138,779,748 of NC_088099.1, read as the reverse complement.
TAGCATACCACAGACTCCCATTAGACTCATTTGTTTGTGCTCATCAAGTCCTGTCTGATTTAAAGACATGACAATATTTCTAGCAGATCTTTATCTTATTAAACATCAACCCACTGCAAAATAACCCCTTTTTCAAGGATAAATATTCTTGGTTACCTAAAGTTTATTTTAATACTTACATCACTACCCAAAAATACATCAAGAAAGTAGCAGGCAAGTCCATTAACCCCAGGGTTGTTTAGCTTAAGAACCTAAGGGAATGCTGCGATAACACTTTAACCAAAACAGAAGAAAAATCTTACAACCTGGAAAAGTGGTAATATACATTTGTTACAAGAAACAGCACTGATTTTTAGGGCAACAGTTGTTTGATTGTTGCAACACAATGTCCAAGAATACTACATGAAAACTCACTTCTTGGAAACTCTAACGGGAGACTGTTTGTGAGAATAACTAAGCTACACTTGGGTGATAATGGCAACCACCTTGAAAAATGCAGAATATAAATCTGACTTAAGCAGACCCATTATACGTTTTGTCTAGCTGAGACTCCCATGCCAGGTATATTTGCACCCAATGAAAAAATAAGAACAGCTTCTGTAGCTTCCTGAGTTACAGACATGTTGTATCCAAATGAGGCCTGTGTACATGCTTCATCTGCTATGCAGGCAATTTTCAACTAGCAATTTCTAGCATAGCTGTACATGTGCTCTAGAAACTCCTATGTAAGGGCATTATGTTTCCCTGCTGCCATCTCTTAGGGGTTGAGCCAAGTTTGCCATGCCCGTTCTACAGTCTAAAAACCTAACAATAGCTACGCTCAGGTCAGACCAAAAGTCCATCTAGCCCTTTATGAGGGATGCCTACAAAAAAACTGTAAGAACTGGGCAAGTATGCCCAGAGAATACTCTCCCAGAACCTTCCAATTTACAGACATGGTTCCACATCAAAACTAGTATCTTTGTATTTAGTGAATTTTGGTGACTATTAACCTGATCACTTATCTTCTGAAAGCAGAGAGAATGTTCCTTTCTCTATATACAGCCAGTGTGTTCTGTTTTTACTTGCATCACAGGTTCAAAGATAAGGAGGAATGGCATCCAAACCAGCCTGATAACTAAAATATTTATATGCAATTTTATGTTCTTCAGAGGCCAGATATCTCTATGGAGTCTGCGTAAACTTTCGTCATAAGTTTATCAGGTTCTTTCTTTGTACTTCAGCCATTTTTTCTTGTGTCATGAAAACCAACCCCAGAGCCTCATAGTCAATTTTCAGATTATCCTTGTAGACTGTAATGGCTCTTTTTATCACCTAGTTATTCTCCTGATGGCACTTGAACCTGTAGAAGATTAATACGTATCGTCTTGTTTCAGAAAGGCTTCCTACTTCACCGCCGTTTCCTTCTGGTTGTATGACTTTTTAAACTATTGGTACACAGGAAGCAGAAGCTGTACTACTTAATCTCCAAGCCATCAGGACAGCCTTTGTGAACAACAGTGAGGGCCTGAGCACCGCATGCATGTTCTCTTTCTCCTGATCAATATGAACTCTAATCCCTGTTGGGGAAAAGACTTCCTCTGGCAGTTATACAGGATGCTCAGATAGGCAGAGTGTGCAGCTGAGACTGGTCTTTGTGATCTTATTTCTTTTATTTTTCAATGGCAATGAGAGGCTCTTAGTGCACTTAACAAGTCCATATTTTTGACTAATTTTAACTTCTAATTTTTGACTCTTCATTTTATGTCTATTCATAAAAAAGTAGCCTAACATAACTGTATTATTATTAGGGTCTAATAGCATAGTTCAACACAAATAATAATACAGTACAAAGCCTGAGAACGAACAAACAGAAGTAAAGCATCAAGAGGGAATATTAACAGATAGCTATTGTGAGATGCTGGCTAGAAAAATACTAAGACAGCCCAGAAAAATCCCCATAGCATTTGACCTTTTATGCAGCTGCAGAGAAGAAAATAAACAAGATATTACATTTTTTCAGATGTGTAAATACAAGTGCTAAGAAGCAAACTGTGTCACTGTTTAAAAAGCTAGTTCAAACCAGACATTTCTCCTGTATTACGAATGACATCTACTGTCACAGCACATTTAAACTTCTGTAACAGAAAGACAAAACTAGCTTATCTGGCACTCAAAAATAGATTATTTTGAGAGCTACAAATGAAACAACATTAAGATCAACACAGATGACAAGAAACAAATACAATGAGCACATGGTAGGGGCTTCGACAAGTTTTTTAATTTCTCTGATAATTGGAATAAAAGATAAAGTTCATAAGTTATTGCAGGTCAGCATAGTCTCATAGCATTATACACAAAAGCAAAGGAGAAAGGTTGGTGGTTCCTTTCCAGTGGATATGGTTGTTGTGCTCCCACTCGCTCTTTGGTGGGAGCAAGTCCTTCCCTCATAACTGAAAATCCCCAGGCAACTACTGCAGGGGAATAATTTGAAAAGGTTGCTGAAAAAATAAATAAGAGATGCTAAAAACAAACAGTCTGACAACTACTGATATCCTCAAGACATCAAAGTATTCCTCCTTGCAGGACTTCCCAGAAACAGGAAAGATAAGCACTGCGAAACCCACATAACCATTTCAATTGTTCTCTCGGCTTTCATTTAAAATCAAGTCTCTTCTTGTTACTGATGCAATTAAAAGCATTAAAAGGCAACTCAAACTCTACAGATTAGAAACTGCAGAAACCTTGAGACATCAGCTCAGAGGCATGAATTGCTTTGTTCACTGTTAAGAGTCACTTGAAATATCCACTTTGTTAACAGTTCTCCTTCCATCTCTGCCTAAATCCCAGTAACTGCATTTAACCTTCACCCTCATTGGATTTATCACACATTCAGACAAAGACATTATGATCAGCTACTTTCCTGTCATAGCAAATTTACCTGGATGCATGCAATGAATGGTGGGAAATAAGACAGGCTCATACTCAGGAAGTGATTGAAGTCCTTCAGCAGCTTCTGGATGATGATTTTTTTCTCAGAAGGAGTTTTAGATTTTTCTACTTCATGCAAAATTCCAGTAAACAAACTGCTGAAAAGCTGCTTGGCAAATGTTGGATCTTTCTGCAAAAAGCAGGGAGGAAAAAAAATAAAAAAGCAATAAGGCTACTAAATAATGCTGTGACACAACAAAAAAATGCATAAAATTAAGAGATATGAACCACCCCATACCTAATCCCTATGTGGATACTCTTTGGGAGTGGAATGAACAATTGCTCAGGCATAAATCATATCTATGCAGGGACTTCTTTCACAGCCACTGTGCTATAAATTCAAATCCTATCTTAGTTCTTCTACATAAAGAAACACCAAGACAATGTTACTGGTTTCAGGTCAGAGTATTGGGGGAGACAACGGAATTTGCAATTTTCGTACATTCACAGTCCTCACTGTGGAGACCAGATACCCAGTATCATCTTATGGACACCACTGCCAGTGAAGAGGATTTCAAGAAAAAATGGAAGACATCTATGTGTGGGGAAACCCAGACCTAACACTGAGGCAGTAACACAGAGATATGTACAGACAGATGGTACCACCTGCGATTTGAAGGCATTTCTTCAACCCAGAAACACATCTGCAAATATACCATAATCCTATTCATCCCAGTCTATGGCAGAACAGAAGTCTGATCTAACACTATTCAGAACACTGATGATTGTGCCACTTCCTCCCTTTCAATAGAGATAAGGGATCATCAAAAGAAATTAAAGACAAGGCTAATCAGGAACACCGTGGCTTCCCAAACACTAAAATGTGACATTTCCAGCCCACAGTTTCTACTGTATCCAGGTTGGAAAAGGAATACCTGATCAGCTTCGTTGACTAGTCTGAGTCCAGTCTTAGCCACAGTGACTTCACCTGCACTTCTAACACTCCAGTATACCCATATAAAAGAATAAAAATAGCTGTTTTGTTGCTATAAAGTGAGATCTCCTATCCAATAAGGTCTGTAAAGACCGTCTTTGATTCTTGAGCACGGGAACGCAGAAGCAATGGACAATAGCTGGGGTCTTAAGTCCTCAACATTAAACTCAATTGCTCAGGTGAGGCCAGCTACAAGGCATCATCACTGCACCGGCCTGGGAGTAGGACGAACACTCTACCTCAAAACAGACTCTGTAAAAGCATCTCATGGTGGTAACTACAAAACAACAAATCAATTTTTAAAGTAGCTACTCAATGACACACCATTTTCTTTACAAGAACATACAGCTTCACAAATGACCTTTGAGAAACACACAGACCTGAGCAAGGCCCTGCAGAGGGGCAATCAGACTGCTGTATTCAATCTGGATGTCAGGAAGGTCTCCTACTCGGTAACTTCTGTACAAAATAACCTGGGCATCATGCTTCATCTTTAGCTCAGATTTCATCTCCTGAAATACATTGCTTATGTTAAAAAAAATTACATTACTTAGAAAGTCCTGTATCTAGATAAGACAAAATAAGCAAGAGCATTTTTGAAGTGTTTTAAAAAGCTTTTGCCATGCTTATTAAACTAATACAGTTTGTATAAAGCTGTAACACAGCTAACCCCAGAATCATCCTGGTCAATTAAAAACTCCTAAGCCTCCTTTGTAGAGTTAGTTCAGCAATTAACTTTCAATATTAATGCCTTTTAGTTCCTGTTTCCACCCAGGTAGCACTTTAGTTATTTTTAAAAGAGAATGGGGTTATGATTGAAAGCTGGTGAACAACTATGGTTTAATAAAGTTACTGCCTGCCAGCTCAGTCACAGTAGTCAATTACTTGACAGCTCTCAGCCTGCCTCAACTGCAAAGTAAAATGAGGTTACTAAAACTAACATTTTATTTCACGCAGTGGATGAGGAGGGGAAGGAAGAAGGATGAATCTGTAGAACTGATTGCTACTAAAACTTAAACCAATCTGAAATAAAAGTGCTGTAAACTGTTGTTAAATAGCTGCCCTGTCTACTGGTGAGGTTTAAAGAAATGCATCTAAACTGAACAAGAGCTACTGTTACACCCTGACAAAACCTGTTGCTTCCTCTGCCTTCTTTCTTTTCATAGCAATGATAAGCTCTAAGAAAATCAGCAGTAAATTTACAAGCTGGGATTTCTTTTCACTACTGCTATTAGCACTAAAACCAGGAGACACTGGGTGAATGTATACATTAGTATAATGGAAGAAGAGAGCTTAAAGATTTTTTTTCTTCCTTAAACCCTTCATTCTGCTATTTGAGCCCTTTTTTCCTCTACACAACTTCAAATGGATGATTTTCAAAAAAATTCCAGGAGCAATATCCTGAGGGACACTAGTGCTTTGCTAAAGCTTCTGGTATTTCCAAATACTTTTGTGGCAAGGACCTACTTTTTGCTGTTTCCCCATTAGGCATAACATTAACACAAGGCACTGAGTTACACATCTGTTTACAAGCAACAAATCTCTTGCCACTCAGAAGTTTAAGCGGTCCTCGCAGCACTCCTGGTCTCCTCTAGTCTTGTCTTGGGGAACATCATAGTGATTTTTTTTTTTTTTTTTTTTTTTTTAAGTTTTTGGACTGTCATACAAAAAAGGCTGACATCTGTTAAAGGGTCTCTCTCTTGTGGGGCTGGAGGAAAAAGATAGCTTTAGCTTGCAAGTAAACATAAGTAGGCAAGAATAGATGTTCTTGTGGTTCTTTTGGATGCAAGTTCTGTTTGTATAGATGCCTGCATCAGCAAAATATTATAAAAATGACATAAACTGGTACCTCCCAATCCTGGGTTTCTTTACTCTTGTCTAACTGCTATCAGTTTTGGACAACAATGCATGTTGTTTTTAGTAACATGAACCTTTGAAAAACTACTACAGAGTTTAAAACCCATTTAAACTAATTGTAAATACATAACCAAGAAATCCATACAATACTAAGTTTCTGGTCTTGATAAACACTCAGCAAATGATTAATACTGACTTTCCTTCAGGTTAAGAGTATGCAATAGTTCAGGTTACTCTATCAGCTGCTGCCTCATAGTTTTGAGTTTACCTTCAGATAATAGATAAAGTTCTCCGACATTTACATCTGCAGTCTGCAGAGTATTCTAGCTTCAAGGCTTCTCATTTCCAGGGTAACAACTGTAAAGAGCTTCTGTTGTGAACATCTCTCATCACTGGTACAGATTCGATCACATAAAATCATACAGTCATATACACTAAGTGAAAGACTGGAAGTGTTACCATCCAGTTCTTTTCCTGCTCGTGCACATAAACAGCATGATTTCCAAATTTTAAGAGCACCTTTTAAAGCTCTTATTTTAGCAACGAGTATCTTACACATACCCTTTCTTCATAAAGTTACTTTTAGAGATGAAGTACTAGACTGTAGATGGCATCAGTACTTAAGGTTTTAAACTCGCTTTGACTGACAAACCTTTTCTCGTTTCTGTTCAGCCACACCTTTTCTAGCATAAATCAGACTGAGTTTCTCTTGGTCCTTCAAGAAACGCCTCCGTAGTCTTAGAATTTCTGCCCGTTCATCTATACCTAGGCATAAAAAGAATTAAAGTTTTACAGCTTTAGTTCTGGTGAACACACGTTCAGGCGCACAGCTTTTCCCTTCTCAAACTTCAGATGTAAGGCAAGAGCACAGTACAACAAAGAGCAGCATCTCTGTATTTGCTAGCTTACCATCTAGTCTCCTAAGGTTCATATTCGACAACTCAATGCAAGGCCTTTCAATTTGATCTTGAATTAAAACAATACTGTAAGTTATTCTTAGGAAAAGATGTAAGTGATTATATCAAAACTTGAAGCTCACAGATGAGGTATAAGGGTAAACTACTGTACCAAGAAAGGCACTAAAATTCATAAACAAATTTGTCCCATGTGACAAATTTATTTTAAGATCCCCAAGGCAGGGATGACACTGGCACCATTTTCCATAAAGCATATAGCTACCTACAAAAAGAAGGAGCTGAATATCTCAAGAGAGTGGGAAATAACAATAATACCAACATGTTGTTATATTTTTTAAGTTACTATTACAGAGCTGTCTCTGGATCAACTCCTGCTCAGGATAGTCATGGAGAAAGGCCATTTTATGGACTGTTCATTTCAGTCCATTTCATGGGTAAAAGAAAGTGACGAAACAAAAATGTACCACTGTAACTGATATTCTGCTGGCAGAATGAGCCTGAGCCGCTCCAGAACAGCACTAATGTTTTTCAGCTATGGAGTGAGTGGATGAAGGAGCAGACTCAGACAAGAGCAGACAATTCTACTGCCAGATTGCAATCTGTTGCAGAATGTGTCAGCATAGCTGAAATGATTTGGAAAAAATGTTAGCAACTTGTTCAGTTTCTTTAAAGAGATAAGCAGTCAAATTTAAAACAGGGGACAGACCTGTCTGATACTCATGCTCTGGTCATCTTAGGGAGAGGGAGGAATGCAAATATCTCACTGGCAGGTTTCTTACTTAATCAGTGTTTTAATCTGGCAACACACAATCTTGCAGTTCCTAGCACAAGCCTAATATTTTGCCACACTTTTTAAATAACTATCGTCACATACTCCTGGAAGTAAAATCTCTTAAGTTGAACTTCAATTAGACTGTCTCAAGGGCAATGGACGCTCAGGCAAATAAGTGACAAAAATGGTCTATAATAAGTGACAAAAATGGTCTAACAAAATATAATTATATTGATGTTCCATGATAAAGTCTACAGACCTTTAGTTTTGCTGTCCACATCATCTCCAGGCAAACCCAACCTTTTCTTCCCAAAATCCGGTCCCACTGGTTTAAAGGCTCCTTGTTTACATTTTTCACTCCGCTTGCTAACTAAGAGCATGGATGAAGACAAGGATTCAGAGAGTGAAGGAACGACATATTCTGCCAATGTGTCAACGCTGTTTCCAGTTAGCCAATTAAAAGAACTTCTACCACCTGTAAAAAAAATTAAAAGAAAAAAAAAAATGCTGTAACACATCAGTACATAGTCCAGGTGAAACCATCCACAAAACAGGTCATTTTCCTCCCAAAAGACGTAATTCCCACTGCTTATGAGCTGAACAGATTTCAAGCCTTTAGGTAAGAAACAAACTTCTTTCTAATTAGGTTGGCAATAAAATGCAAATCAGACCAACAAAAATGTGACTGTACATTTTTTTCTCTGCTTACCCAAAATAACCCTTGAAAACAAACTATTAGATGCACTTACACTTTTACATCAAAAATATATATGCAATAGGAATGAAGACAATGGAATTATTTCTACATCAAACAAGAAAATTCCAGAGGATACTGGTCTGAACTTACTGACATTCTGTGTAGGTGTAAATTCATGCTGCTGTTGGGTAGCCCTCACCCGACCACCTACTGACCCAGAAGCGGAAGGGGATCTTTCCTGTGATAAACTCCTGTTGGTACTCTGAGAAGCTTGAGTCTCCACAAACATTGGTGTGAGCACAGTACTTCGATAACGCCAGCTGGAATCAATTACGAAGTCCTATGAAGAAAGATTTTAATAAGAACAACATGAAATGAGGCTTTCTGCCTGACATACTTGAGATAGGATAGCTGAAATGAAAGCACAGAATTTAAAACACCATCCTAGGTAAAGATGCAGAACTTGAACGTAAAATAGCACATAAAAGGTCTGCACAGCTCAGCAAAAAAGCTCACTAATTTGTACTGGTCAGCTGACAGGAGGTGATACTAATTTATAGCTCTTGTACCAACATTCCTGTTTCTTTACAGTTTTTTTCCAGGTTATGATGCCTCCCTCCACTCCCTTCTCTTTTAAGTATTTCAGTACTCTACACATCACCTACACCTATTTTGTGTAATTATCTTAATTCAATCTTTTTTGAGGAAGAAAGCAAAATTATCCCCCTAGCTTAAAAAAAAAAAAAAAAAAAAAAAATCAAACTTATGATACCATGCATAACCCATGACTGTCTAAGCTGTTAGCTACAGAATAGAAAAGGCACTTCAAATAATCGTCTCCACTATGCCATTCTTTTTAAAGTTGTAGCTACATCAAGGACTGGAAATTGTCACATGCTTGCACAAAGAATAAAACATTACAATTCACCTGAAATTTGCATTCAGAAAGTGGATGCTCAAACATTTTTCTGGAATAATCTGGGCTCCTGCTGGTCATTTCAAGCAGAAAATTTGTGATTAGACTCAAGTACTGAGTTTCTATCTTGGTGGAGTATAAAGAATTTAACAATGCCAGCATGCGATCAAGAATATTTGAAGGTAGCCTTGTTTCATCACTCCAAAAATTCCTAACAATTAATCTGTAAAGATAAGGAATAAAGTTATTCTTGGTTACCTGCAAACAGGAAATGCAATATTGTAGATATGCATGACACTTATTAAAAAGGTCTGTTAAAATAAACAAACAAACAAACAATTACAACAGCTTCACAACTAACCCTTTCATGCCATGAACCTTCCACTGAATTACATCAAATTCCACACTCATCTCCCACTCTATGCCATTTAACTGACATTAAAAAGATTTACTCTGAAAAATGATTTATGTTATCTTCTCAAGAAGTGCTATCAGTAGACAAACACATAGATCTCCTTTTCTAACTTCTACTTCACCAAAAAATTTAAAAAATCCAACATCGAATCTATGTCTTTTGGACTGATGATATCAAGGATCTTGTTGTTGTTTGAGAACTCTAAAACATTAACCCAGAATTAGGTCTAACAGACTGAAACAACTTCTCCCTGGCTTAAAGGTTTGTCCAAGAGCTAGTAATGATTTCAAATACTCAACTATTTCAGTTTAAATTTTGTGTGGCATACTGCAACACAATTTTACAAATTAACAACACGTCTTATTGAATGAAAAAGAAACAATGTTATCTCACTGTTACTCCTTTGTGTTAAAAGTATTTAAAAAATTTCTAAGGATCAAATCTTCTGTTGTAAACAAAGAAGGAACAATTTAGGGATCTGTTATTTCAGACAACCATCACAACACTGGTTACTCACTGCAGTTCAGCATTCTCATCAGTCAGTCCTTGAAGCAGGATTTCTTTAGCCAGTTTGAGTACTTCCTGAGAATCACCATCTGCTTGGCTTTCTGGATCACTGATGTTAGGGGGAAAATGTCTCTTAATGACTTCTCTCTCAAACAATTCATAGTAAAAAGAAGAGGATAAGGATGGGGGGGGGGGGGGAGGAACATGCCCTCCTCATAAAAATCTCAACCTTAGCATGACAACATTGCACTTTTTTTTAGTGACATGAGGTCCCCATTGCCAGAAATGTCTTGTCGCTCCAAAGCTTAGAAAAATTAAAATCAGAAAGCTAACTAATACCTGTTAGTTACTTATTTTAAAGTCCTAGCAGAGGCAGTGCTGAGTTCGCAAGGTTAAAATTGAGCAAAAGGTCAAGTGTTACCAAGTGACACTGCAGTAAAAATCGCTTCCACTTTTTCTTCACAACAATTGTCCATTCAAATAACTATCTCCGGCAAAGGCATATAATGGAACCCAAATAAGTTACAGGATATAACAGCAACCTCCTTGTCAAACTGAGCATACACTTCTCTACTCTAAACAATGAAATTAACTTCAAATCACCATCACTGAGGTTTAAGTGGCCATCTTATGGGCCATCTTGAAATGGAAATGAAGGACAGACTTCTCTATCGAACATAGCTCCTAAGAGAACACCCTTCCTAGATACTAACTCACTCCTCTGTGTGAGGTTACCATACAGAATGTGACATGCTGATCAGGTTAAGCAATTTCACTTTGCACTCCAGTTAATTAGCTTAAACTTCTGAAAAGCTAGATTAGTTTTTAAGATTCTGGGCTGTCCACTGGTAAACTGAAACTGAAGAACACTACTTGTTGTGCAACAGCTTCCGGGAAGGCAGTAAACTCCACTGAAGGAATGACAGTGAAAGCATCTCCGTCTGCAAACTTGGTGGAGGACATCTGTCCTTAGAAAACTACACAGTTACAATGTCTGTCCTAGTGGGTAGTAATTTGCTGCATCTCAGCTGTCTTCAGACCTGTTCTTATACCCTTACTATATTAAGTATCCTTCTATGGCTACAGTAGCGTAACTACAAACTATTTCTGTTTAACAAGTGATTGGCAGGTATGTGCGCTCAAAGACAGATGGAGAAGAACTAATCTAGATACAATGTATTTCAAACCTTCTGTTCTTGAAGAGTAAAAATTAGATTGTAAAAAATAGAACTATTAGATTGAAGGGAACCATATTATGCCAAAGTACCTTAATACACCTTTTACTTACAAGCAAATTTCTCTAGTGTATGATTCTTATCACAGTTATAAATTCTGGCACCAAGAAAAAAAGTGGGAACATAGAACTAAGACTTCTTATGCCATCATGCTGTGGTGACGCAACATTCTAGTTCTGAACTAAAGTTCAGACCCAAATTCTGCCCCTTAGTGGAAATGATACAATTGCAACTAAAGGCCAGAGCTACAGAGGCAACCCACAGGAGCTCTTCACTCCGAGAACTGGAAAATCCCACATTGAAGGACATTAAGTTGGAAGAGAATGTTACAAACACTTATACTCTGCCTGTGAGAAAACATTGAGAGACAACATCTGCATTGAATACACACCTGTAGTTATCATAAATCCACATCAGAATGTCATACATGCGCTGTCGACATATCATGGAAGGGTGAGAGATGAACCCTGTTACTCCAGGAAGAAGTTCTTTAAGTTCTAATGGTTTTAGCTTAGATAACATCTTGTACACTATATCCAAACAAACCCTTTGCCTTTCATCATCCCTAAAAAGAGAAAAAAAGAACAGCTACACTGGTTTCCTCTTTATTGCTACACAGAGAAACAAAAGAACAGTTGAGGTTTTAGTGATAATTCTTTTTGCCTAAAAGGTTTTAGGTAAATATTTTTGAGTCTAATCTAAAAGCAAGACCATAAGTAAAAAAAATACATATTAAAGATGAAATTCACATGCCAAGGAATGGGAGCTGGCATTTCAGCTTAAAGCTATTCAGTGTTTTTCATTTGTTTTTTTACAGTGAGCTGTCTTATGCTTAACTCCCAGATTCACATCTGCTCAAATTAGGAGAGTCATGAACAGAAAAGGGAACACATCTTGTAAATGCATGTGGACTGTACACTTTTTGTGGCCACCACAAGAGATGAAGTTTAGACTATGTAACCACATTTGTAATCACATGACCACTCACCTGTGATTCATGATTTGGATGAAGTCTTTACTCTTTAACTGCAAGTGGAGATCAGTTATTTCCTCTGCCCGGCACATTATTACTTCCAGGCAGTATGTCTTCATCACACCATGAAGTTTGGGTATCAGAAAGAACACTGCATTCATAAACCTTAACATGACCAGAAACCCACAAACAAAAGCAAGTTATTTTCTATTCATATTCTAGATTTACAGTGAACATACCATGTAAGTCACGATGTACCTGTCAGCAAGAGGAGGAAAACTCTTAACGACTTTACTCAAGCACTGAATGAACTTATCTTGTTGCGTGTTCTGATGATGTTTTAATTGTTTTATGACACAATCATAAGCTGGATCTTCAAGTATCTAAAAATGAGAAAGACAGTAAAGACAAGTGTAGCCATGAAATTCATAACCTAAGTGATGTATAGCTCTGCTGCTGCATTGTTTCTAGTGTATTTTACTAGTGGCATTGACCTGCCTCATCTTGACATCTACAGTACTTCACAGCAGCTGTACAGCTACGCCTGGCTGAAACACGATTGCCTAATTTTTAGCATTTGTAAGCTTCCATTGATTAGGCTGGATGAATGCCTTAATTCTGAAATAAAAGTTGTGTGGTATCTTTACATAAATGGTGAGCAGTTGCCATTTGGTATGGTAGATTTCCCGTTAAAGAATGTAATAAAAGAAAAAAAGATATTTTTAGTGAAATGGTGAAAAAAATTAACAACCATAGCCATTTGCATTTAATGTCAAAGAAATAACCTTAAAATAGGATAAAATATTTGCACCATCTTTGCTCACTTATTCAAAATTATGGCTTTTAATGAGAAAAAGAACTCTGAAAACTGAAAGAGAAGACTGCAGGAATTCAGTTTATGAAATATGCTCCATAAACTGAGAAAGAACAAACAGAAGGCAATAAAGCAGAGAGGGAAGATAAGAATATAAAATACCCTACAAGTCAGACTCACAATGCACCTAGCCAATAATCTGGTATTTTGCCTCCAGAAGAGGCTGGAGGAGATGATATTTAAGGGGAGCACATAAACCTGACCAGACTCTGTGCTTTGTTTCTCTCATACACCCAACATCCACAGTCATGAAATTAGGGTTGTTAGAGTGTACTTCATTGCCTAGTCTTTTTATCATGCAATCGTGGATTTTTTTTGTGCACAAATTTGCCTAATTTCTCTTTGAACCTGGTGAAGCTACTTACTTCCAGAACCTCCTGTGGCAACAAATTCCAGAAGCTCACTAACTGCTGTGTAAAGAACTTCCTAGTTTCTGTCTTAAACTGATTTCTGTGAATTTCAGTGTCTGTCTCCTACTTCTACCACTGTGGGATTTGGTGAACAACAGTTTTGCATTCACCTTATCCACTACCTAGAAAATAACTGGATTCATTATTCACATATGTGCCACAACAAGGGTTCAAAATTACACATAACAGCTTCAAGTCTACACTTGCTTCTTGAGGTAATAGTTTATTCTTTAACTTGATCTGTTGAACACAGACTTTTGAGTTTTAGGTATTTTCATTTTTGGAGCAGAACTGAGTAGTCATATAAAAGATGCACATAAAATCAGGACAGGAATGGTCAAACATGCAATACAGTGCACTTACATTTTCTCTCTCAGCAATGTATCGAAGAGCGAGTCCCAACACTTCTGCTGCAGCTGCATAAACTTCTTTATACTTTAATAAGCCCATGTTACTGGTCAAAGCCTGAAAATACCTAGCACAAAAAGTAGACCTATGGTAAGCAACTACTCCAGCTCCAACTTTAAACTGGAAAGAAAAAAAAAAAAATCACTTGAGTTTACTAGGGGAACAGTGACTGCCTTTGAAAGAGCTGAATGCAGTGCAATGTAGATTTCCACCTGCAGTGTCTCAAATCACTGCTTTGGCAATTCCTGACTCTGTTAATTCCCGTTAAAGTGCAACCCTGGGGCACATTGCAAAAATGCCTACATCCTTTCAGATATTTTCCAAAATAAACAGGTTCTGCAGTTTGCAGCTAGAAAAGCATTACACAGGACAGAGATTAGCAAAGGGGCAGTGAGACAACAGTATCAAGTGAACAATCCAACTCCCATACTTCATGCTGACAAATTAGAATTGCTCCTTTTGTCTTAAACTTACAGCAAAAGTCACCCTCCAAAAAGCTGCATTTCTCACCTGACACGATCTATTTCACACTTTGGGTCAAAGGGAGGTAAATCGTTAGCAAGAACAATGCCTAGAAGCTGAATTCCCACAGAGTTATCCTTTGTATTGGGATCGCCACCAGAAAACTTTTCAAATATCAAGCTGTTGCAAAAACATAGAAAAGTGACAATATACATGACAAACACAAAATACACAAACCATAAATCTATGTATCTTTATACACATATACATACCCCACCAAAAATAGTAAAAAGTATATATTCATAAGGAAGTAAACTAATTGGCTTCATAAAGAAGTCTTTGTAAAAGAAAACAAATAAAAAATTTTAAGCCCACAAAAATTCTCTGCAACAAGTTCATAAGACAGCAATTCACAAAAGTCTTACTAAGTATGCAATAACAGGTTATATTCAGTGGCCAAAAACAACAGTTCACACAAAAAAAACCTCTTTGCAGAGATTACTCCTACTTCTGTTGTTCTTGTCTTAATCCTCTATACATTTTCTTTCCCTTCCTTCTCGCTGTTCTACAAAATAAAATTTGCAAATTCCTCACCTTTGGGGAGTTCTGTTTTGAAGTTTTATGGTCTACTCTAGGGACAAAAAGTTTCATATTGCAGCCGAATTTACCTTTTCATCTCCCAAATCCTTTGGTAATGTTCACCTACATTTTTAAATATTGATAAAAGGAGGCAATTGCCTAAATGACTACCTGTAAGGTATGGAGAGACAGTTCTTCCAGCATTCTACAACTGTTTTTATGATTTCCAGATTGTGTCTAAACACAGCTCTTTTTTGGTGAAAGGCATTCTTCATCAAGAATTCAAGCAATCTGTTAGCTAGAATCTCATCTTTAATATTTCCCTACAATAAATGGGAGTTAAAAAAAAAAAATCAACATAATGCCTCCAAAACAAACTCACATATTCTGTTTTATGAAAGCAAGCAAGTAAATATACTATGTTTAGAAGTTAATACCTAAAAGAAACAGCCGACTGATGTAGAAAACAATTACACATACACTAAAACAAGCTCATCCCTTACTAAATAGTTGCTAGTATAAAAAAGAATTTCACACTTCCTTACTTTGGGTGTGGCTACACTTGTCCAGGAGAGGAGAGTAACTACTATTTCTACTACCATGTAATGAATTCCTTCACCTCCATTATTCCCAGAAACAACAAGCTGCAGCAATGGACCAAGCCACTGCTTTGCATAAGGTCGGAAAACCTATGGAAAATAGAGAATCAGCAGTCAACTACAAATTATCCTAATATTCAATAACCTGCTTTCAATAATTTTTAACTCAACCTCTATCACCTTGCTTAACCCAGTCCAAAGCAGTTACTACAGAAATTTTAAAGTAACTTTAAAATAAAGAGGTCTCCATAACTGTATTCCTCACTTCTGCTTAGTGAGATAATTCACTTAATGTAAACACTTGCTGGAAGAGTTCTAAGGCCCACATAATAGAGCTTTATAAGAGCTTTTCATGCATCAAACTGGTCCCTGTAGGACTTGAAAGAGAACGTCATTTATCTACCCTTTCAGATTTCCATTTCAAAAGAGTTTTACTGAGAACGTAGCATTAAGCTGGTGTTAAAGCTTCCTGAATTTATTCTGAAATGCAGCTTTTCTATATTTTAGATATGGAATACTGCAAACAAAAATATTATACTTCAAAACCTCTGGCTGAAATAGGACAAGAATGTTTTACCCAAGAATAAGAGTTAGAAAATATTTCTTCACAGCCGAAGATACCCACACTATCTTATATCTGCAACCAGAACACCATTTAGCTCTAAGAGTTTCCATAAGAGTCATTCGTGACCATTAAAAGACCCCCTGTATTTGCTACTGCAAAGATAGCATATATAATCAGCCCTACCACTTGCCCAGTAGCAAGAAATCAGTTACCTACAGTTTACATAAGACATACATTGTGGACACAGTCTACTTGGAGAAGTAGAGTTTGGGAGGAAAAGTATTTCCATTACATTCAAAATACACTCTCTTTTATCAAGACAATGTAGCGAAGTTGAACCCCCAAAAGTTTCAGCTTTACCACAGAAGAGCTACACAGTTGAAGTTATAATACAACCTATTATTTTAATTGAAAGAACATGACAAAAATTACTCACAGCCTCAGTATTAACAATAAGTTTTGCTATGAAGAGGCGAATATTCAGTGGTACTGATGGGTTTCCTAATTTGCCATGCAGAAATTTCATCCAAAGAGGAAGGTCTACTGGAACTGTTCCCTGAAATCAAAAAGAGAAAAGCAAAAATCAACTCATTTCTTGAATCAAAGAGGCTTACCACCCAGGTTTTATTATAGTAGCCATGAAAACTACAGAACAAAGAGATTCCACTGTGACTCCCTTTCTTGGTGCAATTAATGAACAATACCAATCTTTTGGTTAATACTGACCTCCTCCACTTTGGGTGTGATCTGGTTTCTCTGCATATGTTTAATCAGAGTGGTCATAGAAGCCATACATTCATGCTTATTGAGTTCATCCATTTCCAGTTCTGTCTCATCATCTAAAGCCATGTATTCTGTGGGCTCCTGAAAAAAAAGTTACTGTGATTAACTAAATACACACTGTATTTTCTTTTACATCATAATGCCACGTGTCATTCTGATTTTATCTCTGTTTACAGATTTGATTGCTCAGAGTTTGCAACAGGGAATCAGATCTGTTGTTCAAACAGACATCTCCCAAATATATACACCAGTTGTGCATAGCTTTTACTTTCTGTGCCAACAGATATCAACTGCATGTTGTTCTCACTTCGTCACCCCCATCCTAGCAGGTAGCAACTACTGGAAGGAGAAAGAGCTAGCTGAAGCTCATGGAAAAGATTTCATTTGTCAGCTGAAATAATGTTCCGACACTTTCCGTAGTGCAATTTACTTATGATGCAACCCCCAACTTCCAGTTTTAGTCAGGATTTCACACAAGGTCTGATTTTTATGGACATGTTGTTTCCCCCTGATTAGCAACCACAGCTGCTATCTCTTTTCACACACAAAGTAAGGCAAAAAAGAAAATAACTGTTTACAGTTAGAAAGGACACTATTACACAAAGCAACAGAAAATACATTTCTGGCTAACTTCACTGCAGTGAAATACCTCCTTGCTGCAAAACATGGAAACAGTTAATCTTATCCAATGTTTCTACAGATATTTTGACAGATTTCATCTTCAGTATCCATGATACTTTTTTCAAGCTTTCTTTATTTTATTGCAAGTATCTACTCTTTCAGTATTACTTTTGATGTGACCTCTCTTGACTGAAGGAACACAACTTCAAGTCTTCGAAGATTTTAAATGCCGTTCTTTGTACAGCAGCAATTAAAGATAAGGTGCCGTGATAGAAATAAAAAATAATCATCTGTTTGATAATTTATTCCATGCGTTTGATATAACCAGCTTGCTGAAGATCCTTAAAAGACCAAAAGAAGAGGGAAATGAGGAAACTTTGCTTAACAGCAAAACACAACCATCATGGGAGACTCCTGAGCACACACAAAGCACACCTTTTTTTACAACTCTGGTTGGACTTGAAGATTAAAGTCACATCTCATCTTAAGAATGCTTGCAATATCAAAACTGCACTCACATCACTCAGTTTTAGAAACCCATGGCAGGACATCGTTTTTCTTCAGCTTGCTGTGTAAGCAGCGGAGAGAGGGAGGAGGACAGCTGACTGAAAGAACACAGCTTAAGTCCTCTCGCTCACCCCCCAGAGGAACCCATTCTCCATCAAGTACAATCAATATGAGAGACAAGCCATTTAACTTAGGCACCTTTAAAGTTTGGCAGAGTGAATATTTCAGTAGGTGACTGACTCTTCTTTGTCATTTGATACATCTATTAGAAACAGTTGAAGATCAAATCCAGTAAGACTAACAACAACAATTTTTGCTTTTTAATTTATTTTTTATCTCTAAGTATGGAAAAATATTTGAAGGTCGATATTGACAGATCAAACAAAAGTTCTTTCTCTTAAATTTCAGAATTCCCACTATAATGAACACATTGATTTAGAAAGCAGCTGTACTCCACTTTATTGTCAAGGAAGCTTTCATATTTCTCAGCATGATACACCTTTGAAATTTCTATTTCTCAACCCCAGTAAACATATGCAATTGCTAGAAAACATAAAAATCTTCTTCCTCACAGCTTGTAATTCACTAAGTTACCTTTCTCCTCAAATGAGGACTGCTAGCTGTAACATCTTGGGAGCTATAAGAAAAACCTTGGACTCCAGTAGAAAAGTCAAACTGGCTCATTTCCTCACTCAAACTGCTATCCATCATGTATGATGCAGAAGGTAAATACTTGGGCTCATCTAAATAGAAAAAAAGAACAGATCATTGATCAAGGTCATTACAAAGAAGCAGATCTTTATTGACCACTGAGACTTGGGGTGTGTGGGAATGGGTTGTTAGACAAAGTACAGTCAGTGCTTTTATTTGTTCCTGGTACTGTAGAAGTTGATCAGCAGCGTATCGATAAACACTGTAGGAAAGGCAAGAAGGAAATTTTTTTCCATAGTCATAAATGAGTATCATACCCTGATTCCCATTTCCTGTATCCCTGGCTTCCTTCCTAATAGCAATATACCTCTTCTTCCTTTCCAGAGGCACCTAAAAAAGAGCAAGAAATAATGTTCGAAAATTAATTTTTTTATTTAGTGTGACATTTCAAAATTGCCAAAAATGGCCAAAACCATTTAACATGAATGGAAGCTCCATGCTGTAAGTGATGATTATTACTCTTATAAAATATAACAGCTGAATGACTTACTCCTACAGCCATTCATCACCAGAGTAAGTGTGCTTACTTGGTTGTTGTGTGTACTGCAGTTGTGTTTCCAATTTCAAGTCTGGATTTCCCTCAAAAAAAAAAAAAGTATTCTAAAACATTAGAGGAATACTCCATTTTTCAATTCACTATAGAATTCTCTTTCTCTGCACATGAGAAATGACCAATATATCGTGAGTACACTGTTAAAGTTGTACTCATTTTTAACTTAGAAGCACTAAAACCCAGAACTTCCACTCACCTCAACTTCTACAGGAAATGAATACTGATGCTTCAAGTCTATCAAGTTTTCAAAAATCAGCAAGTTCTGCAAACCAAAGCACACTGTGATTGAAAAGTGATTGAGAGTGGACGGAAAACATGGTAAACGTTTCCTTCACCCATTCCCAAACATGGTACAGCCTTCATCAGCAATTCAAATGCCATAAAGGATCCAAGAAAGTCAGCTACTATTCCTCCAATTGACTGTCTGGGTAGTTCATTATGTAACTGCATCCCATTCAGGTTTGATTCTTGGATTTACTGTAATCAAGTAAAATCAGTCTCATGCTCTGGAAGCCTTCTAATAGCAAGAATATCTTCTCACCTTTTCTGTTTTCTCTGTAAAGAGAAAGCCTTGATAAAATTTACTCTCAGTGAAGACACAACTGATAACAGCAATGGCACAATTATATGCTGCGCAGTGATACTGTCTCCTCTTTTCCAGTAGCTGACTCTCCCCTGCCATATTTTCTGTAAATGCATCATAGCATGATCTTAAAATAAAAACAGGCAAGAAAACATTGTCAGAAATTGTTTTCAAGAAGCACAGGAAAGGCCCCAACCAGACACCAGTGAATCAACAAAAATTTCAAGAGAACTTTATTATTATAGCAGTACCAGCATTAAATGACCTCAGACATTTATTCAAGTTTTCAGCAGGAATATCGCACTGAAATTGCAATAATTCAGCAATGACAAAGCCAGCTTCAGCTGGTATTTACACAGCCATCCTCAATGCCAGGTATACAATAAGTCATTTTCAGATAAGATGGAGATACATTTTAACCCATCTCTCACAGTCCTTTCCGAAAAACTTAGCAGTGGACAGACATGCTAACCTATGTTTTTGATTAGCTAAAGCATACCAGTTTAGATGCAATTTCTATAAGTCTTTTGCCCATAGCCACTTATAGCTCTTCTGCAAATCATACCTAAGAAATTCTTTAAAAGCCTTATTAGGACATACTATTGTAAAATAAAACTGAACACCAATTCAGGCAATCTTTTATGCTTTTCAGAATATTCAACAAATGAAATAATATTCATTAGCATATATAGTCAGTATTTATCTTCTGTCCCCCACGACAGTGGTAATTAATCCAAATCATACCTGCTGGGCTTGCTGTTATATTACAAAATATAAATGAAAATCCATCCCATCTTCCCAAAGAGTGTGTAAATACATACATCTTACAACACAGACCATAATCTACATAAACAAGCAAGTATACTGAAGCTGAACTATTGAAGACACAGTTTAAAGGCAAAGAACCATACTAAAATCAAAAAGAAAAAGCATGAGCTTAACAAAAGTAAAACAATCATCAAAAAGAGGAGGGAGAAGTTATCCTGATAAAGTACTGTAGTCTACATTCAAGATCATTCTATCATGGCAAATTCAATATTCTGTGTTGCAACTTAAATCAGAAGTTATATCACATATTAAGTTTATCCTTGAGCAAAGGAAACTTCTGCTTTGAATAGCATACTTAAAGAGTATCTGTGCACAACTTAATGAGGAATTATACAGAAATTAAAGAAATAAAGTCTTACTTTATTAGTGTCTTGGTAAGTTCATTTCCTTCTACGCTTATGGAGCCAAAATAAGCTTGGTTAATTTTAGAATTCTTGGAGTAAACATCCTCTTTGGAGAGACGTACATACATCACTTCTAGCACCTTGTAATATCCCATTTTCTTGGTGACTTGTGTATCAAAAGTAGATTCATTGGACTGGAAACAAATAAGCAAAACCTCAGATCTTGCCCTTGCTACATAGCTCCACAGTTACTCTAGTTTCTACTAAGCAGACTTCAGCTTTCTTTCATCTTCTAAAACAGAGAAAAGAATTGACGATAACAAAAGACTGACAGATTCTGAGCTTCTGTATAATATGTTTATTAAAACTATGTTGACCTCCTTATAGCTTTCTAACTATAACTGGTGTAACTCATTAGAGTGCTACTAGAGTAAAACAAGCAGGATGCTGAATAATGGCTCAAATTCAGACATTTGTAAGCAAAACACACAGTTGTAGGAGAAATACAAGGAGAGAAACGTGCTTGGTGATAAAAGGAATCTGTCAGTTTGAACTGGCTCTTGTGAAATAACAGTAATTTGGGCAACCTGCCTAACACATAACGTTCCTTAGCACAACAGTAGCTGGAAAACACAGAACATCCCTCCCCATGAAAACCAGGATGGATTTTTTTTTTTTAAGCAACATACATATTAATAAACAAAGATTAAAAAACAAGCACAGTTGATAAACAGCCCAAAAAAACCATTGTGCCACTACTACTACCACCATTTTATAAAACACGCCAATCAGTACACCAGGCATTATTCACAAGTTTTTTTTAAACACCTCACTTCAGTGCCAACATATACAGCAATACAAACATGGTGAGGGCGCGACTGTACAAAAGTGTCTCTTTTTCTTTTCCTTTTTTTTTTTCATTGCTATTATGAACTCTGGATCATTTCAGTGTCTTGTTTGTGTTGCTACCCATAAACAGCTCTATTAGGGAGATACAAGGAGTGTACTCTCTGAGTACACTGAGGGAGCAGAGAACCATAGCCGGAGCAGAGACCTTCACTGACAAAGAAATCATAGCAGGTAACTATACCCTAAGTTGGAGGTCAGGCTGTAAACGGAGAAAGGGAGGTCTCTGCTCCTAATCGCTTGCTGAAGGATCTTTACAATGATTAGAAAATCTGATTCTTTCTCTGCAGGTAAGGAACCTAGTTTAAAAGCCTTCATTACAGAGGCCAAATACTTCTTGCTTACAATGTAATAGTAGGCTACAGTTTTATACATGTTTTATATTTTAAAGTTAGAATGGGCTTTTGCCTTTGGATATATATAGATAACATTCCAACTTCAATCTTTTATACAAAGTAGATATGATAACATGCATTAACTTTAAAGCAATAGTATGTTGGGGAGTAAAGAAAAGCATCCCACTCATAAGAGGAATCAAACTATGTAATCAGCACAGACTTCTGCTCTGAGATAATAGAAATATGTAAAGCAAATAGTTTCAAATACAGCATTTCACTCCAAGTTAAGCAAAATGTACATAGTAACACCAGCACAGTAACAATCCAATCCTCGGTGGAGGGGAGAGCCATACCTTTGTAAACCTGGAATTAAGTGTATCCATAGCTTGCACAATAATTGTGCCAAAAAATTCCCTCAGTGCATCCAAGCTGCAGTGCAACAATAGAGTGAGGAGGGAGCGATCCACAAAAGCTTGGCGGGTAGTATTTGAACGAAGGTCTTCACTCTGGAACATTTTGTGAACAGTGTCCAACAGCATCACTTGCTTGTCACTGCTACTCCTAAATAAGATGGGAATCTCAAGGTGAAAACACTTACCAGACTGTACTTACATTTTGAAACTCCCTAACATCTAAAACTTTTGTCTGCATTCATACCTACTTGGGCTATCATCCTACATGACATGCAAGATTAGGCTGAATCATCACTTACTGTGGAGATCTCCACAGAAAAACTCTGCTTCTTATTCAGCAATAGATGATAAACTTGTTTGCATGTTACTGTCAGTTTAACCCCAAAGCACATCACTAGATATAATACCACTTTCCCTAGCCCAAAGCATCTCTCTGAAGAAACGAGAAGAAAATGTTTATCACTATGGTCATGAATGATCCGGATGAGGGAACTGGGACACTTATCTCTGTCCATTAAGAAGTTTAAGAAATTAAATTCTATTAATAAATGACTGCCATGTTTTAAACTTCATATTTTCTACCACCTGTGTCCTAAAATACAAGCGGATGACATACTTTCAACATTTTTTTTTTACGTTCCACAAGACAGCTAAGCACTATTACAAAGATGCCACGTTTCACTTCAGAAAGGTGCCTTTCATCAACAGATGAGAAAAATCAGATAAGCATGAATACATACAGACACACAAACACACACTTTCCATCATGCAA
Source organism: Dromaius novaehollandiae (assembly GCF_036370855.1). Classification (NCBI taxonomy): domain Eukaryota; kingdom Metazoa; phylum Chordata; class Aves; order Casuariiformes; family Dromaiidae; genus Dromaius; species Dromaius novaehollandiae. The sequence continues at coordinate 138,756,299 of NC_088099.1, read as the reverse complement.
GGTAAGTATCACTAAATTTAAAATAGAACTGGCACATGTAAGTTTCTGAAGAACCAAGTAACTAAAACCCTACATACAAGGTAATAGCCAATAACCAAAGAAACCCATTTACAGTTACTTAAAAACTTCTAAAGCCTGCTTGATGTTCCTCAACATCCAGTGTTGCTTAACATTCATGAGTAGAGCATGAGAACAAGCAGGTATCAAAAGAAAGAAAATAAAAAAAGAGCTTAAAGATCATCCCACTTAAGTCAAATGGACTTTTATTAGCAACTTCAACGAAAGAACGACTGAAGAGACATCCTACACAAACTGTAAAACCTAAACAATAACATCTCTAAAACATGTATCTTAAGGATACCTCCATGCAAAATGTACTGCGTAGCACAGGCTTTCTCAGCCCCTTTTTCACTGAACAACCTTAAAAAAAAATTATAGCAAGTACCCAAGATGGGTGGGGCAAAAAAAAAAAAAAAACAAAAAAAAAAAAACAAAAAAACTTCACTACTTTCAGCTCCTTCTCTGGCCTGTCACATGTTGGATTATCAGATGAACAGTTATTCTGAATAACAGCATAAAAGCTAAAACTCCAAAAATGGGATTTTGGGCATAGGTAAACAGTGTCATCTGAGAAACTAAATGCTCCAAAATAGTCATGTCTTAACAGCCTATCATGAATTGGAATGTCTGTGTTCTAGACTAAACAGCTCTTCTGTGGACAGTGCGTTTTGTGGCAACACTTTACTGTCCTGGAAACATTCTAATTAAATAAATGTCATGTTGTACTTCCAAAGAGGCTGAACAAAGTAATTCACTGTCAGTATATAAGTGTTATTTAAGTGATCACATGGTTATACAGGGATAGCAAATATAGATCACACATAATTACTGTCTTCATCTGAATTCTGCCAGAACAAACCAATTTACAGGAGGCTTTACAGAATTTGTGCAGGTATTAGAAGTATCATCTGGAAGTCAGTGCTATTTGTTCACACATAGGAAATATTTTGGAAAAACAAAGACAAGACTGTAAGAAAATTACAGTTCACAATAATACAACCTCCCCTCATACATACGCAGAAAGCAAAATCTGAATTAAAAACTTTAAATGAAACTTTATTTTGTTGTAAATTATCATTATTACAAGAACAACATAATAGAAGAAGGAAATTTGCTTCAGCAAAACTTCAGTGAGAACAAGAGCAAGACCAAACTCACCTTCTGGAAATTCTTTTGAAGGTGGCTTGAAATAAACCCTCCATGAAATGTCTGTGGTCCCTACAAAGGACTTCAGTCATCAGCTGTAACAACACTGGACTCTGAGACAATTCTAATGCATCTAGAAACTGAAAAAGAAGCAATGTGTAAAATAAAAAGCTTGACAGGAGTTACACTGGATCAAATCAATTCCATCCAATTTTGTAATCATTTTTCAATAGTGATCAGAAGCAGCTGCTCAGAAGAATATGTGTATTTAATGTATATCTATAAGTCAAGCTTCTGGATAAAGACATAACTTAGAAACAGAAAAACTTATTCCCTTAAGTGAAGTTAGAGCACATCTTCCATTTCAAATGAAATGTTTTTCCTTACAATCCAACTTCCATGAGTGAAGTACTTCACTGTGGAGCACAGTCTACCCTAATACAGATTAAGTAAATATAATTGCTCCAAACGTAACAGACAACAATTAAAACAGCCTAGCCATGATTTGCCAAGGAGGAATTTGCAGGACCAGACACTGTTTGAGTCTTAATAATGCTGAACTTCAAGATTAACTCTAGAAATAAGTACAGATTAATCTGTGATCTAAATCATGACTGGAAATAGCCTGCCATCTCAAAGATGGCAAAACATGTTGAAAACATTTTTCTACACACAGTTCCTTTAGGCTTTTAATTACACACTCATTTATTAAAAAATACTGACCTTTTTAGTGCAGTCTACATAGTTATTGTGCTTCAAGGTTCCTTTGGTAAACTCATCTGACCTCATGGGAAAATTGAAAGCTATAAGTTGGTCAAGAGCATTCTTAAGGTCATTAAGTTTTTCTCCAGTCAGATTAGTGAAGAATGGAAGAATAATCACTGCTTGGCTCTGAAGAAAAGAAAGGTAGTTTCACACATACAAAAATATCCTCCATCTATGAAGCAAACTGAATAGGGCTGCAAAATAATCAGCTTTGGCTCTACTGACCAACGCAATAGCTCAGTGTATTGCTACTGCTCATTTTTATGAGGTGCTGCTGTTCATTTTTAAGGTGCTAGTTCAGAAAACAGCTTTGCTCACTGCTAAATGGGAGTTAAAAACTAATTAATATCTCATGGTTGACATAGCTATGAAGAAGACTTCATTGTTCTTTTAAGCATCCATTATCACAGGAGTCACTGATCTAGCGCACTGTCCTGGCTGCACTCTTTGCAGCTACAGCAAGATCCCAAGCTTTGTTTATTTCGAACACAGAGAAAAGCACAGAAAAATATGTCTGATTATAGGCAGAGCAGTAACCATGAAATGCTGTCTATAAAGTAGAAAATGTCTGGACTTCCTGTTCACATATGTGGCTTGGTCAAGAGAGGGAGATGAAGTACTGCATGCTGAAAGTGGAAGTTACAAAAGGTGCTAGACTAGAAGCTTTGGACAAGAAGATGATGATTTATAATCTTCAGGATGTGGAACAGAAGAATAAAAATGGAAGTGATAAACATTACTGGGCAAACTAAGGCAAAATTTAAGCCCAGTGACAGGGGATTTCATCTACCATTAGCATTCTAACTTTTCTGGGGGGGGGGGGGAGGGGACTGGGAGCCACTGAAGTGAGAAAATTACCTTAAGATTTAAGTCTAAATTCTGATCAATAAGTAGACTGGTATAGGTATTAAAAACAGCTGTAAATGCTTCATGATTTGTATTGAAAGAAACTGCAGAGTCAATCTGGAAGGAAAGAAGAAATTAAAAATTATCATTATTTTTTGACCAGTCAAAGAGATTCTTCAACTAATGAACAGCAAAACATATGAGCCAAAAAATTATTATTTGTTTCTAAAAAATGTATTGAATCAGCAGAAAGTACACATAGAAGTGATTTTGGTTTTAAAAGGACTATCCAGCAGGAATTACAAAAGCTCCTACACAGTACAAACAAAATCATATGCTGGATATTTTTAAGTGCAACACCAAAAATATTAAGCTCCCTCTCAAAGTGAGATTTCCTACTGGTCACTTCAGTGCAAGCTAACACAGCAATACAGCTCACATTACCTATCCTCAAACACACCTTCAGAAGATCAAATTTAAAATAATTATAAAAACTCATTATAAAAAGAAAAAATAATGAGAGATGTAGACTCTTTTCTGTATATAGTTTGTGCATGGTTACTTCTGTAAACTCCTTAAAAAAACCCCAACAAAACAAAAAAAAACGAAGACAAGTAGATAAGTTCTGTCTTCCAAATAGAGAAAGAATAAAAAGACTGAAAACTCCAAAGTAATGAACAGAAGTAAAAGGTCTTTGAAATAAAGTCCTTTCTGCAGTCTGTTCATGTAGGTAAAACTCCTCTATTGCGAACTTTCTGGACACCAACATGACAGTAGGTTGTCAAACCTTATTCCCTGTACTTGTACATGTTCTCCAGAAGGAGGAAAGATAGCTAGAACATGAGTCAGCAGTTTAAAAAAAAAAAAAAAGAAAGAAAGAAAAAAAGGTGTGGAGGGGAGAGAGAAGAGCAAAAGCCAGTCACTTCTGCCTGTCAAAGTATTTTTTTGTACTTTTTTGTACTTTGCAAATAAAACATACCAGACACTGATATTCTCCAACTTAAAAAACACAAAAACCAAAAAACCCATAAAACCTCAAAATAAAATACCATTCTTTTAAGACAGGGTATGCTCCTACAGAGTTAGGAGAGATACTTGGATTTTATAACACAACATATACCTGTAGAACTTTTGCCAGCAGGGTCAAGACAGCCATTTTGCTCTCAGGAGCAGAACCTTTGGCCCACCAACTGTCAAGTCTCTTCCAGTTTCTCAGAACAGCTGTGACCAGCTTCACTCCTTGCTGCTTGCGTATGGTGCGCTCTCTAAAACTCTGATCTAGCATGCCATTCAAAATGCTACTAACCTGAAATGAAAAACAATAAAGATGTTCTTTCATTCTAAATTAAATTATTATAGTATCTCTTCACTGGTATGGGCAAATGGGAAAAAATCACCACAGATTCAGGAGAACTGAACACCTAACCAGAATTAAAAGGAAGAAAACATGTACAACATAGTCTCCTTCTCTTTGACTTCAGATATCTGTCTTAAGAGTACTTAAAATTAGAAACTTCTTTCTCTTCTTTGACTTTGTAGGAAGGCTAAAGTTAGGACTTACAATTAGAAGATCTTAACTCTATCCCATCATATTCCTAATTATAACCATATTTATTGGAAAGTAAACGCCAAATTAAGTAACTTTGCAAACCCTACCCTGATGTGTTAGCAAACTTAAGTTTAATTTATTGCTTCACATAGCAATGCTAGATTTAAATCTCAGGATACAGGAAAAGTCACTCTGCTGGAATTTAAAAGTACACACTTCAAAAGGAGATTGCGTGTGGATTTACACCTGCTTCACTCAGTAAAATGCAGCAATTCCTTCCCATACCTTCTGTGTGGACATGGAGAAATAAATGATAACCCAAAGTAACTTTAAAGGTTAACATTTGAAAATATTTAGCACAGAATTGAGAAACAGAAATAATTGTACATACACTAGCTTATTTGGGTACATTCTGAAAAGAAAAATAAAACATGGCACACAGGATATGAACTAAGTATGTTTCAAACTCTTTTCTTCTCAGATTCACAGTCTAACAAACAAAAATGTTATTAAAACTAGTAATCACTAACTTCCTAACCTGAATTCTGCATGCTCCTAACAGTTCGTAGTCGTAAAATGGATTAATATTATCAACCTTGGGATTTCACCAGATTTTGGAGGGGTACAATAAAAATACTTATTTTTTTTCTTCCCATACACCAAAACAAGCACATAAAACTAAAGAAGAGATATCTCATCAAATGTAATCCATGCTAGAATTAAAAAAAAAAAGAAAAAAAAAAGTCAAGCAAGGAAGAACATGGTTTTGGACAACAGACAACTGAAAACTGTTTGCTTTACCTGTTTTTGGCTGTTTATCATAATTAACACAAACATAAATGAAGTGGAGACTTTTAACACTATTGCCACATGTAGCCAGTGCAAGTTTATAGCTTTTCATTTATCAGAGACACCTTTTAAAGTCAATCTGTTTCGACATGCTCTGCATTGGAAACACCAGCAAGTCATCACAAGAACCAGCCTTTTAAAAAACACATATACATCTCTCTACATCAAATTGAGCAGTCTCCGATGTCATAAAAAGTTATATCCCTAGTGTTTTAAAATGTTCTTTGGAAGTAACACCTTTAAACGTAACACCTTAGCTTTAAAAAAAAAAAAATCTAATTACTTTTAAAGGGGTGATTAACTTCCCTGAGCATCTTTATAAGCAAGAGGGAAAGTCAACTTTTGATCTTTCTTTTTGATCCTTCTGTTTTTCAGCAGCACTGACAGAAGGCTTCCCAATTATCACTGGCCTCCTTCACGGACTTAAGGGTATGTGTACATAAGCTGTGCGGACCAACAGGAGAAAATCTGTAGAGCATAACAAGTAGTGCTGAGTCTGAGTACATGACACCCACCCTGTATGCATTTCAGGTCATGGGGGTGTGTATGTTTGTCTTTTTTTAATGCTTTGGTCTAGTTCTACTCTGGTCCCGTGGACTGAATGCCCATTAGTGGTTACAATTCATTTTCCATTATAGTTTTATCCAAAACAAATCCTGTCCTCAGGCTCTCAGACCACCCTACGATAAAAATCAAGGCACAGTAAATGGGGACAATCACACTTGTTTCAAAAGGATATTCTTGATCTGAAGTACTACACAAAAGAAAATCCTGAAATTCAGAGATTTCAGGATGGGTAATAGGTAAGCACCTTCCACTTAGTTTGAAGTGAAACTGTAGAGCCCGTAAGTTATGTTAGGTTGTCAGAAAGCATGAAGCAGTGCCAGTGAGCCTTGACAAAAATCTCAAAACCCTATCTATCCAACTCTATCCAAACAAAGTGAAACCAAATACACTTTTTCCCCACTACACGTTCAGTTACATTCACCTTTAATAAAAACAAAAACAAACAAAAAAAGAAGTGTTACTTCTAATATTTTCATTTGACTGTGTCCTTTTAAAGAAGTCTAATACCATTTGGGGATTGCTGACAGATGATTCCATAAGCTGGAGTATGATCACATCAAGGTTTTTTAGCAGTTGTTCATTAATGGTTTCTGAGAAGAGACTGTAGAAATACTCTCCATGGGAGAAATTTATCAGGTTCTTCTGTGATGCTCCTGATAATGGCACAGATAACACCACTGTGTTCAACAGCAGACTCACCAGTTCCTCACACTGTGAAAATTAAGGTGCGAAGACAGAATTATCCCAAGCATGTTAAGTTTCACTAATTTCCTACAAAAGCAAAGGAGTTGTTTTATGTAACCAGGAGTATAAAACCAGAAAGCACAATAAAGCACAAACAGAATACTGAAGTGTTTGTTATCTACAGTTTCCCTTTGTCGCTCAAGTAAGCCAGAGAATGTTGACAGTTCCTCTGTAGGACCATGATTAAAACACCATTCTCTTTTAACCAAAATATATGTTCTGTTTATTCTACATTGTTCTTGAAAATAGAACAGTTAAGATTAAGTATTAGACCAGGAGAACTGCATCCTACCTGGTCATCAATAGCAAAGGCTAGCTGCAGGAGTCCATCAGCTAATCGCTTATTGCTGATGTCCAACAATGGAAGAGAGATCCTTTCACCTCCAGGTGCAATGCCTTTATAAACAGCTGAAAGAAGCTTACAGCCAACTGAGAAACGAGGCACTTCATCCTATACAAATAAACAGGTGACAATGAATCAAGGAGGAATAGAAGATGAAAAATAACAGAAAGGCCTTTCAATCCATCTGTCTAGCTAATGAACACTTAACTCCAGGCCATTTTCTGATAAAGCAGTAAAAGTATATCAAGACAAGATACGTTTCTAATTGAATAGCAAGATTTTTAATCAGACAATCCTGATGTGCACAAAGTTACGCAGATTATCTGTGCTTATAAGCAGTGTTTTTTAATGCTTTTGTTCAGAACAAACCAATGCGCATTTGAAAAATCTTCAGAAGATTCTGATCTTCCCCCAGATTTTTTTCAGATGAACACCACTGCTACAGAAATAAAATGAACAGCTTATTAAGAATGGGTGTGCTGCAAAAGGAAAACCATGCAGTTCTTCAAATATCCATCCTATAGTCACAGCTCAGTCTTTGGTCTAGATATGAAGGATGGACGTTACGGAAGCCAAGAGCGAACACCCCAAAGAAATTAAATCTTTTGTTACTTGCTAAATATAGCCTTGTTCACCAGCTGACAAAGTCTCTCAATCCTTCTGGCTGTTGCATAGCCTATTTTCCTTCCATGGCCCAAAGTAAAATAGAGATTGATCATAATCAGAAACCTGGTCTATTGAGTAATAGCCTATACCCACCCCCCACTGCAATTTGCTGCCAATCGAAGACACTGATTTAACTGAAGAAAAAAAAAAACACCTGGAAGGAAGAACCCAGCTGCAACAGTACAGTGGGCAAGAGAAAAGTTCCATACAATTTTTTTTTAAATGTATTCCTTTTCAAATTGCCCTCATCACTTTGAATGTCCTGTTTAAAAATTCGATTATCCTACAACTTTACAGGTTAACATATTCTAATTTTTTTGTGCTTTCAGTCTTGTGAGGCACACTGCAAGGAAAAGTTTCAGGTAGATTCCAGTTGCGTCCAGGTCCTGGACACTGGAGAAAGACAAATGTAATTATGAAGATAGTTCAAATCTCAGTATTTACGATACTCAGATTTGTTCAATAAACATAAAACATTTATTTCTGATCCCATTCTACATCATTTTCTCATTTTACACAATTTCTTCATCTGACCTGTTCATTGTTTTCACATTGGCCTTTTACACATGAAAAGCTCTTCACTGCATAAAAATACTCACTGTTATTTTCTGAATAAACAATTACCTGATTGTGAAGAACAGAATGAAGCAGGCCAGCTTTCTGGAGTTGCTTGCAGGCAGAAAGGAAAGCACTATACCTGACCTGATCAAAACGTGCATCTGAATTAAACAGAGCGAAAGAACAAAGGTCCTCAAGGCTAAAGACAAAAGAGAAGCAACAGCATTACCTTGTGGGGAGCTTCATCTGCAACCATACACAACATTATTTACTTTCTATTTCTCACAGTGAGTGGCACTTGTTCTGCCTTCGTGCTTATCACAAAACACCTTCATGCTACTTACCTTTGTGGTGTGAGTCTTTTTTTTATGCTTAGTTTCAAAGATTCCTTGTAGGGAGATTTCATCAAAGCTTTCATGAGTCTCACTGAGATATCCGGGAGGTTTTTCATGACTTGCACATCAGCTGTGTTAAAGCCTACGTGCGATGGATCACACACAGTCATCACCACAAGCTCTATAAAGCTTGCATTAAGCAATTCCTTCTCAAGTAGCTAGAAAGAATAAAATATTAAAGTAGAGAACAGTTTCATTTTTAATCCATTTATATTTCCCTATTTTATTTTTCATTACTTATAGCTAAAATAAAACAAAACATGGAACAGTAACTATTCCCATTAAGTGACATTTTCCTCCTCTATGAAATGTCTGATTTTCAATGAATCATGCTAATATGCAGAAATTAAGTATCTAATACATAGTGTATATACCGTCACATCAAACTGCACATAAGACCTTTTATGCCCACACAGGCCTGTTTTAGTCTTGATCATACATCCACTATTACCTGAAAAGCCAGATGTTCACCTTTCTGCATGTTATTAACAATTTACTTAAAACAAGAGACAGTTCTAATCTGAAAACTAAACCTGGCAGTGCTAACTTCATAAGAGACTCACAAGAATTTAACTATATATAATACAGTTTATATTACATCCAAGTTAGGCAAACAGAGAGATCTGAATATTTATTCTGAATTCAAAAGGGAAATGCCACAATCTGCCTTTGAGTAGCTATTACTTCCACACATTTAATGCCATCAGGTATCCTGCAAAAATATTCATTACAAGAACGAATGACAATCTCCTAGTCAGTACCCTTACTGGAGTATACAGGAAATATTAATTCTTTTAATTAAAACTATATCAACCATTAAAACTCAGCTGTGTAATATAGCTCTTTTCCCTAACATCCAAAGACTCTAACAGACCATCATGCTTAATCATCAATTTGAATTAAAGCACCTCTAAAGCTGATGTTCTCCAGTAAACTAACTTCACACTGAATGAATAAACCTTTAACTAGATATAAAATGTGCATCTTTTATCCAGTACAGATTTCAGTGCCTACCTTCCAGAAATCCTGCTGGCAAGATTCCAAGATCATGGTGGCAAACTCCATGATTCGGACTATAATTGTACATTTGCTGTAATTATACACTTCTCTTTCTTGTGGACTGAACATGCTGCCTTTTGTGCTGCAATCAAAGCACTGCTCTGCTGCCTGTATGTCATGCAAAGCGATAGTTTCAAGGAAGAACTGCACAGCTTCTAAGAATGAAGATCTTTCATTTATACCTAAGAAGAATTACACTAAGTTGAAACCAGACAGCAACTCCCAACTTTAAATACATTATTTTGTGTTTGGAAGAAAACAGTCTCAATATGATGTGTTGAGATAACGAAAATGAAGAACACCATTTCTCACAACAATATTTTCTGAAAGTCATATGCTAGTTCCAAATATTAACATTCTGAGCAGTGAATGATACCTTTCCAATAGAAGCATGTATTACTGATGATAATTTAAGCATTTGTAATAAAAAGGATGAAATTTTTAAACTCACAGCTTTGAATAATTTGGTCTTATGCTAACTGCATCTAAGAAAAATTTTACAGTATTGTTTTAAACGAAGACAGAGATGACACCATGACAGACAGGCAAAACTTCATATATGAAGTAACTACCCAGTTGTACTGTCAATGATACAAAAAAGTATTTTGTTTAGAGCTGCGTGAATAATTAAAAGAAATACTTTTTGATATAGATGCAATGGCTACATTATGAAAATTTAAACTTGAGGCATTTAGACCTGATACAGTTGAAGCATTAGAAAGATAACACATATGGGGCTTGAAGTGAGAATGGGACTTCTTTCACTGCTTTCTGATAGCCCCCTCCAGACATTATTAAAGAGGAGGTAAGTGGCTTTGGAAATGATTAAAAAACAAACAAACAAACTATAGGTCTGCTCAGCAGAGGGAGATATAGCTGTACAGCACAATTTCTGAAGATGGGAGAGTCTAAAATTCATTAACTCTTCACTGAAGAAAAAAAGCTTCAAATCTAAGTAGGGAACTAATCTCAGAGTAAGCTTCGGTAACAGACATGAATAACCCTAATGCAACAGTTAATTGCTTACCCAGTATTTCATGAGGTTTGATCATTTGCAGCTCAAAAAATGTATTGTAGCAGTCCAGTGCTGCTAAGAACATATCCATCCACTGCATGACAGTCCGTAAGCTAAAGGGCTCCTGCATACCATGGAGAGTTGGCTGAGAAAGGATTCCAGACAGACTATTGGCATCCCTGCCACCTCCTTCGAATTTGTTAATGAGGAAAGAAAAGCCTTTTTCTTTCAGAACATCAGCCAGCCAAGAAGATGGAGACTTGTTTCCTGATAGACACAAACACATATCTATATTCTCAAGGCAAAAAAAAAAACCATTCCAAGACGGCAGGGAATTTAGAGGTAAAATGCTCAAACTTTGTGTTTTAATCTACAGAGTGGATCAATGTATTAAGATCTTGTTTCTGCCTTCTACAAGAGAAGGTATTGGTATAGCCTTGGTCATACTGCTTAGGTCACCCACAAGGAAGAGACCAGTTTGTGACACACTCCCACTAGTTCTCAATCAGCAAATACCACCCTTGTAGCTGGATTCAACAGCAGCTCTGGGCCTGTAAGTTCTCCTTCCTGACTGAAAGGAAGTCTGCAATAAAAATGTCTTCCATACCTGCATAACCTCCCAGAGCCCTGAGGTTCTTACAATATTTGATTTCAAATATGAGCAAGTATTCAGTTTTTATTTAATACCAGTAGGCGAATATACACCTACTTCAAAAATAATTTTCCTATTATGGACTAATTAATACTTTCCAAAGAAAATATATGCGGAAGAAACACACGTATTTCAAAAGCAATGATACACAGTACACAGTGACTCACAATACCTGGTAGTAAAGGAACAAATTCATAGAAGAGCTCCATGGATTTATGTCGGCACTCTGTCTGAGGTCGCCCACACTGCACTAAGAGCCACATGACAATATCCAGAAGACACACTGTCTTAGTAGCTGGAAATCCTCTGCACAAAAATATGAGAGATTAACAATCCTCCACGACATCTACCACGAAGCCATCTGTTCCAGATAAAAAATCAAAATGATCCATGTGCATTCCGAATGTCTTTTTATCTATCTAACCAAAATAAAAGAAAGGGAAAAACAAGATGGGCCAAGCCATTTGTACCGCAGGGACAAGCTCTTCTACAAGCGAAATCACATTGCTTTCCTTTCTCCCCACTCTACCCTGGATCTCCAGAGTGGTGGCTTTGTGACAACGATTTAAAAAGCAGCATCAGGTCTCTTTCCTTCTCTTTGTATCACTCAAAGATGAAAAAAAATGGAGACTAAAAATGAATTAAGCCCTTCACAGTTTTTCCTCTTCCTAATTATCCAGTCTCTTAATTTACACTCTGCGACACACCAATTGGCCAACACTCATACCCTACTTGCCACTTGCTTAGGATGACAAGATAATTCAGGTTAAAAGGCACCTCAGGATGTCTCTAGTCAAACCTCCTGCTCAAAGCAGGGTCAGTTATGAGGTCAGAGCAGGTCACAGAGCGCTTCATCTGGTGTGATCCTGAATCTGTTCTTGCTTCCACCTTCTTCACTGCACCTCTAATTCCTGATCACCTTGTTGCAGCTTGTCCTGCCTCTGCTAACCAGGCAACAAAACTAACTACAGCAATGAAAAAAAAACCCGGGAAAAGCTTCCTCCAAAGTCTTCATAACACCAGTGCTGACAAACATTGCTGTGAGAGAAACATGGTTTTCTTTTCCTCCTGTCTCCATCAAAATTAGAGGAAGTTCTCTGTTCTGAGCTTACCATACTGGAATCAAGAATGACCGTTACGGTCCTCTTTCTAGTATCACGTTCAGCATTTCTATCAGTGGTCCAACAGACATATCAGTAGGAAAAGAAATTTTTCCCTGACATTTGGGGAACATAACTCTGCACTAACAGCAGTCACAGGATGAATTTCCCATTCAGAATGCCAAGCCTTTAACAGAATCACATGCATTGTTAACTAAAATGCAATATTTAAAAGCCAAAAAATGGCAAACAAGTTGCTGACCCTGGTACTCGTCGTTCCCCTGCTCTGTTTAGGGAAGGTGCTTTATGCTTGATTATGCGCTTCAGATGATTAATAGTGTCACAACATTGTTGAGTAGTACCTGTTAAGAGAGAAGTGACTATAAATAAATGCTAGTTACTTGGTTCAATGAATTAAGATGTTATCACTGTAGAAATGGTGCAAGAGACTGATGCACAAGGTAATGTCTAACACCTCCACTGTCTTTGCATCTGCAGTACATTTTTCAAGATCACAGAATGAGATCATAAACCAGCAGAAAGGTCATCATGACCTGAACCAACTCTGAGGCCTCTGCTGTAAAACTATGTTCTACCCTCTGCACTCACACTTAGAGAAACTGTAAATTCTTTCCATAAGAATATTTCTTCTGGGGCCCCTTCTATCATATTTCAAACTGTTTCTTGGAAAGAAATGAAGCTTTCTAACATTAGATTTTGGCTTTATCTTCTACTCATTATTAACTGATGAAAGCCAGAATGGGAGGAGAGGGGGGAAGAAAAGCAGGTTTTACTGAAAAATCGTTAGTACTATGGAAGAGGTCACAGATTCTTCATGCAGCTCCATACTGGTGTAAACAATGACAAGGCAAAAATCAAAGGGTATTAAAAATAATGGAAGCCTTCTACAGACTACAGAGAAAAGTCACTTTTTGAGCAATGCATTTGTTTTGAAAAAGTAGACTTTGAGATTCTCACCAAGCTACATTTTTTACACTGTATAACTGCACAACTGGGACTCAAGTCAGAAGCATCACTAGTATTTTTAGTATTACTGTAATATGTTCATGAAATGGTTCTTTTTCATGAGCACATAACAAAAATCTTACACCATTACATTGCATGGACTTGTTTCAAGCAGCTATTGACTGGAAATCAAATGACATCTCTATCCAAAAACGTAAAATAATACTTCTTTTGCTCCAAAAGTAAACACACTTTACTTTTCCTACAGGCATAGATTCATAGTTTAGTTTATTTTTTCTTCTTTAATTCAAGACTCAACAGGACAGCTTTCTTCTTCATTCCATAATTAGTTAGCTATAGCTCACCTAATGATTTCTCATCTGTATGGGTTAAGGCCAGACTTTCCAGAAATACAACCAATGCTTCAAATACAAACTGCTCCACCAGAGAATTTTCCTCCCTTTAAAATTAGGACAAGAAACATGAGTAGAAGAAACACTAAAAGTGAAATTCTAATAAAAACACAGAAATTAAAACACTGTAGTATTATTTGATAAACAACAACCACACAAAATATTTGCAGAAAAATACATTTAGACCACTATAAAAAAATCTAAGATATGAGTAAAGGTTTACTAACTGCCTTTAAAAGATATAAATAATGTCCCTTAAACTTGTTCTAGAAATTTGAACTTCTATGCTCTCCACTTGCAGAAAGTCCTCAAAATTATAACTATTATATATTGTTAAATATTATTATTATAATTATAATTAAATTCAGTGAATATTTTGAATAACTAAGTTTTACAGTTATTATATACATGAAAAGAATGAGTGTCAGTAGATGAGTATTTGAGTTCCACACTCAATTCTTTTTATCTCCTTGAACCTTTAATTAGGTTAGTTACAGTCCCAAGCTCTGTCTGCCCACCTAAATTCTCTGTAGATGCTGTTAAAAGCAAGCGCTGCTCCTAGCCTCTTGAAAGCACTGGGATGAAGAGCAAGACTATACAATCGTTTAAAAAGAGACTTGGTGTTCACTGGGCTTTTCTCCTGCTGTTTCGGTGTTGTCTGCTTAATAGACCATTTCAAAAATTCTCGAACACACTGACCACAGAAATCTCTCAGAGTGCTGTCAACAGAATCTGTTATGCCACCCTGAAATTACAAAAGATTATTCATTACAAGAACGAAAAAGACCACTGTCTCAGCACAGTACTAGAGCAGCCTATTAATAGAGTTTTGTTAAATATGTTAAAAATAGTTTACTCTCAGTTCCCTGGAAATAATAGGGCTTCAAAATTAGTACTGTTCCAGGGAAAGGCAGCATTTTCAGACATTCAAGCACTGGATTGGGACTTAAAGATCTGAGCTTCAATTCCCATCTCAGCTATGGAACAGAATAGGGGCCTTGGCCAAGTCGCTTCATTTTTTGGTGAGCTCGTTTCCTCTGCTTTAGAACATGACGTTCAACATGACATGACAATATTAACTTCCTTTATAAAAAGTATTATGAAACCTCCTGGCCTACCTTGCCTCCAGCTACTTCAGCACAGTGCAAAAAGCCAGTTTTAAATTTAAAACATTTGCCCAGTGAAAGCAAAGAAGCTTAAAGGAAAATGAAACATAACAACAGCAACTTTTATTCAGAGTGGGGAAAAAAGGTATTCCAGTTCTTCCTTTTATACACTGGTGATAAAAACTGTGTTTCATTAATCTTAAAAAGACTTTAAAGACACTTTCTTTGACATTCTCAAAATGCAGCTATAGAGAAAACCACTATCAGAATTTAGGTTAAGAAACAGTAAAAGGTCATAAAATTGGTATACTGGTTTCCTTCTTTCAGACAAATAAGGAGGCATTGCATTTTTTTTTTTTGCTCCTGGTTCTTTCAAGAGTAAAATGATAGTATTTAAAAACAATGCCACATGGCATGGAAAAAAAGAAAAGGAAGACTTATGCCTTACCAAGATAGCTTCCAGGAATGCCACTGTATCTTCACTCTCAAACTTTTTGTTGTTGGTAAACCAGTGAATGAGTTGCATAACTAAAGGTTCATACAACTGTCTTGTTACCTGAAAAGATTAAAAACAAACTACATTTCTAGAATTAATATATTTCTATGCTATTTTGCTATTCAAATGGCAAAAAAAAACAGTATTTCTTTTAAAAAGCATCTGTAAAATGAATGATCAACTTAATATTACATTCTTTCACCATGGATTAAAAAAATACATCTGGTTAGATGCTTTTCAGTCAACTAGTCTCAGAAGTTCTCCAAGTTTAATTTCAGAAAGATACTCTGAGATAGACACAGAACATTGCATGCCATTGACCGATACCATAATACACAAACAAGCCAACAGGAAAGTTTGCTTTTAAGTTGTATTTTGATCTTAAATCTCTCAATCTTTACCTTGCACATTATTCTAATCTGCTAGACTTCAACAATTCTACCTGTAAGTTAACTTGATCAAATATTGTTGTACTAGAATTTGAAGTAAAGAACCATTAAGTATACCCATGTACATACGTGCATGCATATATACACAGTCTGGATGCCTGTGCACATTTATATGGACCAGTCCAGACATAATTTAACTCAGGTTTATATTCAGCTATATGCCAGAAAAAAAGGGTTTCATCAAAATTGTAAGTTTCCTGTAGATTTTAGCAGAACACAAAGTTCGTTTGATCTGAAAATACAATCTCAATGCCAGGGACCAAACAGTAGTCTGAAAAGGCACAACACCTTTAATTTCAGTGGAGCTGACACTATCTGCCACAAAGACTACAATTCTGTTTTGCTCTCAAGGAGGAGAAATACCAAGCTTGGATGTTTGAATTTCATTCTCATATATCAATTCTCTCCCAAAACACTTTTTCTGCAGGTTTCATTTTTGCACCCATTCAATAATGAATGAATCAATTTCTCCCCAATACTGTGAATACCGTATACTCCTATGAGTTACTCTGGACTGCACTCCATTATTGGAGTCCTTGAAAAGGCCTCTTTTTCCCCCTTCTGAAGGCCTGAAAAGCTCTCTCTAAAGCAGGGAAATAGTTTCAACTTATAAAATGCATCACAATTGAAAATAAATAAATAAATAATAGGCAACATAAGCCAGGATAATTTCTAAAGTACAATTACAATCAAAATCTCGCATTGAGAGCTAAAATGCTTACAAGCAAACTTGTTTACCTGGTCTACATCACAAGCAAGACGAAGCAGTACTGGAAATACTCGTTTGTATAACTGATACATGGGTGGGGGACCCTGACGTCCTTCTGGCATTTGAGACGCTTTCCCCAACATGTATGCAACTATGCTATGCAGCAGCTCACATGCTGTAACCTGAAATTTAAAAATCCATTTTGATTATGCATCCATTGCTTCCACAGAGAAGAGAAAATTGGGGGCGGGAGAGAACGGAGTCCAAAGAAAGAGGGTACTTAAGAAATCACTCCAATCTACGCTACATCATTACCCTAGGGACAGATAATGTCCATGTAAATAATTCATACACATTCTACCTGGCCTCCCCCCTAACGTTACAATCTCTATCACTGTGCAATCACTTTTCAACTGGAAAAAAATACATCACTGAATAAGTCACCCATTATCGCATGTTCAAGAATATCTTGTTCTGGACTGTCTTTGGACATCAACATCCCAATCCACCAAAGTAGGAAAATATTTGCTTAAGTGCTTTGCTGGACTGAGGCCACAAGCTCATAGGCTAGGCATGGGAAGGAGGACAAATAACACTGTAGATTAACGAGTTAAACATTTTCATTTTTATGTTAAGTCTAACTATCAAAGCACAAGGCTGTCTGATAGAGCTTATAACAACAATTTCTTTCTGTTTTTTAAACACTGAGAATTCTATCATTATGAAAGACCACTGAAGAAGCACGTTGCTACCTATGATTTAGTTAAAACAGCTCTTTCTTAACAAGGAAGATATTATTTTATGTAGTATTTATGAGGCAGCATAAACAAAGATGCAAAAAGACCACATCAATACTTTTGTTTGTCTGTCACTAGCAGAAAGAGCCAATTCAGTCACACGAGGCAAGAACAAATCCAAGTAGATGATTGGCTTCATATCTGCAAATGGTACAGCAAAGCTCAGACGCTTCTCAGTGTCCCAGGATACACATTTCTTCATCATCTCTTCTGTGGGGGTAGCTAATGCATTTGAAAAAGATCAAAAGCAAAAATAAGTTTTATATAGCACACCCAAACCAAATACTTCCATAGCTCAATCGAAAAATCTGTATTCCTCCAACTTCAGTTGAATTGTCACAAAACATTCATGCTTTATAAATTACTGGATGTTACAAGTACCAGAAGTATGTTAGAGGGCTGTTTTTATTTGCATAGATTAACAGATGTTTAGCTATCACATGGAAAAAATAACTGCAGCCAACTTTTCAGGAGATAACTGCAGCAGCCCCCAATTTCAACAGAAACAAGTTTGGAGACAATTATAAAGTCAAAAGACACTGAACCACACTCTATTTAAAATACTTTTTTTTACAATGTCCAATATATTAGTTTTGTCTTTTACTGTTTTAAACAATACTTGAAGGTTAGATCAGACAAGCAGATCCAACATACAGACTCCTGCAGTTGCAAGAGAACCACTACTTTAAGGACTACACGTTAAGGCAACTGCCATACTTATTCCCTTCCCTCCCTACATTCCCATATTTGTTAACAAAGTCTGCTCCTTATTTAATTTCCAAGGAATAATCTGTTACGTTCCCTGAGTATTTCTGACTAAGCAGCAGAGAAGTATGTGGCAGAAAGAACTGATTGTAAAAGCAGAAAAACCTAACGTAAGCAGTAAAAGAAGGAACAAAGCTTTTATATAACTAGATTAATTTTTAGACTGACTAAATTTTGAGTTGAATTCACCCCTTTAAATCTTACAGTCAGGTACTCAAAATATGGTCTTCCATTCTTATTTTAATTTTTACATTTTATGATTTTTAATAATTAAATTATAATGTTTATTCACAGACTAAATGGAGGAACAGAGAAGAAGAGAAAACAAGTTTTTCTGAGAAGGTATGTAAATGCAGCACTAATACCTAGACCTACTAAAGGCATGACACATCCTTAAACTCACAAGTCAAGAAGCAGGTTTACTGAGATTTACATCATAATTCACAGGCTGCAGTTCTGCAAAACTGGATTACAGGAGAACTGTAGTACAGAGGTGTGAACAAGTGCCCAGGAGATGCAAACTATGACAAAGTCTTAAAATGGCTTTGCAGCCAGAGGATGAAGGTGAGGGGAGGAAATAAGCCATATCCTCAGATGCATATGATTTTTTGCATTTAACCAAAGATGTGTTGAAGATTTCCATTGCATAGCAAGTTAGTTAGTAGTCTGCTCTCCTGACTGCAGAACAGAATAAAAGAAAAGCAGTTCTATTTACAAAAGAGTGACAAAAACTAGCTTTCCTTGGTAAGTTCATGCATTTTCACAAAGTGATGTTGAGATTTCACTGAAATCAACTCGAGAGACAGAGAGCAGATGCATGTAAATATTTTTAGGACAGTCACCTGTAATTAAATTGTGGTTGATCTGCCCTCCCAAAGATCCAAGAAGCCGTGCCACTCTAGTCCTTACTGCTTCCAAGGAGGGATCACCATCCTGAATAATTCAAGACATTAATAACAACAGTGAAGGAAGACTTACCTCTGCGTATAAATAACTTGGTTTACACAGTGCATGCAGGATTTATGGTCCGTAATAACATATGGATGAAAAAGAAAGTGTGAAGAACTTGTGGTGAGAGGAACAGCATCAAACAATAGAACAGTTTTGGTTCAATAAGTAGAACCTGGGAACACTGGCAAGCGTTTAACATACGTATACGTATTTTCCACACTGAGTTCCTCTCCCTTCTGGATCATCATATTTTGCGACCTTTCAGTTACCATTTCTCAAGTAAAGGCTAAAGTTTTATTATCACATACTACTCACTCACAGAATGATGTAACAGTCTATAAAATGGTAAGAAATCTGAAGTAAAAATTACTCTTTTCATTTGTTTTAATCCAAGAATTTAAAGTTTAGATCCTGTATCTATGTGTAAGTAGCCAACCAATTTTCAAAAGCCTCTAGGAACTCTTGCGGGATAGAGAATTAACTCATTTTGTTTAAAGACGACTAGGCTGGAAAGAGATATATAACACAGATAGTATTAACTATCAGTTACATGCCTAAAAAAAAGTTTATTCCAAATTAGTTTGCACACTGGAATATACAAAAAAAATTATTCTGAGTAGATTGAGAAGCCACTGGTCAAAATGACCAGCAATGCTTGATTTCTAAGATTATGAACCTATCCAAAAGATGAAAAAACCTTACATTTCCAGAACACGCTATATGCAAACTGCACACTGCAAAGCTAGGATCTGATTTTAAATTCAGAGAGTTAAATTCTTGTTTCCGCAATGTATCAGTGTGGCACTGATGCTGACTTAAAAGATTTCTTCAGTCCCCTTTTCCCTTCTCCTTCATTCCCGTTATCACCCTAGAATATCACACCCTTCCAGCTGTGCTGATGTAACAGCTTTTTGAGCCACACTGTAGAACTGGATCATTGTATTGATCTATACTTGAAATAACTCTCAGAAAAACATATATATGAAATAGAGAAAGGGAGGCAGAGGGAGGTGATAAATTCACATTTAACTCTGAATCAGTGCTCTTACCACTGAAGTCTTTGCTTTTCTTAAATGCTGGATCACAACTTTATTAAATCCCTTCTGGGCTGCTCGAGAAAGTTTCCTTACTTCCCAGTTATTCTGGGGTTCAACTGACAAACAAGAAAACAGCACATAAATATTAGTTTATTGTACCTGCACCTCATGCATCTACTCTACGTTCCTTTAAAAAAAAAAAAAAAAAAAAAAAAAAAAAACTATTTTTGCCCTTCTACTTTTATTTTAGGATGTGACAATTACTCTTATTTTAAGTCCTTATTAAGGAAAATAAACCTCTATTAGTGAAAAATAACATGGATTTAAGGATATAAAGGACAAATCACTAAGAAGTGACATATAAAACAACTGTAATTCATAACTGTTTGGCAGTATTACATTTATTGTAGTTTAAGAAAAAGGTAAACTTTTGGATGTAAGAGAAATTCTGGAGTTCCAAGCACAAGGCATACACAATACAGACAAAAAGTATGTCACATTCATGTCCCTAGGCACAGCTATGGAAACTTTCTTTCTATGTCCCTCAAGACTAAAAATTGATTTTCCGTACATACCTGTAGATGCAGAGTTTTTCAAATAACCATCAAGAAGAGGTAGAACATCCTTGTAGTAAGGTTGCATTATATGTTTGGGAATGTGAGCTGACCAGTCTTCCAAAGCATCCAATCCCAGATCAGCTATCGGGGTACAGCTAAGGCCCAGCTTAAAAGCGTTCTACATATCAAATGTAAAACTATCAGTTTTTCTTTTTTTAATGACTACTATGATTTAAAAGGAAAAAAAACATATTTGCAAGCATTTGGCATACACTACGTCTTCCTTCTTCATCACTTTTGTCTACTTAACACCTCACTCACAAAATCCACACAGAAGAGATTTATTACATTACAACATTAGCACTAACACAGTTGACCAAGTTCAACTGCAAACTCTGATGATTTACTAGCTTATCCAAAAAGTCAACACATTTGTACTCAGCTTCACTGAAAACAATGCAAAGCTTAATAATCATCTTACTTGCTTGACAGGATACTAACTTTGTTCCAGAATTTTTGAACATATTTTAGGAAAGAGAAAAGCATTAGCTGTACATCACTTTGACCCACCTGCAGTGCAGGAATATATGCTCTGATATCAAGCATGATGATGTCTGGTGGTAAAGAGAGCAAAAAATTCAGACAGGATGCCAACAACTCATCTTTATACTGTTTCATTTTTGCTGTAACCTAAAATTCAAATATATAGGTCAAGAACAATCATAAACCTTACAAGTCCTTGATATTAGCTATTTTACTTGCATATCAATATGCATGTAAAATACGCAATTTAAAAATGATAAAGGAATCTCATTCACATAGAGACAGTTATCAGGAAGCATATAACACACAAGTTATTGCTCGATTTAACATCCATTAGTGACCAATATGCTTCTATTGACATTAAGTAAAAAACAAATAAAAATAGCCCTCAAAATCCTACTACGTTGTATAATTCAAACAGCTGGAATATTGCTATCGTATGCATAAAGATTCTAAGATATTACTATGTAATTTTGATTGAGTCATTTATGCTTGTATTCAAACCAAGACACTTAGCCATAAAATTACTTACCTCTTTTCCAAACTTAACAAATAGGGCAAAGCAAGAACTTTTTTCTGGGTCTTCAGGACATTTTCTGAGACTCTTTGGACTGACACCCTACCAAGCAGAAACTGCAGGTCAGTACTACTAGAAAAACTATCCTGAATAATACACAGTAAACAAAGATGAAGCACAAGTTTAACTCCGAATATATACATTACAGTCCCAATATAAAATCTGCATGAACTGAAAGCTTCAAATGTACATTTGTTCTCTCAAAGATTAGTTACTAGTACTAGTATCATATATTGAGAGTCAATTTTTTGGCATATGGACATTTAATATTACACAAAGTAACTGAGATACTTTGGTTAAATTTCCTCCTTGCTCTTTAATCCCACAAGCCACAAAAGAAAAAAACAAACAGAATGGACACACGGCCAGAATGTAGATGAAATAAAAAAAACAGCAATTTACAAACAGTATCATCTCCTAAGGAAAATCTATGTAAGAATTCATGCCAATGAGTTCCCAAATTTGGTTCACCTAGTACCATTAGCAGCAGTGGCAAGAGCAGTTCCCAGCTCTGTGCTGGGCTACACAATATGCGTGATGAAGCATTTTCACTTTACAATAGCTTCCATACCACAAATTGTTCATCTATCAATAGAGTACCATATTTCCTGTTGAAATCCGAGTGGGATAGTGCAAATATACCTAAGAAGTTGAGTAACTAACCCACACAGATGTCTTTGCTGTTCTGGCTAAGCTGTTTCTGATATCCAAGCTAGATCTTCTGTACAGTCTGCACTGCAAACACATCTCCAGCTCAGGATCTGGGAAAGAGCATCACACATGGATGGTATCTCTTCAGAAACTGAGCCTCCACTCTAATTTTGACGTTCCATGTGTTTTTAACTGTAGAGGCACAGGATGCCATTAACATTTGAAACAAACTGGGTAGCAGTTTCAGTAACTATTTTCTGTTGTGCATACCTCTGTAAAAGGCTTGTATAAAAGATGTGCACCATCATTAGCACAACATTAACCCTTCACTGAGAAAAGAGATCTCACCTCAAAGTATTTTATTTTCTTTGCAATCTTCATTGCAACAGAAAGCAGCTTGTAGAATCCACTAATAAGAGGTAGTCTTGTTGAATGTATAATAAGCTCATAACCGAAGGAATACACCCAAGGGTTAAAGTATTCAACATGCTTCTCTGGAAGTATCTCTCTACAGAACAGATGCACAGAAAACATTCAGCAAAAAGGAAAAGAAACTAAAACATTTGTATTATTTTTTTCAAATTTCAAGTCAGTACACAAAACACAAGCACTGCTATAACACAGCATTTCCAAAGACAGTGAGAGGATAATTATATGACTCCTGAGATAAGTGTAGTTAATGCCCAAGTACTACTCTACAAAGACTGTATTTCTGGTCTCTGAAGTATTTAGAAAATAGGGCCAGTATAATATTAAAAGTTGCAGCGGGTACTAAAAGATGATTACAATCAAATAATGCACATGAGAGACTTGTCTCCTGTACTCTCTTAAAAAAAAAAAAAAAAAAAAAAAAAAAAAAAAAAGGAGCTGATGAGCTAGTATGTTCTTACCCATGATGCAGATGTCTGAAAACCACTTACTGTCTTCCGGCTAATTGACCATGTGCAGATGGTCCATTACGATCACACATGCGGTCATAAGTTAGAAACAGGCATCTTAAATAAACACACTTAAAATTTCTTCCACACTTCCTAACTTCTAAACTACATAAATGATGTACTAGTACCTGCAGAATTCCACTAGATTAATAAAGGCAATAAAGTCTGTAGGCTTTGTTGGCTGAAGGTTTGAAGCAGGGTCAGAAGCAGGCACAACCAAAGCACTGTCAGTTCCATTTTCATCCTGCAAATAGACATTGAAGCCAGAACACTGAATCTGTGACAATACAGGAAGCATTCTTTATCCAAACCGAAAAATATGATTAGCAACTGCCTCTTCTTGTTATGGCTGCTGCTAGCTAGTCTGATACAGACAGATAACTGCAATAATTCACACGCTAACAGGTCCAAGAAATAACACGATATACTTGCTAACAAGAAAAAAGGTGACCATCAAAACTAAAACCACTCTAGATGCCAGAGAAGGGAGTCTAAAATAACAGATTCTGTAAATTTCTTCTATGTTTCCACCTCCTAACTGCAATGCAACATCCAGAAGTTTGCAGTAGAACATTTTCACCAATCAGAATTTTAATTCGAAGACACTATAAGCAGCTATATAATCCTAATGAAAACAAAGCAAGGAATGGGATTTTGGTTCCCCTACAGAAGCAAAACTTAATGGACAAGTCATCAGGTCTCACCTGTTCATTAATGTTCAGTTTCTGAACAGTCAAGTCCAACTTCTCAATAATCTTCAAAACAGATTTTATAAGTTCATCATATAACAAACGACTGAGGGACTTCAGTGCTGAATTTTCAGCAAGAAAGTTTTCATCTTCCAAAACAGATTCCTTTGCAGGAGGGAAAGAGTTCATGTTTCAAAACAATGAAGAGTGAGAATTGATTCTTGAATTCACAACCTAAGTTTTGAATGATTTGGAGAATCAGGCTTTATTAGAAGGTTTCTCAGCTATGGAAGCCTAAATTCATCCTTGTTTGCTTAATTCAACTGCCATAATATCCAACTAAAACCATTAGACAGTTCTACAGCATGACAGGCTGCCCATTTGGAAAAAATCTAGGATTAGAAAAACAGTGATAAGACTCAGTCAGAATTACAGTGCCTTTCCTCTTCTATTTCCACGTTAATTATGCTTTTACCTTTATTGTGTCACAGTTCAGTAGACTTCTAAAGAGATACAGATAGTCCTTATATGTTGGTACTTTCCATTTCCCTGTTCCAGCCTCTCCAGCTGCTGTGGACTCTTCTGATCCAGAAGTTTTTTTTCCAAAATATTCCTAAAAGGACACCATTTTTCAGAAATGCTGTATATGTAAATAGCTGTTTCAAACCAAAACGTGTCATAAAATTACTGGTAGAAACCTGAAATGCTAACTTTCTAATTTCAAGCTGAAAAGTAAAGAAAACAAAACAAACAGCTCATTTCAGAAGTCTCTAAAATTCTCCTCCTCCCAGCAGTCAGTTATTGTAGAGACTCTACAGTTAGTCTGCTGGACAAGATTAAAAACTTTTTAAATCCCTCCTTAACACAATCATTCAATAAAACTTTTCCCCTCCTTCCAGGTTTGCAAAATTTGTTAACATGGAAGAAAGCTGGATGACCACAGATACAACCTACTTTGTTACAGACAACCTGAGCAAGGAAGAACTCCAGAGACAAAGGTATATTTCCTTTTATTTTCATTACAATAGGACATCCTCATTATTCTGACAAAAGTAGGGACAAGAGAGTAATAATAACTGGGCTGTGATTCTAAAAGGACAGTACTATTTTTACTTCTTGGGGTCTTCCCCTGTTTACTTGACCAGACAGTCAAGAACTGGAGTGAATACTTCAAGGATCTAGAAGAAACAAGTATATTTAAACAGTTATTTTACCTTTGAAAATGTGATTGGCTTGGAAAAGATTCTGATTAATCCCTGATGCACTGAAAGAAAAAAAATTTGCCTCAGACTTCAAAAGACACAGCATCCATATGACTTATACATCAGTAATCAACTAAATCAATCTTCTATTTCCTATATTGTCAGGATGAGAGAGAGGTAAAAGAATGGAAATCTTTCTTAAATGACAAACATAACCGAAAGCAGAGCCAATGCTCTAGGATGTTTCACAAGGCAACTATTTTGAACTTGCCTCTTAATACATTTTGTCAATACTGCTTCAACTTTTTCCTGAGTCTGAATGCAGTGGTGGTCAATGCATTGTTGTAATGTCTATATTAGAAAAGGCAAGAACTACCTATGACTCTCACAGACATGGATTTATTCCAGCATAGTACTTTGGGAGCACATCACATCCCAGACCATGAACAAGGGAGACAATGAAAATACCACAGCAGTAGAGAAAAGCCACTGTAAAAAACTGAAAGAAATTCAATCATTTTGGAGTATGGTTATAATGAAATGTCAATACCCCAGAGGCTCTTGGAATTGTCAGCTATCAATACTGCCATGTTCATTATTATATTTGCAGGACTAAATCTGAGTAACTGTGCATATTTGGAATCTTCACTTTTACCATGTTTAAGTTCCTTTAAACAAAAAGGTTTTATATCTGGTAAAGACGACACTACCCTCAAGTTCCTATGGCATTCTGCAGGAGTAAGGAAAGAGTAGGGAACAGATTTTTGTACATTTTCCTGCAAAAGACCTTTCTCCCCACAATCCTTTGAGCAGGAATCTTGCCTTTAAATTAAATTACATTACCACAAAAATACGTTCTCCTGCCCTTGCCCATATCCCCTCTGTCATCCAAAGCACTTGTTAAAAATGTATTCCCTGAATGATTTAGCAGTGGATGTTGAAACACGAGAACCCTAAACCTCCATTGCTGAAGGATGGAAAAGGCTTCATTTTTGTCCCCAAATGGCTGTTCCACAAGCCTCTCTTAGAAGCAGTTAACAGCTCAGAAAATAAAAAAAGTCAACGAACTCACCTACAGCGCTAATAAAACTCCAGAGAACTGGTCCTTTTCCCGTCAGGGCTAGGAATATCTTTATTATAGATCTGCAACAGACTGACTGCATTTTTTCACTGTATTGTGGAAAGCTATCGATCTGTACCACAACTAGATGTTCAAGAACTGGAGTATATACTTCAGGAATCTAGAAGGAATAAAAGCAAAAAGCCCATCATGTGAAGACAATGGTTTATCTCTATTAACAAGCAACATTATACAAAATGTTTTCCTCCAGAACCTTTGCAAGAAGAGTTTACATTATAATCTACTCTGTGATAAAAGACACAGCAAGTGAACACATCCTAGATATCAAGAAAAGCAGAATGTTTCCTGGACCACATTAAGAAAGGCAGTTCCTGAGTAGATTAGAGCTTCAGCAAAACCAGTCATGACTTTATTGTTAATTAAATTGGCACTTTTCTAATAATAACACAGCCATCTAATCTATTCATCCTTAAAGACCCAAACACAGAATGTGAAAGTCTCTTCTCCAACCCAAGCTTGCTTCCCAGCTCCACCCAGGATCCAGAAAGCCCTCATCAGAAAACATACAATACAGCATCAGAGGAAAATCAAAGTATTAGCCTCAGAAAACAGGCTAAATATCAGTCCTGAAAGAAAAAGCAGCAATAGGGTTCTATAGTGTTTTGACTTCCCCAGCTTCCATTGTTCCTGCGAGCTTTTCACATAACAAGACTTGCGTACACAAAGGTAGAGATGAAAGTGACTACACAGAAAGCTCTAGTAAAGGGAAGCATAAGGGAAAAAAAATATATAGATGTAGTAGTCTTTTAAAAAAGAACTAGAGAAGTATAGTGAAATAACAGATCGCTTGAACATACATCACATAAAAAGAAGGGTATAGCTATGTCCAAGCAATCGCTTTTCCTAAAATAAATAAAATCCCTGTTTGCATTTGGTTGCCATGACTTTTATTACAATGCTCTGTAGCATTTTATTTAGCATATTTTGTGCATTTTCTTTATTCGAATGAAATCTGGTATTCTTTTGATACTTTCTTTTGATAGTATTCTTTTGATACTTTCCCACCCTCTAGGAGCTAAAAGTCATTACACTATAGACAAAAAAGTATGTTCTAGCATAGATAAGTGCACAGCTACTACATTCTTACACACCCCTAGACGCATAAAAAGATTTGACTGGTACTTTAAATACTCCACTTACTCTATCTATATGGAATATCACACTTGCGATGGACTGGAGGAAACTTGGTAGCTGATATATATGGTCATCTACTGTCTCTGCCTCTGTGAGGTACATTTGCTTACAACGCTGAAGGAGCTCAACATACATGTAGTCAACATCCTTAGAATGTATAGCTTTACAGGGCTTATAAAGACAAAATAAGATACTGATTTAGGAGCTTTATACAAGCAAGCAAACACATGCTGTAACACTAAAAACCTAAACAAGTCATCATCGAACTACAGTTTTGTTTTTTTTTTTTGTTTTTTTTTTTTTTTTTTACATTTTCCGGGAACTCTATACACCTGAATAAATTTTGCATGTTTTACAAAGAAGGTCTAGATTGCAAAGGCACTGGATGACTTGACTAATACTTTAAGTATTCTGCTCACTACACATATGAGAAACACAGTATCTGCAATGAACTAAAATAAACCCCGATAGATGCATTGTAATTTACTACAAGAGTACCTGAACTTTCAATCACAAGGTATTTCAAATCCTGCCTGAGAAGTATGGAATTTGTCTGTAAATATCTTAAATATGGAATTACAGATGCTATTATTCTCTTATATTTTGGCTTAACTGCCTGAAGAAATAACTGGCTTGCTTTAATGGCATCCAAATATCATTCATAGGCTACTACCACTATTTAGCAGTACCTAGGAGCACAGATTCTGAACTAAGACTTTCATTACGCTAGGTTCTGTATGAATGCAGGATAAAAGATTATTCCTATTCTAAAGAACAAGCAGAAGATATCACAAGCAATCCTAAATGGTCTGTAGTAATGCTTACAGATTTCTGTGGAACAAATTCTGTGGGAATTTGCAAGTTGCAGCAGTTAGCATTGGTTAGGTCAGAAAGAGCTCTTGGGGAAAAAGCAGTAAGAAAAAGGTCACAGGCAAAAACCACAGTAGGAATGACCACAGAAGAATGGACTGATTTGTATAACCACAGAATATAAGAGTTAGGCTAAAGGTTGAATCAAGTCCGTCTGAAAACAGGGTGGCAAAATTAAGAATATCCATTTATATGGATAAAAACGAGGTATTACTTATTATTTTATCAACTAAACAGTAAAAGGATTCTGTCTTGAAACAGAATCAATCACTGAACTTGTATCTAGTCTAAAGTTACTAACTGCAGTGGCAGCAAGACTCTCACCTCTTCACAATCTTGCATCTGCACCTTGGCCAACATTTAGTCTAAACAGGCTAACTACTAGTGTTCCTTAACACATTAAAAATGTATAGGAATTTCAGCATTAAAGCCCTTTTTTTCTTGTTAAATTTTACAGAATTATATTATCTCTGTACTTATACAGATATAATTACATAACTTTAACTAATGTATTCCATAATTGGTATTTTTAACAAAGTTCTTTCAATTCAGTAATTTGAAACAGGTCATTTTTTTCCCAGAACCAATACCTTTAACTCTATTCCTTTCCAGCCCATATCATGGAAGAGGAAGAGTAGGTTCCAACAATACATGTTCAAAATTCTACAGAAGAAATGAACTTTGCTCAGATGGCAGCAAAACGGATTCAGCTAATAAACAGTTATTCTATCCCAATGTTTCCTAAGCCTCTCTAAATAAATAAGAACCTGATTTTTGAAGGAAAAAAAAAAAAGAAATGTCTAGCATTTCATTACAAAAAAGTTGGGGAAACATCATTAAGTACATAGGCTGCAGGTATGTATGCACTATTGCTTTCTTTACAACACTTTACCTTTACTTTTATACTCTCATTTTAATCAACTGGTGACAAAAATTGGAAGCTGGTTCTTAATTATGCTTCCTGACAAGCATCTCTGCCCTCCACATAAGAATGTGAGTACAGTTTTGTTTTTCAATTTGCAGTCGTTTGGCAGATTACCTCCTAACGTCCTATAGCTAGCAGCCCATTTTTTTTTTCTGTCCTGCTCTGTAGGAAACATATCTGAACTTCCTGAGCAGAGCTGGCCTGGATTGCCATCTGCATTGCCACTGGATTGGCATCTGGAACGTGGACAGACCTAGTGAAGTATCGTCTGTATTTCAGTGATTAAGCGCATCCTGAAGCTTTGTGACAGTTGTATATGGTGCCCCCAGTTTTTGCACTTCAAAACTGGAGTGCTCCCACTGAATTCAGGAGGCATTTCGATAACTTTAAACCACAGCAAGTTTTACAATGCAGCTGATTAATTCCAATACTTAATCTAGAAACAGAAGCACTCCCTACATAACAAGCTGCGTAAATTTGTAAAATGAATTGTGTGAATACTAATTTTCAATCAATTCAGTATGCTGCTTCATCAGAATAAGTTTCCTGCACATACTGCTGCAAAAAGCCCATATCCGCGAATGGCAATGGACAACTCTTTGTTGCTTGAATCCATTCTTCTGATGATTCCATAGAACTGCTCCATGAAGAACTGCAATTTGCTCTTGTGCAGCTCTGCATCCTTAGCTACCAGTAAAGATATCTGTAGAGCAGATACAAACATTTCAGGATTTCCAGAAACATGCAAGTAACTCCCTCACCCCACATTAGTCTTAAAAAATACCTAGCTTATAATACAAGGCCTTGGAAGCAGAAAAATTGCTTATTAAACAGATTCACTGAAATTCCAAGCACTAATATCCCCACTATTTTGAGAAATTTAACTTTGCCTTAATCTCAGAGGTCCCAGTGGAGTCACAATACCTGCTTAAGAAATGAATCTAAGGCAGAATGACCTGCTTTCTTCAGCTCTTGATTTGTATGGCCACACCATTTACACATTGTTTCAAACAGTGAGACATAGCTGTCCAGGAGAAAGGTACCAAACTGAGCAGCATGCCTGCCGAATAACTGTAAACCAGCTGCAATTTAAAAATAATTCTCATTAAAACCCAGATTTATGTTACACTTTCAACTGACCAGGCTATAAAGTCAATATTAGGCTGAATGGAATTTATAAAATATATTATTCTAACCATTACAGTATCATTACCCAAGCATTAAAAACTTAGGCATAAAAGCAACCCTCCAAGATCCTCTTTCTTCATGTATGCAATTATGCAAACTATGACTGTTTTATGCAGCTATTTATATTATCAGTGAAAAAAGAAAGGAACTCCAGTAGTTACGAATAAGAGCACTTGACTGCACTGTTTACAAGGATTTGTTTTTTTGTCGTCAGGACACATACCCAAGTCCCTTCCTCCAAACTGCAATGCAGACAAGCAAAGAGTTGGGAATACAGGTAATAACACAGTCTCAGATTTAAGCATAGATGAAATTTCAAAATCCCTCAGAAATTAGAATTTTTATTTAGTCAGACTATCTTTAAAGAGGATTTTACACTTCACAGTTGCTATGGGCCTAGTGCCCAAACTAAAAAGATCTTGCATTTCACATCTCACAGGCCAGTTTCTCATTCTTGTCATGGACTTGGTTTGTCCCCAGTTTCCCTCTCCTTTTTCCAATGAAATTCCCCTTCTCTATTTTTCTTTATCCCATGCCACAGTCTTCTGTTTTATCCTAATTTGCTACAATCTTCTTCTTTCTATTGCTTCCATGATCCCTTTCTCATACCACAGCTTTGCACTCACCCCAGAGAGGGGCATATGGCATCAAGTTCAATGCTTCTATTCATAAGCCAATTAGATCTTGCTTAGTTAAACCAAATGCATGTTTAACTCTTTAGATTCCAACTTAAAGTACACCAGCTTTGCTCCCCTATCAGCTTAAAAGACTGAATACTAGGTCCATCCAGAAAGTGCCAGTAGAGAACATCTCCAGCCAGAAGACACCATCGTACGAACAGTACCCATGGGAGCATGAACTGAAATAATAGACAATCTTACCTAGTTGTACTGCATATCGCTTCTGATCAACCTGTAATATCAAAAATGCTTGTCATATGTGATCTATTCTTCAGCAGGGCTAATTAATTTATGCAGATCAATTAACATGTGGAAGATATACCTGTGGCCTGATTGCTTTCATTGCAAAATCAAAAATCTCCTTTGAAGTCTGAGGATCTGTGGAACAATCCAATAAAGAGTATTTCCTTATTGACACACAAGTGGTAGAGTGAAGAAAAAGATATTTTTATCCAAAGCCTGGTATGAATAAACATCTGTAAGCCTTAAACATTCCATTTAAAATGGCAAAGACACTTTTTCCAGAAATGCTTTTAAATTTCAAACAAAACTACATCTATATTCACTGACTTTTCTGAATACCCATGTTTTAAAAGACATGTCTCTGCTGAGGAAAACATCTTTGTATAAACGCATTCCAGCTTCAATGTGGCTCTCACAGTGGCCCACTCTCTGGTTAGAAAACAGCACTTCAAACCTTTACATACAGAAACCCACTGATCAAGCCATCTCCCATAAAGGCAGATTACAGGGGTTCATGCAGCTGGACAGGCTTGTGCAAAAATAAACCTTATACCAGTGAGGAAATTTTCATTTAGAGTACACAGCTAGAAATGTTGCTGCTTGTGGGCTGTATAACCATTAAAATATACCAAGTTGTATAACTGCATTTCACACAGAAAAATAACACACCTTCATTCTCAGATTTGGTAAAGTTGTACATGAGTGCAGCCAGTCCCTTCAGACAGCCTGCTACAATAGGTAGTTTTGGTCCCCTTGTAGCTGATGTCATCTAAAAAGGCAGAAATTGAAAAAAAAATATCATCCTCAAGCTAACACAGATTTACACCAGGGTTTCCCAGTTCCTACAAGTGTACATAAGATAATCATATTCCAAATTAATACAGTTACGCCAACACCCTCAGTACCACCCACTTCTATGAACTTGAGTCTACAGGAACATGTACTGCTCAGAGACTTTGTATCATTTGGGAAAGTTTTTAAACTACAAAAGTATGAGAATTCCTTTGATCAGCATAAAATATGTTCCCTCACAAGTAATCATAGCAAAACTTAGATAGCGCACACTAACCTCTTAAAAAACACAGAATATAGGAAAGTAAAGTTAGGCAGAGCTGTGTTGAAGCAAAAAAGGATTTTGCAGGTAGTAGAGCCCAAATCAGAAATTACCAGTGAAGGCAATACAACTTTGCTTGGGTTGCAGTAATCATCAAGTGTTATTTATCTTTTCTCACATTAATTTGCTATCACTGATGGCCTTAAATTTTTACTTTAACAACTTCTCTACTAGAATCAGAGAATGCAAACCTTAACAGTCATTAAGAAAGCATTTATGATTGTCCAGTTAAACCTCTATAAATTGCACTAGTTGCAATAGTCTTCTAACATATAGCACTACACACACCCAGGGAAAAAAGAAAACAATGCAGGAGTTGGAAAAGAAACTCCAATCATACCTGTGTTTTAAGTTCTCCCAAATAAGCTCGGAATAGCTTTTCAGAATTGTTAATCATGTCACTAGGCTGGACCTCTCCCAAAACTCCCAAAAGCTCATATATCTTCTCCAGAACTGGAAAACAATTTAATATTATTAAATATTAACTACTAAAATCATTGCTTTGACATTTCCATTGCAATTCCTATACAACTTGCAACCATGAGAAAACCATCCCTGAGGATTTTAATTGGTGATTATCATGTGAGAAAGACAGTTCTTTATGACATACATATAACTACATACTACGATGTGAGATGCATCCTCATCTCACATCAACAAACTAAATACATTTACTCTTTTAAATAGGGTTTAGAAAATATATTAATAAAAGCCGTATCACCAAATAAACTTTTACCACTAATCCAAGTTTGCTGCTGGCCTTGCAGTTATGCTGGGTCTTGTAAGTACCATCAAAGTTAAGGCCAGCAGCTAGCAGAAGTTGCTAGCCTTCGGTTCAGACAAATAGGCAGGCACATCAAGTTTTGTAAGGGCTAGATCTGTTAAGCTATGATATAACTCGAACTAATCAAGACCATCACAGTAGAGCTCCTATGAATATGCTTAATATTCTAAATAATATAACTAGAAGAGCCAGGAACTGATGAGTTCAGATCAGGGTTGACCAGTGCAGGAACCATCACACTAAAACAGCAGCTCTGAAGACTGACTAGAGTTGGAATAAGATTACTAAGAATTTTAGCAACTGAGCTAGGGATTACCTGAGCTTTGACAGGAATTACTTGCCTAGAATGTACTCTGCTTTTGAAAGGGACACCCATCCTAGGGACTAGGGCTACTTTTAAGGCTCTGAATTATAGGAATGTATGTGTGCATAGTTATAAAATGGTACAGGAGTAACCTTGAAAGTTCAGCTACACCACATTAGCACTGAATTCAGAAGTCATCTAAGAGCCTAACAAAGTTAGGTTAGTTAATACCAAGAGGGCTAGAATTACTGTCAGGATTTAGGCATTCAGGGACTAATAATAACACAGTAGAGATATAAACACACTTTTACGTCAAGAATCTGAAATCAGTGGTAAAATTCCATATGCACCAACCACCACTAAATTCAACTATATATTTTCTCCCACATATATTTATATATTTACAGGTCTGCTATGAAAAAAGATAACTACATGATCATTATCAGAAGACATCAACAAATTTACTAGTTCTAAAATATGACAGCTACCATTTCTGAACACACTTGTCACAGCAATAACAATTATACATTTCTGTGAGAGATAACACAACAAAAACTAAGCGTAAATACAACAAAGGACATTGACAGAAAAACTAAAACCTACCTGTATCAGAAACTTTACTTCTTACAGCAAGCTCTCCATAGAATTTATTAAAGATCTCTCCAACTTTCATTTCTTCCATCAGACAGGAACGGCGTAAATTTTGGAGCAACTAAAACAAATAAGAAACAATGACAATTCAAGAAACTTATTAATATCACCATCACAAGCCCGTGCAGCCTAAATAAAAATGCAGTCATGTACATAATTTCAGCTTGAACATGCTATTCAGTGAAATAGGTTTAAGATGGCTCGTCCAAGAAAGAGTATTGACATAAAATCTACACTAACAAGCTAACTTCCTGTATATGTATTTTTTTATATAAAAACTCAAACAGATGAGAAAAGAGGCTTAGCAATGGCTGCAGTAGCCTTTCCCATACTGTATTTCTCATCCTGCACCTGTAAAGCCAATCCAAATCACAGAAGAACTGACTCAGAGTAACTCAGAAGGGAGTTTTGTTTCTCATAAGCAAAACTAAGCAGGTGCAAAGCATTTGCAAAACAAGGCTCCAATGCAGCCTAAGCAAGTATATTACAAAATTAGTCTCACATAACAATAAAATTGCTAAAAAACCCCAAATCAAACAAAACAAACAAAAAAAAAACCCAAAAAAACCCACCCACACTTCTCCACCTTTCACATACTGTCTCTAATATGTTATAAGTAACTACATAGTATTTTTGAGTAAAAATATAATTTCCTAATAAAGAACCATAATAAACTGAGAAAGAGAAGATCGGTGACTGCCGCCAAAACAATCCTGTCTTGCTATACCAGATTTAAGGATGACATCCTCCTAGCTAAGTAACCTGCTGGAGGAACATGAAAGACAATCTGATGTTAAGACAAATCTTTTATTAACATTTAAAATATTAGGCCATTAACATTCTCTTGTTACTGTGGACTTCAGATTTTTTGCATGATATAGCACAATCATAGTAATACAATAGATTTCTACCCCTTATTTATTTATTTTTTTTTTTAGAAACAAGAGAGTATTATAAAATGCATTTTACCTTAATCAGAAGTTCCACAGCTGGGATTTTACATTTTGCTGCCCTCTCTTTTGTATAAACACTAATACAAGTTTGCTAGATAGAAAACAAGAAAGAGATCATAATAATTGCAAGTATAGAAGGAAATTAAAAGATAACAATGTATTTACCCGCTTCTTTAAAACACCTGTTCCTAACAAGTTTAAGACCTTTTAAAAGACTAAAACAATAAAAATATTCAGTCGTGAAAGTGGTATCATAGACAACACTGCAGCAGTGTCTGACAAGAAATCCAGACTCAGACAAAGCAAGTGTAGTTTCTAGAACGGTGGATCCACATAGTACATTTTCTGCATCTAGATTATTGCTCCTTAAAACAAACAGCTATTAGCTTGGTAACAGAAAGTACAGTGGTATGGCCAAGCATTGCTAGCCAAAGCCATATTATTCAGCAATCTAGACTCAAGAAACCTCATTTTTAGAAGTATGAGAATTTCTACTGATTTCTGTACAGAATGCAAGAGTAACAACTTTGCAGGAGAAAATTTTTAAAATCAGTATTTAAAATTAAACATCACCAACAGAAGCAGAAGAGGTAAAATATTACACTTAAACTATGAATTTAATCTGTATGAATTATTAAAACAACCAGTAACTATTATCTCCTGCTAAACAGAAACACTGAAAATTAACTATATAGTCGAAGAAACAATTCCTCACTTCTCTTCTGTAGTCATTATACCTTATATCAATCAAGTTGTTCATTTTAGCACTGACAAGAAATTACAGATGTTTATGACAGACAAAGAGGGGCTGATATGGGAAGATATGAACCTGTTACGGTTTGAGACCCAGCAAAACTGCATTTGATGAAAATGTTTAAGTAATCATCTTCCTTTACCCACCTTAATATTGCAGGCATAAGGATGAACTTGCTCCCCAATCTTTTCCAGAAAGACACAAAGAAATTTCAGCACTTCTTCTCTGCAATCTCGAAACTGAAAAGTAAAAAAAAGAAAAAAAAAGTTAGTTTTAATGCGTACAACATAATATGCTCTTCATACAGCACATTTCTTTAAAAATTAAAGTTTATCAACTTACTTCCTCGATGCTGAGAGATTTGTGGATAAACACAAGCAACCCATACTCTTGAGAAAACACCAAGGATATATGCAGTGCTGCAGGTAAAGCAAACGGTCAGCCTGGACATCCCTCCTTCCTGAGCACCTAATCCTGAATACTACTCTGTGTCAGCTTTTAAAGGAATACCTTAACAACCGAGATTGAACTGACATTTTTCATCAAAAAATAAGAATTTTTATTTGGCAATATGGCAAATAAATTTTGCAGTATTTTTGCAAAAATTTACACAAACAGTCCCAAGAAACGGAGGGGGCTTCTAACACTACTGCAGATTAAGAACCGCATCCTACATCCTGCTTGCTCACCACTGCGCTTAGTTTCCGAGCTTTACCTCCGGGACCTCTATTTAACCCTGGACGGGGAACGACAGCCAGCCAGCCTGAGCGCAGACTCCTGACAAAAGCGCTCCAGATTTGTACCAAAGGGCACGGGCAGAAGTATGTTTAAGAAGACAAATGGCTCTCTGGGGTAAGAGACCATCTCAAAATCAACATTTTAAGTCGCACCACCAACTGTCAAGCGCAACCTTTAATAAATATTAAGATAACGTATAAAATTGCCAGTGCAGAAGCAACCAGCAGGGTAAGAAAAGCAACCTGATTTTTTATGTGGAAAAAGGAACAGTTAGTTATCTGGCTACGGGCTGTGTTTTCTTCCACCCTCCGGGCGGCGAGCCCTGAAGCGAGCCCCTCCCCCCCCGGCCCCTCACAACGGCCCCCCACAACGGCCGCCCGCGCGCACCCTGCGTGCCGTGCGCGCCGCCGGCGAGGCACGCTTCCCCCACGCTGCGCAGCACGCTGTAGCCGCGCAGAGCCGCGCCGCCGGCATCGCCGTCCTGCAGGGAGCGGTGCAGCTGGTACAGGCCGTCCTGGACACCGCCCGCGCCCCCCAGCGCAGCCCCCGCCATGCTGCCCCGGCGCCAGGGCGGAAGGAGGCGCGGAGCGCCCGCCCCCGCCGGGTGCCATGCGCACAGCGGGCGGCAGGGAGCAAGCAGGCCAGCGAGCGGGGCGGCGTTGGGCTGGGCCATACAAAGTGGAGGGGAGCGCCGCGTCCCCAGGCACGGCCGGCGGGCGGGCGGGCGGGCGGCAGCGTGGAATAGCGTTTGGGGAGCTCTTGTATCTCCCCGTGCAGGGTGCGCTCGGTACGTGCACGCACCAGGGCTTATAAACGCTCCTGCCCCTCCCCTCCGCGGAGAATGGGCTGCTCCAGCCTCCACCTGCCTCCCCGCCCAACGCAGGGTTAGTTTTGCCGCGAAATTTGGTCGAGTGGGGGCGGTGCCACTCTCGGCTGGGGGGGGGCAACGCAGCGTCACTTACGGCGGCCCCTGTCTCTTAGGGCAGCGAGGAGGTCATAGTACAGTTCTGACGCTGCTGACACAACTTGAGTTAGGAGTGACCTTTATTTCGGGGGCCTGGAGCGGTCGCCCTCTTCCTCCTTTCTTTCTCCGTTCCTCACCCCCCTTCCGTGCCTTAATACAGAGCTCCCTTTGGGATCGCGCGCACCCATTGGTCAGAAAGCCCGCGCGAGCGTGAGCACGTGACCGGCCTGGCGCGGAGTTTCCCCGGGCTGCTGCTGAGGTAGGTGGGGGCGCTGGGCGCTTCGCGGGGGTCGCTCCCCTCCTCCCCCGCCACGGTCGCGTGCTGGCGACCCGCAGCTTGCGCCTCCCCCGCAGGTAGGATCGCCGCGGGAGCCGCAGCAGCGCCATGTCGTCGCCCGCCTCTACGCCCAGCCGCCGCCGAGGCAAGCGCGGGCGAGGCAGCAACCCCCCGACCCGTAAGTGCCTTGGGGCGACGGCGACGGGGAGGGCGCCCGCGGGCGGCGCTGGGGGTTGGGCCCTGGCGGCATCCTGTGGCCGCCGCGTCTTCCCGCCCGTGGCCTGACGCCCGTCCGGGCCCGCTTGTGTCCCGCAGCGCGCTCGGAGGACGCTCGCTCCCCTCCTTCGCAGAAGCGCCGGACGGACGACTCCACTTCCACTGGGGACCTGCAGCCCATGCCAACCTCTCCCGCCGCGGACACGCAGAGCCCGGCGGCGCAGGACGCCCTGTTTTCCAGCCCGCCGCAGTTCCGCCACTCGGGTAGGCTCCGGTGACCCCCTCGGCAGTGGGGCCGCTTCGCGGGGGTGGCTGAAGCAGACCCTGCCGCTCTGTTCAAGCCTCCGCTGTTTATAAGTAGGGTTGTTTTTAATTGCAGTAGTTGGTAGTCGCTTGTTAATTGTTGCCATTTATTCTACTGCTCAAAAATACACTAAAAAGTGTGTTTAACTGGAAAATACTACATTTTGACTCTGGTTAAACACTAATATATTTTACAACTGCTGCTTTACAGTTATTTAATAAAACTTAACTAAAACTTGTCAGCTTTGGGAACATGTCAATGCAAAGAAAAGGTCTAGGTAGACTAGCTACATCTTTGTTTTTCTTGCAGTAATAAATTGGAATTTATACAGATTGATGCTATTCATTTTATGACCGTAGAGTTGCAAGAATGACAAATACAGGCCATGCGTTTTTATCTTTAGTCTGATCTAAAAGTAAACATTTAGTGATGCTTATCAAGCCATTTTTCTTCATAGCTATTCCTCTCGACTTTGACATCAGTTCACCTCTGACTTATGGGACGCCCAGCTCCAGGGTAGAAGGTACTCCAAGAAGTGGCGTACGAGGAACTCCAGTTAGGCAGAGGCCTGATCTTGGGTCTGTCCGCAAAGCCAGACAAGTTGATTTACACTCAGATGGGGTAGGTAGATGGCTCAAATCTTGTGTTTGACAACTTCTTTTTAGAACAACTATTCATATTTGTGTGTGCTTAACTTGTTTCCACACAGCCAGCTGAGGATGTAGTGGCAAGTGAGCAATCTCTTGGACAAAAACTTGTTATATGGGGAACAGATGTTAATGTAACTTCTTGTAAAGAAAAGTTTCAGGTAGGTTAAAAACTTTTTTATCTTTTTAAACTAGAAAAGCTAGTTTTTATCTTAAATACTAGTTGTTGACTCTGGTACAAAGTGTGTGCATACTGCTAAATATGATTTACCCTTCTCTTCTGTTTCTTTCTTGTCCTCAATATTCAGAGATTTCTTCAGCGTTTCATTGACCCAGTAGCTAAAGAGGATGAAGACATTGGCTTGGATCTTAATGAGCCACGCTATATGCAACGACTTGAAGAGGTACTTGTAACATAGCTAAATCTTTTTATTTATTTATTTTTTCTTTATACGCCATTGAGCTAAAGATTTCTTCTCATGTATTTTGCAGATTAATATGGTTGGAGAACCATTTCTGAATGTAAATTGTGACCATCTGCGGTCATTTGATGAAAATCTTTATAGGCAACTGATCTGCTATCCTCAGGTGAAGTAATGCATTTGTTTTCTGGTCTTTAAGAGGCTGTTTCATATTTCTGTCTTCTCATGTTTTTATTTAAACACATTAGATGTTTTGTATGTTCAGTATAATCTCTGTGGCTTCTTTGTTTTCTGTAATATAAAATGTTTTATTTTGTAATATTTAGAACTTGATCACAGATACTATGGTAGGTACCACATAAATAAAAAGTTAGCTGGTAAACTGCAGTATATCTAGGATGCAGAGGCTGTGTCCAGAATTTTGTGCCTTTTTTGTCTTTGCAACGTTTAAATGAATAAACTTGATCTAAATATTAACTTTCTCGCTAAGTAGGGGAATGCTTACCTGGCATAACTTTAGTCATTCTGGGCTCTTCAGCAGTGCACAAAATCACAGAATGAAATGTGTTTGCACAAAGCATTTTTACTTTTAAACCTAACTCTTCCTGGTTACTTTATACAGGAAGTTATCCCTACATTTGACATGGCTGCCAACGAGATCTTTTTTGATCGTTACCCGGATTCAATATTAGAACATCAAATTCAAGTAAGGCCATATAATGCACTGAAGACTAGGAATATGAGAAGTCTAAATCCTGAAGGTAAACTTTTGATTATCATGTCAGAAAAAAACAACTGTAAGGATTTATATAAGCTTACTGAATGTTAATATAGAATTATATAAGTAATTGTAAAAACTAGACTTAGGTCCATCTAGACTGATGTTCTTTGGTTCACATCATTGGTCTGTTTTGGTAGAAAATGCTCTAGAGGAAAAAAAATGCAGAATAACTTATCCTTAAAGGAAATCTCTCTTGACATCAACTACTGATGTTCTTAGTTCTGCAAGTGCAAAGGATTCTTTCTTTTGTACTCATGCAAATTAGAGTGTTTATACTGTGCCGTTACAATTTTTTTTTGTCTTGGACAAAATACCTAGTACCTAACTGTGAATGTCCACTTCCCACCTAAAAATTAACTTAACATGGAATTTAGAAGGTTGTTTTAAAAGCATGATGTGATGACATGGGTATCTATATTTTGTAGATATTGATCAACTTATCACCATCAGTGGTATGGTAATCAGAAGCTCCCAGTTAATTCCTGAGATGCAAGAAGCATTCTTTAAGTGCCAGGTCTGCGCTTTCACCACAAGAGTAGAAATCGATCGTGGCAGGATTGCTGAACCGTCAGTATGCAAGAACTGTAACACAACACACAGTATGGCACTGATTCACAATCGATCCATGTTTTCTGATAAACAGATGGTATGTTGCATCTTGGTAGTGCTTGAAATGAAACAATTTTGACTCTGCGAATAAGCTGTGAGACTGTTTTATGTTTTGTAGAAAAGTTTTGCTTGTTTGAAACTAATCCTCAGTGTTTTCGTTAGATCAAACTGCAGGAGTCTCCTGAAGATATGCCAGCTGGACAGACCCCTCATACTGTTGCCCTGTTTGCTCACAATGACCTTGTTGATAAAGTTCAACCAGGTGACAGAGTTAATGTCACAGGTAAAACTTAGTTTCACTTGAGTATTTGCATCCTCCTTTTTCACTGAATTTTAGTGGCTTAATGTATCGTTATGCCTATCTGATAACTGAACGTGTCCATAGTTAGGGTGAGTGATGTGTAGCCAACAACCTCTTAAGTCTGAAATGGAAATACAATCTAACTTGCATAATATTAGCTACATCTGCTTGTTTGTAACTTCATATCAGCTACACAAAATCATTACATGAGAGATTTACTTCTTTCCAGATGTTTATTCTACTAGCTATAACTTCAGTCTTCAGTCATGCATTGGAGATGTTTATATGACTATACTCAAAACCAAACCAGCAAAGGGAACCCCAGGACGGATGGGAGGCAACTCCAAACAGAGAGAGAGAGAGAGAGAGAGAGAGAGAAGGATAGTGTTCTTTTATTTTTACTTTTGTTTTTTTTATGGGTCACCTCAGAGATATACTGACTATATAATGTGATCCTGCAAGTAGATAAATCTGCATGAGTGTACTGTGGTGAGTGAGAGTGCACTTCATGGGCCCTGATGGGATGCATCCATGAGTGCTGAGGGAGCTGGCTGATGTCATAGCAAGGCCACTCTGGATTAATCTTTGAAAGATCACAATAAATGGGGAAGGCTTCTGAGGAGTGAAAGAAAGTAAATGTTGCTCCTATTCTCAAGAACAGCAATAAGGAGGATCTGGGAAACTACAGACTGGTCAACCTCGCACCTTGACCCCCTGGGAAAGGTGATGGAGCAAATAATCCTGGAAACAATTTCCAGATGTGAAGGACAGAAGGAACACGGATTTACAAAGCGGAAGTCATGCTCTGCCGACTTGATAGCCTTCTATGTGAGATTGGCTCTGTGAATGAGGGTAGAGCAGTGGGTGTTTACTTTAGCAAAGCTTTTGATGCAGTCTTCTGTAACACCCTCATTGACAAACTGATGAACTACAGACTACATAAGTAGACAGTGAGGTGAATTGAAAACTGGCTGAACTGCTGGGCTCAAGGGGTTGTGGTCAGTAGCACAAAGTCCAGCTTGAGCCAGTCACCAATTAATGATGTGGACAATGGGACAGACTGCACCCTCAGTAAGTTTGCAGATGATCCAAAACTGGAAGGAATCGTTGAGAGACCAGATGGTTGTGCTGTTATTCAGAGGGACCTGGACAGGCTGGAGAGATGGGTTGATGGGAATGTCATGAAGTTAACAAAGGGATGTGCTAAGTCCTGCACCAGGGAAGGAGTAACCCCATTCACCAGTAGAGGCTGGGGACTGACCAGCTGGAGAGTGGCTTTGCAGAAAAGGACCTGGGGATCCTGGTGACAAGTTGACCGTGAGCCAGTAAAGCGCACTTGCAGCCTGCAGGGCTGAATTAGGAAGAGTGTTGCCAGCAGGTCAAGGGAGGTGATCTTTCCCCCTCTATTTAGCTCTGGTGAGGCCACATCTAGAGTGCTACGTCCAGCTCTGGGCTCCCCAGCACAAGAAAGACATGGACTCATTGGAGCAAGCCCAGTAAAGGACCATAAGGATGATACACATATACATGATGAAGGGCTTGGAGCATCTGTCATATGAGGAGAGGCTGAGAGAGCTGAGACTCTTTAGTGTGTAGAAGAGAAGGCTTAGGGGGATCTGTCAGTAGAGCAGTAATACAAAATAATAAGACTTGTGATACTGTGGGTTACAACTACATTTCATTAGTAGATAAACCATTTATTGCTTTAAAGCAACTGCTGTACTACTAGCTGTTAAATACTTAGCTTCTGGACACATGAGAAGCCTATCAACCTCAGCATTTATCAAAAAGGGGAAAAATACTATTTGTAAACATTATGAGACTGTATCAAAAGCATCTTCAAACCTCCATGTTTGAAGCCTAAGCATTTCACTTTTTGAGAGCATTTGTAATAAGAATGCTAAATGTATGCATACCTGCAAAAATGTGGCCTAGGTGACTTAAATATGTTCTGCTGACTTTCCAGTACTGGGGAATAAACTGATTAAAGTACTTAACTGTCTTGAAAGGCTTTATTTTGCAAGGGAAAGTGTAAAAATTTCAGGTTTGGGGATTATCATGTTTCTTGCATCATGTTTTCTTACTTCATGTAATGCTGTGATTCAAAATTGTATTTAGGTATCTACAGGGCGGTCCCAATTCGAGTTAATTCAAGGGTCAGCAATGTAAAATCTGTCTATAAGACCCACATTGATGTAATACACTATCGCAAAACTGATGCAAAACGCCTGCATGGCGTTGATGAGGAAACAGAGCGAAAAATGTTTGCAGAAGAACATGTGGAAATGCTAAAAGAGCTTTCTAGAAAACCAGATATATATGAAAGACTTTCTTCAGCATTGGCACCAAGTATTTATGAGCATGAAGATATCAAAAAGGTAAATGAAATTATGTGTTTTTATTGTAAGTCACACTTATGTGCATGTGCATTTGTAATTATCAACATTTGCTATAGATAAGACTTTCTTGAGTCTTGGAAAACTCAAAGTTGCAAGGATTTTTTTA
The DNA here is from genome assembly GCF_036370855.1 of Dromaius novaehollandiae. Classification (NCBI taxonomy): domain Eukaryota; kingdom Metazoa; phylum Chordata; class Aves; order Casuariiformes; family Dromaiidae; genus Dromaius; species Dromaius novaehollandiae. The sequence continues at coordinate 138,712,634 of NC_088099.1, read as the reverse complement.
GCTGACATGATTCCTAATTTTTCTTAAAGCCTGGTGCATCTTTGAGCAGATTTAAAGTGGTCTTGTCAGGACAAAGTTGGTTATAAGTGTATCATAATTGTTGTCATGGTGTTCGGGAGTGTTAATTAGACGGAAGATGTAGAAAAGTTAGTAAAGCAGCAGAATGGGCAAAACTTAATTGTGAGATTCCTCTTGCAACTTCCTGAATGTTCAGGCTGTATGTGACCAGTGAAAAACAAGTAGCTGTAACTTTGTTATTGCTGATAAAAGGCATTTGCAAAAGAACAGTAGCTTTAAAAATGACATTTGGTTGACCCTGATTTGTGGGATGTCAAAATCATTGCTTAGATTTATCTGAAAACTGACTTTTCTAATAAAGTGTTCAACTAATGTACTAAAACTTTATCACTGCACAGACTACAATTGATAGTGCATCTAAAGGTAATGTTAGACACTGTAACAATCCTCCTTAAATATATTCCTTTATTTGCTTTTCCTTACAAACTTGTACATTAACATAGTTCACTGGTTGCTGAAATGGCTAGACATTTAATTCTAAACCACAAGATTACCTGCTGAAATGGAAATTATGGTCTCTTCCATTTGTGTGTTGTTATCATCTTATCATGGTGATGTGGCACATCAGGTGCTGGAAGTGGAGTTGAGGAAAGCTAGGGGCCCTTCATCTCAGAGGCTTTTCAGATTAAGACCAAAATTTGTTCACAGCAATGTCCAAAATACTTATTTTTAATACTCAAGTGTTTGAAACCCACATAGATTGGAGTATCGATATTCTGTATTGGGGACCTTGAGGAAAATATAATGGGGGCAGGTCATGCTTCTTGAATCTAACAAACAGGTTTTATTAACCTCCATAAGCTGTTCTAATTGAATGAGAACACAAATGATACAAATAGCTCACTCCACTTTACTCTGCTGTAAAAACCTGCAGAGCCCTTGCATGAAATAGTGTACAGTTTTTCCTCCATTTTTTTCCTTTTTGTCTCTAGCAGCCAAGTATTTATCATTGACTTACTCCTTCTCAGACTTTCTAGCTGTACACTGCTAATATTAAAAAAGTACTGTGAATGAGTAAATAATTTTTTTTTAAAAAAAGCCTTCCTGATAACTCCAGTTCACTGATAAAGTCACAAGCATATGATTTACACTAATAATTTCACTGCTTCCAAAATACTGGAAGTTAGTTCCTTCTATTTCTTTAATAACACTGCAATTGTACACTTTCTTTGGGCAGTATAAAGAACAAAGTGTTGGTAAATTTCAGTGAAATAAAAACCTTAAACTCTTGATCTTTATGGGCAAGTAAAGGAGGCATTTGTATGTAACCATTCTGTGAACACAGAAAAGCAGTTCATCTGAAAAACAGAAACAATGAATAGATTTGGAATAGATTTGAAAAGAATCTAACCTAAAACTCTGAAAGCTGAGTTTGTGGGACCCTAGCACTATGTTTGAAATTAACTGAAACTGAGGATATCTATAAATAAAGACCCCTTTTTTTAAGGCTTCAGAAAACAGTTTCAAATATTCTCTCATGTCTGAATTGTGTTAATTTTAAGTGTTTCAATTCATTAGATGTTTTAGTACAACAGTTAGATTGGCTCTCACTATAGAAGAGTTGATGTTTAGATTTCTAACAATAATATTTTATAGGGTATTCTGCTTCAGCTTTTTGGGGGATCAAGAAAGGATTTCAGCCACACAGGAAGAGGCAACTTCCGTGCTGAGATCAACATTCTTCTATGTGGTGATCCTGGTACTAGTAAATCACAGCTGCTTCAGTATGTGTATAACCTCGTTCCTAGAGGCCAGTATACATCTGGAAAAGGCTCAAGTGCAGTTGGTCTTACTGCATATGTGATGAAGGATCCAGAAACACGGCAACTAGTTCTCCAGACAGGTGCTTTGGTACTTAGTGACAATGGCATTTGCTGCATTGATGAGTTTGATAAAATGAATGAAAGTACAAGATCAGTACTCCATGAAGTAATGGAACAACAGACTCTCTCCATTGCAAAGGTAAGCCTCTTTTTAATTCCGTGTTCTTTGCACTACCCATAGTATTAGCTAGGCAACTGAAACCAAACAAGTTAACAGAAGAATGAGGCATTACGCTTTTCTGTTGTCACCAGTGGATTACCTAGTAACTCATTTACATGAGAATATAGATTTCATAGCACAAAGGGCTGCAACCCACATATTCGGAGTATTTCCAGATGATCTTGTTCTTCCATTACTCTGGAAGGCTTTGCAATACAGTTCTTGCTTTTTAGGGAACTCATTTAATAATATATTGGTGCTCTCATGAAGCTGAATAAAAAAGTAAGTTTTGGTGGTACACAGCTGCAAAAACCTTCCTTCTAAGAGAACTAGTTTGATTTTTTTTTTTTTTTTTCCATTTTGACAGGCTGGAATTATCTGCCAACTGAATGCTCGTACATCTATCTTAGCAGCCGCTAATCCTATAGAATCACAATGGAATCCAAAAAAAACTACCATCGAAAACATCCAGCTTCCACATACATTGTTATCAAGGTATTAAACAACTTCTTGCATGTCTCATTTTTATGAGATGTTCTGTTCTGCCATTCTGAGTCATTTTCACAAGAGCAAGTATAACGATTGTGTTCTTTGTAGCTTAGTGGAAAACTTTTGTAGCATTCATTTTAAATATTCTTTGGGAGCAGAGGATTGTCTTTTAGTATTTATATCCATCTCAAACAGAAGAGTTGATGAGATCTGTAAGGTCTCTTTGTATGTACTTTTAGGTGGTGTTCTTCTTGTTTTTTCTTGTTTTATCATCTCCTGGAGAAGAGCTGTTTTAAAACTTATAGTAGTTCATAACTTCAACACAAACTCAAGGTGTTTTTTCTAGCCCCGTAAAAGTCTGAAGTGAAACACTGATGACTAGGGAACTCGCACTGGAGGTAGTAGAATCTGAGGCTCTGAACTTGCTTGTTTTTGTTCTGTAAAGTTCAACCATCGGAGATGGCAGCACTCGCCTTTTAGGTGACAGCTGTTAATGTTCAGTGTCTGCTGATATTAAAAATTAAACTAGGTGCTGCAGTTGCATCTTGTGAGGAACTTCCCTACTTAACTGAAATATAAAGTATGCTGATGGTTCACCAGATACTCTGAAAACACTAACTGGCTTAGAATTTGCTGAGAACGTTGGAAAAGATGTCTGCATCAGGGGATAGATGTTGAACTTTGCCAGTTCTCAGCAAATTAAAAGCAAAACTGAAGGTTCCTAGAAGACTTTAATCACAGAGCTCCTTAATTAGTTTAGCCACTGCCAGTGAGAAATAGTACCTTGAGGGGGGTGTCTGGACCACACCAGAACATGTTGTCCTCCTTTGCCTACAGTTGGGCACACGTGATACCCCACAATGTTATGTATTAAGTTTGCAAAAATATTATAAATCACTTTCTTCCAGATTAAACTGGAGCTGTGTTTATATGTGCATGGCCCATTTGCTGTTGCCTTTTAGGGCAGTAACTTTAGCAGTAACTTTGTTCTGTTTTTTTAAAAAAACAAACAAACAAACAACCCGAAAGTGCCTGTCAGTCTTGACCAAGCAAGGGAACTGAATTTCACAGAACGTATCTTATCTTCACAGTTTCAAGCCCATAGGCTGAAAGCAAATCCAAACTGTAGCTTTCTCAAAGTAATAACCCTTTAATAACCCTTTTTTTTTTTTTTTTTACACTTAAGGAAAATTAGTTTTTCAGCTTAATATAGCAACTCCTCCTTCTTACAAGAAGCAATAGTCAAATAATTCCTACCTCTGTTTCATCAAAACCATAAAACAAACTATTTTATGTGGCAAGAAAGTGTACACACTAATACTGGATTCTTATCCTGTTCAGATTTGACTTGATCTTTTTAATGCTGGATCCACGTGATGAAGCTTATGACAGACGTCTTGCTCGCCATTTGGTTTCTTTGTACTACCAAAGTGAGGAAAAGATGGAGGAGGAATACATGGATATGGCAGTATTGAGGGATTATATTGCATACGCTCGTACTTATGTAAATCCCAGATTAAGCGAAGAAGCAAGCCAAGCCCTTATTGAGGTAAAGGAATTGCAGTTAACGTACTGAGTCTTTACTGACCTGTCAAAAATGGCAAAACCTTTTGGAAGGTATGCTCCCTATCTAAATAGAAATTTTTAAGACCCTTCAAAAAATTTCTAAAAAACACTAGCATTTAAAAGGAAAGAGGGATAAGTGTAGAAGTAATTCTGTGCTCTGATCTTTTAGTTTGCTTTCCAATATATTGGTTTGGTTTCACATTAAAAGTGTAAAAACCTACTGAAATTACGTAAGCATGCCTGTACAGACACAAGTAAGTAAAACTAGTCCAAAGTCTTTCAAATGATTCAAAACTTATTATGATGACTTGTTGGATCAGGGAAAGATTTATACCTGATACACGTATCCTTTGTCACAAAAGAAAATAATATATATGTATCTGAGCAGTACCAAGTACAGTGTTTGGAACTGCTTTTGCCAGAATACTTGTATGCTGAAATAGTAGGTGGGGGATGAAGGGGATTCTGAAAGTGATGTGAATAATAGATAACATGATTTACTGAGATATTTAATGAATTTTTCCTTTCCAGGCGTATGTGGATATGAGGAAAATTGGTAGTGGCAGGGGAATGGTTTCTGCATATCCTCGACAGCTTGAGTCTCTGATCCGTCTGGCAGAAGCACATGCTAAAGTACGATATTCAGGTAAAGTTGAAACAATTGATGTGGAAGAAGCAAAACGTCTCCATCGGGAAGCTCTGAAACAGTCTGCTACTGATCCAAGGACAGGAATTGTGGATGTATCCATTCTCACTACAGGTTTGTATTCTCAAAGTGATGAAGCTGGAATGCCATTGGCTTTTTGTCACTTTTAAATATAACTTAACCTGTCCTTCATAGCTTACTTCTGAAAGGTGTTATTCTTTCTTTTTATAAGGAATGAGCGCAACGGCTCGTAAGCGGAAAGAGGAGCTGGCTCAGGCCTTGAGGAAGCTTATCCAGTCAAAGGGCAAAACACCAGCTTTAAAATACCAACAGCTGTTTGATGATCTCCGAGCACAGTCTGACACAGTAAGGTTTATTTTTTTTTTTAAATACACATTTTCTTTAAAAGTATGTTTTTTTCCCAAATCAACATAATCTTGTCTTCAAATCGTGGTGTGGAGGGAAAGGGAAACCTTACTTGTTCAGCTGAAGTTGACATGACTGCAAAGCTAATTCCGCTGCAGATAAATGAGCTATAATTTATACAGGCTTGCAGACTGATGGATTTGGTAGTTAAGATTGCTGAATCCCTACCATAGCAGAAGCCCGAAAAAACGAATTAAACTTCATGGTTCTAGGCCAGATGTCCAAATTCAGAAAAAAAATAACTGAAGTTTGGAAAACCTCATATGAAAGCTGGTATGAAATGTATTAAAAGCTTTATTTTTTTTTTCTGCGTGTAAGTTTTTTGCCTTTTTTCCTTAAGGCTGTCACTAAAGAAATGTTTGAAGAAGCACTTCGTGCCTTGGCTGATGATGACTTCTTGACTGTGACTGGAAAGACTGTTAGATTGCTGTAAGTTAGCCTTTCCTTGCAAGTCAACTGTCATGGTTTTACTTCACCTTACTATTTGCAACATTGCTGACTTGCAAGATCTTACAGATTTGGGACTATCATTTGCTGTGACAAGAATAATGACCATTTAAGTGGCACTTCTATCTGCACAATAGATTATGGAGGACCTAAAAATGCTTAGCTGAATAAGGCTATTTACATTTGAGCTAAATGTATTGCTAACGTGTTATTGCCACAATTTTTTAATGAAGTTTTGTAGAACATGCGAACAAAAGGTATGTATTCAAATTGAATTGTAAAAATTCATCTTAAATGATTTATTTGGTAAATGCAATTTGTTAGTATTGCTCTAATACCTGAAATAAAATTTTTGGATTTAAGGTTTTTTATCATTCATTTTTACATGAAAATGAACGTATCTTGTGATGAACACTTTTCAATCCAGAATTCTGTGATTTCTGGGAAGGTCTTTATGAGAGCCTGAACAGAGCTTCTCTTTTTTTCTTATTTGACTTGGGTGTGCTTTGTTAGTATCCTCAATGTCAAAAAGGCAAATAGTTGCTACTTGAAACTAAAAGTTTTCCCTGCAGTTTTAAGTATCACTGGATAAACCTTCCGCAGAAGCTCATGTGATAGGACCTGAAAAGAAAGAGGTCCTAGCTGGGCATGACTGGAGATTCTTTTACAGTTCTAACTGGGGCAGATGCTCTCAGCCATTGAACGTCAGTACTGTCAACAGCTGCTACAGTTTTCACCACTAAGCTGGCAGAAGAGTTCTCTAATTCACTTCAGTGCAGAGAACACCAGACTGACCTCAACTGCTCACAAAGCCCCACTTACGCTGAACTAACTCAGCTCTGCAATGGATATTTGCACACTGCCACTGCTTTCAATAGAGGTGAGGCAAAGTCTATGGTCTACTCTTGCCATTTGAAAAGGAGACACCTTAAAAACCTAGCAACATTTTTCTACTGCTGCTTTATTATGTAAGTAAAGCATTAGTTGCTACTGTTAGATGCAGCTTATAAAATGGATTTTCAATGATTTGTTTTGAGTTTGAGGGAGGAACTTACCTTCTATCCAAGAGTTAAACCTAATGTATGTCAGAAGCATCAGATTAAGCCACAGCTATCTCCCCAGCCTTTACAATTAGTAAATCTAAGTCACTATCAATTCAGCTTGTTGGCTTTTATGGTTTAGTAGGACATAATTCACCTCATGCTCTTTTATAGAGGAAGTCTAGGTCTCTGACTTAAAGCTTAGAAGTTAGAGGTAGGTTTACAGTTCTCTTCAAAAGAAGTCTGTAAAATAACATTCTGAACTCCCTTAAATACCAAAATAATAGACTCCAGTGACACTGATTTTATGGTACCTTATTTTCCTCTCTGGTATTTTATTAACTATTTATTTTGCTTAGAAGATAACCATCTCATGACCTCTTTTTGACCTCATCTTGCCTTCTCTCATACCTTTATTTCACAGTTGCCATCTACTTTCTGAGAGATAGTTGCTTAAGAGTTTTATCAGACCATCTTTCACTTTATGAAAACTGTCACTTCTACACTTCTTCCAGTTATACTGGTTGGTCCATAAAAATGATACTACCTCAATTCATAAACTGTCTCCCCGTTCATGCACTCTCATAGCTATAACAGGACTACCATTTAACTTCTAAGTACATGGTACCTTCTCTTGTCAGACAAAACAGCATCATAAAAGTTTCTTAAAGATACTTTTGAGTTTTAAGAAAACTAACTTTGTGTAAAATATGGATTCAAGTACAGTAATACATCTGGCTACACTAGCAAAACTTCTCAAGTTAAAATCAGGTGTCAGTATGGAAACTATTACTATAGAAATTGGGCAGTTTATGTACCTATGTATTCCGGATGTATATTGAAATGTTTATCTATGAAATTAAGTGTTCCAGGAAACAGAAGATTAGTTTTGCACCTATGTCAGATTTTAGCTCCCCTTTCAACTTACGAAGACTCTTCATCTGCTGTCTTCTATTTTTTTTAAGTACGATGCTTATTAAGGGATTATTCTGTATTTGATGTTTAGAGAGTCACTTGCAGATTAACCCCCACTAGGTGGCTCTTAAAGCCTATATGCAGTAAAGAAGCATCTCTTTTTCAGTCTGTAGGGAGAGTGTGTGTTTCATCCCCCCCCCCCCATAAGTAAGCAATGCAAATGCAACTTTAATTAGCTAGATACAGAATGGAAACATTTTTGGTAAAGGATTCTGAATAAAATATTTTAACCAACCATGTGCTCTCTAATGTGAAATGCACAAAGCAAGAGGAGGATGTAAGTAATTTCATAAGTTATTTTGCGTGCAGGCTGAGAATATTTTCCCTATTCTATGGAATAATCTCAAACTCTACATCCATCCTACTGTACTGCTGCATTTACCTTACACTGTCAGTAGCTATAATTAAGCTCATTTAAAAACCTAAAAGTCATTTAAAGACTGGACTATGCAAGTAGGGGAAAGAGCTCCTGTCTGAGATCTAATGTTCTTAATGTAAGAAACAACACAGAAGGCATTAAAGTCTTCTATATGCTTTACAAAAGGAATATTTAAACAGTTATAAGCCTACTTGCAGAAGAAATTTATAGTAAGTCACTTTTAGAGACCATAGTTTAAGTAGTCTGCTATCTTGTCTAACAGTAGAAAGAAGCTGCTATTAAAGTGAAATAGAATCGTACACTTCTGTTTTTATAGCACAGAGTGCAATCGCTAACTAGTCTAGGAAAAATAAGTACAAGATAGGCTGAAAAATGTCATATGCTATCACTGTTGGTAGTTTCAAAGATGGTACTTCATTTCTCTCTGCAATCACAGAATTGTTTGTAAAGTGACTCGGTCCTCCTCATCACCAGTTACGTTCTTCAGCAGGAACAGATGTTAAATCCTACGTGAGAACAATACATCAAGCTTGTCCCCTGCCCGTCGTAACTGAGATACTGTACTCTTCAAGACTATACTCTAGTCAGCCTTTTCAAGCTTCAGTATTACATTTTGGCAGTCACTCTGGCATTCCAATTTTATCTTCCTAGAAAGCTGTACAATTAGGATTATCTCTGGAAAAGAAGAAAGTCTACAGAAGACTGCATGTAAAATAGCTTTTCAGGCAGTGATTCTATCCTTTTTTGCAGTATGTTTCTGTAATTTCATAATCTTATACCTGCTATGTAACTTGCCATCTGGATACAGCAATATGGACAGAAAAAAATAAGCATTTTACAATTGTTTCTGACTGTGCAAGACCACACATAGTCTTGTAAAAATACATGAATAGTAATTTACTTTTAATCATGGGATTCATCCAGGAGGTAAATGGACTGTCAATCTCTAATAGTTATCATACAAATCCTTTTTCTAATATGAAGTGGATTTTTACTAATGCAGTTTACTGACCATCTTAGATTAGGTTTGTAATGCATCTAAGTCGATACTCCTTTGTTAGCCTTGAATGAACATCAAATGCTTCAGACAGAATGCAAGAAGAGGTGCAAGAAAGTTTCCTCTAGTAATTAAAATCATTCCTAGCGCTGAAGCAAAAATCATATAGTCTTTTCTATCCCTTATTAAAAGCTACTAAATATGATAACAGCTAGTCTTTCTTAATGCAGATAACTAGGGCTAGGAAAACAGTGCTCATCTTCCTTGTGTGGAAGAGGGACTGTATTCCTAATGGCCTCCAAAAGAAATGTTAGGAAGTTGAATAGTTTTCCTTCCTTCCTCCATTGTAAGAGGTTAATTTTCATGAAATCCTGATATATAAGGTTTTCCTTTGTGACTCATGAGCTTTTGCCTCACCTATATAGCTACTATGGGTACTAAAAAGCTTAGAACATTCATCATAAATAGTTCTGAACACCCCAGACACCAAAGGATAGCTGAATAACTGTCTGTTAATTTTTTTCATCAGTCTCTCATGCTGCTCTGTGCTTCAGTACCCAAATGTTTCCACCAAAAGCAAACCAACAACAAAAAAATGCCCCCAATAACCACAGCAGACTTTAGTTTGTCAACTGAAGATAGATAGTACCGAGAAATATCCTAAACAGCACAGGCTGCCTTCACTTCATGAAGAGTGAGAAGAATACATAGTCCTTATTTGAAAAGATCTTGGAATATTCTGTGGTCATCCTAATGGAAGGAAAGGTATTCTTATACTGAAAGGACGTATCATTACATATGTTCTACAACAGTAGGTCAGCTAAATCACACATCAAGGATGACAATCAAGAATCAATTTTAAGGAACAGGTTTAGTGGAGGATCTTGGTGAGACAAGAACACAGTACCAGCACTGTATGCACTTAGAACACCCCTGCTTAAAATAAGCGTGTATGCTGCAGCCATAAGCTTGTCTCAGACTGCCGTCAGAACAACGACATTTAGCGTGACAGCTCTAGGGATTTTTTTGTCTACTAATTGTGTGAGAAAGTAGTCACTAAGACTGGTATGCATTGTTTAAGTAGGCTCAAGAGTTCAAGTAGAAGGGGAAGTGGGTTTTCAACCTCCAAAGTATGAGGAGACATCTCAAGGAATGAAATAATGCCAATGTTTTGCTAGTGCCATGCGTATTTTCTTCCTCAGCCACAAACAGACAAAAGACATGAGGAAAGCAGCAGGTCTTTCGGCATGCTATAAGGTGCTTGGTTAACACTCAGACACAGTAGATTTAGCAACGCTATTCATTAATATCTAAAGAGCTGCACTTGCTGTGCTGACGCCCCTTGAAGTTGGGGAAAGCGTACCATGAAGAAACACTCAACATCCAGATAAGGATCATGAGACACTAATAAGGTGTTAGAAGAAAGAAGTCAGTGAATCAGTTAGATGCTCAGGTTTATCTCTGGAGCTCTAATACAAGTGCGGCAGGCAGTCAGGTCTTCTAAAAGAGGCAGAAGCTCTTCAGAACCAAAAGTAGGAGGGAAGGGTCAGGAGCTTAATTATAACTTGCTTATATGCCATGGCTAAAAGACACAAGAGCTCTGCTGTGTTTTCTAGGACATGAACTTGGAGGTGGAGGGGATGACTAATTTTTCTTTAAACTTCAGTTGATTCCCTGATTCAGCTCATAATATGACTTCACAAACAGTTTAATGAGAAGAAGGTGCCATATTTCTGGGCAGGAACTAGATGTGCATCTGGAGAAGAACAAGCATTCTTAAACTGCTGTTTCCACCAACACCATTGTCTGTACAAACTCTATCCTAGTTGGACAGGTGGAGAAACAGACATTCTGCTTCAGGTCTCTAACCATCTTTCAGACACTGTTTTTCATAAAGCCTGTAAAAACTTAATATTGCAGAATCCTTTATCCTTCTGCCAAATTTGACTGAAATGGGCGAGGAAGATTCAAGAGTTTGTTATTATGAGGGACTGACATAGACAGTACTATAAGCCTTATTTTGTTAGTAAACCAGGCCAAGGAAGGAAGGAAGGAATTCAGTTTTGTTCTGATTAAAACAAAAATGAACATTTTACCAAAATAGTTACGTGTTTTGATGGTTTCCACTTCTAGGCTTAACAGTTCTTGTTTAACAAAACACTGGAGAATGCGGGCATCGATCCCACTACCTCTCGCATGCTAAGTGAGCGCTCTACCATTTGAGCTAATTCCCCCCCTTTTATTATTAATAGGGGTCATAAAACTCTAAGCTTCAGAGTGTATGGAACTGCAGATTTTAAATGCAGGTAATACTGTTTTCTCAGTCTTGCACTGGTCTCTCTTTTCACAAATGAAAAGACATAAAAACATTCAACTTAGATTCCAAAACAAGTTTCAAATATTTAACTTGTAATATTTCATATTGCACTTCCAAATGAAGTGACTAGAAACAAGACAAACCAGAAAAGACTTCTTTTCCAAATGTGTAATTAATTAAAAAAAAGAGACTTGTTAACTGCAATTCATGAGAGGAAGTCATTTCTGGTCTTTGATTTACCCCTCATATAGACAAGCTGGTTTCTATTTATTTGTTGTTTATTCCTTTTTAAAAATAATAATAATATTTTAATTTATTCTCACATAATCACAGAATGGTTGTGGTTAAAAGGGACCTTTAAAGATCATCTAGTCACACCCGCCTTGCTCAAGCACGGTCAGTTAGAGCAGGTTGTCCAGGATTGTGTCCAGACGGCTTTTGAATATCTCCAAGGATGGAAATCCCACAACCTCTCTGGGAAACTTGTTCCAGTGCTCAGTCACCCTCACAGTGAAGAAGTTCTTCCTCATGTTCAGACAGAACTTCCTGTGTTTCACTTTGTGCCTGTTGCCTCTCGGCCTCTTGTTGGGCACCATTGAAAAGAGCCTGGCCCCATCCTCTTTACCTTTTCCCTTTAGATATTTATACACATTGGTAAGATGCCTCCTCAGTCTTCTCTTCACCAGGCTGAATTCTAGTCAAATGTATTGCAGCATTTGAAAAAATAAAATATGTACATCTAAAAACCAACAGCTTACCTCACTCTAAAATTTCAGTTAAATAAGTGAAAATATCTGTTGTGGTTAATTAATTGTTTTTCCTCCCATCACAAACAAAACATGACAATGGAGAATGAAGGCATCGATCCCACTACCTCTCAGATACTAAGTGAGCACTCTACCATTTGAGCTAATTCCCCTGCATCACCATTATTTGCCCTTTGTCCTGTAACCATAGATTTTAATAATTACAAAAGTAAATGGCCTTTGCTAATTCCACCCCTTTAACATGGGTATTAACTCAAAGGCTCCACTCAGAACATTTTCTACACATACTAATCCCCCATATGATCTTGAGCTTGTCTATTATTTTTTTGTCAGAGACGACAGGGATAAGGAAGGTACAATACAAGAGAAATGGAAACCCTTAATACAAGGGAGCTGGCTTATTCTTCCCCAAAGCAATGACAAAAAAAAGTGAAGAAGCTGAATTTTTCCAAGAAATTTAATGTTTTACTAGGTTAAAGTCAACAAAAAATATTATCAATCTTTAAGTCAGGACTACAAAAGAGGAAATTTAGGGAGTACAAAGTGAGTAAAAACAGTTTTATGACATGAAACTGCACAAAACATGTATGTTTCCTATAAAATGCGGTAATATGTTTATACTTGTAAATATAGTTTAAGGTAGAATAGTGCATGCTGATGCAGTGTTCATGACTGACACCATCATGATAAGAGTCTTATCCATAGTTACAGTAAAACTTACTTATTTCTTCTTTCCTTACTTTAACAGAAAGAGCCAGCAGGCGATGCTTGTTCCTCCTCCCAATATTTACTCTAAGGCTTCCATAAAAGAGTACGTGTAAAGCTATTTACTACTTGTTACTCTTTCTGGAAGTTTTCTACCATACTTACCACTGCATCAATTTTCATATCATACCAGTGACATTCTTCTCCATCTACATGTACCAGGATAAAATCCACTGTATGTGCATATGTAGGTAAATGAAAGTTTTTCCTAGGCAGGAAGCATTCCCAGAGAACCCTCACAAAAATGACAAAAACAGGCAGCAACCTTCTACAGTACATACAAATATGCAGTTTAACAAGCATCTAACCATCAATCCTTCACTAATTTTCAAATTCATGCAAATAGCTTAGAATGGACCCCCCCCCCAAAAAAAAAAAAAAAGTCCCCATTTTCCTCAAGTTTGTAACAGGGGTAGATGTGAGGGAGGTAGAAAGCTGGCATGTTTCTGAACTTACAAGTTAAAAGTCAAATAAGGGCTTCCTGTACACTCCCAAGATAATGTAAGGCACTTCATGCCAGCTTGCATGGCAAGGCCGTCAGCCTTTCAATGCCACCAAACTTGCACTAGATTTATCATCTTCTTTGATAAGGGCAGCTAATTCTTCTGTATGGAGGGAAGTCAAATCACAGACAATGCAATGGAACAGCTGATGAAATACAAGACCTGCATTTACCTTAGTGTACCCTGAGAAGACAGTCTAGAAAGCAAAAGTCAAATCTGATTATATTAGTTTTTAATCAGTTTGTATTAGTGTTGCCAAGGAGATACATTAATGCGTATCACTGCAATGTTAGAGTACCTGGACACAAAACCTTCACAGCTGAAGTCCAGCAGACAGATCAAAAAACAGGAATTTAAAAGGCCAGGTTATTTTCAGTCAGGTAAGTAAGAAAGGTCTCCTAACCAAGAGAAGGAAAGAAAATTTTACTTATCAAGGTATGCAAAAACTTAGCCATCACAACGAATTCAAGATCACTAAGCCAAAGGACTGTCAATTTAATGAAATACACACATCTCTATCAATGGAAACAGCACCATGGAAACAGAGGTCTTCCTCCATCTTTATCTGACTAGCATCAAATAAACTGTTCTTCTGCAAGATGAACTTTCCAACCATTAGTCCATTTCAGTGACAGTGGAGTGAGATTTGGGAATGAAAAATAGGGAGAGGTAATCTACCATTTTAACAGTGACTGAGGTTGCACAGGTCAGGTGAAGAAAACTGAAAAAATTGAATCTTGTGAAATTCTGTATGGGAGAGATCTTATCTGTAGATGTGCAGTGGACCATCACTGGGCCTAAGACGTATACCTGTGAGAAGGACTCTAACCACTCTTGCGTATTTCTGTTTTCCCTTTCTTTTTTATTGAAGTGGGATAGATACAGTCAGTTACAAGATACTGCAAAGATGGGTAAGAATAAATCTTTATTGCCTTTCAGAGATTGAGGTAATGCAGGAAAACACTTTAATTACAAGAGAATGTTCTGCAGTGATAGTAAAGCAGTTTTAGTTCCATGTCCTGGCCTGACTCTAGACTGCACTGGGTATGAAGCACTATCTTGCATTAGACAAGTTATAGTTAGCTGCTACTTAGTTTCACAATTCACTTTCTTTTGAAAGTAAGCTAAAGTCGTTAGAGAAAATTGCTAGTGTATATATGGTAGTAAAGTAAAACATGCAATAATATAACAATAACTAAGGTTTTTCATTTAAACAGCAAGTGAGAAAGCTTTGATGATATCATTTCTATTGCCTTTGCTGTTTAATGATATAATTGGTGTGACCATTCTCACTGTAACCTACATTTTCCTTCTTGAAATTCTGAAAGCATTCCTTTAAATTTAAGGCCCTGGGAGCACACATCTGCCAATATGCTTCTTACTGCCAAGTAAGACAGGATTAATAGTACGTGATCCTGATGAGCCAAGGTTGTATTGCATTTTACTTCTATAGCCTTTCACAAAAATGGTAATAGCATTCTTCCTAAATAATTCACCAAGAACTTATTTAGTATGACTACACTTGACTGTTTATATTTCTGAAATGTTTTTAGGGTGAACCCCATATATTTAAGATTTGAACTTAATTTTCCAACTCTGCACAAAAACATTGACATACTTCAAATATAATTTAGAAAAGTATGACAAAAATGGCTTCTTTCCACAAACTATGATAACCACTAGCTTTTAGACCACTATATTTATAATTCATATACAAATAATTAACACTAGTAAGGGAAAAATAAGTTGGAAAAGAAAATAAGAACACTTGAAAAACAAGGGGAAGAACAACACCTCATTGACCTTCAATAACTTCTAACAGTATTTCTTCTAGATCTACAAGCCTCTTGGACTCTGCATTGTAACAGAGATAAAACTGCTACTAGTTCTCCCTCTCCCCTTCCTACATGAATGGGAGGCTTTATTCTGTAAGTATTATTTTATCAAAATAACATACCAGAAAGTGTATTGATACCACTGCTTCTCATAAGTCAAGTGAGTACTCTGGCTTTCATGCTAACAGGCTTTTCACATGATGATTTCCACACAGATGATTCACTGTTACTGAATACACAGATTGATTCAGCAAAGGAAAATAATTACATCTCAAGCAGCTGAACTGTGATTCAGCAGAAATATATCCACCTTTTCTGCTAATACATTAGGGGAATTAGCTCAAATGGTAGAGCGCTCGCTTAGCATGCGAGAGGTAGCGGGATCGATGCCCGCATTCTCCAGTCTTTTGAGAAGACTGAAGAGAGAAAAAAAAAACTATAGATTTTCTTCCGTACATTGTTCAGGTTTGTGAAAGAAAATATATAGCTATTAATACATAAAATTTCATAAGGCAAATAGATCAGGAAAAAATAATCTCAATTGGTAGACTGCACTCATGAGCTGAAAAATTATTTCTTCACAAAAGCATCTAATACCAATAATGTCAATGTGTAACACAGGAAATAAGTTCACTTGTGTCCCTCACATTTGCATTAACAGTTTTTTTCCCCTCCTTTTTTAGATTTTAATTCTGTGAATATTTAATGAAGTCTCCTATGAAAAGATGCAGAAGTATGTAGAAGTATCTATATGATCATTAGCTCACTGATTTAGAATCACCATCTTTCCAGCTACCTTGCACCTGCTTTTCTACCAAGGCATGATACACTTCTTCCTAACCTCAATCTCTACAGATGTTAATCTTCCATTATATTTTACAGAATGATTTTCTGACATTAGCTCCTACTCTTTTCTGCCTCAGATCACCTGCACTGCCTTTCTCTTTCAAACATCTGACAACTTCAATTTCTCCCTCAACCCTTGTAAAAAAAAATAATTTGCACTTAAAAAAAAGATGCTTATCTTTGATCAGCTACTTAAATAAATCATATCATGCATGTGCTTCTTAAAATTCGTTCATTTTATATCCTTATAAAACTGCTATAGAAAAAAATGCATCTAAATTAAAAAAGAAAGACCATAAGGAAATACATAGAGCCTGAAATTGTATCACAACTAAAAAAAAATCTGAAGAAACAGTGCAACCTGTTAAGTGTGCTTTTAATTCATTGTTAAAACCCATCAACAGAAATTGTACTTCCTTTTTGTGCAGACAGTTATAACAATTTTACATAAAACAGAAATTTACAAAACTCTTTCCCAAACCAGGAAGAAAAAAGTTTGAAGTATTAACTGAAAAAAGTACTATTCACAATGGCAATAATAAAGAGACACACTTGCAAGTAGCAAATGGAGAATGCGGGCATCGATCCCGCTACCTCTCGCATGCTAAGCGAGCGCTCTACCATTTGAGCTAATTCCCCCTATTAGAAAATAAACTGACCTTACTGTGACTCAGTAATTTTGTGTTCCTCATTGATAGACTAACTCATTAGAAACCATACTGAAATTTGATCTGCTGTCTTAAGCACAAATACAACCTTTTACCTAAAAAAATCACACTGGCAGCCAGGCAGTCAGAGCCCAGTAAATTCAGTAATTTTGTCAATAACAGAACACAACTTACCAGTGAACTGCAGAAACAATTAGGTCTTTCTTAAACAAACTGCTTTTGACAGACTTAGTGGGAATTTTGCCTAATTTGAAACCTGGACTCCTTGATTTAACAGCATATTTTATCCAGCTGAGCTGCATCTGAAAAACAGAAGGTCTGCGTTTCCAAGCAATGGTAGATTTATGTGTGCAGCAAACAATTATGACTTCAGAGAAATGTGGTTTTATGTTTCTAAAATAGATTTTTCCTATTTATAATCCCTAGGTGGAAGAGAATCAGCCAAGTGACTTTATCCATTTCCACAGTTCACAATGTAATAGATTTGACTACATAATATAACAGTGGTGTTCTTCAAGTCTGGCTGTTCTTGACCACTTAAATAGACTCTTGGGGCAATGGAGTTCTGAGCCTAAAATCACACAAAGCACAAAAATGCTCTCTGACAAACAGAGCATTGCAAAAGGTATCTCTGCTTTACACTAAAATCCTGCACAGATCACAGTTTATGCAAACCCCAAACATAGAGCCATTCTGATTACTGGAGAATTTTCTGGAAGTATGTTCCAGCTTACCTCCCCACTGGTTTGCTAGTTTTCTTCAGAACAGCAACAACAACTTCCCTGCCCTGCCCATGTTGTTGGTACTTCTGAGCTTCAAATAAAAAGATGACGTGATTATTTAAGAAACAGGTGAGTTAATTTTAATATATGAAGATAAATTAAACTAGCCAACAGAGAACACTTAGGCTTAAGGCACAATAAAGGTAAAACTTTAAAATATATTCTGTGTATATAAATTTTAAAATGGGAAAATTTTAAAACCTGTAAGTAAGCCAAAAGCAAAACTTTAGAAAACAGAGAATTTCTATTTGACTCTCCAACAGCTCTAATGGTTTCCTAACCTGCTCATAAAGTCTTTCCTTTGGTAAAGAAGAAAAAAAAACAAAGTCTTTTCATGTCATATTGATTAAATCAAATTAAACTTCTTATCAAGGTGTAACAGGTAGAAAAATCAGTAATATGAACATAGTCACCTGTTAAAACTAGTACACAAAAGACTGGCTAACTCTTAAGGATGGCTCTCTTGAATAATAATGAACTCAACTGGTAAAGGTTTCTGTAGAACACACAATAAGGGAGGGTATTTCATATCCCTACTGTAGTCTGCATGCTTATTTGATTTCCTTAATAATAAGCACTGTTGTTTTGGGAGAGAAAAATAATACTTCACATTATCTGATAGTACAGTCACACATATAGGTGCAACATGTATATATGATACACATTTATCAGAAATATGTACATATAAACATAAAAGCAATTCATCGTTATAATGAAACAGCACTGGCAGCAGCCTGCAGCTTTGGAAGGTAAGAGTCGGAGAACATTAAGTAAAATGGGTCTCCAGTGTTTCCTGTTACTTGAAGTTAAAGGGTTAGTCTTTATTTGAAAGTGGCATTAAAAAAAAAAGTAACTCTAGTTTACTTTATTTCTAATTTACATTTGCGTGAAATCATGAAACATAATGAGATCTACTTTGCTAGAACTGGAACATAAAGATTTGTTGGCCTAAAATGACTGACATACATACTCTGATCTGCACAAGAATCAAATATCAACATGCATTATGTGTTCCAGCCTCTTACAACCTTGCTCTCTATCTTGTCATTTAACCTGGAGGATCCAAGCTATATCCAAAACACTTACATTTGCCCAAATAGCTGCTGATGCAGAGCATCTGCAACTATTGCAATTTGTGTTATTAATCAGTGGTCAGCTGACTCTTCATTAATCTGTCAGAAAATAAGCGTGAAATGCATAAAAAGAAATAGCAGCCAGTAACGGAATGACAAACAATTCACTCTGCTAAAATCCTATGAAAAGGGATCTTGGAGGACTGTATTTCTCTTTCCTTAAAAAAGGAGAACAGAATCCTTCAGAAATCTTGTAATAGTTTGGCATTTTTACCTGCTTTGATTCTAAGGAAAAAAGGCAAAAAAAATTGTGAACTTTTATTTAATCTTTCAAATATAGTACATTATTGCTTCCAGAAGAAAAGAATCTGTGGAATTACACTTATTAAATAACTTAGGAAAAAAACTCTATTAAAGTTTCTTTCTTGATTTGCCTGACATTCTTTAAGATACACGGATCACACTGGCATGTAGGGAACCTTCAACTCTCTCAAGATCCTATCCAAGAACTTGGTGATTTCAGGAAGCACAATAACTAAATCCTAGTCTTTGCAGGGCATCTAGGTTATTACTCGAAGATGAATATTTGCTTTTTTATAACTAGGGTTATATTTGCACTCATGAAATAAACCAGCCAATATAAATTTTCAAAAGATTTTGCTAAGCCAAATATTTAAGAAATATATCCTAAGTCGTCCTCCGTGTATATAGTTCTTGGTGTGACATAATATAATTCAATAAGAATGCCTGTGGGAGTGCTCTGCAGTTCTTAGCCACAACCAAAAGTCACAAAATCAGAGAGTGAAGGTTTATTAGAAAGTATCAGGCTGTATTACCTTTTCATGAAAGGTTTTTTTTTTTTTTTTTAGTACAATAGAAGAACAAAGACACTGCTGTATAAAAATTTTCCATTTAATATAAGTCAGATTTAGTTTACTTTGCTGGCACCACGACAGACACAGTACCAGTGTCTGGTATACCAGTGCACTGGAATATTGGTGATGACACTCATCCTTTAAAAAAATATTAGACTGCAGAGCAGGAGGAATGTCCCTAAGCTTGTTCCTGTCTTTCACACACAGGTAGAGGCCAACAGCAGCTCCTGTTTGTGTTCAACTTAATTATAAGTACAGCAGGAAAGGTACTCAGGCAGCACCCTCTGTCTATAAAACCTTCCCCAAGGAAAAAGTGGGGGGCTGGATTTTAACCATATTTTATATAATTTTAATACATCTTATGTACTGTGGCTCTGTAACATCACAAAAACAAGTCTTGCAGATTATCAAACTTAACTCTCTTTTTGCCACATTCCCAGAAGACAAAGATTCTGCCAGTGCCTCACCCTCACTGCACAAAAACACAACAGAATTTAATGGAAGGATGCACACTGAGACTCATAATTTCTGCACAATCTATTTCTGAACCAGCTGTACCTAGTGAGGATCTCTGAACATGCAAATTGGAACTGCAGGTCTCACTGTGAGGCTAATGGCCTAATCTTCTGTTGGATGCATTAGTGGGAGAAAAAAAAAATCCTTATGAGGATTCCTGCTTCTTGGGCTCCCCCTCCCGTGGATTTTACTAAGGAACAAAACCATCTACTCACCAGTAAATGATAATTTCTCCAGTATATTAAAGTAGTTTTGAGAAGAATAATTTCCCCCCGACACACACACACAAAAAGGAGAGAGAAAAAGACTAGAAGAACTGGTTATATAGAATGATCTGAAAAATGCTTGGCTGCTGCATTCAGAGATTAAGGGTGTAAGGCACACAGAACTCCGTGGCATTCATAGTATATTTAGCATCTATTTACTTAGGTCCACTTGAAAATCCTAGCGCTTGTCTTCATTGACTATATACACCACTGTCATTCCAGAATTTAAACAGAGAAACCATCCCCGTGAGTATGAGCTGCATTCACTGATGAAGCTACTTAACTAGACTGCACAATGCACAGGTAAGGCACAAAAAACATCATAACCAAACTGAATTAAAAATACAGTAAGTTTAAATTAGCACCCACTTCAGCAAGTTCTTCAACCTGAGTTATTCTCCAATTCAGTCCTTCCATTTGTTTCTGGCATGCAGTGATACATTCTGAATGAACTTCAACTGAACAACATCTGAAAAGAAAACAACAGCTATTAGGCTTTTAATAATACAAAGTAAGAGCGGTGTTTTAGGAATGTGTTAGAAGTGCTTGGAGGGGAGTTGAGGCCTGATTCATACCACTACTGTAGCAATTAGAGCGATACCTAAGAGCCTCCAAAGCCATCCCCTCCGCTAAGCAGCACCCACCGCCAGAGCCCTCAAAGGATCCATCCGCACCTTCACCCTAAAACAAGCACCCAAAACCTCAAAAAGCCAGACTTCGGGAAACCAGCAACCAGAACAAACACCACGAACGGGAAACCTCGCAGCAAGAAGCTACAGAAGGGCTGCAGATTAACCTCTCCTCCCTGCTCTGCGTCTGCAGTGTAGGGCTTTGGGCCGCGTTGCCGGCAGACGCCACACAACTTGCCCCAGGCCTGAACCACCCCCTCCAAACGGGATCGGCCGCCGTCCTCCCTCCCCACCGTGGGCTAGAAACTTCTCCGGCAGCGCGTGCACCTTCGGCCCCCAACGGCCGCACCGCAAATGGCGTTCTCGGCAGCACCCGTCTTAACGTGGGGCTATGAACAAGTCACGCAGCGAGGCGGCGTCCCGGCCCTTGACATTAACTGCGGGATGGTGGGTAAGTCTTGAAAATAAACTGCGGCCACACAGCACGGCTTCACGACGCTCGGTTCTGGTGGTGAGAGTGACCTGCTGTACCTTTTGGAGGAAGCGAATGTTGCAAAAAGCAGATTTTGTTCTGGGTTTCCCAAATGTGATGGCCTTGAATAGAAATAACAACAGCTCAGCATATACCTCTAGGTAAAACTAAACATATTTTTGAAATGTAAATTCATGCTTAGGTTCATGTTTGCACATTCTCTTAGCACTACTCTGAGGATGGAAGTTGAATATAAATATACATACAGACCCATGTTTAAGGAGGGCACAACTGATCTCACAGCCATATTTCTGGTAGTCAGTAGCATTTGAGAGTATGACTCTTAAATAATTTGAATTTACAATATAGTTTTATATGTTACTTTCCTTTTTTGCTTAAAAAGACTATAGAATTTCAGGTTTGTTTGTAAAAACTTGTCTTACACTAACAAAAAAGCTTGACGTCTGAACCTTCAGCACCATATTATCAGACTAACTTTATTAACTGTGTAGCCAGAAATGGCAGTTTTACTAGAGGATGGGAAAATTCACCTTCAGTCTGTTTTGCCAGAAGGGCTGGTGAAACTGTGCAGGCAACTAAGCTAATGCAGCTCTCTGTTCTCTTCTCGCTGCCTTGGTGTCCCTGAAAGGTGTAAGGTTAACCCATCTCCAGAACTTTTGTAATTCTATTACCTTTTCATGTTACTGAACCTTTTTCTCCCCCAAAAGTAAAAGAAGGAAGATAGAGATTCAAAAACTTACCTTGAGCAAAAGCTGAGCAGATTTTCAGGTGGCAAAAGCTAATACCTTTCAGTAGCTCACAAGTGTTCCATTTGCTGAATATTCTGCTAGTAAAATTTCAACTACTTCAGCTCTCAGAGGAATAAAAGGTCATGAGAATGCATCACCCTTAGCCTTAAAATCAATGCAGACCAACCAGGAAGTTATTCAGGATTGCCTGTTCTAAATATATGTTTTGTCATCCCTACCAGAAAAGGCTGGCTTCTACCATGGAGTAATTAATGTTTGTTAGCTACCTCACTCCAAATTCCTACAGATGATTAGATGAGCAGGTGCTATTAGCTACAGATGAGAGTCAATATGTAGCTGAATTTACCTAAAAAAACATCCCATGAAAAACACATGTGCCTTACTTCCCTAGGTTTTTATATCATAGTTGCTACTATGAACTAACTGCTTGCTATAAGAAAG
Source organism: Dromaius novaehollandiae (assembly GCF_036370855.1). NCBI lineage: Eukaryota > Metazoa > Chordata > Aves > Casuariiformes > Dromaiidae > Dromaius > Dromaius novaehollandiae. The sequence continues at coordinate 138,690,083 of NC_088099.1, read as the reverse complement.
CTTCCTACACAAGAAAATGTGGTTGCTGCCTTTGTAGGTTTTACAGAGTAGTTTCCTTATAACTGTTCAACAACTTCACTTTCAGACTGACTTTTTATTTCTTTTTCATTTAACTCTAAGCACTCTGACAGTTACGTGCAACTGACAGTGCCTTCCATGGGCCTACTCAAGCTTCGTGTTCACAATAATTGGTCAATTATTTCAATTAACTTTCAGAAATAACTAGGATTTTGTGATACAGAAAGCTAGTATGTTTTCCACCTAGTGTTTTCAGCAGAGCAAATACGCTGAATCTTGTGTGCATGTTCTAGTAGCTGCCATGGAAAAAAGAATTATTTATATTGCGAAGATCCCTCTTTACTTCACAAGTGCTACGAATACATTGCTTTTATGCTGTTTTTGACCTTTAAAACATTCTACAAATTATTAATAAACTACATACAAACATTCACTCCCCCCAAAAACAAGAATCGTATTTAACTTTGGCAGACCTAGCTTCAGTATTTTTAGAAATTCATCTAATGCAACTTAAATTTAGACTGCCGTAAATCCCCAGCAGCTTTATCTTTGATTCTTATTCTCACTTGGACCCTTCATGCCTTTAGAGCTGACAACTAACTCCATTCTTTTTTCTGAGTACTGTATTCTTTCTTCCTATATTTTCTGGTGGCTAGCTGTTGCAGGCACCATCAGAAAATTTGCAGCAAATCGACACTAAAGTATGTCAAACACCGTGTGAATACTCCCATACAGAATAAAGACAGTAGATTAAACTATTCCTGCTTTGTGTTGCCAGCTGTCAAAGAAGCCACCTACAGAAACAATTGAACATGTATGTACAATAGCTCCATGTCAGTGCTAATGTGAGTAAACTATCAGATTCAGTGTCACCAGAAGCCAGTAAGACCACATGAAAACAAGCCAGGCCAGTTATAAACCAGTCAGGTGGCAGTTTTGCTTCCATTCACACTCTGAGTTGATTTCCCCTTAGCTTTACTTAAACTTTATGGGTGAATAATATCTTCCATTCTGCAGTCATGTTTTTGTGAAATAAGAAATAGCTTGGCAAACATTCATTGTCTGGGGTAGGGCTACAGGACAGCAATAACCTCTGCTTCTCTGTAAATGGAAGAGCATAAGCAACAGTCAAAATGCCAGTATGTGGTAGATTAAGGTGGCTGTATGTGCAACTATACATGTGGCCTACAGGGAAGAGCACAAATCCACACTGCCCTGTCAAATGAGGCGAAGTTTGTAAACTCTTCATACCCGACAGAGAACCAGAGTCCCAGTTCCCTTGTTGAGTATGTCATTTTATATACAGTAGTAAGCTTATGTTTCAAAGATACTGTCTGAGAGGCTTCCATAGTTGAAACAATAAAGATGGGGGAGGTGCAGGGTGAGAAAACAAAGTCTGCCCCTGCGTTTGCCTGAGTTCTAAAAATGCTGGATTAATCAACTACATTCACATGCACGTTGTCATGAAACTCCAGCACATCACGGTTCAGCTCAAGTTCAACATGTTTCCCTTGACAGCTTTCCAGTTCCCATCAAAACTTCTTGATCCTGCCTCTTATTTCATCTGTACTTCAGTATGTGTGGTTGGGTTTAGGGAAGGAAGCAGCAGCAACGAGGCTGGGGAAAAGAGGGAATAAAATAGAGGGTGCAAATGGCAGAGAGATACACGAATGCTGAGGACAGCAGTTTGTGGAAGGGGAGAGGGGTAGTCTGAGGAAATGTGGCTGAAGGCATGGAGCAACTGGTTATGCAGGCATAGAGCAGCAGCAGATGAGGTGTGGAGACAGGTCTGTGAGAGAGCATCACTGCAGTAGTGGTGACCAAGCACAGAGCATGTGGAGAACAGAGAGGAAACCTCCTGGGCTCCAGCCACCTCTGGCCCCTGGCTGCTTGGCCACAGCCCGACAGGCGAACCTGTTTTGCCCTTGCACACCCCCTATCAGCAGTAGCCATACTGGCCGGGTCGGGCTGACACACTGTGCCCAGAGTGGGGCAGCCCGAGCTGGCAGGGACGCTGTCATGGGGACGTGGGCACCAGTGTGCAGTGCATGTGCAAGTGGCACCTGCTCTTGGTTGGAGCCAGCGTATGCAGGGCTGGGCAGGAGGGGGGAACTTCTTCTAAATATATCAGTTGATCTAGTAGTAGATACTAATTCTTTCTACAAACTTTGTCCTGTCTACTGTGTTTTGTGAGTTCTGAATGAAGTCACAGGAAAACATGGTAATACTTTTATATTACCGTGACTGTAATGTTTGAGAAAATTTAGAGGACAAATATGATAGCGTTAAAAAAAAGTTACTATTATGTCTTGTAATTCATTTCAGTATTCCATAGAGCTCTGTTCCGAGTTAAATATTTGCTTTGATAAAGGTGTAAATTAATAATATGTTAAAGAAGATGACCCATTACTGTACATAATTGTGTACCTGCCTATGGTACAAGGTTTATGCACTGTGTGAAGTCATGCAAACATTTGTCATGCTTGTATGTGTTCATTTTTCATAAAGTCAGTGTTTTAAGGTTGCTAGAAGTTACGTATTTATTGTAGGGAAGTGAATTTGGGGAGGTAATAAACATGTATGTCACCCCACAGAAATGCAGCAGCCAGACATTGTCCCTCCAAAAGGAAGTTGGGAGGCAGAGGGGAGATGGCAAGAGTGGGGCAAAGCTAGATTTTTTTTCTCTGTAGTGAAGGATGTTGATTTGTCTTGTAAGCTGTTATCACCTAAAGGGTTATGAAGCTAAGAAAATACCATTATCTGTATTATTTCCTAGAGAAGAAATCTATTCCTTATTTTTCCTTCCTTCTTGACATAAATATATATACATGCTTATATATGGGCATAAGCTTGGAATATAAAAAACTGTTTTGAACAGGCATATAATATTTTTCTCTCATTAAACATTTCCTAGACCATTTTTTCATGAGTATGCCTTGAAAATTGGAAAAAACATGGGTTTCCTTGTTGAATTTGGAACAGTTGCTTAATACTTTTTTTTTTCAATAAGACATTTGGTTTCTTTTAAATAACTCTTGATCTTTTGGAGATCTTCTTATATGGAAATAGCTAAATAGCAAAGACTTGTGTTATAAAATTTATGACGAATAAGATTATTCTGGTAGTGTATATTCTGAAAGATTTATCACACACTTCCAGCTGTGAGTTGCAGTCAGTTGTTGGTGAGTGGAAGGAATGACTCAGCAAGAGACAATGAATTATAATCTAGAGCAGTTGTATTGTGGTTATCAGTATGTCTGGGGTGTACAACTGTCTGTTTCAGTGGGGTTTTTTTCAGCTGGGGAATTAGCTCAAATGGTAGAGCGCTCGCTTAGCATGCGAGAGGTAGCGGGATCGATGCCCGCATTCTCCACTGTATGTTTTAAGCAATTTATTCATTGTGAATTAAAAAGCAGTACTGAAAAATATTTACTATTCACATCATACACAAGCAAAATATGTATAAAAAATCTGTAGGAACTGTAATGTAAAAAATATTCACACACTGTCTTCAGTATTTAATTTTTTCTTTTCCAAATTGTATGTATGTTGTTTTGCATATAGGGAGGAAAATACAATCCTTAGCAGAAGTAATAAAGCTTATTGATCTTTTAATAACAGTAATAAATAATATATATGAATAAGTTTAAGAGCAAAATAAATGAGGGATTTTAACATAACCTGAAATTTTTAGGTTATGATTTCATTAGTTAAATGTATATTTAATATTATTGTTTAGTGCATAATAGTTTACATCATTAAGAACAAATTTGGTATTTCCGCAGTGAGGAGTATTCTCTATAGATCTGTATTTCCACTTCTGAGTCTTCATAAGATATTTTCTATTCTATTCTAATTTGATTTTATTACTATCTCATTCAGGTATTTAACTGCTTGTACTTCTACCTTGGCAGCATGGGCAAACAGAGCAAACTTAATGCCTGTAATTGCGGGGCCCTTGTTTGCTTGGAAAAACTTGAAGTGAAATCATTCACACATTGTGTAATAATAATTCATACAGTGATTCTGTGCAATCAGGATCTTGGGACTATACATGTTAAAACAAATGAAAATCAGGAAACAAAAACTGTGAGTTAGGTTTTAAGTTAAGGAAGGGGAAGGATACTCTACTGCATGGATGCATGGGTAGCACTTGTGGGGAGAATTAGGGAGTTTTGACATCCTTGTATGAAGTGAGAAGACAGGAGTTGACTCTGGAGTGATGGGATGGAAATTGAATTTGCTTATTTCCCTTGTTGTCTCCAAGTACTGGAGAGAGAAGAGGTATTGAAACTTGAAGACTGCTAGATAATTGTAGGTAAAATGAAACCTACTGGAGAGAACATTACCGCCTTCAGGAGTCTTGTTTATGTTCATGTAATGATTTAAATATCCATTTGCTTGGAATAAGATTCTGCAGTAGTTTTTTGTGTGACTGCTTAGTAGCCAACACATTCTGTTCTTTCGAAGAGGATTGGTAATGTTGCTTTTCTCTACTGATCAGATGCAAATTGTACATTGATTAAATGAGTGACTTCAGTGGGGCTTTGTGCAGGTTCAGTCTACAACCACTTTTTGGACTATGGCTTCTAACAGTAAGCGCTCTAAACTAAGGGCTGTCCATTATATTTATGCACAGCTTCCTATAGTGGAGCTCTGATATTTGTTAGAGCTTCTAAGCACTAATCAATAAACATTAATTAATATAAATAAATATTAATGAATAGCTGTAAGAGTTTTTTCTCATCTCATGTGAAGTTTTGTATCTTTAGTTAAACTATTGTGTGAAGAATTTAGGGGATTGGTAGAGATAGGGTCCTAGCCCCCAAAACCACTACCTATGGGGGAAATTACCTGATGATAGTGTAAGTAGTTCCTAGAGCTGAGTGTCAAAAGAGTGACTGCTTTGGTCAGATCAAAGGGTCTGTCACAAAATTCTGTTGCCTACAGTAGGCAGCACAAGCTGCTTAGGCAAAATGTGTAGAAACAAAGTAAACAGATTCAGTCTGGCATCTGTCCAGCACTTTCTGAGTCAGAAGCTGCACAGAAGTACCATATGTAAAGAACTGCCAGGGAACGCAGCTTTGTTTGATTTTTACTATTATTGCCATTCACATAGACTTTTGTCTTCTAATATCTTGCTTAAATGAGTTACGCAATTCATTTTCTGAAAAATAATTTTTGTTTATAGTAAACCTGCTTTAAGGTAATGTTGCCATTGTTTGTTGTAGTCTGAGAAATGGGGAATAATTGTTCCTTATCTGTCTTCTCTCTAACACTTGAGACTTTGTTGCAAATATTAGTTAGCAAATCTCTGGGGGAGGGAGGGGAGTTTGGGGACCGTTGTCCTGGCAACTCTGGACAGTGTTTTCCAGCAAGAGGGCTGTATGCAGAGCATACGCTCAAAAATCTTAACTCTCTGAAACACTTTAAATAAATTTATTTCACAGCACGATTGTGGTACACTGAATTTCTGGGCTGAGCACACTACAGTTTTAAGGGCTTTTTTTTTTTAAGTAAGTGATGCTATGTGGTGTTTAACAGTACAGTTTATAAAAGGTTTTTGTAGTAATGAGTACCATAACCCTAAATATTTTGATCAAAATGTAAGCAGAACTTGTATTTCAAGGAAGAATTCTTTTTTTGAAGGCAAAGGTGAGAGACGAGTTGTTACCATATGTAAGCACTCGACAGCTTGGAGAAGAAGGAAAATCTTATGCCTTTGAATCTGTTCAGCTTCTCGTTAACCAAGTATGTTTTATCTCACCATCAATATTGCAGGGAACTCCATTTTATCGCAGTAAACTTAGCTGAGCATTAGAGGAGTGAAACAAAGCTGTTAGAGTCACTTAGTACAAGGCACCTCACGTCTACCAGCAGTGTTATGCTTTTTGTCCCTTTTGGCGACTGTTTTAGCTTTATTTCCCGTGGTTGCAATCAGTGTTGGAATAATTTGTTGCTAATAACTCCAGGATGGGTCCTACACCTAGGTGTAAATGGAATGTGGAGTCCTCTGTCTTCTTTCAGAGACTCACTGAATACAAGTTAGCTTTGGTCTGGTAAACTGCAGCCGTACTTGTATCATGTGTTCAGTGATATGCAGCTGTATCGTTACTTGTTAACATAAGATGACCTAAAAAAGAAGAATGAGTCTTTCTGAAAAAAGCAAGTGGTCCGAGTATGCTGGAGTTGGGTGGTCATAGAGCTCCCTTTGGTCTTGGAGTTGGTCAGTTTCTAGTTTTGCTGCAAATAGAAACAGGCTGGTGAAATGTAGCTTGCTAGAAGCTCCTCTTAGCTACATTCAAATTACTGCAGTAAATAAGCTTGCTTAAACCAAGAAGGTTCATGTAGTGATCTTCAGAATCCCTTTTGCCCTTCTTCTTGATCACAAAGAGTAGGAAATGGAAAAAGCAACTCATGTTGCTTTTTATTCTGTTCCAGGCCACAATATTTTTCACAGTGGTACTATAATAGTTGGTGGAGAAAAGTCTGTAAATATTATGGTATTTTTTCAGTGTGCTTACTGTTGCTACCAAAAGAAAATTGAAACAGGCTACAGAAGAGAATCTTTATAATCAACTTGTGATAATGGAAAGCTCCATAGGTCATTAAAATGCAGTTTAAGTAATTTCATTCACTGTCCTTGAAAGGCTTCTAGTTCAGTTAGTGTAAATACTGAAGCTTCCACTCATTCCTGTTACAGAAGTCTAGTCAAAATTAGTAACTGCCCTTTATAAAAAGAGGTAGAAATCAGTGAAAGAACTAAAAATGGTTAGGCTGTGTGATAAAGAGCTCCTCTTCACATGCACAAAGGAGCACAGAGGAACATGGCATGTGGGGGAACCCAAATACCCTGTCTATGGCTAGTCTCAGGACCATTGCAGGAGACAGGTCAGCCCCTAAATGGCTCATCTCCACAACCATGAAGGAACAGGAATGCAGAGGGGGCAGGTGAGGGAATAATCCAGTCAGAGAAATGGGTCCCCCACCCGGCTCTTCCCAGGGCTGTCCCAGGAAAGCATCAGCCCCATGGTCCAGGTGTAAAACCCACCTACATGGAAGCAGCTCTCCCGATCACCTTACTGACTGAGGGGAATTACTTCAGACAGTATGGGACACATGGGATGCAGCATTTTGGGATTGCACAAGACTTGTGGGATGTTGAGGGAAGGAACAAAAGGCAGGGAAAGGGAGGTAGCAAGGTGGTTTGGGTAGAAACAAATGTGGGAAAATAGAGGGATAAGGGAATAGAAAGGGTCATTTGCATGCAAATGCCATTGGTCAGTATGCTTATCTGGCCATGGCCCTTTGGTTCATCAGCACACTGTCTTATCTTCTTACTAAGTTCCATTTCTAACTATTTTCCTGGGTGAGAGGCTCTGTATTCTGTCTGCATGTGTGTGTATGGAGGTCTAAGTGCAAGCAACTGGAGTCAGGCCACAGGTCATAGAGACCTGTGTGCTAGCACCTGGAGCAAGTGAGGGTCTGAGTACCAGGAAATGGAGTGGGACCATGGATCAGAGGCCCTTGTGCCTGTGCTGGTAGTAGCTGGAGAGACCAGAGCGAGTGAAATCAAGCACCATCAACTAGAGTGGGACCACGGGTCACGGAGGCCGTGGTGCCAGGAACTGAAGGGAGCAAGGGTATTTGTGTGATCGCTAGTGAGCATGAAGCCGGACCAGCTGGCAAGTGAGTAGATTAAGTGGCTTGGAAGCCGAGCGTGAGCGTGCGTGTCTGTAAGGGTGAGACTACAGGAGGGGCCGGCGACCAGGGGACCGGAGGAACCGTAAGGTCTGGGGGCTGAGTGAGACCCATTCGTGCATGTGTCTTTGTAACTCCTCGTATGCAGGAGTAGCTCCTTGTGAATACTCACACGTTATAGTCAGGTTCTGGCGCCCTGGGCGCGGGGCGTCCTTAGCCCCACAGTCCCGGAGCTCCCCTCCTCGTCGTGTGCGGCTGGGAGATGAGACGAGACGGGAGCTCTCGCTCGCCGCTTCCCCTCCCCTCGGCCCCGCCCCCGCGATCGCGCGCCTTCTCCCTTCCCTCCCCCGCCCTATGCCTGCTCCCACGCTTCCGCCGTCCCGTGCCGCCGTTGTCCTGCAGGAAGTGACGGGGTGCGTTAGGCGGAAGTGACGCGCATCGCGTGCAGGCCCGGACCGGTGGGGGGGTTTGGACAAGATGGCTGGATCCACAGGTCTGTGAGGGGGGCTCGGTGGGCCTGGGGCTGGCGCGAGAAAGCGGGGCGCTGGGCCAGTGCTTTGGGAGCGCCCTCGCAGGGACTGGGGAGGTCTCCTCTCGCGGGGAGGGGAGCGGGCTGTCTGTGATAGGAAGGGGCTGGAGGGGGCAGGAGGTATCTTTCGGGAGGGAAAAGGGAATTTATAGGGGCGCCGGGCCAGGCTGTGCTCCAGTCACGGTCACCCTGCATCGGTAGGGCAGCCACACCCCCATGAGAGCCTGGGCTAAGGGGTGAATGGTGCAAGAAAGGGCTCCGGTTTCTGTAATTAATGCAGCAGGGTGGAGAAGAGAAGACTTGATCAGTCGAGAGGCAGAAATGGATAGATGTGTGTGTGTATAGGGAGTAGAGGGCATGTCACTGCCCTAGTGAAAATGCTAGAGGAAAAAGATTTGTTTTCCCCAGTGTCTTGTCTTGTGAATATAAGAGTTGAGATGCAGTAGTGCCTAAAAGTAAGAACTGTCCTACCTATCTCTTGACCCTTGCTGCAGGGGGAAAGGTATCAGGCCTATATTGTGTTTTGGGGGAAAGGTACTAAAGTTTGGTGCTGACTGCAGCATTTCAGGAAGCAATAGAGTAAGGGGGGAGAAAGAGTGCAGCATCTTGCTCTCTTTCACTGTGTGGTCACTGGAGCCAAAGGGCCTATCTTATAGGTAAATAAATAGAAGAGTAAAGAGTTCAGTAACCAGTATAAAATATGTTGAGCAATTGCCTGGCAGAATTTTGTGGAGGGTGGTGATAAAGGAAGAGACAACAATACTGCTTTAAGTACTTAATGCAGAAGTTTAAGAAGCACAGACTTACTGTCTCAGTTTCATTTCAGGAGAGATTTGAAAAATAAAAAGCCCTTAACCCAGCACAAAAGGTGAAGGCTTCAGGGCTTACTTTGTCCCCCTTTTCTGTCTCCTGAGATTTCTTAAGAGATCAGTGGGATTGACAGAGCTCAGGACGGAGGAATGAACTGATCTCAGTACTAAGTCTAGGGTGAACATTGGTCAAATTGATTTATTTCTGTTCCCAATCCACTGGATCATTGAAGGATAGAGACTATAGAGAAAAATAAGAAACATCTGTGTACTGAAACTGATCTTGGTGCCTTACTGTGGATTCTGTAAGAAGGAGATGGTGGGCAGCTTATTTTGGGTAGCAGAGTCTGTTCCACTTGGTGGTGTGACTTTGGGGAAGTGGGCTTTACAGAGTGGAATCTGGAGAGCTTACAGCAAAGCAGGGCATAGAGGAGCTCTTGGAGTGGTGAGAAAGAGAAGTCAAAAAAAGGTGCATTATTGCCCATGCTAAGCTGAGTCAGAATGGATCTGTTACAGAAACTGAGTATTTTCTTGCCTGCAGGTTACTGCATTTTATTTTGTTAACATTTATTGAAATACTTCTTTGTTTCAAAGCTAAAAAATAGAAGTTTTATTATTAGCTTTATTATACCACAACTTCTGAAGGCTTCTGCTTATGCCTGGGCTCTGGCCTGGGGTTTCCTGTAATACACAGGAAGTTGTTCAATGTCATGTGTATTGAGTATTGGCATTTGGCAATTCAGTGCATTCAGTCTGGTTATTTTAGAATACCAGTTACTAAAAATTCATATATCAAAAAAGCTATTGTCTTCCTACAGAATATTCAGCTCTATAAGCAGAAATATTGTTTTGACTGAACTCATAGGTTTTTCTGTTATAAGCATTCTCTGCAGTCTTACATGGGATATATGAAAGCCTCTGTATATACATATTTGCTGCAGTTGTTTTCATCTTAGAAATATGAACATGTCTAAAGTTTAAAAAAATGTGGAAGGTGTACAGAATTATTTATATATAAATTACCCCAGACAGCCTAAAATGCTAGTACTACATGTGTGCATTGTTATAGAAATTAAATGATTTTAGTAAATTTAATTTACATTGAAATTTACATGAAACAACCAGACAGAATCAGCGTGACCACAACGCTTGGAAAACTTAGTCAGGGCATCCAAGGCAAAAATTCTTACTTCCAGGGGGAAAATACTGTTGGCTCTGTGTTGGTATAGGCTTCAATTTTGGGGAATGGAGGGATGTTCTGTTTTTTTCCCCCATAGTAGACAAAACTTTAGATTTTTAAGATCTCATCCAGAAGTACACTTCATATCAGAAGACTGTGTTATTCTCATTTGTGGAGAAGGGAAGGGAATGACTTGCTATAGAAATAAAAAGATTAACTCTAGTTCAGTGAGCTCATCTGCTCTTCCCATAGAGTTTAACTTAATCCTTATTTATTTCAGAAAAATGAATGTTTTGGTTGCATGAAGTCCAGGAATGGAATTCTAGTCCCAAGGAAATCAACAGCAAAACTTTTACTAAAGTCAATTGTCTTAGTTTTATTTCAGGTATTTCTTTCCAAAGATCAATTGTTTTTTGAACCAGCATGTAAAAAAATGCACGCATTTAAGAACAAGTGATTTATTTGGCAATAACTGTCCTTTCATATGTTCTAAAGGAACTGTGTATGCCAGCATTATATTGTTGTAGAATAGGTATCATATAGTTTTCTAAAATCACCTCTATTGGTTAATTTCACATGTAGATATTATAATATCTAGAAATTTATTTTTAAGCTGCGGTTCAGTTCATCCTTCAACATTACAAATCCTTTTGTTTGGGTCTAGACCTGTGTTATTTGTGTGGATGCTGTTGGAGGTTTTGGGGAAAAAAAAGTCAATTTCTCTAAGAAGAGAGTGGCTGTTGTTGAAATGTAATCTGCCAATTTCAGATTGGTTAGCTGGAGACTCATTTTATTGATCTTATTGAAAATACAGAGTAGAAGATATAATTTAATGTATTTTCAGGGTAAAAAAAAATTACCAAAGCATACTATTTAAAATCTCTTATGTAACTTGAGAAAGAGAACTCCTTTTAATGCTGTTATTCATTATTTTATTTTTTGCATTTCCAGAATTTTGTTTTTACTTAAAATTACCTTATGTGTATAAGATATGTATCTAAGAACATGAATGTATCCTTAAAGCAGTGATCATGTCACTAAGTTGTTACAACTTATATGTGCAAACATGAGAATTAAGGCTGCAGTGTCTAGTAACGTGTTCTTACTATGGGCTGTTAAAGGTTGTCTTCTCCTCCTTTTTCCACTGAGGATTTAAGTAGCTTGGGGGAGAGAGAAGGCGAGTAATTTATATTTACTCCTGATTTATTTCTAGTATGTAATCACAAGCAACCTTTTGTGAAAGTGTGCTAAATGGTCTTGAAGGAGCACTGATAGATCCCAAACAAATATTATTTCCGTAAAATCCAAACTGCTTAATTACAAATAGCCGGATCATTAAGGAAGAATCAGCTACTTTGCATGACTTGCCTTGCCCATGCAAAAATAACTTTCCCATTGAACTTCAGTATGACTAGTTCTTTGAACAGAAGTGGCACAATGCTCAGTGTCAATGTCTTACTTTCTTAAGTTTGGTTTTCACTTTTATTCTTAAATATTTAGTGGTGGTGAAAGCAGTTCTAAGAAGTGTGCATGACAAAACATTAGCTATGAAGAGGCTGAAATTAAAAATGAAGGACTGGAAATGATCTTGAGGGCATTTAGTCTAATTCCCTGAGCTGTTAGGCAAGGCCTGAGTGTATCTTTTCTGGCAAGGGTTAGTTGTTGTTTTTTGTTTGCTTTTTCTTAAAAACCTCCACCGAAGATGATTCCATAACGTGATGTAGGACTTCATAATACTTTCCATTAAATCCATTAAGTGTAACGTCTTCTCGATTCCTGATGTCATTCTCTTCTGCACTTGGTGGGCATAGAGATTGGTGGATCATCTTACCGTGTTTGGAGACTACTGTTTGGAGTTTATTCGTAAGTAGGATGTAGGAGTAGTGCTTTAAAGAACACTTTTTCCATATTGAAAATGATAGAATTTAAGCTTTGTATCTAGATAGCCTGTGTGTTAAACTAATCATGGATAGGTTTCTCCTTTCATCTGATCTATTGGATCTTGACTTTTCCTGCTCTTGTGGACTGAATGGTCCTCTGTTGTATATCTAATAAGGTATCTTTCACCTTCCAGGATGGATTACCCCACCTTTGTATTTTTGTATTATGCCTCCATCATATTAATCACTTGTCCTGAATCTGTCCAAGAAGTCAGTAAAAAAGATGTTTAGAATTTTACAGTCTTCATAAACCTTGTTCTGTGTATTTATAATTTTAGCTCTGTAAGCACAGATTTCTTAAAGCTGCAAGTAATCAGAGAAAACAAAAGAAGTAAAATACTGTATTCTGTGAGGCAGCAGTCTTTGTGTGGGGCATTTTTTCATCCTGTCCTGTGCACAAGAAGTTGCAACTGGGATTGTTCTGCCTTTGTAAAAAAAAAATCTTGACAAGCCACAAATCATTTAGATGTGCTTCAGCTGGGTTGAAAACAGCCGTGCTCGCAAGTGACTTTTAAGTTATATATAGACTTTCAGTTCTTTCCTGCTTTGGAGCATATATAGGCAAGGTACTGTATCTTTCCTCAGAGTTTTGCCCTTACAATTCAGCTGTCTCATGTTGTTTTTTTACAACTCTGTCTTAAATATGTGCCCCAACTTATGTCTTTGTGCCATGATGACTATGCAAGGGTATGCTCACAGGCTGAACACATTACTTCTCAGATAAAATAAAGAGGATTACAAGGTAGGCCACTTTTTTTTTTTCTTTAAGAATTTGTTTGAAATTCAAGGATGTTATCAGGTATAGTATTAAAGTGCATTACATTAATTATACTATGCAATCTGAGAAAATTCCAGCCTGGATAAAGACACAATATAGAAAATTTCAGTAAGATTAGCCTTTCAGTGTTTGGAGAGAGATGGTCTGTAGTAGAAATCTAAGCACAAGTGAAAAGGCTTCTTATATGTGAGAATTAGATTCCCAAATCTCATGAGTAGTCAGTGGGAGTTGAATTACCTACACACTTTTATTACTTGTGGTATTTTGCCTCATGGAAGATTTTTCCTAAGGTAGTGTAAGTACTTCCTGTGAAACTGTTCAGGCTTGTTTTGTTGACAGACCCTTTCTCTTCTCACTCCCCATTCTTAATGTGTTTTTTCCTAGAGTATGGCTTATACTTCATCCAGACGGAAAGTATACAAGTCCTGTAGTAACTAAATTTAAATAAACTACTAGATCAAGTTCAACTATTAGTGTCACCAAAAGTACTTAGGTTTTGTTTCCTTGCTATCTCAATTAGCCTGTGGGAGCCTCAAAGTGGCTTTTGAAGAGACAAGAAGATGCTATTGAGGAAGCATTCAAAATTGTGGTGATTTAAGCTGCATTCAGAAGGGTTGCAGTATGCTACCCTGCCTTCTGCCCCAAAGAATGTTTTTATTTTTGTCATTTGGAAGATTTTAATGAGCTGTAATTCGAACAATATGTTGAACAGAATCAGTACATTAATACAAAAACTTAGAAATGTAAAGCTGTTAGACTGGTTCTGAATAACACGTGCTTGTTTTACAGCCTTTTAAATGTGTGATATTTCTCAAGTAATATAAATTGTGACTGAATTATTTCTCGTTAGCATCTTGCAACAAATGGAACCTTCAACAGCAACATAAAACTTCAGAGCTTTAAATTAATCCTTTGTGTCATTGGAAGCTTCAGCTAGATTAGAAAAAATATTAATGATGCCAATAAAATGCCAATGAAATTTAACATCTAGATAAATTAGACTCATTGTCCCTTTTAAAAAAAAAGTTCCATTGGACGTATTTAAACTGTACCAAGAAAAAAAATAGTGTCCTTTCATTGCATTTGTAGCTATTCATAAGTAGTAAGCTAAGTGCATTTGAAATTCACTTGAGTAAATGTACATATAGAAACAGTGGCCTTTACTCAGGATAACAATATAGTGTTACTAATTTATGCACATTGGTTAGAACTTTCTCAAGGAAAAAAATCTAAGCTTTTTTTCTTCTCACTGAAATACAATCTGTGATCATGTAAATTTTAAATAATTTAAACCTTTGAGACACTGCATATAGATAACTGCAGACTGAAGTCTTGTCACTGTAAATATGTTGGTGAATGGTACGCATTTGCTGATTAGATCCTTAAAGTATATACTCAGGTGTATAACTGAAAGTTGTGTGAAATCACAACAGTAATCACAGATCACAGTATTTGTTTTTTATAGATAAAAGATTTTTATGCTTTGGACTGTTAGTGGGTGCTGAGTCATGTTGGAAAGGATCTTTATGTAAGTCTAACTGTTTGCTAATCAATGATTTGTAACTCGTTTAGACAGCTTTACGGCTTTGCTAAACTAAATCCTTGTTATCTGGGTCACAGATTGTATTCCTTCCTATTAAAGCAGACCCTGTGAAAGTCATTTCACGATAAGAAATTTTGGCCTCTGCTGTGTTCCTCTAATTTTCCACTACTCCTGTCCTTTTACATGAAACAAAAATTTTAGTGTCTTCTTACATTAAAAAGTGTTTAAAATCCTTTTTCCTCTCTGCCAGCACAGTCTCAGATTTAAAATGAAACTTGCAAAAATTGAGTAGGTACTGAGCAATTAATCTTGATGACTTAGAATGATTAAATCGGAATTAATGTTGATGTTATTTTTTGAAGTCACTGGTATCTTTGTTAAACTAACTTTGCTTTACTAGTTTCCTGCCCTACCTTGTTTTGTAAAAAAATCTGAATAGTAATAAAATTCTCAATTTGATAAGCATCAGAATGTGTCATTTTTCCTAATCCACCACTTCATATAGTAAAAGTTAAGGAAATCAGTTGCACCATTTAGTAGGTCATCTGTGTTTCATTCAGTTATTGCATGTAAAGAGTTAACTTTTTAAACCATAGCCCGTGTATCTCCACCCTCTACCAAAACAAGCTTGATGAGCTATTTAGTGACTTTAACTGTTTGCTTCCTGTATGTTTTTTCTTATAGTTAGTCACAGCTGGACATGCAATATCTGACCTGTCTGAGTTAACAGTGGTCCTGTTTATAGCAGAAAACCTGCACTTGGATATACTTTAAACTCCTATATTTATACCACTAATATTGGTGCAAATGTGTAAAATAAATGAATTTTAAGTAAATTATATACATTGGTTTTTAATCGTGACTGTATTTTAGGTTTTTTTAATATTACGGATTTGTATTAGTGTGGTAACTTCAGTTATTTTGGATGAAGGTTTTTGTGGGAGAACTTTCCAAGGTTTTCCTTTTTTACCTAAAGCTTGTTTATGCCCTGATTTGTAGTCTAATAACATATGTAACAGTAGTGAAGCAAACTTCTTCTATGGTGCATTTATATGAGCACCATCAGTCATTCCATACCAATGACACTGTTCAAGGTGATGATGTTTGTGTGAAAATGCAAAGGTAGAGTGAAACAAACTGTAACTGTTGTTGCATATGTGTGAATAGCTAGCAAGGCTGAGTCCAGCTGGAAGGTCTCTCAGATGTGGACTATATTCTGTGCATGCACCTATCTGATCTTAGCTGTTCTGTGTACTTCTGCTCACTGACATGCTATGATGGCTGTTGTGCTGCTTTATTGTTGTACCTTGTACAGCTTTGGGACGTTTAAGGTATTGTTGCTACATAAAAAAAATTGGGAGAGAAGAGGATACTTTGAAGTTGGACTGCAGTAGATAGGGAATGGAGGTTTTCAGTGAGGGAGTGAATCTTTCGTAAGGAGAAATAGTGAAGAATGGATAGCCTTCCCAGGATTTGTGAGAAATGGCCTCTCCCCGGATGCTGGTCAAGGCTGGAGCAGCTCTCATGAGTCAGATAACTAATGGCAGCCTTGTTTCCCTCTATGTCAGCCACTCTTCTGAGAAAGGTGAGTAAGAAGAAAGGAGTGTCTATGGGGAGTAGGGAAGGATGGGAGAGAGGAGTGTGCATCAGCATGATCAGAGTAAAAACTAAACAGGTGTAGTATTTTCCTGGAGGCTGTTGGCTGTCACAGGAGGAGTTGTCTAGAAGGCTGCTGTGAGTAACTAATCTGATGAAAAACTTCCCTGAGCAGAATTGGTGGAACACAAAAGCTAAGAGGAGCAGTTAGCTCGCTGCAGTCTAGTTACCTAAGAGGCAGGCAAGAGAAAAGATGGAGAGACTTTCTAGGTGAAGATACCTTAATAATGGACCTATTGATTTTGCTAGTAATTTCTCACACTTCCAAACATAATTAACAAAACCTAAAACTGCACAAACGTTTTATTACGAAGTTTCACATTTGAGATGTTCACTTGGCTGGAGAAGTCAAGTTCAAGGCCTCATTCTTACTGTGAAAGCAACACAAATTGTAACACATTGAATAAGCAGATACCACTTTTGTGGTCCTAATAGACTGAGATCCGTTACTCCACTATCAAGATTTGTAGCTGAAGTCACTCTAACTTGTGTTTGTAAATCAGGTATCTGTGTATGAAAGTCCCAACTACTAATACCCAGAGCTATAGAACTTTATTTCTTCCCTTTCCATCCCCAAACTAGATAAACTATAATATTCTATTTAGAATTTATCCTTTTAAAATTATTACTGCTAGCAGTTAACTGACATTTTAATATTATGAACATGCATAATGAAAATGAGATTAAGAGAGAAAATTGCTTCTGTACATCTACCTTCTGTCTTTAATGAAATTATTTCTTTGGGGTAGAACACACACTCATGTTTAAGAAAAAAATAAGCAAAAGGCAGAGGCACCCCTTCAAGCCTTTTACCCTTCAGCCAAAAGATGCATTCTGTGTTGCCATAAAAACCTGAGACTTCAACTGTGTGAACATGGAAAAAATTTTGGTTTCTAATTAGCTGTATTTTTAATAAAAACTACATATAGGATGTTTATGACTATGGCTGGACCCAAATATGAAGGAAACTTCTGTGGAAGTTTCTCTCTGTGGCCCAGCTTTAACTCTGAACTGTATCTGCTACGATACCAACAAAGGTAAAATTTCATTTATGTGAAATACATAAATATTATCACCAACGTTGTTCTGAAAAGAAATATCACTTTAGATAGTTTTAACCGAAAGGAAGGTTTTAAGATTAGGGTCTATTATTTTAATATTGCTGTGACTATTTAGCAGCAGAAGACTGGCTTCTGCTGAAACAGGGAAGTGTTTCTCAACAGGTGAAGTGTCTTTAAAAGGAAAAAAACCAAAACCACCCCCCCCAAAACTGATGAAATGTCATACTTTGACCTATTTTTAAAAAAACAAGTAACTTCAGCGCAGTTCTTAGAATTATACCTACTCCTTAAGTCTTCCAACTTATGTTTTCAAATTAGTGTTTTAAATGTTATGTATCGTAAAAAGCAAAAAAAAAAACTTAACCAGATTACAAAGAGTTCCTACATAGTCAAATGTATCATGTATCACTATGTGTTTTTGTATGTATGTGTGTATATATCTCATTTTATTCCTGCGAAGCCAAGTAGCTCACTTGGTACTCATCTCATGAGCTCTTTTGAGTACAGGTGATTTCTCTAATTAATGCTTGTAAGATGGCAGTTTTCTGACAGTTTAGGATTGTAGTAAAACTGGCTCTGAATTATGAAAAACACATGAAACATTGAATACAAGGCCAGTTGCTCTCTACTTGTCAGTGATGAGGCATCTGCGTACTTGAATTGTGCAAATTTATACGCTGATAATCAATTTTCTTATTAATGCCCAAATTTAAAGAGATGGGGGGAGGATGAATAGTTTTCTCTTATGTGGAAGTGGATTTTTACCTGATTATGTCAGACTTGTTTTTCTTTAGGTCTGCATGTTTATTGAAGCTTTCCACAATTAAGCTTAGTTGGGTTTGTCTTCATGAGTCTGCAGATCAAAACTGCTGTTGCTTATAGCTTTTCCAGTTACAAACAGTAATGGCAAGATGCTGGTCATTTAATCTGATACAACACATACTTTAGATACTAGACAAACGGAGAACAAAGCATTCAGGATCACTTTTATTTATTTATTTATTTATTTATTTATTTATTGAGACATTGCCCATGATTAATTTCAGAAGTACTGAGTGCTTGCTGGGTCACTGATTTGTGTTGTCTTTTTATGTCATCTATATGTGTACTTTTAATAACTCCTTTTGTATTTCGTTGTCATTGATAGGAATGATTGTGTTTGTTTTTATATGGCTAAATCAGTGATGACTGGAATATTCTTGTGGAAAATATTATACTTAAGTTATTGTGATGTTTTAACCATTAGGTGCTGCAATCATTTACTACCTTATTCACCGTTCTGAGCAATGTATATGGTTCAAATACTGCTGCTCACTACCTTCATTTAGGACAATATAGTACTTTCTTAATTTAAACTAAAAGCTGTTAATGCAGAATATTCCATTGCCTGAATTTCATTGCTTTGGGACATACTAACTGGAGAAAGTAGATGTGAGCAATGTATACTAAATGTAGCTTTATGAGATCTATTGCTATACAAAATTATGAAGTATATTGAAACGTGATTGTAAGGCAGTTAAATGAAGTGGGATGTATCCATAATTGTAAGAAAACAGAAGTCTCATTGAACAAAAACGTCAATATATATCAAACCCATTAAATAAAGTTACAGTTTTCTCAGTGCAGAGTCATTACATGTTCTGTAGTCTGTGTGGTGTTGATTCATAAACTGAGCTCCACAGCAGCAACGGGATGCTTTCTAAGTTGCTGCAAAAATGTATTGCTTTTCACCGAGAACTTCTGTTTGCCATGTACAAGAAAACAACATGATTCTTGCTTATTGGAAACAGTGTCTTTACTATGTGTGTTGTAGCATTCTCATTTCAAAAAAAAAAAAAAAAGAGAGAGAAAAAAAAGAAAAACATATGAAATTGCTGCATTCCACTGCTAGTGGTAGTGATGGAGTTCTTTTTGTAGACTGTGATGTCCAACTTTGTTAATATGAAAGTTATTAAAAATACCGTTGGCTTGTGGAATCAGGTTACTGTGATCAACCTCAGCTAGATAATAATTATGATGTAATTATAGTAAGCCTAGTAATATGCTTTTATATTAAGTGCCTGGTAGTAAGTTAATCATTTTTGTTCTGTGTATTCACAGAATCTTTTACTGGGCATAAGGGTATGTGATGTGAGCAGGATAACTGACAAACAAAAATCTAGATCATACTTTTTTTAAAAGTAGATTTTTGAGGGAAGTGTATGTTTTATAGTTGTTAAAATTATATAAATTTTTATATATGTAAGTTTAAAATAAATATATGTAAATATAAAATTATAATTATTAAAAATTATTTCCACAAAGTTTTTTTTTTTTTTTTTTTTAATAGCCAAAATAGGCCTTCAAATGTGCACAGCCCTCTTCCCTCTTGTTTGTATACCCCCCCATTTCAGGGGCTGCTAGCGGCTTTCTGGGTGTTTTTTGTTGGTTTGTTTTTTTTGTTAATGCCTCACAGGTGGTAGTTAAGATTCTTCTATTTTTTTTCCTCTAAGAAAGGAATATAGGTGAAGTTCTCTGGGAATTTCTGTACTGTGTCAAATCCATCTTCTCTGCCATAACTTTATTCAGTTTGAAAGTAAATGACATTGGGAAATAAATTACACCCATTATATTTGTGTACTTTATTTATTTTAGTACAATATCAAGAATATGTCACCTCCTTGCTGTATTTTGTCCAAAGCAAGACTTCCCATGAATAGTTCAGGCTGAAAGGAACTTGGTATTTTCTGTGTCTTTCTCTTTGGAACTTTTTATTTCTTCTCCTCCCTGCCCCAGGAAAAAATGGCTATGGCCTGGAATTTACAAGGCTGACACCCTGTCTCCCACCCCTGATCATCTAAAACTGCTTTTTTTTTTTTTTTTTTTTTTTTGGTCATCCCAGAGTTGTTAAATGGGATTTGCTAGTTTCTCTTTTTGGTTATCAAGCTTTGTTTTGTATTTTTTAGGGTTGTTTTACCTAAAAGTCAATAGGTAGAAGATAATCCACACATTCAAAATCATCCATACTACAGAGCTTTCCTGACACAGCTATCTCAGTCAGGAAGAATAACATCCCTGGCAGTATCCTAGCAGGGCTAATGTATAGTTTATTGATATAGCTTGTTCTTGGGTCAGTAGAGAGACTTGTTTGTAGAGCTGTGTTTGGGAGTGTGCTGTCAGTATAGTGTGCCAGTATTACTATGGTAAAACGCTGCTATTATAAATATAGCCTTCAGGAGTGATTGAGGCCAAGAGCAGAGGGAGATTTTAAGAGGGACTGAATGGTGATATGGATATTGGAATATACAGTGATTATGAAAAGTAGGTTTTTTTTGGGGGGGGGGGGGCAGAAAACCTCGTGCTTTAGTGGCTGAGCCAATCTATGAAAGGTTAGGATTATGACTCCCTTCTATAAGGGGCAGCGAAAAGAGAAGATTGGATTATCACACTCATGCTTCTTGCTGTGCCTCTTGCTATGAATAACATGCAGGCAATTTGGACTCTCAGGTTCAATCCAATATGCTAACGCTTATTTTTCAGTTTAGTGCTTGCTATTTCATTAAGTCAAGTTTGGCACTTAGTCTAGTGTACATCAGCTTCTTCAGTTTGTTATATCACTTTTGTTGCTTTAGTCTGAACACTCTTTAAATTTAATTTGGTGTAGAACAGCATGGAAATGTAATTTACTTTCAGCTTTAGACAGACGTAGTTAATAGATTGCTGCAGAGTGACATTGAAAAGTATTCATTCTTGCATTGGTTAGTTTGAAATTACACAGAAAGGTGAACGCCTGCTGAAGTATTCCATAATTTACTGTACTAAACCAAAACATTGTTTAATTACACCAGCTTAAATGCATTTTAAAGCAATTAATGCATATATCTGTAAGGCCACAGTTATGTCAGTGTAGCCCACTTAAGTTTAAACTGATGTATATGACTAGAGAAGGAGCTGCATCAGTATAAGTGTCTTTAAAAATAAGATTAATATAGCCAGTGTGCTCTGACAAATTTGACATGAATGCAGTTGTGTGTTCTCTCTTGATCCTAACTTAATCTATACTAGTAGGTATTCTGGTAGGTATTCTGGCGTTAGCATACGTGGAACTGTGTCTTTACGTTGGCAAGAACAGGTTCATCTAGAAAATGTTTGTCTTGCCCAGTTCTCTTTATTGCTTCAGTAAAACTTGTTGGTCCTAGTAAAGGACACCAAAGATTCTTCCTCCCTGTCTCCCCCAGATTTTTCTTTTCAGATTGTTCAGATTCTGGGTAAAATTATAAATGTAACTTACTTGTACTGTGTAATGTACCTTTTATTTCTAAAAAGTTTAGTGATTTAGAACATGATGTCTGAAGTAGCTCCATATTTATAAAAGTTAAAAACCTGCCTAATTCCTATTGAGAGGTATCACTTCCTACTTAATTTAAATCTTTGTTTACTAATTCCTCTTTTGTTCATTCCTCATTGTTCCAAGGTATTAACTTCACTGATGTTTTCACACTTCTAATAGCTATCGCTTTCTGTAGTCCAGTTTCATGATTGAAATTCTAAATTAAAAACAACTGGTATATTTGAGCATGGATGGATTTTTTTAAGAAGGTGAAATATTTTTGCTTCAACTCTGAAAATTTGATAAGTACTTTTTAACAGTTGATATGCATGTTTTTTTGGAGTCAGGATGCATCTGGGCAGTAAAATCCATAGTGAGGTAAGCTTTGCAGGTAAGCTGGAAAGAGGAGTTTTGTTTGTTTTGTTTTTAATCTTGATGAAGTCAGGTATATTTTCACATGAAGAGCCCTAGTCAGTCACTGCAAATAGCTATGCTAGGTGCAGTGCTGTACCTAGCCGTTGATTACAGCCTACTGATTGGAGAGGTTACTGTTTGTACAGCTTTGCCAGTGATAAAATCGCATGACCGTTTTAATCGCTTTCACTTGGAAGTGAGAGGAATCAACTGAGAGATGGCTCTTATGGGGAGTAAAAATAACCTGTCTGCTCCTGCCTGAAGCCAGTTAGTGGTCCCTTCAGCAGCTAGAGTTGGGGAAAGTAGTATCTGGCTGGTCCATGGTAATGAATAGATAGAGGCATTTCTGTCTTCATTTGCCACAGCTTGTCTCAGAAGATACATATAAGGTCTGAAACTCAGTTGAAGATTGGGGGTGTTTTCTCTAATTTTGCTGTTGCTGATGAGCTGCAAAGGGTGGGCAAAAAGGTGCTGTACCCCTTGCTAGGTTGTTTAACTGGAACACAAGGAAGGTGTTTCATTGTCCAAATTCTGTGCTCTCTGGAATATGTGAAATAGTGATACAAATAAGAACTTCTACTTCATATTAGGGACAAGTTTAGTTTCCAAAAGATCTAGACCATAAATACCCAATCTTGCTGTTCTTTTCCAGCAAAGAAAGCACAATCTGGTACACACATTCTGTTCTTCAAATTAAGTGGATCTATTTTCTGTAAACCATGACCATGTAGAATGCAATACTGTGTGCGAGTGGACTCTCTTAAGAGGGAAGTAGCATTTAATTCCAACTCATTTTGCTGGTAAAGTTTCTAAGACAGTCACTGTAAAGATAAGGGGGGTTTGTTGTTTTTTGCTTTTTAATCCACTCTATTAATTTAAAAAGATTTTGATGTCACTTGTCACAAATCTATCTATAGTAGTTTTGTAATAAAACATTCAGTAGTAACTTCAATGGAACTTTGAGGTATTGAGGATAAAACATTAATCATGTATTCCAGGGACAAAGTAGTTGTTAGTGGTTTTTACAAGCAAGAGAATAGAGACCTGTTAATTCTTTGTTGCAAAAAGCTGTAGTGGATATTCATAATTAAGATGTGCACAGCTTGTTTTTCTCCTCCTCTGCTGGCAGTTGACAAGTGAGGTCATCTCTTTGGAAATACAAGGGGTGGTTGTTGTCCAGATCTTAAATACAGGATTGGATAGATGGGTAGAAAGATCTTGTGTGCTTCCTGTGAACTTATAAGTAAAGGAATGGAATATGTCTGCAAAAGTGAACTAAATAACTTAAATACAGAAGTGCTCTTATGAAACAGTGGTTTTATTTTAATTTAAACAGTCATTTAAATTGTGTCCAACTCAAATGTTGGCAGACTGCATAGCTTTCTGAAAGGGAACCTGTTTTATTGTGTTTTTGATCCAATTTTAGTGAAGGTCTTGAATTTTTTTTTCCTGGGACTTTTTAGGGTTTCGGGTTGGGGGGGGTAATTGGTTGGAATCTCTGTAAGTTCCCCCTCCCCCCAATATTTTGACTCATTTTTAGCTTCAGAGCAGTGTTTTGCTATCTGATTCTAGCACTGATTTGGAGTGTGAGTGCAGGTAGCATGGCACTGTTACATTTTGATGTTTTCATCTTTCTGCAGAGAAGGTCTCTTATTTACTGGAGATGGTCTGGGCATTTCCCAAGTCCTTCACTGCTAGGAAGTTCTGTGTTCTACCTTAGGGGAACTGGTGAGCACAGACTACTTAGTGCGAAAAAATGTGATAAACACAGGACAGTCATAAAAGTTTGTTACGTTCTCATAACCGTCGTCTTTTGTGGTTTTGTGTTGAGTACAGTTTTATGATACAACTGAGCCAGCGTAATGGCTTTTAGGCACAGAAAGTTCCCTCATCCCCACACCCATGTTTTCACAAAAGAAGGCATTTAAAGACACAGCCAGTCAGCTCTGGCATTTGTTGATCCTTCTTCCTGAGTCAATTCAGTTCATTAACTGGTCAGATTTGATTTTTGCCTAAAGAGGTAGCAGCTTTTTGCTAGATTAGTGTGCTAATTTGGCTGAAGGAAGAGCCCAGTAAGTGCTTGTGCAAGTGTGTTTCGGGTCATCTCAGCTGCACTGAAAGGTGATAACATAGATCAGAACTAAACTTAAAGCCCGTTTACTTGCATCTTTTATGTGCTTCTTAAAGAGGTAAACTGTAAATCGGAAATTTTGCACTCAGAGCAGAATTCTGAGAGATGGTGGATTTAAGCCACAGGAGAGGTCTAAGATAGTGAATGGATGCTAGGATATGTTGTTTTGAGGCTTTGTGCACCAGTCAAAATCTGTTCGGTTATGTGATGCAAAATGCTGGTTTATGCGGCTGGTTTAAAAAACTTGGGGAAAAAAAAAGGTTAGCATTAATATTTTATTGGAGAACTCTATGTCAGAGCATATATGAATATGGAACAAAAGTAAAAACTTTATACTCTTAGGTAATAATGCGATAGAAGTGTGAATGTTCTCATACTTAATCTGACCTAGAGCAGTGCAGTGTGTAGTTCTAATACTAATAAGTCAGGATGGGACTGTGGGAATGAACAAATAAATCAAGTGTTCTAAAAGGATCTATGCTAAAGTAGAGAGACATGATCTGCACTATAAAACAATTGAGAGGCATTAAGAAAAGACTGTTGATGTCACACCAGTTTCCAAATGCTTTTGTAATTGTGTACTTGGAGGCTGTGTTCTTGGTTTACTGAAGATGCTCAAGCATTCTCTCACAAAGAGAAGCCAACTGTACAAAATTCAATTTATAGTAAAACAGTTCTTGATCCTTACTGTGCTAACATTTGGAGGTAATTGGATGTGAACTCTTATCTGTGAAAATAAGCTTCAAGAGTAATTTAACTCCATTAAAATGTAGTTTCACATCAAGATAATGTGAGTGTTTGCTGGTACTTGTCTGAACTCTCAGAGCTGGGTCAGTCTGTTAAACTCTCAGGAGACCAACCCAAATGTATAATTTTCTGCTCAGTTAGCAAGCTGAAGTAGCTCGTTGTGGGCTCAGATGAGCAGTAATACCAACACGAGAGAAGGTGAGACCACACCAGTGACTGAACTTCCTTATACTGTCCTGATGTATACTCTTAATGTTTTTTTTCTTTAACTTTTTTCTTCCTGGGAACTTGGAGTTACTGCTTGGAGGTTTTTCGTTCCTAAAATTTTTAGGAGCCACTCCCTAATATGGGTTACAAAAATAATTGTTTCAAATGCATTTTAAGAGAAACCATAATTTTGAAAGGTAAGCTATTTAAGTAGTCGTTCAAGAGTGTGCTTATTCATACTCATCCATATGGGTACATATTCATACTATACACTTTGGGCATTAATTCTTTGCGTAGATGGATTGGAATGCAGACTGTGGCAGTCAAACTTAGATCCTCAGCAGCTAAAGAGCTGATATGATGGGTGGTTTTCTCTGGCCCCCATTTTTTCAAACTAGCACAGTATGTGTTCCTAAGAACTTTGTATGTACCTAGTCTTAAAGTTTTAGTTTTACAGACTACCTGGTTTCTTCCAATAAAAGAAAGGCTCTCTAGTAAAAATCATGGAAAACTTGATAAGTAGCCATAATAAAACCAAAGTTTTGTTGTATCATAACATTGCTGCTACATCATTCTGTATTTTCTATTTGAAGATAATTGTGTCATAATCACATGCACAAGTATGTTATCCTTCTTCCCTACACTAATGCTGCAGTACCATTCTATGTTCTGTGATGTAAAGCAGTTAAACTTCCCCTTGTTTTATACCTGTCAGTGTCTGTCTGTCTTTATGTATAAAAATCAAAATTCAGTAATATCAGTTTGGTACATGAGTATTACTTAGTGTTCTTTAGAGCCTGTATGTCTTCATATTCTGTTGTGAACATCATTATCTCCAAGAAGTTAATCAGTGTTTCTGTGCTTCATGTTTTTTTTGTTAAGTGTGAATAATAATCATTAGATTAAAAAAGACTTGATTTCTAATTTATTTTCAGATGCTCATGTCTGTTTCATTGATTTTTAAATAAAATATGATTAAGTGAAAATGATTTTAGTCTTTCTCTTACAGTTTACATTTCTTAAGATTGATTGTGTTGAATGTTGCATCCTTTACCTTTTTTTACTTTTGGAAGGAATCTGCTTAATTCAGATCTTCCTCTTTCTCAAGTAGAGCACTGTTTAGAGCCAGTATATTTCAAAAATCAGTTTGCTGTCAAATTCTACTCAACTGGAATCCAGATTAAATTGATATGGCAATTTCAAACTAAAGAGAACTCTCTTATTTTCTCTTTTATAGTTTGTGTTGCTATCAGTTGGTAATAACTAGCTTCCAGTGGAGTGGTTAGTTGCTTCAAAACAATTTGAGTGCTGCATAAATTCACCCAGGATGTATTTTGTTAAGCTTTGAAAATATATTCAATAATTGCTAATGCGTAAAATATAAAAGCAATTAAATACCTTTGTTTTCTTCTTGTGACCAGTATTAATTACATTCTTCCATTTTCTCTAGTTAAAGTACCTCGTAATTTTCGCTTATTGGAAGAACTTGAAGAAGGTCAGAAAGGAGTAGGTGATGGTACAGTAAGCTGGGGCCTTGAAGATGATGAAGACATGACACTCACCAGATGGACAGGCATGATTATTGGGCCACCGAGGGTAAGTGTGGCAAGTTAAAAGACTTTTTGTTTGTTTGTAGGCAATACAAATTGCAAAAAGATAAAAGATTGCTTTGTCATAGCATAAAGAAATTAGTTAAAATTTAATGTATGAAGTTGTAGTAATATTACCTGTACTTGTTCTGTAACACTATATTCATGTTAAAATTCATCACATCCTGGCATGTTAGTAAGTATTTTGAGTCTGGCCTGCCCAAGTTGTATGTCTCTGTAACTGTGTAAGCCAGTTGTGATTTGAGACTTATTACCTGGAGTTATGATTATACTTGGTCCGTATTTCCATTATCACCACACATAATACCGGACAGTGATAATGTAGTAAACAGGGTAACTGTCTCTCCATGATTTACTGTATGTACCTGGTAATTTCAGTTGTGTAACAGTGACAGAATATTTTAAAATTTCACCAGTTTTATTAAATAATCTTTCAATGTAGCATTGTATGCAGTCCACTTGAATCATGCCTAAAGACCAGGCAGTTATTAGTTACCCCGACAGGATAAAATGTATAAATAAAGTTTATATCCTTCTGACCTTTGAAGTTCTGTAGAATCTCATTTACAACAATACAACCTGCAAAAGAAATACAGGCATACCTCTGAGATATCGTGGGTTCAGTTCCAGGCCACTGCAATAAAGCAAATATCGCAATAAAGCAAATATCACAATAAAGCAAGTCACAGTAATTTTTTGGTTTCCCAGTGCATGTCAAAGTTATGTTTATACTATACTGTAGTCTATTAAGTGTGCAATAGCATTATGTCTAAAAAACAATGTACATACCTTGGTTCAACAATACTTTATTGCCAAAAAAATGCTAAGCGTCATCTGAGCCTTTAGCAAGTCGTAATCTTTTTGCTGATGAAGGGTCTTGCCTTGATGTTGATGGCTGCTGACTTATCAGGGTGGCGGTTGCTGAAGGTTGGGGTGGCTGTTGCAGTTTCTTAAAATGAGAAAACAATGAATTTTGCCACATTGATTGACTCTTCCTTTCACAAATGATTTCTCTGTAGCATGCGATGCTGTTTGATAGCATTTTACCCACAATAGAACTTCTTTCAAAATGGGAGTCAATGCTCTCAAACCCTGCTGCTGCTTTATCAACTAGGTTTATGTAATATTCTAAATCCTTTGTGAAAATTGTTGAAATGACAACAGCATCTTCACCAGGAGTAGATTCCATCTCAAGAAACTGCTTTCTTTGCTCATCCATAAGTAGCAACTCCTCATCTGTTAAAGTTTTATCTTGAGGTTGCAGCAGTTCAGTCACATCTTCAGGCTCCACTTCTAATTCTAGTTTTCTTGCTGTTTCCACCACATCTGCAGTTACTTTCTCCACTGAAGTCTTGAACCTCTCAAAGTCATCCATGAGGATTGGAATCAGCTTCTTCCAAACTCCTGTAAATGTTGATATTTTGACCTCCTCCCATGAATTGCAAATGTTCTTAACAGCATCTAGAATGGTGAATCCTTTCCAGAAGATTTTCAATTTACTCTGCCCAGATCCATCAGAGGAATCACTTTCTATGGCAGCTATAGCCTTACAAAATGTATTTCTTAAATAATAAGACTTGAAATCTGAAATTACTCCTGGCTGCAGAATGGATGTTGTGTTAGCAGACATGAAGACAACATTAATCTCATTGTGTCCATCAGAGCTCTTGGGTGACCAGGTGCATTTTCAATAAGCAGTAATATTTTGAAAGGAATCTTTTTTTCTGAGCAGTAGGTCTCAACAGTGGGCTTAAAATATTCAGTAAACCACATTGTAAACAGATGTGCTGTCATCCAGGCTTTGTTGTTCCATTTATAGAGCACAGGCAGAGTATATGTATCATAATTCTTAAGGGCCCTAGGACTTTTGGAATGGTAAATGAGCACTGGCTTCAACTTAAAATCACCAGCTGCATTAGCCCTTAACAAGATAGCCTGTTCTTTGAAGCTGTGAAGCCAGGCATTGACTTCTCTCTAGCTGTGAAAGTCCTAGATGGCATCTTCTTCCAGTGTCAGGCTGTTTTGTCTACACTGAAAATCTGTTGTTTAGTGTAGCCACATGCATCAACTATCTTAGTTAGGTCTTCTGGATAACTTGCTGCAGCTTCTACATCAGCACTTGCTGCTTCACTCTGCACTTTTATGTTGTGAAGATGGCTTCTTTCCTTAAACCTCATGAACCAACCTCTGCTAGCTTCAGACTTTTCTTCTGCAGCTTCCTCACCTCTCTCAGCCTTCATAGAATTGAAGAGAGTTAGGGCTGGATTAGGCTTCAGCTTAAGGGAATGTTGTGGCCGGTTTGATCTTCTGTCCAGACTACTAAAACTTTCTCCATATCAGCAATAAGGCTGTTTCGCTTTCTTATCATTCGTGTGTTCACTGGAGTAGCACTTTTAGTTTCCTTCAGGAACTTTTCCTTTGCATTCACAACTTGGCTACTGTTTGGCGCAAGAGGCCTAGCTTTCGGCCTATCTCAGCTTCTGACGTGCCTTCCTCACTAAGCTTAATCATTTCTAGCAGTCATTTCTAGTTTTTGATTTAAAGTGAGAGATGTGTGACTCTTCCTTTCACTTAAACACTTAGAGGCCATTGTAGGGTTATTAATTGGCCTAATTTCAGTATTGTTGTGTCTCATGGAATAGGGAGGCCTGAGGAGAGGGACAGAGATGGGGGAATGGCCAGTCGGTGGAGCAGTCAGAACATGCACAGCACTTATAAGTCCACTATGTATATGGGTGCAGTTTGTGGCACCCCAAAACAATTGCAATAGTAACATTAAAGATCACTGATCACAGATCACTGTAACAGATATAATGAGAATGAAAAAGTTTGAAATATTGCGAGAATTACCAAAATGTGACACAGAGACACGAAGCAAGCACGTGCTGTTGGAAAAATGGCACCGATAGACTTGCTCGGCCCAGGGTTGCCACAAACCTTCAATTTGTAAGGACCGCAATATCTGTGAAGTGCAATAAATCGAGGTTCAGTAAAATGAGGCATGTCTGTAATCATCTCTAGTGTCACCTGCAAAGATAGGAATGGATATATCATTGCTTGAGTAGTAACTTTTGTGCAATCATTCTCATGAGTTACAATATGATACAGGAGATCGCTATGTAAATGCAGACTTTAAATGACTGTACTTCAAGTAACATATTGTAACAAGTTACCGTATGTGTCTCACTGCATATGTGAGATTGCTGTCTTGTGCGTCTTTCCATGCTGGAGGGCGTGTAATAAAGACAAGAATTGAAATCAGAAATTGGCCTCAGTAAAGATAATGTTGTCTCCTGCCAGTTCTATTGCCAGTGTAGTTCAAGCTCCTTTTGGAAGTCAAAATTAGCTGTAACTTGCAGCAGACTCTTTTGAATGTCTCCATAATTGTGTGGTGCTCTTAATATTTAGATGCACTTGAGAGAGGACCAATTTAAAATATAGACACGACAGTATGCTTTGGATACTAGCTTCCATAGAATCAAAGTGTTTGAGTATGTTTTAAACAAAGTTTGTAGTCTTACGGTTTTTGAGAACTTGCAAATGTGAGCTAGTTAGAATAGATCTCCCTGACTTTCTGAACAGCCTCTAGTATATAGTACTTTATAGCTACAGTAAATATATATAGCTCTACCAAGTAGTTGTTAACATTTGGGAAAAGCATCTTAGGCAGACACCCATCAGAGTTGCGTGTTAGAATTTCACTGCCTGGTATAGGGAAGAATTGTAGGTGGTCATGCAATGTGATCTTGGAAATGAAAGAATAACTGCCCTCCCAACATGTCCTGGCATTTGAGGGAGATACGTGCTTACTCTACGTTTTTTGCACAGTGATAAAATGGTTCATTATTCCAACATCTAAATGATCATAATTTGGGTCATTGAAGTTAACTCTCCCCAAAATAGTGAGTACTTATATTTTTATTAGTTATTTTTTCTGGACTTGGTGCAAATTTAGATGGATTCTCTGAGAAATGTGATGTTCACAGCTTGAAGTTTTACTCACTGCCCCAAGAACTGGAAATCTGGAGAGCCAGATGACAGCAAAGGAACATGTAGATGTCAGTCACCAAGTGTCTGTGTCTGGTTTCTGATTTGACCTAAAGCAGACTCCTACCACATCTTTGGAGAAGATTTGTGGGAATCCCATGCCTGTTTGTTTGGTTTTTTTTGTTTTTATTTTTATTTTTTTAAAGCTATCATTTTCCATGTATTTTCTTTATGAAAGGGTGCAGGCAAGTAATATCCTAGGCCATTTCAGAGCTTGAAGAATGGTCTTGCTGATAGTGGAATTAAAACTTGTGGAGGCAGTCAAAATAGGATTTTTGTGTTGTCGATGTTGAGCTGTTCTGTCGCAAAAAGCTTGTGTGATTGGCAGTCTCAGTATAGACTGGAATAGTAGATATAACTAAGGAATTTGACTGGGTTGTGTTGAAATACTGTGGAAGTTTCCCATTCAGGATCTTGCTGTACAGTCTGGTTTGAACCACTGCAATTGCTTCTTCTCTATATATAACTCTTTAAAAGGTATACTTGTATTGTGTGAGACACTTCAAATGCTTTTAAATTGCGTTAGTCTACAATAAGCAGACTTACTTGCCAATAGGTAGAAACTGGAATTCAAATATTTGTTTTCCAGTGCACAATAATTTGTGCATGCAAAAATAGCTGTGATTGTCAGCTGTGATGATATAAAGTGAAAGACCACCAGTTCCCAAGCCAGTGATAGTACCTCGATGAGAAGAATTCCATTTCCAGTTTCAGGGTTTGTAGGAGGTGGGAGATTTGGGAATTGGTTATGTAGACAGTGTGCAGCCTGGCAGAAGGTGGAGGAAGCTGCTAATACTGTCCAGAGCATGAAGTTCTTCACATACGTGGTTTCCCAAGAGCTGTGCAAACAATGTACTGACAAGTTTTTCTTGCTTTGTTTGCAGGGTGAACCAACAGAAAGGGAGAGGTGAAGATTTGTTTTGGTTTAAAAGAAATATTTTTCTGACCCTGAAATTGACCCTTTTTTGGCTTTTTGGGGAGGGGGTGGCAGAGGTACTTGTTTTAGAGTAAGCGGGGGAGTGGGAAAACAGACTAAAATTGAGATGCTACGTGGATAGGAATCCCTATTCCTATAAGAGTGAGTGCCATTCTTACGATTTTTCAGACTACTGAGCAGGGAATATACATTCTGTCCTTTTTCCTCTGTAACTTGACAGCACCCTAAGGAAGTGTGTGTTTTTGTCTGGTTAAATAGCCAGAATTGTTCTATATTCTTGCTGTAGTGGAGGCTGTTATCTGTAATGGGACATGGTTACTTTCATTGGGCCTTCAGCTTTTAGTGGGAAAAAATTAGGAGAAAACATCTTTGGTTAGGAAAGACTAACCAAAGATATTCTGCTTCTTAAGAATTGTTTGGTAGCTTTATCTGTCTAGTAGTTTCTGTGATAGTGAAGCTTTTTAGAAAGCTTCAGTCTTTTAATAGAAGGTTATTACGAATAACCTAAGAAATGGTGATTTCATAGCTTCAGGTCAGTCTGGACTTGATTGAAATTTTTAGATGGTCTCAGGTATCAAGACAATACAACTTTCTCCTGGCACTGAATATTAAAGGCCTATCCCTGATGACACTCAGTGTTTTAGTGACCTTTAGTACTTTTAACTAAGGAATGCTAGTGGTAAAGTAGCAATCTTAGCACAGATGTACTGCTCCAAGGGTTTCTTTATACATTCCATAATGAAAAATCTTGGAAAGAAGTGATGGACAATTTTACGTGCAGATAAAAGCTTCCCCTTGTTTCTTTCTGATCCAGCTGGTGTTCAAGCTTTGTGGCTTCCCAAGATTGTGTGTCACAGTTAGGATGCTTCAGTAGTCTGATTTCCACTCTGCCTTTTAACTGACCACAAAGTGAACTGCTCCTTGATAAATAGACTGTGTGGCTGATACTTCTACTTTGAGAGACTGATAGCTGGCTGATGCAGAGCCACTTAAAGTTGGTACTTCTGGGAAGTCTTGAGACATGTTGCTACTATGGGTTCATAGTAGCTTTTTCTGTTGTGCTACTGGAAAGAGGTATTTAAACTGGTTTGGGCTTCCTTCCTTTTGGAGTACAAAGGCGTGTGCATTGGTGACCAAGAGAGCCACAAACACTTTCTTACTATGTATAGTCTACTTGACAAGATTAAAAACAAAATGGTAGCACTGTATTAATTTCTACTTGGTCTTTCTCAAAATATATTTTCACTTTGAAACAGTTAAAAGAATGATCTGTTCCATGGTCACTTTGGAGTGAGGTCTTCTGTGAACTAACCGTCATTTAGTTCTACTCTGCAAAGTGTATAAATCCTCTAATAAACTAAACTTTTAATTATCATTGTTGATTTTCTTCCTCTCTGAAGCATTTCCTTGCTTAGAAATCCTCAACTGGGAAGTCTTGGAGATCTTCTGGAGTTCTCATTACATCTAGAATATTTTTTTTGCTAATACTGTTCTCATCTTGTTCTTGATTGTGTCTTAACTGTTGGGTTGTTTGCATATTTATCTTTCCTTGTTCCTGACTTTTTTGCAGTATTAGATATTTTTGTGAGGGAAAGAGATAATTTTCCTAATGATCATTGATCCTCCCCTCAGCACCCTACTGTGCCAAAGTTGATTTGGGAATGCAAATGTGTAGGAGGGATAAGAGTAAATATGAATTAAAAAAAAAAAGTTTTCTGTTAACTTCTTTATGGTAATGTTGTTGTCTTAAGAAGTAATGTAATTTGTACATAGTCATTAGGTAATCCAGATAACCAAAACAGTGGAATATCAATCTGTAATCCAAGACCATGAACTGATACATAATATGAACAGATTTATAATTATCTCATATTTTTCATCTTTATTGCTCCTGCCTTTGCTTTGTTTTTTTAAATATTCAACTTTCAGTAAGATGCATTAGTCTGTCTTTTTGCTTTCTAGACAAACTATGAAAACAGAATATACAGTCTGAAAGTAGAGTGTGGACCTAAATATCCAGAAGCACCTCCAACAGTTAGATTTGTAACTAAAATTA
This sequence comes from Dromaius novaehollandiae, assembly GCF_036370855.1. Taxonomy (NCBI): domain Eukaryota; kingdom Metazoa; phylum Chordata; class Aves; order Casuariiformes; family Dromaiidae; genus Dromaius; species Dromaius novaehollandiae. Next base: position 138,656,410 of record NC_088099.1, on the reverse strand, counting down.
ATATGAATGGAATAAATAATTCCAATGGAATGGTAAGTTGAAATGGTAAGACCAACCACCTTGTTAATCTGTACTATGAATTTTAACTGGGGAAAAGCCCAGGTGAGGAAATGCATGTTGGACAGAGATTTCATATTTAAATTTTGCAACATAGATACTTGGTTTGAATCAGATTTTCATTGCGTACTACATACATTCAAATCTTTAGGTATTTATAATAAACCAGTGGCTTCTCAGTCAGGTCTCAAGACCTGATACGCATTATTTACAGTATTGAAACACTTTTCAACTTCATTTAAAAAAAAAAAGCTTTTAGTTTTGCACAGAATAAAATGACTGTTTAAGCCATGTGTAGGTATTTCTCCTTATAAAAAGGAGATTAGATTCAAATAGGAACAGGAGTACTGTATTGGTCAAGACCATTACTTTATTTAGGCAGTAAAGGTTGTTTCAGTATCTGAATTTTATTTGATGTTTTCATTAATTACAAATAGAGGTTATTCTGCCTCATCCTCACTACTTTAGATGTAATAACTCCCCTGTAATGAACCAATGTACTTAGATTCTTGTTTTCTTTGTACTGGGTTTATTCAAATATGAGATGATTTTGAGCTTCTGTCTTAAGGTATGTTAATATAGATGGTAATCGCTCTCATTTTAAAGATCCATTTGCAATAAGTTACTTTGACTTACCTCGTGCTTAGTGTGGGATGAGTGCATTAAGGTAAGCAATGACAGCAGCTCAAGCAACAGTCTGTTATTCATTGTATACTCTTATCCTGTGAATAACTCTGAGGTACCTTGGATCTCGGTGGAAAAGGGATAAGCTATCTTGCATTTGCAATGATACATGTGCGTATGAACAGGAAACAACAATTTATCACCCTGATATCTATGTGTATCTTTGTCTCCAATGAATGCCAAGTAATTGGGTTAAGGTAATATTTAGAGATGAGTCAGAGATCATCTTTAGATTTGAAATAGTTTAAAAGATTCAGAAGAAAGTTTGACTTGCATTTGAGTAATTATAATACTGACATGTGAAACTTAAGTATCTGAAAGAGTGTAGCAGAGAGAGAAATTCTTAGGCATTCATTTGAGCTCTCATAGGTGGTAAAATAGTGTGCTGATTGGACATCCAAAGCCAGGGCACTGACATTTCAGAAATAGGTTAAAATTAATTTGAAAGAACTTCTGGCATAGCCACCAACTTAGCTCTACCTGAAAATCTTAATACAGTTGTTATCTGTAAATCAGCTGTTGTCCTTTTTCCAAACTGTGGATGGTTATCTAGGTATATATGTTCATTAAAAGGTTGTGACTAGGCAAAGTTGCCAATTTGGAATGCAGCAGAGCTTTTTATATCTTTGTAATATTATTTTGATACCTCCTCCTAGAAACATGTATTATTCTGATTCAGTGAACAAATATGCTCTGATGCCTTCATCTGTGCATGCCTGAGAAAATGAATGTTGGTTTCGGAGCAGAATCTTAGACCTGCAGAGCCTGAAAACTCAGGTTTACCAACTCAGTTGGCTTGGAGCTTTTCTTGTGAGAAGTCTGCTCAGGGATAGATAGGGCGGTTTTAAAAGCACTGGTTGAAATCCAGGTCTCTCTACAGGAAAAGTTTGATTCTAATAAATTCATAAGTTTATACCAAATCTTCCTTGCATTGTTCCCTCAATATTTCTATGAACTAGTATATCTTATGAAGGAATTGCTATGCAAATGCATAATTTTTTAATGGATTTCAGTAAGATTAGATTGAATTGTTAATGAAAACAGTTTTCAGAACTAAACAACTTAAAACTCATTCGTTATTTAATTTTTAACGTCTCCATCGTCCTGGTATCTTGCATTTTAGCTTATTTTGCCACTGTGTTTATTAGAGTTGTGCCAAATCTGTCAGATAAACTAGGACATATTTTACAAATCAGAGCACAGAACTGGGATTCGGTTGACTGAGTTTGGCTTTGCCCAGACCAGCTTTTTCAGCTTTGGATAAATAAATTAATACCTGTGTTTCCATAACTGTAAACTAGGTTAAAAACGTGTTACGAGAATTAGCTGAATACCCGTTAATATTATAAAATTCAGCCATGTAGTCTATAGTCCTGTAGACTGTATGTTAATTTAACTGAAAATAAAGGTACGAGTACAAGTGTAGGATCTGTTTAAGAATCACTAGTTCAGTAAATGCTATCTAATGACAAAATCCACATGCTGGATTAATGTAATGTATTCATATATTTAACCTAGCAAGTGAATTAGTCTTTATTTTCCAGAGGTTCTAAGTATGATGAGCACTCAATTCTCTAGGATTTTCCTCTAAAGTATTTTTTTCATTATTTAAATACTGTTTGTGAATGACTACTTTAGAGAGTAATATACTTAGGATTTTATTTTCTTGAATCTGAAACTAATTGCAGTTTTCATTTTCAGTCATTTAAGAATATGTTTTAAAAATCAGGGTTTAGATAAAAAATGTTTTATTTATAGTGAGAGTACTGATTATAGTATGTCACATATTTAAATAGTTTTTCATTTAACTTCTTTTTAAATCTAGCTTTAGGAAAATTCTGCTAGAACCAGATATATTTTTAGAAGTAAAAATGGGGTCCATCTGCATTAGGTCTGTTCGTGTATAATGTACACATCTGCTCCAAAATGGTGGAAGGCAAAACATAAAATGTGGATGTTTTGTGGATGAAAAAACTGGAAGACAAAATAACCCATATTTCTGAAAAGGTGATTGCAAAATCAGAACTTGCACCCAGGTCTCATGAGGCATATGCTGTTGTCTTAACCACAGCCTCAGATTATTCTCCTGAAACACTCCTGAACTTCTCTGCAACATTTCGCATTGCTGCTCCCTCTTTTATAAGTTCTTTCTTGTTTCTTCCAAGCTGCTCTCTCACTTTCTGATTGTGTTCCATATAATGGATCATAACTGCTTACCAGGGTTGTTGCATTCCTTGAACAGTTGGAGGCAAGAAGCAGAAACTCTCCCAACCGTGCTTCTGCACCCTGTTTTTGGCATATGGGCAGCTTTTGATCACAGTGGTTATAGATGTCATGAAAAAAGTCGGTGACTTGCAGAAAAGGAAGAGGCTTGAGTTTAACAACAACACAGATTTTATGTTGTAGCAGTATTATCACGTTACTCAAGACATTTAGAACATTGTTAAGGAACACATTACAGAAGATGCGTGCCAGTAACACCGCTTCGAAGAAAAGTATAGCCCCCAGTGTGAGTTTAGAGGATGATGATTTCCGTTGAGTTGGCATGTGAATGATGGAGAGGGGAGATGGATGTGCACCAGAGTCAACTTTGATCGAAAGAAAGTAGTCTCAAACTGCTTCACTGGCAGTGGTACTCAACCTTTTTAACTTGCAAGTCCCTTCACATTCTGCCTGAAAACTGCAGGTCTGTGTAATGAATTTATCCTTATTGACCATGACAGGTTTATTGATTTACTGACTTTTTGTTTGATTATTTTGAGAAGAGATTGTTGCTTGTAAATAACTCTTTCATCAAGAGCTTATCTCCAGGGATCTCAGAGATCACTGGTTGAAAAATATTTAGTGTAGAAAAAGAGCGGGGTTACTTTAGGAGTGTTTACGTCAAGAGACCAATTCTAGGTGTTCTGAATCAGACTGCTTAAGTGCCTTTCTCCTTCAGTCTGCTGGTTAGCTTCTGTGTTTGCTTGCTTTGCAATTTGCATATACAGCTACTGCTTCTGTATACAGAATTAGGTTACTAATTTCAGAAAAGCTAGTCAAGGTATGTAAGTAGGGCTGGGCAAAATGCTTTTCTGTGCTAATGGTGTTACTGTTGTAAAATTCTGTTTAAATTATCATTCTTAATGCAGTGGGGTCTTTTCTCTTGAAGACTTATGTATCATATGCTGATAAAACACAGGTTGTGTTCTGACATGGTATTTATTTTCCCATGGTCTTCTGAGGATGCTGGATTTTTGCATCTGTGAGAGCACTCTGCAGCAGTCTGCTTGCAGGATTTGCAATCACTGTTGTTCATTTAAATACCATTTACAGCTGTTTCTTTTAAATTCGGTTGCAACTGTCAACTGTAAGTCTTTAAGCTGTGGTCCAGTTATTTATTGGAATATGTTTATAGTAGATTTAAGCAGTTTGCTGCTACTTAAAGTTAAGATACTGGGATCATTATAAACACTGAACACAGCGTTTTGTGAAATTATTTGGTTAGGTTTCAATTTTGTGGAAAAATTCATGCATTATACATATTGTTGCTCTTGCTATTGTTTAAGGAATTACAATGTACCACCAGAATAAAATAGTCTTGAGGCTGCAGTTTTGAGCTTTATTAACTTCTATGTGATCTTGAAAATCCTCCTCCTATATACCAGAATGCATACCTCTAATATTAGCTAGATGCTTTGGTTTGAACATTACATAGTTTGTGTAGCCCTTCCAAGTATCTTAGCATTGTTCTTCATGAGGTAAATTTATTGTGTACTGTCTACGTTGGAAATAACTTCTGTAATGCAGAGAATAAAACCTGAGCCAAAATCTTTACTCAAAACATTCATAACATTGATAAACAGATTTTACAGTCTGTTTGCTGCTACAAGTTCCCAGTCAAGAGCTACTTTTTATCCTGGAGGAGCCTGGAGTTACCAACTCTTATGTTCCTACTTAGCCCGTGTATGTAGAATTGCACTGTTTAAACAGCACTGGTTTAAACCTAGTTTAAACAACACTAAGTAAGTGCTTTAACTGAGGCTGATTCTCCAATCTTGAGAGAGCCTACAAAGGTGAAGTTGAGGAGAAGTGAAGAAAAGGAAGATGGTATGGAAGCAGAATTGCCAGACCAAAGACAGACTTTTGTTTTGGGAGTCCCACAGCAACTGCCTTTCCAGCTATTTTTTGCTGAGCCTGTCTTTATCTGAACTAATAATTATATTAAGTTTTCTTCCTCAAAGCTACTGAAATCTAAACTCATCTTTTGTTCTTATCTTTGCTAATCTATCCAGTCTTCCTTTAAAACAGTTAATTATCACATGGACTTCCACCCTCTTTCCCCCACCCTGCCCCACCAAGTGCACGTGTCTTTCCTGGTTGGGGATCCTCTGTTGCAAGTATTATATGGCCCTTGACCTGTAGTGTCTTTTCCTTCTATTTTACTTAGGTTATTGACTTCTTGGCAGTCCAGTGACATGTGCTGTGATCTCTCCTCAGCTACTTCAGTAGACAGTGTTGTGACTCAGACTAACATGAAAGTTGTTTAAATTGCTGATCTGTGCTGACAGGCTTTATACTAAAGCATTCATGAAGCAGTTGTGTTTTGTTCCATTTTTGCTTAAATATAAGGTGGGCTTATGTCAGGTGGGCTGCAGAGAAGTATTAACAAGTTAGGGGGAAGGGGAGAAATAAGAAATAACCACTTAAACAGCTGCAGCTGCATGCCAAGTGGATATATGATCTGAGCCCTTGTTTCTTCTGTTCCCATGCTGCTTACCACTGTGCAAATTTTCTTCCTTTTTGTAGGACCCCCCCCCCCCCCGCAGAGAAAAATGATGGTGTCATGCATTTCTTGCTGCATTCTCTATATAGAGTATAGTTTTGAATAGTGTGATATCCACTATTCTAATTTTGAAATGAATTCATGTTGCTAGTTTTGTAGGTCTGGGTGGCTGGACAGAAACTCTGGAGAGTCCTTCTTTAACCTCTCTGGGAGGACTGGGGAGGAAGGGTCTGTAAGAGATCTTGGTACCTCAGAACAGAGTTCTGGCTGAATAGATGTCTTACTCAAGCTGCTACTTTGGTAGTACAGGAAACCTCTTATCAGAGTTTCCCTTTTTCTCCCTGGTGGTTTTGTTTAATAGTCTGCTCTCTAAGAAAAGAGAAGCTGTTTTCCAGTTACAAAGATTATTCTCTCTTGATACTGCCCCTTTATCTGCCATATTAGACCAAATACTCCTTTAAAAAAAGAAGAGGAAAAAGTCTAGCAGTTACAGAGGTGATCTGAGCAGCATTACTTTCAAAACCTTTCTCTACAAGCTTACATGCTTGCATGCTTATTTTAAGTAGGCATGATCTTGCTGCATAATACAGCTTTCCTCTCCGTGCTCTTTTTCTTCCTAACTTATTAATGTTTGGAATAACTATTAAGTAATCTTACTGCCTTACGCTGTGCTTTGGTGATATGCTGTCCTTGGCAGTTGTACTGAGTTTAAGGAGTTCCCGATTCTGAGCAGGGGAGTGTCATTATTTGTATGAACCTGAACTCTGTTCTGAAGTACCAAGATCTCTTACAGACCCTTCCTCTCCATTTGCCCTAGAGAAGTTAAAGGAGGACTCTTCAGAGTTTCTGTCCAACTGTGAACTGGATCAAGGATCCTGCTTAAGCACTTTCTTCCGTATGTGTTTTTCAGTTGGATGGATTCTCCCATTCAGGTCAGAATGTAGCCCCACGAACATTTCAGGGCTTAGCTGAGAAGGTGATAAGCAGCAGGCACTGATGCAGGAACAAGTGCCCCGTGAGAGGGACCAGAAGTTTCTTAAACTAGTATTGCCATTGAAGCCAGCATATGGTTAAACCTTGGCCTCAGTTTTCTCCAACAAAAATGTTTAGTCTTATCTTCTGGTGTTCTGAAACTAGACAGTCTCAATTTGAACAATGTAGAAATAAAACTTCAGTGGTAACATTCTTTTTTCTGATTCCAGTGTTTATTTTTTTTCCTGTTTGCCCTAATTAAAATGGGAAAATAAAGTTCTCAGTGTTTTATGCTGTCTAAATGATAAAGCAGTGATTTCCAACATTTACAACTATGTGGGCTGCCACATTACTCTGCCAGTGGAGTTCAGTAGTATGTGATAGCTGTTTACGAGGGCCTTCTGTGCAGTTGCACAGATGTATGCTCCTATGTGTTAAGATGCTTCTTGCTGGGGCTGGGTGGCTGCTGACAAAACAGTTCCCAAGCTGACTGTCAAATGCTGACTTGCCTATGGAAACCTCCATGTTATATTGTGAATTGTGTGAATTGTCCCACAAGTCCCATAAATGAACAGGCGAAGTCCTGTGTCTTTTCCTTTCAGTTCCTCTTCAAACTGATATTGTTTGGACTCTTGTGTGACCAGATCTTTTAAAGAACTGAGAAAACCCCAGTGTATGTATTGACATATTAAAATAAGGTGGGGGGGGTTGTTTGCCTAATTTAAAGCGAATTAATAAAAATAATTTTTTTTAAAAATGTGGCCACGGTTTTGCAGTAGACTATTGAATTCCTGTTCTCCCCCCCCCCACCTTTCCTTCACACTAATGTTAATATCAGCATAGATGGAGGGGTCCAGCTGTATGGATTTTATTGCAGAGTATCTGTATCTGTATGTAAATATATGACTGTTTTTCTAAAAGTATTTTATGAACATAGGGACTATATTTATGCCACAGGGAAAGTGTCGGGGGATGCTTTGAATCTTTATTAGAAAAAAGGAAATTATTTATGTAGAAATTTGGTATTTCATGGTAACTTAATTTCCTTATAACTCCCTCTTCTTTTTTCCAGGTGGATGCACGGAGCATACCAGTGTTAGCAAAATGGCAAAATTCTTATAGCATTAAAGTTGTACTTCAAGAGCTAAGACGTCTAATGATGTCCAAAGAAAATATGAAGCTTCCACAACCTCCAGAAGGACAAACTTACAACAATTAATTTTAGCTGATTCTCAAACTTCTGTCTTAAAACAGCAACCTTCTACTCATGTTAATGTCTTGATTAAATCTCACAATGCAAACACCCACACATTAAAAGAATTTCAGCTGGTATACATGACCTGGACATTTGTAAGAATATATATAAATATATGTATGCCCAATATGTTTTCAGGCACTATGGGAGAAAAAGGCAGCACAATTATTTTTTTCTCTTATCAAGGCACTGTCATTTAAGCATAAGCCTGAAATAGCCTAAAATTGGAGTTCAGGTTTTACAAGATGAAAGCATGACGGAAAGTGTCAGATTGCTGTGGAATAATATATGTTTCTGAAAATAATCTCTTGAGAAGGCAAAATATAAATGGCATGCTTTATCCATCTTGCTTAGTAAAAGAGCTGCAATTAAATTTGTTTTAAAGTAGCAGGTACAGTGAATACCGTTGCTCATCTTGTTTAATTTTGCAAAGGTGTGGGTGCCGACTACTAGTAGTGTCACAAAGTATGTTCAGGATTGTTTTGATACCTGTATTTATAAAATGGGGGGATTAATTTCTGTTAAGCAGCTCCTGTGTGTTACATGTATCGGACATGGCAAATATTTGTTTACAGTCTTTGTTCTAATAAACCATGCATTTAAGTTTTAGTGAAACAAAGGAAATGTATGGATATGTGATTGAGATTAAAGTTAGTCTTAAAATGTAAATAAAATGTGGAAAGTGTCTGAGACTGTGCCATTTCTATAATAGCGATGTAATATATGTACAGTAAGTTGCAGAAGTAGTGGAAAGCCAAACATAATATTGCTGCTGGTTTTACATGCACCTTTTATTCTTACCACTTTTTGTATGCTCACTTTACTTGATAGATCAAGATATTTCGTTTGTTGCAGAGGAGTAAATTCTGTCATCTGCAGTACCACTTCTTTGGACAAACTTGCACTGTATAAAAAAAAGCCTCCCTCCTTCTTTCCCCCTAGATTCTTTTGAGAAATGAGCAAAACTCTTTCACTTGGCTTACTTGACCTCTGAGCAGTTTTCAGACCACATTGTTGAAATCTGTCCTGCTTCTCAGTCCTTTTTCTTTCTTTGGAAGCTGCTACTACCTTGATTCTTCTTTTCCTGCATCTTTCCCTCTTCTGCGTTTCTTTTCTCTTTTTTTTTCCCCCCTCCTGTGTCATTTTTGTCTTGTCTAAAATACATTAAAAAAAAAAAACTTCAGGATGCTTTAATAAAAAGTTACACCTGTGGTACAGGTCACATTTCCATCTGCATTGTATGCATCAGATGCCAGTATACCACTGTCTTAGTAGAACACTTTCTGCCTCTCCTGTGACTGTTGGTCTGTTTCTTTCCATACATTCTGTCTAGTGGGAACAATGGTTTTAATTCTGTTACTGATTTCTCATAAGAAAGTAGCTTATTCTGTCCTTTTGAAAATGAGTTTTTTTTTTCTTTTTTTGCTCTTGGAAAAATGCAAGCCTTTGTTCATTTCAATGAGAAAATGTAACATTGGGAGCGAGACAGCTATTTGGCATTCAGTTTTATTACTGGTTCTCTTGAAAAAGTGAGTATAATCAACTTTAAGTTGACTTTAAGTTTATTTAAGTTTAATATGTTTAAGTTAACTTTGAGTTTGATATGCTTCTGCGTATTTCTGATGTAAAGGACAATTCTTTAAAAGCAATAAACTAGGTGTTCTTTGGAAAGGTTTAATTAATATTTGTCAATTTACACTCTTTAGACAAATTGGGCACTTCCAGAATTGGTGGAATTGTAGCTGCTAGCTACCTCTTGTCTGTATTTATATAAAGTATCATCTGTGAAAGTTTGGCTGGAGTGCATTGCAACATTTTCCTACTTGATTTAATTTGAATGATTTTGATGCCATTAAATACTTTTTTCTTACGCTAACACTGCTAATCTATATTTAATCGATTAAACTAATGGAACTGTGCAGTTGAGATGTGAATTTTTTGGAAAATTTCAGCATAAACTTTTGAGAGAATGAGAAGTATCACTAGACTTATGTGATTGGTAACATAATTTAAGAGACCGACTTATTCATGGAGTATGGAAAATGACCGGTTGTTCACTTACTCATTTGTACCTGTACAAATCTTCATATCCAACTGTAAGCAGACACGTTTTGCAGAGGAAAAAAAAAAAAGTGGGGAGAGTTGACCTGAGCTCATACACCTGGATATGTAAGGTAAAGGATGACTGTAAAAATACTCCTGCAGTCAATTTAAGATGTTTTGGTTATTCATTTTGCTAACACAGGGAAAAAGTCTAAATATAATGTATAACGAAATTTTAAAATGTGCGGACTACTGTGTAAAGTTTAGAGCCTCCCCAAAACTCTTTTATTACCTAAAGAAGATTTCAAAACACAACTGCTTATTGTCCTCCAGACAAATCACGTTGTTTTACAAGTATCCATGTTAGATCAGCATTTACTTAGTAATTTGTTTCCTCATGTTTTTGTGATTTCTCTTGGATAACATTCTTAAAAGCCAGAATTTTAGTTTTCTTCTAAATAATTCACTTGTGTTATGTTCTGTTTAGCAGGATTTGAATTTGCTATTGTTAGCAGCTGTGTGTATTTTTTTCTCAAACTGTATTTGTATGTCTTGCAAAGTGTAACACCATTTTAAGCCAATCGTGTGAAGAGGAACGCTCAAAAGTTCTAAATATAACGTTCTTTCAAATTGTATTTGAAAAATCATATTGTGTTAGTGGTCTCAAACTGGCATTTAAACTAGCTTTGTGCTCTGAAGAGTTGCCAGAGTTCATGTGTTTTTGTTGTTTGGGGGTGGGACAAATTTACTATGAAACAAAAAGATGGTATGACTCAACCTTCATAAACCTTAAGATATGAACTATCCAATGGAAATATCCACATATTATAAATAATGTGCCTTACTTGTTTATAATGCAGTACATAAAATGATGCAAGTCATGTACCTTCCAGCTGTCTTGATAGCACTGATCTTCCTAGAAGCAATTGAAGTTGAGAATGCTTGACACCTGGTAAGATTAAGTCAAGAATAAATCCCTCAACTATTATTTAGAAATAGTTGCTTATTCTACACTCCTCCTAAATGTTTATTGTACTTGAAATAAAATTATAGTGAATCTTACTGAGTTAATCAACCATTACAATAAAAAAAATGCATAATTTAGACATTTTTAATTGGCTCTTTGATATGTATGTGAATTTGTGGAAATACATTATTTCCTATTTAGTAGCTTTTGGAACAGTTATTTTAATCAGGGCTTAAAAGTACTCATTGCAGCTACATGAAGCATCATGTAGCAGGCCACTTGATAGGTCTCCTAGGACAGAGGCAGGATATCTGAATATTACTTGCTTTTTTGTCTGGCCTCTGGTTGTTGAAAATTCAGCCAGACTGCCTCTGGTCTGGCTATAGTCTCAACTGCTAGAGAACAAGGAATAAACTAGTATTAAGCTAGTCTGAATACATGTTTTTGTACTAAAAGGATGACTTAAAAGAACCATTGGTTGTTTTTCTTTGTGCAAGTAAAATTCCAGGTAGAGAAGCAGTGGGACAAAACCCCATTTGTCAAACTCTTCTAAATAATGTATTCAAGACTTTTTGTGAAGCCTAGGAAAGTTTCTAAGATGGAGGGGTATTTCCTACTTAGTAAGACCTGATGAATGTCTCTTCCCCTCCTGCTTTAAAACAGTTGTTAGTGCATCTGTGGTGATGCCATGTAATGAAACAATTGTGGAAGATGTTTTTTCTTTCTTCCCTGTTTTGGTGATTGCCTTATTTCCCAGAACAGTGGGTAAATACCTTTTCTGTTGCAGACCATACTGTTTATGGGCTACTTTCATAGGAATGAGCATACTATTCATTGGTTAAAACAACAACTTTCTACATTACCATAGTGTTAATGTTGTTTGTAACAGTTTATATTAAATGGATTTGTACCTTCTGCTCTATTACTAAACAGTTGTAAATAAATATACGGTGAATTCAATCTATTAATTAAGTATCTTAAGCCTACTCTTAAGTAGCATTCTCTCATTTCAGTAGTTCTTTGAAGTTTTTCAATGTTAACCATTTTAAATAGTGATAAATATAAAAAGCCTTTTATTGTTTATACTGGTGCCAAACCATATAGACAGATAACGTAATGAATGATGTTGAGAAAATAAACAAATAACCATTGCTTAGGATCTCTTGATATAATGCATGTTTTCTATGCTAATTTATAACTTTTCACTATTTATTACAGAAGCAACCCAACCTTCTGCTTTTAATATATACAGTATGGCTAAAATGTAAACATGGTTTTATAATGTATAAACTATGCAGCTCACATTTTTTTTTAAAGCATATTGTGTATTTGTTAACTCAGAAATACTGAGGAAATGGGTATGCAGACATAAGCAAGGAGGAGGTTTTCACCAACTGCTTTGTGCTTATTCCCACTCTGTTTCCCAGTTCTTATTATGGATTTATAGGTGTGTTGATTTAGCCTGTTGGCTGTTTTCACTTTGCAGTAATGTTATGAAGAACATTGATAGAACTTTTCACACCTACAGGAAAGAAAAGGGGAAGGGGCATGGGGAAGGATTTGGGTTCCCTCTGTAATTTCAACTGACTAAAAATTCTTGTAAAAACCTGGTGGAGGTAAAGACATCCATTACTGACTTGAGAATAGACCATGAAAAGTTGGCTAGTATTTTTAAATTGTCATAGGAATAAAAGCTGTTAGCAATTAGGATGAACACTACTCAAAAAGTAGAACTGTGAAATTATGATGAGGATATGGAACAGGATATTCTCTGAGTTATCTAGGCAGTCTTCCCAGTGTCATGAAAAACATTAGGTTAAAATAGGAGAGAGGGTTCAGTCCTGCATCTGTCAATCATATTGAGAGATGAAGTAGTACTTACAGTTCCTTAAATTCATCCAGAAAGAGTGACTTAACTCAGTTCTATTCATCTCCTTTTTTGAAATAATATTCTTGTATTTTAAAATGTTAGAAGTTGTGGCAAAGTACAGTGGGATGAGATGATTATTTCTTTTAGTTTTAGGTATGCAAAACTTGTCACCTTTGAGGAACTGTATGAACCAAAACCATGGGAATATGTGATGTTGGCAGCTGACTGTTTAGTTTCTAGGCTAGCGTAAGTGGTTTGTCATACATGGTTATAAGTTTAAATGTATATATGCATTTAGAAGAGGCAGTGATAAGTTTATTAATGAGAAAAGTATATGCTAAAAACTGCTTGCTTTTGCTGCAAAATCAGAAGAGCTTTCTGTAACCCTGACCTCTGCCTTTGCTGGGCTACAATTTCGTCCATTATTTGTTTGCATGATTGGAGTGAAATTTCAGGATTGCGCGTTATTTCTGATCTTTTGGGCTTGAACTGTGGAACCTTCCACTTCTGAGAAATCTCTAAAATAACTCTTTGCTACGGGAAATTCATATTTTTAAGATTGGGGGAGACAGTCATAGTCGTCTTGATTTATGTTTTCTTAAACTTTTTCCTGTCTGTTTTATATAAAATTTTCTCTCTGTATGAAGATTTGCAGATTAAATTTATGATCTCATGTGGTAGTACTAACCTGCAACAGTATACTAGACTTGTTATGGTCTTCTCAGAAAATATTTCAAACAGCTGTGTGCTTACAGTCAGCATCAAATGTATGAGTCATTGCATTTATGGCAAAATTCTCATGCTAAGTTAGTGCTGTTTTTTTCCTTCTTTAAATGGTATAATAAGTACTGAAGTAATGTAAAATGAAAATTTGCAGCCATGATGTTTCTAGTTAGCAATGTTTTTATATTACTATCCAGTCACTATGATGATTATTTTTTCTTGAGCTGTCATTCAAATTGAGCATTAAACTTTCATTATTTAAAATCTTTGAGTGTCAACTCAATTAGTAGTGCAATGGTTCTGATCTTTAGAATGATGCTTTGATTAGAATATTACTTTGAAAGTTCTTCATTTTACTGTCTTCCTTTTAATCTGTTAAAATAATCTAAACTGCATATGCTCCTTACAATAGTAATTATTGCTTCTTAGCATTTCAGCTACATTTTTTTAACCTTCAGATTTGTTTGGAATTTTTGTACTATTCATTCAGTATAACAAAGTTAACTGTCAATCTCTAACACTTTACTATATTTTTGTGATATTATCATTCTATATTGGTGTGTTGATTAGTATTACAACAGAAGCCAACAAAGACAGTGCACTGCTTTACTTGACAGATGTGCAAAACACATACCCTGCACTAACAAGCCTGCAGCTGAAGGCAAGAGAACAGTGAGAGAGAAGTAATTAATACAGTTTAAGTATATATAACTCCCTATGCCATTTTACAAGATACATTATTCTCTGTCTGCGTAAAACTGGGATGCTAATTATTTGCCTGCTTTTCAAATGTCTGCTATTACACAGCTAAAATTACATTGTATGGTTGCCTAGATATAGGGGTGACTGGTAATTTGTAGCTAGGTTGGAGTGTTTTAAAACAATCGTATCGGGAACTATAGTTCTATTGTAGGCACCCTTATGTGCAATAGCTGGATTCTGTTTTATGTCTACTTTTGAGAGACAAGTGGCAAAATGTTCTGGTATTACATTCATGGTACACTGCTAATACTGTTTGGATGGCAGTTCTTGCTTGCTTTGGCTTGTAATTTAGCTATACCTATTTTTCATTTTCACAATATTGGTTGGGATTACTTCACCCCAGTTTTCTAAACGATAAAGAACACGTGCACATGTGTGCATATGCATACTCTCGCACTTGAAGTGCAACAAAGCATTTAGGCAAATGAAGCATTGTGGTGTTCCTTGTCCCCAGTTATTTGGGAGAGAAGCTAGATTAGCTAGTCCTAAACTTTGTGTTGGAATGGCCCGCTAGCAGTAGTCATTTGATAGCTGCATCTTGTCTATTCACTACGCCTCACCGGTAACTCGGAGCACCATGCAGCGGCGGTCCATTCATTTGTTGACCTCTAATTTTGAGGGAGCTGCCTTCTGGATCCTGGCTGGAGATGCCACAGCCTAGCCCAGCCTACATATCTTTACTGAGACACAGAGCCATGCTGGAGTCTGCCTACCTCTGTTCTTACTCTGCCTTCATTCTTGCTCAAGGAGTCCCGTGATCTGCATGGAAGCTACTTGGAAATGCAACAAGGAGCTCTGTGACTCGCAAGGTTTAAAACTTGAAAACAAAATTTTTCCCCAGTGTAATGTTTCACAGCTCTCTCCCAACTCTTCTTTAAGTCAAATTCAATTCATAACTCATATGCCCAAAGCATTATTAAGAGAAGTGTGTAGCTACAAGCTTTCTATAGTGACAAACAAAAAAAATAGACTCCCTCTCTCCCTCCTTGTCTCTAAAGGAGCAGTTTCCAATTAGGCTGTGATCCCTCTGAGGTAAAAACAGTTATAGGTAAGGCAAACCTCGTAGAAGCAGGTATCAAAATCAGAAATGAGTAGCAAACTTGGGAACTGATTCTGTAGCATTTCAGACCAACAGCTTTTGTCCTCTAGTGTTAGGGAATTTCATCCTCTAGTATTGCAAAAGTGTTTTTTCATCGTTGCCTATAGTCACCTGCATCTATAGCAAAATCTGAGCTGTTGAAGGTCATGCTTCAGCAGAGAGGTTCTTGCATGAGTTTTGGAGACGGAAATCTATTGCAGAGAGTAGCAATACAGTCCAGTCTTTTGCAAACTTTACAAGACTGATACATACCCTCCAAGAAACTTTCCAGAAGAAAGGTGAAAGCTCATGTTCAAGACTGATGGGGTGGTGGGGAAGGAAGCATATTTAACCATGACAGCCAAAGTGCATAGGTTTTGGGTCAAATTCTGGTGGAACAATTAAGCAGCATGTATTTCCAGCACAGGGATTTCTTGGACAGAATGCTTTTATAACTACTAATGATCTGAATTTGCCTTCTTCATCTAAGTATTCTAAAAATAACTATCTTTTCCATGGTAAAGGAGGAATATACTATAGCGTTTCATTGTAAAATAATGAATTTATGCCCTGTGAAGGTGTGCATACTATTTTGCAGGGCTTTGTCTAATCTCTGTAGTGCTGTCTCCACTGCAGGATGCAGACGTGCTCTCCTGTGGTCTCAAACGTTCTGTGCTTTTTGGTTTCTAGCCTGGATGTTTATGCAGTACAGAGGTACATAAACTGTATTTCAGATAAGCAAGCCTACTGGTAGCTTTACAGCTTTAAAGCTTTATAGTCAGCTTTAAGCTAACTACAGAGAAGTCTATGGGAGAAAAAATCAGTGGTCAAAGTTTGAAAACCATTTCTTACTCCATTTTGTTTTTTAAAACTTGAATGCATTAGTGGGTGTCTATAAGAATTTGCAGAACAGCTGAATAACTTCTGCGGTCATGTTGGATTAGAATCTGACTGCAAAGGAATTGTCAGCTGTAGTCGTCTCCTGGCCGCTGGGAACAGCAAAGGCAAAAGCTCATGTATGCTCTTATGAATGTTAATAGCAGTACTGTTTGAGGAAAAGCATAGCCATCTGTTTACATAACATCATAATGACATGAAATGAGGCATAACTGTGTTGTCTGTGCACGGTGTAGTTTAGCCTAACCCTAGACAAGTAGCCTTAAGGTATTCTGCATTGTTCAGTGGATTTTTGTATTTCTGTTTGTGCTGTAGGATATATAATACACATATCTAGCCACATACATCTGTATGCTCTAGCACAACTAGGAAAATGACATCGCACAAATTCCTGTGCCCAAGAAATGTGGGAATACACTAAATCTAGACCTCATTGTAGTCAAACTGCATATTGCTGAGTGAGGCAGTTTGGGGTTCTAGCCAGGATACATAGCTTGTTAGAAGGTCTCTTCAGGTTCCCGTTTTTCTTGACTGTTCACCTTTCTTGCTCCATTTTAAGCTTATAATAGAACTAGTTAAAAACAACTTCTGTGCATGCCCAAATTAGCAGTCTCGTTACAAAACATTTTTGTGCTTACACCCAAAAGTAAGGTCTAAACTTTTGTGTTTAATGAAGTGCTTATCTTATAGGTAAGAATAGATGAAAATCAGAACAGATTTATTCCTCCTTAATTCTCCTTTGACTAGCGTCTTAACTGGGAAAACAACTTTTCCACCTGTTCTGTCTTAACTGATCACACAATGTGTGCTTGTTGTCAGATAAATTTATCTTTGCCACCAAATTACATCCATAGGGAAGTTATTTCCCTACATCCTCCTAGATTTCGCCTAGACTATTTTTCTCCTCATCTTTCAGTCTTTCTCTTTTTCCCAGGCTGTGAGAGAGTTGCCAGGTCTTTGAAATTTGCACTGTTTGAGACCTCTAGAAGGAAATGCCTGATCAAGCTGGAAAAAAAAAACCAGTTATGGTCGAAGAAATTGGACTTAAGCCATTGCTATATCCTGGTCTAGAAGTGCCCTGCACAGAGATGTATTGTCTTGATAAGGTGTTTGGTTAAATTTGAAAAGTGTGACTAGTGGGCCGCAAGGAAATTTTCAGCATTGTAAAAACCATTGGTCCAAAAGGCTTGGCATCATATTAATAAACATAAATGCAATGTTGCTGTCAAATAAAAGACTGAAACTTGTGTCCCTCAGCTGATTTTCATTTGCCTCATAAGGCTCCTTTTTTTTTTTTTCTTCTCTTGCCATTTAGTGCTTATTAACTGACAAGCAGGATTTATTTATGTTTCTATATTATTTCAGGTTAGACTTTTTCAAATTGTTTCACTGTATAGTTAATAGCATCAGTAAATGGAGAGCAGCAGCAATCTCTTCCTCTATCCTTTCTTCAGTAACCAAAACCATGCCTTGGAGATGACAAACACACAGCATGTTACTGATCTCTCTTTACAGTAAGTATTTCACTTGCAACAGATCTTTTTCTACTTTGACTGGACTGCAAACTTGCAAATTACTTATTATACAGTATTACTGTAATGAATCTGGTAGTTTTTTTTCCTTCTATTCTAAAATGTTCCAGTGTGATTTAACAGAACAGAACAGAAACAATTTTTGCAATTTAAAATAAACGGATTTTATCTAAAAAGAAATTTGACAGTTGTGTAAATTCAAAGAAAATTGTGTTTGGGCAATCTTTTTCAGGGTGCCAAAATACCGATCCCAGTATTTATTGGGATTTTAGTATTTTAGTTGGAATATATGTATATAGTATGATTATATTAGTTGATCAAGATCTTTGGACAGCCCAAAGCACAGCAAGTGATCATCTCTTCAGAACAAACAAAGCTCTTACCACTTAAACTTCATTGTCTTCTGTATAGTCATTAAGGAAGAGTTGCACTAATCTTATTATAATAGCTACTTTAACATCTCTCAGTTCTTTGAATGGCTTCTTCACCAGAAAGCTCTAGCTCAGGCAAGTTTTCATTGCTTCAGCTGTGCTGGATCTATGCGTAGGCACAGCAAATCAAGCCCAAACACAAGCTAGCCAATCTCTGCATCACAGCTATGCTGTCCTCACGTGTTTTTTTTTTTTTTTTACCTTCTTTTTCTTTTCTTTTTTTTTTCCTTTCACAAGGGACTGATCTCCATGAGCTCACATCATTCTTGTCAGCACCCAAAAGATTCTTGGAGGCCTTGGTTATGTCATCACTTTTTTCCTGTAGGAGTTATGTGGAAAATGGCGAAGAGGAGATGTTAATAGTCGATGATGGGCCTGATTTGATTCATCCTCAGGATTTTAGGAAGCAAGCTAGCATCAATAGAAGCAGTCTGGCATATTATCGCTGCAAGGAGGAGGAGAGAGAACATCTCATAGCCCATGAGAGTTTGGATTATTTACCTTCACATAGTAAAGCTTATAAGAAGTGGCTACAAGAGAAAACATACAGGTAAACATAACTTAAGCAAATAAAATTATGTTACCTCTAAGCTATGAGTAATTTGGACAATCAAGGAGATGTCTGCAAACAGGAGAAATTAGGAAAATGCTGTTTGTTGTTTCTGTAAGTAGGAAAATACTTTCATGGAATGAAGAAGGGGCAAGTGGAAAAGTAATCCTTGATTCAAAGTATTTTTGAAAGTGCTTATGCCTCTGCTCTTGACAAGTTATTGGGTATACAGAAAATGTAACTCACTAAATACATATGACTTGAAGAGACTTTGTGGAGGTTTGGGGGAATGTTCTCTTAATAAGACTTTTCTTGAAATTCACTGGCTCTTAGTGTAATCTGCAGGAAAAATGTGTTGTTTGAATCTCAAAAATAGTATTTGGTAGGGTAGGTTTAGTCATAAATAGTACTAGAAATTATTAATACACAAATATTATTAGAGGTTTATGTTTAGGTAAGATCAAAATAGAGCTAAAGGTTTGCACATTTGTATGGTATGTGGTGTGTCAAGTGCATTAGTTGCAGTAGAAGAAAACAGGAACTGCTTTGAAACCACTATTCTGAGTACTTTAATGAATGTTTAATTAGTGACTTCACATAATAATTGAATTTTGAGATTGCATCAAAAAATCAGCACCTGAAAACAGATTGCACTGTTACTTATGTATTAAAAAAAGAAAAAGTAAACATGTTCCCTACCCAAATGGAAATGTCTTTCACCAAAAAGCTGAGTTTTGTGAGCATATATGTTTGTAAGTGATATTGCTAGAAAAAGCATCTTACTCATACAATCACAGTACTAATCAAAATGGCATAAAAATGGAACTTGTGTATTTGCGAGAGGAAGTGTGTCAAACAGTCCTGTGCTGTGGGCTGAAAGCTAACCATGTTTTCCCATTTGTAGAACAGAGTGGGATCGATGGCTGCTGATGGGACTAATTGGAATAGCAGTTGGGATGCTGGGGTTTTTGACTCATCAGATAATTGACTGTCTCATCAAATTGAAATGGGACCTGGTGGAAAATTACCTGAAGGTGAGCAAAAGAAAGACTGATCTCTTCTAAGTTTTTCTATTAGAAAATCCGGATTGTGAAGTTTTTAAACTGACTGCAAGTGCTGTCTACTTAGGTCGATGTGGATATTATATATCCTGTGGTTCTTTGTGCAGGCATGCTTTGGCGTCCTTTGCTAGGACTTAATCAGTATGATATCTGATGGTGTTCTTTTTATGAGGTTGATGAAGGCAGTCTTTAATGTACTGTGGCCTTCCTCTTCCCTGTTGTACATGTACGCAGTGAAAGGAGCATTAGACAGTATTGATGCCCAAGGGAAAGGATTAGGTTTCACTTAAACTCCTTAGTAAATGTAGACTCAATATCAGATTTGTTATTACTTTCCATATGTGAGGTAGCTATATTTTACTAATGCTATACATAGATTATTGTGAAATGAATGATTGGTCCTTGATGGGTGTCATCATCTCTGTGGTAATTGGGATGGTGGTGTTAAAAGTCACTGAACTGCTAAAGACCAATGTAAATGTTAAGGAATTTCTGCCCTTGACTGCTTGTTTCTCACATGTAGAGAGAGGCAGATGGTAAAATTTTAGCCTGGTATGGGATACCCGTGGTAGATAGTGTAAATACTGAGGAGCTTCTGGTGAGAAGGGTGCTCTGAGCTTTTGTTGCAGCTGACCCCTGACTAGGGAGGGTCAAGCACCCTTTCAGCCTGCGCTAGGGAGAGGCCAATGCAACTGCTGGGCCCAGATTGCTGAGGATGGTGTTTGTGTGCTCAGCAATGGCAGTGAGATGCTGCAGGGCATGGTGCTCAGCACCCACTGGACAGGTTGCCCCCGGCACTGCAGAGCCTTGGCCTAGGGCGAGCTCTTGAGGGAGGGTGCAGCTCTGCAGGGCTGGGGCTGGCACAGATGGGCTCCTTGCCAGCAGGAGGGGTGAGCTCCTTGTTGGATTAGATAATCCCCAGAAATGACCTTCAATTTCAGTGATTTTGTGAAATCAACGTAAAGGATTAGTGCTGCTGACAGTTTGCCAGCTGAAGGGCAGCTCTCAGTCACTTCATTGAAATGCAGGAATAGACTTAGTCTGTGGAAAAGGTGGAGGCTGAAAATATCAGAGGGAATATCTAAGAAATAGACATCCTTAGGTTTTTCAGGGAGATAGCATGATAATGCGCTTGGAGTCTTAGTTTCCTGAGGTTTCTCAAATAAAAGTGATGCATGTGTTTTTAATGAATATAATGAATATATATATGTAACAACATATATAAGAGTAACAGTTAATATATATGTGTGTGTATATATACACTAAAGTATAAATTAAAAAAAAGAATAAAGAAACCTCACTTCGACTCCAAGGCATCACAACAATCATCACATACACTGCAGGACCTGTTGTATTACAAAATTTGTCCTATTGTATCACATTAATACAGGGGGACAGCAGTCAAGCTCTCCCCAGTTCTGATATCAGCACAAACATATAGTTCCTGGCCTGCAAGACCTTCCCATTTAAATATCTCCTACAGCTGCAGGTGAACAAAATTCATTTTCTCTGCACTTTGCCTTTCTGTTTTTCTGCTCCGTGTGGCATACTTACAGAGAAAAGGCTTGATGAGAGGTGTCGGCAGGAAGGCTGCACTGGCCTGCTATAGCAATGTGACCTCAGAAGTGCAAGGGATGTGTTTGACGTGCACACACAATCACAGCTGAGCACTGTGGAACTCAGCAGAATATATGGGAGCTGAGGAGTTCTGGAGGCAGCATAGCTGTGGTCAACCCAAGCACAAACGAACAAACCAAAAACCCAAGGAGACTAAAATATGTTCTTAAATGTGAACAGGCATAGTATGAAAGATGTCCTTTTGGTTAAGATAAAGCAGGAAAGAGCTTACTTAGGTATATTTTGTCTATTAATAATAGCTGCAAATTCAAAAGATAATTACTGATGTAAGAGTCTGAAGCTTCCATTCAGGAAAATGTCACCTGAACACTCCATTTATGGTTTTCTTGTGTGTGTCCTTTAACTCTACTTCTGTCCTGAAACGGGCCTAGGCAAATAATGTATCCTTTATAATGTTTGTAGAGATGGACAAAAAATTGTGGAAGAAAACACGATTTCACTCTCTGAATGTCAGCATTTACCTCATTGTTACTCATTCCAGTTTTTTAAAGAATCTACACTGCTTGGTGTGTGGTTTTTTTTTTGTTTCCTGTGGTACACGTTCTAGCCACAGAAATCTATAGGACAAAAAAATTACATCCTGAATATTTCTTCATGTTCCATATCATTATATGCTGCTAAAAGACCATTAAAGAGCAAGCCATATACCTGGTATACCACAGCTGATGTAATAATCTCTTTGTAAATCGGACAGCATGGCAACTTCCACGTGACCTGGATGTGTGTACTGGGGTCTGGGCTGGCCATGATTCTTGTGTCTTCAAGCTCAGTGCTGGTAAGTGTTAAGTCTCCTACTCAACAAGCCTATAATGCTGTGATAAACCAAATCTATTGCTCTTCCAAATACTGTTTAATTCAGTATTCTATAAAAAAATCTATTTTACAACCTAACTGGAGAGGCCTTTTCTTGGCCTTCAGCCTGAAAGCTAAATTCTACTGCACATACCTTGTATAAAAGTGTCTGGGGTGAATTCAGTGGTGGTCGCTATGCAAGTTACACTTAACAGGTGGTGTTTATAAAATAAATATAAGTGGCAAACTGATGTAACTTGTGAAAACTTGGTGTTTGGAAGGGGCCTAAGCCAAAGACCACCAGTCCATATAAAAACTACTGTTGTTTTTTAGATTGATCTTTTAGCTGTGTTATGTGGCACTTACAACCCAGAACAGCACTTTTACTAGGCTGCAAGGTTAAAACATTGAGCCCTTCTGTCATTTACTATCCTGCTGTGTTCAATTTAATTATAAAAAGGTAATTAATGGTATAGGTGAAAAAAAAAGTGATTGTTTTACTGAACTTCCCCCCAAATCTAGCAAGAGTAAGAACAGGGAATCTGTTTGCTGTTATACAGATAATAATTGACCAGTTTTGAGCTATCTAAAGTCCGAATTGACTGAACAAAGGTTCACGCAGGCAGGTTCGCACACATGCCCTGCCCACAGATAATCTGCACCAAGACAAGAGGGTTGTTGGCTTCAGGAAACGGATCTCAAGGGGCTGGGGCTGGGGGCCCTCAGCACTGATTTTCTTCTCTCATCACTCCAAGCACGTGTATAGCCACACTGTTGGTGACTTGAATTTTTGCATGTAGCCATAAGTTCTGTGTGTGAAAATACAGTGCCTGTAAATTATGGGAGAGTTTGTGAATAGAGTAATGTGAGAGCAGGACTCACATGGAACTGTGGCCCTGAAGACATGTAACTGGAAATGATTGCTGACTCTTTTTCTTTTTTTCTCTTTGCAGTTCTTTTGCCCAGCAGGTTCACCATCTGGGTTGCCAGAAATCATTGGGTATTTGAATGGTACTTCCATACAACATCTTTTTAATATCAAGACCTTTTTAGGAACATTTGTCTCTTGCGTGCTGGCTGTAGCCTCCGGGCTCTTCTGTGGGCCAGAAGGCCCCATGATCCATTTGGGGTAAGAAACACCAGCCAAAAGTTAAAGCTGAGGGCAGGGTTTTGCAATCTCTTTCATGGTGGTAGCTCTGGCTTAAAAAACATCCTCTGTTAGTAGCTTTTTCTCTCCTGTGCTGTCCTTTCCTTTGCATTAGCCCCACTATTTGTGCTGTGAAGAAAAACATTCTGTCCCTGTGTGTTTTAAATATTGGCTCAGTTCCTTAATACAATTGACAGTGAGGCTCAGCAAACAGTTACCTGGACTGCTGATAAGGCAGCTCACGCTGTGATGGGCGAGGTGGGGAGTGAGTATCCAGGTGGGTGTATCTGCAGTCAGGATTGTCTCTGAACACATCCCGTCCTGGAGCTATTGCCTGCTGTCTGCTTTGCATCTCATATAATGGCTTATACGTATTCAGGGTAGGTATAAAAGCAAAGGCAGTCTCAACAGAATGCACACTCAAGGGGCGGCATTTTTACAGTCCTTGCACAAGGGTGTAAATGGCTGTGCAAGGTGCAGGGCAGTGGGCAGCCAGGCCCCTGGCAGCTTCGTTTCTCGATTGTGAAGGCGGCCAGCAGTGCTGGTGAACAGCAAGCACAAAAAGCCCACGCTGATTTGCAAGCTCTGCTGGATGGCAGGTTGCAACTGCCTGTTGTTTGCACTGTCGTGTAATACTATGTTTCTGGGTGTGGGAAAAGTAGCACTGCATAATCTTTTTAAAGGGTATTTTTTTCCCACTTCCCACTTTTTTTATTCTCACTTGTTAAATACAGCCAAACAGAATCCCAATCATCCTGTTATAGGCCAAGGCCTTGGGGGGAAGAGAGGAGGGTTGCCCAGTTCTCCTGGTCTGTAGGTCAAAGCAGGTGCTTAAAAATTACTACATTGTCATAAAGCCAAACTTAGTAAGGATTTCAGGCCAGATTTTGGACTTTTCTGCTTTTGTAAGTGTTTTAATATCCTTTTATTTATCACTTAGAGATGAAGCCTGCTGCATTTTATTACCATTGTTAAATTGTATCTTGAGTAGAGGCAGTAAAATTAGTCTCTCTCTGCTAATATGGCAGCCATCACTTGTTGGGTGGTTTACTGTTTTATTTCTGATCCTTTTTGTTTTTGGAAAGTATTCACCCTCTGTTTGTTCTCTTCCTCTTCACTGCCCTGACCAAACCTCTCCTCCCCATGACCCTTTCTCATTTTCTATCACTCTGTTTTTTTTTTTTTTTTTTTTTTTTTTAATTTGTATAGAGGTGCAGCACCCTAGAGGATGACTCAGATTTTCAAAAATAAGAGAGTATGGTTAGTCAGAGGCAGCCACAGACCTTTCAGACAATGATTACCAAGGTTTAGCTCTCCCTTTAGGCTTCTTTTATTTTCTTTGCTTTCAGACATTTGTCTCCAGGACCTCAGAGACTGCAGCTGTGATGTTTTCCCTTTGTGCTAGATTGGTAACAGTGACGCATGAGTCAAAGAATTGAATCATATTTCTATGCAGAAAGGCAGCACAGTATTAACATGATGCTTTTTTAAAACATAGGAATTAAGGATTGGTTTAATTTTAGTTAGTTGGAACCTTTCCCCATTTTTATTAAACATAAACGTACATAAGCTGCTAAAAGCCTCTGAGAGTGTTGTTAGGGCCCCTAATTTAAGTCTTGTAGAGAAGTGTTCCAAGATTATACAATGAATAGATTTTTCATTTCACAAAGGTCTTTTTTTTCTTTTTTCTTGCCTCTATTTAAATGTAGTTGCTGCCTGGGAATGCGCTGTAGTAGTTGAAATCACTACATATCTTCTGTCAGAGGTAGAGCTGTTCTGCTCTTTGTGGTCATTAACCTGGGAACAGATGATTAAATGACGGACTATAACCTGACATGTCACCACACTCGGGCTGATATTAACATGCAGTTCATTAAAAGGCATTTCATGGTCTATCATCACAACACTCCTTGTAAAAGAGCCATTTAATTCTCTGAGTTAAGAACCCAAAAGTTTTTAATAGCCTTCTGGTTTATGTCAACAGGACTTTGCATATTCGAAAGATGTCTTCAACATTTTACTTGTTTAGAGCTATCAATCTAGCTTTGCTGCTTTGCGCCAGCTGAGGCTCTGTCCTCTCCTGTGGTTGATTTATGAATAATTTACCAAAGAATACTCCCAATAATATAATATTATTAACAGTGCTATCATGGGTTGTGGCCTGAGCCAGCTGCAGTCGGACACCCTTGGCATCCGCCTCCCATTCTTCACCCGGTTTCGGAATTCAGCTGATAAGTAAGTAATTGGCAGAGCACTAATTGTGCAGCCTTCTGTGGGACAGCCCTGTCCGCCCATCTGCAGATGTACCTGGGGTATCCAGCAAGTGGTTAGCAAGTTCATAGGGTCCTGAGCGGAAATGGAGGTGATGGTCCAGTAAATTTTCAGCCTTTCTGCTGTTTGTCACTTTGGGATGGAAAATAACCCTGATTAATTAAAAGAATCTTTCACAAGTTGTTGTATTGAATGCTTGTGAAAAAACACATTTAATACTGAAGGCATTTTTCCCATTGCCTTCTGGGTTGTATAAAAAGGGAGAAAGATTCAAGGTTTTTAGATCTGGGCTTTATCCTTACACTGGTACCTAAAGGATAGTTTATTTTTTCAACCTTTGAAGTCAGGAAAGAAGGAGTGATGGGGATTCCACAATGGGCATAGGGGGCCCTTGGTTCCTTTTTCTAGTTTTGAAAAAGTAAATTGCTTATGTAATTCTTTTAATCTGACTCTTCTCTGCTTATACTTGTGCATGAGATAATTCTGGTAAGCTCACTTCTACTGTCAGTTCTACTGACATTAATGACATTAGTTTCTAGAGAAAGGATTGCAAACCAGTTTCTCTTGTGTATGCTATTTATTGTCATGCAGTCATATAAAACACATACGTACAGATATGCATACAATACTTTTTTTCCACCAAAGCAAGGAAAAAGAAAAGTCTAACTCCTATGTGTTAATTTCCCCCCTCCAAAGCAACAAAACAAAGAATCCAAATGAGCAGCTACTGTGAACTCTCTGTGGCTTAAAAGAAAATCAAAAAGCACCAAAGGGAATCTCTTTTGCCTTTAGCTTTCATGATCAATCATTTAAATAAATCTGAGATATGCCAGTTAAGCAAGATGTTGCTCATGGAAGAAATTAGTGATTGCAGTAAGAGGAAGAGTGACAGTTTTTGTTTTTCTCTGCAGTATAGAATATAATTAGAAAGAACTTAATGGTTTGTGAGAGACAGGTTGTCTAAAAGTCCCCTTTACAAAAAGGACTGTTTCCGAGCAACAGAGAGAAGCTTCCCTCTAAGCAAGACCTGGCTTCTTCTCTGCCATCTTTTTTTTTTCCTTTGCTCATCTTTTACAAAGATCAGGATGAAAGACTCCTGCTCCCCCAGTATCTTTTGGAGTTAGTAGATAGGTTGGGTACCCTCTCCAGCTACTGCTTCAGGCAGAGCAGTAATTGTGCATCTTAGCATCTCTCAGTGTTTCTGAGGAAGCATTAGGATGTTGAAGGATCTTATAGCTTTGCTGCCATTAGACAGCTGCAACTGATCTGTATGAGAGGCCCAATTTCAACATTGATACTACAGCTATGACATGTTGCAGGTATAACTGACTGGAACAAGAAGTTAGAGATGTCCCAGCAAAGCTCCTCTAGCTTTTACTCTGATGTGCAGTACCTTTTGAGTTCCCCACCGCTGAAAACAATTTTAGTGTGCAGATACATCCATACAAGTAAAATCACATGCAAAAAGAGCGTCTAGCTCAACATTTATTTGCTGGGAAATATCAGATTTAAAGTTGTCTCTGTAGCTTACTGGAGGGCTTCTCTGCAATCCATGCAGGGGAGTGTCTTTTTAAGGGCTTTGATGATGAATTCTCTAATCTTCTCCATTTTTTTCCTGTCCATTAGCCTCATTGCCATCAATCTTTGTACTGATAAAATTTGCAGGTACCACAGAAGGTTAAAGTCAAAAGGACCTGCTAATACAGGGCACATACTTGGAGAGGACTCTGTGTTTTTTTTTTTTTCACTGAGAATTTCGCATTTTTTAATACTCAGAATACTCAAGTATTTTGTATGCCTGTTGATTTCAGCTATTTCTGCATACTCAGCGTTTCTGCAAATCATCCCTAAGGGTCTCAGGTTGAACATCCAGAAGATGCAAATTTTCTGAGCTGCTGAGCACTTGCAGTTAGTGCATTATATGAGTCAGCATCACCCAGGACCCCCTGGCAAAGGCTGGAATTGAACAATTTTACAAGGCAGAATTCAATCATAATATTGTTTCCTCTTTTGGTATCTTCCCCATCTCGTCCTCTCCCTGCACACAGCAGCCTTCCTTAAAAATGCAACATCCATCAGATGCAGGATGTTGTTTTCATGTAATGAGATGAGATGGGCCCTTTAGAGAGAATGATGTCTGTGAGAAAATAGGTAATAACAGGTATAAAAGAAGACTGACCATTAATGTCTTTCTCTACAACACTATCATTCTTTTTTGTTGCCCCCCCACCTTTTTTTAACTGTAACTGCTATTTTCAGTTAGTTTTATGAAAGGTGGGAGGTTTTTTGTGTTACCCTATTGCTTCCTACAGGGTACATCAGCAGAATCTGGATCACTGGATCACAGTGCAAATCTCTGCAGAGCTCACAGTGCAACTTAGAGCAAACAGAAGTTTGTTGCTTTTTAGAGTATACATGAGCTGAATGCCTGTAAAGGGAGGGAGACAAGGCATAGATGTTCCCAGTGGATTTTACAGATACTTACAGACTAAGAAGTGGCATTGAGACTAGAAGCTTTTCCAGCTGTAGTCTCATTTTCTAGTGAATTCCAAACCTTCTTACCTTTTTTTCCTGTAATAACTCACCTTTGTGGCTGTACTGCTTCCAGGACAGGAAACGATATGCCTGCGTGACGTTACACGGTTCAGAGCTCTAATTCAACAGCTCTCTGGCATGGCACTGTGTTCCTCATGCAATATTCTAGGACTGAGAATTTTGCCAAGGTCAAAAAGGGGAAAACTGTTACAGTAAAAAGGAAATCCGTGAATGAAGTGCCATTTCCTGATTCTTGCTGACTGACTCCCTTAGGGGTTCAGCATAGGACTATTTAATAGTTTGACTGCAGTAGGGATGCTCCACTCACTGTTATGACTGCATTCATTTGCTCCTGCTCTGGCAGCCTGGTTGAGAACCTGAGCCTTTGCGGACTTGGCAGTATATTGAAATCAACATGTTTCTGAGCTGCCAGATAGCCCTGAGTACTTGAGCAATGAGAATCAAATCTGGGCCCAGATCTGAATTCAAATCCTAGAGATAAAAGACGCTATAATATCCCAGAAATAAACCATCAGGTCTTTAAATTCAGCTCCATAAATCCAGCTTTAACTGCAAATAATGTTTTTGGATTTTTTTTTCCTGCTTTTTACTGTTACATGATTTTTGACTCTCCTACCTCTTGCAGGAGGAGTTTCATTACAGCTGGTGCTGGGGCAGGGATAGCTTCGGTACTCCGTGCCCCCGTCGGTGGGCTCCTGTTCACGCTGGAGGAGGTGTCTTCTTCCTGGGACATCAGACTGGCCTGGCAGACCTTCTTCTGCTGCTTGGCAGCTACCTTCACTACGGATCTATTGTCCTCTTCTCTCTATGGGCTTGTTTACAGAGGTCATTTTGGATTTTTTGAGGTGGAGAAAAGAATTCTATTTTGGGTATGTACTGTGTGGGCGTAGATGGAAATAGATGCAAGGGTTTTGGCTTGTTTGTCTCAGGATCGTTGTTGACAGTGAGGAGGGAGGAGAATTAGGAAGCGGAGAGGACTGGATACCTACAGTTATCAGATCAGTGGGTGTGGAAAGCTTCATGCTCTGTACCTGCTAATCAGTGAGATACAACACAGCTGCTTTGTGTTAACTGCTGAAGTAGATAAATGTATTTTACCATGTACTACAAGAAGTTCAATGCCAATTAGAGGCTATTAGACTTTATACCTGAATCTGACAATTGCCTGTGTAGATTAGAGCTCTTAAAGAAATATTGAAGAAGTTTCAGTTTTGGTCATAGTTATTTTGTCCAAAATCCCAGAGAACAGACAGACAAAGTGTCTTCTGATTATCAAATCATGTAAGTTATTAAGTAAATAAATTGCTGTATTGGTGCTGGGTAGGAAAGGGATACTTTCCTTGAAATGAAGGAAAAATCAGAGATGCTCTTAAATGGGCTGTCCTCTCCTATGGATGGCTTGAGCTCTCCTTTGTTGCTTCAGCCACTGTTGTACTATGTCTCTGTTCCTGTGTGCTTACAGATTAAACATTTAAAAAGATATAATCGCTGTTTGTTCCTGGTTGCACAACAGAGGTGACCTTTAGCCTCAGCTACTTTATTCTTCCCAGCACATGATACTGCTTTGTTCTTTGAATATTAGCTTGTGTCCACCTGAAAAATAGTTGCTTTTATTATAGTCTTTCACTCATCTTTATTATAAGATGATTCAGTAGGGAAGTGTAAGTATCATGATCTTTACTTCTCCTTGCCTAAATATCATTCTCTGTATAATAATGTGGCTTGAAGATTAGAGAGCTAGAACCAAAACCCTTGTCTTCTGAATGCCAGTCCACTATCTGTTAATAAGTGAATTTTTCATAAACTAATTCCTTGATCACTTTCACTGGTCACTGAATTTCTTCTAGCTTGTATCTCTCTAGCAATGCAGGAACTGGAGATAATGACACTTTCCACATGTAGGCATACCTTCATTAGGAAAATAGGCAGCATTTTTTTGTGCATGCTGCTTGATATGATGATTTTGCACATACCATGCAAAACTATTTGGGGTATATTTGCTTTTGTACAAGTTTAGTGGGAGCAATGGGAGAATGACTTTTGTTTCAACCCAAATTCTTTTTGTAAGTCCCCCATAATGCAGTCCCCCAAGCAGTTACAATAACATAATCAAGAAAACTTAAATTTGTGGCACAAAGGTGAGACTAAATGGATGGGGAAGAAGCCAGGCCTTCTGAAGCCAGCTTTATTGTTGAAGCCAAAGTACTGTGTAGTGGACAGCGGCACGCACAGAGGAGAATGGACCTACTTTGCTATTTTACAATAAACATAACTTACTCAACACTCCTTTCAGGATGTTTTCAGAAAAGAACAGTGAATTCTGTCTCTTTCCATCTTCTTTTAGTGTCATTAGAGGGAAAAGCTAGCTAAAATTATTACCAATATGACTTCTGCCAGGGTTCAATAGTTCTTGGCTCTCAAGTTGGTACAGATAACCAGAAATATTTTCATTTCTCCGAACATTGGGCTCAGGGGAAATTTCACTTCTTTCATGTTTTGTGGCATTAACCAATACAGTTTACAGTGAATAAACTCTGAGTTGAAAGCTTGTGGATAATGTTTCTCAAGAAAACTTTTTGTTTTCTTTAGTTTCATTCTACCCAGGATAACGTTACAGAAGGAATTTATTGTACTCCAGAGCTTGAGATTTTTAGGAAGCTTGACTTTATTTTTATGTAGACCACTGGATTATTTGTAAAGGTGAAACTTTTTCTGTAGGTAACAGATTTTTCTTGATGGCTGGCCAAAACCTGTGGCTGAAACTACCACAAAAGCAAACAATGCACCGTGTCACCGTTCATTCCAAGTGTGTGGACCACTCATTTGACTTTACTTTTATTGCCACACACAGGCAGTGTAATGTATATATTGCTTTAAAACAATCATCCCAGTATATCTTTCCCTGAGGATAAAGAAGGCAGGGAAAGAAAATAGCAAAGCCATGCATGTCCAATGTTAGTTTTAATGCAGGACTGGAACTAAGTAGAATATAATGGAAGATATTCAGATCCTGCAGTAAATAAATCAGAATTCTTCTATTTCAGATTAAATTACTTCTCTCTATATTTCACCATCTTAAACATCAGATCCCTTTAAAACCTTTAGAACAGGATGGATATTTTTGCAGCTGTTAGTAGAAATATCGTTATTAAAGTTTTGATTTCTACCTTCAGTTCACACATATGTGATGGTTGTAGTCCCAATTATAAGGCATGATACACCTCAAGTCTCTCCCTAACTCCTCTGAGTGCACCTCCAAGTGTTGAGCTTCTTGTGTCTGGGAATGAACCCAGGCATTGTCCCTCTTTTAGACAAGGTTTCTTGGTCTGCAGCATCCTATGTACCAAAACTTGAAGCTTGGCTGGATTTTGACCCTGGTTTTCTTCCTCTCAGGAGATATGACCAGTATTTAGTACAGTGACCTGATGAAGCATAGGCTAATTGTATCAGGAAGAAAAAGAATAAGAATAAGATTAAGGGAACAAGAGTAACACTAATTAAAAAAAAAAAAAAAAAAAAGAATTAGGACAGTAAGAGGGCCTGTGTGCTTGCTAAACATTTTAAGGATGGCTGCCAGAGTTTCTCTCATCCACTATCGTCAAACTTATGCCAGTTTAGTTTTCTTTGCAAGCAACCCTTGAACTGTGCCCTTACTTTTCCCTGCAAGGCAGCTTTTTGAATGTTTCCTGATTTCTTACTCTGTTCCAGTCCTATTCTTGACAAAAAGCTATGCAACTCTGAGCCTGGACTAAGGAAATAACATCCTCAGAGCGTTTAATAGATTGCCACAGATCTATTGGCCCCTTTGTGTTGGCTAGAAGATTATCTTAAAGCATGATATTGCTCTCATCCTTGCTGCATGTTGTTAAATGGAACCAAGCAAAAAAAATCAATTACTATTCCAGCTGCCAGATTTTATTGTGTATTTATGGTATGTTGTTCCATGAGTTGTTCCTGATCAATGTCAATTTTCATGTTTTTACTTAGAGCTTATTAATGATTTCAAAATACATGGAAGGAGGTTAACTCTTAATAAACTCACTTTCTCAAATGATGAGGTTAGTTTAAACACAGTGAGGAAAGCTCTGGTCCAGCAGAGTCTTTCTATTTTTGCAGTAAGGCCAATGTGTCATGTTACTTGTATGTAAGCTGAAGTGCTGGGTGCCTGTGGTAGTTGCAGCTGCATCATTGAGGTTTTTGCTTGATTCATTACTTTTTCTTAGGGACAGATGGGCCTAAGAGGAAGCTTCTGTCCTTAGCTATCAGCATGACTTGATCAAGTCCCGTATGGTCATTCAAAAATGAAAATAACAGGCTAATAGAGCGATATGTAATAATGGTTCCACTCCTGTGAGGTGTGCAAGAGGAGTATACTGCCTCTTGTGAGATCAGCCTTAAATTAACTAGCTGAGCTCCCTAAACTGCAAGGAAAGATTTGTTTCCTGTATGAAAATTACTTTGTGGTGGTGTTTTGAAAGAGAGGATGCAACATTTCATGTCACTGGCAGGATTCTCAGAACATATTTTCTTCCTTTCTTCCACTCAGGTTAAGGACTTGCTGGACATGAGCGTCTTGGCTTTCATTCCAACCATCCTTCTTGGCATACTTGGAGGCCTTCTGGGAGCTCTCTTTGTTTCCCTAAATCTAAAGATTAATAAATTACGTATGCAGTTGTTTAATTCCATTCCAAAATCATCCCTTAGAAAAACAAGCAAGCTATTGGAAACTGTGCTTATCCTTGTAAGTAAATGATACTGTTCTCTTGATTATATAATGTTTACAGTGGTTAATGAGGGGAGGTCATAAGTTGGCTGGATGGAAAAGTATATCTGATCTGGTGATGCTTCACCTAATATACAGCAGAGTATGGCAAACATAAGGGTTTCCTAACGATATGTAGGTATTTAATGTTGGTATATATCTAAGAATGGAGAAGACTTTTTATTTTATTATTTCTATTTTTTAATCCCCTAAGGAATTTATCTGCAGTGTTGGTCTCCCACTGCTGCTTTATTCTGATGGTCCTACATCAGCTTAGTGACACATACCAATTATGCTGGGGTGCTGTTGCATTTCTTTTGGTATCTGTGCAGGGCTGCCACCAGTAGGTTTCATCCAGTTTTTCCACTGTTCTTTGCTAGTGATTGGCCCTCTTATTACCTGACAGAGTTAGCTTACTCTGATGCCCTGCAATGCAATCGTCTCCATCCCTCTGCATCCGGAGACTTTTTCAGTTGTTACGTTTGGAAGAACAGTTAGGATTCTATCATCATAATTGTATGTGTTTTTGCCTGAAGAGAGTGAAGGAGGTCTCTGCCTGTTGTAAGAATAATAGTTGCATGAAGATTAAATGTTGGAGAGGGTCTTAAAGTTATGGATAAATATAGCAAACTTTCTGGCCTAACTCTGCAGCTTCTGGAGTCAAGTTATCCCTAGTTGTTACAGATGAAGGTTGATGGGAACATCAGGCATCCTGATAAGGCATGACAGGGGGAATCTTCTGGGCTTTGGAGTTCCCATTTGCCATTGTACGGTGTGGTCTTGTGGGAAAGGTCTTGCCATCAGAACTAAAAGGGTGTAGATAAAAGGTTCCCATATTCTGAATGTTCTCATAATTTTCAGTTCTATGGCTTGGTTATAGCTTAACAGTATTGTTATATATGGAAACAGTATTGTTATATATGGAGAAGGGAAGCCTTCAGAGCTTTTCTGCTGCACTTTCAGTAAGTTACGCAAAGCTGAGTTTCCCTGCAAGTTTCTCTAGTGAAAACCTGCTTGTCATAGTTTTCCCTTTTTCTCCATTTTTGAAGAAGTCTTTCTGAGGAGTTTTCAGACCTTCTGAAGTGCTTAAATGCCCTTTCTTTAGGGAAATCAATGCGCACCAAAACCTCTTGCTCTTGTCTCCTAAACAGACTTGCCAATATGTTTTACACATGCAGTATATGTGCTTTTTGCATATTACTGCATAAATATGTGTATATAAGTACATATGCAAGCATATGTATGTTCTCTTCCCTCTCTTCCTGGAGAAATTGTTGCTCTATTATAGATCACTGAGCTGGCTGTATAGAGGCACTCTTCCCATCAGCCCAGACAAAGCTTTCAGGAGCCTCTACTCTGAGCCAAAGAAAGTATACATGTTTCAAGGAAAAGTAATCAGCTTGGCTTGTTTCAGGTG
Source organism: Dromaius novaehollandiae (assembly GCF_036370855.1). Lineage (NCBI taxonomy): Eukaryota > Metazoa > Chordata > Aves > Casuariiformes > Dromaiidae > Dromaius > Dromaius novaehollandiae. Next base: position 138,622,180 of record NC_088099.1, on the reverse strand, counting down.
CCTGGATGATATTGGGAGAAAAACAATTAGTGTTTTAAATATATTACCTTTTTTAAAAGATGCTGACTATGACTTTTGTACATTAGTATAGCTACAACTATGATAGAGTGTCTATTTCCAATCCATCCTTTGTGTGTGCCGCATCCATGACAAAGGCAGCCATAGGCATCTCTAATCAGGTAAAAGTCAGCACTTTTATATATCCTACTCTAAAAGATGTTATGCACAGCATAACTAGTATGTTTATACAGAGGAGATTCAGAGTCAGACTGTGAGCTAGATAAAAAGTGTGAGAGCTGGATAAATTGATCCCTACATCCAATATGGAGCAAGCAGTCGCTACTCCAATTTGCTTTGACAGATCAAGAAATTGGGTATACAAAAAAATTGCTGTGAAATGTCTGAGCATGTCTGAGCTCAGATTTTCTTCCCTTCATTCACTTATGTGCAATATTCAGAGAAGAAAAGTCTCTCATTAGCAAGTTTGTCTTTGAGGAACAGCAGAATCTGTGATCAGAGCAGGTTCAGCCCTGGCCTGGAAATGGGGCTGTGTATTCAGGCTTTTTTTTTCCATTTGAGGCCTAATAACCACAAGCTTTTCTACATCCAGAAAGTTCTATTTTTTAGTGATGGAGGCATCTTCTTCCAGCAGAAGGGGAAACGTTTAGAGCTAAAAGCGTGAATACCCAGTTGAGGCACTGTGTCAAGCCTTTGCAAGCTGTAGTGGTTCATTTTTCCTACAGGCTGGTACAGAGAGACACAGATTTCCCATAGATTGCACTAGCTTTTTCCCTGTAAGGTCAGAAACGGTGCATTTCATGTAGTCCTTGAAAGCTGTGCGTGCTATGGGAGTGTATTTCCTCCTTCTCTCCCTCATCCTGCTTGTTGCTCATAGCAACTGCCTGCTTGTTTTGTCCTCTGTTGGCACAACAGAGATGAAACCTTACTTCCTTTAGGAGGAAAATAATGTGAGGAGGAGGGATCCTCCATGAACGTGTTGTGCAGCAACATTTCCATGCTGTCGAATGATAACTGGATTTTAGCTCCGCTTAGTGGTAGGATGTTGACTTTTCAGTTTGGAGCCCTGTTCATTGAGCATCTTCCTGAAGTGAGATACCTTGAGGAGTCCCAGTTGAAGCCTTTTGCTTCCATGTTTGAAAGGGTAGCTAAAGTAGGTAGGGAAAACAGGTTTTCTTCACTCCAGGGAAGATCTTTTCACTGCCCAGCTTTTTTTTCTTTTCTTTTTTTCTTGGTCATGCTACAAATTTGCTCACAGGTCTTGCAGAGGATTTACAGTGTTGAGCACTGCAACGATACATCCTAACAAAAATCCCCAAGTGGCTAGTTTTTAAACTAAGAGAATGAGGAGTACAGTCCTGTGTGTGCCTCTCATTAGTCCTTTGTAAACTCCATGGTTTCCAGAGGAGCTCTGATTGTAAAAGGTCAGATTTGTAACAATTATTATTTTAACAATTTGAAGCCAGAGCTCTGGTTTGACAGCCATTTCCCTTACCATTGGGAGGAGCTTGGCTTTCTCATAATACATTACAAAAACCTTGCCCAGGCTACTTAAACACATAAAACCCAGACAATTCTTTATTACTTTTCAGAAAAAAACCAAATCGCAACAGAAGCCAGCAAGACCTAGTCTATTGGAGGACACTACAGGTTTAAACTTAAGAGCAGTTAACAAAGATTTAATGTCAGACATAAAGAAAATGCCTCATAAGAGTTATTTTACGTTGTTTAAGAGTGCAGCTTTTCTGACTTCCAGTGTTCATGGAGCACCTGGCCAGATCACACCTGAAACTGTCAGGATAACGTGTTTTGTAGGGCTATAGTGCTTACAAAAGGTTTGCCATTTATATATTGTGCTCTCATCCTTTTAATTTTGAAAATAAACATACTGCTTTTTAACATTCACTTTGTGACATGAACTTGTATTCAGATTGTATTTCCTTTTTATTAGCTCTAGGAGATCCTGCTAAGGTCACAGTCCTTTTATTATAACTTGGCAAAAAACAGGCAGGAAAGAAACTGTTTGATCTGAGAGAGAATTATATGATTCTTTCTTTTTTTAATAAAATCACATAATCAGGCAACTGAAAGAAACTATGTCACAGTGACTTTAACCAAAAATAATCTTATATAAACCAGTCTGCATTTAAACTTGGAAAGCACCCATCACGGTATCTTCCACACCCACAATATAACCCGGAGCACCATTCCTTTGACTGGAATTGTATATCTAATCTTCAGTCCATAGATTAGGTAAAACTGTCTTCCTAAGTACCCTTCTGCCCCTTGGCCTGCATTTGCTTCTGCTCAATTCATCACCTTTCTCTGTGTGAGGAAATCACAATGTAGATAACTTTTTGCCAAGAATCTGGCAGAGCTATCTTTCTTTTTCTATTTTTTTTATCATGTTGACTAATGCTTCTGTTCCAAAAGCTTAATGTTTCCATGGACAGGGTGAACAATTTAAGGATATATGTGTATATATTTTAAACTGTCAAAACTTTGAAAGGTTACTTGAGAGGATTATTTTTGTAGACTTAGCTGTGAAGATAGGCTACTGCTTTAAATATCTAGACACTGGCTCTCCTTCTACCTCCCTTGGGAGACTGGGGCTTTGGCAAAAGCTTGACCTGGGTTTGAACTGTACCAGAGTTAAATTTTCAGAAACAAAACCTGACCTAAACTTTGTGAAGACCAAACTACTCCCAGTTTCTTCTATCACTCATTTAGAAGTGTTCTGCCCATGAGCTTACAAACTTTGATATACAATTGTCTGACAAATTGTCATAATTGAAAGTAGTTGTATCTCAGCTTGAGAGCTTCTATAAATGTACTATCTGAGCTGTTTTTATAAAAATCCACAGACCATATGAAATCTTGTGCTTGGAAAAATTATTATGATTGTGTGTTTCAGTAATTTCTACTAGACATCCATTGAAATCTTTTCTAAATCTTTTCTTTTTGTGTATCACCATTTGTTTAGAAATGTAAACTGATCTCAGCTAGAATGTGGAATCAAGAACTTATCATTGTTTTTGAATGAAATATAACTACATTATGCTGAAATATGTATAACTGAAATACAGAGTTCTCTCATGTATATTCTATTTCAAACATTTTTGGCTTCATTTGTGTTTTCTTCAAAATGGGTATAAGAAAAACTACTAGAAGGACCTGATGGAAGTCTCTTCATTGGCTTGGACTGCATTATCTTTATCTCTACTGTATTGCATCCAGCCTACTTTAAGCATTGCAACTGTCGACTACTGCTAGGATGTGTGTAGAAACTTCCTTGTATTGATTACCTAAATAATAGTCTCTTCACAACTTCCTCCTTGAAAGAGGGGAAACAATAAATTTTACAAGTTAGAAGTAATTATTTAGCTATTCACACTGACCAGCACTTTAAATTGGCTTAAGTAAGGAGTAATTTAAATAGAAGCAGTGGATAGTTTTTTACACGCAGCATCATTTTAAATACCAACCAAAAAACCTAGTTCTTTGTGAAAGACAAATAGATCACGAGGCCTTGTGAAGTTAGGTGGGATGAATCTGGACCTTACTGGTTGTTTATGAGCAAATGCTGTTCTGGGTACCGGGGAAGCCCTAAAGGACAATTTCCTTGTGACAACTGCTGGTGGCTTTAGACATTTTTCTTTCTCTAAGTTTCTACATCTCATGCTAGTTTGTTTATTTGTTTTATTAATTTTATTTGTTAATGCCTGCAGGTATGTACAACAACTGTTACTGTCTATTTGCCGTATTTCTTTCCTTGCACTCCAGTCATGAGCCTGAGAAACTCCCAGCTGAGAAACAACTCAGAAATGTAAGTGGGGGAGAGTAACCAGGAGCAAATTTACGTAAATACAATTATTAATCATTTTCTCTCATTTAGAGACAAGAATAACACTTAAACTTTTAATCGTTGAAATTTAATCATACTTGAACTTTCCTAGTGAGAAGCATTTTTCATTATATAACATTAAAACAAAGGAAAAAGAAAGAAAAGAGAGAGTTAAAAAATGAAAAGAGCCTGAAATGTAGCTGCATATATTACTCAAGCACATCTTCAATTTAGGATCCTGATACTGCTTTAAAAGGTATTGGTGATAGGCTCTGCTTTGCCTGGAAAGCTGGAACTGGAAACTGATGAAAAACATTCTGTATTCTCAGCTTCAGTCAGCTTCTATTGGCCGAGGGACATAATTTAATCATGCATCTGTATAATCATAGTAGTTTTTATTGTCTTTTAAACTTTCCTTGCATTTTAGTTTCCATCAAGCTGAAAAAACAGCCACAAACCCCCAGCATTTGCTATGACAATGCATGTAACGCAAAAGAACAATTTATGGCCAAAAATCAGGAAGCTGTCAATGTATTTAAAAAAAAAGGAGGGGGTGGTGGTGATAACATACACCACACAGTCTGCAGTATGAAAGACTTTTGGGTGAAAATCAGTCTACTCTAAATGACATTGTCTCATAAATAGTAGAGAAAATGCCTGTAGGAGTGCATTTGATCAAATCCAGAGTTGATCCACTAATATCTTTACTCTATTAGTATTTAATGTTCATATTATGGTAGAGAGTATCCCCAGGCAAGCTTAAGTGCTCCACTATCCCAGAGAAATTTATATTCATAGGGGAAAATGGTGTCCGTGTTGATGTGTACAGATTTCCTGTGACTGGGTAGGATTTGGACTGAGCCCCGGGGCCCTGCCCTGCAGCGAGTTCCTTTTGGGCTGACCCCAGTACCTCTGAAGATAATGCTAATAGGTAACACGTCAGAGGTGCAGCACAAACTGTAAAAAGAGGACTTAAAATGACAAATACTGTGTTTGTAAACCGGCAGAGAACGATGTGGTTGAATGGTAGTGAACATTATGGGTGTTACAGTTGGAGAGATCCTTGACTTTGATATTGGTTTTGCAGTCCATTTCTTGAGAAGTATCTATGAAGAATGCAGAGGAGGTAGAAAAAAGCATTGCTCAGATTTTAGGTTAAATGATGGTTTGATTTCATAGTCCTTATGAATGGTCACTACTAATTTGTAGCTTTACACTTCCTCCTCACAAATGGACAGCATTATATATAGCGCATAATACAAATTGTAAATGCAGAATAACCTGCTCTTGGTGACTGGGCTCTGAACAGCTTATTTAAGTATATAGGAAGCAGACAGACTTCCCCCTCCTTATCTCCAATTCTAGACTATCATTTGACTTACATTACCTGTTTCAGTATTGCCTGCTATAATGCAGATTTACATATTCTTTGTAAAAACAGCAAACTCTGTCACCTACTTAATACTAGGACCTGGTGACTACAGCTATTTGGACTGCTACAGGAAGGGACTTTTCCCTCACCCCAACATCCTTTTGTATTTCAAGGACTAAACGCTTGCAAAATGTTATTTTTCAAAACAAAGCTATTTTTGCTCTAAAGGAAAAACATATGAAACCACGATAATTTCTTGGCTTTTTTTTGCCTGTCTGTGCATCAAAAATAGCCAGGCTGATCCAACCTAGAGGCTAAACTGTGTTACTGCCAGTTCTTAGTTTGGTGTGGCTTCAAGTTATAAAGACTACATCCTGTTGAAAGTGGATAGATCTGAAAAGGATTAAATGCTGAATTGTCATGGACTTTGCAAGGCTATGCTGAAGGTAGTGATGATGTCTCTACTGAGCTTTTGGAATAAGCTACAAGACTAAACATGGAAAATAAGCTTGTTCATTTTCCTCCTGTTCTAAGAAACGTAAAAAGAGAGTTATGATTGTGATCATGAGACTTCAGTAAGGATCATGTAGGTCTGGCTTATTCCAACATAACATGAGATTCTTGGTCAGTGCCCCAGCGGCAGGTCAAAATCATTAACCTCTGAAGATTCAACAGGTAAGTAATAGGCACCCTTGCTGCTGTAAGATATCCAATAACAACCATATTATAAAACAGTTGCAAGTGCTTGGGTTTGTCTTTTGTACCAGTCCAACTCTTGCAGTGAGATGCATGTTTTCTCTTTTAAACCAGAACAGTACAACAGCTGCAGGTCTAGATGTGGCTGTAAGCAGCTACACAAATATGAAGGTGCTTCCTCCTAGTGTAGTTTATCCTTGTAAATTTATATTGTACAGTGGAACTGTGCTTTCACTAGGGTTTTGCAGCACTTCCAGCATGCCCTGATTTTGCTGGGAGAGGGAGGAATATTGTGGGAACACAGAAGGAGGAAAGGGAGCTAGAGACTTCTTCCATCAGCAGCTCCTGGTGCAGCACATGTATTCCTACAGCATGTAATGTGGCAGTGCAGTCCTCCCAGTCATACCAGAGGGGGGTCCCTCTCTACTAAATATGCTGATTTCAAGCTGAAGGAGTTAGTGGTATGCTCTGTTCTCTGCGTTTTATTCTTTTTCTTCAACCCAGTATTTTAATTTAAAAATGTTGTCTCGTTGTTTCTCTCTCTGTTATTTTGGCATTGTTGCAAGTTTCAAATGTCCCCTGACATGTGCTGGTTTTTGTGTGCACTCCTATATGAATGATATCTCCTTTACTACCAGTAAAAGAACTTGAGATTTTGCTGATAAGTGGGTTGCACAATCATATGATTTCTAAAGCAGGATGGAGTAAGCAAGAATTTATTTTTTATTGGCCATTATGAATTTGGAATATATTCTTGTTTGAGTGGTTGGAATTAATGTAAAAAGCAAATAAAAAATTGGGAAGTATCCCGTGTCCCTCTGGTTGCCAATCTGGGGTCTGGAAGAAATTTTCTTGCACTAGATGTTGGCCGTGTTATAAGTTTCCCTTATAGTTCTGAGCAGGGATCAGGTGGGTCAAATACCACAGATCTCCTGCTTTTTCTTCCAGAAACAGAGTTCATATTGTAACTGTTTGGACTGTGGCGATGTCCAAAACATTCTGGATGCTTTCCAAACTCAGCAAAAGATGTTGTACCTGCTTGGAGAGTGCAATTGCTCAAGATGACAGAGATTGAGAAAGCATCCAGGAAAAGATCATGGTCAGCATATTAATCGGCAGTCTAAGTTACAAGTTTTTCAATGTTGAAATAACCGGTACCAGTATTTACTGAAGGAGACTTTTAAGAATGTGTTGGACAAACACCTTTTAGGTGTGGTTGGGATATAGCTTGCGCTGCTGTGGAAGAGGTAATCTCTAGGTCTTTTCCTGTTTTCTATGGCTCTCTCCTATGCAAAACATACTAACTAAAAATGCTTCCTTGGGCTTGGGTTGCTCTGCTTGCCTGCAGAAGTATTTATCAAGAATGGTTTGGTCGGCTGGTGCTGTTTTACAGAGTTAGTGATACACATGCCAGGAAGGAGATCATGGCTAAGCTGGCATTTTAATCAGAATTTTTCCTGTTTTCCAGTTTTGGGCAGTGAAATGTGATTCTTGATTTTGTAAATTTGGGCTTTCAACAGCAGGAGGTTGATGCAGAGAAACATGAGCATTAATGAACCAGATTTATTAGTTTAATAGAATAATTAAAATACTAATCTAGTAAACTAGATTTATTAGTTAATTAAAAATTTACTTGGGAGATGTAAGGGAAAGTAGGCTTTGTATGTAAAATTTATACCTAACAGACGCATTCTGTACAGGCATTGTAAGTTATATTCATTCATTTAATAGATTTTTTGCTTTTAATATTTAAGCATAGAGCAATTCAAGAGGGAAATTTCAGAATATAATTGTTCGCCAAGCACATCATGGATAGGACCAGATGGAGTCAGATATTCTAATCAAACCTTTAATCAAGGTAAGAAGAACTATGTGAATGATACCTAGGGACAACTAAATTTATATAACTTGAAATGCTCTCCAAATATACTTACTCATAACATAGGTTTTCTTCAAAATAGCATACTGCTCCCGTTTGAGGGATATATCAGAACTGAATTCCATATTTCAGCCAAGTATCCTGGGGAGTTTCTGCATTATTACCTCTGAACGGAAGGGGGAAAGAGCCCTGCTGATCCAGTACACCGAAAAGTCAAGAAGTTGCCTTTCTTTGGCTTAAATGACTGCTGTTTCTCCTCATTTAGATCAAGATTAACGTCACACAGAGCATACTGTAAAGAACAAATGGACTTTTTTCCTTAAAAAAAAAAAAAAAAAAAAAAAGTCTCAGATGCTGAACCTGTCATGTAAACCTAAACCAAGTGATCTATATACTTTTTGTCACACTTAGGCATGTGAGAACTAATGCATTGCATGGTTTTGTAAGGGATCCTTTTAATGTTTTGTATCTCTTTCTCTGTCCTGCAGCTGCTGCTCTTCTAGTTGAAAATGGAAAGCAAGGAATCACGTATCTTTTTAAACGTGGGACTCCTGGTGAATTTGGATACGCATCTCTCTGCACTACTTTGGCATTTTATTTCATCCTCAGCTGTTGGACTGCAGGTTCTGCTGTTGCGAGTGGCCTGGTTATTCCTATGCTGTAAGCTTTGCCCATCTTGGTTTGAGCTTCCTATATGAAAGACCTGTGCTGAAGTAGCAACAATGTGAACGGTAAACTGAAGGCTTGGCAATAGCAAAGCTATAATTGCTTGGAGGAGGTTGTATAGGTGGAACAGGATGATTTGGTTGGAAAGAGAGGCTAAAATTGTGGAAAAGAACGAAGAGGAATCATCTGAGAATAGTTGTAGGAGGACCATAGCCAAAACTGTATGCTTTCCAAGTGTAGATCGTTTGAATCCTTTGGGGACCCAGAAAGAGTCTTGGTTGCTGGCTCCATCTCTGTAACTGTAGAAATACAGATTCAGATCCAGACTTTTCATCTGTTTCTTATGCGCAGAACAGCCTGAATCTTAATCTTGGACATCAACACCCTGAACTTTGGAGAAAACTGCAGTTAGGTCTTTTGTGTAGTTTTTAGAAAGCTGTGGTAGACTAGGATAGAGCTCTTATAGTAATGTTGAGAGGTTTTACGTGAATCCCAAAATGCTCAGCAGGCAAGGAATAATGGCTGGAGAGTGGGTATCCAGCATAATGCAATTCAAATACCAAAATAATTCTAAGGAGAAATTTGTGTGTACAATCTTCTCCCTTTCCTCTGCCCCGGAGCATCCCCTTTCTTTCACCTCCTACCCTCCCCAAGGTGATGTCTAAATCAACTTTTAATGCACAGTGATTGCTGGAACATGCTATACTTGGCTGAAGAGATACTGATAGCCAAATCTGTCAGCCAGCTTTATGTTTCTGAACTGGTAACCTAATTTTCGTAATCATTCCAGAATTGTCAGAACTCCATCCATCAAAAAAATGAAAATTACATGAATAAATGGAAAAAAGTTGAGAAATGATGCAAGAGGATGCTCACACTATATAAATATATATATGCATATATATAGTGTGTATATATATAGCGTGCGTGTGTGTGTGTGTGTATATATATGTGTGTGTGTGTGTATATATATATATATATATATATATATATATATATATATATATATATATATATATTTACCTTTTCTGAAAGGTGAATGTCTATATAAATCCAGTTTACTGGCTGAGACTTGGATCTTTAATTCCTTGCAGAAGGAATGGAACACTGTGTCTCAGTCCAGCAATTGCAAGCCTGACTGCTAAGTTTGTTTTTGCTCTTCAGCGTAGTGTATGGTCAGTTTGAGGACTCCTGTGTCCTCTTCACAGCTTCATTCCTGCTTTGCTTTGGGCAGGTCATTTAATATATATTACTCCATTTTGCCCATGTGTTATATGGCTATAATATTCTACTTGCCAAAGTTACAGGGCACAGATAGATTTAATTTTAAGAAATTACATACAGCTATAAAAGTGCAAGCTTTTTATTTGACATATCCCAGCAGGTATGTCTAACTTGTGCTTTGAACTGTGTTCCTGTAAGGTGTGTCCTCATTTGGCTTTGAAGAACATTAAAAAAGACATGCTGATAGCCCTTTACATTCATACAAAGTACAGTAAATTTGGCAATTTCATGCTGGTGACTGGCAATAAGTAAGTGCTCATGCTAAGGAAAGATGTTGGAGCTTTTTTTGGAAAAGGAGTTGCTACAGAAGCTGACAAAATTAAATCTGGAATTAGCGGGTTATTAGAAGCATTTCGAGAAAACAGTATGGCTGGCCAGAGGAGTGCTCTTTTTCTTCTTGCATACAGGTACACAGGAGCCCTGTATGGCAGGATAATTGGTTTGATCCTTGTTTCCATTTTTGATGTTCAAACTAATAAATACGGAGCATGGATTGATCCAGGTCTGTTTGCTGCCATTGGAGCTGCCTCCTTTTTCAGCGGTGTGTCAAGACTAACCATCTCCCTCACTGTTATAATGGTAAGTATGTTTAGTTTTCAGGTATTTGTGTGGCCAAGGTTGAGTTGATCTTTTGCTGCTTCAGCTAAATGAACCACAGATGGTGTCCCACACACATTGGACCACAGAGAAACAGCTTCTTGGCTTAGCTGTTTCTAACTTGCCTGAAGACTTTTTCTCTGGGACTTTTTATTTGTGAAGTGTAAGTTTGGAATTAGCACTTTGACAGAGCAATCTGAGTATCTTTATTATTATTATTATTTTGGTTACAGAACTGATAAAGGTATCACTGGTTTACAAACAAGGAATGCAGTATCTCTGTTTCCGCTGGATTACAAAAAAAATAGTAGATGATAACATCTGACTGGCTTGTGAAGCCTCTTCGGTGGGTGTTGAAGGTCTTGTGCAGTGCTTCTTTTTATATTGGGGTTGAATACAGCCTTTTGGATGGAGTAAGTGTGAGATTTGCAGCGTTACAGGCAAGTGATGCAGTGGGAGGCCTCTGAGGTCCCTCTGGTAAATCTCTCATAGATTTCAAGTTTTTGAGATTCCCTTGCAACATGTTCCACACTTGTGCTGCCTTCACCACAATGCTTTCCAAGCAGACCTCTGAAAGTTAAAGTTTAAAGCTGAATGAGTTACAAGGAAGGACGTTATCTTTGGAGGGGAGGATCTTTGTTTTCCCTGGTTTCAACACCTGGGGATAGTGTGTTGTAAACCTCAGCTGAAATTCGGCTCAATTGGTATAGAAGCGATTTTGAGGTCACAGGTTGAAACTTTCGCCCTTAAAAGTAGAGCATTCATGTCCTATGAGTGTTGCTGTGTGTGGAAATTTTACTTATGACTAAACCAGGCCTTGGCTGCCTTGCTGTTTTTGCCCAGATCATCACTGGAATCTTTGCAGATGTCAGAATTCATCCAGGGTGACCAAGCCAGGATTTTCCCTCCTAGTAGACTGTTGCGCAGTGCTTTGATAAAGTAGCTGTTTATCGTCACTCACTCAGACTGTCACTAAAATGAACCCAATTCTGTGTAAATTGTGTTGGAAGCATTTTTTGACATTTTAGTTTGAAAGGTGTTGTATGTGCATAAGAACTAGTCTACTGTAAAATAGTAATTAGATTGATTATGGAAACACTCCTCCTTCAGTGTTGTTTTGATATTTGTACTTATCCATTAAGTACAAATGCACTCTGGTATTTTGGCTTATATTATTGCTATTATGCATCTTTTGGAAGATACCGTATGGTTTCTGGCCAGCTACCAAGTCTGTAAGACTTCAAAGGGGGAGAGTTTGTTCCCAAACAGTAATATGTGTAAGTTTTCTGAAAGCTCCAATTACCATCAACCATAGTATCTCTTCCAAAGTAGGCCTGCATTTTCTTGCAATGACTCAATACATTTTAATTTAAGTATCATTTGCAGACTGTTACTTTAAGGTTTTGCTGCAAATACAGATCCATAGTGGCAAAATCAGTTGATTGACATCTTCCTTAGCTTTGTGGCCATGAGGCTGTGCTTCACTGCAGGGAAGTGAGAAGCTATTATGAGCCAGAACACTTGCTGGGCTTGCATGCCAGAACTCTATTTCATTCAGATGTAATAGGCAGAAAATGCCTACATTTTATTTGCTTCAATTTCTCCCTGCCTTCCCCATTACCTGTGCTTGGGGGTTTTGTTTTGTTTTGTTTTTAGCAAGTGCCTTTCTGAGCATGCGTGTACAGCACATGCAAAACAATAGCTGGAAGCTATTAAGAGAGCTAAACGAATATCAGTGGAAAAAGCACTAGAAAAATGATTAGGACTGCATTGCAATGTGTTCTGAATTCCCCTAGGTGTCATAACTCTTCTGCGCCTCTTTCTGCAGAGGGAGATTGTGTTTCAATTCATGTTCATCCAAGATAAATAGCTTCATTGCTTGAGGAAATATTAATTTTTGAGGAGAAAAAAGGTCTTGGACATGACAATGCAAAAACATAATTAAAAGGTTGTGCCCTCAAACCATAAAATGTGCATATTTTTCCTATATTGTCTGATGGGTTCAAAAAGAATTGAGAATGTTTGTTTTGGCTTTTCACACAGCCTTCCATTTGGAAACAGTTAGGAACATGGGACTTGCAGTGAACAGGTTTGTTAAATGCTTTCTTTTTTCTCATGGCAGACCCCAGAGGCATCTGCCCACCTCTTCTTTCTTGGCTGCCTCTTTCTACCCCCCATGTTGACACTTGACCCTCCTGCTCAGCTCTTTGCGGCAGACAGTCGATGTGGTGACATTTTCCTTGGCTTGTTGGAGGACTGCCCGTAGGACTTGCCTTCCCACAGCCTCCTGTCTCTCACGCTTTATGAGTGTCATGTGTCCCGAGTTTGCTGGCCTCAGGATGTTCTAGAGGGGGGAAGAGGAATAGCATCTTGCTACAATGCCCTTTTGTTTCAGGAGCAGTCTGTATTTTTATCATTCCTTTTATGTTTTTACCTCTCAATTGGTCTTGCAAGCGTTACAGAGGAAGTATGGCACTGGGCTAGCACAGAATTAGTGTTCTGGTCCAGTATTGATGGTGCCTCTGTGTGCAAGCTGTTCAGTGGCCAGCGGAAATAAAGAAGCTTGATTTATACCAATCTGGATCCTTTGTCGCTGAGTTGTCTTCCTTTCTGTTCACACACAATGGAAAATAGCCACGACTCTCTCCCCTTTCCTGCTTGTGCTGTTCAAACAGAATTAGAGCATTATATCAGTTCTGTTGGCCCAGCTTATTTCTCTAAGAAAACTTTTCTGATGGAGGGGTGAATGCAGTTAATTCTGAATATTGTCAGATTCAAAGCCCTCCTCTGAATGTGGAGCACTGAAATATCAGACTTTTGATGGATGTGCAATAAAAAAGAAAATAAAGTATTCCTTAGGATTTGGAAGGGGAAGTTAAATAGATCACAGAAAAATCTGCATAGGGATTAAATCATTGCTGGTACTGTCTTTTATCCTTATTCTCTTGCTAGTGGAGGGTGAGGCTGCCGTCAGTGAGCACTTTGTGCAGATGAGCAGTATGTTGGTTCTGAATTAAACTGACCATCTGATGGTGGTTCAGTGCATTATCTAAAAATTTTTTTGGGTGTCTGTCCATTCCTGTGATATGACAGAAATACCAAGCTGTCTGTACAATCAGCTGGTTTACAAGGCAGTATGAAGGGTCATGCATGAGGTTTGTTCATTCACTGCACTCTCTGATGCCTAGATCGAGAAAGGTACACTGGTAGAGCATTATATATAATAAATTACATCGCCGTAAGGAAATGGTGTCCTATTGTTAGGAAATATGGTCTATTTTTTACACAATTTCCATGAAGAAATTAAAATGAATGATTATCTTTTGCATAATCTAATTTTATCTCAAAAATATTTTTGCATATAGGCTATCTGCTAATACACTATGTAATCAACAGCTTCCTTCTTAGTCTGAATTTCCCAAGTATAGCCTCAGCACTTTGGGCAGGTATTATAGCCAGCTCTCACTATCCCTCTCCTCTCCATTCCTTGAAGGCACTGCTGCAAAATCCAGATCCCATAGCCATCTTCAGATGGATAGCTCAGTTGTAATATATACTTCTGACATGCTTAGAGTCTCAGCAGTTAAAGCCTAACCCCTCCCCTCTCTCCATATTTCTTTAGTACTTCTATTTCAGACCAAATGTGCTTACCTCAAATTACAGGCAGGAGGTGTTGTTGCAAATTATGTGGCTACCCTTGTCACTTGCTTTGAGAGAGCAGCTCTCAGGAACCTCAAGGTCTTTTACAAGAAATTTAGGCAGAGCTTCAGCTGTGGGCACTTACAGTAGATATGACAGACACATCTTATTTTATAGACACAGTGTGAAATTATAACACAGGCGACCATGTGATCCAACTGATTAGAGGGAGGTTATCGGAAGGGAAGAATGGTGATATAAGATATTAAAAAAGTAAGCACAAGATTTTTTTTAAAAAATGTAAAGTCTGCCTGGGATCCAGTGCAAGGTTTTCACAGGAGAGCTGGGTTGCTCAGTGGTTAGAGGATTCAAGATGCGGTGTTTTGAACAATCTCCAATTTGCAGTAGATGATACAAACCGAAAGGATAGTTTTGAAAATAATAAAACGACAAGTCAAAATTCTGAATCTTTTCTTGTCAAGCGGATGTTTCAGCCTCGTATAGGTGGTAGGCAGTGCCTGGAGACAGAATAGGGGAAACAAATCTGACTGCTCGTGCCATTGCTTGTGTTGGCTCTAAAGAGACCATTGGAGCCAGGAATTCACTTTGGTTTAAATCAATTTTCTTCTGAGGGCTGATCAAAAGAATGACAGATCTACTTTACAGGTGAAAATGGATAATTTGTACATTAGTTAGGCAGTTAGGCAATAAAATTATGATATGTATTGCATTTGGATTAAATGGCTGTTGGTTCTAGGAGTTTTTACAGTCTAATGGGATGCAAGAAAAAAAGCCCCTATAGATGTACCTTTTAACATGCCATAAGTGGCTAGGTCATGTTATTTTCATTGTCCTCCCCTGGGATGCTGGAGAGCCACAGATTGCGTTGCCAGTGCTGTGCTTGGTTCTTGGTCCATATCCAGCTATACTTTCTAGCACTTCTGTGGATTTCCCTGCTCACCTGTGCAGATTATTAATACTGTGCTCTTTTGGGTGATATTTTGTGGGCGTATCATGGCAGAGGGAGCTCACAGCGCACAGGGAACAGTTGGCTTGTTGGGCTGCTCGCATGGGTTTGTGTCTGCGTGTTTGCTCTGTTTTGTGACTGCCCCGGGGCTGCGGTGCAGCGGGCACAAAAGGAGCGGGATGTTGTTCAGGGAGGCCTGTGCCAGGTAGGTAACATGCTCCTGCAGAGCTGGCGGGGCTTCGAGGGGCAGAGGGGCTTCAGCGCAAATGTGTGCAAGTGAGCCTTGCTCATGTGCTTTCAGCCTACTTGGTCTCTTGCCCTAGTAAGAAAAGGGGACAATAGAAATACCTTCTAAACAAGCTGGCTTTAAAACACCCTTAACTCCCCGCTATAATGCAGATGCTTTTCTGTAATTGCATAGTTTCTCCTACTTTACTTTTTTTTTTGGGGGGGGGGGGGGGTAAATAATTAAATGTGCAAAACGGCTACTGGTGCAACGCTGGGCTCCCATGCAGGTGCCCATATGTTCTCCCCGAATGCAAGAGCAGCTTCGCTGGCCTCGGCGGGGCTCAGAGCTGTGGTGCTGCAGTGCTTGCTGCATGCTTGGGAAAATGGGAGCTATTTAGTCCATAACTACATGAAATTCAGGATATTGTACAAGATGTCAAATTAAATGATTAAATCGGTCCTCCTGGTCTTAAAATAAATCAGTGCTGTTTTCAGCAGTCTTCCAAAATATGGTGTAACACCTGATGGGCAGATGAGAGGGGGGTTCCCTTCGCGACAGCCAGCACCATAGGGAGCGTGAGACCTCAGTCAGCTCAAGGATCGCAGTTCATGGAAGTGCGATCAGAAGAGCTTTCGTGAAGGCTCAGTCTTCCATTTTTGGCATCCCAGCAAGCAGGTCCATTGGCTGATCTGAAAGACATAAATTTCTTGTTCCTCTTGTGGTCAAATACAGCAGAAGTTTCTACTGTCTAGCTTTGTGGTAGGAGTGACTATAAACACAGAAGTTTGCAGTACCATGTTTTTTCGGTGTAACACTGGTTAGAATGATTTCAAAATTGCCCTTCTAATCTATTTTTGACTGAAAGTCACGTTTTGGGAATTTTTTTCTTGCAAAAACTTTGGACTTTTCAAAAAAAAAAAAAAAAAAAAAAAAAGCCAGCCATCTGAAAACCAAAAATAACGAAGAAAAAATCTGAAAATGTTACACTGTGAGCTTTGTTTCATGTTAGCATTTCTCCTAAAAAATGAAATACTTCCCATGAAACGCTAGAGAGACTCCTGTAGCATGTTCCAGGAAGGGGGGGAAATTCATGGTGCATCATGGGAGACGTAGTTTAATCCGAGAGTCCGACCCATAGCCAAGCTAAAATGCTCCTGAGAGGCCACAATAGCACTCTAAATCAAAGCTTTTGGGGGTTTGACCTAAGAAATACTGCTCTGTAGGGATAATAAACAATTTGTCAAGCCACTGGAACATTCCCTAAAAAATGTGTGCTAGTAGGGAAAAAGAGAACAGAACACTCTTTTTTTTCTGGATGGTAGCCTTGTGAACTCAGCCCAAGAAAATCAGAACAAGTCCCCTCTGATTTAGTCATTCATCATCCTTAAAGACTTCTTCAGCCATAGGACAGTTAGTTATTCTGTAGGTAATCCACAAATTAGGAGAGAATCCAGCTTTATCTCTAATATAGCTATTTCAGCTTTGGCACCAGGTTTTTATCAGTAAAATAAACAGGCATGACTCTGAATTATACATAGATTCAATTGGCTTTGAACTTTTAGAAAGTTCAGTTGTGCATCTAAAATACTGAAACTGAGACTGTGTCTCTGTTCTAAATACACACATCGGAAATGAAGTTGTAATGTGAGAAGATAACATTTTTGTATAGTCACTTTTCTGGCTCTAACTTATGGTAGCTTTAAAGGTATTTTGTTTATAAAGTGATCTGGTGTATTACAACATACAATTGTACATTTGGGACATGTAATACAAGCCTTAATGAAAGTTCATGAGAATTTAATGTGCAGAAGTTATTTTTAATTCACAGTATCTTATCTGTTTTTAATTTTTTTCAAATTAAAAAATGCAATCGCGCTGTTTTATGTACTAATTCTTTCCCAAATTTAATTTGTTTCCAAATTAAAGACATTTTGCAGTTACATTGTCACGAAAAGCATCTGAAACCATTAAGTTTTGTCTTATTTTTAACTTTCAAGCCTTCAGAATGTTGCCAAAAGTATTTTTTCTAAATTTTGAGAAAATGGTTTATCTCTAGGACAAAAGCTGCCACAATAAGTCTGTCTCTCTCTCTCTCTCTCTTCCCCCCAGCCTGAGGGGTTTATTATCATCTGAAATTAAAAACCTCATGTAACCGGGTATCTAATGAATGGGGGCTTGGGGCCAGAAGTCCCTGTTTGATTACTGGACCCAGCTGAAACAGGATCAAGTGATTATACAACTTGGCAGCTGCTCAGCTGAGCAAGGTCTATCAGTGGGAAACAGGCTCCTACTGTAGGTCCAGAAAGAGGGCTATGTGCTTCTTTCTGCCTGGAAAGGGCAGAATATAATTTGTTGTTGTAGTTTCAGTGTTTTGCTTGGGTTTTTTGAAGAAGAAAGAGGCTGGGCCTGAGACACACCTGCTGGTGGCAGTGGGTCCTGGTGAGCTATGCCGTGTTGGAAGCAAGGCAGGCACCAAGGGGAAGCTGTGAAAGCATGTGGAAAAGTAGAAGTGTTGCATAAAAGAGAGGCAAAAACCATAGCCAGGGGGACCTGTCCTAAAGACAGCCCTTCTTTCATTTCAAAATACGAAAACGTGAAGATGAAAAGACTCTTGGGTGCCTGATGGATGTGTCACAGTCAAGCTTGCAGAGGCAGATCTGAGCCGTTTTCATGCTCCTCTAAAAAATCCCATACCAGCAGTGGCCACCCAGGCTGTTGTCCACTTGTGACTTCTGCAGTGGCAGGTGAGCTAGGCGAAAGGAGCAGGGCCTGGCTTTAGAAAGGAGGAAGTTGCACAACTGTAGAGAGAGCTGAAAATGGAGTTGCCTGGTGCTGCAAATCCTAAATCCCTAGAAGACGGACATCAGATTAGTCCGGTTATACCACTTATCCCATCATCTGCTCTTCGTTAGGCATCTACGATGGACCACTGCCAGGGAAAGTGTGAAATTGGGATCTGTCCTGGTACAGCTGTTCTTGTGTTCTTCCCTGCTAGAAGCTGACCTTTTTCAGAGAAAAGAGAAGTTGTGTGGAAGGCTCGTGCCTTGCTTTTTCCCTTCCTCCTCCATGCTTAGCAGAGGGCATTCAACACTTGAGAGGGAGCAGACAAAGAAAAGGGAAAGAAAGGACTGTAAAAAAATTAATGCATCCTTATGGTGCACTTTGGCAGCACAGATCTTAAGCGAACTCAGATCATGCCTTCCTCTAGCTTGCTCAGGACGGAAGGGCGTTAAAGGGAAATGGGACTCCTGGGGCCAGCATCGCTCCGTGCTCTGGAGAGAGAGCGATAAGCAACACAGCTGCCTGTAGGAAGAGCCATTCCTGCGCAAGTAAGTAATAGGGACTGGAAAACAGGTCATGTATAAGTAATGTCTACAGTGTTACAGCAGCGTAGAGGAGTGAAGATTTTGGCCCTTGCTGTAGAATGAGTACATATTTGTGGTGGATCATGAAGCATTTCTTGTGCTACTAGTTAGCAAGGCACCTGCTATGGAGCCTTGCCAAAAGGGCAAGATGGGGTGTGTGCCTAGCCTGCACTGAGCTTCAAATTCCTCTCTCCTCTACACCAATGTAACATCATAGACACTTAAAATAATTCAGTGCAATTGCTCCAGACTTACTGCAGGGTTACTCAACACTGGATTTAATTTTGATCAGGATTCTCCAAGCAGCCAGATTCTTCATTTAAATGTCCTCAAAGAATGACTCGTGGTTGATTTTCCACATGATTTTACTGGTAAACTATAAAAAGAGTAACTCTTTTGTAGAAACTGGGACAAACTTAGTATTCAAGATTTTTCGCATCATGTTTTCCTTCAAAGCAGGCAGAGGAAGTGTTCAGTTATTTAGAAACTCATTCAGCAAGTTCTTCGCAGTGCTGTACTGTCTAATGCATCAGCCTGTCACACTTAAATACTTTAGGGCTCACTTAACATTTTTGATTACACCTGAGATGGTTCAAAGAAGTTGTTTTGACAGGACCTAATTTTCTGTTACTCAGTTGGCTGGCTGTCTTTTTATTTTTTATTTTTTTTAATTTAATGAAGAGACTAGGTTTAAATCCCAGTCAAAGCAATTTTTCAAAATCTCCAAGTGTATAGGTATTCATAATACAGTAATTGTTCACTCTGCTTACACTACCTGTCAGGAGGAACCCAGTGTGTTTGAAAAGTATTTTTAAAGTTATTCCAGAATCTGATTGTAAGGGATGTCACCTTTTTTACAAAGAAGGGGAGATGCATAGTAGTGTTGTACTGACTCTAGTTTTATACAAATGAATCCCCAAATAAATAAATTAATCCCAAATTAATAAAATAAATCCCTAAAAATCCCCAAATTGGAGCAACAATGCATAAACAACAAACTATTACATATATTAAGTCCTACTGTTTTCTGTTGAATTTACTCCAACTAGGAAAAGAGCACTGCGTGTTTTTTGGCAGTAGCCTGTCTGGCAAATGAAATAAGTGAAACTGTTCTCTTGCAGAAGGGAGTGAGGAAAGCTTTCAGGACCTCAGATTTCATAATGCACTTCCTTAAGAAACTGAAGGCTCAGTTAATACCTGTGCTAGTTTTTGAGAACAACAAGCTTTTCTAAGTACTCTGTTCTGACATTTCCTCCTGAAGTTAAAGTTGCAATGAAGTTTGCGGCCTGTGGCAAAGAGCATTTATGAAATAGTGCAGAGGGATCCACAAATCCACAGTCTGCTTTGCAGCTGTCTGTAATCATGAGGCTTTTTCCTCTCCAGCCGTTTCTGGACCCCGGGAGTCGAGACCATTAGAGTTAAAGCATTCTAGAGCTGGTGGCTTTAGCATTGCTTACATCTGGCAGAGGTTCATTCCAGCTGTCTTTTGTATTTAAAAAAGGCTCATAAATAATAATTTAAAGACTTCTGCAATACTGTGGGTTAGAAAAGTGCAAGGTTGATTAGCTGGGTTACTATACAGGACATTGCTTGTTTTGAATCGGTTAATATGTGAGCCTGCTGAATGTTCAGGCATATTCAGCAGTGTACATACAAAAATGGTGTATTTATTAATGGTAGGTTCACTTGATGCAGCATGCATTGGTGTTACCTTTCTGAGACACAGATTTAGACAGCTTTGAAACCTCCTTTCAGGGTTTGATGTCTACTACATACCTAAGGTAAAGAGCCAGATTACAAAAAAATCACTGATAGATATCTTTCCAGGGGATCTTGGCAAGAGGCTCTGCTATCACCTATATCATTTCCTATATCATTGCATCCGTTGCCACAGCCTGTCAAAATAGGTGTATTTATAGGCCTCGGGGGACTGAAACAACAAATCAAACACTTCCACTTTGCTTAGCATCCTTCAACCAAGTTCCCAAGGACTGACACTCAAAGGACTTTGATATGTTTCCAGAGATTATTTAGCTGTACTGGATATTTATATATTCTCTTTAGAAATCTCCTACTGCTATATGGGGTCTTGGAATTATAAAAAATTACTCTGTTTTTTTTTTAAAGTAAATCATCAATAAAATGCTGATTGGCTTCAGGAAAAACTCACAGAAATATTTAAATCTCCATCACAGAAAATGGGGACTATATCTTACTAAACGTTACAATTTAAAATGAATTAAGAGCCAATATGAAAACTGGTACATGAGTGTGATTAATTAGAACTACTTTACTTTAAAAGAAAAAAAAAAAAATGGTACCCTGTGCTACGATATTTGTTTGTGTTCTTCCTTGGAAGTAGTTGAGCTCTAGGGCGTGAGAGGCTGCCTACTCGTATTAATGGCCTGGAATAGTTAATGCGGGTTGTGCTCTGGAACAGGGTTACGAAGGCAAGGAAGAATCCCGCGAATTGTGCAATTCTCCTGGCACTTGGGATCTGACAGGAAGTCCCCGCAGCGAACCTGCTCTGGGTGTGCCTCCCTTCGTAGAGCGTGATGCACAGCTTCGTGTGCCTGAGGCTTTAAGGAATAATAATTTTCAGCAGTGTGAGGAACTTGAATGCTTAATTTTTCAGGGGTAGCATGATAATCATGTCTTTTTAAGAGATTTATGTTTACTGTATTGCAGCATCCCACTTCTCCAAAAATTTCCAACTATGATGGTGATGAGTGATAAGGAGATAAAGTAAAGCAAGTTGAATTAATGGATATAGTCCTAGGATTTTAACGGATTTCTTTAGAGGTGAAGTGCACAGGAAAGGAATGTTTTTTCACTTAGCTTTAAAGAGAGAGATTAATGCAAGTTCAGGGAGGGAGTATTCAGCTGGATCAATACTTGTAGAAGGTGCCTCTTTTGGCATAATCACAGATGAAAATAGCGGAAGATTGACAATGATAGTGGCATTTCAATTCACGGCTTTGTTAGGACATTATTAGGTGGGAACTAAAATGACTCAAGTGCTTAATGCACAGGTTACTAAGTGCCAGCAGATCCTAATCCAGAGACTAAAGAAATTCAAATGCAAATCTACCTTGTTTATGAAATGGCTGTGATAATAAGCATAACTTAATTCTGTGAGACATTATTTCCATAGACACCTATTCGTAATACAGTAAGTGTTCAGAAAGTACAGTACAGTAAGTGTACAGAGTCTGTACAGTAAGTGTACAGAAAGCTGTATGAATAACTTTCCATCCTGTAAAAAGGGAATTGTTCTCTCCTCCCCTTCTATATGTCAAGTGATCAGCTTACAACCTTGCTGGCATTTGCTCCTGAGCAAGAAACAAATGATCAGAAGTTTTCTGCTGGCTACAAGCTCTCCACCCTTTGGAAATGTTCTGTTGATTGTGAATGACATTTTTCTCAGTGTGTTTAACCAATAGTAGCATAAATTTCAAATGGGGGAAGTTCTGGTTATGTTTGTGAGACATGAAAGGTGCTTTCCTGGGAAAGTGTATATTCCTCCACAAAATCCACTGGCATGGAGACCAGGAGACAATGTTCAGTGCTGGTGCTACGTGCCAAGTACAGCCTTAACTTTGAAACTATGAGTTTTGGTTGGCAGTCTCGGGGACTTCATGCTCTGCTGCTCCTCTCCCCTTTTTCTGACTTTCAGACATACTTTCTTGTACCTTTGTCCAACAGCTGCTTGTTTTTTCCCAAATATGTTTCCAAATTCCAGACCTTTCAGTAGGTGTGTGCAAACCTGTGAAGAATGGAAAAATATTTCTTTTGGAGAAATTGCATCTACCAAGGATGATGGTCTTTATGTCATGGGAGGGAAGTAGGTTTTGTCTTTTGTTTGTTTGTTCAGGATCTTTTTTTTTTTTTTGGATAGGCTCTCTCTTCTGTGTTTGCTGTTTAAGGCTGTAAATAGCAAGAGAGCTCTTTTGCTAAGTGATTTTTCCCTAGGAGAAAGAAAATTGATTTTCATCATGTAGCTGGCTAACGATCTTTTTCTTTACATTATTGGCAATGTCAGTGGTTCAGGGAATATTCGCGGTATCAGCAGCCTTGCCTCTAATGAGGTTGTTAGGACTGTGTTCTCTGAGCCTGAGTAAAACCTTTGAAACATGTTAACCACAATTTGATTGAAAAGTGGGGGAGGGTTTTTAACAGCGAGCTTTAAGTAAACTGCATCTTTTTGAATTTCCTGGGCAGCTGCCCTTCTCTCTTTTATGTGCCAGGCCTGGTGATGCTCTTAATGAAATGCATAATTATGTGTTATATAATAAAACAGAGGTAACATGAAGGTGGCTAATAGATTATAATGATGTGGAGGCCTGAGAAACTCAGGACCATGGGGGTTGTTGAAAAGTGCCGCCGGTGACAAAGCAGATATTTGGAGAGGTTTGAATAACTTGGCTAATAAATTAATTGTGGTCTCTCTCTCTCTCTCTCTCTCCCCCCCCCCTCTCTCTCTCTCTCTCTCTCTCTCTCTCTCTCTCTCTCTCTCTCTCTCTCTCTCTCTCTCTGTGTGTGTGTGAATGATATTTTTCGGTATTTTGTATATAGAGAGAACATCAAAAAAATGGGTGAAATTTACTGAGCTGCTGATGTATGAAGTGTCAGCGCCGAGTGCTTCCAGCATCTATTAGCGCTGCTGGCTTTGGATAGACTGGTGCCCTAGGCGGAGAATTTTTTGGCACAGCCTGCTACACCCGTAAGATCAAAAGGGAAAAATTTGGCAATGTACACAGAAATTAAATTGCATCCTAAAGAGCAGGCCCTAAAATGCAGGTTTGGAATGAATATCAATAAATGAAACATCATGTTTAATGACTGAAGAGCTGTAGGTGTTCGGTGCCTGCCCCCAACTTCCCCCTTCCTTTCTTTGCTTGTATCACCTTTATTTTATCTCTCTCTCTGTCATACCCTATAGACTTTGTTCCTTTCTTAAATTCTTTTGGCATTGTCTTGAACAGATAGATATTTTTAAAGGAGAGGCTGTATAATCTTCCAGCGCTGGACCACATGGGCTCCTAATGGTGCTGGGCTGGGGCTGGGCTTGCTTGGCTGTAGCTCTGGACTTATAACGGCCTGTCTGCTGGGAGAATTAGTATGCAGGGAGCTCCAGCGTGAATTTACAACGTGTTAGTTACTTGGCACTAATTCCCTGGGTGGATGCTTCTGGTAGCTACTAAAAGTGCTTTTGTGTGAGTTAGCTTTGAGGGTGTTTTTGTGCGAGTTAGCTGGCTCCTTTTGGAAAGTGAAGTATGTTGTTTTTTACTCGCTATGCGCCAAGAGTACCCAAATGGGCAGTTAGTGCAGAGTAGCTAATATGCTGTAAATTCACACCCAAGCTCACTGCGCACCGGCTTCCTCTTGTAGACGAGTCCTGGGGCTCTGCACTTTGTCTTGCTCGGCAGGGAGCAGATGGCCCTTCTCTAAACAGGGAATACTAGTAAAGCATTATGAAGTGCACTTGTGTGTGTGTGTGTGTGTGTCTATGCGTGTTTTTGTGAGTGTGCATGCAGTTATATAAGATCACTGGAATATATGACAGTTTTTGTAGACTAATTTGTGCTTTCTTCATTTTTATCAAGATATACTAGGGAAGACTTTGCTTCTGCTTTGCTATCATCCTTGTCATTAATGGACTTAGTTTTTAGATATAGGTTTTTGGTAGGTTTTGATGAAATCATTTTTTCCCTCTGTGCTATAAGTGGCAGGATTATCCCTGTATTTCCCTCTTACTACATGAGTAACCGCACCTTTTGTGTGTGATTCTTTCTTTGTTGTGATTCCCTTCCCCAGCGTTTGGAACCAGAGTTGATCTCTGAGGTTAATTCTTGTATTAAGTATGCTTTTCTTGCTAATAAATATTCTCTTGCAACTTAAAAACCCCCAGTAAGTAGGTAACAATAGTTTCTCTAGCCCTGCAAATACTTGTATGTGGAATCAAGTTCATTTTTCATAAAACCTTTGCTTTAGGCAGAGTGTCACAAGTAATTTGATCTGTAATTAGTCTACACTTTCACCTTAAGTCCACATAATGGGTTAAATTTTCATGGAAAGTTTTCTTGAAAATTTTTAAATTATTTTATCTGTTCTTCATATTCATACTTCAAATGTATCATTGATTTCTAAGTTGTCTGCAGCTTTGTCTTATGTTTTTGCTTTAGTATTGCCTGTTTCCAAAAAAATTTTGTATTACAGAAGCTGACTTTCTAGTTTCCTTCTATGCTGAGAATCCGGGAAAGCTGTATTTTGGCCAAAGCTTCAATTTTCTTTATATTTATATATATATATGTGTGTGTGTGTGTGTGTGTGCGCGTGCGCGTGTGTGTGTGTGTGTATATATATACACACACACATGCGCGCGCGCACACACACACACACACACACACATATATATATATTTTTAAAAAAAGGTATTGCTTGAAATGCTTTTAACATGTCTTTCTTTAATGACCTCAACCATACTAGCTTGCCAAAGATAAACAGCATTGTTGCTCAGTGGCACTAACTCTTCGAGGAGGTGAAGTCCGGTGCCGAACCCAGAGGCACTCGCTCTGAGTGTTTGCTTTGCAAACGTGCAATGCTCCGCTGTAGGGAAGAACCATTCCCTCAGATTGCGACACGCAGGAGCCCTGCAGCTGTGGCAGAATCAGCACAAGGCTCCAAGTTTTTCAACAGCAGATGTAAAACTACTGAATGTTCGGGAAAATAAATGAGGAGGGGATGGCCAGGCCAGCTTGGCTGTTCCTGCTAGAGGACAGGCGGGTAGGAGGAAGGGAGAAAATGGGATGAAAAGCAAGAAGGGAGAGCCCTGCAAAGCCAGACTTCTGGTTCTTGCTGTTCTGGGGAGGATCACAGCTGCTGCTTCCGAGATTAGCAGACGGTGCTGCCACCCGTCACGTCCCAGCTGCTCCTATGGCACCAGGCATGCCCTTGTGCTCTCGACAAAGTAGGCAATCACGTCTGCTTGCTGCCTCCTGTAGTCTACCTGATTTTGCCTTTTCCTTGGGCTGGCCTTCACTATAGCCTATTCTTTTTTTCAGTTTTGGCAGATGTCTAATTTGCTGGACACTTAGCTTCCTGCAGCTGGAAGAAAAGAGAGGCATATGGCTTGAATTCTCAAGTCCTTAATCAGTTCTTTATCATGTTCAGAGGGTTTCTACTGAATTTTGGAACAGTAGTGATGGTGTCTAGACAACTGAATGAGCAAGATCTCACTGTGTTTTGGGGGAGATTATTTCTCTATGGCTTAAAGCAATCACTTTAGAGTGTTTTCAGCTTAAGAGTTTTTAAAGTTAGCGTTTTAGAGTGTCTTTCTGGCTTTTTAGAGTGTTTTTTTAATTTTTTTTTAATGCTTGGTTTATTCCAAAAGAGTTCCCATGGCAAGATAGTTTAAAAATAACCTTTAGAGGAATCCACAATAAAGGAGCCTCCATCTGTGTGAATGAATTGTGGCAGATATGATGAAGCAATTCTTAAAATCCCACAGTTGCTGTTTGCCTTTCAACTGACATGTTATTGGTGTTTTAAATAAAACAGTCAAATACTAGGTTTAAAAAGACATTCAAAGAATGCTGTGGAGGTATTAGAAGTCCTTAACTATGTCCAAGCAGAAAGGACAGTCACATGACCCTGTCATACAGAGTTGAACTTACCATATGAGTCCCTTGTTGGGATACACTTTAAATCATCCTTGATGTTATCACTCAGAACACAGGAGTGAGACAGAACTAGGCTGAAAGTATAAACCCTGGATGCTTATTAGGCAGAAATGTGTTTATTGGCATTCTTGAAGGTGGCTTCTTGGAGTACTTAACAATCTCTAATTAATGAGGTCTATTAAATGGTAATATCATGCTGTAATTCACTTTATCTAAATTGGAAAAAAGTTTCTCAGCAAAAGCGTCTCAGTTTTAGGAAGCAAGTTTGCATGTTTAATACCACGATAATTGCTAATGTATATTCCTTTTTTATAGGTTGCAATGGTAGGGGAAATAATGGGAAGTGGAGATAGCAGTTTGGATAAAAAGTAGTATTAAAAAGAATATTTCTGTGCAGTCATTTTCACCAGTAAAAATACTTGAGTTGATTGTGAGCTGGGCATAAATTGTATTAAGTGCATTCACATTACTCTCTCCTTTGTGTGTGATGATTCACTTTGAATTCTTTACTCCAAGGCAATTGTATTGGTGTGCTTTGTTAAGTTACTGCACCATAGCTGTTTAACATCTGCAGTAGTAAATCAAGTGAATCCAGTTTACCTGTGTGTTGTAGTGAACTAGCAGTATGGTATCTCAAGTGCAATGGTGAGAACTAATAGCTGAAAGGGAATAAATTCTTAAAACACGCCAAATACCTTGCCAGTTGTCTGACCATTCCCTCACTGTGTAGGGAGAAAGTGTAAGTACACTTAGGTAAGGATGTTTTAAGTGAGATATTTGTTGCAATGTAACAGTCATAGGTTCATTATCACAGGGAAAGGGATGTTTCTACCATGTCTTTTACTGCTGAGTGTTTTTCAGTTCGTTAACTGTGTGATGATCCTGCTGGCTTAGCTGGACTTGTGTTGAAAGCTTCTTTTCCCCTTTTCTGGCATCTTTCAAGATGATGTTTGTACAAGGAGCTTGTTCTGTCAGGAAGCTGTAGTATGGGAAAACAATTTTGTATCTCCTGAGCTCAGCAAGAAAGAAAAATATTTGGATTTGTTTGCATTTTTTAATATTTGTCACAGTGCCAAGCTATTTAAAACAATCTGGCTACTCCATCTCTACTTACTCTCTTCAGATACTGCACAATTATCACAAGCCACCTGAAATACAGGAATCAGATGTGAATTTTAATGTAAGTGTAGTGCTTAAGGCTGATGGAAACGGGAGGGGGAGCTGTCACTGCATCAGCCAAGGCACTTTGGTGGAAGTGTTGATTGATTACCTAACCCTCGGAAAAGAGGAGGAGCTCCCTTCTACTTTCAGTGGAGTAACGATTACTGAATTGCTTCCGGTTCCCTCTAACCTTAACCCTCCCGTGAAAGAAGTAGGTAGTCCTATGCAACCTTTGCCATTGTCTCCAGGTATATGAAAAAATGGAAAGTCTTTTGTTCTCTTTTCTCCTTAGGTAGAGATCACAAACGATGTCCAGTCCTTGCTACTGATAATGCTAGCTGTCATGGTGGCCAAGATGGTTGGTGACTTGTTTAATGCATCCTTATACAGTTCCCTCCTGAAGCTGAAATGCATTCCCTACTTGGACGTGGAGCCTTTTGTTTGTCACAGGAAAAAATGGTGAGACCTCTTATGCTGCTGATGTTTAAACTTTGTGTCATGTTCTGCACCCAGATTGTGTGGGTCCTCTGTGACCTGGAGCTCTGAAAGACAAAGGAGTAAAAGGAGACCCTAACCGGGACAAAGACCCCACAGTGTGACCTGCTGTACAAATAAAACAAAAGAGACTCCCTGTCTCTTAGAGTTTACAGTAGAATCTAATTTACCACTGCCACCAGATTCCTGAAAACCATAAGTGCTCTAAAATGTATAAATTGTCTAGTTAGATGGTGTTTGTCTAGTGCAATTGGTCTCATGGGAAATCTAGCAGAGGTTTTTTCAGACACCTGTGATTTTCTGTGGCTTGCTTGTGAGCAGAGCATAGGATCTACAAAAGAGTTTGTTGAGTCCTTTATAGTGGAATTTGCCTTTCCCAGATCCTCGACGACTAGTTTAGTATTCAGTAGAGTAAGATGTACAAATTCAGACAGTGACTCCTCCCGTCCAAGAATAGCAGTTTAAGGTAGGTGGAATGAATTGTCTTCTGGAAGTGCCTCTACTGACCATAGAGGGAGACTAAAATCAGGTAAGATTTGTTCAACCTGTACTGTGAAACTTCCAGTGTGAGAGCTAGTTATCTGAAATTTCCGTCTGTTAGTGGGCATTTATGACTAGAAATTGACACATAAGAACCAATTTCTCCCCTAAATGTAAGTACTGTAAGAGCATAAAATTTTATTTCCCTATTTTTTATCATATGTAGATAGTGAGAACTATACTGTTATCTTCTATAAAATAATTTTCTGTAATGCTTATTCTTTAAGACATTCTCTGGGAATGAAGTAGGTAATGTTGTGAAGAAATAGAAGGAAAAATGAATTTATTTATTGACCACAGAAATACTTTTCCTTTTCTCTGAGGCATATTTGGATAGTATACCTTCATGACCAAAGCTATTTGTAGGACCCTTCAGCTGACATTTCTCCCAGTATTATGGTCTACTAGAGAATCTCATATCTTCAGATAACCCTTTAGAAGAATAAAAATATTGGTGACTTGTTCTGTCCACGCTTTATAACTTTCTTCCAAATGTAGCCATATCTGAAAGTTTTTAGCAAGCACACTGCATGCTGGGCATAACCTAGCTGTGTTTGACAAAAGAGCCAGCAATGTGGTAGGAGGAAATAAAAACAATCTGTGGTATTATGGATGTCTTCTACATGAAGCATGGCAGATAAAACAGGGGAAGAAGCCATAAAGTTTCCCTCAGTATTCTGATTAGATGACAAGTCCATGGAAAGAATTATAGCTACTTTCCTGGTTCAGAGTGAGATCCTGTTCGCTTGAAGGATGAATATATGTGTGTGTGTATAATAAGTGTGTGTGTGTATAAAATCTCATTTCCCTCCCACTCCTTTCCCTTTCTTCTCCAGGATCATTAAAGAAAGTTTCTGGATAAGTTGGTCATGGAATATACTGATACTCTTTTAAATAAAGCAAAAAAGATAGTATCACAACTTGGTAAAGATTTTATAGCTGGATATGTTTCAGGTTGCCACATTTTAGTCAAAATCTTCTTAGACACTGAATTGGCTGTGACACTGGTCCATGGCTGGACTCTCTGGCACGCTTCTTGGATGCTCCATTGCCTTGTTATCCTCTCAAAGAAATGAAGTCTTACAATTCAGCCTCATTAGACCTCCCCAGGCCTCCTCAGGATTAGTCTGTCTTGTAGTTTGCCATCCCCAAACCCTGAATATTGACTTAAGGGGACTCTGGATTTATAATTTGCCTCCTAAAAGGCATTTGAAGGAAATTATGAGATGAAGATGCAGCCTTTGTGAGCATTCCAAGCCAAGCTGCTCTTACTTTGCCTAGCACAGAACTATACAGGTTAAGACAAGGGAACTTGGGGGGGGGGAAAAAAAAGTCTCTGTACCTATTTCCTTATCTCAGTTTCCTCATCACTTCTGAGCATCCTTGAAACTTGAGTCAGAATTTTACAGAAAGGTGCCTGGCCATGACTTTTCTTCTCATGTATTTTCCCTGCAGAGTCCCCCAGAGTTTTCTCATTTGTTTTCTCTTTGACTGGTTCTGCATTTAAACAAGATGCTGTGAGAATCTGTCTGTCTGGTTTCCTCGTCTGTCTTTTATCTTGAAGTGATTCCTCTGAGTATCTAAGGCTCTGTTGGTTTTAAATTCAACTTATTTGTTGCATTTTTGGAGTACTTCTGTTCTTTTATTCCTGTACCGAGATGTCATTTTGCACTGGCCATCCTTTTGCCCTGGTTGCCATAGCTTGACTGAGAGCTTTCAACTTCACATTATCTCCGCTCTGGCAAAACATAGGTGACACAGGTTCTACATCCTTTATGTTCAATGATATTAGCAGTTTCATAAGCTCACAAAATGTATAAATTGTGCATTGTTAGATTCCTCAAATCATAACAGAGAATAAGGTCAGCTATGTAGTAACCGGTAACTACCATGTGCTTATAAACAGGTGATAAATTGTATAGCTGTGTATGCAGAGTGAAAGACTTAGATGACTAACAGCTTGCTTAAAAGTCACAGAAATTCCACATTAATTGAGATCCTTCTTCAACTGAAACTGAAAAGCCTTTGCAAAACAGTGCCTGATTGGTAGCATGGAGGAAAAGTGAGAAACTTGAGAGAACATACATTTTTAGGTCCTCAGCACTCACACTGCAAGAGAGACATTGTGGATGTTCTCTTTCACAATTCTTCATGTTAAAGATTAAAAGACCCTCTGTATTAGACCATCTAGCTGATTCTTCTTCTAGGGCTGGATTATTTCCCCAGACTGAAGTTACTCAACTGAAACACTGAACTGAGAAGAGAAAGTAGGCTTTAAATTAATAAGGGGGAATTAAGGTCCAGATCCTCCAAAGAATTTAACACCAAACTCCTACAGAAATAAGCAGGTACATTAAGAAGCTGAATTACGTATGTGGTTGTTATGAAGACATCTCTGTAAGTACCATCTGTTATATGAGAAATCAGTGGAAGTGAGACTTAAGTCCTCAGTGATATTTCACTACCTAGTTCCTATTTAGACACTGACATCTTTTGTCGCCTTTTTTCCCATGGGGCAGAGAGACTTGTTTTGTTTTCTTAATGCTCATTATTTCTTTGAACCTCGTTGATCATCCTGTCTGTTGTATTCTGTGCCCTGGATGATAAGGCTCCAAACACAGCTGTATCTAGTACATAGCTGCTATGGTGCACCATGATTTCCAGCTACATTGCATGCCACTGAAAACACCCCCCCTTATAAAATCTGGTTCACTGGAACACGCAAAGCTCCTAGCTGCCAGGGAATGTTCTTTAATGAGGGTAAGGAGTACTTGAACACATCTACGACTTGGCAACTCTTCCTGCTTTTTATAAGCTACTATGCACTTCAGAGAGAAAATATCTTAGAGGCTACTTTTTAATGGGACAAGTTTACTTAAGAGCTGAGTGGATCTGGTGCCAGTAGTTCTGTTTTGTTCTAGCTTAATATTAGCCTTGTCAAAGTTCTTATAGTGTCTCCTGGGTGTTTCTGTACTGCATGCCATATAAAGCTGGTTTGGGGAGCCAAGAATTTTGGCTGGAATATATATTATAGTGGTCTCATTATATAGCTTTTTTTAAGTGTATCAGAGGTGGCCGTGTATTAAAGATCAATGGAGTAAGGATGATTTTTTTTTTCTTTCTCCCTTTAGTTTTCCCTTAGCCCATACCGCAGACACTGGATCCAGAATTTGAGCCAACCCAAGTTTGAGGGTTATTTGGGATCCAAGGTCCTGGTTTGGCCTGTTATAAGAATTGGGGTAATCAGCAAACTTTTTTAGATGAGGCTTTGGATTTTGAAAATCATCAGGCTTAGGGGGTGTTTTTTTGGTTTGGGCCCAAACCAGTAACAACTAAACTCAGAGATTCCTTACTCATTCTGCTGACAGAAGTGTTCATTCAAAGAGAACTTACCACGATGCACATGGTGCATCCCACCTAGCCTCTTTTAAAAGCCAGTGTATTTCATGGCTGCTTAGCTTTCATCCTGAGAGACATCATTAGGGGGTGGACTTGGCAACGTTTTCACATCAGAGGGCATCCAGCCCATCTTTTGTAGAGTGTCTGCGGTAGAAGCTGGATCCTGTTCTGGCTGCACAAAGGAAAAGGGGAGCTTCTGTAACAAGGCCACACTTTGTTGGGGAGAACCCTGGCTGCTACAGAAATGATGGAGGGGAGGTGTTGAGATGTGGGTGAGATTTATTAAAATTATATTTGGGATCTAAGTAGCCTCTGCGTCAGACTTATACAGACACTACAAAGAATGATTTTTAGTCCCTTTTTGCCTATTCTTCTATGCTGGGGTTTTAAATTTAGTATGATTCTATTACCTGAGAAGCAACTGTATGAAGCTGTAAACTGCAGTATTGGCCTGCTGACAAAAATACTATGGCAGAGCCAGATGCAGCTCTACATGCGCTGAAGAGCAGTAGTGCGGCTTTGCCTGGTTTTTAACATGGGATTGGTGGTGCTAACATGGGTGAGTGAAAGGCCTTATCATACCCTGCTGCCCTGCCCCAGCTCCCACAGAAATCTGTGGGAAAGTCCAGTCTGTCTCCCACATGATTATTTATCTGGAAAGGGGCCAACATGAGACTGTTTGACAGTGCTCAGGCCTTCAGACAGTGCTTGGTTTCAAATTGCCCTGAACTGTTCCTAAAAAAAGGTGAACATTTAGTAGACGTGAATCTGTGTGAAAAAGGTTTTCTTAATGTGAGTGTAAATGAAAGGTGAACTTCCAGCCAGACACAGTTACTGCTGTATATTAACCTGAATACTTAACATTTTTGATGTACTTTTTGCTATCTGACGGGGGGTGATGAATAAGGCTATTTAGCTTTGTAGTTCGCAGGAGATCTACTTATCTTCCTTTACAGGATTTGGGTGAAAAACCACACTCAGTGACATAGTGGTCTACAAAAAATGAACCGTTGGGCCTTTTCAGCCTTAATCTTCAGAGATGCTGTTTTCTCCAAGTTTTTTAATGTTAAAGTTCACACAGAATTTCAAATTTAATATAAAGTGATTACAGTTTTCAAGTTTGAATAATGTCTCTTAGAAAAAAAGTCACATGTAAACCTACGTTTAGTCACATGTAAACATATTTAAAAATAAAAGTATTAATATAAATATTCTTGTAAGACAGAAAGAGGGAGGCTATCTGGGAATACGAGGGGCTTGCAAGGGAGCCACAGGTCTGTTTCAGGTGTGCCCCTTTTTATTATATTGCTTTGGTCAAACCAATTTATTTCTCAGTTTTCTCAGTTACAAAAGGCAAAATAGTGCCTATACATTTTAAGTGGCCTTTAGCTCCTGTTTTCTTTGTAAAGCATTGTCAGGTTCTTAAATGAAAGGCCTTATGTAAGGGCAAAATTTCTTGTGAATGCTAGAAGCTGATTTTTGACCTACTTTAATGACGACTATTTAGTGAGGCTACTATCTGAAGATACCACATCAGTTAAGATCACATCAGTGACTTTAATTATCTAGACTGGTAAAACTGTATGAAGGTACCAAAGATTCTGGTTGCCTTGCTGTTTATTTTTAGAGTGGAATCTGAGCAAATAAAATAAATTACGCTTCCCATACTACAGTAAATACCAGCAGACATAACCCTTCCTCCAACCTAAAATAAGCCTTTCCCACCATTAGCTATTCCTTTTCCTAAAATGTCTAGGATGAGAGATGGAGCTGGCACTGTGCCTTCAAGGGTAAGAACTGCTGCCTTACACAGAGCAGTGGATGAGAAACCACTGGGAGCTGGCTGAGCGGGGTCTCATGGAGACCTTGCTAGCAGGACCCTCCTTTGATAGGAAGGAATAGAGGTTGAGCAATACCTTACTGCTCACCTACTGTACTTGGAAGGGTGTTGGTAATCGCTGCAGTCTTCAGAACAAAATATATAGAATAGAGGCATAAATACAGAAAAATAATGGCAAGGATAGGGAAGAAGAGCCAATGAGCTTTCCCACTGAAATCCTTGGAGAAGCTTGTAAATACCATAATGTTTACACAGGGCCTGTATGTTTGTACAATTACCTTTCCATGAGTGTGAAATGTTTTACACTAGAAAATTTTCAGGCTCTAAGAACTGATACTTTCTGATACATCTGGAGACTGCAAGCTCAGCTTTGGTCTGAATTCTCTCCATCCCTCTATTTTTTCATGAACGACTTAAACTGTATTTTTCCCCCTTGAAAGGCACAAAATGTAAATAGCATGTTCTACCAGGATTATATGCAGATCGTGATCACTGTGTGCCAGAAGGAAAACATTTTGAATTTACAAATGCGAAGGCAAATGTTACAGTCTAAATTCTCAGAGAGATGCAGCTTTGTGACTTGCTCTATTATAGCTCAAAAGTGGTGACAAAAATGTTTTTTCTGTAGTGAGATTTCTAAAGGAAATAGCCTTAAAAAAAAATTTGAAAGACTGGTTTGGTGCAGTTGGTGAAAACCTTAGGAAGAGAGTTTGGGGCACCAACAGGCAGATCAAATATAATAAGCCAGTTTTAAAGCAGTTAGCCTATTCTAGTTCCTGTCACAAGGCAGGTCTCCTCCTACCTGTTTAAAGCAAAGTCCCAGTTAGAGTGCGAATGGGACCGTAATGTGGTTGGCAAGCCTGATGCAAGCCTTGAGCATGTTGTGACGAAGGATGGGAACTTAATGTGAGGCGGTGGTTCTTGCTTTAAGGTGCATGGTGAGTCAGCCATTGCATGTCAGCGTGCCATTAGTCAGCGTGAGACAGAACCTTTTTGGGTCATGGAGAATTCTTTCCACAAATGTCTTGGTTACCGCTGCAGCTTGATATTCGGGGAGGATGACAAATCCACACCAACTTTTGATGTGTTTTCCATTTCTGGGAAGTCCTGTGCAACTGAAAGAGGTGACTTCTGCACACTTTCCACAGAAGGAAATGCAATGTAGCAGCATATGGAACTAATAACTTGTATTTCAGACTTAACTGGCTGGCAGTGAATGAGCCAGTCCAACCTCCTATAGGCCCATACGTCAAACGTGCACGCAGTGACTTTGAGCTGCGGAACATTCAGCACAACTTCTGCTGGCCCAGGGAGAAGGAGACTCCCTTTTGGCTCACCTGAGAGGACAGGCTACCTGTGGCCTGCATGGGTCCCAGTGCAGCTTTCAGATGTGGTGGCATGCAGGTGGAGCACGCGCGTGTAGAGCGCGGCCAGCCACTGGATGGGGTATTCCACTAATTGGTTAAGTCTGCTTTGGTGTCTTGCCTCCAGCTGGCAGATACTGACAGTTTCCACTTAAAGACAGCCAAGCCCATCGGAAATCCAGCTGTGCCGGTGGAATGGCTGATCGCACAAACCCCTTCTCATGAAGATGTTATTGAACAACTGTTTGAATTCATTCAAGTAATGGTGGCTCTGACTCAAAGCTTGCTAAAGTCCCCTGGGAGACTTTGCTGGATATTGGAATAAAGACATCCATTCATTTAAGTTATATTGACATTTCAGTGTTCTTGAGTTTCACATAAGGATGGTGTCTTTATTACTGCACTTAGGACTGCTTCCGAGTTCACCTCAAGCTGAAATTAATTCTCTTTGCTGATGGTACTCACATCTATGCCACTTTTTCTGTTCCTGAGAGTGTTGCTACATCCTCATAAATATTAGTATTTTGTCATAGGGGTTGTCATGATGGAAAGAGTTATTTATTTACAAAAGGGGAACAGATGGCACAAAATACTTTAATGAATTTTTACACATTTGAGAAATGAAATATCCTTTTCAGAAATAATATCAGTTTTGTAAAGCCATTAAATGCTATTTCATACAATCACAAGGGAAGCTTGTTCTGCAGTACACTGAATATATGCAGAGCCATAGCAAAAGTGAGGCAAAAAGGGGCACAGAATGGAGTAGTTTTATGACAAGCCATAAAGTCATAAGCATAGTTTTATTAGCTGCTGCCATTTGGTAAGTGGATTTGTGATGGTAGGTGAATGGGAGATGAAAGTGGCAGCAGATGGAAAGAGCCTGAGGAGGCTGAAAAGAGTTCTAGTGTTGGGGATAGGGAAAGAAAGAAAACAGGACAGACTCATAAAATCCCTTCCTAGAATTTGGGAGATATATATTGGTGTATATATATATATATATATATATATTTAATGTTTCATTATAAATACACTGTCAGGTGCAGATAGATCACTCAGTTTCTGGAAGAGTATAGTACTGACATTAATGTTCTTGTTTTTAACTGGGATGTAAGTACATGCATGTCCTTCATTTGTAGTGATGGTTCCTTGCTGTAAGTCATAATCTAGGTAAAAACATGAACTACATATGAATGGTATTTAAAGAGCAGGGGTTTTAGTTAAAGAAAGATTTTTGGTATGATGAATATATGCAGAAGGTTGTATAATAGCTTGTAGTATTTTTTGTAAATAATTAATTATAGTTCTCAATATGCTTGGGACATAAGGGTGACAAGTGGGCCAGCTTTGTTTTAGAAATGGGAATGCTGACATTTGAGGGGTTAAATGACTTTTCTAAGGCAGTTTGTTATACATCTAGAAGGAGAAGTGCCTTTGCTTAAAATTCTGGTCGTAAGTGTCAAAAACGTTTGTTTACTGGGCTGGGAACTGGAGATAATCTGTATCTCCAGTTACCCAGTGTTATGTTTTAATAACCTGACTACCCTTTTCCATTAGCAAGTGCCTGATTCTTGGAGATACTGAGCTATTTGAAATCCATCTTTTCATATTTTTTTCATCTGTATTACTTTACTTTACTCCTCTTACAGTTTTTTAGGCCTAAATCTCTGTACCTCATTTTGCCTGAAAGGTCATCTGATAAACTGTGGCTTATTATTAAAACATATATTGCTGTCACTGTCCATTCCCAAAAGCTTTAAAGTCAGCATTTCTAATACTAGTCGGTGCTTTCTTGGATCAGGCAGAGTGGAAAAGCTAAGGTGGCTGGTACAGTACATGAGGGTGGAGGCCCTGAATGAAGCTCTTATAAAAATGCTCTCATAGGAGCTTTCCTCTCTTCTTTCCAATTTGGATTACTTTTTTTGGCATAGGCTTGCAAGAAACTCATCATGTTATTGCATTTGAATGGCAAGAGCCAGTTTAGTATTTTGCAAATTTCCCTTGGAAATTGCTCTGCAGGGATCTATCCAGAGAAAATTCATTTCCCCATTTGTTCAATTATGAGCAAGATCATGAGGTATTTATTTTAGCGCACAATTTACTTCTCTCACTTTATTCCTATGGAAGTTTGTTTGGAATGTTTCTTTGAATTTAAATAGCTTGTATTGGTGTCATTTTGAGAAATGACTTTCTTTGCCTCTGGTTGGTTATGATGCCAGAGCAGATGGATTTTACACAGACTTAATAAAGAGAAGATTTTTATGGGCTCAGATAATAATTTGGAGAATGGAAGGAAAACTGAATCATTCCCATTCTGAATATAGTAATAATGTCATATGTATGTAAAATTGTCTTGCACATCCAGATTGCTAATCCACCTTTTATCTTTCTCTTTGTATACATCTATACACATTCATAGGTGGATGAGTACTATAGATACAAATGATGACCTGTAAATGTGGATGTCTGTTCTGACATATGGTTTGTATATAGGTGTTGAATATTATCAATCTTTTGTTTTTTAGGTAAAATGCAGACTTTTTCTCTACTAGGTCTCTGCCTGTGGGAGAAAAAGTACTGTGTAGATAGACATAGGGGCATCTTACAGGCAACCTCTGGAGAGCGGGAGGGCCTCAAGTATATTCCTGTCCCTAGTATTTTCTTCTGATTAACTCTATGCAGTCCTCAGCTCAACACTTAGCATCGCAGAGTTGCCCTTTGGTATACAGCACGGCCACAACCCTGAACACGAATCTGGGGAGAAGTCCAAGGTGAATGTTTCCACCAGCCCAGGAACCGCCTGCTACCTATGCTTCTGGGCAGCAGCTTTGTCCCTCCTAGGCACTTGTAGCATTCATACTTGTACCAGTGATTGCCTGGGCCCTGCAGGAATTGAGTGCCCATCAGCACCTATAGGTAGTCAGCAACTCCCAGTTAGTGAAAAAACCTGCAGAGAAGCTCAGGATCACTGCATAAAAGTGGAGGAGCTGAGAAGGAGGTTGCACTAACAGAAAATTTGAGGTATACTTTTATGTAATGACCAGTAGTGACCTTTAGTTCATAATAAAAATTCACAGATTTATAATCTCTGTAGAGCCTGTAAGCACTGCTTCCCTGGATCCTGCCTTCCTGACAACACGGGTGATCTTACCAGCAGAGC
Organism: Dromaius novaehollandiae; assembly: GCF_036370855.1. Lineage (NCBI taxonomy): Eukaryota > Metazoa > Chordata > Aves > Casuariiformes > Dromaiidae > Dromaius > Dromaius novaehollandiae. The sequence continues at coordinate 138,583,983 of NC_088099.1, read as the reverse complement.
GTTCGCTGCCCGGCACTCTGAGACCCTGGTTGCTGGAGCATCCGTTGTTTTTGAGAGATCCCAGGTGAGGGTTTGGATCCCTAAAGGCTGGTGAGAAACGGTTTCTGATCTCTCACTTTTCAGCCAAATGTAGTCTCATGAAGAAAGAAGGATACCAGGTCATGTCTGTTGAACACTTTCAATGGCCATGGTGCAGTGCTTTGTAGTGGCTTATAGACTTATAGTGCTATCAATATATGTGTGAGGTCTGGGAGTAGATGAGTGCTAGACAGCTACTTGTGTGGACTGAGACATTTCTACAAGTGCTGCTACTCCTGTGGGGAAATGCACAGTTCTCAGTGCCAATGCCAGTTGAGTTTAGATGCCCTCAGGATGGGTGGTAGTAGTGAGCAGGCACTGTGAATAGCTGAGTATTTAGATGCCCACAGTCCACCTAATACTGTTTTATGTGACTACATCTGTAAATGGCTAGTTACATTTCCAAAATTGTTTTTGGATATGAACTGTGCAAACTAAGTCAAGAATGTTTTTACCTAGTCTGTAACAATTCAGCAGGTAGAGCACTGAGACATTAGCTTTTAAGCTGTCACTTGAGTAATTCTGGGATACAGATCCACTCAGGTGATCTTTTACCTGCTTACTCCTAGGTTTCATGCACAGCCTAATTGACTTTTTTAAAGCTAAATGCCCTTACACTAACAATTATATCTATACAAAGTGAGGAGGAGCTGCTATTTTTTTAGCTTGTTAGTATTTTATCGTGACAATGCTGATGAGACAAACCTCGTAAGGGACACAGGAACAGAGAAGCAAGCTCTTACCAGAAAAACGCAAAAAGCATTCCAAAAAAAGACAACACATCCATCTCTCTTCTAAAACACAAAGGCTTTCTTATCTGTTTTTTTTTTTTTTTTGCTTCTTTTTTGTTCTGCAGTTTTTCAAGCCATAGAGAGACAGTTTCCCAGGAGATCATGAGACCATGTGGAAATCCATTTGTCTTTTGCATACAGTAGTTGCTAAACATATATAACTTTCAAATCCTCTCTGGGAAACAAGTGACAGAGACATTCGGCTAACCCAAACAACACATTTCACAATAAGTGCTGTACTGTCCAAAGGCCTTTAGACAGAGTAGCTAAATGTCTCCTCATTTAAGGATATTGAGGGAGCCAGGACCAGTGGATGCTGGGAAGCTTGTCTACTTGCAGTCAATATAAATATTTGTAGATATACTGAACAGAAACTGAACTCTGCCAAACTTTTGGCTCCTACTTAACCAGAAGAATTTCTCCCTCAATCTAGTGTTCAGCTAAAAAAAGGAGACAGTGAGGAGTCTTAGGCCTTGTCTGCCATGCAAAGTTCCACTGAAAATTGATTTTAAGTAGATCTAATTAACCCAAAGTACATCACATACACTTATATCAATTTACACTGTGCATTTATTGATTTATTTTAATTTTAAATCCATTTAAATGTGTCTATTTCAGGGGTTAGCACTGAGTGGAACAAATCAATTTTAAGATTAATTTAAAGTGGTGTCCTTTCCTAGCATAACTCAATTTTACAGAGATTTTAATTTCCATATATTCATCTCAGTGGGTATTCTGTGAGCATACTTAAAGAATCTTTTTCTTCACAGAAATCAATGGCAAAAACTCTGACTGAATTCAATCATCTGCACATGATTAGCCCTTCTGTAGTGCATATATACTATTCTGCTGTATAGTGAGATCAATATTGGCATGTACGTTTTGTAAAAGCTTTTTCATAGTTGGCTTTTACCAAATGGTTTGCTGAAAGGAAAACTGGTGGGCCTCTGAGCAGTATGTATGTAGAAATGTTTTTATTTTTATTTTTAAAAAATAATTTAGATTTAAATGTAAGCAACTTCTTGCAATGTTGTGAGTTTTTTCGCCACAAGATTTCTTTGAAGATGCTAGAGAAAAAGAAAGCTAACATTAATGAGCTATATTTATAATGTACAGGTCTTAATAACAGTGTGGTCGGTTCTGTACTGGAATGGCTTTATGAAGTAAATGTGTTTAGTTATTCTGTCCAGGTAAAGTGTATTTAAAAAAAACCCCAAGTTTCAGAACTCATGAATAGAAGATACTAGAACTGAATAGTTCTAATAATTGATGGCTTTTATAACATAGGTAACTAGTTTTAATGATTGACAATGTTCCTTTAAGCTGCGCAGCCCACCCTCTCAATTGTTCAGAGTTCTGCCTGTACTGCCTAAATGCTTTTGACAAATCACTGCAAACATTATGCAAGCCCCAGAACAAACTCCTGAGAACTATTTATACAAGATGCAATAGCAAGTCAGGGCAATAAAACAATGGTTTACAAGAAGCCCAAATAAAATCCAGGGCTGTTCTAAGCAAGAAGGCCTGTGGCTAGTCTATAGGTAAACACTCTCAATACAGAAAGAGGAGGGTTGGAGCAACAGCTAAAAAAGACAAAGGTGCGTTTGCGAATAAATCCAAGCAAGCAGCACTGCTGCCTGCGTTCTCATGCACCTAGGTGCTTGGACTGTGTTTGAGTTAGCATTGGGCTTCTCCTCCCCCCTCTTCTTGAAGTTCTTTTAATCATTTTAAATTTGCATAAAATATAGAGTAAACTACATTTAAAGAAAAGAAAAGTTTTTTCTTGAACCAAATACTGTCTAAGGAAACCTCCATGTTAGGACTAGATCTGTTATGGTTAGGCCCTTAACAATTTATTTCAGTGGGAAAACTTCCATTGAATTTAATAACAACAGGGCCCAAACTACATTTCCATGAATCATGTCAAGACAGTTTACTGTTCGGGGATATTGGCTTCTTACCAAATGAACGTCTCTTACTCAGGTCATAAGGCCAATTGTTCCCTGTGATACCCAGAGCTGTGGGTACGCTTCCTGAAGAGAACCCCAAACTTGGATATTGTAACTTTGCAAAATAGCCTTAATACTCTAACACATTATACTACTGTAGTGAATTACATTTTGGGAAAAAGTGTTCTCGCACATCCTATAAAATAAAAATTTATGCTAGAACTATTTTAATAGTGTGACTACCGCCCTGCATCTCTCTTTGAGGTGAATCTAATCACGTGAGAAAGATCTTAAAGATACAATCCAAACATAAGTACCTGTGGTTATTTCATATAAAAAAGCATTTTCAAAATGGTAAATGAAATGCCTTGCTTGAAATTCAGTTTGCATTGTGAAACTAAGGGATTTATTGCAGCAGGAGTGTGCAGCAGTGATGGCACTCACGAGCTAAGCAGAGGACACTCGTGCAACTATGGCCCTGCTCAAATGTCTCCCAAGAAGGGACCTTCTGGTGGTGGGGGCTTTGCCCAGGAAGGGCAAGTGCCTGGGCACAGCATCCATTTACCAGCCCCTAGGGAGCACAGTGAGCCACAGGGCTGCAAACACGAGCTGGCAGTAAGCATGGTCATTGGTGGAGTAGTGCATGTACAGATGCCCAGGGTGGTTTTTAGGCTCCTGTTCACTGTCCATGCTCTGCTTCTCGCTCTTCTGGGAGCTTCTTCTGCCATTTTTAGATCTCAGCTGTTGCTGGGCAAGGTCGACCCTGGTAAGGAAGGGTCAAGTTTAACTAGCGTGAGGAGGAGAGCTATGTAACCGCCAGGCCGAGTGGTGATCGCAGAGGGAAGCCATCAGCAGCAGCAGTTTGCATCAGAGGGACAAGAGGCCAGGGACTCTGCTGATGGCAACATGGGACTCAGCAGCAGTGGTGGTGATGTGCCACAGAGCGTGGTCGTCAGCACCGTTGAAGCGACTACCATGGCACAGCAGAGACAGAGCTCCCAAAGGATGGGGCAGCTCTGTGGGTTGGGGGCTGCAGGCAGTGCCTGGCACCTCTCCTTGGAGCTAGGGCAGGGGAGACAATGTCCTTGCCTGTGGGAAGTGAGCTCTGGGTGATGAGCTGGGTCACCAAGCTGGGGGAAGAGGTGAGTGTTGCCTTTAATGTGCAATCTCCCGTCCGTCTGAGACGGCACGGAGGCTCCACCTGCCTCCGGGCCAATGAGCACTGACACCAATATGAGGATGCTACAAATGGCGTTTATTGGACGTATGCATTCGCTTATATACCTACAAGCATACTGCTATCTCTGCGTCATATCCTTCCTCTTTCCGTGCCATCGTGAGATCTTCCGATCGCCGTTCCCTACATCTCCCCCTCCCCATGCTTTGGCTATGCTATTTGCTTTAAATTGCCGTGTCGCGGGTTAAGCGTTCATAATGTGGGTGTGGGCGGGACCACCCCTTTTCTAGCAGTTGTCTTACCAAGCATCTAAACACTAGTTTACATGCTAATATGCCTAGCACGAGCATCAGCAGCAGGTGCAACCCTTCTATTAGTAACTGCCTGGCCCATGGTCCTAGCCCAAGCCAATTACCAAACCAACTATCTAGCGGGTTAGTCATTACAGTAATTTTATGCGTGTGCTCCTTTAGCCATTCTAACTCACTGTGTATTGACCGGCTGTGCTCCGTCAGATTAAAGCAGCACATGCCTTCCACATCTTTACACCCATGACCCTGGGCTAACAGCAGAAAGTCTATGGTTGCTCTGTTCTGCAGGACAGCATGTCGTAAGCTATCCATATCTTGTGCCATTTCATACAGTACTTTGGTTGTTACGTTGCTCTGCTTCACCGCCCAACAAGCTAGCTTTCCCAAGGATGCCAAGGCGTGCGCTGTACCAATCTGCGGGATGATTGATGCTCCGATTCGAGACGCCACTCCCCAGATCTCAACCTTATCATCACACTCGGGACCCAAGCTCGTCAGACTGCGGCGCCTTCGACTCGTTTGATTTGCCATGGTTATCACAGCCATTAGATTGGGCGCAAAGATAGTTAAGCTGCCTAAGTAACAAGGCCCCCCTACAGCACGTCTTGGGATCCTGGGCCATGCCCGGTCCCCACATATCAGGAACATTCCATCAGGGAGGGCCCTAGCCGTCTCATTTACCCAATGGGTCGGCCCTCCTCCTTTTGTTTCCGCCCCCAAAGAGCCGTTACAGTACGATTTTGCGGTATAATCAAACCCCGGTGTGCTTGAGGACACATTGGTCCACCCGGTCCAGTTAAGGTTTCTATAGACATTTATCCCTTGTTGATTATTCCCAAAGTGCACGCATGCCACACCGGTGTAGTTAATTGGTGCTACCGAACCCAGAAGGTCAAGCTCTTGCGGGTCCCAGGGCAATGATGCATTCAGCGTGTTCAAGCAGTTACTAATATTGCTTGTGTTTGTGCAATGCTCTCTCAGCTTTGGTAGGTCTACAGTCAAATTCAATGGGACCCCTATTAAGCATGTCTTAAAAGGCTGCCCCGCACCCGCCAGCGTCAGGCAAAACAGGTGAGCCACAGATTGTTACTACCCCATTTCGCTAACGTTGGTTCGCCTTTCACCCCTTGGAGTCCCAGTCCCAGCATCGCTACGAGGAGAGCTACTTGGGTTGCTCCCCCTGCCATCTTCTCGGGTTTTCTGGTTACGCGTTCTTCTTGCGGTTTCACGCGCCTTTTCTCATCTGTTCTTCTTTTCCTGTCTGCTGTCTTTGCTGCGAGGAGGGATCATCGGCCATTCAGGGTGGTCCTCCCCTGCAACAAAGCTCAGACATTCATTAATTCATCTGACTCTCTGCTTCCTGTCTTGTCCTTGCCCTGAGGTCTGGGCGCACCCACTTCGCAGGGACCCATCTTACCACTTCCCCCTGCCTGACCGCTGCATACCCTCGTCCTTGGGTTACCAGCTGCCACGCCTCTTCCCATTCCCCTTTTTCCGGGATTCGGACCTTTACGTCTGGTCCCTCGTGCATCGCTCGGACCGCCCAATGCTTTTCCACTGGCGTCTTGTTCTCCTCCCCCCTGGTGAACTGGTTCAGACCAAATAAGGCCCGCATAATTATTTCTGATTGTTTGTGCGCAGGGATCCTTTGTGTATATCCTTCCCCCTCCCCAAGAATCTCGATCCTTTGCTTTAAAGTGCGGTTTGCTCGCTCGACGATGGCCTGACCTGTGCTATTATAGGCAATACCGTGCACTAGCTTAATTCCCCACCGTACGGCCCATTCTTTCGTGCTTTGCGCTGTGAAACACGTGCTGTTGTCTGTTTTAATAGTTTCTGGGGCACCCAGCCAGGCCATTGCCGTGGGCCAATGCAACTGTGCCGCCCGCGCTGTGACTCGTTTATGTTGGGTCGCCACGATGATACCGCTGTGTGTGTCCACTGTGACAGCCAGCCAGGGCCGTGGTCGAAGTCGCTGGCACATTGTGAAGTCCGTTTGCCATATTTGGTTTCCTTTCAGCCCCCTGGGGTTGATGCCGGCGCCCCACAGGGGGGTTTTTTGGCAATACGGGCAAGCTGCAACCACTTCACGAGCCGTGGTGAGGGGGATGCTGCAGCTTTTTGCCAGTGCTTTTGCACCAACATGGAGAAGGTCGTGCACCTGCCTTGCTTCTGCGACTGTCCACACACCTTTGGCCGCTTGATCGGCTTTATTGTTGCCTTCTTGGTACACTCCTTGGATTGCCTCATGACTCCGAACATGAATAACGGAGGCAGTGGCCCACCGCTGTTGTAGGGCTTCTTCTAGCATGAGCGCAATGGGCGATCCGGCCCATCCGGGATATGACATGTTGTGTAACAATTTAAAGACGAACGTGGAGTCTGTCACTACATTCAAATGCTCTTCTGGCCACATTTGCAATGCCTGCGCCACAGCTCGGGCCTCTAGATGCTGTATGCTACTGTCCGGCTCGCTGATCTTCACTCGGTGCCATTGGGCCTTTTGATCTTGCCACACAACGACCGCTGCCCTGGTCACCGATGACGCGTCGGTGAACACTGTGCGCCCTGGTGCAGGTCGCTGTAGCACTCGGGCTTTCAGATGGGGCCGAAGGACGGAGAGGTGTGTATACATCTCCAGCACAGGCGATAATCTGATTGTTCCCGGGAATCCTTCTAAAGCTATTGCTATGCTATCTTGTTTCTGGACCACGCTGTCCCATTGACTCCTTTTTACCGGCAGGTAAATGGACTCAGGCTCCTTCACGAAGTGCCGAACGGCGGCGGTCCGTCCCTTCTGTATCATCTGTGCCAACGCTGTTACGATTGTGATGTATGCCGTACTTATTTGGTTCGACACTATCCACCATACGACTTCCGGACGCTCCGGCGCCCCTTGTCCTAGAACGCCTATGGCTCCTGTTCTTGTAACTGCCACGTACAGATTGATTGGTCTGGCCGGGTCGTATCTCGTTACTCCGCCCTTTGCCATGAGATCTTCTATTTTTCGGAGGGCTTCTAACGCGTTCGGTGTCATCTGCCTCGGTTCCCATGGTTTGCGGCCCTTGAGCAACTCGAACAGTGGCTCCATCCACTCCTTGGGAATACCTATCAGCCCTCGCAGCCATTGGAGAGCTCCAACCAATTGCTGTACATCATGCAACGTCCGTATCTCTCTATTGAGCTTTATCGGCTGTGGGACCACAGCTCTGGGGAGGATGGTGGTTCCCAGATAGTCGACAGATTCTCCCCTTTGCGTCTTCGCTTTCTGGACGTACAACCCCGCTTCATTTAGGCAGTTAATTACTGCCTGTTCTGCCTGATCAGTTTCTTGCTGGGTCTCTGCGGCTATTACGAGGTCGTCCATGTAATGGATGATAAGCGCGCGCGGGAGCTGTGCCCTTACCGGCTGCAATACCTTAGCCACTGCCGCCTGACAAATCGTAGGTGAATTCTTCATGCCCTGCGGGAGGACGGTCCATTGATATCGCGCTGCTGGCTCCTGCAGATTCTCTGAGGGCAGTGTGAAGGCAAATCGAGCTTTGTCCTGAGGGGCTAATGGTATAGAGAAAAAGCAATCTTGGATATCCATCACCACCACTGGCCAATTCTTTGGTATTGCTGATGGTAGTGGCAACCCCGGCTGAAGGGCACCCATCGCTTCCATCTGCTGATTTACCGCTCGTAGGTCGTGCAGTAATCTAAATTTAGACTTGTCCTTTTTGTGTATCACAAATATAGGAGTGTTCCAGGGACTGTGGCTTTCCTCCAGGTGTCCCTGCTCTAGTTCTCTACTTACTATTTGTCGGGCAGCCGCCAATTTGTCCCCTGTCAATGGCCACTGCTCTACCCACACAGGCTCATTGGAGCACCATGTCAGCGGGACAGCGAAATGAGCCCCGAGGAGGTAGGCAGTGGCCCTTACCCTAAATTTGTCAGGTGAAAGCCGCTTTGCGATAAGGCATCTCGCCCTAACAATGGTTCCCCTATGGCAGTTATGTACGGCCGCACACGGATGATCTGAGCAGGCCTATCCGGGTCCTCCAATACAATTGTGATATCGGTTTCAGAAATCATAGCCTCCGCCCTGCCTCCCACTCCATCTAATGAGCTTGCCACTTTTGCTGGCCAACTCGATGGCCACAACCACGAGGGCACACATGTAACATCTGCCCCCGTATCTAGCATCATTATTAAGGGGATGCTAGGAGGACCTGCCCCTGGTGGGCCTATCAGATGCGCTTTCACTCGGGGTCTCTTCTCACACCCTAAGACCAGGGCCACGCGGGGTTTCCCTTCAGAGTTTGGTCGCTGGAGCTGTCCATCAGCGGTGTGTTGTTGTTGACGGGGGCTACTTGAGGCCGGCTCACTGGGGAGGGGTGGCCCCTTACTTGCCCTCCCCGCTTCTCGTTTCCCGGCCGCCGACAATCTCGTGCTCTGTGTCCTGGTTTTCCACAGGCCTAGCATGTGAGGCTCCCCATACCCCCTGTTGGGCGCGCGTAACTTCCCTTATTCGTGCACTGTGCTCTCAAATGGCCCATTTGCCCGCAGCCAAAGCATGGGCCTCCTTTTGGACCTCCTCTAGCTCTAACCTCCGGCATTGCCATAACTGCTGCAGCAACCTGTAGGGCTGTGGTCTTGTCCCAGTGTTCTAATATGTACTTGATCGTCTGCCCTAGACTTGCTCCCTTAGGCGCTGTTCTTAGGATTTCTTTTGTCAACTCGTTACCCTGCTGTTTGATACATTCCAACATCACCGCTCCTTTTGCAGCGTCTGGTAAAGATGCAAGTTCTACTGCTGCCTGTAGTCTGTCACAAAACTTGTCAAACGGCTCTCCCATTCCCTGCTTCACGGTCGTCCATGGGTCTGCCTGTTGCACCAGTGGCCCAATGTCATCAAAGGCCTTTCGAGATGCTTCTGTTGCCGCCAGTATCTCCCGAGGTCTCAGGCCCGCTGCCTGCTGCTGGGGTGTAGCCATGGTCGCATCATTTCCTCTTAATCGCATTAGGGTGGATTGGCCCAGTGGGTTCTGCGGGTCTGCCTGCGCGGCCATCAACGCCTGCTGCAGGCGCGAGGTCCACGCTTCTTTCCACATAAGGACCATCATGGGCGATAAGACCAGTCGCGCGAGGGTGCGACAATCCCATGGCACTAGGCCTCCCGCGTGCGCCGCGTCCAGCAACGTCTGTGTCACCGGGTGTCGCAGGCCCTGTTCTTGCACTGCTTTCAATAGCTGTTGTACCGTCTTTGGGTCGAGGGGCACCCATTCCACTGCCCCCCCCCCGGGGGCAACTCGTACTGGGAAGGCCCCTATTGGCGCACGAAACTTGAGGCCACTCAGGGCACATTCCGTCGCTATCAGTTTCCAGTCCGTTAGAGGAATTTCTTTTCCCCCTCCCACTTGGGCGGAACCTGCTGCCTTTAATAGCCCTCTTTGTTTAGCTACTTCCTCTTCCAGAGCTGTAAGCAGCATAAACATCTGCTCCATATCTCTTGTGACTTTCTTCCCCTTTTTTTCTTCCGCATCTGACTGCGGCGGGGAACTCCGCCCTAGTTGCTGCATCTTCGTCGTTATTCCTTCTAAGGAGTCAGAGTCTGTGCCTGAGTCTTCAGTCCCCTCCTTCCGCAATGCTGGTCGACGCCCACTCCTCTCTCGGCCAGCGCCATCTTTCCCCGGGCGCGGCACCCTCAGTCTTTCCCCTGCTTCCTCTCTTCTTTCGTCTTCCCACTGCACCCGAATCATGGCCCCCGGCAGCCAGTCTCGGGGATCATCCACTATAAGCGGTGTTTTCTTTTCTTCTGCCTCCTCCACTTTCACCTTGCCTTCTTTTCCACTACCTGCCACTGGCTTTCTCATATCTCGGTCCCCATAAAGGTCCCCTGATTCTCCCCCTTCCATCGCCCTCATCTCTTTCCACGGGTACCGTGGGGGTGGTGGGGAAGAGGGTATTACTGGGTATGCCTCTGGTGTTTCCCCCTCTCCCCACTCTGGTTTCTGATAAACCGCCTCCTCCGTTTCCACATTCTCCGTTCTCACTTCATCCCCTACTATCGTCTCTCCCTCTATCACCTCCGTTCGCTCCTCTGCATTCGCTGCTGTCTGTGTCGCCATTTCCGCGGACATGTGCAGCGCTGCGCGAGCAGCCTGCCAAGTCTCACGCTCCTCCCTAGTCCTTTGTAAAATGGTCATTACATCTCCCCATGTCTTGAGCTCTGCGGCCTTCTTCGTGGCCATGGCTCTCTGAGCGAGCGCTCGAGTGCATTTCTCCCAGTTAGAAGGGGAAAGAATGTCCCCTGGTCTAACTATCGCTCCTTCTTTCAGGAGCCGCCCGACGCAGTTCGCAACTGCATCCGCTCTCATAGAGAGCCCCCATTCCCGGGCACCCACACGTACAACCTTGACTACCGCGTCCATGATCCGGATCCTCTCGACTGCCTGCGGTCCGCCGTCTCAGCTATCACGTCGGGGTCACCACTTGTTGCCTTTAATGCGCAATCTCCCGTCCGTCTGAGACAGCACGGAGGCTCCACCTGCCTCCGGGCCAATGAGCACTGACACCAATATGAGGATGCTACAAATGGCGTTTATTGGACGTATGCATTCGCTTATATACCTACAAGCATACTGCTATCTCTGCGTCATATCCTTCCTCTTTCCGTGCCATCGCGAGATCTTCCGATCGCCGTTCCCTACAGGTGAGCAGACTGTACAACATCAGGCAAGGTGGAAGAGATTGACAGCATCTTCAAAGAGACTTTCAGAGACAAGAGCTTGAACACCCAACTGCACAGAAGGAGGGGCCCCCAGAGACTGTGCTAGATGGTGTGGGGCAGAAAGAGACTTCTAGGATGGGAAAGGCTGGAGGCTTGTGACTTCTGGCAACAGGAGGATGGCTGCTTCTCCATCTTCAGACCTACGATTTTAGAATATGCTCAGTGCTTTGGTAACACAGAAAGAGGAAAAAGCCATGTCTGGGGAAGCATCTGAACTAGCAAAGCCTGAAGCATGCAGCAGCACCAAGAGGAAGCAGCAAATGGTAGTCGAGGGGGAATCCCTCCTGTGGGAGATGGAGCCCCCCATCTACTGACCTGACCTGCTGTCTATGGAGTTTTTCTGCTGGCTGGTGGCCCTGACTGGGAGGTTGTGGAGAGACTGTTGAGGCTTGTCTGACCCTTGGACTGCTACCTCCTGCTGCTTATCCACGTGGGCACCAGCAACTCTGCCAGGGGAGACCTTGAGTGTATCAAGAATGACTACAAATCTCTGGGAATGAGGGTCAAGGGCATGAGGGCTCAGGTGATGTTCTCAATCCTGCTGATGCAGGAGAAAAGCTTGTGGAGGAGCAGACAGATCCTGTGGGTCAGCAAGTGGTTGTACAGCTGGAATTGTCAACATGAACTTGGTTTTTACAACCATGGAATCCCAGCTAAGGACTGTTAGGGAGAGATGGGATCTGTGTGACAGAGTGGGGGAAAAATCGTCTTTGCAAACAGGTTGGCCAAGATCAGGAGGAGAGTTTTAAATTAGGAAGAATGGGGAAGGGAGATTACAACTCACATTTAAGTGCAGTAGTGGTGGAGAGAGATCAGAAGTAAAGGGTGCAGTGTGACAGGAACAAGAGAGGCTTCAGGAATGGTAAAACAGGGCAAAAGGACATCTGCCTCAAGTGTACGTACACAAATGCTTGCATTTAGGGAAAGAAGCAGGAGGAACTAGAGCTCTGGATGCAATGACGTAACTGCAGCATTGTTAGAATAACTGAGACGCGGTGGGACAGCTCCCATGACTGGAGTGCTGCGATGGATGGATACAAGAACTTCAGGAAAGATGGGAATGCCCCTTGCTGTATGAAGGAGCAGCTAGAATTGATGGAGCTCTTTATGGAATGGAAAGTTGTGGTTGTGAATTTGTGAGTCAGAACAGAAGCCATTCTGGGGTGACATGGTAGCTGGAGTTTGTTACAGACTGCCCTATTGGGGTAAACCCTTCTTTAAACAACTTGAGGAAGTCTTTGGATCACAGATCCTGGTTCTCAAGGGGGCCTTCAGCCTCCCTGATGTTTGCTGGAAAGGCAGCATGGAGGGATGCAAGCAGTCAAGGAGATTTCTGCAGGATATCCAGGATAATTTCTTGATACAGATATTGCATGGGCCAACAGGCAGCGATATACAGCTGGATCTGCTCTTCACTAACAAGAAAAGACTGGCTGGAGTAGTGATCATCAACAGTATCATTGACAGCAAAGACCATGAAATAGTGGAGCTCAAGATCCTGAGGGAAATGAGGAAGAAGAGTCGCAGAGTACAGACCCTGGAGTTCAAGAGAATAGGTCTTGGCTTATTCAGGAAACTGGAAAGTGGGATTACATAGGGGGATCCCTGAAGGGGATGATTTTTTCCCTCCCCTCTCTTAAAGCAATGTTATTTTTTACAGCAACAGGCAGATTAATTGAAAGAAATACCACTGGCAACGAGCAGTGAATCAGCAGCAGTCCTTAGTGTGGTATTCTTACATCTGAAAAAGCTGACCTATAGCTACTGTAGACAACATGGACACTTTATGGTGATGACAAAGCTGAGAACACAGAACTATGCAACAAACTATTTGTTCTTCTTATAGAAATGACTGATTTGAGAAAGCCTAAGAATGCGTCATGGACTTTTGCCTAATTTGGAACATTCACTTCCCATGCAATAGTGCAAAATTGGAAGGTTATGAAGATGGGAAACCTATGTCCTGATAAGAAATACACTGTAGGAACTGCTGGTTTTCACACTACTCTTACTGATCTTAAAAATCATTCAGGATTTGCACATACTTCATGTAATGCAGGAAATACCTATTATTGTTAATCATGTTTTCACATTATATTGACTATGCCAGGTACAGTACTGTTAGTAGTAGTACAGTTAATGGTCTGTCTAGACAAAGCATAAGGCAAGCAAATTGTCATTTTAAGCAAATTAAGTCATTTCAAGTCAATGACAAAATATGGCTCAGAGAGGTTCGTTTATCCATAAAATGGTATTCCAGTCCCTTGAAATGTGGACCCGTAATAAGATGGTGTTCCAAATTTTCATTGCCTGCTGTTTGTTTCATATAATTGGAGATGGGTATGACGTGATTCAGTGCATATAAGACTATTCTTTTTCAGGATTCATTTAATTCCATCTCAGTTTAGAAGCAGCAGAAACTTGTTTCACAGCTGTGTAGGTGCCATGTATATGAAGTGCATTATCTTCTCAGTTCAGTCACTCCTAAACAGGTGGTCACCTCACAAGACATCACAGTAACTGGCTTGAAAAAATAACCTTGTGTCTCACAGGAGGGAGGACAATAATTAACAGCATATGGAAATAGTTGCTTTTTTCCACAGGGATGAAAGGTACATTGGTAAAACAGGATGTGGGCAAATTTATGCTCCAGTTGTTTCTGTCTGTGGTTTGTGTCAGCCCTTGTCTGAACAGGGGATTCTGACTTATGCTGTGTCCAGATGATAATCAGAATAATTAATGTATTTTCGAAAATAGAAAATATAAAACAAGTTTACAGCTAGAGCAGTTCATTGACCTCAGTGGTCAGAATCTGGCTAAGTATAATTCCATAGAAATTACTGTTGAATTTTGCAGAAAGTATTTTTATTTTTCATTCTACTCTACTCCCAGAAATAGGGGGTATACACATGTTTTTCAATTAATGTATGTTCAGACATTGTTTCCTGAAACCTTGCCTAGAACCTGAGAAGTGTTAGGAAAATATTGGAAAAATAGTATATGATTTGTGAGAAATCTTGGAAGGGCCAGCCTTCCAGTTGCTACTGCCACAAAAAAATGTTGCAATAATATATATTATGTAAGCCTGAATTTCTCCAAAGTACTTAACTTTAAACTATATGATCTCAGTCAGAATTCCAGAGGATTTCAGATCAGATTAAGAATCTTTTTTTTAATGAGAAAAGTCACGAAAATTGATAAATGAGTCTTACAATATCCTGTCTAGGATGACCATGTCATGCATATGGTTGTATTTATCATGTATCTTATACAAAGAGAGACAATGCTTGATAAGCACTTTTATTGGGTAATTACATTTTTTTACATTTGCAAATAAAACAGATTGATTTCCATCTTGAAGTAATTTACTAACACATTATAAACTCGTCAAATGCTAACGTGGTACAGTACTCCTCATTTCCTGTTTACTAAATAGTTCTTTGGCTGTCTGCTTTGTGTCTTTCAGGTTGAACCTAGAATTGTTCTCTGCTAGAGACGTCATGGAGCCTCGTGTCAGAGTCCTTCACCTAAAGGAAAACATTGCCTCGTTGGCTCGGCTTCTTAGAAGTACGAGCCACGGTGGATTCCCAGTGGTTTACAGGCCCGAGTCAGGCCACGCAGAGGTGTTCCAGGGAACTATTAAAAGGTAAAAGCACCATCAAATTGATGTTACAAGATGTTTCTGGCCATTTTTCAGATGTTTTCTTTATGCATGTATTTATCGAGATTATGTGGGATGGATATGAAGCTTGCTCCTACTTTCCTTGGTGTGAATGGCAGGTATCCCTTACTCTAGGAAAGCTTGAAGGTCTTGGTTATCTATTGCATCAGGGGTTTTTTGAACAGCACTAATGAAGCTGCCTTATGTGAACTGCAGAAAAAGCTGTCTTCTATGAATTTCAGAAAAAGGGAAAATTGCCCTTCAGAGCCTTAAGTGTTCACTGCAATAGTCTTTTAAGAGGATTTTGATCTAGCTACTCATAAAATGTCGCATGTCAATTTGAAGTTGGCCTGCTCATTCTTTACATTTTTTTCTTTTTACTGGTGTATGTTTTTACAGGAAATGAGTTAACGTAAATCATATCACAGACTAGATAAACAGCAAAATCACTGGAAGTAACACTCTACTGTAAACAAGAGTTAGGTTAAGGGAATCCTTGCTATGCCGGGAACTCTTAAAAGCCATATCCTGATAAATAATGTGTTGCTGGTACTCTTTCATACATTTACAAGAGCGGATCCATCCTTTCAGGAATGTACCTTAGGACTGTCCTTTGAGTGGTGAGTCACGAGCGGAACAGACAATGACTTAATTCCCACCTTGGATATCCTAGAGGGAAGGAGAAGATGCATATGCAACTGCCTAGGAATTCACACAACAAATGTTGTGTTTCCAATAAATGTGTTCCAAAGCATTATGTTTCCAATAATCATAGTACAAACACATCATTAGTTAGTTTTGTATTTTAATATCATTGTCTTTTATAACCTGCATAATATTGTTTGTGCTGAATGATCACAGTATTCTTGCATCTTTCCTTGTAGAGAATTTTTTTTTAATCCACTTCTGGTTTATCCTCTTAATTGGATACCACTTGGGAGCTATCTGAGAGAAAGAAAACAAGGGTAAAAGTATTTTCTTCTGTTAATTTGGATAAGAAAAAAGTCATCAGTGTATCATCAGTGCAAATTTGGTTAGGACTTGTCTCCTTGCCTGCTTTATAAAAATGTTTTAAGGATGAACGATTAGCAGGTGGATCACACCAACCTACCTCATAGCTCTATGGTTGGCTGTAGCTTTGGAGGATGAAGAAGCAAAAGGAGTGAATATTTAATAAAAATTGTGAGCTTGCTTCACTGACAGGCGAAACACTTGTATGAACCTTTTAGGAAGGGAAATAACTGCTTGGAATGAAAGAATTCTACAATGGAGATTGTTTGGGTTGCAGTGATCTGGAGGGGTAAGGGCGTCAGTAAGTGCACTATCATATAGGTATATTTGTTCCCTTGTGGTGATGCTATTGTAAATATTATTATTAAGAGATGTGCTAAGGCACTAAAACCTAGATATCTGGGTGACAATCTACAGTGTGCTCCGATAGGAAGATGTTATATACTATGAACTAGTGTGCTCTTTTAGTTCTCAGCTGTCTGTGGCAATAAAACTAGAAAACATGATAACAACTGATCCAGCCAAAGTTCCTTTTAAATTCCATTTGTAGTCTCATTATTTCCATGTTAATTCACCAAATACCTGGCAGCAAGATTTCCAGGCTGTTGAGGAGTATGCTGATTTTATGCAAATGCTGTTGTGCTTCGTAATGCAGAGCAGAGAGTTGTGTGGAGCTAAGCAAAAAGGTGGAAGGGAAGCTTGGTCATTAGCACGTCCCAAAGAGAAGTATCTTTATAGAAAATCTGACGTTACCTGATAATCCCGGTAGGTTGTGGCTTGCTTAGACCCCAGAGATCTTTTGTGAATAAATTCTGTTAGAATTATTGATTGTCAAAAAATACTATTAGAGCCTTAGATGGGGTGAATGCAAAATCCTCTCCTCTGTCACTTCTGGCATAAATGAGTTGTTCGACTGTTTGAATAAAATCAAGGTAACACTTTTAATAGTTGACGAAGAAATGGCAAAGGGTTTTGTTGGCTAGGCAAATATTTATTGCTTAATGTAGTGAAACCCATAAGGAAGCCTGAGAGCATGTACTGCATTGTGATGTGCTGACGACACAGTCTTCTCACCCCGGTGTGTGTCCAGCAGTCTGAGAACTTGGGTGATGAGTTCTGGGTGCTTTTGTCCTGGGTAGAGACCATGAGTGACTTTGCTGTTTGACTTTGGCCTCTCACCAACACCATGAAGGGAATGCTCTGTAGCCACCCTCTGTAACAAGCCTTCAAAAATGTGATGTGTCATGGAATTATCATATTCATAACCATAAGTAGTTAGGGTTTTCCGTCTTACTCATAAAATTACAGCTCTAGCAGCACGTAACCGTTAAGACCAAGACAAGAAATGTGAATCTCATACTGTATGAGATCTACTGCAATCCCATGTCAAGGTGACATTGGCCACAGGGCAGAAAAATAATAATTTGCTTTTCCATCTCATACATTAACAATGCCACTGACCCATGCTTAAAGTGAAGGAAATGCAGCTTGGCTGGCATGTTTTAAAAAAGGTGGAAGAGGAAGAGGCAAGAATATTTGCACCAGTGTTTTTCTTGGGAACTGGTTAGGGCATTAGTATTGATTCTCAGATGGGTTTCTTCTAGCACAAAAAGGTTTGTATTAGATTTAAAAAAATGGGGACGAAGAGCTAAGGAAGGAAAAGAAGTGAGCTATCTGCTGAGCTTGCAAGATCCTTACATGAAGGCAGCAGCAGCTTATAACTTTTTAATACTGTTTTTCACTTGCATGTGTTTCTATGCCATTTATTCTCATGAAATAAGCGTGGCTGAAACACTGTAAACTTGGACTGAGTGCAAAAGATAGTCAGTACCTGCCAACTGTAGTGATGAGAGTTGCTGTACAAGGACAAAGTGTTGTTTTTTTTCTTTTTTAACACATACAAATGATACTGACCCTTTGAAAAGAAAAGGTCAATGTAAGTTCTTACAAAAGCAAAGAGCGTGGCCAAGCAATGTTGATGCAGACTTGCATGGGTCTACAGATGCACCTCAGTGCTGGCTTGCAGCAAACACCCAGATATTCCAATTTTGTTAAAAGAACCCAAAACCCTAAAACAAAACACAACCTTTCCAGCCCTGCTTAGTGAGGCCAGATTTTTCTCCTACTCTTTGTGATCTGGATGGTTACCCACTGGGGATTAAGATGAGATCACCAAACATGTTTTCACATGGGTGACCTTAGTCTGAAACTGTTATTGTCCCCATTTGAGTAAGCAGTAGAGACTAAAAACAAAAACAATTACTAAAGAAAACTCCTTGGCTTAAAAATTTTTAAAGAGGAAGCAAACTGAAGCTGAGAAGCAAGTTTCCAAAACAAAGATTTTCTTAGAGTAATACTTTTGACACTTTGCCATAGGCAGCACTCTGTGCATGCCTGGGAAACCCTTGCAAGACTCAGTCTGAGGAACATACGACTGGTGAACTCAGTGCATGGAATCAATAAGGATGCTTGACTTATTGTGTACAATGCGGAGGGTTCAGAGCCTGCCTTCCCCCCTTGATTTCTCCCACAAAGATGATGATACTTGTGTATCAAAATAAAACAAGTTATTCTTTTGCACTGCAGCTGGAATGCCTCCCCCATGTGCTCCCAGCAACTGCGGAAAGGGAGCTGGCCTGCCATGAAGATGTTAGTCCAGGATCCACTGAGAGCTGTAAACTGCATGCCCAAAACTGCGTGCCCTCCTGGCTAGGGAGGCAACTGTACCCCAGGTGAAAGTCATTCTTCAGAGAGACCTGAGGGTAGTGCCACTGCCTTCCTTCCCAGGAGGCTTGTGCCAGAGACACTGTGTGAGGCTGTAAATGCATACCGAGGAGTTGCTTGGGAGGTCCCCTGGCTCTCTCTTGTTTTGGCTGCTCTAGTCTGTGGCTCCAGATTCTCTTCCAGAGGGAAAAGATAGAGTTATGATTCTGCCTAATTTCTGTGAGACCAAAAATGAAAAATAGAGCTATTTTTTCACTTCCACATATGTTACGATGTTCTGGTGTAGAGCCAGTGTGGGGCAATGAGGTGGTTCTGTGACATGATGAAGAGATTAGACACATCATCACTTGTGTTTTGCTGCTCCACCTTCTTTTGCCAGAGGTTACTTTATAATGTAAACCAGAGCAAAACAGAAGACGTGGAGGATTTGTTGAGGAAAGCTGTAGGTAACTAGTTTCTTTTGGCTGGCCATGGAAATGGCTGGAATATAACATGGAAGGTGATGTCCCTGATGACCATGAGGTATCACCTTTGCTGCCACACTGTACATCCTCCCACTTGTAGTCACTTCCCTCCACCTGCCACTGCTCTGTGACACTTGTGCACTCTCTGATTTCTTCCAGCAAGACGGAAGATAACATGCTGTCTACTTGCATGCTTTCTTCTGAGATGCTGTTTATTCCATAATATACGTAGGTCCCCCCCATGTTTGCGACACTGAGGAATGACATGTACCTCCTAGAAACTACTCTGATGTTAGTGGCTTCCCTTGCCTTTTTTTCGCTTTTGCCAAGGAAAATGAAGGAACAGGGTTTCAGTACTGCAGTTAAATAATCCCAGTATTGACAGAAGACAAGCAGGTGGATGTTGGTTGCTTGTGAGACCAAAATTTGTCACCTGCTCTTCCTCCGATGAGACGCAGTACAGAGAGGCAGAAGCTGGAGTACTGCTCAGCTATCTTAATGTCTGCCTTGAAGGTAGCTACGATACAGTTGTCCTGGAGAGACTACTGGGCTGAGAAATATCACAGAGTAACCTGTTTGGGAATTTTAGCATAACAAATGAACCATTTGCTTCATGCCTGAGCGTCTCAGATCTGTGTCACACATCTCTCTCCTATTGTAAGGCTCAAGGTTGCAATTCTCTGTTTTGCCTTTGCACTCTTACCTACACAGCTGTTATCCATTACTCTGCATTTTGTTTGTCTATCTTTTAGCTGAAGGAAAATTTTTTTGGTTGATTTAGTTTGATTGGGAGAAAGTAATTATGCAGAAACCACACTGTCTCTGACCGTAAGCTGACTTTACAGAATATATATTGGGTAAAACTTGTTTTTTTGCTACTTCTGCACAGGATGTGACATTTCTGGCATTGTGCCTGCATTTTTATGTGTATTTTTTCACCTAGGTAACCCCATCTCTTCCCACCCATCAAGTTTACTGAAACTTCAGCATTTGTGGTTGATGGAAATTATTATTTTTTGTCCAAAAAGAAATTTCAGTAAAACATATTGTAGGTAGAGATGTCAGAAAACCTTGTAGCTTACCATATTCCTTTTTATGTTCCATGTGTTGTTTTATTTCAAGTTTTGGTATGCTGTATGGGAGTGTATTGACTCTGTAATTGCTTTACCCAAGCTAAGTTTGTTCAACATAAGTGAAGGGTTCAAAGTGCCAAGTTCCCACTTTCAGAACAAGGTTGGAAATCCTTTTGAATAGGGAACTTAGTGTTCTAAATCATGAAAGAAATATATTAAAAAACACCATGATCTTCCTGTAGTTGAAAAGATACTCACGAAGGTTTGGGTTTCCAGAAATGAGTAGTTATTACCAGTGACTGAAGGCATGATTTCCCCTCTAGAGAGACTTAAAAAGGTTTAGTATTCTAGGAAACAGATTTTATTTGAAAATTTACCTTAAAACAAGAAGCTTAATTTCTTCTGAAGATCTTGTTCTAAAAGGTGACTTAGAGCCTATCTATCCTATCTATAACCATATGAATAGCTTTAATTTGTGTGCAATTTCCTTAAAAATGTACAGCTTGCATAAGCCAAGCTGTACGGGGCCTGTAGAGCACAGAGTAGTAGCTGTGACAGTACTGGTGAACCTGGTAGGACTGTGGCTCCTACGCAGAGCTGGATATGAAGACTTGTTTCAAGTGAGGCTGGGAGTGTCACGTCCTTCCATTTCAGAAACTCAGTGGAGATAGTTAACACCCACTTGGTCAACAGCAACCCCCCCTGCTCTAATTTTTGCTCAAAGGATGTAGTGTCTAATGAAGCTGAACTGCCAGAGATCCACACCTGAGAGGAGGATTTCAGTCCCAGGTCAGTTCCCTGTCCAGAGTCAAAAGAACTACCAGTGGAGGGAGCCAAACTACATTTATATCTGCAATATTTATTTTGCTGCTGTTCTTACTGTGCTGCACTTTCAGCTTCCTTTGTGGAAGGAGGAAGCCAGGTACAGCACACTGTGTACTCGTAAACCTCGTATTTGATAGCCTTGCTTTAATTTTCCTGCTTGTAAACTGGTATGAGAAGGGAGATACTCTGCTTTCCACAATCAAAAGACATGGCAGAGCAGCTGTTCCCAGTAACAATAATGACACTATTGCTGAGACAAACATTTTCATGATGATGCATGGGAACACTAAATCCAAACCACATTGTTTAGCTAATGCATGCTTTCACTCCACTAAAGGGGAATGTCACATAACTGAAAGTAAATTGAAGAGATCAGAGTTTAGAAAATATGACAAAGTTGAAAACTTAAAGCTGTATTGCAGAGTAACATCCTTTAACAGAGAAATCATTGATCCA
The DNA here is from genome assembly GCF_036370855.1 of Dromaius novaehollandiae. NCBI lineage: Eukaryota > Metazoa > Chordata > Aves > Casuariiformes > Dromaiidae > Dromaius > Dromaius novaehollandiae. The sequence continues at coordinate 138,562,688 of NC_088099.1, read as the reverse complement.
GAGTAGCGTGTATGTGTATTTTACGGCAGTTTTTTAGGTATGACTTGCCTCTGGTCAGTACAGTGAACAGAAACTGTTGTGAGTCAGGAATGTTTTGTGCCAAGCTTTTCAATAAAGCAGGGTATTGCATATTGATATGTGCTGCGGGAAAGGGGATATAGCATTGCAAAATATTATAGATATGTCAGACTATAGGTATGGTTTCTGGTACTTTTTTTTAACGTGCTTTTCCAGTTGGGACTAATGAAACACTGCTCTCAAGGTGGGTGCATGCACATGTATGCACAGAGTCCACATACACTTGTTTAATAGGGCAGTACCTTTATTTTTCTTAGCAAGAGGAGAAGTACTCGCCTTCGGTAAGCAAGGTGATACAACAGCTTAGGGGGAAATGGAAAGTTAAAGATGAAATGAGACCTGAAACATTTAATTCATGAACTAATTACTGAGCTTAGAGAGATCTACCTTAATATTAATGCAGCCTTGCTGTTTGGCACTCTTGAAATAACTGATACAGAGTTGAAAACTACTTGGAGAGCCTTTTCCTTCTGGCTCTCTTACTGAGAGGTTGCTAAGTTTAGATCACAGGAATGCAGAGTTACTCAATCAAACACAGAAGTCTGCAAAGTTCATGCAATGTATGGAGATAAAAATGAGGTTTTGTTTCTTACTAGAAGATCATGCACAGCCTTTTCCCTTCCTCCTCCCTGTGGTCTCACCGTAAGATCTGCACAAATGGTGATTCTTCCAGGTCTAATCAAAGCTAGATATACCATTGGCAGAGGTTTGAATGCTGAATGCAAATTGAGCCAGCAAAGGAGAAAAAAGGGGAGGGGGGAGCACGTTAGGGACTTGAAAACTATTTTTAGGTGTGCAGACTGGGGAGCTGACTACAATATCAAAGTGCTTATGTGATGACTTGATTTTCAGGTGAGAAGTTAGAGACTGGAAGCACATTGTTTGTTTTTACAGTCCGGGCTCCTGCTTTTGAAAAGTTGATCCAGTTAATTTCAATGACACACTATACAGTAATCTTGCCTATTAAAATAAATGGAATCCAGTGCTTTCAACAAAAGCCCTTGACGTTATGATCCTCCCATGTATTGTCGGGGTCTTGGGGCATTGCAGCTCATGAATAGCACAGATGGAGGAAGGTTTATAGAGTGGTTTTATTTTCTATCATACATGTGATACTTTTCTTCCAAAGAACAACATTATTTGATACTTTCAAAATTAGTGAGCCTGTTTTGCTCTACAAATAATTGTGCAGGTGTTGTAGGACTCTGTGACAGAGCCTTTGGAGGGAAGGCTGGAGTGCTGCAGAGACTGTGTGCTAACTCAGAAAGCCAAATTAAAAACGTATGCAGCCTTGCTGCAGCATGTGGGTGGCTTTTAGGCAAGTGCAGACTGTTGTTAAATGTCGAAATCAAATATAGGCATGGGGAAAACTGGTGTGTGAATGGAAAGACTGATCACATACTTGTCCTGTCTTTTAAATGTGTGGTAGATTCCTCTGAAATTGAAAATCTGCCTGGTAACAAGCCAGCTTGTAGGGGAATACAAATCTGATCCTAAGTCTTCATCCTTTTCTAGAATCCAAACTTTCCATAGGCTTGAAAGAAAAGTTTGTGTTTACCCTTTATTTATGGCAGCCTTTGCATTTTTATGCTGGGGCTGTGGGCTTATCTGTCTGCTTATTCACCCTGATGATGGTGTCCATAAAACCAGACAGCTGGCTACTTAAATAATGAATATAAACCTCAAAACGCATCTCTGAGGTAGAAGAAATCCCTGCTTTGTAGACTTGAAAACAGGCATAGAGATTAAATATTTATTCAGTGTCCTTTGAAAGGCTGTGGCGTAGACAGGACTTGATCTTAGCTCTGGCGAACCTCAGTCCAGTGCTTGATAATGACCCTTTTGTCATCTTATAGGTGAAATGCCAAAAACTCATGCAAAGTTCCTTCTTGGTTTGAACAACCAAATACTTAGGTAAACAATAATGATTTAGACTGCCTAACCTGAAAATACCCTGTAACCCTGAGATGTTGCTGTGAAAGATGAAGGTTTAATGGGCTTTAAAACAGTTCCCTGTACACGGTGATCTAGTCTTTACCTAATGTCTTACTCACCAGATGCAGAAAATGCTTTTTTCCATTTCAAAAAGGCACAATGCTGCTTGAAAGCCGAGAAAAATGCATTTAGTATACTAGCAGCTATCTTATCAAGGACATACAAATAACAACTATTCTCAAATAGCATTTGCATCTTACAGTTCGTATAAAAATTTTCTCTCGTTGTTCCCTTTTGCAAGCATTGTGTGTCTATGTTAGAACTTCTACTGAGAGCAGAGCAGGGATCAAATGCTGCAAAATCCTCTGAGCACTCCCTTCATTTTGACTGCTGCGAAAGTTGAAGGTGCAAGACATTAAGTCTTAGCTGGAGCACGTTTCCAAAGCCTTGTTGATATTGTAAGATAATTTACAATAGGCAGTGATCAGGATGAGGAAGGACCATGAAGGGTTTTGGGGTGTCATATTCTGTCATTTTAGTGTGCGATTTATTGTTACTTGTTGTTGCTCCTTTGTCATTGTTTTCTCAAACGCACTGAAATCAGTTGAAATACACTAATTTATGTCACTGGGCTTTTAAACGTGTCTGAGAGAAGCTCTGAGAGACAAGTAGATTTTTAATACATGAAAGGGACATTTGTTTCATTCTGGTCAGAATTCATTAATTGCTGGTCCCCACTGAGTTAGATCTAGGCTAAAATATCCGACATAACCAACTGAAGAATAAAAGCAACGCAGCTACCTTGGATGGAGATAGCTAAAAAGGGATGCTTCAGGTTCTCTAATCTCCCTTCCCCGCAGCTGTGTTGCTGTTTTATGCATTCAGTTTGGGAAAGTCATGCTCTGAATGCTTTTGCTGGTGACATCACCATTTAATCTTCCTTCTGCTCATTTGCAGCTACTTTGGAGCTGCTGTTCTTTTCATGTCACTCCCGCCAATATTTAGAATTTGCAGTTTCCTCAGATAATAGGCCATCTTGACAAGAAAAGAGTGACACAATCAGCTGTCAGATACTTTTCATTCCTGACTTCCATGCCAAATCTGACATATGGATTTAGGGATAATAATGTGTTATCTTAATTAGGTGCATCTTCATGATGCATGCTTTATAACAGATAGAGCGTATGAAACTACTGCAATGGCTTGCCAAGGTATCTTTGAAATGAGATTCTCTACTTAAGGGTTTTCTTCCTTCTTAAATAAATAAAGAGTAAACGAACAATTGAAGAGTCCAAGTCTGAATCCTAACACTTCCTGTTAAACTCTGCAAAATAGTGTAAGAAACATGTTTGGTCTGCTTTGTAAGGCTTGATGATGTGATAGAGAGGTTGTTGTACATAACATCAAAGAGTGGTGGTGTTATACCTCTGAAGCATGACTTCTGGAAGTCCAAGTGCAATAATATATGTTCATTTTTCTCTTGAATATGGCAGTTTTTAATAGGCTTGGATTCTTATCAGAAATTTTCCAATGATTTCCTTCATTGTGTTTGTGTGCACTTTTTTTAGATTGGCCAAATTTCTCTCACACTTCCCAAAGCCCTGTTAAGTGACTCTCTGCTGGGTTTAGTTAAGAGCCGTGCTGAGCAAATTTCAAGCTGCCAAAACCAGCCAACAAACCACTGGTGATGAGAAAATGTTTCTGCTCTGTAAGCTCATGGTGAATGTCACTGTTTTTTAAATTTTTCTTCCAGCCCATAATGCTAAAGTGGAAAATGGTAAAGTTAGGATTGTGGACAGGCCTGAATAGTGTTTAGGACCTGAACATACAGAGTATGGAAAAGGATCAGGATAGATCATAGCTTTTGCACTTGAAGTCTGTATATTCATGTTAGGATTAAACTCTTGAAAGCCCAGACATCATCCTTGAAACTGCTTTCTTTGGAGCTGGGTGTGATTATCTAGGAGTAGAATTCAGATCTGTATATTTATTTATTTATTTTTTACTTAGAACAATTATAGACCAGTTTGTGAAAGACTATATAATATGAAGCTGTAGAAGGGCCTGCAGAACAAAGTGTGTAATGTACCAAAGGTAAGCTATAGGGCATGACTGGATTAACTTCCTCATGTCCTCTGCTGTAGTGAATGTATTCCAAGTATATTATATTTTCCTCCCTCTCCTCATACAAATGTAGCCTGAGGGGAATGGATCTTTTTTGTTGTAGCGTGACTGTACTGTTCTTGTAGTATATTCTCATGATTGTCCTCACCCCCGCTCCATTAACTGTCTACATGACATGTTCATATACTGGCATGCATGGCAGGACTTAGGGCAAGTCAGTGCCTTTTCCAACATGGGAGATGTTAGCCCTGGGGAAGCGTTTGCTCTGTGGATTTTTCAGCAGCTGTTGACTAGAGATCACTGCAGCGGTTAGCTCTGAGGCCTGCTGAAGTGTTATGCTCTCCTTAGTAGCATGAAAGAGATTTTATGAAAACCAAAGCTAATGAAGTATTAAATTGAGACGAAGAAAGTTTTAGTGGTTATGAATGATATTGAACTCCTTGTTTGTCCTGGGAGTGGGTTATGTTTTAAAGGTGGGATGAGGTGACTGATTTTCTTCACCATTGATTTTCTTCCACAAGTGAATTTCACACTGGGGTCTTCACCTTTAAAAGACTATAACTATATCCAAGCCACAGGCATACTTAATTATAAAACTCATTGAGATCCTTAGATGAAAGACAAAGACCATGTCCGCATTAACAAAATGCAGATTGCAAGAGTTGATCTAGAGAGTGAAATAGTTGGTGCTGATGCCTCAGTGTCCTTGCTGTAGGTGTTTTGAGGAATAGTTCAGATGAGCTGTAGTTTGGCCCTGTGGACTGAATGCCCATGAGAGGCTGGAGTGCATTAAGTGCTCTGGAGCACATCTTACAGTTTTCTTTCCTTTGAAAGAAATTCAGTTTATATGCTCTGAGACTGCTCTACAATGCTAACCAAATCACAGTAGGTGATTTGCTTGCTTTCCTGATCTGAACTAAAATGCAAAGGTATACAGCCAAAATATCTTGTTTTTAAGTTGGAGAAAAGGTGGAACTACATAAACGACGAGAAATGCGTGAAACTGCAGACATGTAATATGTTGGAAGTGTTTAATGTTATATCTTGGTGCGTGAGAGCTCCATGAAATTTCATAATAAGATTACTATTATTTTTTATACTCTTTAAGGTTTTGATCAGCTTCATGAAATGCAGGACAAAGAAGTACAGAATACTGTAGTGAAGGGGAGACTGCTTGGAAAGGAAATAATAGAACTGCAAATAGTCTTCTGGTGAGGACCGCCACCGGGAATGTGGGAGACCCGGTTCTACAGATTCCTGTTTATTCAGTGTGGAACCCCTCCAACTGGAGAAATTAAGACATGCTTGCCAAACATAGCCACTAATGTGCTTGTTATGAAGGAGAGTGTGGAGAAAGGGCTTGAACCTAGTTCTTCCATATCCTGTCCCTAGGGAGGTCACTAACCACCAGCTTTTTGAGTTGGCAGGCAGATCTTCCTTGTGTAAGCCCTCTTCTGTTGAGTGCTAATCCCACCTTGAACCAGACTAATCTTTCCCAGGAGACATTATGTTAAAACCAGTAAATTCCTGTAACAGGTTTTGGTTTAAACAAATCAATATTTGGATAGATACAGAAATATATATTTGAAAAATTCCCAGCTCATTCTTTATGTTCTAGTCAGGGAAGTCACCCTGTATCTCACTCATTTCTCAGATGTCCTAATTAAAGTGGTGTGTCTAGTCTCCTTGGGGTCCCTCAAACACATCATTTGGCAGAACGTTGCATATCTTTGTACTACTGTAGTAGCTCCTAGCTGTAATCACAGACCAGGACTACCATTATGCTACCATATGCTGTATGTTGCAAAACAAAAAGCTTTGTGGTGCTCCATGAGGGGTTTGTTATCTAAATATCAGTTAAAAGGCTGGAAGTGGATAGTATGGATGCAACAGGAGGGAAGCAAGGAAACACTGAGATATAAATGAAAATTTGAATATATTGCTTCTCAGGACTTCGTATGTCCACTGTGGAAGGCAGAACTCTGAAGGTTCGAAATAATGTAATAATTGATTAAAAAAAAATTTCATATGACTAAGTTAACAAGGATATTAAATATCTTAGTTCTAGAGTGGGAGGAGGCTTCACTGCTGATTTAAAACATGATATGTTTTTTTGTGAATCTTGTGTTTTAATGCAGGTGCTATTTAAGAAGGAAATGATGTCAGAAGGAACAACAGTCTGTCTACTTTTATTAAGATTGTTGTATTTGCTTACTATTGATACTGTCATGTTGGGTGCGTACAGCTCATGCACTGTCTAAAAAGCTGTTCCTGCCAAGCGGGTTAATGCAGATCAAGCAGAACATATAGGACAGGTGACGTCCTATAGATCTACTTGGCCAAACCTAAATCAGAAAAAACCTGTGTTGTAGCTGTTGCTGATGGAAATCTAGGAAGGCAAAAATATGTGGTTCAACCACTAATAATTCATTATAGATCATCACATATAATGAGTCCATCAATAATTCATCATAGAGCTGATGGAAAAAGCACTGTGTGCTTGTTTTTTAAAATATGCCCCTTATAATAAATAGTCCTCCTCTCTCCCCCCCTTCTCTCCCCCCCTTCTCTCCCCCCTTCTCTCCCCCCCTTCTCCCCCTTCTCTCCCCCCCTTCTCTCCCCCCCTTCTCCCCCTTCCCCCCCTTCCCCCCCTTCTCCCTTCCCCCCCTTTCCCCCCTTCTCCCCCCTTCCCCCCCTTCCCCCCTTCTCCCCCCCTTCCCCCCCTTCCTCCCTCTTCTCCCCCCTTCTCCCCCCTTCCCCCCTTCCCCCCCTTCCCCCCCTTCCCCCCCCTTTCCCCCCCTTCCCCCCCTTCTCCCCCCTCTCCCCCCTCCCCCCTTCCCCCCCTTCCCCCCCTTCTCCCCCCCTTTTCCCCCCTTTCCCCCCTTCTCCCCCCTTTCCCCTTCTCCCCCCTCCCCCCTCTCCCCCCCTTCTCCCCCCCTTCTCCCCCCCTTCTCCCCCCTTCCCCCCTTCCCCCCTTCCCCCCTTCTCCCCCTTCCCCCCTTCTCCCCCTTCCCCCCTTCTCCCCCCCTTCTCCCCCCCTTCCCCCTTCTCCCCCCTTCTCCCCCCCTTCCCCCCTTCTCCCCCTTCCCCCCCTCCCCCCCTTCTCCCCCCTTCCCCCCTTCTCCCCCCCTTCCCTCTCCCCCCCCTCCCCCCTCTCCCCCCCTCTGTCTCCCTCTGTCTCCCTCTCTTTCTCCCTCTCTTTCTCCCTCTCTCTTTCTCCCTCTCTCTGTCTCTGTGTCTGTCTGTCTCTGTCTCTGTCTCTGTCTCTGTCTCTGTCTCTCTGTCTCTCTGTCTCTCTGTCTCTCTGTCTCTGTCTGTCTCTCTCTGTCTCTGTCTCTGTCTCTGTCTCTCTCTCTCTCCTTCAGGTTAGAGCTATGTATGCTGCTGGAGAATGAGAATATCTTTGAATCAGAGACTAACAGTGAGGTTTTTTCCTCTTCACACCCTCTCTCTTACCAGAAGGTAATTTCTTTTCTTTCAGTTCTTTTGTTTTTTATCAGTTTGTACATTTCATCATTTAGAATGATTTCTCCATGAATGAAGAGATGATGTAATATGTGGGGCTGAGATAAAGAAGTGGTCAGGTACCATGCAAATTAAAGGAGGGCCAGAGAGCTGCCAGAAACAGCTGTCAGAAATTCTAATGCCACTTGGAGCCCGGGAGTTGCGCAAGACTGGTGGCAAAGAATTTCTTTGCTTAAATAAGCTGTTACAATCGCTCGCTCTCAACTCTGGGGATAGAAGGAGAATTGTAATATTTAACTCTGTATGGGATAACACCTCTGTTAATGGTGAATATTTGTAAAAGCTTTCAAACCTGAAAAGCATGTAACATAAAGGATTTTTAGGAATAGTAAACATGAAGTGTGGTAAAAGAAAATCATGTGTTACCAAAGCAATTCTGGTAATGGAATTTTGAGCAATTTATATAGGCACAACTGGAAAGCCATCTTGGTCCGCACAAGGAAATTTTGCTGGCAAAACTATGTTGAGAAGGAGCAGGGCATAATTATGTATGGGATGAGGTGCCAGTATACAAATACATATTCCTGTGGAAGGCTTGGCTGACGGTTGATGCCAGTTCTGTTGTATTTTTCTGCACTATTCCACCATACAGTTATCACTTAGTAACCATGTGAATAATCTCACCTTTAAGCCAATATAACTTACATTGTTGCAACATGTAATTAAGATATAGTTACGCTAAGGAGAGCAAAAAAAAAAAAAACCTATTTGTAAGTAAAGAGTATTTTATTATAAAGAGGTAGTTTAATCCTTACTGGCAAAAGAATTTATAAAGTTTGGACAAGTTCTGCCAGTGTAACTCTGCTAGAAAACTTTTAGAGTCAAACTAGAAAGCTTTTGGACATTGGGTTGTAATGTGCAGCACAGAAGGAAAGAGAAATGGATTCTTGCCTATTCCAGATAACAGTGGAGAAGCTGCCCAATCTGTCGTGTCTAACCACGCTGCTGAATCGCTACACTACAGATCCCCGGTATCAGCAACTCTTCATCAATCTGGTAAGACTGAAGCCAACTTTAAAAACAAACATATCCTCCATGAACAATGTGTTTGTTATATTTTCTCATTTGTTTATGATGGCTGTGTCAGCCTCACTGATTTACATAAACACTGCCAATCCTGGGACATTACATTCTCAACAAAAGTAGCTGAGTACAAACAGCATTCCGAAGTTTTAATTCATATTGTATAAACATAACAGATGTTGATAAAATGAGCCAAAAAGAAAATACAACAAAGGAGACCATTTCAAGGGAGCTTTTGATTAAAATACATTCCATATTGACAAAATGAGACAATGTTAATGGAATAGATCATTTAAATGTCATTATTTGGCTCTTATAGTTCTATAAAGCAAATACAAAAAAATGCTTTTGAGTTTTTGGTCTCCATTATAGTGCAATGCCTATACATCATCTTACAAATAAAGCTATATTTCTTCCTCCTTTCCTTCCCCCGTCCCCCATGCCCCCACTATGACATTGCCACATTTATTTCCTAAATACTGTACTAAAATACTGGGTCCAAAAGCCAGTATACTAATATGTTTGGGATACTGAACAAGGCCTAAAATAAATACGTTATAAACAAAATACATGTAGTTTCTGCCTCAGTGAATTTCCAGTCTACAGCGTTGAAACTGGGCTTGTGGGCACCTGGGTAACCCAGAGGAGAGCCTAATTTACATGGGTTTTATTTAAGAAAAATATAAAATCTGCTCCTGTTCATTATTTATTTTATAATGAAAATGGAACTGCGTTTTGAGTAGACTGCTATCTAGACTGTTAGTTTTGAGAACAGCTGGAACCAGAGGAAGGTTACAAAAATACAGTGCTCCTAATATCCATTATTTAGTGTAGCTTTATAGTCTCCTTTTAATAGATGGGTAAACTGAGGCGGAGAGAGGACACATGGCTTATGAAAAGCCTAGAGGAGGTCATACACAGGAGTATAATCCAGCTCTTAAATGACCACATCTAGCGCTCAAGCTGCTGGGCTACGTTACCTTTTTGTTTTGGGCAACCTATTCCACTCAATTATGTTTCATGCTGATAGCTAACTTTTTAGTAGTTGGTATAGTCCCTGAAGCACAAAGCTTAGTGTCCCTTCCAACATATTTTTATTATCACTCTGAAAACTCTGTTATGAAAACTCTTTTTTTGGTATCTATATAAATATATATTGTTAAGTCCTTGGTCTTAATGATTTCCTGTGACAATGAGTTCCATATCAAATTTATGTATGGTATAGAAAGAGCATACCATTTCATCTTTAATTTTTTTACCTCTTTGTCTTTATATGTCTCCTTAGTCCTGCTACAAAAAAAGGCAGAACAGATGTGTCCCTCTATCCTGTTCATTTATTTATATTATTTTATCATGTCTTTGTTTCATTTTTCCTTTGGCTGGGAAGGCATACATATGGGAAGCATAATATACCTTTCTGGACAGAACTTAGCCAGGTCATAAGTAAGACACCTTACAATTAAGTAAAAAGTAGAAACTTAGTGAACACCTATGTAAGCTATAAAGAGCAGCTCGGAAAGCAATAAAATGAGCTTTAGCTCTGTTCATATCAAGAAACAGTTATAGTGCTCATTGTGCTCAGTGACCAGAGTTTAGTACTTGCAGGCCTTCTTCTTTTCAGAGCTATATGATTGTTTTCTTTGTCCTCTTCCTTGCAGTCTATGTCTCTATGTGAACTGACTTTTATAAGCATTTACTGCAAAAACTTACAGGATGTCATAAATGGTTGTGTAATGAGATAGCAGCTATAAAATACCTTAAGACTTAATAAATATTGGGGTCATTGACTATTTCCAAATAAGAACTCAGACTATATCAATGGAGCTCAGCTTTGCTTTTCCAGCCTGTGAAATTTGGATACGTTCCAGTCATAATAGTTTATTTAGAGTGAACCTGATGGTTTAGCAAAAAAGAAAGTGTTTTTATACTACGGTATTTCCTGATGTTTTAGGTATAACAGGGGATGGAGAACAGGGGGAGAAGAATGGATGTTCTTATTGACTCCCCTCCCTCTAGAGTCTACTACCTCTCTCTCCCTGGGTTCCTTCCTCTCCCTCCCATTCCCACTCCCGTGGCAGAGGTGCACTCACATTTTTGTCCCCTCCCTATGTCCTCTCTCTTTGTCTTATAGGAGCCATACATAAACAAATCAGCAATGTCAGTCCAAGCTCATTTCTCGCTGCAACGCACCTACATCATCTTTCGCACCCTAGGGCTTCGCCACCTGACTGTTGTTGACCCACAGAACCGAGTGGTTGGGATAATCACCAGGAAGGATCTGATGCCTCTTCCGCTGCAGGAGAGGCTCAGGCTCCAGCTGGCATCACAAAGCCCTGACGCGGGTGAGCAGCTCATGGATTAGACAAGAAGATCAGGCCAATGGATGTGTTCTTAGGCTTCATTACTTCTTTTTGAGCCCTTGTTCTTCCTCAGGAGAAAACAATCAGAGCTTTTCCACTTTTCTGAAGAAGAGATGCTTAAAAGCTGTCGTATGTAGACATGTGGGATTGTAGCCCAGAGCTATGTCTCTTCAACAGTTTGGTGATTGCAAAATCCATTGATTTAAATGCTTGTGAGAAAAATTGGGAATTTATGTGTTTATCCATCATGGAAGATGCACATAAAATCAGATATGAAGGATGAATGTCAAGAATGTTTTTGTCACACTGTGACTATGCCTCACAATGAAAAAATGTCAGGACCCTTAGCAGCAAAGTTAGGCTGGCAAAACCTTTTAGTGAGGATTAAATCAACCTTTGAGTACGTAACTGGCTGTTGAAAAGGAAAATGTTTCCGTATCAGCATTTTTATGTTGAAATATGTATGTTTAACTGAGAGGAATTATTGCCTTGAGAGAGGGGTAGGCAACTGAAAGGAATGGGTTTGGACTTTCCAATTGGCCTACATGTATTAGAAACTGAAAGAGAGAATTGTCCGTAAGGGAAAGATACTGAGTGTGGGGCTTCTGCCAAATAACCATCACACTTCACAGTTATAGCAACTTGACATGTCTTTCTGCTGCTTTCATTTCTTTTAATGACTGCAGCTCCTAGAATAAGGCTCTCTTTCTCTCAACCCACCTGATATAGTAATTTTTTTAGTGAAGTTCATGTGCAGTAAGGCAAAGGGCAAATCAAATAATAGGAGAAGCAGCATGGTAGATTTGGGAGTAGTTTTTGTGTATATAGCAGCACATTTAGAAACTAGGCATAAAGTAAATGATTATTCATGACTTTGGAGTCATAGAATGTTTGAAACCTTGGAAACTATGCTAAGTGTTGGTTGTTAATAAATGAATGTGTACAATTTTTTGGATAAAGAGACTATTAGATCCCCTTCTTTGGCTATATAATTGATGATTAATTTTGTTCTGTGAAATACCAGAGGGATTCCCACAGATTTGGATATTAAAACCTAACATGTACAAAGGACTCCACCACTGTTAATGTTGTTATAATGAATACCAAGGAAAACTAGTAATAATTTACTGGTTATAAAAACTTGCCAAAATTCCTGAAAATGAATTTCTGGTATTTGAATCATGCAGCTTTAAGTCTCCTACGAATCAAAGATTTGTTGGATTTTCTCCTCTTTTCCCTGCTGGATCTTGTCTTTATTAACAATAATGTTTCTTTTGTAGCACCACAGAGAGTGCATAGCCCTTTTGAACTTACATGTCTTAGGCAATGCAAATAGCTGGCGGCCCAGAAGCTTATATAGGTAAATACCAAAGGCCATTTAAATTTGTCATATGCAGGATCAGAAATGTCTTGCAGATCATCCAGGCAGGAGACATTGAGGTGAATTTTTATTTAGCTCCTGTTAAAGTTAGTAATATTTTATTGATTAGTACACTAATAAGGTCTCTGTCACTTTTGACCTATGCCTCACCTATCTGAAGAATGCGAAGTTTTTCTTAAAGGAATTTGGGCTAGATCAGTCCAATTTAGAAACCCCCAGCGCTCTCCCCTAAAGGCGGCGAGAACTTCTTTTTCTCTTGATGAACTGAATCTGAAATAAGCTTGCTGTGAAGTTGTGTTTTTGGTTCAAAGCCCATTGCTGATTTCCTTTTTCTTGATTTCTTGAGTACACAAAGTATCACCCTACCAAGACCTGGGTAATGTAACTTCTTTTTGCTGACAGCATCTGTGGTTAAATGCCTCAGTATGAATTGCAGTTGTGGTGTACTTTGCAGAGTATGAGGGCTGTAGGCAGAGCCAGGATATCAGTGACTCATTACATGGCTTTGAACAGGTCATCTAAGTTCCTGGTATATCATTTATTCTGCCTTTAAAATTGAAACAATGAAATTGATCCACCATAATTGCCAGGAAAATAGGTGTGAAAAATATTATAGGAATATAAAATGTTTATAATAATACTTTGTGGGGACAAGTAATAAAAAGTGGTGTGATTTTTTTTTTCCCTCTGTTGCTGACAAGTGTAATATTTAAGGAAAAGTTCATGCAATGTACATGGAAATTCTGAAAACTATGTTGTGAGCTTAGCACAGGAAGGCATGCTGCATTTTTCCGTACATTAAATCTAGTTCCATTTTATATGCACGCACACGCACACGCGCTCGCACACGCACTCACACACACACACGAAACAGAATTCCTCCCAGGATTTCCTGAAACAAGTGGCTCCCTTACATTCTGGACTCCAGCGACAAATCCGTCTTATCACAAACCGTAACAGCATGATACACTTAAGAAAGTGAAAACATGAAATTTGTGGGAAACTTTTCATCAATACATGATTCTCATAATCCTTACATACAACAGACTTCTAAAGAAGGGCAGTAACAAGTAGACACATCATTTGACTCTTTAGCACAAGCTATTTTTGTTTTTCTTCATGTGTGCTTATAGTGTGTAGTAAATTTGCTGCTATTTCATCAAGATCTGAGACTGACTAGACATTTAGAGCAAAGATGCTAGTTCTACGTGAAGTGCAAACTGCTAATGAATTTTCACAATTTGTGAACACAAATTTCTGGGAAAGAAAGGGCTTTAAACAAAATCCAAGCAATTGGCATTATTTTTGGATTGTGCTATGCTTATATACCTTTCATCTCACCTTCCTTTATGATGGTGTTTTCCAAACACTTTTTTTTTCTCTTAAACTCAAATATGTCTTAGAATTCAGGCAGGCTGGACTTTAGATCTAGGATTGAAGTATAGTGATGCCAAATCCCCCCCATTCAATTAAAAAAAGAATTCTTTCACGTTAGAAAAATTAAAATGCTTGTCCATTACATATCCCTATGAATGAACACAAACTATTGTAAGAAGAGTTGTTTCTATGGGATGCAGCTTTAGGGTATGGTTTTACAGGTGTCCTGTAATGTGCATATTCTTATGCTAATATATAAAACATGAGTGGTGTTTTTCCTATCGTGTGATACTTATGTACTTTAGAATTAACTGCCTATTGTTCTTAAACTGCCCAGTTTATCATGCTGTAGAACCTTTCAACATTTCCTTGCTTTCCAATTGTTTTTGGTTACATTTTTAAACATAATGTTGTCCTTTTTAATTGCATTTAATTGCTGACCATGAGCGAAGGAAGCTGAAGGAGCGAAGACAGATGAAGAAATGCTTAGTATACATTTTACATAAAAATGATGTCTTTAAGGACTTGGGGACCAACACTGATAAAGGTACTAGTATAGGTATGGTCTATCTTGCTTCAAGACCATTGAACTAAAAACCTAAAAAGGAATGGAAATATAACTAGCCGTGCTTTGTAAGTAGTAGCGCCTGGCTACTTTATGGGCGAGGACGTGCTGTAAAATGTTACTGTTGTCTCTGCTTCCCCTTTTTCACATAGCTTCAGCTAGCAGAGCTGTCAGTGTATCTCTGGTGATCGTGAAATCACTTAATGAAATGAAGTGTGACAAGCTCTCTCCTAAACTAGTGGTTAATTAAGTGTGACCATCAAGTGATGGGAACCATGGTAGTATACAAGGGAATGCCTGTTCATTCCTGAAAGGCCTATTAAAGTAAAGAGGAAATATGTGATCAGCACAGTTGTCTGGTTGTCTAACACCGGGAGGCGTGGGCATGTCAATATCAGGGTTCAAGCACAAGGAGTTACTGCTGCTTACTGAGGTATGGAATGAACCAGAATAACTGGTAGTGTGTGACTGTAATCAATGGTTAATGCACTTGTGAGGGGCCAAAGCACTGAAATGGTTGACTGACTTGCAGTAATTCATTGAACTGGTGTATTTTGCTTATCTGAGATCATAGGTTCTGTGCGAAAGCTTGATCTTTTGTCACTGAGGCCACTCCCTACTCCTTGCCAGTGCAGAAACTGCGAGGAATTACTTGGTTCTGCGTATTTTATTTTGAAGAGGATACAGAAAAGAATGTATATTTTTGTGCCATTTATATTTGCAAAGAGCTCTGTAAATATGAAGTCCTGTGACTTCAGCTATGATGTTGCTATAATCACCCCTCTTGTATATGGTGGACCTGAGATGTGAATATGAAGTAGCCTGCTGAGGATCAGAAAATGAGTCTGTGACAAATCAAAAAGGAGAATCTAGGACTTCTGGCTTCCAATTCTTCTTGCTATTAATCTCTTTCTTGTAGATATAAAGGCTAGAACCAAAGGAAGGCATCACTGGTCCACTGAAGATGTGTGTTGCGTGACTAGACCTCTCACATTTTGTCTGCTTTGGCACACAAGAGAGAAGCGTGCCTAGTTGTGTGATAGGGCTGTCCCTGCCTTTTTGGGCACTGTCATGCAACAGAGAGGGCTGTGAGGTTAGATTGCACCTAGGCAGGAGGCTCTGTAGTCTGTGTAGGTGCCCCGAGATAGAATGCAGCCTGGATGCCTCCCTGAGAGCACGCAGGGTACAACTGGTCAGCAGAGCAAAGGAGGGGACCAGCACTGAGTCACTGCATTGCAAATGCATGAGATACGGGTTTTCTATGAAAGCGTAAGAAGGGGAACAATAAATGCACAAGACTTGATTGTCTGGTATGAGTGTATATGTATATATGTGAATACGTGTGTGTGCATATGCAGGTAAGGAACCTAATCATTCAGCTGCTATCATTTGTAATTCTGAAGAAAGTAGGGAGATAGCATGGGGATCAAATATACATTGCCATTTAGGAAGAAAAGGAAAACAGAATATACGTGTGTTTTGAGCTTCACTACCCTACAATCATGACTACCACTTGAAGAAACCTTCTCAGTCCTCAGGGGGTAAACCATAGGACAGGCACGTAAGTTACGGTTTGAGAGCAGAGCACAGAGGAATAGACAGAAGGGATTTAAAATAGCTTGGTGAATCAAGAGTCTAAGATAGTTTTGTCTTAGAGGACATAAAAATAGGAAGGAGTAATATTTGTCTGAAATGCCAACAAATTAAAATAAACAGTAGTCACAAAAAATATCATGACATTTCTTTAATCAGTCTGGATAGATTGGTCTGAGTTAGCCAAAGTTTGAGGCAGATCTTTCTCACACCTTCTCTTTAAAGTGAATATGACTTTTGAATCTAGGAAAGTGTTTTGGGAATCATGAAATAATTTAGGTTGTAAGGGACCTCTGGATGTCATCTAGTCCAATCCTCTGCTCAGTCCCCCCCCGCCTTCCAGACTTGCGCTAGTGCCATGCTAATCTCTATATTGTTCCAATTCTAGTATGTCTGCTGCTGAAGCGAGCATGAGTTTCTTTAGAAGATATAAAGGATTTGTAACCAATTTCTGCCATCTCCTGCATTATCTGCTTGTGTTATATTATCTTTATATTCTGCTCTTTCTCTCAGTCCACAACTTTCAGGGGCTTCATGCATTGCAACAGAGTCTTCACTATCCCCTCCAGCATCCCAGGAGAAGTCTTTACATCAGCTTGGACACTTGGTTGCATGTGTGTCCTCTGCTTTCCTCAGAACTCCCCTGTCTGATGCACTCCCTGTGCATTTCTCCACACACTGTCTGACCTGCTCTGCACTCCAGAAATTTTTTCCCTGAAATGTTGCTCTTGGAAAAGTGCAATTTCCTTCTCCTTCCAGAAGATGCCCCCTGATTGAGTGCAACAGCATTGTTCTCTGCTGTCTCTTGAAAGGAACATAATGCCTATTAGCACAGAGTAACTGCAAATGAAGAAATTAAAATTATACACTCAACGTGCTAACAGAAACATTCACAACATTGCTCTGAAAAGTTATTCATTAGGGTCTGGCCATGATTTTGGAAATTACTCAGGATGGTTTTATAACAGTCAAAGTTAAGGTGCTGTGTGTGAGGCTTTGGGATTTGGACATCTTTTCTACAACTCTCTTCACACTTTTCAGTTACAGCATCCAGCTCTTCTGACAGCAGGACTTGGGTGGGCTGATGGTTGCTGGATGCTGTAATAGGAGGAGGTTGGCAGGATACAGAATGATAAACTCACTTGTCAACAGTCCCTCTGGCTTTCTTGACAGGCTGTGTTTTTTTACCTCTGCATCTTTTTCCTCATGTAGTCCTCAGTAATTTCTCTGGGGTGGGTTAATTGATCTTGTATTTATTTGCTGTTGCAGTACTTACCTCTGCCTGACATGGAATCCTTCTAAGCCAGACAAACTCATTTTGTATCTATTATCCTGTGCTTCATTCTGTTGCTTCTCTCAGCCGAAAAGAATTCTCCTCAAATTGTTTGCATGTTGGTGGCAATGAAGATGGAAGACCAAAGAAAATAAAGAAGAGATCCACAGTAAATGTTGAAAATGGGGGCCTTCCAGCATGTGGGATGGAAAATAAGGCAGCGAGCACCACAAGGTAGCTAGAGAAGGAAAAGTAGATCTCCAGGGGGCTCAGGAATGAGAGCTGGAGGACGAGCTTAGACAACACCTCAAAATGGAGCAGACTTAAGGCTGCATGTGCAGTGGGACACTTTCCCTAAAAAACAAATTCCTGGCTAAGATGGCTCAAAATATCTCAGTAGTGTGGGCTTGTGTTTGTGGCCTTTAAGATGAAGAGAGAATAATTTATGTTGTCTTTAATGTTGTGGCACTGGCAAAACTGCTCCTCCAATCCTCCTGAGTAGCATAGGACACAGACTGAGCATGTCATCTAGACCAGTAAAAATAGCGACTGCGATCCTGCTGCTTGACTGCCTGGGCACATTTTGCCTTCTGCTTACGCTTTGCCCTCTGCTGTGGAGCACCCGCTCGCAGAGGCAGCATCATGCTGTCAGCCCAGAGGGCACAACTGTGAGGAGCAGGGAGGCCAAAACAGAGCCACGGCACTGTTTAGTGTGGAGACATACTATGTCCTAAAACAGTGCTGGCTATTTTGACCAGCTCAGGTTATATACAGGCTTTCAGATGTCTATCTTGGACTAGTCTGTGGTGTGCTCAATGGTCCTGGGTCCCTGAGTGTCAGACTGGGGCCTAGTTTAAGGACTATGCAGGGCCAGTGCAAATGCACCTGCATTTCCTTCTTGTGAGAACCAAATTATTGTGTAAGGACGGTGTTCACTCAGGTTTCCCCTGGCACGGAGTGGAGATATTGTTAAGATATGTGCTTGGATCAGGGAGCTGAAAAGTAATCTTGGGTACTGCTGGTCAGTCAGGGCCTTAATGCTCCATCAGCCCATAGTTTATTTATGGCCACTCTCTCTCTTTGACATCGTCAGCATTTGATGTTTCTTACTCTTGCAACATCTTTTGATTTCTTATTAGTTTTCTACAGTTGTATTAACAGCATTTTTCCACAATGAATTTTACTGTGTTATTTCCTCTCCATATTTTTGTTTTTCTCCTTCTTTCATTTTTTAAGTTTGTTTGGCATTATTTCTTCATCCTTCCTAGTGATTGCATCTTCCTCATTGCTTTGCACGGGAATTCTTTTGTTTGTAGAAATTCAGGAAATTTTGCTTGCTTTACCTCAGAGTCTGGATGTTGGCACAGAAAATGACTCACTGTTGGTCTTTCCTTGCTTCTTCTGGTTACAAAGTAATTTTCCAGACTTGTGCCATGCCTTGAGTAGTCCTGCTTTTACTTCTAATTTTCATCAGAGGGCTCTGAATTTCTATTCCTTTGCACTGCAGGTGTGTTCAGAATCCTTGTCTTTTGTGCCCATTTGCCTGCTAATTACTTATTCTAATGCAAACCTACATAGGTCCCATCTAAATGGGCTCAAAATACATTCCCTTAAGGCTACGTGAGGCAGGATCACAGCCTGACTTAGGTAAAATTTCACCTAAGTGAATTTCACCTATTTCATTATAGTTCTGTACACTTCGGTGAACTTGCTTAGCTCTGTAAAAGGTCTCTGCAGAAAAACATAGCAGATCAGGGGTTGTGTGTAATTTTCCCTTGTGATTTATATATTTTAAGATTAGATCTAGCATTTTGAGAAATGCTGTTTGAAGTTGTTAATTAGGTTTGCCTCAGCAAACTAAAACAAAACTAATTCGTTAAGATTGTAGCAAAAAGATATTGACCTCTCGCTGTCAAATGTCTTGGGGTATGTGTTTGTTTAGATCTGTTCTTCTGTTTTTTTTGGAGGGGGTCAGATTAAAGCATGCATTGTATCACTGAGATAGTGAGGATTACTTTTTTAATCATTTGGGAGTAGCATCCCTATTTCAAATCTACTGATGTTAATGGGAGGTTTTTTACTAAATATTTCTGTATTTGTTCTACTTGCGTTTCTGACAGGAAGAACATTGTTAGGTAAGTTTTCAGCTTTTTCGTGAATGAAACCTAATAGGAACCATCACAGCATCTATATGTACACAACAATTTAATAAACTCTCACAATCCATACAATTACTGGCAAACCTGATTCATTTTATGAATAATTTTAGTTGGATCTTAGTGAGAAAAATGTTCATATGAACAGCATGAGCAACAAATTTCCAGACAGAAACATGAAGGAGGGAGAGTATGTATAGACATAGTCTGTGGGGGCCTGTGACTTCACCACATTTCACACGATAAGAGGGTTCACTTCAGGAGCTGGTAACTGGATAAAGACTTGAAAGACCAGGCTGCAGGAAGTGGGGATGGTGATTCAACACATGGCTGTCTTCCCTCCGAGTCATCGTTGAACCAGTGCCCTGATGTGATCATAGTGGGAATTGGATTAGAAGAGATGCTGTTTCTTGGGATGAGATTTGAAACTTGGGTCGTGACCACTTGATGTCATTAAGTGTTACGTGCCATTTCTGTGTGAGAGCATGGATTTCAGGTTCTGCATCTGGGCTGATTTCCCATTTGGTTACTTGTATTTTGCAATCTAACCTCTCTTTGCAGTTTTGACTGGATGCACCGTTTTTCATCTCTGCCCCTACTTTGTGTCACATAGTGCTGTGAACTGTGTTACCCCTCTGCCCTGCCTCGATTGTGGAGCAACTGCATTGCAGTGCTTGGTGAAGTGCTGCTTCTGCATAGTATTTAACCCAAAAGTTTTCTACATAGCTGCTAAATAACTGAAAATAGAAGTAACGCTATACTCTTTTTTTTCTGTTGGTAGCATTTGATCGGCTTACTGGGGGGTGGGGGGGAACCTATGTTAGGCAGTTAATAGCATTATTTGGTAACTGTAGGGGACTATATGTATTCAAAGATGGTACATCTGGTACCTAACCAAGCAGACACCTGCCAACCTTGCCTGTGCGAGGCAGCTGCTCAGGTTACAGCCTGGAAAAGGCACCTTGTGAAATGCTGCATTTATGGCTTTTGATGAGAGGAAACGTCACGATGAAGATGAAAATGATAAAATTACAGTTGGTGGTTACTTGCGACCTGAAAGCAAGCAGACGGCACCCAGAGCGAAAAGAGGGTTCATCCAAGTCCAAAAAAAAAGAACCAAAAAAACCCAAAAAAAAAACCAAAACAAAAAAAATCGCGAGAGGGTGGAAAAAATAGGGGAGCAGATGGTGCCCCTGGCCCTAGCCCTGGCCCGCCGCTGGCAGCCGTTAACGGTCCGTCGCGCGCGCTGTGGCGCAGCGCCGGGCGCGGGCGGTGGCCGGCGCCATCCGCAGCGCCCCCCTCCCGCCGAGCCGCTCCGAGCGGCCGCCTCGGCCCACCGGCTTGTGCCGGCGCCGCGAGGCGCTTCCCGGCGGCTTCACCCCGGCCCCCCGCGGCCGAGCCGCAGCTGGCGCCCGCCCTCCCGCCGCGGCGCCACCGCGGGCCCCGCGGCGGCCGCTAGATGCCGCCCTGACCAACGGCTTGGCGGGCGGCGGCGGCGGCGGCCGGGCGGCAGCAGTGCGAGCCCGCGCCAACCGCCGCGGCGCGCGCTTGTCCTTTCCTGGCCCGTTTTGCGTCTCGTGTGCCAAACTAAAAATGACGGCTGCGAGACATAAGCGTCTCACGGCACGGTGCTTACAGCCTCCCGTTGCTTAATACTTAGAATACTCTTTTTTTCCCCTGCCCCAGTTACCTGCTGAAAGGCTGGTTTATCCTCGTGGTGTTTTCCAGAAGGGGCAACTTGTTATTTGACTCCTTTGAAGGAGCTCCCGCACAAGCCCATGGACAGAGCTGTAGCATTTGTGGGCTGTCAGGGCGCTGCGTGGGCTGGGGACTCCCTGGGGCCCCCCGGTGGCATCAGGGCCTCTCCGCTGGGTCTATCCCACCGCCTGGTGGGGGAGCACGGCAGGCCCAGAGAAGGTGGCTGGGATCAACCAAGAGCAGCGATGGCCAGGCCAGGTCCTGGTGATGAGCTAGATCGGAGGTCAAGTCAGGAAGTCAGTCCATGGGTCGGGGTTAGGATTAGCTCCTGTGATGGCTGGGCAGGGCTGTGGTGATGAGGCTAAGCTGGGGCCAGGCCAGGCAGTCGCCTTGCGGGTTGCAGTCCATGGCCACACAGGACACTGCTATGGCGCTGCTGGGCCAGGGACTGATGGCCCTGAGGCTAAGCTGAAATGGGGTCCTGGTTCCATGGGCAAGGGGTTGGGGGAGGCCCCAGGTGAGGCAGTTGGGGACATTAAGCCCTGTTAGTGCCCTCAGGGCCCTGACACTGGCACAGACTCGTTATATTCCATGGGGCCCACCTCACGTTGACAGATAGGTAGCTGCGACATGATAAAAGCACCAGTGACTAAAACTTAGTGCTCTTCTTCAGTAGGGGGCATCTCAAACAACCATTCTTTAAGACATACAGACAATGAACAACCCACAAATTGAATAAAGCAAGTAGTTTAGATATTAAATTTCAGTAGTAATGGCCTGCGTTGCCCTTTTGAAGCTTGGATGTGCCAGTTTTCCATCATGGAGCAGTCCCCTTAAAACAACAGATGTACTGCCTGTGTGGTTTTCAGGAGCGAAATCATCTGAAGAACATGCTGTAGCTGACTGTGTACATTCACTGGGGAAAAAAGTCAAGAGCAGCTAGTCCATGCGTCAAGACTGGCTCTCAAGGGGACCAAGGCCACTGAGATTTGGGATTATTCACATTTCTAAGCTAGTTTGCAAGATAAGATCGTTTAGGGGGCTAAAGGAGTATAAAAAAGTGTCATGTGTAATTTTTTTCTTTAAGAGTGGTTGGTATTGCTTAAAAATTGTCCACAGTTATTAATTTAATGTCTGTGTGAAATGCTGTATTGTCTGGACTTCTGTATTTGCAAACAGAACAGATAGCAGAAGTTTAAGCACTTCCAGCAGGACATCTTGGCTGCGACCTGGATTGACCCTGTGAATGATAATGGAGAGTGAGCAGTATCAAACTCGGAAACTTTCTCCTCTTGTCCGTGGTGAATTAACCCATCAAAACTGCTTGGATTCTCTGCTGAGATTGCTATGTAGCTCCCTCTATAATGTAAACATCTGCCTACTGCCTAGCTGTGCTGAAACCACCATTTCATTTTGTATAGGCTACCGAACAGCTGTCAGATGGGAATAACTTTGGTTATCGCAGGTCTCAGCCAATGTCCTAGATGCAGGAGGTTCTGAATGCCTTTATCCTTGTGTGACTTTCCTGTTTTTGGATTGGATCCTTCGCTGCTGTGTGTTTTCAGACTCTTACTAGGCTTTTAAATAACCCCTAAGAGTGTGCTGGACATTATCCCGCTACAGAGCTCAAGTAGATCAGACAGGAGCATTGAGTTCATTTTTTTCTTGTGGTGCAACTTGTTATCCGTATTTAGATCACTAAAGATCCATTCACTTCTTTTATGCATCTCCTATCCATTAGTGTCTCATTTCTAAGAGACTCTGTTATAGTAGCTGTGACAGGATGTGTTATGCTGTACAAGGTTGTGTGCTAAAATCACCAAACTAGGAAAAGAGGATTCCTTTGATAACATTGTAAGCAACTCTCAGGTGACCTGGGATCCCCAAAGAATATTTTTCTGTCAGCATGGGCATGCAGGTGGCTTCCTAGGTAACAGTAGGCTATGAGTTTGCCTGTGCAGCAAAATATACCACAGACTTGAAAATGTTTGGTTTGGAGAAAGCATGCTCTTCACGTTTAGCAAACAAAAGCTGTCCTGAGCAGTCACCAGACTTTTGGAAGTCAAATGGGAATTTCAAACCATTTGACCCTGCAAGAGCAGGCTGTGACATATATGTGAAGGAGCTCTGTGATGTTCATTCTGAAGTTAAAGAAGCAGCGCCATTGAAGAGGTGCTCATGCAGATGGGCAGGCTTCAAGACTTTCGAAATTTGGGATTTGTTTGACCCTGGGAGTTGTCATTAAGTTCTCGGTAATTCATCTAGGCTATTTGAAATTTTTAGGCTGAAGAGGAACCAATGAGCAGGTTCGCTTATGACAAAGCTTCTAATTTTGCCTTGAACAGGAGGTATTTGGAAAAACTTTTTTCATGATCTGCTGATGCTAGTTGAGTTCAGTGACTGGGAAAAAAACGAGAGAAAATACTGGTTGTATCATGGTCTTGCCAAACCTTTTCAGCCTCCAAAGAAGCTTTATTTTGGTAGAATGTTAAGCAATGTTTTTTGGTTTGCTTTTCATTTGCTGAGAGTGTTGGGAAAGATGCTTCTTCCCAAACAATGACCTATAAATATTTCACTTCTTCACAACTAAAATGCCTCTGATGGAATAAGTGATGAAAAATGAGCTTTTACCAAACCTGTGGAATTCATTTGAACTTTGCCAGGTGTTTGGCTGCAAGACTGTGAGGTCCCATTTTCAACAGCTCCTATACTTTGCCAATAATATGTGAAGTGTTTCATTATCTTATACACTGTAGTTGGCACAGGTCAGTTTGCAGACAAAGAGCAATGGCTTAAGATACTTGCTGATTCCAAGTGCTGTTGTAGCCATGAAATGATGCGTAGTGTATGATAAGACAAATATATAAGGATGAAAGAGCTCATGTAGCAAATACAAGATACTTTCAAGTATATGATAAGTAAAACCATAAATTGTTAAGTAACATGAGTATTTTGATTTTTGTCTCCTCTAAATGCCAGGAGTTAAAAATAAATAGAGACTCACCTTCAACTCACCCAAGATGTATGAGTAGTCCTTGCGACAGATAAAGTGCTTATTTATTTAAAGGCTGCAAAATAACCTGGGCTTTTTAGTGGAAGGGGCAAATTTTTCACAAATTAGAGATTAGTTTAGGTGGACGAGCTTACACAACCAACTGCATACTCACACAAATTCCCAATATTCTGTGAAGGCAAATTGCAGGTCAGTATTGAAATGGTTAGTGCAAGATTCTGGTTGGCCAAAAATGCCCTTGTGTGTATTTTTATGGATTTTTTTTCATGTAGTGTTTTCTAAGTTTTCATCTTTCCAGAAAAAATTAAAATGCTTGCAACTTTGTCCTACCTTCTTTTTTCTTGTAAAACTTTGTGAGAACAAAAGCTTGAGTGTGTTGCTTTGCAGTACAGCAGTGTGTGTAAGTATATACTTCATTATGTGTACATGTTTTGCTGAGGTAGGGTCTAGAGATGAAAAGTGACTGACTGGTTACACCCGCGACTCCCCAGGCACAGGAACTGAGTGTGTTGCAAGAGTGGCAAAGTTTGCCATGGCAGTGCTTGCAGCAGCCTGGGTGGTCTGCCCTTGTGGCCTTTGCAGCCCGGCTGGAGAACTGGCAGGAGCGAGCTACCCCGGAGATCTCAGTCCCCAGGCAGACTCTGTAACAGGCCCACCAAGGAGTCATGGGGCTGCTACCCAGCTGCAGCGAGCAGGGCAGCTCAGGGAGATCTGCTCTGCGTCACCAATTTTAATCCAAAAAAAAATATGAGCACCACATATCAAAAAGTGTGGGGAGGAGAAAGTTAGACTTTGGTGGACTCTGGTGTGTTTGTGGTGGTTCTGCCGGTGCTTAGGACCTCCTTCCAATGCATTTAGAGAGCTCGTGAAGCTCCGTGCTTGAACAAGAAAGCATGTCATTTGCCACTGTGCTGAATTTCGATATTTATAGTAGTTTTCCCCTTGGGAGGTGGTTTAGGAGTGTAGAAGGTGATTTTAATGAAATTTTTATTATTATTTCTAGTGCATTTTCTGTGCTCTAAGCACTGACCTAATGAACAGCTCAAAGACAGGAGTACTGGGATATAATATTAGCCCTCTGAGCAAGAATTGATTAGACAAGTCAGTGAGGAAGACAAGGTAAAAGTAAAACTGTATATTTGCTTAAATCAGTAGCTTGTAATGGCTCCTTATATCTGTGGGGAAAAAAATAGAATATTTGAAGTGTCTGAATTCAGTGTTTTCTCATTGTCAAAGAAACAGGCACTTCCAAGAGATGCATCTTTGTCTTTAAAAGAAAACCAAAAAGCCTCTGAAGAGCCCAAATCATTGGAAGAAAATGGTGAAAATAAAGCTTTTCACTGAATTTAAGTCTCATTATGCTGACGCTTTTGTTGCTAGGTTCACATTTAGTGACTGCATTGAGATCATTCATTTTTATTCCTGACGTGGGAGTCATGGAACGATTTCTGTGGCACTGGTGGTGTACCAATAGAACCAGAAGATTCCTATGTAAACTTTCTTTTTGCACTTGCTGCTTAACCTCCCTTTTGAAGGAACTGTCATACTGGGAGCAAGTAACATGAACAGGTCTAGATCCAGCCATGGTTTTAGGCCATTAACAGTTTGACGTGGCATTATGTAATTTTTATTCTCTCAGCTTCCATGGTGGAATCCTCTGTCTTATGTTGGACATCTGGATTCTCCAGGCAGTGGATGGAGATAAACTTTTTATGGAGATCCATAATGGTCAGCAGTCTGACTGTGGAAATCTATGCTTAAAACAGGTATAGATTTAGGAAGGTCTTAGAGTGCCCTAACTATTAGCCTGTCATCTACTTTGCTTGTTGGACAGAAAGTAATCCAGTATTGTCCAGCTTTTCATTATACTGTGTCGTGACTGGGATATTTATATAGGCTAAGGATAGCAGAAAAATTTGCTAGTACATTTCTGAATTGTCTAACCCCAAATGCATCAGGATCAGTTACTAATGCCCTCTGCTCAGTGTGGTAAAAATAAACATACCTGTTTGGGCCATATGGAATGTCCTCTAAATAGCCATTGAAAACACAAACAAAAGTAAATTTTGGTTATTATTAATGAGATGGTGTTTGATTTTGAACTACTGATCAAATGAGAGAAATGTCAGATTGTTAGTTTCTATCAGTAATCGCCTAAGTGAAATTTCATTAAAATCCTTGTGAAGGCTGTAAAAGACCTTAAGATAAATCTTGTGAAAATATGCAGTCTGCATGAACTGAAATAGGAAGCCCAGACTCCTAGCTGCCTAAAACACAAACCTGTACAATGCAGAGAAAGAAGTTACAGTTTAGGGAGCCAGGAATTTGAGACATAATTCAATATTCCTTCATCTTTTTTTCTAAAACATCAGCACATGTATTAGAAATGATAAGGCACATCTGTATTTCAGTGCACATCGTCTTAGGTCTAGGAGTGCAGAGTGCGAAAATAAATTTTTCCGATGTTGCATTTTAATCAGAATAAAATGACTGTTTTAAGAGTCACACAGTGCTCGTAACAAGATATCCAGTGCTGCTTCAGCAGAACTTGCATGTATTGTTAGAAAGAGGTACACACTTAGAAAGGAAACACTGAGAGCCCTGGTGATATTTTAAGGCATGGCTATATCATTATTATCTTTTATATCATTCTTACAACCTTGGCACACATTGTTTATGCTCAAGAATTTAATTTCCTTAGTTTTGTATTTTTACAGCCCTTAAAATCAGCCATACATCCAAGAATGAATCCAGGCTATTAAATAATTTCATAAAACTAAGTATCTGGGAGGGGGGAAATTATTAGAAAGCAGAACATTTGTATCAGCATTTTATTTACAAAATGTCTGTGCTCTCAGCATACACTCACAGCTCCCTATTGTCATTACTGGGAATTACACATGCTGAAGTTGAGCAGAATTAAACTTCCACAATTAGCAGATAATGAACAGATAAATGTAGTATCTCTGTGCTGTGTAAATTAGATGTTTGTCTTAAAGAGAGTTTTCAGAAGCCCTTTTTGTAATTCTTTTATTGGATAAATAACGTGTTCTTACCTTGTATTATTTTTATTTAATCTATGGTTTTTGGAAACAGCAATATGCTTTACGGTGACTGACTTTTTTTTTTTAACTGAGTCTACATGTTTGCTTGAAATATTCTTATATTTCAAGGTAACTTGGAAATGCAGTCCATTTCTTTGGTGTAGCTAATACTGCTGTAGACTCTTAGCATTGCAGTGGTGTTAATTCTTCCCAGTCTCTGACATGCTGGTCTAGCTTGCACAAGCAATTTAAAAGGGCCAGGCACGCAGGACCACCTGCGTTGTGGGGAAATAACATAACATCTGATAACCTCCCGATCTTACAGTCTGCCCTCCTGCCGATGAAGAGCAATAGCAGACTAGATTTGGGTTTATTTATGGATGACTATTTTGAAAAATAATAAGTCAAAGAAATAAATCAGCACAGATTTTACATGACATTCTGCCTGCTGTAATTTGTTCATTGCTGTAGCATGACAGATAGAAAAGGAAGTATACTTTGTATTTTGCTGCTGGGAACAGGCTTAAGCTTATTTCGTTTATTATGGTACATTTCTGTCATTTTTCTACCTTATGCTTCTAATTCCAAATACATTCTACCACTTTTTTTTTTCAAAATCCACAGATTTTGTACTCATCAGTTCCTGCTTACGTAAGTTTCTCTTATTTTTTTGCACCTTGTATGTGTCTTGCAGTTCAGTTCCTATTTAGTCCTCACTGTGGAGAAAGGCCTTACTGACTTCAACAGATGGTCTCCCTGAACCAAATCTCTTGGATATGGCATACTGAGAGCATGAAGTCTGTTACAGAAATTCAGCTGGAATTACTGTGTTTGTTTTTCTGGTCACAATCTGAAATTTTAAGACAGAATCTGTATCGCCAGTCAGGCCCTCCAAAACTCTTCTTTGCATTTGCTTTTTTTCTGGAGGCTCTTCCTTCTCATCTGTCCATCTGGATGATGGTCAGAGTAGTAGAGGGAGACTGCAAATGCAGTACCTGCCTTTCAGAGGCCAAGGAAGGAGACTTAGGAGTGTATTTGTGACTCCCTCGACTAACAGGATCAAAAAAGGCTACTATTGATTGGCTTGTGTGTTGCCTCAGCAGCTGAAAGATGCCCTCTTTATTCAAATGATGGACTGTGGAGTGGAGATACCCTATTCACATGTACACATAATACATGTGCTATAGAGTTGGGGGAAATGAGATCCTGTGTTTGTTTTTATACCCAGAATCTGCTCTGTTAGGTTGCCAGGTTCCTTACTGGTTTCCTTATGTGCAGAAGCATGTGTTCTGCAGGTGTTTTGCTAAAATTATGGTTCATTGTACAGAACAGATCTTATCCTGTTTTTTTTTAATGCTATATTGATTTGTGGAATCATATAAGTAATTATTAATAAGCAATGGTTAACAGTAAAACAAGATGCCCATATTTTTGATTTGGATTTAAGTCTTAGAATAATCTTTTGCTGAGCCATGCAACAAGCTTATTTTGTGTGATCATTTGAATCATCACTAATAAAGTTGACATACCCGTGATGTTGTTTTTGGCTTTGATACCTGGAGGACTTAACTGAAGCTGCTGGAGGATTTGGGTGTGAGCCTCATCTCACTGCATCATGGGACACTGGGACAGTAGTTGCCTTAGGGAAACATGAGAAAATCAACACTGGCATCATCACTGCTCTCTTCGCTCCCACTGTGCTTCTGCTCTGGTTCCTTTCAGCTTCACACTTTTCCTCAGTGCAATAGCAGGAGAACTCAATCTGTGCAGAAAAAAGAAAAGACTAAAGATGGCTTGATCTCCATTTTGAAAATACGTATCTGAGCAAAAATAGATGATACTTCAGGGTTCTTTGGCTGATTGGGTTTACAAAATCTGAAAGCTGGACGTTTAAAGCTAATCAGATTTAACCTTGGAATAAGTTGAAAAATAAGCTATGCAAGGGTAAGTAATTATTGGAAAATTACTAAGGTATATAATGGACTATCTACTACAAGAAGTCTTTAAAACAAGGTTTTTATACCTTTCTAAAAGACAGGTCCTATAAATCAACCAGAAGTTGTAGCCTATGTAATCAGGCCAGTCTAAATAGTCGTAATGATTTATTGTACCACAGAAGAGAAATATGGGAGATGGGACTTGTTGCTCCTCTCTTTTAAAATACTAACATGTTGCAGCTTTTTTCTCAAATAGATATTATTATTAAAAATGAGTTGTATCTTGACAAGAATGGTAAATTTTTAAACTTTGCAGGTTTTTCCTGTATTTCATTCCTAAATGAAAAAGTAAGCTCTCTTCAGTGAAAACAGCCATATTAATAACTTCTAATTGTTAAAAATTATTAAAATGTGCTGGTTTGCAGTGTTGAAAGAGTTTGCTCAGGAGGTAGAGTAGGAGAGGAATACTGTCTCCCTCGCTTGTTTTTTAAACTGTCCAGGTCCTGACCTCAAACTCGAGGGCATGCCTTGCTGACCAGAAACCAAAGACTTCCTTTCTCCTCCTGCACTCAGCTCGTGAAGCAGGAATACTGGATCTCCTGAATCACTGTAGTGATGTTAATATGGGATTATGTTTGTGACATTGTCTTCTCTACCAGATGGGGAGGACCTAGCATCAGCCTAGCTGGTGCCACTGTAGCAGCTGCAGGACTAGACCTGGCTTCTCCCACGGCTTTGGAAGGCAGGCAGAGCTGGTACACTGTGTCTGCCATCAGCCACAAAGAAGTGCCCTGAATTTATTCAGCCCTCTGGAAGCATCTTCTTTGTGTTGAACTGATAGTAATGTGAGTATGCCAATGGAAGAAGGAAGGACAGCCACTGTAATATTAGAATACAAATCATATAGGAATAACAGATTAGCTTTGCTGCTGGAAAAGTGGCATGGCACATTAAAATTCAGGGTTAAACAAGCTACAGAAATTAACTGTATATGGTATCCTGATGGATTCTAAATATCTAACTGATCACCCAGTTAGGCTACTAACAATGAATGTAACTAAAAGAGAGCAGAAAAACCTGAAGGACAGAAAACAATAATAACGGAAGACTTCAGTTATTCCTATGTAGACAGTGTAAATGTCACATGGGGTAAAATAAGGGGAAACTATTTTTTTTTAGACACCATCAGTGATTTCTTAGATTTAGCAGTCAAAGAACACAGAAGAGGAGAAATAGCTTTTGATTTAGTCCTGAGTACTGCTTAGGACATGGTCCAAAAGGTAACCAGAAAAGAGTCAGTGCAATAGTGATCACCCTGTACTGAAACTCAACATTTTTGTGGGGGAGAGAAAGCCAGAAACAAGCCATCATTGTAAGGTTTCATTTCAAAAATAGATACTAGATAACACTGAGCAAGCCTGTGTGAAAGGAAGTTAAAACAGCCCACATGGTAAGTTTCTTGTAATGCCATGAAGTTTAAGTATAAAGGCTTTTTAAGGTTTTTTTTTTTTTTTGATAAGTAGCATCCCTTTGCTCTAACTTTCAGAAATAGTTTCTAAACAGAATAAAAAAGAGTAATAGAAATAAGAGATAATCAAAAAGTGGAAGTCATTCCAAATAAAGAATATAGAGAAGAGAATAAACTTTTATAAGTTGCATCAATGTAGTAAGGTAGGTCAAAAAGACTTTGAAGAAAATTTGCCAAAGGCGTAAGAGTAATAAATTAAGTCTTCTCTTTCAAACACCCTAGAAGTAGAAACTCTACTGTGGCACCTGTAGAATATGAAAAGAGTGTAATAGCAATGCTTGAAAGAAGATAAATATAGCAGAAAATATCAGTCAAATCTTTTTTGTACTGATATTCATTACGGAGGAGCTCATAAACATTTCCATGCTGCAGCTTTTTTTTGCAGGGGGTGAAGCAAATAAATAGTCTCAAATTGAAGCACAACAGTTTTAGGCCAAGAGTATAATATGATCATTATCAAATTTGGAGGACAGGTGACACCCACAAGTTTAAATTACACAAATATGAAATTGCCAAACTGTTAACTGGAGTGTGTGTCCAGGCCTTAATACTAGAAGATGTAAGATGTCTATTTATGTTGCCAGTCTAGAGTATCTGACTTTGTGGCAGGTAGATTGATAGAAGCTATAACAGAGAGTAAGTGGATAGGCACAGGGATATGTGTCATGAAAGCTAGGCAGTGTGCTCTTGTAGCCCTGCTTCACAATTCTAGTCAGTTTTTCTGAAGGAGTCAGCTGAGGACAGTTGAATGCTGTATATTGCGTCTCCAAAAGCCATAGTCCACCACCATCGCCATTCCTTGTAGCCATAATTATGCTCAGAAGGTGGGAAAGTTCCCTTCTGAGGAAGACTTGAGGTAGAAATACCAGTTTGCAGACTAGAGGGAGGTTTCCAGCAGAGTCTTACTGGGTTAGTCCGGGTACGTGGGCATACTGGTGTTTTTATGAAAAGATATAGAAAGGAGGATGAAGGACAAGGTTGGCCTATTCAGGCAGGAGAATCCTTTGCAGAGCTGTAGAAAAAGATCATGACACTGAATGAATGAAAGATAAAATGGCAAGTGAAACTCTGTGTTAATAAATGAAAAATAATGCATCTAGGGAGGAAAATCAGCCCCAACTGAATGTTATTCAATGCTAGGCTCTAAATTAGCTGTTACTGTTCAGGAAAGAGATCTCGAAATAGTTGCAGGCAGGTCCACGCAAACTTTAGCTTACAGCTAGTCAAAAAGGAAATAAACTTTAGGAATGAGTAGGAAGGGAATAGAAAACTAAACAGAAACCATTGTTGTACCACTGCATATACCAAGGTTGCATGCAGTTTTAGTCCCCTCTCTCAGAAGGGACCCCGGAGAACTAGGGAAATGGATAAAATGCACAAAGGTAGTAGGCAGGTTTCCATGTAAGCTGACTAGGACATTCTAATGGTTGTTCCATATTATTTTATGGGATATATGGAATCATAAATACCTCTGAAAAATCTGATAGCCTCAACTACAGCTTATGGAAAGGAGGCTTCTACAAAACTTTAGTTCCAGTTTTGTCTTATTAATATCGTCAGAACTCTATGCGACATGCCAAAAAACATTTAGTGATTGATGTGACTGATAGCTATGTTTTTAATTGGTGGTACCTGTACTTTTTTAAAATGCCGAAAAAGGCTTTAGAAAATTTAGAAGGGCCCTTCAGTATGCCATGACTTCCAGGAAGAAGACTTACTTAAATATAGGATAGATTTCTTGATATTTGTAGCAGGCCAGGTAAATAACTGTTCATTTACTTAAGCATTGACTGGTTTCACAGGAAGCCAATCCAATTAAAAACAAAGCAGGCTCAAAGAGTGATAAAAGCATCAAAATATTTAAAAGAAACTTTTCCCCTCAAAAATCTAGTTTGTAATTAGAAATTACTTTACAAATTGCCTCTCCAATCGCCTGCAGGTGTGGGATTCACAGGCTCCTTAAGTTGGCTATGCTTGAAAAGTTTCACGATTGATGTGTCATGCCATAACTACCAAGAAAATATGAATCTCTTGGGGAAACAGTCTAGTGAGCAGCCCACAATATGTACGAAGCTGTTTCAATATCTCTTAATATGTAAAGTTATCCTAGACCATTGATGGGGAAAATCCTTGGATTTTTTGACACTCAATGTAATGTTTAAAAATCTTTTATTTTAGAAGTTACAACTAGCTCTAAAATCAATTTGCTAACTGACATTTGATGTGCAAATCCTTAGTTTAAGAATAGAATACTTTAATGTTAATTTTTGTTAGAAACCAAAGAGAGAGGGAATGGAAGGTGAGAAGTGGACATAATGTTCTGTTGAGAAGGGCATAGAGGTGTATTCTCATGCAAATGTCATTCTGTATTAGCCAGAACTTTATTAACAGTTACCTTAGCTCTTTTTTCTCATTCTCATGGTTTCTAGGATTTGAAGAGTGAGGCTCAAATCTCCCCCTCCTTCCTGTGCAATAAACAGTTAACAACATGGGCACTTTCAATGTCCTAAGGCAGTCTTTTTGAGTTAACAATTAACATAGGAGAGACACCCTGGCAGTTACTGTTTCAGACTGTCTTTCTGCAGACTCAGAAAGTGTTCTGGTTCATGTTTGGCAATTTCACACTCAGAAATAGTGCTTCAGCCAAAAGGACTAGGTTGTTATTATTTCCTTAATGTAAGCATAGATTCTATAGGCTCTGCTAGGATCAGGATGAGAACAATTATCCCGACCTATGCTTGAGATTTGACTGTTCCACAAATTTAATTGTCAACAGTATCCATCAGTCATATATATACATATATATATGTTTATATAATGAAATCTCTATCATTTGTTTGTTACCTCTGGACTACCAAAAGTTTTGGGAACACATATTGATGTCTGTTGTGTTAATATAAATTGGAGCAACTCTATTGACTTAGCATTGTTTTTTTGGATGGGCATATTGACACTGCTGTAAGTCACATCAGACTCAGGCAGAAAGTTTGCAAACTGAAATAGACTCTGCCAAAATAGAAATAATTATTTTATTGTTGAGCTCTAGATGCCTAAAGTGCTGTGTTTTGGGAAATACTGGTCAACTGGGACCCAGAAACAGGCAACAAAAAGACATTGCTGGATCCAGATGGCAAATTCGCCTATCTGAAAGGGCAATATGAAAGGAGGTAAATGATGATTATAGAGAGTACTTGTTATTCCCCCTTCCTTACACATGTCTCAACATGCAGATTCCTATTTGAAAGGATTTCCCAGCTAGGTAAGGTTTATATCTTGCAGCTGATCAAACTAGAGCAAAATAAAAAGAGAAATAGGCTTAGAATGATTGATAAAAATAAGAATGATTTTAGAACATACCATCCAACTTCAATTATATTTTGTGATTTATGGTAAATACCCTTATGATACTTTCACATTTTGGGGGGAATTCTTCAAACTTTTGCTTAATGAACTTACATGGGAATTCATATGAATAATGACCTTGGGATTCTAGATGTGAAAATAATTATCCTTATAGCAGATGCTACCTCGCCAGCCTGTCTAGTACTACCACAAATTTCTGTGTGTGCTCAGCTAGGTCAAGCTTGAGAACTGGCTGCTTCAGGCTGCTTTGCTTTTCCTGCATCTTAAGAACTGCCTGCTTCTGGAAAGTGCAGACTTAATTCCTGAGACCTCATAATGACTGACCAGATCACTCACCTTTTCTTTTTTCTTTTCTTTTTTTTCTGATTAGCATCTTAGATCTGTTATTCATTCATTCTTTTTGGAGTCTGCTGATGTCACTTCTTGGAATAAAAATCTGCCAAGAAAAATACATCCCTACTTGCACCAAAATGGTAAAATGAATATTTCCAAGCATGCTCACTTCCCTTGTTTGCTTCTACTTATTTAAGGAATTACCAAAGTGTTGTAAAGGATAACTCAGAATTGGGAGTCTGGGGGTGTACAATGCAACGTGATGACTTTGTCCCTTCTGAGGTATGAAAAATTTAGACTTTGCATCATGAAAATGGGTAGGCCACGTTTCCCTTAGTGGGAGCATGAGCAACTCAGGCAAGCAGAAGACAGATGCTGAGCATGGGATTTCTGGTCACGATAGTTGTGGGGCATGTGTACTCCTGGTCTTTCTTGCAGGGGTGTAAAAACCCCATGTGTAGCTAGTCAAGAAACAGACAGGTATCAATAAAATAAAACCAGAGTGCAATTAAACAATAAAACATGACAAACAGTGCATTTCTAGGGAATTACAACATGCCTTGAATGGAGTTATAAGGCACAGAGTTTGGATGGCTTTAATCAGCCAAGACGTGCAGAAAACCCCTAATGCCAACAAGGCTAGAGAAAGGAAGAGTGGGATGGCCTGGGAAATCTTTCTGCACACAGTTTAGAAACCAAGTTTTGGTTTTATCCTATTTGGATACAGAACTGTCTGTATCTCAGAAAGGCCTTTCACTATGTTTGGCCTCAACCCTTTAATAAGGCTGCAGAATGAAGCTGGTACATCCAACCAGCTGGTCACTTGTTCAGCACCTGAGCAGGTCTAACGTGCAGAGCAGTAAGCTGTACCCTGGGTTAAGGCAGTTTTTTTCCAGCTTCTGTGCCTGGGCTGCGGTTTTGAGATGTAGAACTCAAGAGCAGTGAAAGCAGCTGTTAACTCTGTGTTACAGGAAACACAGAGTCTGAGAGCATCAGAGGATCCCTGGGAAGCTGTAAGCTGGGGCTGCTGAGCAGTCTGTGCTGATCTTAGGGCTGGGGAGCCTCAAGGTGACATTTCTGAGGTAATAGACATGCTGTGACCAGGGAGTTGACCAGGGAGGCCCAGGGGATGAGCTGGGAGCCAGAGTTACTTTGTCCAGGGGGGTGGGACAAATGATGTGTCCCATCAACATTTGAATGACAATTTCAGTATGGGTTATTAAAATAAAATTGTGATATCACATGTGATTGTCCTGATGGCTCCTATTGTACTTCTGTACGGGGGGCTATGACATTTCAAGGAGTTGTGAGTGGGATGGCCAGTTTCTCCCTCTTCATGCTGCTCTTCTCCAAGTGATCTTTCTAACGGTCTGAAACTTGTGAAACTTTTCTTAGGAGGTAGGAATGAGGTGATGCTTGCAGGCACAGTGTTTCTCCTACCCCATGTTTTTCCTCTCTGTTCAGTTCTGGCATTTTGCTGGTGATATAGAGGACTTTTGCTGGGTAGCGGGATGAAAGGTAGAGTGTGCTCTACCCCTAGGCTCTTTTTGTCTTTCTTTCTTTCTTCCTCCTGAAGAGACTATACATGTAGTAGCGCTCCTCTCTCCCTTCCTCCTTCTCCCTCTCCTGTCCTATCCCTGTGCTGTGGCAGGATGTGTGCAGTTTCCTTGTTCCAGAAGCAAAAAAGCTGCCAGCAGTTCAGAGTGGCTTCACAGTGTGACAAACTGAAGTGTCACAGATACCATTATACCGTGACTGCGTGAGCACCTAACACTTCTGCCAGCAGGCAGCAGTCTCTATGTCGTGTTGGTTTAGAACTGCCGTGGTAGCAGGATGTCGTCTCTCGGTCAGAGGCAGAACGTAAAGGCAGTGCGCTTGCTGCTCTGGCAGCTCTTAGCAGGGTGTGAGAATAATGGGCTCTTTGGAAAAGAGGCCTTGTGAGGTGGGAGCCTCTGTGTCATTCTTGTAATAAAGTTTTCAAATGTGGAACATGCTGATTCACAGAAATTGAGACTGTTTGTGGGAAAGGGTTGGCTTTCACAAATATCTTGAAATGAAAAGTGTTGTGGAAATAAAATTTTGGAACTGTCAGAATGTTTTGGTAGTTTCTAACTGAATGGCTTTCCCATTCAAAATTACTTTTTATTTAGAAAATTAAAGTTAATAGCATATTTAAGAAGTTGCATTGAAAAGATATGTTTTAAAATTCTCAAAGCAAAATGTTGGCCTTGAGCTTGAGTTTTTTTTCTTCCTCTAGGTCTTTAGCTTTGAAAATTTGAATAATTTAAACCTTTCCTCCCACTTCAAAATGTGGAAAAAATTATTGATATCTAGAAAACTGTTAGCAAAGAAACCAGTTCTTTCCCAGCTTAGCATAATAGACTGTGCCACTTTATCATGGAGTAATCCATTTAAAAACAACAAGCTTCTAATAAATTCACTTAAAAAATAAATAAAATGTTTCTATTGCTGCATAAGCCACTTTTAATTGCCACAATTACTGTCCCACAAGTACAACCAGGTTTACTGATTTTAGGCTTAAAATGATTACTGATGATTGTAATGTACTCAGAAGAAACCAAAGACAGATGGTTAAGTTTGAACAATGTTTTTCTCACACAGTATTTAACATTTGAGAAAGCTATAAAGAAAAGAAGTCCCAATTCAGTGCTGTGCAGCATGTCCTGTTGATGTGTTTATTTCTGTTGCCTGGATTTTAATCACTGGGATGTGCACACTTCAAATGTGATGTTAAACATTGCCTGTTATTGTAATGCATTTCCCAGGAAAGTGCATTCTGACTAGCATGCAAAATGTAGGAGAAAAACATAGGGAGTTTTTTTTTAACATGGACTTAAGAAAAACAATGGTTCATTCTTTCAAACCTTGGATCCTGATTCCTATTTATACTGTTACCAGTTTGGCAAAGGGAAAAGACCTTCCAAGTAAGTGCGAATTACAGTTGTATCTACTGCTTTACAGTGCCAGAAGCCCTTACTGTAAGTGTGAATTCAGCTCCATGCAGCTCAGTGTCATACTTTCTACCATGATTGTGCCAGGAAGCTTCATGGCATGGCTCATACACTTACCAATGTGCTTAGTCAAGTTTGCAGGGCGGGACTCCAAGTCCCTGTCTGCTCTGTGGGACATTAAAGAAGCCACTATGCTTTTTCCTAAGAGCAGTGGTTTGTTGCAGAGTTCTTGACTATAATTATGTCCCGCAGTAACTGTTGCGCAGCAAGACATGAGTCAGATGACTACTTCCAGTCCAGAAGTGGTTGCGTTTTGGTGGTGGTGTAGGTTTCTGAAGCAGCAAGTGTGTTATATAATGAAGTGTTGTTACTGACATTGTTAGGTGAGCTGAACCCTCTGGTTCAGCTTGAATGACAGAAAGGTTTCTCATGACAATGATATCTGAATGCTATAGTTAAATAGGATGTATAGAACAGATATGATTGCTTTTTTTTTATTTGTAACATTGCTGGCACTTTTATCATTCTTTATATATGTTCAACCTATTGCATTAGATTGTGGATGGTGAAGGTGGGTAGATGGTAAAGCAGAATAGCTATGGGGAAAGGATGGCAGCTTTCCAGTTTACCCATATTATTGGAACTAAGACAAAACATTTTTTTGCTAGCACTGCTTAGAATCTCAGCATACCAGTTGTGACTCAGTAAAGCACAGAAACTGTTCATCCTATGTCTGTTCCTACTTTTAGTGCCTTTCACGTCTTACAATATTTTTACCTGGGAAACTATGATACTAATATCTTGCAATGTATATACTTTTTGTCCTACATTGTATGCTCAGGACTTGTATCATTATAGCAGAACACCGAAAGCAGCAGGTTGGCGCCTTTGTTAGTGCGCTGGTTGGGTGCCTCCATGTCAGCAGTCCGCAGTGCCTGTGTTATGCAAGCCCAGCACTCACCGTTTAGCATGGAGCTAAAGGAAAAGAAAAGAAATACTGTTGGCAGACTTTGTCAGCTGGTTGTTCTTGTCTGCAGTTTCATGATGTTTAAGGCATAGTGGAGCTTTTTCTCATTAGTAAGAGTCAGTAAGCAGAAAACTCTTGAAGTTTTCTGCTTGAAACTCGAGATCTCATGAAGTGCTGGTGTGCTGTGTCACCCAGTTCCATCTTCATTTCAGCATCACCCACTCCTGCCTAGCCTGAAAACTTACACACTCCGCAGGATTCCTTGGGAAGATGGATTGTTTTCATTTGCAGAGAGGTTTGCAGCAGAGCACTTTTAAAATGACATTGTGAGAAATTGCTACAGTGCAAGACCTGCTCTGACTTTATTTATATAGAAAGAGATCGGGGTTAGGATTTCTGGTTGGAAGAAACCCATGATTTTACTAGGACAGGGGGGCTCATTCTTCTCTCTTGGCATGCCATGGTCTTTGCAATCTATTTGAGAGGCAATAAAGGCAGTAATAAAGTGGCAATCAAAAACAACACTTCAGTAGTCCGGAGCAGCAGTTTGTGGGATTTCATTTGGAACTTATTTATCTAACCCCTTCCACAAAGCTATCTATCTTAGGTACCTACGTATGTCTCTTCTTTGGAGTACTTGAGCATGTCAGAATCTTAAATTTAGTTTTTTCTCACAGCAGTCCAGAAAGCTTTATTGTTGGGAAGGGGAAATGCAGAGAGGTTAAGGGTATTTCTACACTCCAGTCATGGAGTTCAGAGACTTCAGTAATGACTCTGGAGCCAGAAGTAATATAGTTGCATCAGTGCCACATAGTACCACGCTAATATATCCTCTTTATTTCTCAGCCATGTGCTGCAGCTGGGGGGTGGTACTGCTGTGAGATCTGAGCAAGAACTTGTGTGTGGCCTCACACTGCACTGCACTGCTCTACAACTAAATGGTTTCTGGGAGGCCAGAACTGTCATGGTATTTGGTGCTCTGAAGTGCAATGTATCATTGCATCTTGTTCTGTATAATGATACAAGATG
Organism: Dromaius novaehollandiae; assembly: GCF_036370855.1. Classification (NCBI taxonomy): domain Eukaryota; kingdom Metazoa; phylum Chordata; class Aves; order Casuariiformes; family Dromaiidae; genus Dromaius; species Dromaius novaehollandiae. The sequence goes on along the minus strand of NC_088099.1, from coordinate 138,523,414 downwards.
AGACCTGTGTCTCATCTCACAGCAGCTGAACGTAACTCCTGTGATCCCTTCCAACCTGAATTTCTCTATGATCCTGTGATTCTGCATTTTGCAAGTCCAGAGCTATAGCTATAACCACTAGGCAATCCTTTGCTTTATCCCCCAGCTGTGGTTAATTGGCTACTTTGACGATAGCTGATACAAACAACAGCTCTTCTCACCTGGTAGTAGAGCTGAGCAAGTAATTCATAATGAAGTTGACATACTGTTTTTTATTGACAGGCATGTAATAAGAGTGAGATATCTATGAGTTGGTCATAATTTTCTCTCAATCATCATTTTAAATATTTTAGAAAACTGTATTTCACAATTCTTTTCTCTATATATTGATCATGAGCCATTCTGTGAGCATCACCAGCCTTCTTGATTGCTGCTTTTGCAATTAGGCGCAAGGACTTTCAAAGTCTTATTTCTGAGCAAGCTGGAACAAGTTCATGGCATTGCTACCTTTCATAATATTGAGTGCCTTCTCTTATTTCTTTTCTCTGTCTTTTCTCTTATTTCTCCTAGCAGTCAAGAACCTCTTCAAGGTTATGTGCTTTTTTTCTTATTCTTCAAGATAGCAAGATTGAAATATGCTTTCTTCAAGTTTTCACAGTAAGGATTGACTTGGATGTGCGAAGAAAGGCTGAAGTGAGGACTGATCAATCTTAAAATTTGAAATTATAGATGTAGAAAAGGCTTTTTTGCTCAGTTTCCTTTGTTTTACATTACTGCTGTGGAAGTCCTTTTCCTTTCCACTCCTCATTTTTTTGCACATACCTCCTGTTGGACAGAAACATCTTTAAATGGTAGAGCTGAACAGCTAGTCATATAAATATAATCATGAGTTTTTTTATATGCCTGGGTACTCTTCTGTCTCTGGAGAGTAATAGATTTAAGGTCCTAGGCTAATTTTTTACATATACAACTGATAGAAAATTGGGACCCAGTTGACCATGGTTATGAATTCATGCAAAGCATTTCCTTTAATTTTCACTCTTCCAGAATAAGAGTGGGATTCTGTGTTTCTTACTCAAGTGAAGTCCTGCTATGCAACCGAGTCAAGGTAATGGGATCCTTGCCTGAATGAAGACTGTAGCATTTAGAAATTCAGGGCTAGGTGTGGATTTTCTACACTTTATTGACTTCCTTGATGCAATATCTGAGCACCTCCCAATCCTTCATGAATTTCTCTTTGCAACATACCTTGGGGTGGAGGAGGTTATTATCATCCCAAATCTGCCCATGGGGAATTGACATGGACAGAGGTGAAGGTCCAAATCTTTAAAAGACTCAGGTTTCTAATGATATATATGGAACCGTCCACCTAACTCAGGTGTCTAACTCTCCTATCTGCTATGTAGGCTCTTCTGAATATCCTACTAAATGCCTCTCTGCACCTTGGTATGTTGAAAAATCTGATCCTAAGTGACATGGCGAGCAGGGACTTTAACCCAGCATAGTGTCCCTGATACTTAGCTTGTGCTGCAAATGCTGGTTGGATCCTTATTGTCCTAACGCTGTACTTAATTCAGTCACTGGTGCCTTTGATTTAGGAGGGCCGCTCTGAATGGAAAGACTGTATTCAGGGTGAGTAATAGTGGTGAAATTAGTCTATCTTCCTAGTAGCTGATTTTTAAGCCTGAAAAATCTGGCACCTTCACAAACTGTGAATCAGAGCATCCAGCTACAGATGTTGTCCTCTGCAAATTGAGGATCCTGTACTCAGCTGCAGTGCTGTTGAACTAAAAAAATGCTATCTGAATGTGATTCCTATTTATATAACATTCAGAACGTATTTGCTTTCTCTTTGTAGAAGCAAAAGATCAGAGAAGGTAAAAGCAAAATAGAGTAACACAAAGGAAGGGGAAAAAAAAGGTTCAAAAGAACTCTGTCTCTCTCCAGCTTCCTGCTCCCCTCCCCCTGCCTCCCGCCTCCTCTTCCTTCTGTCTCTAAGGGTTAAATATGCAGAGGGAAAAAATTGCTAGACTTTATGTCTGTGCTTGGTGGGAACTATTAAATTACGGCTGGATGTTTTTAATTATGCCACACATAAATGCCTGAACACAACAGTGTTTTAATCCAAATGTGAGCCTCATTTATCTGTGTTCTGTGTTTGCTCTGAAATGCACTGGCTGGCACTTGTTTGTGGTGGCCCCTTTGTGGCATTGTAACAGTGTGGGGTTTTTTTTCTTTTTTTTTCCCAAGTGCGAGGATGGGAGCTAGTGCTGGCGAGGGGGAAAGGAAATGGGTAATAAAACAGAGAGCTAAGCGGCTCACTGGAGCCAGCGATGCTGGGATCTGGTTAATTGCTCCAAAATGAAAAAGATTCGGGGGTTTTCATGAAATCCCATAGGTGCATTTGCCAAGCCTCAAATATTAGATTGAATTACAGTTTCTAATTCCTCCCCCCCTTTACCCACAGCCATGTGTCTTATTTCTTCCTAAGGCTTGTCCACTTTTCAGAGCAATGAATGTAAGAGGGAAGCTGAATGAGGACTGCCTGCCTGCTTGCTTTACACCTTCCCCACCTACATCTTTTCCTAATCCTGCCTTTTATTAAAAAAAAAAAAAAAAGTCTCTCCTCCAGTATATCCTGATCTGTTTATGAATTTGAGGTTGAAATGTTGCCTATATATTCTGCCTAGCACTGGGGCTGTGGGGAGGGCATATTGAGGAAGACTGTCTCAGTCCCTTGTTCTCTACGCCAACGCACTAGCTAAGCATAATATAATCTTTTTCTGTGTAGCCACCAAGGCTTGTTTTTTTTAAGGGGCTTTGACCTGTCCCTCTCATTTTCAGGAACAATTTTACATTGGCAGTTAGTTGTGCCAGCATTTTTACTATCCCACAAAGGGATTTCAGCACCTGATTTGTGGGTGTAAGGGGACTTCACCGGGAAATTACGTCAGTGGCGTGGCTGAGAGGAGTAGCTGTCTCCAAGATCAAATCCTTAAATGGTAGGATTGGCACCCACAAAACTGAAGCTGGAGCTGAGACTCTCCTGCGTATAAATTATATGCACAAATGAAGATGCAAGTCACTTTTTCGACAGTTATTGTGTTTTATTAACCAGTGAACAATGTGTTATTTTTCTCAGTCTGGACATTTCAAGATTACAAAACGTGCACCTCAGTTATTAGGCTGGTATTTGATCCAAGTGTTTTTTCTCTTCTTGTGAGGAACTGGAAATCTTCCCTTTTTCTTCCACCCCAGAGCTGGAAAGGCCCTCTGAGTCACCTAAATCTATCCCAGGCTTGGAACAGACCTTTCTGCTGGAAATTTCTCTGGCATGTTTTTCTGAGCTAATCACTCTTGCAATGGTGCTCTAAGCATCTCCCTGAGGCAGATAATTCTTATGTATTTCTTCTTAGGGTTTTTTTTTCTTTTTCTTTTGTTTAGACCTCTTTTTTTTTGCTTTGGGTAAAGATATTCCTGCATGCCGGCCTCAATCATCTTATTCAATCCCTTTGTCCTACTGGAATTTGTTATTTCCTAAATTCCTGTGTTGTTTCTCACCTTCCTGGTAACATTTATCTGTGGAGGCTCCCCTGGAAATGACTATGGAAGTGTTCCTTCAAAATTTGCATACACATTAACAATTAAATGTAAGTTCCTACTTTCAGTCTGCTGTGATTATTTTAAATAATTAAAAATTAAGAGCACTGTTTCATACTTGGAGGCAAGAAGGTTTTGAGCCACCGTTTAACTGGCAGTGTCTACCACCTCCTCACACAGCCTCAGCCATTAGGCGGTAGTCTGGGCTGCCTAGTTTAAGAGAACAGAGCAACTAAGGGCATGCTTTAGTAAAGCTTGCTTTGATACTTCTGCTGTTTCCTCGTACGTGATCTCATGATGCATTGCTGTGGGGAGATCTAACTGTTCTGCCAACTTGTTTTCAAGAACTGTTTTCAAAGACAATGGTTTTAAATTGCTCACTTGGGGGATCATTTGTTGTCTGTTTTTTTAATGCTGGGTCCCAAGGAATTTGAGGGTGAAATCCCTATTGTTTACCCCACCTCTAAAATGATCAGAAATCATGGATTTAGCCACCCACTGTCTTTTGACCTGAATACTTCAATTTTTATTTCCCATCCAGTCCCTTCCTAGTGTTAGCTGCAGTCTTTGCATCTTGCTCTCACCCTGTAGGGTAAGGAAATGTGGTTTCATCCATGAATGATGTTAATGCCGTTGTGTGAATCATTCGTGGATCCAGCATCACAAGCCCTAGGGGATCAAATATTTGCAAACCACCAGAGAGAGATTCTAATATCAAATACATGGCAGGAATCATCCTAGCTCGAAGAAAACAAAACAACCCTATTTAATAACCAGAGAAGGTCATAGTGCTTAGAGAGAGCAGAAGAGCTTGTGTATTGGCCTCAGGGGGCCCGGTGGCCACCATACTGCAGTGGTGCTCCCTCATGTCTGCTGCCCTTCTCCCCTCCCCATGCTTGTAGGACATAGTTTTTCACTTTTACACTTCCTCTAGTTTTCCAAACACCATCAGGACATTTTGATTCATCATTGTAGACATCATAAGCACATCATTAACACACATTTTATTTACACTTTTTTAAATGTCATCAGTACTGGAATTACATTAATAATTTACATTCATGTTATATACACACACACATACACACATAAAAACTACAGCTTACTATAGTAACCCGCCTACAGACAGCAAACAACGAAAGTCCTTATAGCTTAAACATAAAGCACGGCACTGAAGATGCCAAGATGGCAATTACTACACCTTAAGGACAAAAGACTTAGTCCTAACCTTACTGTTAATTCTCACTAAACATATACATGCAAGTATCCACGCTCCAGTGTAAATGCCCTTAATGTCTTCCCAGACAAAAGGCTGCCCCTCTCCCCTCCTTACCTCCTGGAGTAGCTGCCTTTCCAAACAACTAGCCAGCACTTTCCTACTTGTGGCATATATGGCAGTATTTGAAGCCATTATGAGGCTGTTTCCTTGTTCTTGCTCAAAACAACAAAAGTCAAGATGAAGCATGAATAACTCAGAAAAAAATTGATAGAGGTAGAAACTGGGCTTTTATAATGGAGTAGGAGAGGAAGATCTCAACACCTGCTGCTCTGTTGCAGTGCCATCTCTATTGCCCCTGGAGGCTGCTGTTAATTCTGCCTTTTCAGGCTTTTGTGCTAGTGTTTCTGCTTTGCCCTGATGCTGGTGAGAAGAGAGTTCAGTAAAGAGCATGTGCTGTAACGTTATGATTGCTAGCACTCCTGATGATCATAGCACTTAATTAGTTGTTTAAAAATTGATTTAGGGGTCTAATGGCAGGTTGCTCACATTTGAAAAATTTGGACAAGTATCTATTGGGATTGTGAATGCACAAGAAATGTTTGGCTATTTGCTCCTGCAGAATGTGTTATCTGCTAAGAACAGGAATACTGTGCAAAAGCAAAGAAAGCAGATGGGAGTGTTCTTTTGTGCATGACAGGACACAGACTTTCCTTAATGACCTCATCCTGTTATCCTTGAAAAGAAAATTCAAAGGTATTGCAAATCTTTTTCTCTGTAGAAACAATTATCCCCAAATATCAGCCATCAATACGTGACATTCACTGCACATTGGAAAGGTGGTAAATATGGACAGTCTATCCAATTAATTAACTGGCATAGCTAGATCCTGTTCTGATGCTGGCAGCAAGCTTAGAGATGTGTAGCACTTCTTAAAATAGCTGTTGAAATATTTGTGAAAAGTTATGTTTTTCCAGGAACCTGAATTTACTTTCTCTTCTATGATGTACTGTAAGGTAATATATTGGAAGACATGAACCTCTGCCCCAGAGGGTGGTGAGGGCTCTCTCCCAGAGAACCAAAAGGAGGGTTAGTTAATTTTATCAAGTATACAGAGCAAGCTTGAAAGAATTTGAAATCAATTACTTTGGTTTTAACTAAATTTGAGTTTGAAACTCTTTGCAAAGTAAACCTGGTTGTATGCATTGGAGTTCTGATACTCTGTCTCCAAAGCTAACAGACAACAAAGCAATAGGAAGTGGATAAGTTAAAGTCAGTATTCTGAGAAATACCAGGTAAAGCGCAGAATTTTTAAACTCCTAGATGCTGACATCTGGAAACAGAGAGATTCTGTCAACTTGCTTTTTGAAGCTCATTACTGTAGTGAACTTGTTAGTTCTGTGGTGACTGTGAAGGTTTTGCCAGCAATGATGTCAGACTCAGGATTTAAAGTATGTGTAGAACAGATAAGATAAAAGGTGCCTTTTCCCCTCTTTGAACATTGAGAGTTTTCTGGTTGTAGTTCCCTGGACTTGTTGAAGTTAATATATGATAACACAAACTATTTTGGGAGGGGAAAAATAATCCTAGAGGCACAACAACAAAAAACAAAATAAAGAGAAAGCACCTCCTACCCAGACCTTATGTATATGGAAGACTGATTTTCTGTGTCCATGAATAAATGTCTTACTTTATAAAGCAGAGAGTATAGAGAAAATAAAAAATGATAAAGATATTGTTTAATCAGTGCGTATGTCTACAGAGTCTTTTTGAATAATGAATCTTTTTCTGCATGTCAGTGTTATTTCAAAACTGGAAAAGCATCAAAGGAATCTTTTGCTTGCTGTATGAGCCTTCAGAAGTTAAGCACTAAGATGAGACTAGGTTATGTTTTCCCAAACTATGAAGCTTAGATAAAAATGGGGCTGAAAATGGCTGTATATGGTAGTAAAGCCAGACAGCCCAAGCCCTCACTGGTGAAATTTCTGATCAGGAATGTTCCATTATTTGTGAAGAACTTTGAAACCCTGTGATGTTTTAAAAATTTAACTAGCTGCTCTCTCTAATTGGATGCTTCTTCTAAACATTGTATCTTTTGCTATTCCTATAGCAACTTGTCTGAACTATAGTTTAAGTAATGAAAATATAAACAGTAGCCAAGATATTTTTAGGTGATAACTTCTATTAACAAGGTGCAAGATAAACAGACTTCAATGTCTGAATATTCTTTATCAAGCAGAAGCTTATATGATAATTGAATAGTTTCACGGTTTCTAAAAAACCCCTTTAAATCAGTGGTCTTGAAACAACTCCTATCAAAGTCAGTGGGAATTTTACCAGTGGAAACAGAGTTAAGCCCCAAAGAGATCATTTTTTCAGCACCTTTGCAGCTTTGGATTTCATCTGGCGCCATTGGAACCAATGAAAAGGTTTTCATTGACTTTGGTGCATAAAGGGATGTTGGCTGTGTAACCCAAGACATTTCATGTGTGCCAAAGAATAAACGAAATTTCGAATGAGAACAGCTTTGCTGTAATGCTGATGATATAATACTCAAGAGCAAACAACTAATAAACTCTTCTTAAAACAAGAATCCATCATGAATGCTCTAAGACCAAAGGGAGAATTTGCCTCTAGCCTCTGGGATCCCCTGCTGGGCAATGAAAAAAAGGAGCTATATCATGCAGAAAGGCATGAGGAGAGAAGAAAAGCCCTCAGGAGTAAGAAGTCTCTTTCTTTCCCCCCCCCCCCCCCTCCTGGCATAGCTATCTTTATTGCTTGTGCACAATTCCATTGAGAAAAAGCAGTTCATGAGAGAATGAACTGGGAAAGTGCTAGTTCAGGCTGCCTGTTCTTTTCTTTTGTGGATTAATGGCAAGTGAAAACTAAACGATTATTTAAGACCACTTGGGCAATATTAACTACGCCTACATGTTGTGTGACTCTAGGATCACATGCAGCCTAGAAACTAAAGGCAGCAAACCACACTCAGTATAGGTGGACGCTTAGATTATAAAGCAGAGAGTTCTTGGGTTTATTTGTCAGTATATTGCCTCTTTCAAAAATGGAATTGAAATAATGGTGGTTTGCAATTCGCCGTTCCTGAGATCCCACAGGAATAGCCATGTTACCAGATGCCCTAGAAAACAGTATCTTATTAGTGACTATTTTTTTCCTTTCGAGTTCTGCTGAAGATACAAGAACTCAAAGTTAAATGAAGTAGAATTTTCCCTGTGTGTACCGATATGGTGGCTGAACTGGGAACTGCAGATTCTTTGGAGGTTGTAGTCTGTGTGGTTAAGTGTTTGCTAACCTGTTTCAGGACAGGAGAGCTATCCACAGCAAATCCATTCTACCATATGGAATGCATGGTCATTAAAGGCTACAGGTCGAATCCAAACAGTTTTTAAGCCTTTGGAGGGCTAGTAGGAAATGTCTTTCACTGCTTGGCAGGACCAGGGGGAAATAAGTTAGCGGAGCCTACCCTGGGGTGTGCCTGAGACACTACCTGTCTGTGCTGGGACAGGAGCTGCTTTTGGAGTATCTCACTTTGGCTTTTGCCTCTATTTGTGTCAGTTAAATGTCCTAAATCCTCTATGTGGGTATGCCAGTTTCACTTCATCTTTGCCATGAGGAAGCTAAACTGGAGAAATGAACTTTATATTTTCCTGCTGATGCAAGGAAATTCATGGTTATCCTGTTACCACATGGGATTGAGCTGCATAGATGGGGGCTGGTTGTCAGACCGTTCCATATTCTTAGACTTCTTATCTGGTGTTTTCATTGTGCCCAAGGAGCTTTGCCTCTATGGGTAGTCATGGCTAGGAGAAAGGAGGAGGTTTGAAAATGCATATCTCTAATGTAGTGCAAAGCAGACATCCCTGAACCACCGTCAGATGAGCTAGCCTGGGAACTGAAAACTTCAGTACAGCTCTACAGGCAAGACAATTTGCCCTGCTTGGCGGTGGGCGGCAGGGAAACAGGGCTGGTTTGTTTGTTTTGTACAGTACTAACAAGGCTACTGTTAAATGGTCTGAGCTAGTGATGCTCCATGGTGCTGTGTCAGACTGAGCCTGGAAAAAATTGTTTGGATCTAGCTCTGATAATCTCTTTGCGTTATATGGTGTGTTGTATGGACTGACATTTGTTTGGATGAGTTGAGTGAAAGGATTTAAGTCTAAGAACTTAAAATTTTAACATACCTGGTATTTGGTAGGCCATTGGTCATGTAGTACCATGTAGAGAAAGAAGCTTCCCGATGCTGTCTGGGAAATGACTGCAGGAGATTAAACACTGAAATAAGCAACAGAAAGCCACAGCATTTTGTTTCTACTTGAGAGAGTGTGCTGATAGGTGTTCTCCAGCCCAAACCCTCCTTCTCTGATACTGCAGCCCATGTGCCCTTGTGCTTCAGAGTCCTGGCTACCAGCGATCCTATATAAGAGCTTTATTTAGGTATGGACATTACACAATTTTGGTGTCATATGGGTCTCTTGACTTTCCTCTTGTGCAAAGTAGATGTTCTTTACTTGCATAAAAAGTAGGGGCCAATTCACAGATTGTTCCCAACTGTGCTAGGCATTAACCTGCGAGTTCTCAAAATACAACTCTGTAGCCTCAGGAGTTTAGAATTTATCTTGCAAAAGGTACATGGTAAATGATTTAAATAAACAAAGGGGAATGAAGAGAAATAAAGAGCTGCTTCTTGTACCTCTGCTCAGAATACTTTGTGTATGGACTCCCACTCACTTCTTTATCTCTGGTAAACTCTTATTGCTTCTCCTTTCATTTTTATTAAAGTTTTAGATGTCTTGCTGTGTTAGTATTTCCCATTCTGGACAGTCTGAGTCTTACCAAGAACAGAAAAAATGACTGAAATTGGTATTTCTATGATTTTCATGTACCAATGCTGGTGGAGGTTTCATAATGTTTGGGTTTTAATTAATAAAAAAGTCTGTGAACCCTAATCACCCACGATAGGACCTTTCAAATGGACCCAGGCTTGCTGTTCTTGTTGTCTTTGCTTTGAGCAGTGGGGAAGAGAAACTCCTTCCTGACAATTAAAAGGAAAGACAATTCGGAAATATAAATATGTGAATATGGGGGGGCGGCTCATTATGTCACAGTGATGTAAATGAGCACTGGGTTCCTCAGCAGGCTGATATGCTTTGCATTACTTAGAGAGAAATCTGCTTGCCCATATGTGCTCTTGTCTCACAGGAGTTCAGCTCAGTTACATCCCAACTTCTCGTTGCACTGTTCTGCTCACGCTGCGGTATTCACAGGAAGGAAACGGAGGCCCAGATGAAGCAGTGCCCTGCTCCAGCAGGTCCCACAAACACCAGGAGGAACAGAACAAAGACAAGTGCTATGCAGAGCCCTACCCTGAAGTTTGGACACAGGGAACATCAGACCCAAGGCTGTGGTATCTTTACAAAAAGGCATATTGGAAAAGGGACAGCCGTTTAGCTGGCTATGCTAAACATGACACAGCTAGTGCTAACTATAATATACTCTGAAAACTCTCATAACAAATTTTGGCTGGATTTATGAGTTGTAGGACAGGGGCCAAGTTAGCTCTTACTCAGTCTTGATGTCTTTGGAGCTATCTCATCTTTATATGTCTGGAACTTTGTTTTTCTGACTCGCTTTCTTTGTATCTTCAATAGTTTTTATCAAACTGTAACAATGACATTCTTTCTCTAACTTGGCTTACTGTCAGAAAAGGGACTCTTAATCATACATGTTTTGTTTAATGGACTTTTAATTTTCTTATTCAATTAAAAAGGATTTTCTAGTCTGTAAAATTTGCTATTATTCTTTTCCTGCCTACTCAGGAAGTGCTTGGCTTTCCTTTTTTAGGGTAATTATAACTTTTCCATTAATTTTGTAACTGGGATAGCCCTTGCTCTCTCTGACACACACATGCAAGCACCCACCCACTCGTGCAAAACTGTGTCTTTAATGGGGACCATAATGTGATTACAGAGGTAAACCTGGTAGCAACCAGGGCCACCTAACTTCTGGTTTAAGTTGCAGTTTTCAGTTTTGTGTAATTTTTACCACCCTCCTTGCAGAAAACTTCTGTATTTCTATCTGCTTCAAGCTGACTTTTACACATGTAAGGTTTTGGTGAAATTGGTTTAACAGGTCTCGAGATAGGGGCAAATAGGAGTAATAAGTAATTTTGGCCTATCAGTGTTTTTTCTCTCTGTTTCTTTCTCTGACTGTCTGTCTCTGTCTCTTGCTTTTCCTTAGAGATCTTACATTTTCCTGTCTTGTAAAAGTCTGCACTAATCTAACTGATTTATAAGCAAATTATCTTTATACCTGCTCCTTGGATCGCATCAGTTGTCTGCTGCTAAAGCTCCTCAAAGTTCTTTGCAGAGTTCATGCACCTGGCTATGGCTCAGACCAGACCGAGTTTACAAAGTCAGCTAAAGGTGATCTACTATATTAAGGGCACTATCTAAAATATGTTAGAACATCTTTGGATAGACTTCATATCTGATAAAGGTCAAGGTGACCCTGTAGAATATAGGGAAGATTATATACCAGGGATTTTGTTCCTATTGCTGTACTAAAGCACTGTAAACCACCTTGTTTTTATATGGAAATGCACAGGTATACCACCCTAAATGACCTTAATTCTTCCGTTACACACTTTCTTCAGACTTTCTGTAAAGTTAAACCGCACTAAAACATTGTTTCTAGAATAAGTCTATTACTGCCACAGTTAATGATGTTTTCATTTGTCATTTCACTTACAGGAGTAGTTCTCCTTCACCAAAAGCTATGACCTATACCCTATGATAATGTTATATCAATCCCCCCTATATATTTTTATCAGTTATTTTTCTAACTGTTGGCTGTGATAAGTTTAATGAGAATTTTTTTAAGCTACATTAGATTTTTGTACTTTCAGTTATGAGTTAAAGGCAGAATTAGGGTTGTTTTGATGCTCAGACTATGTGTATCCACACTGAAATAATATATTTTTGTGTCTCTGACTATTAAATAATTTGGTTCAGAATGCTTATTGCTGGCTTTCGTTCTATGTAGTACGTTTTATGCTAAGCGAAGATACATGTTCTCTATTGTAACTCCTTGTAACTGCTAGTGCTTTTTTGTGAATGCATGCGACCACAGCTATATCTGTAGAGAATAGATGCATGTCCAACAAAAAAACAAACCAAACCAAAACAAAGTGTGTTTACATAGGTGGATAGTATGTGTGTATGTTACCATGTAATTTATTATAGCATCTCACTGTATTTATTCTACCTGAGCAAGGAGGCAAAAGATCCCTGTAATTCCAGAGCCTTATTCACCAGTAACCTGTGACTGGTTCGCTGTAGTTTGTCATGCGAGGCAATGGCAAACCTAGCTTTACCGGGCAGTTAAGCTGGGTTCACAACTGTCTTGTGTCAGGCAGCTGAGCAAAGCAGCCCATGAATCTAGCATAAGACTCTTAATATCTCAGTACAGTGGAACCTGCTCGCCAGGCATCCTTTTCACGGAGCGACTGGCCTACGAGTGGGGCAGGGTGATAGCTGGAGCAATCTCTGTTTTCACAGTGTGATACAATGAGATCACCCGAGACTTTCAGTGAACCTCAGCGTGTCCAAATTTGATTTTAGCACCAGTCCTACTTGCTTATAAGACTAATTCTACGTGGTGGGAGTGAGTTCTGTCGTCCCATCTGCCTCTGCTCTGCACAGGGCTGTGTGGCCTGTTATAGGTTTCTGTGTTTCACTGCTGGGGTGGCCGCTTTGCTATGATATCTGCCAAATTATCTGCAAGATTTTCAATACAGAATGGGGGTTTGGACTCTCCAAAAGGAAGAATGAACAAAGCAGGTAGAAACACCCCTGCCCATATTGCTTTTCAGGGTCTGCTTCTGAAGAGCAGTAATTTTTCTTCCAAAGGGTAGTGGTGGAGGGTGATTGGCACTTTTGTGCCTGACAACCCTTCCTTTCTTTTGCTCAGCTGTTCCTCCATCACTGCTGCCAAATAAGGGCTGAGTTGTACTACAACTTATCCTGTGGCGTCCAAGCTCTCAACTGCAGCGACTTGCCGAAAAAAGTAAAAAAAAAAAAAAAAAAAAAAAAAAAGAAAAGAAAAATACAAAACAAAAATGCACACCAAATGCTCTCTGCACACAATAGCTGGAAAGTGGGAGTGCAGTGGTGTTTTCCTCTGTCAGTGGGTCAGTGTGTTCTGTAAGCACTTCCATCCTGTCAAGTCCCTGGTTGGTCTCCACCTGCTAGCTGGCTAACTCCAGAGGCAGAGCTGACCTGGCCGCTCCCTCATTTTGCTGGCGCCAGCGGCTTGATGGGCCTTGCACTTTGATTATTTGTGTTAACAGTTAATTTAGCACCATGGACATGTGTGCCAAAGCTGCCTCCACTTCCTGCAGCCTTCCAACAAATGGGACTTTTATGAGATGCCTTTCACAGCTCCCCCGCCTCCTCCAGCTCAACTCCTTTGCCTCTCTTCCCCCCACCCCTCCCCTTTCTTTCCCTCCCCACCCCGCCGTCTCAGTCTCAGCTGTAATCTTTTCTACATCTTGCAGGAAAAGAGCTATTTCTGGCAGCTCTGTCTCTAACACTCGCCCCACTCAAACTGATTTAATGGAGATTTATAGATGCAAGGCTATGCAGCTCTGAGGCGCTTTCCTGAAAACTTTTTCTGTGCCTGTGTTACGTATGGAATTTATTTATTTAGTGTTTGGTATTGCAGCTACACTGTCAACTGTTAGCGTGACATATTCCACATACTTTTTTTTTTTTTTTTTTTTTTTTTTTTTTCCCCCACAAGGATTCCAGTGAAATCCTGTTACACAGCACATTTCTGGTCCAATTCATCCCAGCTGCTAACTTTACCCAGCTAAAATCTGACACCCAGGTCCAATTTCATTAAGCCCCAGTCAGTATGGTTCTTTGTGATAATACTGACTCTCATCTAAGGCAATATATATTTTTGGCTCACAACTACAAATAAATCCTATCATAAGTACCTTCTTCCTAGTGTGCAGCACATTGCAACAGTCCAAAAGAAAGCAGCTTCTGTAGGAAGTCATGGAGAAGAGAGAATATTATAATTTATCATGATTTTCTGAGTAAGCTCTCTGCTATCTTAAGAAATTATGTTCTCTAAAAATAAATTAGAGCTGTAGTTGTATACTGGTGTATACTGGTGTATATTCGTGTATAACACCAATACTGCTGTTTCTGCTGTTATTCCAGTTTTGACTGATGCACAGAAACCCAAGCTGGTAGGTAGATGGCTATAGGTTTACAGCCCAGTAGACACAACATGTTTATTCTGTTCTACCCCTCCAAACTCCCAAAGTACTAACTTAGCATTAAATATTCAGAACAGAGCCAGATAAGCGAAAGGAAATGTTTTATTAAAACTCTCATTTCATTTCCATTATTTTGCCATGCCATGTTGAAGAGAGTATGTACTACGTGTGGAACTCACTCTGTGTAAGCTTTCTCTAGGAGGCCTAGGTCCACTTAAGTCTCACTTAGTCCCTCAATGAGGCATAGCTTTTATGTGGACTCTTGGTGAGGGTGAATTTTACTTAATCTCTTTCCCTATTTGAAAGTGATAGAATACATACACAATCCTCTGTCTATTCTCTGAGACAGAAATCCAAATGTTCTCTTTATGCCACAGTTCTGCAAAGTGCTCCAGGTGGTTGCATCTCTGCTTACTTCTGCAGGACGCCAGGCAGGCGCAGGAATCTTCTGATCAGAGCTTCTTACAAGAGCTTGGGCATAAAGCTATTTCTGAGCAGCTCCCTGAGTGAAAACTCATTTCTTTTGTAAATGAAACTGAATGAGCTAAGTGTAATGTGTGAAGAGGTCGAGCATAAATCCTGTGTTCTCTTCATCTTACAAACACTGCGAGAGCCACGAGTCTGTCTGCTCTGTTGCCTGTTGGTTATATAACAAATAGTATTTTGAAATACTGCCATGGTGTATTTTTAAATATCAAACTTTGCTGTGTTTTTATATTGCAGCTTCCCTTTGGTCGAAAATGTTTCATCCCCCTGTTTGTTTTGTTATTACGGTCTCTGTTTGCCTCTAGGACAGCACATTTTGGAGGCAGATTATGCATATCCTTTACTTAGACTGAGACAGGTACTTTTCTGTTGGATTTTTTGAAGATTGATTAAGATTACTATTTTGTGACACCAAGGAAAATGTTTGATTTGCAAGTTTAAAGAATGTAGGCGTTACTGCACCAGATCAGACCAGTCATCTCTTGAGACCAGTGTCTTGCTGTGAGAATAGCTAATCCTGGATGACAGGTTTTTTATAAATGAAACATTGGGAATGATTATCCTGTACAAGGGTAGCAGCGCTGGAATTTAAATGGGTTTTTCATACTGTTCTATTGTACAGCCTATTGCTATAGACTTTTGGGGCATTTACATTTCTTCTGGTCAATTCTGTTGGTTTACAAAAGACTTAGGAAGTGTTGAAACTGCAAGTTCGTGTTGGACCAAGTGTTGCAGTAACATGGTGTTTCAACACTGTGTACGTCATAAATCTGTAATTTCAACACTTTCTAAGAGTCACCAGAGTGTCTCAAGCTGAACTATAACATAACTAAGTGTTCCCCTCTGACAACTCAACTGTCTTTTTTTCTGGAAAATATAATTTAAAACACCACTTTGCTGACATTAAAGAGTTTTAAATTGTTTAAATAATAATGAAAGAAAGACAAAGTCAAGGATTACTGTGAATAGAGAAACTTGCTGACTCAAATGGTAGCAAGACTGAGTCCTCCTGCTGGATAAGTACAATGGACTATAGTTACAGTTTTAATTATGGATTAACTTGTGAGGGACAAAGCTGAATTTTTACAAGCCATCTGTGGTTATGCTTCTGCCTTATGTCATTACACACTGGTTCTGATATCAAGTGTTTAACTCCTGCAAATGAATATGCTATTACTCCTGCCTCTGGGCTGGATCTCACACAGGCTCAGCCAGAGTAGGGAAGAGATATGCAGCACGGCTTTGAACATAGTTTCAAGCAACCTGGCTGCCCTGGAAAGCCCATGGCAACAGTCCTAAGACTTAAGAGTTGTGATGTGTGCTTTCCTTCACTAACCTTCCCCTCAAATCCTCCAAAACAAACACCCAAGATGCAACCTCCCTTTTAAAGGTTTCTACTAGTACTGAAGAAGCCAGGGCTGCCATAGCCAAATGGTCACAGCTGCAATAGTGAAAAGGGGCAAGACTGTATTCCCTTGCAGAAATCATGGCTTTGTTTCCTCAACTGGCAGAGTGTGTGTTGAGTGACTTGAAATTTCTCTTCAGTGGGAATAATGCCTTGGTCCTGACATAGCACTTTTCTTGTACTGAGTCCAAGTATTTTACAAAGGATGAGAAACATCCCTTTATTACTTTGAGAAAATGAGGTATAGATGGACTAAAGTGATTGCTGCAAGTCACCAACTGGGGCAGCAGAGGACTGAGGCCCAGTAGCCAAGTTCTCATTCAGTAGCCTATTCTCTTGGAGACACTGTCTCCACAGTATACCGCCTCCCACTATCATGTGATGCAGGACAAATAGGCATCAGGTGAGTTGTTGATACAAAAGTTGGGCTGTCGACTGCATTTTTCATTATATTTTTGACCAGCTTATCTCTGCCACACTTCAGTAACCTTTCAGAAGTGTGCTTCTCCCCCTCCTCTCTCATGGTGTTTCCTTCAAGGTGTACATGACAAACAGATTCTCTGACTATAACATATTTCTCTTCTAGTATTTACAAGATGAATTGGGAAACTTCTTGTACCATCCCTGGGAATTTGGACAACAAGCAGGACAGGAACTCCTGCATTGACATAGCTTGTATTAAACCGGCACTGGTTTGATTGGATCTGAGAGTGGGAGAGGGAACACTACTGGGAATGGCCAGGATTGCTCCCTGTTGCAGGCAATGCTGCTGAGAAAGCATAAACCAGCCACACTGGTGAAGTCATGCAAATGCAATGCTCCCAAAGGCCACAGGAATTGTGGAAAGATTTGTGTAAATATCTCATGCATTCTTGTGCTCTAAGGTTTATGGAAACAAAAACCACAGTCACAAAGCCAATGCCACATTTGCTCTTCCCTTCCCCCTCCCATTTCTTCTCTACAAAAAGGATTTAGAAGTTTATAAGCAGCTGAGAAACTGAAATTTTCTCTTTTTTTTTCACTAGGTAAAAAAGTGGAAAAATGGCAAACTTAAATAGGGTTAATCACGGTACAGCGGAAAGGAAGGCTGATTTGTGAGCACCAAGTGAACCTCTTTGCTGTGGGCACGCCTGGAAAAATACATGCCACACAGCCATCCCTGAGTCATTTCAAACTGCATAGTGCCTCTGTTGCCCACCAGCCGGGTAAGATTCCTGCTCCCCCTTTCCCTGCACTAGTTTATTCTGTAGGTCGTGAATGGGATCTGCTTAACATCAGAGGGAAGACATTGTATACTAACTATCCTACTTCATTTTTGAGGTTTTATCATTCTCTCTTGTAAGTATTACAATACCTGAGCCTAGACAAAACCAGCCCTGTTTATTCGTCTGCCAGCGTCATTGCTCTCTCTTACTGAAAGCATCAGGGACTCTCCCCTTCTTTGGATGTTTTGTATCATTTTAGATAGTGGTATCGTACTAGAGAGAGACAGTCTGTGCTTAGAGGCCACTACGATGGCAACACTTTGGGGTAATAATGTACCTGCTATCAGAGAATACGTGGGTTGCTCCTGCTGCTGTTGCTGGATCTGAGCTCCTAGTAGCTGGGGACTGCCGGCACTGTGCTATAAAACAGGAGGGGAATGGCTTGTCGGGTGCTCTTTTTTTCAGGTCTTATGCTACTGGCAGTCCTAAAGTCAAAAGGAGCTGGTTAAAGGCATGTGTCCTTAGTGTGTTGTAATTAGCCTTCCCCTTTTGAGTGCTCTACCAGTGCCTTTTGGCAGTGGAACCAAAGACCAGGCTGTGGGGAGAAAGGGGGTAAAGGAGACCTCCAGCGGGGACTGGAACCTGTGAAATTACTGAGAAAGAAAAAGACGAGTTGTATGGTCTCTTAGGGTAATAACCAGGTAGGCTGCTGGCACAGAGATTACGGAAACCCAAGGCTGTGCTGGAAGGTGAGCATCTTCTCACGTCACAAAACCTTCTCATCCCCTGCCGGTTTCCTGCAGTACCAGCGTTGTGCTCCCCCTCTACCCCATCTGTCGAGGCACATTTTTTTCAAGGGGAGATTTTTACACTCAGGAAATGGGACAGTGCCAGCCAGTACCAAAAAATGATTGTATTAATATCGGACTGGCTGCAACTGCCAGCGAGCCAGGCCTTCCACGGCTGTCTCCAAGGGCTGGCAGCGGCTGCTCCGAGGAGCCCCGGAGCTTCAGCAGGTGGCACTCTTCCCTCTGAGTGAATGCTGCTCCCTGGCTCTAAGGGCTTTTCTGCTCCTGAAGGTATTTTTCTTTTGGATAAGGAATAAAGCTGAGGTTCTGGCCACTTGTGGTCATTAAAAATGTCATGGTATTTTTCAAAATATAGGGGTGCTAGTCCTGGTACTCTAGCCAAATTCCAGTTTGGGTAACGTTCCACCAACCCAAAGTTCCACTTGTGATTTCACTTGGATGTGATTTATTTCTTCACTTCCTATCCTAAAGGAACACCCACAAAGTTGCAAAAGCCATTCACGTACAGTACACTGGGAGTTTTGGTGCAAAAGAAGCTGCATTGATTACTAGATGTGAGTTAAGAATTGCTGTTATTTCTAGACTGGATCTGCAGATCAGAAGTGAGCAGCAAAGAAAAAAATAGGTAAGTATCTCCTAGTCAAGGCCACTTTTCTGGATCTTGCTGATATAAACACAAATTAAAAAGGACAAAAATACTCCACATGTCAGCTGTGAAACATTTATTAAGTTAACAAGTCTACATGGACCAATAACACCATCCTCAGTGTCTTTTCCTGCAGCCACTTACATGTGCAGGCTTTACTCTTACTTTAACTGAAGTCGAAAGAAATCAATGCTAGTTGCTCCAGACTGGGCTTTTTTAATCATCCACTAAGCAAAGCTCAGTAGTCGTGATTCATTTGCTTCTATCTATTGCCTCAGTTATGGGTTCAAAAGGCAATTTTATTAGATTACATCATTAGGATTTTATTTAGATAGTTGATTTTATGTTTTAGATTCTAATAGAGAATGTCATTGTCCTTTTCTTAGGAGGGATTTCCTTGCCTTCAGTGTAAGTTTTGAAAAGTTACAGAGCACTCTCCTACCTGCTTTCAGATTCACTCCAGCTTTTCTACCCTCCTCTCTGCTGTCGGTTCTGTCTGAAGGGTGCAGTGCTCCTGACCCCAGCAGAATGCTATTTGCTTATTTTATCTCTGAAAACAAAACAAATTTCTCTGTGTTTTGTTCTATTTCCTACACGATAGAATCTTTTGTTTTCACTTGCAACCTTTGCAGCTTCCAAGAATTTTTACTCCTTGTGGTTTGTCGAGACGCGTGGGGTTCAATAGTCTGCCACTAGGCCCTGGCCCAAGGTCGAGGATTCCCTCCTTTTCCTTCCCAGTATTGTCCTGCATCCTGCAAGGCCCTTCTCCTTACATTGCTGCGGCTGTTGTGACAAAGGGGACTGGCACCAGGCACACTCCTGCTGCCACGGTGACAGCTGCTGAGCACTCGCCAAGCTCTAATGACAATAGCATGACCTCAGATACTTTCTTAAGAATGAAAAACTTGAAAGGGAGGGTGCACTTAAAAGCAGACAATAACACCTCATCTCAGTGCACTGCACTGTTTTTGCAAGCCCAGGATGGAACCTGATTAGTATAATCTTGGCCTTTTCTCTTTCAGCCTCCCTCTGCATTTTACGCACAAACTCATCCATCTCAATGCTGGACTCAAGTTCACAATATTAGCTGCAAATCTAAATGTGTAAATAAATGTTACTGACTGTTGGACCAAATAGGGAGCCAGGACCCAGAAAGTCTATTTTTAATGCTGCTGCCACACTCCCTAACTAGTTATTACTCTGGTTATTACTCTGCGCTTTCTCTCTCTGTAAAACACGGCTAACGATGCTTTAGTGAGCGTGATCAAGCATCCTGAGCTACACAGGTCTGGATGGAGCTGTGCCACAGATGGAGTGGGAGGCTGAGAGCTGTATGGCACTGCTCTTCCCATGGCGTAAATGGGAGGGAAGGACCCCCGTGGGAGAGTATCTGTGTTCAGTTGTGTCTGGGGTGAAGCTATGGGAGTCTGCAGCTTTGATGGTCCCAACAGAAAACCTTCCCCTGGAGCCACACAGAAAGTTTGAGAGTAGTAAATATGTTTGGCAGAGAGAGGAAGTAGAGCTGGTCAGAAAAATTCTGCCTAAACAAATTTTTGTTGGAATTTACCGATTCATCAACATCAAAGCACTATGTGGAGAGGGTCCAATTTTGACAAAGTTCCTTCCAAAACCAGGCAGGGCTTGAAAACTGTCTGCCAGGCACATTTTAGAAACCTGGCTAGTTTTCTGCTGGTTTACACTGTTGGTTCCTTAGCAGTCCACCAACTGGCTGTTAAGAAGTGTGGATTTCCAAGCATAGTGACTGACTCTAAAACATCCCATCAAGTGACTGTCTTCAAGTTAGCAACCCCAGTGTTCAGTGTCCGTGACCCTGGCATGGTCCAACAGGCACAGTGCTGCAAGGGTTCATGCAGCTCATAAAACTCAGGGCTCAGGGAGGTCGGCTCTGTATAGTGCTACCACATTTTATCAGAGGCTCCTTCTTAAGTAAGAGAAATAGGCTGACCTAAGAGTTGCTGTTTTTAATTCTTTTCTTTGAATTTGGAAGCAAAAGGTCTGAATTTTCTCTTTTATATCCATGCTTAAATAACTCTATTGATTTAAATGGAATTACTACTCAGATGAATTTGTGTAAATCAGAGAAGTTCAGTGAATTGCTATATAACCTTTAAAACACAATGAAACCCACAAAAGTACCTAGTTATTTCTCCTCTCCAGTTGGAATAAACAATTCTTCTGTTGTTTCTTATGGCTGATACTGGGTGATTCGTAAGTGGTAATAAAACTTAAGGAAAAAAAAGGAGAGGAGGAAGAGGAAGAAAAAAATGTGAGCTGGACCTGGTTCTTCTCAATATGCAATTCCTCCTTTTTTATCCCTTGCAGCTGGGTGGGTGGGTGGGTGGGTGTGTGCACGCACGCGTGTGTGTGTGTGCGTATGCATGCGTGTGCGTGTGTGAGAGTGAGAGAGGGAGAGCACGAGAAAGGCTATTTCACATTTCCCATGATATGTTTTGTTTTACAGTTGTGATAGCTTGATTCATTGTGCATGATCTGCAGGCCTTTACAGGGCTTTTCTTGAGCTTCTCTTCATGGGAGGAAAACCTTTTTTTTTTTTTTTTTTTCCACAGAGGTCTTTTCTAGTGTCTAGAGTGGACATATAGTGCTGGAGAAGCACAGCAATATGCCATTCCTTTCAGGCTTGCCATGTCCAGATGTGCATCCCTTGCAAACTGAAGGAAACAGGGTTTTACTGAAAGAAACAGGATTCTACAAAAAAGAAGCAGACCAGTAAAAACTGTACAGAGAACAATTTCTTGCAGACTACCTACTGTTATGCAATTGTGCTAACGTACTATAGTTCGCAGTGCCTCCCTTTTGGAGCAATTTCTTTTCCTTTTAAAAGTATGCTAGTATTTTTTTCAGTGGGACACGAGATAATCTTTTAAGTAATGTGTTTATTTTAGCTCTTTGTTTTTCCCACTGCCCTAGGTCTGCTAGGATTTCTCTCCTATCTTTTTTATGTGCCAGCAACATTGGTTGTTATAAGGTCAGGATCAGAATTCTTTGTGGGGGGCAATAGTGCTGTAAGGACTTGACGTGAGATCAGAAGTAATGCCACAGTGAATTAAAAAAAAGCCTCCCCCCACCCCCCACAAAAAGTAGCAGGGTTTATGGTGCCAAAAGTTCTGGGTTTCCCATCCAGACACCATCTGTGAAGCACTTGGGGACAGTGCCTAATGTCTGAGTCATCACGTTTGGCAGTCATTTACCCAGTGGTCTGTTTCCCTCGGGGGAGTATTCATTGGGGGAGAACAGGAATGGTAGAAAGAAGGAAGATAAACTGCCCTTTAGCCTCATGATTTATATCTGGTCATAGTACCCCTGTTCTATTTTCTTTTACTTGGAATGTATCTTGGACATGTTGTTTCAATATGAGACAATCAGCTGGGCTCTCAGAGGAATGTCCCCAGAGAGCAAACAGCCTCCCAGTAGGGTAATATGTTCAGCAGAATTGTAAGATGTGCTCTCCAACATCTGCATTCTATTTGTGCCTCCAGAATATTTCCCATCAGCATTTGGGGAATCAAAAGATGCTTTGAGAGATGGTCACCAGTTCTCCACACTGCATGATAACTTGTAAAATGTTTACTTCTTTAAACTTCTACTGAGCTGGTGGTTTATTTGTTTCTTTCTTCCTTACTCTTTTTTTTTTTGGAGAAGAAACTAACAACAGATGGACATGGAAATACACTTCAATTTATCCTCTCATATGAGTGGGTTCTGAATTTAGTAGTAACCTCTTGGGAAACAAGAAGATCTAGGAGTCATCGTAGACAAGACAGTGAATGTCTGTTCTGGCAGTCTGACAGAAAAATGACTTGTTAGACTGCACGTTAGAGGTGCGTAGACAATGACATGAAGAGTGTTATATAATACAGTTAAGATGCCAGGTCCTCACTTTGATTATTGCATTTAGTTTTAGCAACCTCATCTAAAAAATGACAGGCACAGAAGTAGGAGAGAACAAACATGTAGTGAAAATGTCAGAGAACAACAGAGAACATATTCCTGTTGAGAAGAGATCAAAAATACTAGGATTATTTACTCTGGAAAGTAAAAAAGCAAGAGCATACATAGCATAAATATCACACTAAAAATAATAGATAGTGGACAGAAGGCCAACTAAAAACTGCTTTTTACCTTTCCCAGTGAGTTTGAACATTCAAACTCAAAAGGAAATAATAATTGACACAATTGTGAGCATCAATTTTGTGGGATATTATTAGTACAAATAAGAGGCTGTTGGCTGAAAATATCAGACAGAAATGTTAAATGCAGATGTCACCTAGGTAAGATAAAATTAAATTCATCAAACTTTATTCAGCAAGGCACATAAAGGTGACAAGGAAGATGAGCCTATTACTTTGAGGAGGGCAGTATGAGGGATATGAGTATATTGTGCATTCTTATGGCGGAGGGTCTCTCATTCACCTGTTGGTATTCTAGGGAAAACTGTCTGTTTGCATGACACTGGCTTCTTCTACTTGATTTCAGCTACGGGGAGCACTTTATAATCAATAAATAGATGAATTCTTTCCCATTATTACTTTTCCTTGTGAACAGTTTCATAGCTGATAATTGTAAGGTTACATTTGGATGAAGGGAGGCATCTGTCTGCAAGACAGTGACAGTGAAGAAATTACAGGCAGCTTTGCTACAGCTCATATTTGCTGTGTGCTGTTACTCATATTTGCTATGTGTGGAGACAGGCTATCAGGCTTGATGGACCAGAAATAGGTACCTTATGGCATATAGAAAAAGAAAGCTATGGCGGTGCGTATGAAGCATATGAACTTACACCAAACAATAAAGAAAACAGCTAAGGTTTTGATTTCATTCATCTTTTTTCTGAGATCCTTTTTCTGTTGCTTCTGTGAAAGCCAAATAAAAGCAACAAATAACAAAAAAATCCCTA
Organism: Dromaius novaehollandiae; assembly: GCF_036370855.1. Lineage (NCBI taxonomy): Eukaryota > Metazoa > Chordata > Aves > Casuariiformes > Dromaiidae > Dromaius > Dromaius novaehollandiae. The sequence goes on along the minus strand of NC_088099.1, from coordinate 138,499,825 downwards.
AACAAACAGTTGGGATTTTGACTTGCGAAACTATATTTGCATGTTTGTTCTGAAGAGATTCCCATAGCCCAGCTCTGACTTTTATCTATCCCCACAGGATGTACTCCTACACTTTTTCTTCCAGGGTCCCATGCTTCCTGTGGGTGTTCCCACAGCTGCCAATTCAGACAGCTCGAGTCTGGAATAGGCTTTGCACAATCCTGAAGATGCTATTCTCTCACTAAGTCAAGTGATTCTACACAAAAATATGGCAGATGTTTAGCATCAGGAATCAAAATAGAGTTTTCGCACCATGCAGCACATTCTTCTCTTCCTGATACCTTTCATTTCCTCTCTACAGGATATGGAGCAATTTTCCTCTTTTGCTGCTGTTCATATGAACTCAGGAATCTGTGAATTATACAGGGACATTTGAATTCCCATGCAGTCTTCTCCAAGAGGGAAAGGGGCTTGGTTCACTGGTGTCTTATGTTTCATTTGTTTCCTGCCTAAAAAATAAATAGGGTGTTTGAAGAGAGATAGTAACACTGGGTTACCTGTGTTCTTTGCAGCTTGCTGATTCCACAGTGATTTTCAACACCTGAAAAACAAGAGCTTCTGAATGCAAACAGGATGAAGAAAAGTCAGTTTTCTTCCAGAATAAGTGCTATAGGCCAGAAATACCAGAAAAGCTACTAAATAGTTCTGCAGAGCAGTCTGCAGCTCTTGGAGCTAGAGAAAGCCAGATTCACTGGTGCTACAGATGAACAGTCCTAATTACATCAGTGGATAGATTCAAACTGAGGTTCCAGCCATTTGTGGCCTTGTATTATCCTGTGGCATTTTCTTGAGCTGATCTAGCTTCTTTTCGTGCAGTCTGCTTGAGCTCTGCATGTGGCCCTCATCACTAGACTTTTTGACTGCCTCAGGAAAGGTGCATCAGTGTTCTGGTCTGCCCAGCTGAAAGCATTTCCCATCTTATCTCTTTGGAGTCCTTCAGTACTGTCACTTGGCCATAATACACTTTATATATCCCACTGCAAGTATTGTTGTGATACTGTATTGCACGCCAGAGAGTGCCTAAGGAGACTTACGTAGTTTGAGATGCAAAAAATAGGGAAAAACTCTGCCTGTAAGTACCAAATCCAAATAGCGAGGGAGGAATTCATTCATTTGTATCCCGATTTTTTCTCACAGAGATTTCGGATTCTCCATGTTTTCCTGTTTTTAGCAATGTGGCACACTGTTTTGAACCATTAGACATAAAAAAAAAAGTGCTTTACAGGATGAAAGAACTGCCTGGCTATCACATAAACTCTTCAAGCCATATATTAAATTACTCTCTTTGTCCCCATTCACTAAATTACTTCATCAAGAAATTACAAGCTTTTTCTCTTCTCATGATGGATCTGAGACCAAAATAAATACGAGGTACATTACAAATTCAAGAATGTGTACAATGCTGTCACTAATCCTCATTTCTACTAAGAATTTACACTGTACTGCCTGTGTCAGGCAGTTCTTTAAAGGCATCTATATACGTTTGGCAGTTCATGCAGAATTATCCAAACTATTTTTCTCTATAGCTTGGTGATTAGGATTATCCGAATGCTTTTAAACTCAGCATTTCTAACACTGTAACTTTTTTCCCAGAAAAATGCCTGCTTTACAGAAATACTTGGTGTTTTGCCCATTTCTGAAAATGAGGGGAAAAATTATTTTCAGACAGCTATACAAAATAAGCCTAGTTCACACCAAACTCTTAACATAAACATTTCAAGCACAAGCTTAGCAGCTGCGTAGAAGTCAGCAGAGAGAGTGGAAAGGCCTGTGTAGTCTTTTGAACTTGTATTTCCAAATTGGACAGATCTGCAGTGTTAGTATTGGTGGCAGATGAGGGATATACAAGAGCAAGCATACTTCAGGGGCTTGTAACACTGTGTTGTGTGGTTTTCCCTCCCACTTGTGGAGCTAGGAGAGACGTGCTCTACAAACCTGTATGGCAGATCTCCTACGCAAGGCTTCACTTACATGGTGGGCAGCCTAAATGGCCTCTATGTTGCTTTAATCCTTCAGAGCAGAGCAGCTAATATTTTTATCAGGCAAACTAACAAAAAGGCCAGTAATGTTGCAGGAAGACAATGTTCAGTGCTTGGCCTGAATCTTGCAGAGATCCTTGCATGTTCTCCCACACGCTGACTGAATCCCTTCAGGCTTCTCGGGAGTTGCCCTAGTAGTAATGCTATGGGCGGTGTGTTATATAGTGTGATTCTGTTGGAAGAGAGCACAGGTCCTGTTCTCCACACCTTTCTCCCCATAGCTCTCTTTTTCAGCTTTTCAGGAAAGAAGTCTGTGAAGGCTGGGCTGTGCTTTTAAAAGCTGAAATGCAAAACTTAAATCTTGACAGCAGCACCAGCTCCCTGACTGAAAATTACATTTTAACATCTGAGATGGTGTCAGTGGAGTATATGTGTTAAATTCTGTGTAATCAGTCTGTAATCTTCTTAACATCTGGCCACTGCTGATATTGTCTGTAGTGTTTGCACCTGTGCACGTGACCTCTAGATATAGCATTTTCTAATTTAGTATTTTAGTATTCTTCCATTCACTTGAAAATTATCCATTTGTGTTGGTTTCATTATATACTCAGTGACTATCCAATGATCACTTTGCCATGATAGGATTGACCTCGATAAAGAAGAGACTCTCATCATCAAGAAAAGGTTAGCAATGAGCAAAAATTCTCTAATGTCCAGACTGTTTAGAAATATTTTAGAAAAGCATTCTTTCTGTAAGCCTTCCTGAGCTGACTGTTTCTTTACTTTTTCTATTCAAGGTTAAAAGATGGAGTAAGGTGCTGTCAGTATTATACTGCATTCTATACATTTTTTTATTCCATAAGATTTCCAAGAAAGTTTTCATGCTCTTTTGAAAATCTGATGCACTAAAGAGAGAATGGGAGTTTTCCTCTCTGGCTTGCTCTATTCATGTACTATGCCTCTGTATTTCACATCCCTTTTATGAGTTTGCCAGAGGCAGTAGAAGCCACAGAGGACCTTACTCAGAGGCAGAGATTGCAGATGACCACAATCTGAGGAGAGAGGATGCAAAGCACAAAGGTTTCAATGTACCCACATGGTACCACATGGAGCTTTGGCAGGTTTATGACACTTGTGTTCTCATTTTCAGTATGGCAGGTGTGTATTCCTGACAGTTCCCTGAAAGTTTACTGACAAACCAGCCAGTATGCAACATAGATGTCTCTTCCTGAAAGTGCAGCCACTAAAGCTGATTAATTAATTTCACTCATCTGGACAGTCATCTTTTATAATTTATGGTGAAAAAAAAATTATATGGGTGCCACCACTCAAAATCTGGGATTAAGATAGAAATACATTCAGTAATAGTGTATTGTAAAATTTAATTTTGAGTCTTACTTCTGATGTAAATACTCCAGCTGGATCTTTTCTGCATTTCTCCAAAGAAAGCCTTTACTCTGCTGTCAACTATTGGCACTTTTGCTAGCTTTCATGGTTTTTGTGAGTGGGCATGAAAAAGAGAATAGAGCTTTATGTGGCCTAGACCATATAGGAGTCACAATAGTGTCTAGCTTTATTATTGTGAATAGGTCATCAGCAATAAACTCAGCTGGTTATCTGGTCAACAGAAGTGCTATACTGGCTACTAATTACAACCCTATGTTGGATATGGTGCCAAGTCACATGTTCTCAGTGTTAGCACATAAGACACTGATCTCTGGGGAGAAAAGAGAAAAGCTTTTCCAGAAAATGTAGTTATGGAACTGGTGCCTGTGACAAAAGGCACCAAAAGTGAATTTAAAAAGTTGTGATACCTCCTCTTCCTTCCTAATCATTTGGATGTTTTTTTCTTTAGGGAGCACTAGTGGGTATTAATTGGCATACTCAGAAGAAAGTACATCAGAGAACACACTCTGTGAACCGCTCTTGGAGTTTGAGTTGATCCATGTGTGGATCAGTCATGAACTGGGGAGGCAATGGGGTCATACATTTTACAAGATGTGAAAGAAAGTAAACATTGCTAAATAGCAATGATGCCATGGACAAAAGGTTATGAAAATGATTAGCTTGAGGGAAGAATCATGTATACAGAGGATGGAAACACTTGGCTAATAAGTGTGTGGCATTCCACTGCCGTGATATCAGAATTCTCGATAGTAGCAGGCTTTCCTTTTCAAACTCTTCAGAAAATGCCATTAATAAAAAAAGGAAAAGATTAGCCCATAGGAAGTATGAAAAGTTTTTGTTCTAGAGAACAGCACTGCCATTTGGTTGCATGAACACAGTCCATCAGTTAGTGCAGGTTAATATTTAAGGCCTAAAAGAAGATCCCTGCTTTCTCTTTGAGTGTTTCGATACATTTTCCTCTAGTATTTTGGCTGGACCAAATATGAAGGCCTATGCTGATATCAGATGAGGGAATGCAACCTCCATGACTTCCTTTTTGTCCTGTTTACTGCCAGCTATGAGGGATTTTTTGTGTATTTTCAATCACCAAGTTCCTTAATACACAAGGAAAAGATCTTGTGGCTTTATATAGTAGATCTATCCTGGTTGCATTCGTGTCTGCTTGGATTAGTTGTGAGGCCTATTTCAGTATACAGTATGTACTATAAAATATGCTGCTGTCTCTGTCTGGCTGCTCTAAATGTTGTTGTGGAGTCCTGTGGGGAGCCCTTGGACTTGCCTGTTCTCTTTGTGGTTCCAGTCTCTTCTGAACGTCAGTCCTCTTGTACGAGCCTTGTGAAGAACTGCCCTATTAGACAGAAACAGGGGATTTTGCAAATTGTCTTTTTTGGTATTAGTATGCTTGTTTGAATGAATTCACTTTGGACAGCATTTATCAGCTAGTGAAGGGACTCTAGAAAGTGCTCTACATACTGTAAGCCTTCCATATGATGTGAAAAGATTGCAGGTAGAATGGCTTCAGAGAAGTAGCCTTTGATGTCCTATCTGTCATTGGCTAAATTCCTGCCTGTCTCTACTTAAATTTGTACAGAGAGAAGCATCTGAAAATGTTAAAAATGGTTCTGAACTTAGTGTGCTTGTGTGGATCGGAAATGATACTCCATCATCCTGGATGAACATGCTGCAGCTCTGCTTACTGCCAGTGATGAAGATGCTTCACCTTATGTTCATTTATCCCATCCGATTAATGTCGCTTCTCAAAACCCCACTCACTCATTTTGAAATTTCACAGACATTGACCATTTCACCGCAATGCTAAGGACACTTGGTAAAAGAAAAGCAGTGCCAGTTTTACAGAGCTTTATATTTTAAAGTTACCCGTTCAGCTGTTCCTGTTACCTGCTGCTGGGTATTGCACTGAGAACTGGGTTGTTTGTTGAGACGGCTGCAGTGAGATTCCTCTTCACTCAGTCCTGTGATGCAGACTGCCAAGGCTAATCTCTTGTGTGCTAACCTAGAGGGCCTCTGCGTGTGAGAAACATGAAAGTACAAGCACTTTCCAATGAATGATCTAAGGAAAATTACATAAATGAAAATACAACAAAGTCCGGTCATCTGTCCTTATTTATGTATTTCTGTTGTTTGGTCAGCTGGAATCACACAAACATGCTATTGTTAGGACCTGTAAATATATATACAGAGATTCTGAAATCAGAATAATGTAGAAAATGAAAGGAGTAATTAACCAGAAAAATCCTTGGATCCTATCTTATTCTGGGAATTTAACAGAAATTCATACAAACACCTACAGTGTTATCAATACCTTGACCCTAGGTCTTCATGAGATTCTCAGCTTTGCTTTGACTAACTGATTTCCTACAAAAAATCATCAAACCAGGACTTCTGCAAAAGACAGGCACACTTTTTCCTCTTCCTTTAGGGGCAGGAGTTGGATTAGAGTAGGGAGAGTGGGGTGGGGAAGAGTGGGAACAGCAGAAATCGTCCTTATGGGAGAAGGAGGAAACTAAAAGAGCTCTGCAGCTCAAGTCAGCTTTTCTCTACGCTTTCCCCACCCTTCTTGTGAACAATAAGTCAGTTTGCTGTCTCCTTTTCCTTCCTTCCCTTTCCCTCCCTGCAGTACTTGGCCTGGGAACAGGGTGAAGGGGTTTGTTTGTAGGAGTACCCGCAGCATGACAGTGGGTGGAGGTCCTTTGTAGCCTAGGCCAGGGAAAGGTTTGATGGAGACTGTTATAGCCACCACATTTCTTGTCTGGAAGCTATGGAGTGAGGAGGATCTCTGAGATTGCAAAATGGAAGAGTAAGCAAGCAAGCATCAGAGGGTCAAGGGACCAGGCTGGGACCCGGCTGTGTAGCTGGGCCAAGCTGACACTTGGGTTAGGGAAATGCTAGACAGGCCTGAGGTGCAGGCTTACTGTGGACACTGTACAATAACTGCTTATCTGGAGGGTCAGCATAAAATGTAAGGTCCTGAATAAACTTGGATCAATCTTTTGGTCTGGGGGGTATGTCACCTAACTCAGTAATTTCAAACATTGCAATAGTACGTTCAAGACTTTTCAGTTGTACCTCACTGTGATATGCCCCATGTTCCAATAAAGCAAGTTGCCTGTACCTCATCTTGATGCAGCCTTATGTACCTAAAGGCAAAGAAGACACTCCTTCCTTCCTAAGAACTGAGAGAGATAGAACTGGGTGCTGATAAAAGATAGCTGGGAAACTTAACAAGAATCTGAGGAGACATGAAGGGAATTGCTGGGCTATTGCCTGTTTGGAAAGAAGGGCAAAACAGAGAGAATAAGCAGATCTGGCCCAAGGCAATTTCTATTTGTTCCTCTTCCCTTCTGTCTTGTGCAAATATCACTCTGCTCACATAATTTTGGCCTTTCTGTCCTTGCCTTGCAGACCTGTAGAGTGGGAAGTAGAACAGGCAGCCCAGAGGCACCACAGCCAGAACAGAAACAAGAGGAGGATGTGGAAATAATTGGAAATCCCTGAGTTCCAGAAAGTCAGTGGAGGACATGCCAGCACCCTTAAGCTAAGGAGGGACTTGGGAGAGGGTGCAGTTTACATATGTGGAAGGAGAGAGGGAAGTGCACGTTAATAAGACAGTGTGAAGGTCTGTGAACTGCAAGAGAGGCATTCTAGGTGGGAACCACACCCTGTCTCTAATTCCCTCATCTAATCTGGCTGCAGCAGAAGCCCACACAGAAACTCTCTTTCAATCCCCCTTACTCTCAGCCGGCTCCATGCCTCTTTTGGGCTCCACAAATGGCCAAAATATGAAGCACAGGTGGTCTGTGTGTTGTGCTTCAAATGTCAGATGATAAAGCTTTGAAGTTGAAAACCTGTTTTTAAAATGAAATTTCCTCATGTTGTGAAGAACAAAGCAGCAAATTTGCTACCTGAAACAGCCCTCATATCAGTTAAATTATCAAATGCAAATGGCTTACTGGAGTCATTCGGGGGAAAAATCCTTCTTAAGAAACAGGTTATATATTTAAAAGATTTATATTCTGCTCCCTAAAGAACAGTGTGCAAGAAATACAGATGTTCCCTGCTCTCTGGCTGTCATGCAGTCTGATAGCTTTTGTCACACTCTGGCAGTGGTGGAGAGAGGTGCTTTAGGCTGAGAAGAAGTGTTCTAGCTTGCTCTGCAGGGATTTGGTTGGAGCAGGGAAGATCCTTCTCAGTCCAAGACTTCAGCAGGTTATTTCATATTTCAGTTCAGCCAGTGCAAAGGGAGTGGAAATCACCCCCAAACATCCCTTCCTGGAAAGTTTTGTGAAATGGGGGGACTTCCCAGCTTTAGAGTACTGCCAAAATAGCCTACTTCTGCAAATCCTGCCAGAAGAAATGCATTGTGGGACTGTGCACAGTCCCTTGGGGACTGTGTTAGGCTGGGAGAAATGAGAGCAATTTCTTTAACCAGGCATTGTGGCTGGGGCGGAGAATCAGGGAGCCACACAGCCCCTTTTTCAAACTTTCACCTGCCTCTCCTCTGTGGCTGTGTAGGACTGGGGAATCCATCCTCTACTAATGTGCCACTGTAGGTTTAGACAGAGCCAAGTGAACTCCTGTCTTGTTTTCCTTCAGGCTCCCGGAACCCACTGGAAAGCAAGCAACGGAGTTTCTCTTGCTTCATCTCCTGCATAGAAACTGCTTAGCAGGAGGAACAGGGAAGAGGTAGCAGCTGCTCGGAGCTCCCTCCATTTACATCAGAGCTGCTCCGTGGATCTGAGGTGTAGGGCAAGGGAACGGGTGATGGGAGGCAGCTGGGGAATGTGATGCCCTCTACATCCTTCCTGTAGTGACAGGCCTTATTCAAACACTTCAGTTTAAAAAGCTCAAAGTGCAGCTCCAGGAGAATGTTTTCAATTCGTAATCAAATATGGGGCAATAACAGATGGATAAAACAAACAAATGTGGGGGAGGATGAGGTACATACTGAAACACTCTGTAGTGTGCTCTGGGAAGAAGACACCCACTTTCCACGTGTTACTTTTCATTCAGGTAAATCTGTGGGCAGGTGAACTTTGGGACCTTCTTCCCTGTGGTCAACAAAAGGCATTACAGGAAGGGGCACCTCTTCTTTTTGCATGGAAACAGTTCTCATGTCCTTGTGTGCTTTGAAGCTCTTCCCATCCCTGCTGTATTACTAAACTCATTCTTTCATGAGGAAACTGAGCAAGTAGCTTGGCTCTCTGACCAGCTCTAATACTATGCTGTCACTTTGCCAGAAGATGCAGCCTGTTGAGTGGAGCACTGGCACGGCAACTCCAACGTGCATTAGCGCTCTGCAGCGCTCATTGTATTACATTCCTTGCAATCACTTCTTTGCAAGCTCTTCATGGGACTATTCTGTGTGCTTGTGCACTGTATTACCACTGTGCCTGCAGCCAACTCTATTGTTTTGGTGGTGATGATAATGCATAGTTTTTTCCAGCAAAGAAAGCCTCCAGGCAAGCTGGGAGGTTTTTCAAAGCACAATGGAGTGGTTGCCAGATAAACAGCAGAATGCTTGAGGAGTCTGTAACATTTTATTGTCCTTATGTGCCTAGGTTTCTATTGCTCAGAACTTCATGTTGGATTTAAAACCCCTGACAGACATCAGTACATTGATAGTACAATATTACTGTATGAAGAAACTGAGGGAAAATTTTCAGGTGAACTTTCTCGGTTCAATCTCATTAAGTAGTATGGGGTTGTTAAAGAGCCTGGAAGGATCTGTGCAGTGCGTAGGCCTGTTCAATAATAATACTCAGTGAAGCACACCCTTGTCTCAAAAATCATGTTTTAACTTCATGGGGAAATGGCACATATACTTTAATGAGAGAATTCTCCCTTTACTGTCTGTGCAATCACAGATCTCTGACCTTTGATTTGTCTTCAAATGTGATCAGTTTCTGCCATCTGCCAGCCGGTCATGGACACAATATCATACCAACAGTGAGGTAAGGGACAGTACAAAGTGTAGTCAGTTTGAGGAAATGGCAATATAGATTTCAAATTACAGCAGCAGTTTAATTCTAGAAACCATGACAAAACACTTTATATTTTTTCCCCTGAATTTGTTCTTGGAGCTTTGTTTTGAAAGGAGAATGTTTTCTTGGCATGCCTCTGCTGGGTTTCTTAAATGTGCCAGTGGAAGAAATATCATGCTTCTGTGTCTTCAGCTCCTTTGTAATAAGATCCAGTTAAACAACTAAAGACATTAAAAATTCATTAAAGCATTTCAGTGCTGCAGTCAATGAGACCTGTTGTTTATCAAAGCATTTCTAACCAAATAAAATGTCTTTTTTAAAAGCAAATCATAGAACACATTCGTTCAGTCTCCTTTGTATGAAATTGATTTTATATCTATACGTAAATCGTTTTCACACTTCTGTAATGGAGCAGTAGGCAACAGGATAGATCTGTGAGAATACATTTTACAACCTCAGCTACCAGCCTCAGCACAGGCGAGTAACATCTCATCACTGGGATGATACTCAGCATTAAAATAATTAATTGCAGAGGTGTCGTTGCTATCTTCATCAAGAAGCATTTTTAGAGCATCCAGGAGTCTACAAGTAAAAATACATTGGGCCAAATTCTGCTATGATTTTCTACAGAAAGAAGAACTTGGTCGATCTGTATAAACTATTATAAGAGCAAAAATGATTCTAATGCTTCCTTCTGACACTAGAGATGTAGGAATCTTTGGATAAAATGAGGTTGGATTGTCAAAGGCACATTTTCCATAAGAAAAGAACATGTAAGCTGAATTTTGGGATTGAGTCATTTTGGTACACTGAATCATGCTGAGTATTGATTTCTGAAGAAGCAGCAGGTTAACTCATATTTAATTCCTGTTCAGCTACATGGAATTTGACCAAAACAAGTACTAAAATACCATCCTGATGCAATCTCTCATCATACAGAAACTTACACAAATTTAACTTTAAAAGCTGCTGTCACTAAAATAGCTATGTAGCTGTTCACCACGATTCCAGTTCCCTGCCTCTCAGTGTGGTTACTGAGAATGCTGTCTGGTAATCCGAAATGAACTATGATGTCCCAGTTCAATAAAAATGGAGCCACTGCACTCTGCATTGCATTTGTATCACTTTTTGCAGTAATCTAGATTGGAGGGGACTGAAAAGCTGATAATAGGTTTGAGACTCATATTGGTGAGAAAAAATCACGTTACTTGCTGCAGTTCCAGTCAATCTAAACACAGTGGGGTCTGATATTCTTGTTTGAAGAATTATGTTATTTTTCTAAACTGATTTGAAAAGGTGATGGGCATTTAAACTTGGAAGTCCAGGGACCCATTTGAATTTATGAGATTTCAGTATTTTAAGATTTAAATGAGGATTTAAAATGTATGCTTATCTTATGATATAAAATCTGTGGTTAAACTTAGAACATAATGTTTCTCCAGATGTTTTTCATACAGGAGCCAAATAGAGAAGATATCTGTCAAATAACTTGATACCCAGCTTGGGAGAAAACTGCCGCTGAGATCTTTCCTGAGCTGTGAATCCTTTAAAAGCAGCGATCTGAAGTGTATATTATTTTTCAAGGAAAGTCTGAAAAGACCTTTTAGTCTTACAGGCTCATACCTTATATACACATATTAAATGTGTCCTCTTAAACTTCCTAAGGAAGATGAATAAAGAGAGACAGTACTATTTTCAATAGCATGATTTTTCCCCAGCAGAACATGCACTGTTCTTTACACTTTTTTTGCATTCAGAAAGTTGTTATTGTCAAAAGTACAGACGCTTCCAAAGCTTCCTTTTCTTGTAAAGATGTGCCTGACCTTATCTTCTATAATAGGCTCTATTTTGGCTAATGCTGTATTTACATGGGAATGCAAGCATAATTAAATGCTGACAGCAAGAGGTCTCTTTGGGTGGAATTTGAATGAATATCTTGTAGCAATGTGGTTAACAAACCTTATAAAAATAAAAAAGAGAAGCTGCTCTCTCACACACTGGGCAGTGTTAGCAGAGGAGGGTTATAATGTCCTGGAGTGGAGGTATGTAAACAAAGAGGTGGCAGTGTTAGGTCTGTGGTGAGCTAGACTTGACAGCAACATAAACAGCATAAAGAAGCCTTCTAAACAAAATCTCCAGCTGATCAGTGGAGCCGACCCACCACAGGCCTTCAGAGCTGCTGGGAAAATGAGATGCATTTCTAGAGGATGCCAGTGTGTTCACAGCGGTAGGGAAGATGAGGAGGACGTGTTGAGAGGTGATATTCAGTCACTGGGGCTGTGAACAGGTGTGACCCCCCAATGGCAGAAAGGACCTAGACGCTGTAGAGGCTTAACACATCAAAGGGCTGTTAGCAGCACTAGGCCTTTTGCTGCCCAAAATGTCAGAAAAGGGGGAAGTGGCCCCATTAAGAAGTTAATTTAGCAAAAGATTAGGCTTTCTCTGCTGGGTAAAAAGAGAGAGAGTGAAATCTGGACCTCTCTAAAATCAGTAAGGATGTTATAGCTGATTTTGGTGAAAGGTAAAATCCTAGGTTATTGACTGTGAATTAACCTCCTTTTCGCTAAGTCTTTCTAGCCCAAGCCCTTTGTGTGGTTATTGAGGGCACAGAGGAGGATGGATACTTCTCTGTTCTGCTTTTTCCTTTTCCATGTTCACCCCTTGACAGTTTTGTTGGAGTCAAAAAAGTTTTTATATTCTTTAAGTCTCACACAGATGTGTAAGTGCTGTGTTGCATTAAGAAATAACTGATTTGTACAGGGTTATGTCTCTTCCTAAGAAAGGAGAGATGGCCAGGTACCTTCTTTTTTTATGTTGTAGGCCATGAAAAGCAGCACTGAGAGCTGGATGTGATACAAACTATGCTGAACATATAACTGTTGTGTTTTATTGACACAACTGGTAGAAAAACATGTTATATCTTCCTTTAAGAATGTGTTTATTGATTGAGATGTTACCCCTGAATCTAGCATTTTATAATGGTAAGTTTAAATATGGAATATATATATTTTCATAGCAAATACTTAAATAGGTAGTTTTGCTTTTGCTCTTATAAGTATGCTTAGTCACTGCTGCCAGTATTTTCAAATTTACCTGTCTAAAATTGGGCATTTGAATTCATATTTTAACTTATGAAGAACATGTCTCATTTTCCAAAGTACTTAGAGAATTCTTAAATTATAGTTGTATGAGCATCAGGTGTTGAGGTACTGACACAGCTGCATGCAGACAGATGCAATCTGCTCTGTTGCACATGGAGTTGTTCGTATAGAAACCAGCTCCATTCCAGAAACTATATAGGTGCATTGATGCAGTGCTGAGTTGAATCTATTAAGACATGACTTTTGCCTACATAGACATGTCTTTAGAGAGGTGTCTTCAAACAACATCGAGGTCTATATTCAGATGCCTGCAATTGAGAATCTAGCTTTGTTTCACGTGTTTAAAAATATGAATCTCAGTCTTGAATTAACTGTGAAGTCCAGAGATGTAAAATGCATGCAAGTCTCTCAAGCTTGGTTAGAACCTGATGTGCTGTTCCTCAGCAGCCATAGCTTGTTACTGAGTGACACTTGAATCAAGAATGGGAGACATAGAAACTGTTTTCAAAAAATTCTTACCTTGCAGCATTTAACATTTTTTTTTGGCTGTAACTATACCTTCTAAATATTTAGTCAAGTATTTAATAGCCTATTTTATATCACTGTCCTTATTTGGATTATAGTACCATGGATTAAATTTAGGAGAATATACAAGTTTATCTTTTCTTTGTAGTAGACTGATAGCAGTATTTTGTCACAGTTTCCATCACAGGCCACATGATTAAGATCAGAATCAAGAGCTGGACTGTGTAGATCTCAACCACTGGGACCACTGCTGTGCACTGAGATAACCAAAAATGGTAGAGAATAAGAAGACAGTATAATTTGAAATTAATCAAGATGTAACAAATCCCTTTTGTAGACTGTGGTTGGGAATTCTCAGTTGAGTTGACTGTGCCAGTGGCTGAATCACAGTTGCTGGACCGTTCACTTCATGACCTAACACCGTGCTCTTCTCACAGCTGCTGAGTTGTAGATAAATCCTGTGTAGCCTAAAACCTTAGGCTGTCTGAGGTTAATGTATCACTGACAGTTTACACCAGTTGAAGCTCTGTCCCTGGGTATCTGAATCCTAAAGATAGTGTTATTTTCTAATGAGCAAGATGTTCAGAGGAACTACAAGGCCTGTGTGATCTGAGGATACTGGGAAGATATTCTTGCTGCAGCCTGACAGAAAACGATAGCCAAGACACTAATGCTGGTTTCTTTGGTGGCAGCTAACACATTTCATGACTGCAGTGTTGTCCATGTAACTTGAAAAGAATTTTGAATGAGTCTGTGGCAGAATAAACAAATTAATGAGATCATGGGATAGGGTTTTTTCCTTGATGATCAACCCTAGTCTTGTCTGGTGGTAATATATACATGACAGCCACAAGTAAGTGAAATAGCTTATCATCACCAACATTTACTGAATCCCAAGGGCTCACTACCATGGGCCAATGAAGTGCAAAGGCCACACTGTAGTTCTGAAGAATAATAGACAAGCTGAAAGGAAACCATTGTTTCTCCCTTCCCGCTTGGGCTTTGCAGTGTTTCTGAAAACATTTTAAGCTCTCTGTAGAGTATTTAAGTAAATCCTTAGAGAGCAATAGTAAAGCTCTCGGAAAAGTACGCGAAGGAAAAGATGGGACTTTTTTCAGTCAGGATGGCTGTACTTGGTAGGAAGATCTGCTTCTGATTAACATGCCAAGAAAGTACTTAGGTTGAAAGAGAAATTTACTAGACACATTTAAAGGAAACTGTTTAGAAAAATGTCATGTAACTGACCTCTGAGAGAGATCTGCAGAGTCAGTATTTCCTTCCAGTTCATTCTGAGGTTTTCTACCTTCCTTCTCTGTCATGCACTCAATTGCCATAATAATAATAGCAATACTTTCAGTGCTGTAACACTCTCTACTTCAAAGCACTTCACAAACACTGGACTAGATTCAGTCTGGTCTTCTACTGATATAAACTCTGTGTGAAATCCTGGCTTCATTATAGTGAATGGCAAATTTCCCACTGACTTCAATGGGGTTGAGATTTCACTCACCCCCCCTCAAAGAATTTGAGCAAAGCAAATCTTCTGAAAGAGGTGAATGTGATAGCTGAAAGGAGGCAAAACCTGTCTTCATTGTAGGGGAACACATAAATTCTGAAAATGGAGGAGACACATCCAGATTGTGAGGGAATGGCAGGGGGGAAGAAAGCTTAACTTGTTCACATCCTAGTTTGCTTCCCTTTTCTGTTTCTTTTCTCCTAGGTTAGATACTGGGCAGATGCTCTGCTTTGGTTGTGCCCTGAAGTTGTAAGTTTCTCCTATTTGCATAAATACGGCTATGAAAAAATAGCTGCCTGATCCACTAGCTTGGCTGATAAGTCATTGTAGCCTATCTGGAAAAGGTTTAGTTTTCAAATACTTAGCATAGTTGTTTGCTGTTATTTCACATCAGAACAGTAGGAGTTTATGACTCTTTACACAGGGACAAAACAGTCAGGTGTCAGACCCTTATTCATTTGAATGATCAAATGTGTTTTTATGTTTTATCACTTGAGACACTGGAATATCTTGAATATTTTTCATCCTTCTTTTATAACATTTAAGAATGAAGACAGCCTTTAAAGTGTTTTGGGGCCAAAAAAAGGTTATATATTTCACTTACGTGTATTTAGAGACTGCGGAATCTTAAGTGCTTGTTTTATATGAATAAACACTGCTTGTAATGATGCATGATCCCAAAGAAATTACTAAGCACCTACAAGGCTGAAAAGAAGGTGTAACACTGAATATCAAAACTGAACAATGAGGAAGATATTAAGTAATACAGATTGCTTTAAAAGTGAGTTGAAATATTGAGCGATGCTAGCCACGTTGTATTCACTCTTTCTATATCAGGGTTCTGCACATGAAATCCTTATTCAAGGTAGAACTTGTATCATTTTGCCATCTGCCTTTGCTTCTGACTAACCCAGCCGAGCTTTTCTATCCTCCTGGGTGTACGATCCCCATCTGTCCCTTAGTGTCAGTTACCTGAGCTGCTCTCTTTCTAAACTTCCAGCTGGTACCTCCTGAACAGGCCAAAAAAGCACTCCTAACATCTCAGACCTGTTTTCTTTTTCTTTTCTTCCTTGTGTGTATCTTATTACATAGAAGTATGCTGAGAGGTAGTTTGCTGTGTAAAAATGTGATGAAACCTGAACAAGGACTTCAGGTTTTGGCCACAGTTCTTCTATCTTTTTGCTACATACAGAGCTTTATGGCACAGGCAGGAAGGAATGTGGAAACAGCTGAAAAGTAAGCTGCTCTTCTCCTTCTCAGGACTAAATTCATCATTTCTCAGTGTATTTTGGAAAAGCTGCTCTCCAAATTTGAGCTTTACAGACGTTATTGTGGCCTTGTATTTTCCTTCTGTGCCTCATCACTAGGAGCAGCTGAACTAGTTTAAATTCTCAACAGCAATGAGAAATTCACCAGAGACAATAAATCATAGACATCATGAACTTCTGACTAGTGTGAAGTCATTCAGAAATATATTTCCCAGCAGATCTCTGCAGTCTGTGGTATTCCCATCAGGTGATTAATCCTCTGTCAGGGTGCAAAATGTATTGTAATACAGAAAGGCAAGGAAATACAGCAGATAAGGAATACAACATTGCTTGTGTTTCCAAAGTCTTTGGGTGATAGGACTAGCCTGCAATTGATTGCAGTATCTTGACTGGTTACCTTTCAAAAATTCTAAATTATTTCTGTCTTCTTCTGAACGACCACTAGAGAGGTATTAAAATACTACTGAAGTATAGATTTGTGAACAGATGTAGGTGTGTATATATGTAAAGAATAAAAAACACTGCATAGCTTTCCTGACTGGCTTAAAATACATATTTTTATATAGTTCTAGGCTGTTCCATTTTGGACATTTTTAGGATGGGAAAAACTTCTCTTTAATCTAAGGGAGAGCTGTAATATCTGAAGTAATTTCTTATTCATTTGTAATTAATTAATTAATTAATTAATTAAAACACATTTCTCTATTTTTTCTTATATAATGTTCTGGGTACCCTTGGAAAGACTAAAAAAGAGATTCCTCTCTCTCCCCCAAGAAAAGATTACTCTCACTGTTGCGCCCTGAGCTTGCTTGCTCTCATAGGCAAAAAGTCAGTAGCGCTGGACATTCTCAGACGCCCAAAGATTAAAGGTTTATGGGTGAAAGTGGAGAGGAGCACAGGTCTATAAATCCAAGAGAAAAGAAAAACTCAAAAGCAGGAATTGTGAATTAATACAAGAAAGAAGAGTAGGAGATTATTTTTGGTGGTGTTGAGGTTAAAGCTGCAGTTTTACTACTGCGGAGCCCGGATACATTTTGGCTAAAAATCAGGAATTTAAAAGCAAAGTCTGGATCCCCTTGATCTCCTTTCTGCTAACAGTGGAAATGTTGCAGTGACTGCAGTTTCACCTGACTAGTGCTGTTTGGATGAGGTATGGGGGGGTTATGTATCGGCTGATACATTAGGGAAGGATGCTGATCAAAATACTGTGTGCCTAAAATAAGCAGGGAGCTTCAAGTAACCAGCTTTTGTCCTTATCACTCCCTGCATGGTTAAAATGAGCTGAGCGCCATGCAATGAGAGCTCAAATTGTATTAAAGGTGTTGCACAGTTCAGGTGACTCTCATTTACATCTGTGCAAATTTGGATGTGGTCCACTGAGTCTAACTGTGTACTGGTGGCACTGAGCTTGGTTTCCCATGCGTGGTCACTGAGTCTGGCAGCAGTGGCTGGTTAGCTGCTATCAGAGGAAGTGGGGCATGTGTTCCTCTCCTCAGATCTGCATGCTAAGTGCTAGGCCTGGCCTGACAGATGTTACAGTGCCTCTGTCTGAGTAAGCAGGGAAATTATATACAAAAGTTTCCTATTACGGCTGGGATAAACAATTTCTTAACTTTTGTGTATGCTTGTCTTTCAGGGAGGCACAGTGCTCTCACTCTGTAGTAATGCTGATTGATTGCCACAGTTATGGATCCCAGCTCATCTGGAGCCCATGAGAAACTCCTTTTCATAGTACAACACTGGCTTCTCAAAAAGTTCAAGTGCTTCATAAGCATAAATTGATTCAGACTACCAATGTTTCTGTGAAGCGGGAAAATCTGTGATGCCTAACTGACACCACTTACTTGACTTGCTTAATATTGCGAACTGAATCAGTAACAGAGGTAAGAGCCAATGCAGACAAAGCAAACTCCCAATACTCAGCAGAACAAGTTGCTGGACTGTGGCTAGAGCACCTTTGTATAATAGTGCAAAAGCAATTCCTTTCATGAATTCCTCCCACCCCTTCAAAAAATAGTTTTAAAAAGAGGGAAATGCTCTGAAAACTCTCTCTTATAAATATACCACAGCTTCTCTTCTGCTCTTTTAAATTTATTTTTTCCATAGCAGGGGATGGCTTTATTTAACATTCAGATACTGGGAATCTGACACTGGTGGCTAAGTTAGCTGACTAGTCTTTAGGTTCCCTCTATAGTCCGCAGACAGGTGTGCATCTAGGAGGTTCTTCTGATGATTCAGAGCAGAAATCTAAGTCAGGTGCTCAGAACTGAGCTGACAGAGTGCCTAAAGCCTTGACAGTGCCTTGTTCCCTAAGCGCAAGAGGTAGAGCTGGGATTCATCTGCCAGTACAATATAAAAGAAGTTTAATACATATTACAGAGAAAAGACCGAGAGATGATGATCCTTTTACGATATGCTTGTAGATATCGGAGGGCTGTAAGCAATAGTAACCAAAGCATTGTGGAACTGGAGAAAGACAGACAGAGCATAAATGCATAGCGGAGACATCTATGTTACAGGCAAAGTTCTGGTTCAGTTCCCTGCACTGAAAGCACAATTCAGAAAGCATATATTTATTTTCAAGGGCTGATTAAAACTGTCACTTTTGCAGTAATAATGGAGCAACCTATTGGTTTTTTTCCCATCTTGTATGAAAATTGCTGGCAGACAGTAAATTTGCCAGTCAGGAAGGCTAAATGCGTGTGAACATTATCTGAGGTATCTTGAATATCTTTTCTAAAGACAAGACAATGACATTTCTCTGTACAAGTTCAAACATGACCCTTTCCCTTGTTGCAAAGAGCTGTCAAATTGAATAACAGGTACACTGAAAGCACTTCTTTCCCAAACTATTCAAATGAGCATCACCTTAAATAAACAGAACCTGGCTAAGGGTTACATGAAAGATTTGTCATAGCAAGAAGTAATATTTGAATGATAATATCTCTTAATTTATTCATTATTTAAAGTTACTCTTTTAAATAGACCTAGAGGAGTCTTTCCCAAGTAACCTTTGAGATAAAGTTATCAGACTCTGACTCTCATTTTCAATGCGTCCTACTGTAAATAATGCCTTTGCACATGGTATCTCCTGCCAGTGGTGATTGCAGTAACTCTTTGGCTCCCAGCAGAAGTAGTTGGGGGGTGTGGTAAAGCTAGGATGCAGCAAACATGATTCATAAAAAAACCCTCAGACCTTGGACTGGTTGTATGGGATTCCCACGTTTATTATGTGGGAAAGTGTTGAACATATTGTATAAATTATACAACGGAGCTGAAAGATTGGGATTTCCCTGTGTTGGGCAGTTGGTTACTACAACAGATTTAGACCATCATTATAAGAAAATAAAAATCTTTGTTATTATAGGCAGCAAGATGATATTCAGAATACTTTTTAATTAAGACATTCTTGGAGAAATTAGAAAGTCATGCAGAAATTGGTGCAATAATTGATATGGTTTCTGCAAATAACCACAACTTTTAAAATGAAATGGCTCATTGCTTTTTTTCTCTGAAAGGAGGGTCTGTTTATCAGTTCAGTTATATCAGTAGAAGACTTGAACTTTTTTTGTGGTATTCACGGTATTTACATTGTCTGGCTGAGGCTATTGTAGGCATCTGGTAAGGTGCAATTTAGAGGAACCCGGATTTCTCATACTGCCAATGTAGAGAGGGCAGGCATAATTCAGAGAAGCCAAGCTAAATGCCTAAAGGAGTTTAAAGGGGGTGGTGTGAATACCACCTATGTTTCTACTCTGAAACTGATTTTTCAGTAATTTGTACTTTTACTGTAAAATTTCTCTTGGAGCTCAAACTTTGCACACATGATGAAGTCAAAGAGACTTGTAACAGCCACCAATTTGTAGCTGCTGAGGATCTGGCCCAGGATCTGTAATTTTGTTTTTAATACCGATTTGGAAGAGATTATTTTACAACTTGTTCTAATATGTACATTCCCAGTAGACTGCTCAGGTAATTACTTGGGCCGCAGTTCAAATATTCCACAGTTTGAAACATACTTGCACAAAAATCTGTTTTTCTGTGTACAGAGGGTATAGAACAGTCACTTCTTTGGCATGTGTCTTTGGCATTCCTTTGCCAACAAATTCAAGGTTTTAGATGTGCAACTGAGTGAGCAGGCAAATATTGTTAGTTCACATTTAAGGATATAATTAGAAATTTATATCTTTACGCAGCAAAATTTTGAAACATGGCAACACGCACTGGGTTATATGGAATAGAAATGAAGAAGTGGTCATTAAAAAGAAATATAACATTGGAGAAAGATCTAAAGATCTTAAATGCCATCATGAGTGCTGGTCACTTTCTCATTGGGATCTATATAGAAGATAATACTATTCTACTTGTGACTTTTTCTTGTGTTCAGAGGTCACTAAGGGTTACTTTAAATTCTTATATTTATCTATGTCTTCTATTATATATCTTAAAAAAAAATCTCTGTGCCACAGCAAATGAAAATGGTGTTTTAAACAAGGGATTCAATGCTGATAATTCAGGTCTTTAAAGCTCCTCCCCTTATTATGTATGTGAAATTACTCTGAATCGGGCACATTGGATGCATAGGACGTCTTCATAAGTTGATTTTCCCAGGTTAGGATCTTGACACACTGCCTCTATTTGTGTTGTGAAATCTATTTGCTGGGTGTATTTCTCAGCCCTGCTCCTGATTTCCCATGGAACCCTGCCCTTTATATTAGAGGTGAATAATTAGATCATTGGGTTTAATGTTATTATGCAGCTTGCCAAGGTTTTGAACGCTATCACATGCTAGAAGGTGTTCTCGGCCATCCTAACCATTCTAAGGCAGGACTGAGTCTTTATTTTCCCTTGGGAATCAACCTCAGGGTGGCGTCACTCAGTCAATGCATGACTTTTCTTTCAGGGTTGAACAAGCCTCACGAAAGACTAAATAGTGTATTGTAAAACCAGACCTGCAAAGTCTCACACACCTTACAAATGAGTCCCACTCCTTTTTGCTCAAGGAAAAATTAAAACAAAGCAAAAAAAAAAAAAGAAAAAAAAGTTCCTGCCTAACGGGATTTCTCAGTGCTATGAGGAAAAAAAATCAGCTCAAACAAATCACCTTTCTCATACCTAGAGATTTAGTGACATTCGCTTTTGCATGACACCATAACTGTGCTTTGGTCATAGTGATTAAATGGGGTTCAACATGCTAAGCCCTGTCTGAGAAGTTCTGCTTTTAAAGAAAAGGACTTTGTGAAAAATGGATTATTTGGCTTTCTAGCAGATTCAAAAAACTGAAGAAAATGGGGTCAGATATGATTTTGAGGAAGGTTTTCTACTATTTGAAAAATAACTTAAAGACTATTTCATAATAAAGTCTTTATTTTTTAATCCAGGAATCAAAATGCTTCACATTGAAATCTTTTAAATAAATGCTTAAATAGTTTTGATATTTAAAATTATTTAAAATATCCTTCTTTCTCCTCTACAGAAAAACAATTGGTAAAATGGCTGCATATTATGTGGGATATTTCAACACTTCTCTTCTGGAAAAGAAGTATAGCTGCACAATTTTGTCTAGCTCTGGGTGGAATGACCCAAATTAACTGCTGTCTCAGAAGGCAAGTTGGGAATAGATATTTTGTACACTTTGTTTCTACATACTATAGGGAACATGTAAGTGCTCCAGAGAGAAGATTAAATTGGCACTAAAGAAATTCAATGCAATATCAGGAGCATCTTTGAAGTGAATGACTGTTGCACATTACAATATCAGTGCTTTGTCTTTATTCCACCTGCACATTCATTTAATCTAAATGTACTCTAATTAACATCCTCCTAACCTGAAATACTTAATCTCTAAGAACACTTTGTAGATACATCATTAGCTTTTCATTTCACACATTTAAAACTTTTCTCTCTAATTAGGTCCTCTGCTCTCATCCCATACCCCCACAGCTTGCATGGGGGCATCCATTTTAAAATAATAAGACACATAATTAGCCATTGATATGCTGAGGGGGAATGAGTAAGCATAATCTCATTAACCTAATGGAAGTTACAGGTGTATCTTGTAAGCTGCCCTAGGCTCCCAAAGAGTGCAAAGAAGCTATCACGGTCTTTAAATAAAAGTTAAATAAACATGATTCATATCTCACTTTTCTTCATGTTAACTTGGCATTCAGGAAAGTTTTATGATTTTGGAAGGGATGATTAGTTGCTGTGAGTAAAAGGCTAGGAGGGCTGCCCTATCCAAAATTTCTACTAAAATTGCTGTTATTGATAGACTTCTCCTTTGAGAACCACTGACAGCGTGTTTTGCTTCAGATATTGTCCCTTTTTGCTGCATTCTGATAATTTTATTGCAAAGTAAAATGGAAAAAATCTATAAATTTGAAAAAAATCATGTTCAAAATCATGAAGAAAATTCTTCTTGTGTTTTAGTGCAATAGCAAACTTAAGTAAATAAAAAGTGACTTTCTATGAAATGTTGTGTATACTTGTTGCTGTCGGCGTATGTATTGTGTATAGTATTATAGTGTATTTAGTTGCTAGGATCACAGGGACCACTCATGTGTACCCTTGTTTTGTCTGGAGCCAGCACTTTCCTCAGCACTGCAATGCAATTATTTACATCCACAAACACAGGAGTGTCAATGAAAAGCTGTTCATTTGTAATTGCAATTAGCTAGTGAGCTTCTAAATGAGAGCAACCTCAGACACAAACACTACACATGCAAAGTACTTATTTTTCATATTTGAAGCAATTTTTTATAGATAACCTTTCCATGCTTGCTTTAGAAAGAAATTCTTTGCAGGTCCTTATGTAATATGATTGCATTTGTTGACCAGAAAGTTTCCCTGTGATAGCCAGAAGCACAATATGTTTAAATGTTCATTAACTTTCATTAATTAATTAATTAATTAAATTTCATTAACATAGTATTGAGTAAGGGGTTTGCCTCATATTACAAAGGGATTCTCAGTGCTATAGTTCTTTTCCTAGAATGCCTTAAAGCTTTATTTTTCTTATTAAATGCTACTTCATTGGCAATTATAATTTTTATCACCAAAATGCTGTGCATTTACCAGATTTTTCAGTAGTACCTCATTTTTTTGAAGAAGCAGTGCATAACGTAGCATGCTAGAGCTTTGATGTTCTTTGGAAAATGAATAGTGACTGGAGGGCAACTCCATCTCTCTATGCATTACTCAGGTCTCGTGGGAGAAAAGTAGGTCCTATTCTGTCTGCTGCCAGCTGGGAACCTGCTTCTTCGTTCTGTCTGTTTTCTCAACATGTTTCACCCTCCCCATTGCCAATCCCTGTCTCTTCAAAAGAACATGGAAGAGCAGATAGGAGGTGGAGCAGAGTAGCAGAGACTAGGGTGAAGCAGGTGAAAGGGTGTAGTCACTTAAAAAAATGGAAGGGATGGGTAGAGAACAGGAGTGGGAAAGTGGAGAAGACAGTTAATTTCTCAAGGATGGTTAGAGAGAAGGTGTTCACAAGTATATTCTGCCTTTGAGCTTTATTGCTTAATGATAAAGATACCTATCCTCAGTTTCCTTAGAGCTGTCTGATGATCTTGACTAAAGATTGCCAGATGTTTCTGTTCAAGGAATGAATGACTACTAGGACCATTTCCTCCTTCTCATACCTCCTTTGCTATGTGTTTTGTTGTGTGTTCAAATGTTACCGTTTCTAGGCAAGATATAGTGACGTGACATTTTTCTATCCCTATCACTATTTTTTTTTGTTTGCAAATGTATATATAAATCTATCTCCTAGTGCAGTACACAAATGGACTAAAAAAGCAGAGATGTAAAAGAACTTAAAGCTGTGTTTTCAAATGTGATGTCAATTTTTGATCAGCTAGGTTTCTGGTCAAATTCAGGACCTACAGAGGATTCTCAGATATATGGTGTCAATGGACGCTTTGCAGTTAATACAAGAATATATGACTGGAAGAGACCTCTAAGGCGTCAGTCCTCTTTTGCCACAGGCAACCACATCACAGAGCATTTTTCATGAATCTGTCTGGCTCCATCCAAAAATTATGTTAAAATTTCTGTTTTTCCTATTGAAAGGTTGTTCTAGAACTTTTCTCCTTTGATGTTTAGAAGCCTTCCTTTAATTTGTAGGTTATATAGACTTCAGAAGGACTATAACTTCTCTTCTAGGTTATCAGCTGCAGAGTGGTTGTGCACCTGTAGCTTCCATTGACCACATTTTCAATGGGCTTGTTCCCAAAGCTGAGAAAATCAAAAGTAGGTCCCCCTGTGTTGTCAATGACTGAACACTGAAAAGTGTTCAGATCAGGAGTCATCCCATGTTAGAAACTTTGTTGTATTACTCATGTCTTGAATGCCTCAATAAAGATTCAAAGCCCTTAAGATTATAGTCTTAAAATTGGGAGAGATCATGCATATGCAATTTTGACCAGTAAGAACTCATGCTGTTGACATTATCATTCAGGAAAATATGCTGAGTTGAGGGAGATGAATGCATTGTGCAATGCATGGGAATTATCTCTTACTAATTAACCCCTCCTGCACTAATATATGTCTTTGTTTGCAATCTCATGAGAAATAGTTCTTCAGATATGGCTGGAAGCAGCATACCTCTGCATCCTTAGGGCTGCCTCAGTGTTTTACCTAGACATAATTTTTTTTTCTTCTGTTTAAGGCCTGAACTCAAATTTTCCAGGTACAGTTTTCCTGTTTGTAATCTTAAATCGTTGTAACATAAAACCTGGGTGAATATTAAATAGAAATCTCCTTCTAGCTAAAAGTAGGGCTAATTAACTTCTATAGTTAGAAGCCTGGTTTGCATCTCTTGGCTTTCTTTCTCCCTGGATGGTGTAAGTGCTGGCTTTGCAGTCTCAGCAAATTTATGTACTGCCTCAGGACCAGCTTAGACTTTTTCTAAATTCCTTTTTTATTGGTTTTGTTGTTTAGTATTAACAACTGTACAAATGAGCCATTATTGGGTTCTGATCATGAAAATGACTTGATGCAGATACATCATTTCTATTGTATTAGTGTTGCAGTGTCGGTTCTCTGTAACTATTAAACTGCTAGGACCATCAGGACAGAGAATACCCATTAATTTCAGTGAAATAAAAGGCTTGATTCTCATTTACAATGTGGGTCATTTGCATATTTCTAGCCAAGGTATAAAGGAAAATCAAATCTTTAGTGTATTGCACTTTAAAAATTAGTCTTGTATCTAAGCTTCAGTCAAAAGCAACTTGATCAACACTCCCTTTCTCCACCAACGTTTTTCCTTAACCGTCGTCCTACTTTTTTTGAACCTGGTTATATGTCTTTGATAAATGGTATGATACTTAAGACAGACAGGACTCTGTCTAAAAAGCCATCCAACTGTATTTCCTGTTCAGAGGTTTTTCCCTGAAAGGTTTCCTCAAAGTTAGGGTTCAGTTTAGCAGGTTTCTTCTTATCTGACGGGAGCTGAGAGTTCTCAGTGGTTTGCTGGAGACAAACAGCCCTTCAAGGAGCCAGTCTGCAAACAGATTGGTTGTGTCAGGATCTGGTGGTATATGATCATCAAAATGTGCATTGCATAGTTTTATTTTCCTGTCAAATGACACAGTCAAAGTTAGCTGTAGTTTTCCCACACGAAAATTACTAGTTTTCCCCCCTGTCTCTATTAGATTTCATTATAGATGCAAAAGAGTATAGTGTCAAACAGCTAACTTTTTTTTTTTAATTAGCAAATCTGACAGTGGTTATATACAATGGAACTGATTAATAAACAGAACTCTTGAAGACAGAATTTGGCTAAAAGCAAAATGCAAACCAATAACATAAGTATTTAAACACACTTCAGTGGTAATAGATCCACTTTTCTCTGAGACCCTGAAAGAAGTTCACCTCAATGTCTTTCAGTGTCCCGATGAGATATGAATTCATTTTTATCATCATAATTACTGAAAGGGAAGCCAAGGTATAGGGAAGCCAAGCCTCATATTTTCAAAATGGCCTTTAATTTTAGGTCACACAATTTCAATTCACTAGCTTCAGACATGTAAGGCTTGTTTTTTAGTATTACTGAATACAGCCAGTCTAAAATATGGGAAAGGTGAGGGGAAATCGCAGAATTTTGCAAAATATTTTTCTGTCCCTCCCTTCCTCAAAAAAGTAAAACCATTAGAATTGGCACGTTAAGTCGCATTTCTACTCTTTCCATCTCCATGACATTATCAAAGCAGAATTTTACTGTATTAAGAACAGTATAGTATCTTCAGTCTCCCTAGTTTTTAAAAATAATGCTGTTGGTTCTTTCTTTCATTGATTTTTTTTAGAAATTTGGCTATGGATTAGCTTTCCATCCAAAATAATTAGTTGAAACAAGACTTTCTTCTAGGGTAATATGGATACTATTGTGCTTTCAGAAATGTCAGCAGTTGCTTTCCAAACAATAGGAAGACTGTGTTTTAGAAAGCTCTGGAAAGGATTTAGAGGTCAAAGAAGACAAGTCACTCAACATGAGTTCCCAGTGAGATGTTCTGGGAAAAGACTGATGTGGTCCTTTGATATATAAGAAGGGGAGTTGTGAGTAGCATAAGGAGGTGTTTTTGCCTCTCTATCTGACATTAGGGAGATTAACACTGAAGATACTGCATACTGTTCTTGCCTCTTAGCAATGTTGTTGTAACTGTGGTGGTCTGAGAATACAAGTAAGATTTGCAGGAAAGGCTACAACTGTTTTTTTGGACCAGCTAACATACTTGGAAAAATATGGAAAAACTTTTGGGCATATGGGCCCTTCTTCAATTCATGACATCTGCATTAGGAAAAATTGCCACTAGTACAGAAAGGAAAAAAAATACAACGGGGTAGGAAATAGAAGGAAGATGGAGTGTTCACCATATTAAAAAGAATACTATGTGCATGCATATTACAAATAATACAGCGCAAATTCTGAGTGCTAATGGGCACTCTAATTTGGAGACGAAAGATGCTGAGGAAGAGAGCAACAGATATGTCTCAGAAATGAGGTACAAGTGTTTAGAAAAAAAGTTGTAACTATGCTCTGTGTTTGTGTGCATGCATAAACATGCACAGGTGCCTCCAATAACTTTTGAACTTGTTTCTCTGCAGCCAGCCTTGGCAAAGGGGGAAAAGGTCTAAAAGTAATAATGTTTCTGCAGGTTTCATGAAAGTATGTGGTCAAGGATAGGTGAAACCTCTCTTATAAGAATCCTGACAGAGGCTTGTAATGTTCTAAGTACTGTCAGGGCTGTAGAGAGCTGTCACGTTATTAGATACCAGAGGATCCACAAGGGGTTAGAGAAAAGCCCTTAAAAATGTTCCATATATGGAAAGAAACTTTAATCAGAGCTCACAGCGTGTTAGGCATCGAAGTTAATCAACCATGAAACACAAATCCATAGGGGACTAAGCTTTATTAGTCCCCAGCCTACATTAGTTGTGTAATACTTAGGGTGATTAGCTGTTGGGATAAACCTCCAAGGGAGAAGTGGGTTTGGCATCTTTTGAAGTCTTTGGATGTCTTTTTGGAAGAGAGTGCAACACAAGTAATTGGGTTAACAACAGGAGTAAGTGAGCACAATTGTATGGCCTTTGTAACAGAAAAGGGGAGCCCAGATGATTTAATGATTTCTTCTGACCATAAAAATCTATGAATCCATGCGTTATAAATGCAAAACACCTCAGACAAGCCTTGTGAGGAACTGACATGATGTGATCCAGCTAACTAACTATATAGTTACTGCCAAGCATCTGTATATGTCCAGGTGAAAACACATCAGCTTTGCTACCACATTAACGTGCTTGGTTCTAACTTCTTTCATTGTTGTTCATGGAATGTTAATAGGTGGTAGCAGCACAACAGGGGTGAGGATGGACAACTGGGAAAAGTTTAAGATAATGTCATCAGAATTGAGTGCTGTCACAGTATAATGGTCTCCTGCTGGTACCTAAATGCAGAGGAACTCATGGAAAATTAAACATCAAGGCACGTTCGTTTGCAAAGCTGGAGATACAGATTCTGTGGCAATGTCTTGTTACATTACATTTATTTTCTGCTTTACGAAAGGGATGTGGGTGCAGTGGACCAACATTTGTAATTTTATCTACTTGGCTAGAAGCCAGCTGTACTTTATTATGTATTTCAGTTAGATTGGGGAGCATTTATCTGCTAAATTAGAGTTTAAAAAGTATAGATTCAGAACTGGATCAGTAATGCACCTATACACCTAGAATCTCTGATTCTCATTCTACTATTCATTCTTCTCCTTGTGATCTCCTCTAGCTCTTGGGTCAGGGGCACTTCTGATGTCAGCTACAGAACAGGCATTTTACTTTGAAAGTATCTCACAGTTTGGATACACTAAGAGCACTCCCACAGCTGGTTACTACCACTTGATAGATAACAGCTTACTAAGATGCAGTATCTCAGTCAGATTTTGTTGTGTGTCTGTATATAAGGCATACTGCATTGTAGGCCCAGGTATTGTACCAAAAATTTAATGACAGTAAACCTGGAGTTTCTCCTTAGACTTTACAGGAAGTGAGGTCAGGGTCTGAATTTCCATTTCTGTGTAGAAAAGACATACTGTACTTTATAGTGAGAATTAATTAGATAGTGCTTGTAAAATACAGTGCATTTTCATCATTAGAATTGCCAGGCCCTGGCACTCAAAAATTATGCTAAGTCCTACCACTGACATCCTCCTGGATTTTGAAATTTGTTAAAAAAGGCGGATTATTTTCTCTTTAACCTTATGGCTGTTGTATTGTCAAGTACTTTGCTGCAGCTCTGGCT
The DNA here is from genome assembly GCF_036370855.1 of Dromaius novaehollandiae. Lineage (NCBI taxonomy): Eukaryota > Metazoa > Chordata > Aves > Casuariiformes > Dromaiidae > Dromaius > Dromaius novaehollandiae. The sequence goes on along the minus strand of NC_088099.1, from coordinate 138,471,195 downwards.
GCTAGAAACCTCTCATTAAAAGAAAGACAAGAGAGAAAAAGATGAGATTTTTATATATATTCATATGACAGGTCCAGCAACTGGAACTTCAAGAAAAATACTGATTTTTCTGAGAGCAGAGCATAAGATGGGAGCTGGCAAGGCTGCTTCACAATTAATAATATATGACAGGTCCAGTAACTAGTAAGAGCTATTTATTCTGTTTTTAGCTATGAAACCATGTTACATTTGGATTTGGTTTTCATAAATATCTAAGCTTGCGGGCACCTGGATCCAGGATTTTGGCTGGGATTCATTTATAACTTGCATGTTATCTGACCAGCTGAAGCCTTTTTAATGTGTGTCATCTAATATTGGGCAGCCACCTAGCATAAATACTGCTGTGTGACTTCTGGCGCTTCGGTAAAGCATTTTTAATCTCTAAATATTTTTCAAGACTTCCCATCATTTAATAGGTTCATCTTAAGCCAGCAATTTCACCAAACTTTTTGAAGAGGTTTTTTGAGGAAAACATGTTTCTCTTTTAATAGGTTTTTGGCTTCTTTTTTTAATCAACAGTGAAAAATTTAAGAAAGTTGTCACATGTACGGTCACCTTTGAGAGATAATGCAGGACTAATTTTTCTGATTTTTTTTTAGTCCTTCTGTAAATTTTGGCAGAATTGCTGCATTGGTTGGAGTATAGCTATATGCTTGCACATTTTCTATTTTTTTTTCCACTGAGGTTTCTGATATTACTTAGTTCTAGAAGTGGAACAGTTTGATGGAACAGTAGTCTTTTTAGTGTGAAACATCATATGTAACCTTTCGCTATTGTCCTTCGTCCTACAACAGCTGACAGAGTGAGTACCTGCGCAGCAGATGATGTTTTCCAGACACCAGTGAAAGCCTGATGTTATTTCTTAAGAATGCAGCAGCTACACTGGAAACTGTAACTCCACTCTATATCTAATGCTTCCATTGGTTTCCCACCTGCTTTGCTAGAGAAAAAATTGCCCTTGCTGATTGCAATGAAGATATCTTTAAATTGACTACTAATAGCTGTAGCTTCTCCACTCGTATGAATGTTGAGAACAGAAAATGCTGTACTCAGAATGCAGTGGGGTCACTTAGGAAATGCTAATTACATGTGCAGAAAGATCAGAGTGCTGGAGTTGAGCCTGCCTGTGCAGAGGTGTGTTCATTCATAAACATGAGAGACACCTTTAACATCATGCATAATAGTATTTCATATTGGAGGCAATGGGAATCATTCTATTACGTATCCTCACAGATCTTGCATGCTGAGCAGGACAGGACTGGCTTGGTATCAGAGGCTGAGGGTCCTTCTAACACTTAAATATTGCAAGAAGTGGATTCAGTGCAAATCTGTCTCAGAGGTAAACAGATTTACAGTACTTCTTCCTTTTCTCTTATCCAGGTATACATCACTGTCATGCTCTGTCTTATGTTTTCAAGGTGAAATCATCATTTTGTCTGTATTAGCCCTCCTCAGTTGGTATTGAATTGACAACAAAGCTTAAAATAGTACCATTAGAGCTTCCATAATTTGGATAAATATTGTACTGAGCTCTTGACCATGTATTTCTTTAAGTATAGTGTTGTTAATCCTTTTTTCCTGGCAGAACTCTGGATAATTCTGTTTGTCTATCTAAAATCCCCCCATCATTTTGTTGGAAAAAAGAATTATATTTCACTTTCTGCCCTGATACACTACATACTACTTTGTTCCACTTCAAAGAAACACCACGTTGTGGTGAGGGTGAAATAATTCAAATACAGAAACAGCCTTTTAAGAGACAGTTTGAGGAAAGCATTTTGTCTATATTGAGGTCTATACTTACAAAAGCTCCACTCCTCTGTTTTGATCACATAATTAGGTCCCATTGACTTCAGGAGGATGTGAGCACGTATCTAAAGGTAAAACATGCTAACTGCTCTCCTGAATATAGATGTGTTCCTAATGTAGGACCTATATTTATAAAATGCATTTGTATTTTTAGAGATGAAAGAACTATAGTTCATATTTCATTGCATCTTCTCCTTAAGGATAAAAGCCACGTTACTGAATAACAAGTAATAATAACATAGAAATCTATTATTTTATGTTGGCATGTTAGGACATATGAGCTCCAACAAAACAAAGAGACCAATGAAAATTTGGAAATGATGTGGAAAAAAATATCAGAAATGGGCTCATATGATATATTGCCTGCCATTTTGGGAAAATTGCATACATTTAGGCCATCCTATTATTACATGTGTTTTCAAAGTGCTTATTTAAATAAGGCTCCACAAAAAAACTAAGTCCTTCAGACAAAAGCTTTGAAGTTGAACAAATCATTCTGTCCCCACCCCCATCAATAAAACTGTGTTCTGGCTCTGCTTTAAACAGACAAAGTGCAGGAAGTTTAGAGCTAAAGCTGTGAGCTAACTCCCCGTGACATGGCGAGGTGTTGCAGCTCATACGTATCAAGCAGCCTCAGAAAGCAGCCACCTTCATGTGGTGTGTCAGTCCCCCCCACTTGCTGGGTACAGTAGGTAAGCTGCAAATGGAGATTTGCCCTCATGCCCAGGCATTTTGGCTTTTTATGGCTCTTGTCACAGCCTTACCGGCAAATGCAAAGCACGGTGCCCTGGAATTGAGCCATGCACGGTCTGCCTTGCCCGTGAGAGCACTGCAGCAGGAGTGCTGCTGCATGCAGCAACCTCCGTGCAGCACCCTGCAGCAGCGGTTCCCAGAGGCAGGCATGGAGTGCTGCAGCACTTCTGCAAAGACAGTGATTGATATAAAGCTTATAAAGCATTTAATAACTCAGTGTTAGGGTGCGACATCTTTACAGCAGGGTTACAAAAATAAATACGAGAACTTAACCCAAATTACTTCAAAAAATGGAAGAAAACAGAAAACTTGGTTTGCCTTGTTTGAAGAACTGGGAGAAGCCTGAGGGCCTGAGGGCCTGATTCTTCTCAGCTACTCAGGAGCGACTCTGCTGGAGCCAGTGGCGTTATGCTGATTTACAGGTCATGTACGCGAGACCAAAGAGGGCTTTTAATGTCAACGGCCACGTAACGCTGACAAGACTGGGTTAAATTAATCTCAGGGTGTAACTCTAGTGATTTAAAGGGAATTAAGCTCCGGACTAATTTGGCCGGGCGCGCGTGTGTGTGCGCCTGTGTGCGTGTGTGCGAGCGCCGGGGCGAAGGAGCGCTGACGTAAGCTTCCTGTGAGAAGCCTGTGTTCTGCGGCCAGGCTCCGCTGAGTAACCGAGACGGCAGTCAGGGCTGCGATTATTTGCACTGACCAGAGCTCGTCTGGCCTGGCTGCGCTGTCTCCGCACAGTTGGACTAGATCATGCTTGACACAGCTAGAGAGGGAGAAGCCGTGGCTCCAGCATGTCGGACCCACTCGGCAGGTTGATGAATGTTCTCGGCTTTAAGAGCTTGCCACCCAGGCCAGTTCAGCCCATCCACAATGAGTTACAGTTTCCCGGTCTCCCTCCCGGCACCTCCTCCCCCTTCCTTCTCCACCGCCTCTGCACGCTGCATAAACACTGCTGCTCTATCTTCAAAGCCCAGTCATCATGTCACCGTGTCAGCTCAGAGCAGACTGCGATCGCCCCGCTGCAAAGCGGGTCTCTCGCTGGTGGGGCCGCGGCGAGTAAACAGCATTAGACCGTCCTCTGTTTTTTTCCTCGGAGACATGTTCCTCTCTGGTTCGTAGGGACCGAGCTGAGTTTTAATTAGAGACGGGACAATGCAAATTCAGAGTTCGAAGCTTCGCTGGGGAATGTGACACATTCCCAATTTGTTTCTCTTCCCCGAGGTTACGTTCCACCTCCTCCTGAGAACTTTTCCACAGGGGAGTTGTCTGTCTGTGGGAAGTCTTAAGGAAGTGCACAATGCTGTCATCTCCTAGGGAAAATGTGCTTCAGTTCAGTAATGTTCCCACCAGCTTCTCTTTTCCTTTCCATGCATCTGTTTTCATTTTCTTCACGTTTATACTTTAAAGATGATGTTCTCCCCTCCACATCCCTTCCCTCCCCCCCAGGAAGATGAAATTCATCTGTGCCTTGAAACAGGGCAAGAAACAATAAATATTTATGGGTAGCAGGGGAAGGCTGAACTGTAAACCACCACTTATCCCTATGTCTCTTATGAAAGGAATTAGCATTGCAAAATTTACATTAGGAAAAAAAGAAGAAGAGAAGCAATTCTGTGATGTGAAAATGCTATGCCTCGTTCTCGCTTAAACTGGAGCAAACTACATCTTAACAGGGCAAAATCTGGAACATGGCCTTTTAACAGTAATGGCCAAATTGAAACAAATGGCCAAAACTAAACACTCAAAACCTCGCCGAATGCGAAAGTTCAAGTGATGAGGAAATATGCATGTTGCAGATCAGTTTTCTCCAGATTTATTTGAATGAATTCTTAGGGTGCTTTTTGAAACAGTTTTAAAATCTATTCAGAGATATTGCACAGATAAAGACACACAAAAATATAAAAATACCAATGTATGCAGCCAAGCACAAACAGCTTATATGCCTCTAACTCCAGAAGGGGCTGTAATAACAGAGTGTTCTGTATGGATTGCTAGAAGCCTAAGCAAAGATAAAACTCTAATAAAAGTACATTCTTTTATGTTCAATGTTAAAGGAAAAGCAATGTAAAATGAGGATTTATGTTTGTGGGGGCAGGCAGAGGAATACAGGCCCTTTAATAACCTGACATTGGAGAAAAGGAAGCAAGCCACAGTGAGGTTTCAGAAACTCTCTCTGGCAGCAGAAAGGGCCTCAGGGAACCTGGCTCTTTTGGAGCAGGGCTGAAGGACTTGGAGTTGGGTGAGGAGCACAGGGATGCTGCGCAGATTGCCTGCTTCCCAGTAAATCTTGGTAGAGCACCTAGGGCTGACGACCTCATTTTTTCATTATTCAACGTTCCCCAGAGTCCTCTCTAAGACAGTTTTGGAATACGCTTCTAGTGACCTTTATCCTCTGGCTTTTCTTCGAGTAAGGGTGATCCCTAAGAGCCTTCATGCTGAAATAAGGTTACTGTTGCTGTCAGTACAAGCAAGATCATGCTCTGAAATTGTCCATTCTGGTATTACTGTAGAGTTACAAAAGCTGATTTAAGTGGTCAGGAGTATGTAGCTGGTGTGAAGAGAGTAAAAAGGGCTTTGCCTTTTCCATATTGCTATCCCCAGTGTAGTGGTACCTAGCTCCTGGGGTCAGAACATTTTATATTCTAGTGAACTTGGGCCAGTGGTTCCTAACACATAATTATTACTGAGACGGAAACTTGAGTTTTCTGTGACGTAGGCTGAACAGTCTCTTTCTTAGCTGCTCCCCCAGAATGGATAGAATTGGAACAAATCTCTGTTACTCAATAACTTCTGCCCCTCTGTTTATTTGTCATTTGCATCCACATTAAGTTCTCTGAAAACCTTCTTACTACATTCCTGTTTTTTTCTTTTTAAAATGCATTTAGATATTATTTTCTGGCCTCCATGTAATGCCAATTGAACAGAAACAGACACTGGATAAGTCAAATTTCATTGTCTCTATGTAAGATCGATAATACACCATTTCCAGAGGAGAATGAGTTGTAAGGAATTGCTGGCAAAGGAGGGAGGGCAGCTATGTAAAAACATGACAATAACATGATCCTAAAAAGCATGGTGTGCCAAGGTTTCTTTCTTGCTTCACTTCCTTCCCAGAGACAGACTTGTCATTTGCTCAATAGGATTACTGAATTAGTAACTATCAATAAAACATACTCGCTCTTACATTGGGTCTCTGTAAATCTTTTAGAGGATGGAAGGGGAGAGGATGATTTTTTTTGTCTTTTGTCTTGACTCCAGCATTTCTATCCAGACTATTTCATGTGTACATTAGGCTTCTAGCAAGCCTTTATGAAGTGGAGATTCTGGAAATTCAATCCATGACAGGGAGCTGAAGCCTATGTTGATATAAATAAAAATCATAACTGGCAAGACAAACTCAGAGTACCTTTCCTACCAAAGAGCTTTTTAGAATATTGCAAAGGCTGTAATCAAGCTTTTATAAGTAAATGCTTGTTCTCAGCACTCTTAGAAAGTTTCTGGCTGACTACTGATACATTTACTTGCAATTTTCCTAAATTCAGGGCCAATAGATTTTGGATGACCTTCTCACATGCTTTTTTCTAGATGATGTTCATATGACATTTCAAGAGATTCAAAGTAGCTTAGGAAACAACATATTGGACCAGTGTCTGAGAAGATAAATTTTAGATGTGACAACTGTAAATCTAGCAGCACAGTGAGAAGAGAGTCTAACTAAAGAGGTGTTGCTATGGTCTATCAACCTCCATCTGCCTAGTGATGTTATTTAGAAGTATAAATGCCATGGGAGAGGCTTTGGGTGATATGCATCACTGATAAGCCATTATGTGATGTATCTTGAAGTTAAAATGACCTTACTGATCTCAGTCAATCCCCAGTATCAGCCTGTAAATGAAATGAGAAGTCGGCTTTGACGTTGTACCAAGATGGGGTTATTGCACTGTGCCTAGCGGCCTCCTGAAGCTTAGTGCTGTGACCCTGTCCTGCGTGTCTAAATAGGAGAGAGTGGAAAGAAGTCACAAAATGGAACAGCATTCATGTGCCACATGGAAATGCTACGCATAGTGTTTTCTTTGGGGTAGGATGACCTGGACAAATGGAGGGTAAGGAGTCACCAACTTTTCCTGGTGTCTGGGGCCATTTATCTGGATAATTTTTGGGCTGTCATTCCTGAGCCCAGGTTCTCCCAGACTTTGGAGGTTAGTTGTATTATAAAAATTCAGCTCTAACTATCTACAAATATTCTGATGCTACTTTTACAAGAGTAGAACAAAAAGAATAAAAGTCAATGAATGGACTCTCACTGGGTTGAAAAAGCTTAGAGATGTGAATCAAGACCTGACAGTCCTACCTGGAAGTATCCAAGTAGTCTTGAATTTTGGGATGTTTAGAAATTTCTTTCCAGGGTGTATTTGTGCAGATATGTTCATGTGATGCTGAATATGTTTAATAAAAATAATGAAATGGCAATTTTCCATTTATTTCTGATAAGTAATGTGTAACAGTTTTAGGCAACCAGGGTTTTTTGTATAATAATAAAAAATTTCTGTTACATAATTATGTTTTAGCAAATTAAAAAAGAAACTATAAAGAAAAGTTAGTTTGTTTTAGACATATTTTATAGATTTCAAAAAACCAGTAATCTCACTGAGCTAGTGATGGACATATTAGAAAACAAAATGGATTTAAACTTTCAAATATTTTTATCAAGATTATGGAGCGGTATGGGGATTAAGGGAAAACAAATGTATATTATTAATGTAAGGTATAAAATATAATAGCAGTTTATAGTTTAACAGATTGATGTAAGAGGAGTGGGGCCTGCTTATAATTAAATTCCTCTGCTTACATTTTGTGACATATTGAACTATGGGAGGAAAAGGTTTGGGGCAGTTTGATACTGAGAATAGAGAAGGTCCTGTGGAGTGACTTGTGCAAGGCGTTCAGCCCCCGCGAACAGGAGCCTTCCTGACATCTCCTCTCCCGGACTGGGAAAGGCTGGACTGGGGTAGTTCATACAATCCTCAAGTGCTGCCGTCAGCAGAACCTGGTTCCTCTGTAGGTGGAACATCTTCATCTGAGTCAGTGCTAGCGCCTCAATAGGGTAGGGAACACTGCTGATGCAAGTAGTATTTTTCAGAAAAGATATTAAAAAGCTCCTTCACAATTACCTGTCTTAAATATTCTGTAATCGTTTCTCTAGCAATAGAGTTAATTTAATTCAAGTACCCTAATCCCGATTCCCGGGATTGTTATAGTTGCCTAATTCCCTCTGGACTTGCAGGTTGTCTGTGGTATTTTCCATTCTTTCCTGCTCTAATTTGTTGGGTCATGTTGCTGCACACCATTACACATATTCTGTTATCCACTGCAAAGAGTTATATTTCATGAGTTGAGTCTTAATTAGAGCTTACCAAAATGCTTTTTCAGTCTTAGAAAGAAAAGTGCTAAGTCATTATTATAATAATATTTAATATTTAATTACATTCCAGTAATGTCTGTAATGTTTTGGGTATGTTCTAGGCAATCACCTCCTTGGGAATTAAATCCCTGTAGCTTTCAATGTGATTTAGATCCTAGGAAGGTTAATGGATCTAGGTGAAAGTCTCAGTCATTTCTACCATGCTACATGGTGATCCAGCTCACCCTATGTTTGTTAAGCCTCAGAATACCCTAGAGAAATAGGGAACTCCATGATATATATTAGATAAAAGGCTGAAATATAGGCACAAGTTACATGATTTGTTCAAATTTGTTCAGTAGTTCATTGGCAGAGGTGGAAGCAGAAACCAGGTGTTCCACTCTTGGTCTTACTGCATGTCTGCACAGGGAGCTGAAGTGTCATAGAGCGTTTGCAGAGGTCTTCAGCCTGGGATCGATGGATGACTTTTAAGGAATTCACCACAGATAACTAAAAAAAGCCCCGAGTGTGGGCACACAAATACAATAGGGAATGCATGCCTGACAATGATTAATGTTCACAAGGTTGAAAACCACTGGAAATAAATGAGTTGATAGACTAGCCAGCTTGGATTGGTAGCATTGTATTCATAGTGGCATGGAGCTTTATACAAGAAACTAGCTGTGGCAAAGCTATGCTATCCTGCTTCACTCCTTTGCCAGCAGGGGAGGCATAGCTCAGGTATCACTGCCAACCCTAGAATATGAAGAGCATGGTAAATATTAAGTAAAATTGTCACTGTGCCATGCTGGGGCTTTCAATAAAACAAGTTTTGAGAGCTGGTTTTATGGATAAACAAAAATTATTTTCAAGTGTTTTTGATAAGAAGCACAACGTGAAATCTGGGTGGAAGTTAGTCACATCCTCACCTGATAAGGAAGTTTTCTTCAGTAAATGAGTTGTGAAAGCCTGCTTGCAATTAGATGGAACAACTCCTGATTCTACGAATACATTTTCTGAGCTCTGATTTGTTGTTACCAGATCTGATCAACGCCCCTCTGAGCACAGCAGCCAGGTAGGGATTGGATCCAAAGCACATGCTGAGGGCTTTAAGCTCTGGATAGCATCAGGAGGACTGGACTGAGATATTTCTGAGAAAGGGCTCGATATCCAGATAGGAGAGGTCATAAAAGCTATATGAAGGGAAAAAAGCCAGAGGATTGAGCTGGCTTGAAAGTGAGTTTCCAAGGTCAGGGCATTTTATTTAAAAAGCAATTACAAAACTTGTTAGAAACGCTGAGGGACCTAGGAAAGGATTAAGCAATCTTGTCAGTTGTAAGAGCCCCCTTATGACAGCAAATCTATCCATAAGCTAATAAGGCCTGTGTGACTGTAATATCTGAGCAGGCTGAAGAGTGACTCTTCCCCTGCAAACAATGATAGGAAAAATATTGCTTGGCTTTGAAGAGAGGCCTATTGTGTTCAGTAAGATGCAAAGACATCTTGTTTAGATTCGAGAAGGAAGAGTCACAGGCTAGGATGCTGGTTGGGAGTCCAGGCAAAGAAACAGGGGGGGAGGAGGCTGAGGATGGGGAAATGGGCAAACCAGACACTGTTATGAGTAGACTGTGATCATGGTGAAAGGAGTAAAAAGAGGGTGGCAAGGGAGGAAAGGGCCTTAAAGATACTGATTACATTTTAAGGAATACATTCATGTGTGTGGGTATGCCATGCACATGCATTGGTGTGTGCTGTATTAAGCTTGAAATTGGTGTATTGCTGTTATAATTAGTCAAAGATAGGTATCTAAATCTCCTTACTGTTTTGAAAATCTCAGCTGCATATATATGCACCTTGTATGCTTATATGCATGATTAAATTTGTCTTTCCTTTGCTATGTACGTAGTTCTCCTGGGTAATAGGCCGTGATACTACCACAATTATTACTAAAACCTCCCATTTGCAGTTGCTCATCATTTTCCAAAATGTTATATTTGTTTTCAATTTTTCCACAATTGATCTTGGCTAGAAAGAGTATTTTAAAAATTTGCAAAGTACACCACAGAGCAGTATGTGTATTTTGATCTCTGCGTACATCTTTTCATTGATCTATGTGTTTGTATTTCTTTCTTCATAGGGACAGAGAGCAAAATGGAGACAAATAAATAAAAAGAAACATGACATAGCTAATATAAATGGCCAGGCCATTGCTTTAGTGTCAGAATGCAATTAGATCTGACCTGGGACTGGAATTCGCTTCTCAGCAGGCCTGCTTAATGATTAGTTTTATTGTTTCTCCATCACCCCTACCGGGGTTCATTTTTACTGGTAATGGAAAAAGACTGTTGCCCCTGGATAAAAAGCTGGTCATGAAAGACAAAGGGCTGATTGAGCACTGCGAGGCTTTTCAGCCCACATACCACCTCTTCTTTGGCTGTCCTGGCTGACAGCAGGAAAAACAGTGAAAGGGTCAAATCTTAAAGGGCCTTCAGGGTAAGTAACATCATGTTGCATACAGAAATTAGTAGGAGGGGCTTTTATTGCTTAGTGCAGTTCTGATCACTATTGTAAGACACATGGAGTGAGAATTTGTTGTAGCAAGATATTTCAGGTACCAGACATTGCTAGTATGGTTAGTATTTTTGAATCTGAGACGGTAAGCACAGTTAGCAATATAAGTGTGGTTGCAAACACCTGCTCACACTCCCAATCCCAGCATGCAGGCACAAGTATATTTCTAGCAACAGCTAGAAATTTCCCAACAGCTGCAACAGGTAAAGACTAGTTTAAATCCTTGGCAAAACTTGTGTGCCGGCTGCTACCTGTTCGGAAGTGTTTCCAAAGGGTTTTATTATAAGCCCTGGCATAAATAAGAAGAATACAAATAGTTCTTGTTTGTTTGCTTTAGTTCACTGGGTACGTGAAGCATGTAGTCTGATTCACGAAGTTGTAGGTTGAGTCTAAGGTAGAATTACAGACGTTGTGCTATCTGATATTATGAGATGTAACAGGTGTCTGTGAAGGCAGTTTCCCCATCTCAAAACAGTGCTTCGGGGAATTTAGGCTGCTCATAGAGGAAAGGCTGGTTGGTTTACACTGGTGATGATAGATGAACTTCCAGAGGATTGGAATTTGTGGTTTATTTAGCTGAGCATCTACAGGCTGAGGTGCATATTGAAACCACAGCAACTAAATACCTGAGTTTGCAAAAGCTTGACTGGAAGCTTCATGAGAACACTTTTTAAGGTGAGAGAGTCTTGCCAAAATGCAATGCCCTTTCCATTTCCCCCTCTGCCCTCCAGTTCAGTAGGACAGAAATAAAAATAAAATAAAGCTTTTTTTAAAATGTTGACATGATTTCAACAAAAGAACTTTAAGGCGAGACTACCCACCAGGGTAAATTAGCATACATTCAGGGACTTCAGTGCAGCTACACCAATCACACCCACTGTGGAACTGGTCTTAATGTTTAATATTGTAATAAATCACTTAATAATGAACATTAATTTTTTATAATTAAATCTGTAACAGAGCAAGTCAAGGAGGAATTAAAATTGCATAGTATACGTGTAAAGAAAATGTGGTCAGCTGTGAACCCAGAACTGTTCTCTCAAATGAACTGGAGATAACAATCACCTTTAAACTTGAATGAATTCTGAAATGAATTTGAAGTGTTGGACCTGAATTCCAAAAAAATCAGGGACACAACAGTGTCCACGACATGAGTATTCAACTGGGAGCTGGATTTTCAAAAAAAATTTGCTCTCGTGATGTATTCCAAATGTATAATTATGCCCCAAATGTTCCTAATTCGTACAGATAGTTGTTCAGCTTTTATAGGTTATTATCATTGGGTCGGTTATGGCCCAAACTATGTGTGCACTGGCACATCCGAGTCACTTAGTATCCTTACGCTGGGTGAAATTCACCTCTTCACTCTGCCAACAAGTTTCAGGTAATCAGATTTTGAGTGAAACAGCACAGAGCGTTGGCAGGACCTGGAATTCAGCATGAAGCCTTGCAGCAAGTTCTGGGCAGCTCTTCTGCAGTTTCTTCTGTGGGCTGCGGATGACACAGCCGCCACTGGTTCTCCATACAAGTCGTTGAAGCAAGTGGGTCCCTGGAAAGCAGGGAAGAGCATTGTGTCCTCTTTGCCTTCTTTGAGCCTTTTCTGTCAGGAGGCAGGTGCTGGGAGGAACTCTGAGCTGTTTCCTCCAGGTCGTTTGCCTGAGTGCCTTGGTGGTCAATTTTTGCTTTTGATTTGGAGATTGACCAGAAAGAAGAGAGACCATGCGTCCTTCTTGGGTGGTTGCGCAAGAGTTAGAGGTAAATGTGGTTGACATGGGGATTTGACAGGACATCTGTGGTGAGCCATGGCCAAAGAGATTTCTCTTGATGTTCTCTATCTCTTGTGAAGCCTACATGTCAGGGTTTTGGTATTGTCTATGAGCTGCCTGGCTTCAAAGCAGGTCAAGGTCGGCTGCAAGGTTCTTTCCCCAGTCCAGTGTTTTGCCTGACTTGCAGAGGCAAAGTCTTAGCTCCCAGTCACACATGTATATGCACACATAATGCCCTGAGGGAGTTCTTCACTGCTCTCCCTCTCCATCCAGCCTTTGCTATGCGTGTGAGTGTTGCTGGGTCCTCCTGGTCCTATTTAGCTATGTAGGCTCCCTCCTGGGAGAGGACATCCAAGTCTTTGAGAATACTTTAAGGAAATGAGGAAAATACCTACAGGCTCTGCTTGCGTAACCTAGTGCAGAGTCCTTGGGAATGGATAACCCTTCTTCATTCAGGCATAAAGGCACATGGGTCCTATGGAGGCAGGTATCGCTTCCTCTCTATTATGTGAGCTGCCTGGTATAGGTAGCATCAAGCTGTGAGCAGTGATATGGAAGGGAGTTGACCCTGAAGCAGAAGAAGAATATAGTGTTGAATGCAAGGATGCAGGCCGTCACAATAGAAGGAAAAAACTGTTGTTTCACAGATCTCTAGGCTGGTGAGTGCAGCTAGTCTTGGCCTTACACAAAAGGATGGTGACAGAGTGTATAAATGGTGCCTGTCTTCTCATTTGGCTGAATTACACACTAAAAACATTTCCAGCAAGGGGGGAAGATGTATTGTTAGTAATTATTATGTTAAGGAGTGAATCTAACTTGCTGATTTCACATCCATTTCCTCTAATAAAAGAGAGCAGAAAATTAAAGCTGAGGGTGGGGACACTTCTCAGGGAGCAGTGTAGATGGTAGGAACATTTCAGACTCATTTTGGCCAGACTTCAGCCAAGTTTGGGGGACTGCATTATCTCAGCTCCATTTTTTACTGGAGTGGCAGGCCCAGTATGCCCAGCAGGGATGCCACATTAGTTCACTATAGAGCACAGTGTCAAATGCAAGGATGGAGAACAGCGAGGTCTCTACAGAATGTTTTCTGAAAAGTGTGGCGGGAGCTGAAGCAGAACTGCAGAGGATGTTAGGAAATATTCAAATACAAGATCAAAGTGGGTGACCTTAATTTCCTACCTTCGTTAAATTAGTTGCTGCTCGGTCACTTAATCTTATGTTTTATGATTATTGATGGCTTGCCCTTTAGGTTCCCTTCTTCTGGTTCATGCACAGGCTGCGTTGTCAGAATTTCTGAGCCAGGTCTGATGAAAGTTATGTATAGCTCTGCATCTCTGAAGATCACATGAAGGTAACTTTGCCTGAGTGGCAACTTCCTCCACGGGGCTTGATGGCATTTCTGAGTTTATGGGCACACATGCTGGTTTTACGAGACCCTGCAAAAACCAGATGGGGTTGCTGGCTATTCAGAATGTCAGTCTCATGCTGGTCCACCATGTAAATCTCTTGTTGACGTACATGAGGACCATCATACTAATAAAACAGGGGATGCTAATAATGTGCCATTCCAGTGCCTTTTCATCAGGAAAAGAGTCAGTCAGAAAACAGTGCTTATGTGAAGGGCAGCTTATTGCTCAAGAACAGTTTGTCTGCCATGTTTTAATTGTTAATTAGTGCATTAGGTCTAATGAGCATAGCAATCTCCCTGCCAGATGGGAAACCGTAAGTCTGAGTGCACAAAAGAGTACGCTAAGTGTTGATTCAGAAGGGTGAATTGGAAAACCCTTTCACTGGATAGAGAGCTGTCTAGAGCTAGCCGGGAGGGAGCACTGAACTTCAGCTGGGAAGTGCCTGAAATCACACCCACTGCTGAGCCTCAGCAGGGTTTGTGGGGAGATTTCTCTGTCTAGTCATGATCCTCAGCCCAGGCACCCCTTTGAAGTGTGTAAGAGTGAACAGGGGTCACCTGCTCTTCCTCAGTGTAACTAAAGGGAAACCTTACAGGTTAGAGCACTTGCTGGGATGGAGGAGACGGGCTCTATCTTCTGCCTAGCCTGTATGGCAGGGGACGTGGGAGTCAAATCCTCTTCTTAGAAACCTGTAAAAAGATGAAAGACAGGGCTATCTGGAGTAGCTCCTCATGTGTGTCACTGCCAGGTGCTTGCAAGGCTTGCAAGGACTCTGAAATTCATTGAACTAGAGTGAGCAAAAAGGAGCGTGTTTTTGCCACTTGGTGCTTAGGGCACTCCCTTGGGAGGGAGGAATCCTGCTTCCAAGCCAATGTCTGTAAATTATTAACCCACTGCTGAATGAGAAGCACAAAGGTGTCATTGACACAAATTTCTCTTCCTGCTCCACTAAAACATGATGCCCGCAGCTGTTTTTTGTGAAGACTTCAGTTTATCAGTGTGTGCTGAGCTTGTCCGGGAAGCACCCACTAAACTGGTTTCCTTGAAGATCAACTCATATCATGGCAGTCCTGCACATTTGTTGAAACAAACGTCAGCAACCTGGTATGCTTCATGTGAATTAAGAAGGGCTCTTGTGACTCCGTCTCCAAGTTTAGGCAGGGCTTTTTGTCACCATTTTGGATTTAGGCGCTGCATACCCACCTACTGCAAGAATCCTTGTCCCTATGGATCCAGCACTCAGACTTATTTGTGCAGTTTATTGCTTAAACATGTTGCAGTTTAGGAATTCTTACTCCTGTAAGAGTTTTGTTGCTACTTGATCTTTTTAATAATATTATCTATATCTCATTATGAATCTTTTTGGCTTTTTTTGGCTGTTTCTATTTGACTGAAGGAATCAAACTGAAAGAATAAACACACATGCAGGGTATGGTGTATTTCCTAAAAAATTTCAGACTTACTCATACCTGTTTGAAAATGAGGCTGTGAAATGTGTGAATGTTTGAGTTTACCTACAAAACAGAAATGGTACAGAAACAGCTCTCTGAACTGTTACCTGAACTTCTAGCATCAGCTAAAATTAGCCATCAACTGTTTTAAAACCTGTATCTTGAATTTTAAGAAAAGTATGCTCCAAAAGTTTTGCATTGTATAGTTAGGGCTACATTTTCTCAGAAGTCAAAAGAGCTTACTGTTCTTATGTATAACGTGGCCATAACTCTGTAAGAAAATGGTCTTTTACTTTTTGCTGATATTGATAAGAACTTTTGTGTTCATATTCCTTTTATATACTTAGTAAAAAAAGAAAAAAACACCCACAAGGTTAAATGATTTGTGTACAGATATGTGGATAGGACATTCTTAGTGACACTAATTTTCCAAAAATCCAATGTATTGACTGACTTGTTTTATAGCAACTTAGACACTGCATGCTGATGGCTGTCAGGTGTTTTGCGCCTTTTATTCTCATTGGATACTTTGCTCATGATAAGCATTGCCTCTTTAAGTAGTCCTAATCAAATGAATTGCTCACTGTGTGGAAGGATAGTGGATTCTGGCCCTGTACTTGCTGAGACATGCTTGGAGAGGCTCTTATGATACTACTGGTGTCTGGCTCTGCCTGCTGTGGTAAATTTTTTCTCTGCCACAGGCTGGAAAAAATGGTTAGAGGTAAGACTGAGAGGGGGTTCCAGAGAGTCAGTGAGTCTGAGGCCTTATCTAAACAAAAAATTGTACCAATTTAGCATAACCTGTTTAGAGACAGAGGTTGCTGAAATAGTGCAACCGCGCCCCCCCCCCCCCCCCCATTTTTTCTAGAACAAAGTCTAGGGAGAAAAATTCTTCATACCAGTCCGATTTATACCCTTTCAATTGCCTTTATTCTCTCCTTTGCACTGTCAGCAGTATTTTTGTTGTAACTCATCTGTTGGGAAAATCCACCATATCCTTAGAAGATAAGATAGAAACTGGGTCTTCAGACCATTACTGCTTTTGCTTCTTCGTTTCTTACTTCCTACATTATTTCCTAACCCATCTAGTGACAGTCTGAATATTTAGCACAACTCTATCAGTGTGCACTTGGAAGGACTTGGTTGAATATTCTCTCTTGTCTAGAGAGACATTTCAAATATTTTCTGTTAATCTGTTATGCAGTGTAGCATTCTAAATGGGGAAAGGGAGAGACTTTGCAGCTGTAGAAGGATCCTACCAAACTCAAAACTTACCACATCAAATGGCCAGGTACCCTGTTTTCATGCAGAATTTTCCTCATGTTTAGATATCAGCTCATGACTGACAATAGGAAAAAGCTCATCATATATCACAGACGTTTTGTGGCAATATATTCCAATTAAGTCCAAAGAGATAGACGGAGGGACCCAAGTTTAAAAATATGTCTTAAAGTTCAGTTTTTTATTGCCAGAAGCATTCCTGGAACCTCCAGAAAGGCTTAGCAATATGTGCTAGTAGAGATGTGCCCAACAAACATCTTTTTTGCACACTTGCCTGTTAAAACCACATGACTTTCAGGTCTCAGAGTAGGTGTGGCTTCAAAACACAAGACTTGCAGCATCGAGCTGAAAGAATGATTTTTCCCCCCTTTGTAATAATAATGTCAGGGCTGTTATTACATTTGGCCAAGGGAGCAGATTGGAAGGGTTTCTCAGAAGGGAAGTGCTTCCAGATCCATGTCTCTCTCTTTCAAGAGCTCCATTCCCATGTACTTGCTGGAAACCTTTCAGGAAACCACATTCCCTTTCTCATCCCCATCCGGCAATGTGATCTTTCCCAGCCAGAATAGTTCTCAGACCGCCTCGGCAGCCGGGCCTGGGAAAGGAATGTGACAACGAGGGGCAAAAGTGGCGGGGTGTCCTGTCGGCTTCTGTGCTGCACTCGAGCTTTGAGAAATTCCCCCATTAAAGGGTTTGCTACATCCATAAGATATGCAGTCTCTAATTTTCCATCATGTGGTGGGGGAAGAATGTGATTTTAGTTGGGAATGGTCACGTGGCCAGATCATCAGTTTTGTGCGAGTCCGCCTGATGCTCTTGAGGTCATATTGTGGTGTGATGATTTATACTGGAGGAGAATCTGGTCCACTAGTATGCTCACTAAGTTGCCAATGATGGTCCTAAATAATAGCCGGTGCCTGAGAGTACCCACATGTGACTGAAAAACCAGTGTGCACTGTGCAGAGGAAATGCCATGACACTTTGTGCTACTGCAATTATCCAGGCCATCAACAATTCAGAAGGACAGTAGGTGAAGAAATCTGTATTTCTTTTTCCGCTGTTTGTATTACAAGTTTCAATAAATAAGATAAAGGGGGCAGGAAGAAGAGAGGGGATCAAGGAACTGTTAATGACTTAGAGGACAGAATTATATTAGACACAGAAATATAAACTTGTTATGCTATTGCTAAAAGCCCAGGAGATACATATTTCAATTTGCAGAGAAATATTTTGATCAGTGCTTTTTTCTGTCAGAGCAGCAGGCAATCTAGCTTGGAACCCAGCCAGCCCTTTTTATCCTCTCTTTAAACTAAACAATTAATTAAAAGAGAACACAGGACAGGATAATTTAGCCAGCTATGATAGTTTAGACAAAATGGGTTGTTGGGCAATGCCATTGCGACACAGAACAACCCCTCCTTAGCTTCTGTGCCACAAGAACAGTTAAGCTTTTCAAGTTGAATTTCTAGCCGCTGCTGTTAGGGTGATTGTGCTGTTTTCTTATTTTTCATTTTTGTGCTATTTTATTTGCTCATCAATTTTACTGTTTGGATTGTGTGGTGCATGGATGGTAAGAATTAGATAGTGATTCTCAGCACAACAGCTTCTCTTGAAGCAGACATTCACCCACCTTGAGACAACTGCTCTCTAAAATGGAGGCAAGAGAATATAAGGGGGAAATCTCATAGCCACTGTAGCCGAAGATAAGTCTCTCATTGACCTCAGTGGGCAGGAAGACTGGAAGAGGGATAGCTGTTCTTATCTCCATTTTGAAAGATTGAAAAGCTGAGGCTTGGAAAAATTAGGATAGGTAGGTGACCTTTGGAACCTATTTGAAAGCTGCAAGTGCATAGTAGCTCTAAAAATTATAATGCTTACATAGGCATCAGAAATAGTTTCAGAGGCCATGGTTTCAGTGAAGAAGCTTGGCTTTTTTTAACTTTTTTTTTGGCGTAAATGGTTTAGACTATGGATGCTATGGTTGAGTGGGCAAATGTTTGGAAACGGGATTTTATTCCTGCTCTTAATGTTCATTTAATGTGTCACTATGCAGAAGCTCTTAACCCCGTTAGGCTTACAACTCATCTATAAACTGGGAATAACAGTGTTTTGCCTACTTAAGTTTTGAAACCTGACTAAATAATGTTTGTAAGAAACTACGTGAGGCCAAAGTCATTCTGGGGCTAATCAGTTGCAGAGATGGAGCAAACACACAGGACTGTCTATAACTTGACACCATATACATTTCCTTTACAGAAGCGGTTCCCAACCTTCACTGGCCCATGGGAAGCCCCATGAGCAAGTAACGTGCTGCATATAACATATGCTTTACTCTTTTGAGTAGTCTTAATTTTAACTCTTCGATTTCTAGCAGCCACAAGCAACAGAGAGGATTTTAGCAGCAGAATGGAGGACTGCTACTTTACCTGGGTTTTAGAAACAAATGTTTTTCCACTTTGTGTGAATTCATGAAGTTGCTATGTAGAGGTTAGATTTTTTTTTTGTATTCTCCAGTGTGAATGAATTTGGACCAGGAAGTCTTTGGGGAAAAAAATGAGGGATTTCTTTTTGTGTCTGTGTGAAACATATTGTTGAAAATATCTCATGATTTTTCTGCTTAGAACAAAAAGAGTGTCATCACCTTCGCTTCTTTCCATTAACTCAACTTGTTTTCAGCTTCAGCTGTGCAGTATTTATTACCTTCTATTGTCATATATTACACAGCTGCATTATGACAAGTTAAAAAGAAAAAAACAACCCCCCTCCCCAAAACCAAACCCAGTCCAGAAGAGAAGCTAGTGGTAGGTGGGGAGCAGTGTAATGAGTAAAATGTCATTAAAAAGAAAGTGTTTGCTGAAGGATTGTAATGGCAAAGTTCCAGTTTAGTTAAAAGATTTCAAAGATTAAAATCAGAGGAAAAGTTTGAAATGTCTGAAGACTGCAGCTTCAGTAACATTTATTTCCCATTAACTTTCATGAAGCTAAATTGTGTAATTGGTTTGTATCAAGGCAACAAAGTCAAAAGGCTTAAAGTGAATTGAAGAGCAGGAATTTTCTGCCCCTGAATCACTGTGTTTAGCATAGTCCATCTGAAAGTTTGCTGAACTGTAAGATGTGAATCCTATAATCTGCACCTCTGCCATTCACACTCTGCCCTCAGGAAAGTCACTTAAGCTAAAATGTTCAGTATCTACCATTTCCCTCCATTTAAATTGCTTGAAATTAGCAACCATCTTGGATAGTGTTGGCCGTAATGGCTGTCCACCTCAGCCTTCTTTTTATGAAACCATCACAATAATAATGTGTAGCAGCCATTTTGGTAAAGTGATTTGACATCTTCTGGAAAAAGTGCACTGTGCAGGTAGTCAGCAGTAAGTGACTGCAGCCGTCAGCCGCACGGAGGCCACTGGGTCTGCTGCCAAGCAGTGTCAGCACTCCAGCAGCTGCTCCTCTCCCGGGCTCCAGCCAGGGGCACTCTGCTGCCCTAAGGAAGGGCACCTCCAGCTGGGGCCTTGCATGGGGGCCTTGGCTGTTTTTCCACTATGAGCGTTTTGGCAGCCTGAAATAGTCTAGGTCTCTGGACCAGAACCATACACCAAGGCAATGAAAAGTCCATGTCTTTTAGTGCTGCCCCATCCCATGTGTTCTCTCAAGGATGCAGAACCTCCTAGATCAGAAGCTAGTGCAAATCATGTGCAGCAGTGACCACAGGGAGGAAAGAATTGTCAAACAGTATTTGCCATGAAAATGAGTTCATATTCATCATTTTAAATGATCAAAATCCCCTTATAGGAACAAGCTGCAAAGTCAGTGTATGCCTCTTGGGAGTAGAGCAATGTGCCACCCATACAGCAGTGAGACATAAATAATCATGCAATAACAAGTAATCATGCATAAACAAGTAATGTTTTATATTAAACAGCCTGATATCACCCTTTTCAAGCTGAAGAGAAATAATCTGTAGAAAGCAGGAATGGTAGGCATCTGACGTAAAGTAAGACCCTGGCATTGTATCCCTTTTACATTAACTAACTAGCTGATTCAACCACTTCAGCAGAAACAGTGTTTAAATCACATTTGATTATGATTTGTAAAATTGCCTCTTGACTCAGTGTGTGCAGAGTCTGGATTACTGTGTGTTTGTTTCTAACATAAAGTGAATTAATTTTTTCTCCTTGTGATCATCCCTGATTCCCTGACTATTCCCTTAACAGTCTGCATATGAGCAAAGACATGTTCAGGTTTAAGTGTCAGCAGTTGCACATTGGATGGAGCAATGAAACAAGCCCAGCATTCCTTCACTTTAGAGGTGAGCCTCCAGATCTCTACTTCTCCTGTTCTCATTAAACAAAATCCCTGAAATTTGTGCTCTGTTACTGCCTTCGAGTATGAGGAAGTGGTGCAGTGGATGACGCACAAACTGGCCTCCAGGGGAGCTGAGTACTATTCCCAGCTCTGCCATTTGCTGGGTAATATCCTGCAACTCATTTAACATTTTTGTGTCTCAGTTTCTCCAACTGTGAAAATGAGGCTAATGGGCCAACATTTCTCACTGAAATCAATGATAGATTCCTGTTGAGTTCAGTGGGGCTTCAGTGCTTTGAGATCTGTGGAAGAGAATGCTAATTGCTGCTTTTAATACATTTTCCTCAGTTGTCATTTACTAGTTCTACCTTGCGTGGGCATGATTCAGATTTATTGTTAGCCTCCTCCGTTGTTGTTTTGAAACATAACCTTTTATACAGAAAATTTGGTTTATCAGCATTTTTATAATCCTCAGTTCTGCTCACTCCTTGTCTAGTGTTTTGTAAATATTTTTTTCCCTTAACTTGCTACAGTATAATGAAAACATACTTCTTTACTCCCATGTAATGTAATACAAATGCAAGGGACAAGACAGGATTATTCAAAAATTCTCAGCTTATGAAATAATATGTATTAGTTGACATGCCCCAGAGAGATACAACTGACCAGCTGCTCTGGGTGAAACAAATAAATAGAAAAATCCTTTATTAATGGTGTACTCTGCAGTAGATTGTATCTGGGGAATTCTATAGAAACGGACTCTTTCTCATCCCTTCCCTAAAAATGAAATGAGGATACTGACTTCTTACGGGTTTGGTAGGTACATATACAGTACATAAATACATAAGGAATGGTCATATTCAAGGAGGTTTTCAGCTTTGGTAACCACGAAATCTTACATTTTCTTTGGCTTCCTTTAGTTAGCTAAAGACTGCGGGTGAGACTTTCCAAATATAGACAACCAAAATTCTGACCAAATAATACACAAGTTCGCAGGAGTGGATTAAGGCAGGATTCATGGATCTGGGCCTTGGGCTTGGAGGGGGCCTGTATAACCACAATGTTTGGATTGAAATAT
Source organism: Dromaius novaehollandiae (assembly GCF_036370855.1). Taxonomy (NCBI): domain Eukaryota; kingdom Metazoa; phylum Chordata; class Aves; order Casuariiformes; family Dromaiidae; genus Dromaius; species Dromaius novaehollandiae. The sequence continues at coordinate 138,449,326 of NC_088099.1, read as the reverse complement.
CCGGCAGTTTGGGCTCTAGTAGAGGTGGGAGGTAGAGCTGACAGGCTATGGAGGCAGTTGAGTCATGGGAATTTTTAGTGTATGTTTGGATGGATTTGGTTAGTTTATTGTGCCTCTCTGGCTTGTTTGAGGCATACTGGTTGGCTTGACTCCAGGTCTTCTTTAGTCTTATTCTGGCTCAGCAGTGGGTCACTTTGTCCCACAAATTGTAAATGTGCACAGAATGCACCTACTCTTTTTCTGATGCAGGATGGAAAACAGGTTAACCAGTGCAAACAGATGGACTTTTACAAACTAATATAGACTCATTGAATAATTTAGGTTGGAAGGGACCTTTGGAGCTCCTCTGGTCCAATCATTTGCTCAAAGCCTTGCTAACTTTGAAGTTAGAGCATGTTGCTCAGGACCTTTCAAATCAGATTTTGAATATCTGTAGGAATGGAGATTCTAAAGCCTCTCTGGGCAGCCCATTTCGGTGTTTGGCCAGTCTCATTGTAATAAATTTTTCCTTTTATGTCGTTGGAATTTTCCTTGCTGCAATTTGCATCCATTGCTGCTCATCCTTTTGCTGTGTACATTCGAGAAGAGTCTGGTTCCATTTTCTCTATGGCCACCCATCAGGTAGGTGAAGACAGCAATGAGACCCTCCCCTTTAGACTTCCTTTTTCGGCTGAATAACCCAGCTTGCTCAGCTATCCTCGCTAGTCATGAGCTCCAGCCGTCTGTCCACCTTGGTGGCCCTGAGCTTGACTTGCTTCTGTTTGTCAGCGTCCCAGAGTTAGATACAATCCTCCAGATGCAGTCTCACAAGTGCTGAATAAAGGGGAATAATCACTTCCTTTGATTTGCTCGCTATGTTCTTAATAACGCAGCCCAGTATGAGGTTGGTAAAGGTGCGCTGCTGACTTACGTTCAATTTGTCTTCCAGGAGTCCCAGATCCTTTTCTGCAAGGTTGCTTTCTAATCCTTGGCCTCTGCACTGTCACAGATGCAGGACTTCATATTTGCCTTTGTTGAACATTATGAGTTCATGTATACCTTTATGCATAGATAATCCTTTTGAACACACAATATGTAATTGTAAATAGTTATCTGCTTGTATGTGTATCCACCAAATTTATAGACACATTTTGCTAGCTTTTTGTTGACAATGTTGCCCCACTGTTTCCAGGGAACACTAAGCCAGTAAAATTCCTAAACTTCACATATATGCAGGCAGTTCTATTCGGATACATTTAGAACACTTCTAAAGATAAACTTTTCCTTTAGGTAGGGCTCTGTTTTGTTTTTCACTTGCTCTCCTTGACTTTTCCCATTCTTAGATAAGGCAGTGAGAACTGCATGAGGTGTATCGGCATAATCAGTAACACTGACTTGTCTGGACCTCAGGAGATAAGTCTGCACTATATCAGAAGACGGCACCTAAGAATGCTTTTCAAAGAAAAAAAGTCCCCACTCCCTTTCCAAGGGAGCTTCCTTCTGTTGTCTTTCCTGGAGGTCAGATTGCTGGTTAGCCTCCTCCAGAGCTGAAGAAATTACTCAGAAGACCCCTTGAATTGCATTTCAATTATATAGCAGACTACACTGGCAAGCTATCCTGTGGCTTCCCAGAGGTGATGTGGTTTTGGAATCCCATCTGCAGGTAAAAAGGAAAACGCTCTTTCTGGCGGTCTGGGATGGACAATGTGCCTAAAGGCATATCTAATTGATTTAGAGAGAGTCGAATGCTCTCTGTAAATAGTGTTTGCACAGTATAAATCTCTCATAAATTAGGCATTCAGCGGAATGTATTAATCAGCAAGGAGTTACAGGGCAACATCAATCTTTAGTGGCCAATAGCTGCAAAAGAGAAAACATTCAGAATAATTGGATGTTTACAGGCCTGAATGTTCAAAAGTTTATTTCACAATTAACAATGCAAAATAAGATTTCTGATTTTCAAAAGTGTTGCTGGATGCTAACAATTTGAAAATCAGCTGAGGGGTCTAAATAAGATCTCTTGAGCTTAACCTGTTTTTAAAAATAGAGCTGCTACTGAGATAGAATGAGATGGGTTGGAAATACTCCAGGATTATTCAAATGCCAGACCCCAGTCTGGGTTTGGGCCTTGTGTAAATTTTGTTTGGTCTTTCCCAGGTCCATGAGATGTGATGTATCTAGCATTCTTGTGGGAGATCCTGTATTTCATAGCGTTTTATCATTCTTTCAGAGATCTGGAGTTCATCCACTATTTCCTGCAGAGAAAACCTTGGTAAAAATCATGCAGAGAATCCTAGTAAAAGGGACTGCATTTTGGTAAAAATTAATTTAGAAGTCTTATTCCAGTGAGTTAATAAAGACAATAGGTTATATCTTTATTGATTCTGGCTTATTTCCTATATACAATAAGACTTTTTGCTGTCTTCTTGATAATAAAACACTTACCAGAATCTTTTACTATTGTTATTGGAAGAAGCCCTAACAATGCATCACTGTTAATGTACGAATGAGAAGTTCTGTTATTGTAGGTGTCAGAAAATTGAAAGATATAAGAGAAAGTTAACCATTATTAAGTGTAATTAATATATATGAAAAAATCAAATGTTTGTTTTCCAGTTGCCTATCACATTTTTCATCTGTTCTCTGCAAAGATTTAAATCTTGCCCTTCCTCTGTGCAGTTTTGTCATAGTCCTATTCACAGGAAATAAGAGGAAGAGCTTTATGAGGGATATGTTACAAATAGACTGCATGTAGATGTTTGGATTAAATGGCAGGGCTCAAATCTGTTCTGGTATTAACTGAAGACTCTTCAGTGGGAGTGGAAGTGTGCAATTCAACTTCTTTGTGATTTGCTGCTTCGTCTTGCAGCATTGATTATTTGTGTACAAATTATTGTTATTTCTTCCTAGTGCTTCTCGTATCTTGATCTCAAAGCACCTTATCAAGCAACAATAAAATTCTTTATACTTTTTAGACTGATAATTGTAAATACAGTCTATGCCTAAGAAGTGATTTTGTGACATAGGCAAGAGCTGGGAGCAGAATTCGCTGGTGTGCTGAGCCAGGTCCCTTTATTTCCAGTCCAACACACCATCGATATGTTGCTTCCCAGCTTCCCAGAGAAAATGAGAATTTCATAAACATAAGGAATAAAAGCAAAACCCTCAACACCTTGTGAAAATAAGAATAAAGTGGAGAATTACAGCTTTGGCTCCTGATTGCAAAGAGACTATTCACAGGACTCATGAATGTGACAAGAACATAGAGGCACCAGTGGATTGTATTGTTCTGCTCAGATTTCCCTCAGCAACAGCAGGAACCCAAAATCCCAGCACAGAGAGGGCCTATTACTCACATAGTTCTGTAACAGCGAGCACAGAGGTTACTGCAATGTACACACAGCAAGGCCATAGATGCCTATCTGGGGCCACAGAGAGTCTTTTAAATTTTTCTTCCACCACTGAATCCAGCTAGAATCTTCTAGTGTGAAATTAGAGATGAGAGCCAAACTTCCTCTTCTCTAAACATTTCCCAGGATTGATGAGCTCAAACTCCGCATCAGGATCAACATCCAAGTTTTGCAAATGGCATCTGTCTTACTAATTAGCTGATCCAACCCCCGAGATCTCAAACTATGAATAGAAATATTCCATGACTTGAGTCTATGTCCAGTCCAGCTACATGATGCTTATTCTGTCTCTCACTGCTGACAGATTTTACTTTTCAGAAAAGTAAAAAAAAAATTGTCAGAAAAGCAGAGTGGTTGAAGTGATTTCATTTTGTCCTGAAAGCATGAATCCATCCATTCACAAAGCTTTCCTCTCTCTCGTGCCCTATCCTGCCTCCCCTTCCCCAGCCCACAGGTATAACAAAGCAACCTTGCAAGATGAGCCTTACAAATTCTATGAACACAGACTTGTAAATCTGGCACTTGAACAACCTCTATTATTTTTAACTGCTTTTGTGTAAGACAAGAGGCTAAGTAAAGAACAGGATGTTTTGAACATTGAACTCTTGTGCATTACCTAATACTGTTGCTACGGATTTCGTGTAATTTCTCTGCAGGTGTCAAAGGCACCATAGAGCCTGTTACTGAGACATTAGACAACATTTGGCATATATAAGCCTGGTGCATCTACTGATAGTTCTTTAATGAACTACCACGGAGAGGCCAAGTTTTCAGTTTGTGCTACAGACGATTTTAAACAAAATACAGCTATTCTTGCAGTCTTTTTAGATTTCATTTCCTTTTTAAATGACTATAGAAAGGATACTTATTACACTTTTGTTACTCTCCCCTTCTTTTTAGAAGATGGGTGAAGTAAGCAACCCATGTGTTCCCTGGAACATGGGGCTCATGCATCTTCCTTTTGCAGGATGGAGGAAGTGAGGAAGGGTAACTGCATCTCACTGCACTCGGCGGGATTGCTCTGCAGCCATGTGCTGAGCTGCTAGTCTTGTCTGAATCCCTCAGGGAGGTTCACTGATATAGAAAGCAATCCTTCCAAATAATGCAGGTGTCAGAGGTCTGTGTAAGAAAGAGCCTTGGCAGAATCGTGTGTGGAAATTTACACAACATCTGCCCGCACAATGGCTGGCCAGTGTAGTCCTTCCTTTTGTTTTCAGGTGCATGGAGATTTGCATAGAAGAAAAATCAAGAAAAGAAGTGGATCCAAGCTTCTGATGCACAGCTAAAAGGAAGCTGTATTTGGAAATGTGAAGCGTCATTTCTTCTACAGGCAATTTTTCTTTAATCTTACCTGGTATCTTGTTTTTTTTGAATTTTTGTCAGTGGAATTGTCCTTTCTGGTCATACTAATGATAAATCTGAGGTTAAATATATGCTTATGATGCACATGTAAACAAATTGATTTTACATTTTAAAAACATGGAAAAAACTAAAGTGGAAGCACATCGTGGTTGTGAGTTTGGAGCACTGAGAGGGGCTGCCTGCATTTTTAAATGAAAAGATCAGATTTTAGCTACCCCAAACGGAAGAGGGACTGGACTATTTGCTCTGCTATTCCTGTCTCTCTCGGCGATTCATTTTCAATGCCCTCTTCATGCTTCACTCATTTTGTGTCCTGGCTTCTAGATACATTCCTCCATGGTCACTTAGCATTGTCTGCTATCATCTTACCATCATACACGGTTCTTTACAGACAGCTATTATCAGCTTTATGCTCACTTATTCTCAAATTAGTGCCATTATTGTGGTGGATGAGCTAAGAACTGTGCTGTTCTTGCTGTCTGCTAAGTATCGGCTTTCCCTTGGACCACTGATTCAACATTGGGTGGGAAAAGTCACATTCCTAACTAAAGGGAGCTACTGTCTAATGAGACTTGTCTGTGTTGCCTTTCTGCATAGAAATGTTGGCTGTTGAAAACACCTGTTTGGTTACCCAGTTCGTATTTCTGTTGGTCTAAGGGAAGTTCCTGTTGTACATTTACCAATGCTTTGGCCAGCCTAATGTTAAATAATCAGTCTTTGAGGTTATTTTGATCCTTCTCTTGCCATCCTAATTTGATACACTTGTTTTATGTCCATTTTGTGCAGCTGTAAGTGATTGTACATGGCATAAAGCAATGGAGAGCATGCTGTTGGGGTGGGGTGGTGGGTTAGCAGAGGCATGGGATTGAAACTGAAATGATATATTGAAATGAGAGAGAGTGTGCCTCCTTCTGGTGTACACATAAGAGCTAGTAATGTGACACTTTTTCTTCTTGCATGAACTTTTTCTTATTGCAGATGCTTGTTTGCTGGGGATTGGCTGTGATTTGCTGTTGCCCTGCATCTAAGGTAATGATCTCAGACTTGTGCCTCCAAAGTTTGAAAGCTCGTTATAAAATTTAACCACAAGAATAATCACATTTACTTTAATTGTTTCATTATATGTGCTTACATATGTTTTTCTTAGTCATAATCTGAGTGCTTGCAGGATTGATTTACCCTGGAGGGAAGAGAGCTTACTATCCCCTCAGTGAGGTGCTCGGCAAAATCAAATCTCGTATACTACTACTTGTTGTATTGCCACGTCTTACGGCTTTATTTCAACTCTATTGATATTTGATTTTTTTTTAAAGCCTCCATTCCTTAAATCATGTGATACTGAAAGAATCAGCGTTCCTTTTAAAAAAGTAACTTTCGTACTCATACACTGAGTTGGGAAGGTTTAAAAGTATGAGTTAAAAGCCCACAAAGTAGGAAACAAGAAAGGACCCCACATATGTTCTTTGGAAAATCTTAAGACTATTTTCATGGAGCCTCATGATTTTTTGCAGCTTTGATTCATAATTTTTGAAAATTTAGAACAGCTGACAATATTTCTATCCATTTAAGGTGCTGCCACTTAACCCAGACCGTACGTTGCCAGAGGATAGCCTCTCTGGCAACAGAGAGTCTTTAAAATGCATAGCTCATCTTTTACAGTGCATAGCGCAATGGGGCCTGGAGCCTTTGTTGAGAATTTTAGGCACAACCACAATAAAAATAATAAATAAATGAGGCATCTCATTCTACCCTGAGATATCCATATAGAGCTGCTGTTAAAGTGCACATTTGCAAATAAAAGCAGCCTAAATTTAACTATGACTCATTTACACTAAATCTGACCCATTTTTGTTCTGTGTTTCAATTTAACACTTATTTACATTCTTAGACTTGGCACCGTTGGAGGAGAAGGGAGGGGGAGCAGACATTTCGGTCCTCAGAATTGCTATAAAAAATCAGTGATTAGGAAAACATAGCCATAGTCAGCTTGAAGCTGGGTAGCTCATTTGAACCTACTATAAAAGAAAAGATCCTTTTCTCATCCTATTAAAACTCAGTTAGCAACGGCTGTGTAGGCGGCAGGAGATCAGAAATGAATGTCCAACTTGGAGTTTGTACAACTGGGGTCAGGTCCAAAGCAAACTGCCTGATTAGCGAAACAATTTGTATTTTACAATGACAGCAAATAGGTAAATCTTACGCGAGTCAGGAAATCCTAGAGGATTTGGAGTCCGAGCACGGGCCGGTTTGCAGGTTGCGCTTTGATTAGAAGGCGTCGTTGCCTCTGCTTTTTCACACTTCTACTCCAGTGACATAAACAAGAAGGATTCAATTTGCTAAGGGTATTTCTCTCTCTCTTGTTTTTACAATCTACATGTAATGACTAATTGGCTGTGTTTTCCCAGCTATTTTATGTTTCTCTTGCTCTGGTTACAAGTCGTACTAAACCAGTACGTCCGCAGGGACCTATAGACAGCCAACATTTTCAAATGATATGCAGTATTCCCCTTTCTTTTTAAGTGTAAAACATTTACAAGTAAATTTACAAATGCATTAAGAACATTTCCCCGGTCGACTATTAGTGTTTGTTTCTTCCCCTTCTTCTTCTGGGAGCTAACACCTCGCAGCCCCTCACCTTTCGCACACTGCTCTCCCGTTATTTGTCCTCTTCCCTCCTGCTCCCCCCCCCCCCTTTTCCCTCCTCTCCCTCCTCCTCCTTCTTTTCCAGTTTAGCAGCACAAATTTCTGTTTGTGCCAGTGGGGCGGCCTGGCGAGACCACAATTGCTCTACCCCACAGATTGACGAGCCCTCAGATGCCGATTTACTGTACATGGCAGCCACGCTGGAGCCGAGGCACATCTGGAGTGGAGTAAGCTTACTCAGAAACAGGGGCCAGCTCCAGCCGGAGCCAGTGGAGCCGAGCGCGGCGCTGAAAGGCAGCCCTCCTGCCTCCCCCTTCCCTGGTCCCTGGGTAGATTTCCTAATGTAAACAGAGGCGAGGGGAGCGCACAGTAACTCTTTGCTGCGTGTTTGTCATTTAACGTTCTTTATCTGCTCGAGGTCAGCACAGAGCTTTAGAAAAACAGAAGCGCTGCTTTGCTTCTAAATAGCTGAAAGGCAGCGCTGCTAAAGGGGGAAAAAAAGAAAGGGGTTTTCATTTGTGTTTATTTGTTCCACTTTATGGTAATTTGGGGGATAATTTCATTATCTGCAGCCAAATTGAAAACAAGCTGTTGTCTATGCTAATGATACCAGTGTATTATTTTATGTACAGTAGGCGTGGAGCTCTTTAAACCACAAGTGGACTGAATTTCTGGTTACAGCTGCACTGCTTTAACTTTTTTTATAGTTGCAAAATGAGACTTTCCTTTTATTATCTGGAAACGAAAAAGATTATGGATGGCTGCTTTGCTTTACAAAATGGTGCATACCTTTTACGGCCTGGTGCCAACCTGCTGTCCAGTGACTGCATTTTAGCTACACTACTGCAAAGAAAAAACATGCTCATTTTGGGGCAGATAGGCTGATTTTATAATCAAATCCACGGGACCGCTGAATTCCAGTCTCTGTAAAGAAATAGGAGAGATTTTTGAACCATTTGCTGGCTGCCAGCAACTGCATGGGTACTCTGTAATTCTTTTCAGGTTTAATATGGCTTTTATTTCATTTTTTTTAATAGCGGAATGATAAAGGTTGTAGGTTAGTTGTTCAGATGACATTAAAATGATAAACATGCAATTAAAAAGGCATTACCCACTCAGTAGTCCTCCCAACCTAATGGATTTTGCAGTGAGAAGAAGAGAGAAAACAAATGTCAGAGAGACAGTAATGAGGACATTGCCACTGATAACATACTGATGCATGCTATGTTGACTTAGCTGTCATTAAAGACCACAGTAAAATTCTTGTTCAGATGAAAGCAATGATTTACTAGTATGTAGACTGTTGAACAATCCTGCTTGGTTAATTTATGAATACACCAGTATGTGTCAGCCCCCCAAAACGTTTTTGCGTCCAGGAATAGAAAATCGTTCACTGATCACTGTACCTTTTTCTAGGGTTGTAGCTTCATCGTCTCCTCTCAGTTCACAAGTCACACTCTATAATTCTGCCTTTCGGTGGATTAAATTGTGACCTTACATATGAGTAGGTGGCTCCCATTAATCTTGATGGGAGCCTGGCCTGTATATCACATAGGAAAATTTGGCCTGGGCAGCGAGTGAGGTTACTCCCAGTGTGGCTGGGCAGCAGTTTTTGTGTGATGATAGTGCAAGCTGCAACAGTACATCCCCGCCATGGAGCTCTTATGGTTGCTATTTTGTCTTCTGTGTTGATATGCAATAATACTTATTTAAGAGGAAGCAATATAGGTTGCATACTTCGGTATTAATTTTTTTTTTAATGGATGCTGTTTTGGCTGATCTTAATAATTTCCTATAATTACATTTTAGTGTCCTGGAGACTCAAATCCCAGTAGAAGAGGGCCAAAATTCCTCATGAACCACTTTGGCAAGGCAGGTGTAAGAATCCTTCTCATCTGGTGAAGCACTGGGCATTACTTCCCTAGGACTGTCTAAAACCACCAGAGATGCAGCTCAGTAAGAAGAGGACTGACTGTGTGGCATAGGTGTTTGGCAGCCCAGAAAGACTGAACGATGCTCCTCCAAGTTCTGCAATAACCTTTCTGTGCCTAAAACCAGACACAGGATCGTGGCTCCAGAAATACATCCAGGGATGGTACATGTTTTGTTGTAGGACTTTTGCAATCTAAGTGATTACCAGATAGATAAAATGGCTTGTTTTGGATGAGAAGATCATTTTAGAAAAAAAAACAACCTCATACTCCTGCACAGAAAAGCTGATGGAACCAGTCTCAAAAGTAAAGATGTTTGGCAAACTTCACAGAGGCCTTGGCAGCTCACTGAAATCTAAACTTTTCATGGGGACGGTTGGATTTCAACTAAGTTGTGCTGGAGCCCTGCAGGGCTCCAGAGGACTCCTGCCTGGCAGGCAGACCATTGCTCAACTCCCGGCCTGCTGGGGTAGAGGATTGATGGCCTGTCATTGCAGGATGGCCCACCAAGTAGACTACCTTTGAACTAGAGACCTCAGGGCTTCCAGGTTTCAAAACTGGGACAACAGTTATTTTGAAACTTTGTTGATATGTTTTGATATTCATTGGAAATATTTTGATTTCAATGAATTAGCAAATCCTGACCCCAGAAAATGTTCCATAGGAGTTTTTTGAACAGCTCTATTCCAGACTAAGTTTAATGACCCTGAAGGGGGAAAAAAAAAGGCTTCCTCCACAAACAAAATAGAAATAAAACAAAATCCATTGAATGACTCTGAAGCAGGGTGTCTCTGACCCTATTTATTGGACATCCCTGGTTGTAATCAGTCTGGTGTCCTTGGACCTCCAATAAACCAGTCTGGGTTCCGTCACACAGTTCTAACCTTAATTTTAAACATGATATCCTGATAGTAATTGTTTAACTTGTTATTTTTTTTCCTTTCCATTTAGTGCACATTTGAAATTGATTCAAGTCCTTGTTTTGCACTAATGCCAAAAGTGTCCATGATGTCTAGAAATGAAATCTTCTTGGTAGATGACTATGCATCCTGCTGGTTATGCTATTGTGATTATATTAATAGCACATTCTGCAACTTGATGTTGCAGGTGCAAAACTCTCCTTCAGCAGTACATAACTCTTTCATCTGCCATTTCTTGCCAGTAGATTTCCTGCCCATATGAACATTTCTTGTGAAATTTCTGGAGAATAGCTGCTGGGGTTTTGCCAGTTGTAAAACAAACAAACAAACAGACAAACAACCCCCTTCCAAAGCTCAACAACCTCCCCCCTCCCCAATCCTCCCTCTTAGAAACCTCTGCTCTTCATAGTAGATATTCTACATGTAATAAAAAAAGACTGGTCATGAAGAAATAAACATTGTGGATTAATGTAGCAAAGGTAAAATTAAAAAATTACTGCAGTTGCATGGTGCCAATAAAGTTGCCAGAGCCTGCCTGTGTATCGATGTGTTCCTTTGGCTCACGTGGGTTCCTCACTTTAAATATATGTCTATGCCTACCCTTGCTCAGTGAATTGAAAAGAGAATTGGCCATGGCAAGTAATAATTGATTTTTAAAGAGGGCTCAACACAGTGTTTTTATTTAAGCATACAACTTTGGGACCTGCACACATGCTGAAGCAGCAGCACTATTCCATTATTCCAGTGGGCATCATTTATGTATTGTGACCATCATCCAGAAATGAAGGCAGGAAAGCACTTTGGCAATGGGAGGAGACTTAAACTTTTGAAAAGCCTAGCAGTAGGTGTTACTCTGCAAAAATATGTATGCGTGGGAAAGGGGCAGTTAAACTAAGCCAACTATTAATACTATACTTTAAATGCTAATATATATTTAATATAATAGATATCTAAATAAACTGAGAAATCTGCCTAAAAATAAAAAAGAAATTTCCAGTTTCGATTGTGTCATTTCCTTTCAATGTGATTATTTACAGTATATCTGTTCTATGTTTTGTGCAAACTATGTCACTGACATTTGAATGGTATTTCAGTGAAAGATTATGGCATTTGCAAAACAGTTAAAACACCAGTGTTTGTAATATTTTTGACCCCAGGATAAACTGTTGTACTTTGAAAAATTATTCTATTGTATCTCTTTTGCCTATTTTCAGTGTTTTGTTTTGTTTAATCAGTAGCGGATTCATTGAACTGGAGCCTGCCTTATGTTTATTGGCGTTTCTCAGAAGAATAAGAACACTTGTCAATTATATATTTCTCCAACAAAAATATATACTCAATATATAAATGTTCAGTTTATAATTCCACCCCAAATATACATGTATCCTAAAAATAAACCACAATAAATGTTAGACTAAGCGAAAATGAAGAATGGCAAAAGAAGGAAGTAAAGAAAAAAGGAAAGAAATGTGAAAAGGAAACCACAAGAATAAAAATGCAGGCATTAAGTAATACAGTATATGTGAAAAAAGAGCTTAAAGATGCAGTTAGGAGAGAGAAAAGATATTACCCACAAATTTGTTGCAAAATCAGGATTTATTATTGCTAGACAGGTGAAATTATGATCGCAGTCATTACAGTCAAGTCAGGTGTACTGAAACACAGCAAATAAAAAACAAAGGGCTTTTAAAAGCCCAAGATTAAAGAAAGATTCCAGTGTATTTCAAAAATCATTGCTTTAGCCCCTAATGATGAATAATTGCATCTGATCAGACTTTATAAAGACTTTATAGTCTCCATAAAAATTAAATAGTGTTATAGACATAAGACTTGCAATTTTCTAAAGAAAGATCCTCTTCTCTCAGATTTTTCTGAAGGAAAACTTCTGACTTGGAAGTTCTGTTTTGTGAAAGAGAATCTAATCAGTTTAGGATCAGGTTGATATTTTGAAACTCTATAAATTTAAGAAGCATTTTGGCTGGGGCTCCAAGCTGGACCCACCTCTAATTCTGTTCTCCACAAACTAAGGAAATGTAGTGCACCGCTCATGCAGAGCATGACTGAAATGCACCAGTCTAAATTATTCCTGTACATGTCCTGAATTTGGGCAAGCTTGATGCTCTGTAATAGAATCAACACAACCACAGGATGCAGTTGGATTCATAGGCAAGCATGTACAGCTCTTGTTAATCACAATGGATTGTACAAGTGTAACAAAGGGCAGAACTGTACTTGCTATTTTTCATTAATTTTATTAAAGTAAAGCCCAGTTGTGGAACGAATGTGTTCTTCATTAGTAATAGCACTACCATATTATTTTTCCAACAAAACTTGCAAAATATTACATTACTTTTTGGTCCAGTGAACTACTGAACTGCCACTTCCTAACAGAAAAGAGCTGTAATTGAATTGCTAGTAAAAGGGGCAGGAAATTAGATAAAAGGGTAACACTAGTTTTACATGACCAAAAGAAAAGGTGTTAGTTTTAAATATATAGCCTTTCAATATAGTTTTCAACTCTTCAAAAGTCCCTGACTTTCATTATTGAAATTCTGCACTAAATTAACTGACAGTGCTGCTCCACCCTTATGTATTGCAAGTGGCTTGGGGCATGTGATCAAAAAATAGGGTAAAAATTCTTATATCCTGGTAGGCATCATGGTATTTTTGGAAAATACAAATATTTGGACTTGCATGATTATAGCATGATTATTGGGTAGACAAAGATATCTTTTGTGATTATTATGTACTAAGACACTCTTCAGCAGAAGGTAGCATTGTAAGCAGATAAATATCTTGCTCATGGTGCCTGAAACTCTGGTAGGAACAGCTTTTTAAATCTGTATAACCAACATAGTGAATAGAAGAACCCTTTGAACCTTCACTTCTGGTAGTGAGGAGGAGTTGTAAAAGCATGAGAACATGCCAAGGCAGTGGGTGGGAATCATCCCAACTGATGGTAGCCACCTGTGTCAAGAGTGTCCCTATTTTAAGTTTCCTTTACAATCAGTGATGCAAGAGAGATCTCCAGAAGGTGATTTGTATTTTTGGCTCTTTGAATTGTCAGCTGCTGTAGTCTCTCTCTTTTTCTCCATTGATTATAAAGGGCATTTAGGGTTTCTGCATTCCTTAGGTAGCTGCATAGTCAAGTGGGATGATGCTGAGACTTCCAGTGTTCAGTAGGACATGGAATGGCGGAGCTAAATAACAAATATAACAAATCCATTTCTTAGTCTACTCTAGGAAATGCTAAATTAAACTTCACCAGTTAACACCAAGTTAAACCCCACCGCTAGAAGGGGAGGAGAAAGAGGAAAGAGAATGTACCTTGGGTGAAGAAATAAAACATTTTCTCATATGCTTACTCAATAGTATTGTGCTTCAGGCTCAGGATGTTGCTTCATTGTCAAATGGCTGATCTTTCCTTGTCATGCTTTCCTATTGTTCTCAATTCCTTAAATAATCTTGGCTTTCAGCTGCATTTTTCATCCATTTAATTCATTTTCAAAAACCCTGAAAAATAGAGATTAGTTTAGCAGATCAGGAATGAATTAGAAAAAAATGTTACATAATGGACCTATTTAAATTACACAGCGGCAACTTACTTTTACATAGTAATAAAGATACAGTTAATAGCTTCCATTTGATTTAGCTGCTAAATTCTGATTATGTTTCTGCTGCTTTATTTCAGAGATCGACCCCAGTGCAGTAACTACGTTGTTCTTTGCTCACTAATCGCTATTACTTGGTCTCCTTTGAACTGTTGTGAAGTGTTAGAACATCAGCAATCCTATGGCAAGCAGATGAACGTGTTGATCCATGAGATCTTTTAGTCTCTATGATTTAGACAAACCTTTACTATTTTAATGGCTTACAGACATTAGTGGCTTATCTTGGGTCTTCACTGTGCAGTCCATATCACAGCAACTCTTAGGTAGAACTCCACTGATGTTATTTTATTCTGTACAAATAGTGCACGAATATCATAGTGCTAGTTATTATACAGTCAGCATTTGTCAATTGTTTCCAGACCAGTATATCTGAAGTTAAAACAGGAAATAAATACAGGATTACATGTTAACACCTCAGGTACCTTTTGAGAAATATATATATATATATATATATATATTATTTGCATTCATGCCATATATGTCCTTAAAAGATTATATGCTGCCAGAATGTTGCAACAAAACTTCTCCTTGAGCTGGAATCTGATATCATTACAGTTGTGGCAGTAGGACATATGCTATTGGTTATAGACATACTACAGAATTAAGCCAAACAGCAGTCCAGTACAGCAATTATATTAAGACAAATGGAAATGCCGGGGCCAATTATGCTAGCATCTTAATATTTATATAAGGGTTACAATAACCCTTATAAGCACCACTTTTTTTCTTTTTTGCGCATATTTTTAACAAACAGTCTTGCAGTTAATATCCAGTTAAGAATACAGGTAAAATCTCTCAGCCACTTCTATTTGCCTGGACCTCATAGTTATTAAATTGCTGTGGAGCAAAAGCTTTATCTAAATTTCACCAGTTAGGTTCCTGGTAATCCACAGTTCACCTTTTTTAGTGAGTGTACTTGCTATATCTAATATTCAGTGGTGATAATTATAACATACCTTTCTGCATCTCATCAGTCTGCCTTTTACTTTTTTGGAGCAGCTTCTGCCATTACATTACTCTTTGTCCAGGGTTTTCAGACTCTGACTGGCACAAGTCCAGAAATCCAATAGTTTAATGCCCAGAGTAGTAATCCATGGTTTATAGTAATTGCCATTGGACATCGTCAAGTGAAGCTAACGTTCTCATCAATCTAGTTATGTGTATGTCTATGCGAATTTGTAAGGTGCTTCCTGAAACTTCTTGCTGAACTGCGCAAAGGCCTTGCAATGGTCCTGTTTACAGGACTATATTTTACTCTCTCTGAACACTCATTACAGTAAACCGAACTACTCCAGTGTTTGTATGTAAACTGTGTAACTGCACAAACATGAGTTCCAATTTAGTTTAAAAATTCAAGGGAGCATTTATGAACAATATTTGCATGTTATCCCATCTTTAGTCAAAGTGCTGCCTATAGCATTGCTTTTGAGCAGTAGTTTAGACTAACATAATAAATGATCCACTGTCATTGAATTTGAGTTGTCACCATGGACAGTTTACTTGGTTTTCTCAGCATTTAGAAATGGTATTTCTCACCTCCTCCACACAAGTCTTTTCACCATCCTGCCAACTTCTTGAGGGGAAAAATAACTTCATTCTGGTTTGAGGTGTTCCAAAAGTTATGTGAGGAGAAGCTGAGTTGGTTTTTTTGGAGAAACATTAGTTCAAGTATGCACCTCACTTCTAAATAAGCTACATCTTAGGAAGCATTTATGTAATCTCTCTACAGCAAGAATGTTCAGAGACATTCACATTTTAGAAGGCTGTTGCACCACTAGGTCTCTACAGTGACATCTGTGTGTAGCACTTAGCCTTTGCAAAGGTCCAAGAAGCCCTTGCCATGCTTGGAATGGGATTTATTTTAGCATCTGATAATTATGTGTCTAACTATCTTAGTTTTCTGAAGTCACTCTACAGTCAGCATTGTGCAAGTGTCTCCCAAGATGCCTGTGGAGATGTCCATGTCTGCTGATTATGGAAGAAGCACCTCTAATCTAGGGATCTTACACTCAGTACTTAACTTTAAGACTTATGAAATCACGTGAGATTCATCCTTCCACTCACATTCATATATGAAGCTTCTTAAATGTTAATTCCTAGAACTTGACCTTTCAGGCTTGACTTGATAACTGACCAAGTGACTGAGGCCAGACTTGCTGACATTTCCCGCTGTGCTGCCTGGATATGGAAAGGCTCAAGGACCAGAACATCTACTAACTGGGCTGTGTTCATATGGACATCAACATCGCAAATTGGCATCATGCAAACAAGCTCTTCCCCTTAAAAGAAACACTTATGCTACTAATTCTCTTAGGTCTGATATTCGTTAGCTTTGCACCTATTGACAACTGTTCTTTGCTGGTCTAACTATTGAAAGTGCAAATATCATCTGCCTCCATAACCTTCACTCCGCAGAGAGGTCCACACATTACTCTAGATATCGCAGTCATGCCGAGTTGGTAAAAAAGGAACCACATATCTCTAGTTCAGTATCAGACTAATACCTTCACTCCAAAAACTTAGTTCAGTGCACAGTAAACTCTGAAATTTACTTGTCCTGGATTTGATACATCAGAGGTGGATAACTCAGTTTAGGAAAAACACAGATAATGCAAAACATGTATGCACTGAGCACTGGACTGAATTCCCATTTGAAAAACTTGGTACAGAAATTTCTGCAGAAAACAGGAACAGCAACAGGCAAGGCATGGCCTAGTGCTTTTTGAGTTACACAAACCAAAGCACTTGGCTGAAGGCAGTAGTGTTAGTGGCATGTGAAGAAAGATGCGTCTGTAGTCCCAATAATTCTCCACGAATAATTTGGAAACTTTGTGCAGCTGGTCAGACCCAAAGTCTGTCTAGGCTAACATCTTGTCTTTTACACTTCCTATTCTTTTTCCATGTTATTCTACTCACATTTCAATTACATCCAGAATTCCCAGTCACATCAAGACTCTACTGCTTAAGCATATGGTAAAAGGCATTCTCCGCCCCAAAGAATTTACAGTTTGAAACTGGGAGAATCTCCAAACTTTTGGAGCTTACCCTATTGCCATAAAATGATATATCTTAAAAGTTCAGTCTGGCGAAATATCCTAAGCATCTACTTAAGAGGTGCTGAGTGACCTCATTTAAACCAATCCTTAGGATTAGGCACAATGTTTGCTTAAAGTATTTTGAGATCCTGAGATATAAGAAGCTTTAGAAGTGCAAAGATTTTTTTAACTGGCTTAATATGTTTTTGTGTTTATTTGTAGATGTAGAACTTACACAGTATAAAATTTGACAGCTAAGACTAGTCATGAAATTTCTCCAGGAAAATAAAAACCTGTTAACAATTTGCTGACATTCATGAAAATGCCTAAATGCTTCCAAATCTACTTCCAGGTATTCATATGCAAGAATTTGAAGTCTTTTGCATTGCAAATATTACCAAATGTTTTTTAAGTGATGCTCACTTTTCACACACCATTTATGTAAGAGTCTTCCGAGTAGCAGCAAATTCTAGTCCTATTAAATTTCAGTTCACCTTCTCCCGGGTACTTGTGCCAAAAATGATTTTTTTTGAGGTATTTTATAGACAAATTCAAGAGTATATGTCAACCATTAAGGACCTGAATATAAAGTTACAAATAGGAAAATATGCTATTAATAATAACAAATCCTGTGTGCTTTACTCATGTGAGCAATTCAATCAGTTTACGAATCATTTTATTTGAAGAGAGAAGAATGTAAATGGCATTTTGCTAACTTTTGAATTTCTCTGTTCACATGCAAGAAGCGCAGCAAATGGAAAGAAAATAAACAATTCACTTGGAGTCTTGGGTTAATTACCAACGGTTGCTTTGGATAACATTCTATTTAGGGCAACCATTGACTTTTTAAGGAATAATTTTTTTAAGCCAGCAGCTTTTTATTTTGCAGTCCTAATGCTTCTCTATGGATTTATTTCTAGGATATTCTACCTAGTTTAAATTTAGCCATTGGAAGAGGGTAAGCACGAATGGGAAATGGAGAGAAATTTTACCCTTTTTTCTTTCTCTTGTGAATAGCAAGTTTGTCGAGTCTATTCTGGTGAGTCATGTCCAGCAGTTTTATTAATTTAGTCTTATTATTCATTAATTCACTTTGAGATTAGAATGGCATTTACGGTTTTGCTTCTTAAAGGTCCTGCTCTGCCTTAGCCTAAAGAGTGAAGACCTGGGCCAGGCAGGGAAATAGGAACATTGCAAGTTTGCAGTTAAGTAATTTCAAATGAATTTATCTGGAAGACTGACTGTTTCTCCTTATTTCCTCTCATTCATACACCTTTCATTCCCTTTTCCCCATCCTCTCCCTCTATCCTTCAGCTCCAAATCTTAAAGATTTCTGAAATTTGTTCAAACCCTGGAGATTCCCTGAAGAGAAGGAGCAGCCTTGGCTCCCTTGGCACCTGCTACAGTGCAGATCAAATGAGATCAAGCTCATGGATCCTAGGAGCCTCTCTGGGGACAGTGGAAACGGTACCAGAGAACCCAGAATGCCTCCTTCTCCTTCAGCTGAGGTGAGGCTTCTCCTGGGTCTGGTAAGTCTGTCTACTGAGGCTGAATCCACTGCAGTTTTGTGTCATTTATGGCCACCTTTAATCTGCTTCAAAACCCAATCTTTGGAGCAATGCAGTTGTGCCAAACAACTTCCCCAAATGCTCTGGGAAAAATGAGGAAATAAAAAGAAACGAATCTCTGCTACTGCCTTGCAGAACCTCTTTTCCCTGCTCCCATCATTCCTATAAACAACTTTCAATGAGAAGAGTGGGAATTTGGTGTGGAGAACAGGGAAGAAAACACGAGCTCGGAGGAGGTGAAAGAGACTGGGGAGCACAGGAGCCTGCGAGGAGGGGGAACGAAGTGGTGCCCCGGGGAAGAATAGCTCTGTCTGGAAAAAGCAGGAATGAGAGCTGCCGGTGACTGCAGAGGGGTTGTTGTTGCCCATGGACCTGGTGGCCCAGGCTGCCGGGTTAAAAATCAGAAGCACAGAGTTATACAGGGAGCATTGTTAAGTTCATCTTATCTTTTTCTCTATTTATGCAAGGTATCATGTTCATTCTGCATATTTCATCTCCAAAGGTCTCTTCCACGGGGTGGAAGGACGCCTTAATTAACAGCAGCAGCAAGGGATGGCAGTGAGGCAGCAGCATGCATGGCCTTTCCTGCCCTGCCATTTCTTCGGTCAAGGAAGTTACTTGCGCTTTCTTTCATCGTTCTTCCTCCTCTCTCCCTCCCCTACGTCCCAACTGCCAGCCCTGATGCAAGAGTTTGAAGGTCTGCTGGTGGTAGCTGTGTTGGCTGCAGGGAGGAGGGAATGGGGGAAAAAGCAGAGGGAGTAAAATAAGTGTCAAGGAATTCATTGTCTGTTCTCCACCTGTTGTTATTCTGGTCCCAATCAACCTGCTAGCCAGGCTGGAGCCAGTGGCCATCTGGAAACACTGCTCTGTTTATAAACTTGGCATGAAGCAGCACTCCTGGGCCCTGACCTCCCACACAAATCTGGAAACAATTAGAGCAAGATGATAGGCAGGCAGGCAGGGAGAGGAGAGAAAAAGAGCGCGTGAGAGAGGAGACGCAGAGAAGGAAAAACAGATAGATGGAGAGAAAGGGGAGGGTGGAGAAGGTGGCAAATGTTTCTGAGATGCAAATATTTGTGCACACCTTAAATGACCGCTGTCTCATTAATTATTGCCCTTGCCAAAACAGCTTCTTTTTCATGAAGGCTAGTGCTTGCCTCTTCACCTCCCCCAGCAGCACAGCTTTTTCAAATTATATTTTATGTTTTGTGCTGCTAAAAGTTTGCTTTTACTACTCCTAGGAAATTAAGCCGGGTCTGTTAGATCCACATGCTTAGACCCATGCATGTTCTGTATTTGGTGGTACTGAAAACTGGAGTCCAAATACTGCAGCTCCCGCCCAGCTTTGCTAGGAATAATGTCTCTCTCTGCTACTCACACACCCCAGCACACTGCTTTCCAGAAAGAGCGGCTCCCAGTTGCTGGTTCTCCGGAGTGTGGGAGTTATTTGGGTTCAATTCTCTCAAGCCTTCTCCCGCCCCACCCTACCCACCCACTCTTATTGCAACTCATCATCATCTTTCCTGGGAAGCCTGTGCTTTTCCTAGTCAAAGCAGACCTTCAGTCACCGGGTTACTCCCTGGCTCCTCTCTGGATTTTGGACCCGTGCCCAACCCTGCTCTTGCTGTGCAGGTAGGCAGCCTGCCCGTCACCAACCTGCTGCAGCAGAGCCTTGAGGGGAGCAAAGAAGAGCCACAGTTCAGCCCAACACAAAACTATGCATTTCCCTTTCCAGAGCATGGTGCAGGCAATCCTGTCTGCGCTTTGGGTGATTTTAACACAGCTAGTACAGATGCCAGTGTGTTACTTCATTTCTCACAATGTGTTCTTTCAGTGTGAGAGCTACAAGGGTGAGCCCTGGACGAGACAAGCCTGACATTCATTTCTGCTGGTCTGGCTGAAGGGAGGATCCCTTTTGGCTCACCTGACAAATTTGCCGCTTACACATCCTAAGAGTCCAAGCAGTGTGTTAAGATGCAATAAAATACGGCTTGTTCCTAGTCTGCTGAACTGCTAGTGGTGAAACTTTCTCTTAGTGTGCAACCAGAGAGACCCATGTACTGCACCAGGTTTGGCCCCAGACAACCACATTCATAACCGCCACTGGTGCAGCTGGACTCGAGCGGGTATAGCAAGAGCATGGGATAACCCACAGCAGTTCATTGCCTTTATTTTTTTTCATTCACCAGCCTTAGGACTGGACTACTGTGCCTTGCTTGTGAGGTGCATTAAAGGTCTGTCTGCTCTGTAATTTGGTCATAAAACTATAGCTCAAAATGCCCAAGGTCAATTTTTGCCCTGCCATAGACTCCGTGCAACCGTGAGGACTTCAATGGACTTGCCTCTGGTGTATATGTCAGGGCAGAATTTGGCCCGTCAGTTCTCACCAAAATGAGCGGAGTTGCTCAGCTAGGTTGTGCCGTCCACGATACAGGCATGGCCTGATAATGGACTGATAATGCTTATAATACCAGCAGTTATGAAGAAAAGGAACCAGCAGGTACCAGAAGAGGGTTGTTTGAATTTGGCGGCTCCTAACGAGCAATGTGTTAGGTAGAGGTAGTTGTGGTTTGGTGGAGGAAGGGTTCAGCCAGGTACAGAAGGCGCATAGGAGCCAATCTGTTTATATCATGCTGTATAACAGTGTCTGAGTTATGAGATCCAGCCCTTATTTGCTCTGAGATGGTGCGCTATTGCTCTTGGATACACACTTAGAGTATCTGTGGTCCTGTTCTTTGGGGTGCTGAAAAATCTTCTGAAAGGTGCTTAAAAGGCTTCTTCACGCAGTTCCTTTCAAAGGGAGTTCAGTGATTCAGAATCATTAATCTGGATGAAATGCTGCTCTCATAATTAGTGCTAATTGGCAGCTTTGTTTGCAGCCTCATCAGAGCCAGTAATTAGCTAAACAGAATGGGGAGACTATAATGTGCATCTCTTCTATAGATAAATAAAGGACCTTTGGGTCAATTACTGCTAAACCAGCACTTTTCAAAGCACTGTGTTCATGCACTGTCTCCTTCCCTTACCAGAAATTTGTGTTTCACAACAGCTGGTTACTTTTCTCAGATTTGCAGTAAGCATCAAGTTCTTATGTTAATGTCTGGTGCGGCTATTCCTATGCTGACCCACTCAGGAATGCATTTTGTTTTGACATGACTGTGGAAACTTAAAGGAATACAAAGTGCACAACATGTAGGCGTGTAAAAATAAATACAGGCAACCCACCAGACATGTGAATGGCAAGGAGGCTAGAAGTAATTCAACCATGGGGCTAAGAAACAAATGGTTTCTTTATGTGGCTCTGGTTGTTCGGTAGCTGTACTTCAGAGCAATGTAACGGGTTTTAATGTTCATAAAAATGTTTAATCTGGTAAACCAATTTTTAGACTCTTACATAGTCTTGTTGAAATTGGATTCATTTGAACTGTAATATAAAATATTATGTTTACTTAACCCTTGTAAACTGATCTCCTTTTTCTTTGTGAACTTGCTGGGCAGTTAAGGACCTACATTCCTTCCACAGTTAATAAAATTTTGTATTTTTCTCTGTATAAATAAATTTAATTACACTCAGGCTTGGCTAATCAACAGCAAACTTTTTTAACACTGTTTTTTTTTGGATAGCTTTTGGTTCAAAATAAATAAGTTTATGCATTAGAGCTTTATATTTTATTAAGGTTCCTAAAGTCTGCTTAGATTTTTTCTGTTGTAGCCCTGCAGATAGTGCAGCATGGATTGACTGAGGTCTGATGGTCCTAGTGATGCAAGCTTTAAATCATATCAGAGACTCTGCTTTTTATAAAAGGTGATAATCCATTTCTGTCCTCATTTTTGACTAAGTGTCCCAGTGGTGTGAATGGCAGTTCCACGTTCGAAGCTGCTCCTCTGTTGCTCTCTCTGCCCATTTCCTGAATTTTCATCTGTCTAGCGCCAGGCCCCCGGAGACATTTCATACAGGCATTTCTATGTTACTTGCAAATGTGCAAGAATAAACTACATTCCATATGGCCATTTAGGTAGTCTTTTTGCTACATGTACATTGCATTTCCCAAGGCACTGAGGATTTACAAAAATCCTTGAATGGTACAGTTGATGTTGATCAAAGAGTCCCAGATTCAAGAATTTATGAAGAAGGATTTTGAAGTTTTCTGCCTGAAATTCTGTAAGGGAGACAGTGGTTGAAACAGTGCTTATAAGTCCTAAAGTTTTTTCTGGAGGTAGCTGGCAGTTAGGAGTGAAATCTGTTTCCAGTCTTAAAATAAAACATAATTTGGTGTGCGCTTTTGTTAGTTGACTAAATGATGCATGCGTGGCACTTTGTTTGTTATGCATGGATTGTCTAGCTCCTGGGGACCATTTCACCTCACTCCCACTGTGAAATATTAAACTAAGTGCAAGATTTGAGTTTTAACTAAAAATGAATAGTGAAAGGACATACCATACTGTAACTTCAGCTTTCACCTCAAAACTGATTAATGACTAGAGAAAATAAATATAAAAGGTCAAACCTATCAATTTTTAAAAAGTAGCAATAACAGAACTACTATTTCTTAAGTTCAAGCTTCCTGCTACTTCGAGTCCAGCCTGCTATCTCTTACACTGAATGCTGTGTAAGGCTTATGATGACACTTTGCATAAAGCTGACTTTTACCAGGGCTCTATTTCAGTTATGAATCAGAAATCCTTTGTATAATCATAGATCTTAAGTGTATACATTCAATATTTTGGTCCTACTGTGAAGGCTACTGAGAGGCTGCGCAGATTTCTAGCAAGACAGCTACTAAAATGAGATAAGAAGGTCTGAGACCCTTTTGTGCATGTGTCTCTGTGTGCTATGGAAGCCGGATAGCTCACCTCAAACAAAGCAGCTATATTTGATTGTGCTTGGCGCTGCTTTTTTACCCAGTTTTATGAAACGACTGATTGAAGCACCAGGAGGCCAAGTGCCTTGCTCAAGGTCACAGATTGATTCAGTGGCTCTGACTCAATCCTAGATTTCAGCCTGGCTCCGACTTTCCGATAACAGCCTCTGTGAGCTTCAGGACTAAGAGCAATACAAATGACTGCATACACTGTAACCAGTACAAAGGCTTTTTTTTTGTTTGACGTTCTCTTTTAAAACAATATGTGGAGAGAGATTATGTGAAGAGATGTAAGCGTATAAGCAAAAGAAAACACTGTTTTCTTCACTGAACAGTGACGAGAACTTGCACAAACTGCATTCGTGCCTGGACTGGGAGTACACAGCTTGCATGCTTGAAAGGCTTTTCTGCAGAGTGCCTTGTAATCACTCTCCTCAGCATCCTGTTTAAGAGAAGCTATTAACTACTTGCAGTATTTTCCTTCTATTTTTTGGTAAGATAATATGAGGCAAAGGCCAAGAGCTAACGTCAGGATCTGTCCAAAGCACTTTTTTTTAAAAGAGGTCTGTTAGTCGATATTTTTGAAGTGGCAGAAAGGAAGCACTGGGGCAGCGTCCTTCCTGGCTCTGCACAGCTTCCTGCGCGCTTCCCTGCTGGAGTGTTAGTCAGAGCCCAGCAACAATTCATGCTCAGCCTCCCACGCCATCGTCTGCCTGGCTTTGATTTTCTGAACTTGTGCTATCAGCCAGCCAGTCTGGTCTCTGACTTCACCGTGAGTGTACAGGTGGCAGAGCAGGGAGCCAACCGCGCCGCAGAAACGCCGCCGTGATTCAGAGGCTGCGCATGATCTCTGCATGCGCCTCTCTGAATACACCTGCCTCATAATGCTGGAGGAGACATGGCTGCGTAAGGCACCCAGATTAAAGTCTACAGGGCTCTTGGATAAACCTGCTGTGGTTAAAAAAAAAAAAAAAAAAAAAAAAAAAAAAAAAAAATTGGAGGTGCCTGATTGCTGACTAAACTGTTTTCACACACACATTTCTCATATCCTCAGTGATGAACTCTCTCCAAACTTCTTCCCACCTGCTTGTTGCTTGGCTCCCTGGGCCAGGTACTGTTCCCATTGGCACAAGTGCAAATCCAGTTACCTGATGTAAATTAAAACCAGTTGGGCTACACAGACTTCACATCATTGCAGTCATTGTGGAGCCTCAATTTATGAATGGAGTGATGTCTAGCACTGTAATTTCCTACAAATGGTGAAGGAGACGCTGATTTTGCCTGTAGCAACTGCTGGGAAGAAAGAGAAGAGAAAAACCATCACAACAACATGAGGAGATAAAAAAGGCAGTGTACAGGGAAGAGTCAATCAAAAGACTCTGCTTGTCTTTGGCTAAGTGTTTGTTCCCTGAAAGAAACTAGGATTTGGAGGCTTTTTGGTTTTCATCCTTTTGTGGCTGTGCCTTTTATCACATTTCCCTTTTAAAAATATAACCAGCTTTTTTCGTCTCTCCTTTGTAGTTCTAGAGGTATAACTACTAATATCATCATCTTCATCAGACCCAAACTGAACCATAGTAACACAGTCCAGCCTTCGCCTGTTCTCTCTCTTTTTTTTAAGCCTTTGAGATAATTTTCTGTTAAAAATGTGCTATCTCCTCAGTGTCTCTGCTGCTGCTCTGACTGCTATTGTCATAGCAAGGAGAAACTTGCTTTTACCTCCCTAAATGACTTAATTCAGCTAGGCAGGGCTAACAGAGAGCCTTTCAAGAGTGCAGTAGGACAGAGGACAGAAAAGTTTGGGGGAGTTGTACCCTGGGGTAATAGAGCTAATCTTCTGCATGCTACGTTACTGCTGCTGTCACAGGGATCATACAGCTCTGCACCCCTGGGACAGCTTTCAGGGGAAATGTTCAGTGAGAAACCAGATACTGATGTGAGAGAGTTGAAATCCTATGAGGACAAAAGGATTCTGCTGTTATCGGAAACATGTGGGTCCTCGGACCAGCTGGGGTCAAAGAAACTACCTATGTTCTTCCTGCCACATTTTAGAGTAGATCAGGAAATATAAATTGAATTATTGAGCTCAGCAGCTTGGAGGAGATCAGAGCTTTTTGCACCTTCTCTGTTCCCTTATCCTTTGCTTCCCTTGCTGTTTGCAAGCCAAGCTCTATTTGTGCACTTCAGCATGAATGGTTTCATAGCAGAGTTTTGTCATTAATTCTTGTAGTTTTGTGAGAATTACCCATTTTGTGGCTGAAAACTGTTCAGAGAGGGGTGGATGGATGGATGTACTCAATGATTTTATATTATTAGCCTATTTGCTATGCAGTATTTTAACAAGATTTGTTGCTGTTTTTTTTAGCTCAGTTCCTTATTTTCTTGTTAGTTTTGATACAGCCAGAAAACTGCCCACATTGTTTATATACTAGGAATAGTTAGTTTTATATTTAGTGTACTTCTGATGCAGCTTAAAGGTTTGTATTTTTATAGTAGCTCTGATGTGTTCCCAAATAATTTAGCTGGGATTTTGATGAACAACAATTGTTGTAATAAAGACATGACTTTTATATATATATATAAAAAGTTTCTTCCAGCCTTCTCAGACAGTAGTAGACTGTAAGTAGTAGACAGTAATAGACAGTAGTAGTAGTAGACAGTAGACAGTAGTAGACAGTAAGACTTCGCTGGTACATCAGCTTACTTTTGTACTCAGCAGCTGCTAGTGTAAATAGCATTTACACTAAACAATGACATGGATATATCTCAATAAATTGAAGTGATCGTACATGCCAGTCTTCTTGGACTGGGCCTGAAGTTTCACATTATGTCCCCGAAATTTCTGCCAGGAGACCCGAGCCACTCCATTTCTACTTCATGCATGAAAACGCTTTCCTTTCTGCGAAATGTTTGAGACATATGGCTCTGTCAAGCTACATTCGCTGTTAGTTTAGAAGAAACCTGTGAACTTTGTGAAAACAATGAAGAGAAAAGTTGTGATGCATGGTATCTATTTTGCTGCTTTGTTCACAACTGTGTTACGTTCCTTTAGATGGTGGATGGTAACTGTCAAGAAATCAAAGCTGGCTTTCTTACATCATATATGTTCATTTTTCACTATTTCATGAGAAAAATCTTCAGTACCCCAAGGTACTGACAGCATATATAACTTGTAAAGTATACATTTGTCTTTCATATTACTATTTCATAATCCTAAAGCTGTTAACACAAGGTTTCTTGGAATTTTTATGAAAAACCATAGCTGCTCGACAGTATGTACATGACTGCTTTTAGCGCTGGTAAAGAATTTCCCTGTCTCCTAGTGAAGAAGAATGATAGAAAGATAAAAACTGGAAAAGAATTTGTCTTACTCCAGCGCTCTGACCCAGGGTTTATCCTCTTGATCATTTCTGACAAATGTCTAAGTACTTGAGCTGTTTGGTTCATCACGGTTGGACTTCCTGAGTTTTGTGCACTTGCATTGGTTTAGAGCGATTTCCCTGCTACCCTTTGGATTAAGGCACACTCTGGTTGTCAAGGCCCTGGGCAAGCCGAGGGCTTTTCTGAAGACTTCTTGCTGTTCCTAACTGTGGCTCAGGTACGTTGCCACTGCAGTGAGCCACCATCTACCTCTGCTGTCTTCAGCATCATGTTGATTAAAACTGCTTTGAGCAGTGTTTTAGTGGTAGGACCAGGTCGTTTGTGTCACGACACACAATAGTGTTGGTTCTTGGGTTAGCAGTGGTAAGAAGTTCACAGGACCATCACATAAGCACAGCACCTCCCTACAGCTTTTCAGAAACAGAAATGGGCATATGGGGCATTTTTCCCCCAATACTTTGATTTATAGGACACACCATTTTGTTTTTTGGTGTTTATCTGATTCTCCAGTAATTTAAGGGTGATTTTTTTTACAAAGAGTAACAGCTGTCATGCTAGAAAATCCAAATAATAAATCACGAAGCTATTTTTTTTGGTGGACTATTTCAGGCTAAGTGTTGCATTCCCTATGCACTAGAAAGAACATGTTTCCTGACCACTAAACACCTTTTCCGCTTCATGTAAGTTGACACTTTACTGGTGTTTGCAGCACTAGAAAAAGTGGAATCAACCAAAAGAGTCAGGTTTTGTGTTTTAAAGGGTCTGTAGGGCACAGATAATTTATGCATCATCATCATCAGGTTACATAGGAGTTTCGTTTCCCTTAGTGCAAACCGATTTCTTGAATGCTGAAATAAAATCCCCATTTCCAGCAATACCCACATCTTTCCATTTTACATGTTTTGCCTCAGGAGAGCCTTCTCTATGGAAAACTGATTGCAAGAGACACACATTTTACATGAGTTTTTTGCTGCCTTGTACTGATTTCATCCAAGGTCCTTTATCATTCATTCATTTGTGGACAGTTTGTTTGTTTATTTCTCAGGCCATAAAGACTAACATAGGTGATGTTCATCAGGAGGAATCTCAGATATTTAGAGCATTGTATTTCATGCCATTATTTCACTGTTTAAAACCAAAAGATGATAGTGCTGTTGTTGGAAGACTGCATTGGATTATTCCCTTTCTGCTATCTTTTTTGCTGTCCCTGGTGAGATTTGCCTTCCCCTGCTTCTTCCCAAGTCCAGAGTCTGAAGGTACAAAAGGGCTGGCGATGGGTTTTAATACTAAGTTAAATAGAAGTGGGAAGAGGGGAGAAGCAGCATTTCAGGAAAGATGAATTTCATCACCAAACCTGTATTTCTGAGTTCTTAAACTATTTGAGTGCTGGTAAGAGCTTGTTCCTTCACAATGCAGATTCTCCTTTGGCTTACTGCTGCAGTGAAATCATAATTCTGTGTTTCTGACATTACAGACTGTTGCCAGCATGGAAATGATTGTGATATCACAAATCCACAAGAGATGGGCAAACCACTTCAATAAAAATAGCAACTGCCATGAACCTCAGCCCAAATTCTGAACTCTTTCTCTCTCTCCCCCCCTTTTTTAAAGCTAACATGATTTCAGTAAGTACCTCCCTGAAATTAATCTTGTGGACTCTACGGTCTTGGCTGTCTTTGCTGATCCAGCTGCTGTCCTCAAATCTGACGGTTTCCAATGCTTCCCCTGGGTTGGAGGGAGTCAGTACGTTTTGGGGTATAGCTTTGACCTGCGGAATGCATGGGACTGGGAGACAGCAGCCAGCTGAGCCTGGGAGGAGACGTGCCAAAAATGAGACTCCCCTGATAAAAGAGAGCTTGGACAGGGGAGCTCTTGGAAGCCAGAGGAAAGGAGCCTTTTTAGGTAAGGGGGATAGGAAGATTTTGGCTATGTTGGGAAGAATAAACTCAGAATAGAAGAATGAGATTTCCATAAGCCCTGGAGCATCCATGCCACAGGAGGCACGTTGTATTAGACTGAAGCGTGGGTATGTAGGGTGAGGAAACAGTGAATTGCCTCATGATCTTGTGCACTTTATGCAAAGGGAAAAGAAATTTCCTTTGTACGTTGCACAGGTAATAGATCTCCTATGTTGCCCAGTGCTGGGAAGTTGCCCCAGAGTGTGTAGGAATGGGTGAGTGAATATGGTATGCCCTATTCCACGTGGGCTCCAGTCCACCTCGCAGGCTGAACGCTCCTGGGAAAGTGGACTTAACATGGTAAAGAATAGTGCAGCTCGGGTGTCCCTTCCACAGAGACCTTGAGAAATCCCGTGGGAGCTGTGTGCTTCTGCTCAGGTCATATGTTAGGCGCAAATAGGTGTGAGCTTGCTTTGCCTTGCTCCAGGCTGGTCAGGTAGAGCGGTAGGGACATGCCATACTCACCCTGGCACAGTACTGTGCTTACACGGCCACATGACTTCTGGGATGCAACTGGCCCATGTCTAGCTCTGTGAAGTAGGGATAGAGAAGCAAGGGTCTGTCTCACTGCAGAAACGTACCCTCATGGGTGAAATGCAGCCCCTGTTCTTACAGCTGTCTGTGAAAAAATGGGCTTGCAAGGGAACAACGGCTTGTTTTTGGATACAGCTACCTTGTGTAGCGAGCAGCTCCGAGGAGACTAAGGAAGAGAAGTATGAGAAAGGTGAATGAAATTTGCATTTAATGCTAATATACTGGTGAGCTTTCCAGAACATGGAAGTTTCTCTTTAAGCCATGTACATGCTGCAGAGCAGGCGTGTGGGAAAGGTTACAGTGAATTTGCCCTCACATAAGAATCACTTTAGAGCAAATAACAGTCCCAACATGAGAAAATGATTTCAGGCCATGAGAAGCTGAAACATTGTTCAAGGACTTGTCAGATCTGTTTTCTGCATTTCTGTCTTCATATGTTTAGCTTAGGTAATATTTGCATTTTTAGGCATTTGTTTTATCGGTCACGGTGTTCACTTTAATCAAACTATTGCACGCTGTAGGTGCCTAGCTGTGGTCTGTATTGCATGTAATTAGGGGGTAGCTGTACAGCGCTCTCCCAGCATAAAATAAGCTGGCCTTTAGAAACTATACTTCTTCATGACTCTGCCGTTTAACTGTATGCACACCAAGTGTGAAAATGAATCTGTTCCATATAAAAAATGATACATATACAATGCCATTGATCTCACATTTCAAAATATGCTTACAAGCAATACTGAATAAATCAACAGCAAGTACTTCTGAATGGTTTTGCTCTGACTAATGGGGACTTTGCTTGTTCCTGACAGCACAGATGAGGCTGCCAGGATGGTGGGAGAGGAAGGAGGCAGGACCCTAGGGCAGGTCCCATGGACCTGGCAAGAAAAGGGGCTTAACCCCCTTTTTTTTTGCCCTGGTGGCCTCCTGCTCAGCACCAGCACCCTTTTAGCTGCCCAGTGAAACTTTGCCTTGTCTCCTTTCATCTCTCTCTGACCCTTTGCAGCCATCACGGCTTGCAGAGGTGTTTCATGATGACCGAGGAGAGCAGCAAAGGGGGCAGTGAAGGAAGGTGTTGAGAGGGGGTGAGAGGGTGAATATTATGCTAGCTGCAGCGCCTCCGTCCCTTAGGGACTTTCCGGTCTACTTGCTGACAGCGCACCTGCTCAGCTCGCCTAGCTGGTGTAGGAAGAGGTCTCCACCTCCCCGGGCGCCCCGTCCTGCCCGGGTCCCTAAGGCAGAGCCGGCTCTGCAGTCACAGAGCATTGGGACTGCGGTTGAGTGAAAAGCTGGGAGTAATGGCTCTTTCCTTCTCCTCCCTCATTACGAGCTGCTGCCAAGCTCGTCCATGTGAAATGGTCATTGGATACAAGCAATTTTCAAAGAGCCTAGGCGGGTTCTCACAGCAAGATCTGATAAGGACTTGTTTCTGCATGTGGTTCCTGCATTATCATTCATCTATTTGCACTTTGTGAAAGGTGTCTTTCTCTTAAATAGATGTGTGTACACAGTGCACTCTCAAGGCTCTTTGAACACCGAGAAAGAGAATTTTCTTCTGACTGCAAAACTAAAGCCTGGCCTAGTTTTATCCACATATTCCTCCTTCTTCCTTTATGCCTTAATACCATAATGCTGGGTTCAGGTGCTCAGTGATGGTTTTTTCAAGGGGTGGAGCTAGTGCATTTTAGCAATCTTTATGGGTGTGAAATTCATGGATGCTAAGCTCTTGGGTATATCGTGAAGCAAATTGTATCTGCAGAGGAAGAGTTTAATATTCTAACCATAATTTAGCCGTTATGTCAGAACTTAGGCTGTTAGACTGTGATTCTGCCGGGGGTCATTGCAGACGTAGGTCATGGCTGGGTCAAATCTGAAGCTTCTCCCCACAGGCTGCTCTTTACCATATGCAAGTGCTATCTGAATAAACCAATGTGGATGTTATTTACGGTTGCACAAGCATGCCATTATTGCAGATGTATAATTTGGGGAAGCTAAAACTCAGGCACATGTTCCCCTCTGATGGCTCTCCTCTGAAGAAATACCTTGATCAGAGGGACAGTGAAACTGCTGAAATCGGTAACACCATTAGCCTCTTTGACCTGCTGAGAATCTGAGAGAGATCCTTCTGCCACCTTTCGGGCTCTACTGCCCTGAGCATTTACCTGGGTATGCTGTATACTTACACTAGCAGTGTCCCCTAGTCAGAATATTCTCCATAAGACAACATATACATTATATATGGAGGATGAAATTGAGCTTTAGGAATTATAACCCTACTGTATGTGTAGTACCTATTTTTTAACACAGCATTATGGTAGGGAAATGAGGGGTAAATCAGAATATACTGAGCTGACAGACTAGATCTGCCCTTGTAAAGCACTGATTTGTGTACTCACATATGATGTGTTGGTGACAGACACTTCCAGCTGTGGATGTGGAGCTCGGCTCTTCTGGGATGTCTGTATGACTACATCCCTCTCTTCTTTTCTAAAGGTGTGTAATTCATCTGAAAGTAGCTCAGCACACCATTACTTTATTCCTTATCTCTCTTTTGCTGTTTTATTTTGTACTAGACTAAGTAAAATTTGTACTAGATTTTGAAATCATATTTTTTTGCATATTTCTTTTGTTGGCATTGAGAGCTTGAGTGCACCAGCAAGATGACTGGATTGCTGAGTGGATTTGGCAGCTGAGTCTCTCCATAAATCCTGTTAGCAAAGACATTTCTCAGGGGTAGAGTGGGGGTACTTGGGAAATAAAAGGTAAAGAGAAGATTGAATAACTGCACAGCAGGCCAGCTCCCAGGGTCTGGCTGGTCTGCTTGTGATGCAGTCGGAGAGGGAGAGGGAAAACGCCTCTGAACCCTTCTAGCCCTAGGACTGCTTTGTGCTGGGCTGGTCCCTTATGCGAAGGCTGCTCTGACTTCTGCTGGTTACCAGTACGTTCAAGTGGCAAGGACGGTGGCCAGCAATATCGGGCATACTGATACTCCCTCATTCCTTGCACAAGTAATGCCTCCTGTGTGATGCTGAGGAATGCCATGTCACCCCCTCCAGCACATTGGCCTGATGCTTCTGTAGCATCGCTGACCAAATCTTCTTCAAACATGGCAGCAAAATCTGCTGGTAAAACAGCCATGCTGCAAAAATTCAGCACAGAAATGGCCACAGCTGGGCATTAGGGAGGCTGGGGATCAAAAAATATATTTCGAGGTCACTTTGATTCTGGCTGCAGATGTAATCAAATCAATTACCTCTCCAATAAATCCTGACTGAAAGTGGAGAAACATTCTTACGTTGTGAAAGAAGTCGGGTCTGGGACTCCCATAAATAAAAACCTATGGACTTCTCCTTCGCTATTGTGCACTCAAAACAAAAATGGATGTTATCCTGATAGCACATATCCACATTGCCTGAATAAACATTTAAGCTGCTTTTTTTTCTGACTCACCTTCTGTCTTTTTATTCTTTTTATGTCTTGTTCTTTCACATTCAGTAACGCAAATAGATACAAGTTCTGGACTAGACATTTTTTCTGCAGTGACACTCTACTTTGACAGTATATGAGCAACTTGTGTGCATTCAGGTGAATGGCCAAAAGATAAACTCCCCCCCCCCCCCCCCCCACTGAGAGGCTTATTTTAAGTTGCTAACACTAGATGGATTCCCAGGCAGATTTCAGTGGAACCCCTTCCACAGTTTGGATCAGTGATACTGTGATAAATATAAAAGTGGGTAAATTTACTGATGTGGTTTTCTGGGCTAGACTATGTGACTCTATATTACCCAAATGAGATGCACGTAGACTATATTTGTCCAAGTTTATCTTTTGTTACAAGTATCACTGGACCGGACTGTGATACTACTGAAGTATTATTCCATGAAGATTTGAATGCCGCTGTCTGAAGAATAAGTCACTATGGCATGACATGGATAAACTGGGCAAACTCAGCACAGAGTGAGACAAAATAAAAGGTGAACACAATTAATAGAGTCTAGCTCTAAATCACCTGTGGTTACAACCTCCATTTTGAGCCTTCCCTACCCTGTCTCTCCTTAACAAATGAGTCACTAGTGCCAGCAATATTATTCAAGAAGTTTTAGATATGGTATTATTTTACCTATTAATTGTATCTTTTGTATAAGATCAAATTAGACTTGTTCAGCCATACAGACCACCCACTGGTGGTCTGAAATATTTGTTAATATGAAAACATTTGTAGTACGGTTGAAAATGAATAGACTAGTGGGTTGAACAGTATATGGCAATGGTGTCCCTACCTTGGTCAGAGCAAGTGACTCTAACCTGATGGCCAAAGTCTAAGTCCTTGGGAATCCAAAAGTTGACCTCATAGCCCTGAACTGTGCGCTCCAGCATGGCAGGTTAAGGAGTTCTTGGGGTGGAAAGTAGATGTCAGCCTACTGGTCTTTGCACCTTTGTTCCTTGTTAGTAAATGTAATTGAGTCCCTCTGTAACTCTTTTTCTTTGGCCCTAAATAAAGTTTATAATATTGGTCAAATATGGCTAGACTCGTGTGAGTTACTTGGCATGGGATCACATGACATAGTGATTATTAATAAGATAGGCTGATTCAAAATTAATGTGTCATATGTGAAATGGATGAAAACTTTATTGAGTGATAGGACTCAAATATAAATTGAAATGGAAAATCATCACCGCATGACAATATTTCCACAGAGGTTCATTAACATCAATGGTTTCATCACTGGCTTGCAAAAAGCGCCTGTGAACTTGGTATTAATAATGACTCTACAAAAAAATGGGAATGATAAATTGTGAAGATAAATCATATATTTTCGTACAACTATATTTAAGGTCATACATCAAGAAAAATATGTCATTCTTGCAGAAAGAAACTGAGGTTGAGTGCTTTAGCTTGGGAGCAAGGAACTTGTAAAAGAAGTAGATTTTTTTTGTTGCCATGGGTTCTCATTGTAATGTTTGGCTACAAGAGATAAGACAAAGTATGTGACTAGTGGAATATTAGTGGGAACTGAGATGTTGTATTACCTCTGTGTGTGGTGGAGTAACACTGCTATGGGAATACAGCATCCGGCCCTATTATTCACAACTCAGGAAGGATATAGGTAAGTTGGACAGATTCAGATGAAAATAACATTACAGAACCGGTTTTATAATGAAGGAACTGAAGGACTTATATTTCCAAAGCAAAGGCTAAAAGGGTGATGTGAAATACCTAGAAAAGCAGCAAGAACTGTCAAGAGTGGACTCTTCAGTCCAGCAGAGAAAGGTATAGCAAGATCCAACACCTTGAAGTTAGAGTCAAACAGATGCAGATTAGAAATAAGGCATGCATTTTAACTGTGACTGTCTAGTATTAGGGATGACTTATATTTTTGCATTCCATATCAGTAGAATATTGATTTCAAAAATCACAATTGGCCATTTTTCTAAAGACATGTTTTAGTCAAACAGCTGCTAGTCCTGAAGCAGGAGTTTATACACAGAAAACTTATGGCTGGGATTATGGAACAGAGCAGACCCAAAGCAGTCCTTTCTGGCCTTACAATAGCATCTTTGCACCCTCTAGGTGTTTTCTGTCCTTGGAGATTAAGAATGAGTGAAAATACAAGTCAGTCTGAAGTATGCTGGAGATTTGTGGATTATTTAGTTATTGACAGTCTTTCAGATTTTACTTGGTTGTGCCTGCTTTTCACACAGATGGAGAAGGGCTGCAACAAAGTACTGCTGTGTATTAGAAGTCAACTCAAGAGAAAGAAATAATGGTAACTGGAGATATAAAACAGATCTTATGAAGTTATTGGTTTGATTTCTGATGCAGTGGAGTTCAGGAAAGTGTGGCTAAGACTTTTTCTTTTTTTAAGCTTTTTTTTTTTCCAAACTGTGGCTTATGAAATAAACCTTCTAATGGAATAGCGTCCTGAAAATGACAAAATATACCCAACCACTTTTTTTTTAGTAAAAACCTAGATGTACTCAGGTGAGCTTCACATGAGGAGAGGAAACATGCCATTGCTATATCTGTTATCAGAGAGTTCAGCAGTGATGAAGAGCAGAAAACATAGCAGCAGACTGACTTTTCACACTTTTCAGAAGATTAATAGCTGACAAAAAAGATTCAGAAGATAATCTAAGTGACATTCTGAAGAAGCAGTTTATTATGTGAGCATTTTACTCTGTGGAAAACATTTATTGAATATTAAATTTCCACCCCAACCTAAAAATATCCTCTTTAGTGAAGAATAGGAATGCGACTATATGGTCATTAGTTTCTATTTCATGTTAAGCAGACTGTAGAAATGTGTATACTATCGTCAGTTACAAAAGAGATCCAATTTCCCTTGAATTGACAAATGTTCTTTGAGAACATGTTATAGTAATTTAATCCCTTTAATCCTTTCTAATATTCCATGGAAATGTTTGTTAGAGGACATATAAAAGGTATAACTATTTTTATATATTATGAATCTTAAAACATGTGTAAGCTTTTCTGTGGATTTTAGCCTCAAAAAGTTTTTCAGTCTTTCAGCATCAGAAGATGACCTGATTCTGGCAGAGAAGTCTGTGTAGTCAGGTTGAGGATGTGACCCACTACATGCATTTACTTTAACTTAAATAAACATTTTATTTTACAAACACAGGATATACCAGCATGTGTGTAAAATATTTATATTATCCCAGGCCTTCCCACTGGTATCAATAGAAGTTCTGTGTATGAATGTAGGGGAGCTTATTCTTTAGCTGACCTCCAAACTTGTACATGTAGAAAATGCCGTATTGTGAATCAAAGCACCAAGGGTTTGAACCTTCATCAATTCTATGGTGTTTTGCTGATGTACAGCAGCAGAGAATTTATTCTCCTTATTATTATGTTATTCAGAAGATGGTAGCAACATTCAGGAGACTGATCTGATGAAACAAGTAGCTCAGTAAACACTCAAAGAACTGGACTCTGCCTTCTAAAGGATTTATACTTTAAAGGAAATGTCCCAACACTGAAGCATAAACTACTCCATTTATTAAGAGACCAGAGAGTCAACACAGACCCTCAGCAGGTGACAATCTTGACCCAGAATCAGTGTCTTTAACAGGCCACTTATCTTCACAAAATTGTAGGAATGTAAGAAAATGCAGCAATATCTTTGAGATTCTAGTGCTGGGAATTTAGTATCTATGTAATGTCTAATTTCATTGAAATCACACAGGTGGTTGAAAGGTTAGTAGTTACAAAAAGAGCAGACAGAGCAAGGCAGAATGATAAGCAAATACATTTATATGTGGTGTGATTGCAGATGCGTTATTTCTGAGCAGACCAAAATCAAAAAAAGGGCAAAATTATGGCTAAAAGAATGCTTTTTTCTGCAAAAGTCAAACTGCCAGAACTGATTAACAAGCCCAGGATTTCAGTCAAATGAAGGCCTATACTCCAGGAGCTAGGGATGCACTATATGAACTTTGTTGAGTCTTTTTAAGATGGAGATCCAATGGTCCTTATACTTCTCCAATTCCAAGTGGTGGTAGTAACTCAGACAGATTGGAAGATAAGGCTGTGTTAACTTTTTTAAAAAAATAGCTGGAATATAGCTCGTGGCATAGCTAGCTCCTGAGCTGCTAGCAGCTAGGTACTAGATGAAGCAGTGTGTGCTTATCTTGTCCCCATGGTTCCTCTAGCAGCACTTGCACCAGTTGAAAGTTAGCTTGGTAATATTGGCATGAATTGCATGGATTGTATTACAGCTAAATGCTAAACTAAAGCAGCCTGCCCTAGACACTTTTCTTACATCTACAAATATAAATAAAATAGGGCAAAGGAGTATTTCCTGACCTTGAATGGTATGTATTGGTTCACACAGAGCCTGCTTAGGGCTAACGCTAGAGTAGACCCATGTCTGCACTGCATAGTTTTTGTCAACGGGGCTTCTCTTAGTCCCATATTGTGACTCAAGGTGTGATAATAGTAGTAGTAGTAGTAGTAGTAGTAGTAGTAGTAGTAGTAATAATAGTTCTGTTTTAAAGGATCTGAAATAACATAAGAGCTGCATTGCAACGCATCAGAGTGGAGATTTTCTAGCATGAAACTGAGACTATATATTGCATGCCCTGTGAGTGGCATAATCATATATAGAGGTGTCTGCAAAGCCTGCCGGGAGTGTTGAAGACTGTGTACAGTGCAGAGTCCTTGCTACCTCTTCCATGCATAGACAGAACTATGCCTTGAACCATACCTCAGTACTGTCCTGGAGAGAGGTGGCTGTTGCAGTCCAGAAAGGCAGGAGTCAGGAGAAAGGTAACAATTGAGCAGTTTGGATGGTCAGGGTTCCAGGACCACTGCTCTGGTCACTCTTTTATTAGCAGTACAGAGACTTATCCGTGTTCTCCTGAAATCCCCCAAAATTGGAGGGCAGGATTCTCCACCTCACTCTTCTGCTCTTTTCATAGCCTCACATTGGCGTAAGTCTCCATTAAGACTTGGGATGGGGTCCTACAAGGCAGTAAGAAATCATCCTCTCATAGAACACTGGCCTGTCAAAGGGCTCATTCCTTCTATCAAAGGGCCAGAGCAAGGATGAGAAGAGTTTCCAAAGGCCTGAATCTGAGTTTAACCTCTTGATGTTGCAAGCTTTTCTGTTGTTGCTGTTGACACAGCTTTTCTGACTTCAATCACTCATTATGTGATCACACAGATTCAAAGCACAATGGTTTTACTGGGAGCTTCTGGGTGCTACTACAGCCTAAGGTATCACTGGAAGTACATGAATTGATGTCTGAAGGTTAACAAAAGAATTCTTATGGAAATCTGAAGTTTTCCATAAATAGGAATGCAGAAGTTCAAAAACACCACAGGTCTGGGAAGAAGGGGGTCCAAGCTTTTTAGGGTGTTTTTTTTTTTGATTTCTCTCTTTTATTTTGTGATGGTGGTGTGGTCAGGTGTTTGATTTGACATATTTTTCTTCCATGACTGTTCTTGTCTTTGTTCATTTACATTTTTGGGGTAGGAAGGGTGCCCATGCTTTGTCTGTTGTCCTGAACTGTGATCTTTCCTGGGCAGTCCTGGATAAGTAACTTTTGCTTTGCCTATCCCTAACTGCTGTCATTTTTCTGGAGTAGAGAATTCCATCCCATCTGAAAGACATAAGCTTCACCTGTTGATGCAGCATTCTGGGGGGACCCCAGTTATTTCACCCACTTGGGAAAATGGCTAAAGCCAATATTAGTCCTCAATCCTGGCACTTTTCTTTTCTCCTTGACTTTTACTTTCCTATTCTTTTTTATTTTTCACTTTCTTTAGTTGTACATTTTACGTGGAGGTGACAAAACTGATAATACTGTGATGTAGCTCGACTGACCAAAGTAGCATGCTAAGCAATTTAAAAAAGACTACTTCCTTAATTTATAAATTTCAGTTTTTCCTGACCATTTAAGTTATTAGAACAAAAGTCTGGTGTCACCATTGTACCCAAGATAGTGGTATTGGCTTCCCATAGGGAATGGAGGGGGATAGAGAGAGATGGGCAGCTTCTACTCGGTGGGCTGAATTTTAATGGCTTGCTGAGGTCATGCAGAGGGTTTTTAGTGAAGCAAAGAGTCAAACTGAGACTTCTGACTCCCCAGACTGCTAGGTGAGCCTTCCTTTGCAAGGTTATGTCTGCTTGGTGAGATGACATTGCACATTCCCCATTACTGCTAGCACGCAAAATTCGCACCAATATTCAGTGTACTGATTCAGTGCCTGCTGCTTCTCCCATAGGGTTGCATTAGGGGATCTCCCTTGACTGTTGCTGAAAGATATTAACTTTGAGAATTGCCTCTCATTTGTAATTTGCCATGTGAGTGCTCCTAATCTGTTTCAGGGCAAAGTCAGACAGGAACAGGAAAGCTTAAATTCCTGCTAGAAATGACCATATGATGCAGCGACTGACTGTGTGAGCTCTTGTAGTTTCTCTCCTTGTGCAGTCTCTCTGCTTGTGCTTGAAATCAGGATCAGGATCTGCAGGAGGTTTCTCTGCATGGTTTAGAATAGGCTGAGGTAGAGGGACTGTACTGACTCTTTATATAAGCATTCTGTGAATAAACAGCTTTAGTTTTTTCTCTGAAATAATTTGTAAAGATATAAATTGCTTTACCATCTCAACAAGTTTCACTAGCTGTTGCCGCAATTTAGAATTTCCATCCTGTAGATTTATAATTACATATGGATCCATTGCTTATACATTTACAAAAGAAATGATAAGCAAGGAAAGAAAGGATATATCAGAGTAAAGCAACATTTCATTTATAACTAATGGAATTAGTCAGCTTAGAGTTTAAACCTGCATACTGTGCTATTACAACTGGAATTCAGTGGAAATAGGCCTGGGATCATTTATTTACTAATTAACTGTTGTCATGGAGTGTACCTTGCCAAATATACATTGCCACATCACCATTCTTGAAAGTGACACAGAAGAGAACATGTGAAAGTGCTCTGTCTTCAGAAACACAACAACGTTATTTCCAAACCTGCTAAACTGGCATTATATTCCCTACATTATTATATTTGGCTACTGTTTGGGGATGGAAGAATCAGGAACCTATAATTTAAACCTTGTAGAATACCATGGTTTTTTAGCATTTAAAAACTTTTAGAGCATTTAAAGGTTTTATTCCATTTTGGAACGTGTTAGACAAAGAAAGAATATTTTTTTCCTATGAGAACTATTTTTGGCTAAAATGATATTCACAAAGTCAAAAAATTTCATATCATTTCAGAACCCGCAATTTCTTCTGTATTCCCTTCCACCTTATAAAGTCATCTGGCTTTCTACATGGTTGAAATTAGTCTCATTGCAGAGGGTTGCTATGCATAAATATGGCTTAGGTGGTGTATACAGTCTTTTGCAGGACTAGGGCTGAAATTCATTCTCCAAATTAAAATTATAGGAGAGCATTAAATGATTAGCAGTATCATGCATAAGAGCTGACATCAGCCTTTGGCCATTCCCTATTCAGGGATATTCATTGCAAATGACAGTTTGAGTCCACATAATGCTGCATTTGAAGGCTTTGATTTTCAAAAATTACCCGAGTCTTCTCCCATAGTTGTAAACAAATGGAGTTGAGCAAATAGTTAGAGCTTTTGAAAATCTTAGTATGATTCTGCCAGCCTTCTTTGCAAAGACCCATACTGGTGAAATGAATCAAATTCATTTTGGTTGGTCTATTTGAAATAATCCTTCCACCTTTCCTCTCTCAAGGCCTCAGCTGGAGAGTGGTGTTCATTTTGGGTACTGCATGTCAAGAAAGATGCAAAACAGTTGAGAAGAGTCCAGACTAGGCTAGGAAGTCAGAGATTTGGGAAAGACTAGAAGAACTGAGTTTGTTTATCTGGAAAATGAGACTTAGAAGAGGCACAGAAGCAGTCTTTAAATACATAAAAGGCAGCTAGAGGGGAAAAGAATAAACCTTACTGCAGAGTGATTTAAGTAATACATTCAGAAGAACTTCCTGGCTGTAAAGATAACTAAGCTCTCAAACATAAGATTGAGGAAGGCAGCAGAATTGCTATCACTGGAGATATTTAACAGCAGATTGCACACACATCCTATCAGGATTAGCTCAGACGTAATTGATTCCAGCTTGTGTCGGGGAGAAAAGACTTTTTTCCTGATATCTCTACAAATAATCTTTTCACATCTCTTCCAGTCTATTTCTTATCATGCTGTAATTTTCTTTGTTGAAAGAAGAAAGCATGGCAGAACAGCCTCTTTAGTTTCATGTGAAGAACAATTTCCGGGAACACTGTTGTTGGTGAATGGGGTATTTGGATAAAAATTTGACCGTAACAGCAAAGAAATTCCAGAAATACTGCATGCTTTCTGACAGTTTACAGTCAACTAATACGTGTTAGTCAGAAGTAACATAAGGTGGTGGTGTGCAGAGAGCTGACCTTGGGAAGGGCTTGAGCTAGATGCGCCACTTCCAGGAAAGCAGGCCACGTGAGAGGAACAGGGCAGCCCACAGTCAGTGACTTGTCCATGTCATTCAAACAGCAGCAATGATGAGGGCAGAGGGAGCTAAGCCCAAAAAGTTTGAAGTAAGGTTACCAAAAGCATGAGATAACAGAGGCTTTAAAGCTCCCTAGAATTCAACAGAGAGTTGAGAAGAACCTCCAAGAGGAGAGATGAAAGTTAATAAAAAGTAGGTATGTATTGTTCTGTGTATGTGAACCTCACAAGCTAGAAACATGTCACATAAACCTGTCTGATCCTCATACGCATATTTCCTCTGCCAGCAAGACTGCCCTCGTTATTTAGTCACAAGTAATGTGGAGTCTTGCTTTTTCTTTGCTCCAGCTGCTGTGCTTTCTGCATGCTTGACTGTACAGTATCCCACCTTCAAGAGGTGTGAAGAATATCATGTTTCAGTTTAGCATATATCTTAGCACCCAGGAAGAGGGTCTTTTGCTCAGGTTTTTGTATATAAGATGGGTTGTGCCATTATTTCTTCTGTCTTCAATTTAAAAGAAACCATAAGCCTATTGTGCATCTACAGGAGAAAAATGTGGTTGCATACTGCAAGAAACTGAAGACTAGTTTCGCATGGTTGCCTGATTCAGTGCTTCTGGCATGTACTGAGGCTGAGGAGAGAGGCAGGATGGCAGACATTCTCCCTCCTTCCTTAATTCGTGTTGACTCCAGAGGCGTCCCTGCTGCAGCCCATACGAGTCTCACTTCTGCTCACAGGGTGGGAGTGTAAGGCAGCTAACTCACATCTGTCGATACGGCTGCTTTGACACCGGCCCCAAAAGTTAGCTGTGGCAAATGGAAGAGTCACCTTACCTTTACCCATTTGTGGTTTTAGCTCCAGGTACCTAACCTTAGATAGCCAGCTGACCAACACTGCTCTGATCACACTTGGGGTGCTTTTATCGAGTTAGTAAATTAACTATAGGATATGGACATATTGGCATTTGCTTCCTTTATATAAGCCTTCCTATTTGTGAATGATTAGTGATAATTAGGAGATGTTTTTCTTCTTTTGAACTTCAATTAAATTTTAATAAATATATTTGGCTTTTTCAAAATGCAGACTAAGCAGCTAACTAGCTCAACATTTTGATTCACATAACTGTTCTTTTTCTCCAATTCAGTGAACTGTCCTGATGTGATAAATATTAAGAGATAATCAAAATGAACATGGTTGAATTACTCTTTATCATCTCCTTTTCCTTGTCCCAGTGAAGTATTCTACATCATACTCTATTCATTGACTAACTTGAAAGTAATGTTACATTTTCATGGTAAAAGGAATTATTTTGGGTGGTCTGAGAGGGTAGAAGCACTGCCCTGGGGCAGAAACTTTTCCTAACTGTGAGGCTTATTAAAATGATCAAACTTACCAACTGACTCTGCAGCGATAGATTAAACAACCCAGTGTGTGCCATTTCATGCCTTGAAACACACATCTAATAAGGGAATAAAATGCTCTAGAAATCAAACTGGGAACAATGATCATTTGACAATTTCACTGAAAAATAACCCAAAAGTTAACAACTGATTTACTGAGAACCAGACACATTGTGAAACTCTCAACCCACATCCTGTTCCAGGTTCTGTGCAAGATGAAACTTGGAATACACCAAAGCTATGTGCCTTTAAGAGGTCCCTGGTGTAGGAATATTAATAGGCTTTTTGTTGTGCTACTTCTGGTTTAATTTGTTCTGGACTTTATTAAACTCCCTTAAAACATAAGCTTTATTAATCTCCATTTATAACAGATACCCAAGCATATGCCAGACTATTCCTGGAAGACTGAAGAGCACAGTAAGTAGAAAAAGTAGTTTATTAAACAAGAAGTAATCACTATTTTTTGTACTGTTAGCTCTGAAGAAATATCTAGATGAATTTTATTTTAGAAAGATATATGTTAATGTCATTCATCAGGTTGTTAAGGTAATATGCTCTTAGTAATATATTCTTGCTTCTTAGACACTGATTAAAAAGCAGAAAATCGTTCCTCTCTACTAACATTTTTTGTTTTTTACACTGGGGATTTAGGCCCTCCAAGAATGTTTAGGCTGCCGCGTAGGAGTTGCTTAAGCAGTTAAGCAAGGAGACTTGGGACCTGATCCTGTCACTTGAGATTCTGCATCCGAGGCCTGCTGTTGCAGAGTAGCATCATTCAATTGACGCAGCAAAGGCTCTTCTACAGTTTTGAGAATGACAAGCTTCCTGCGATATTTAAAACAAACTGTGCATGGATTTTGTAGTCTCATGATTTCTATCACTTGCAGCATGTGGAAAAGCATGTATGTGCTGAAGTGGAAATTAAATCATGCTTTAATGAGATAAGGTTCATACATTCCACCAGACAGCTAATGATCGCACAAGGAATTCTGAGACCAGACCTGGTGGCTGTAAACTGGGTACTTTCTGCATTTTAAAAAACCCCGCTTTTTCTGATAAACAGGCAGCATTAATATCCCAAGACCCCACATAATGAAGCTGTGCATAGTTTGGTTGCATTTTTATCTCCATCTAGACTGTGTACCATATGTGAGATTCAGAAAGAAAATTCCCCTTTCTCCATGAGAAGTGCTGACATGTGGCACTCATTTGGACAAAGAATTCACACAGAGACATGGAGAGCTCCTTTTGATTTCTTCTATGAAGTATGTCATTTTTGTTAAGCAATTTCATGCTTGGAGAATCTCCTTCTTATTTGACCAACTTAGCCTTTTCCAAAGTGAAGATATCTTTCTCCAGTGTACGTGAAGAAAGGAGACATTCATGTCTGAATGAGGTGTAAGGAACATGGGACAAATGTATTTTACTCAGGGCAGAAAGTAAAAAAAAATCATATTCCATTCTACAAAAATGACCCACCCTATCAGGTATTAAGTGTGAAATTATTTTTCCTCTCTCCCATTTTCTTCACCTCCGCCCCCTGAAACTTCTAGTTCCAGACCATTAAAAGAACAGTTCATGCTTCACAGAAATCCAGAGGAAAAAAAGAAAAGAAAAAAAGGGAAATGTTAGGGAGGTCACCAGCATAATCCTCTTATCCATAAAAATGTGGACACAAGAGGAAACATTCTGCTCTTTAACCCAGTCT
Source organism: Dromaius novaehollandiae (assembly GCF_036370855.1). Classification (NCBI taxonomy): domain Eukaryota; kingdom Metazoa; phylum Chordata; class Aves; order Casuariiformes; family Dromaiidae; genus Dromaius; species Dromaius novaehollandiae. The sequence continues at coordinate 138,404,979 of NC_088099.1, read as the reverse complement.
TTTCAGTCGGCCCTTCTTCAGAATGAATTGTGATTTTTTTCAATTTTTTTCTTAAATTAAAGAAAAACTTTAAAGCAAATGCCTATTAGACTGGCATGGTTGCTCAGCTCATTAAGAGCTATACCAAAAATAACAGAGGACAACCTCATCACAGAGTAATGAAATCCAATTGAAACTGTTACTTTTGGCATTTCATTTAATCTCTTATGCATACATGTGATGTCAAAGTTTCTGGATTTAAGAAAAAATAGATTTTTTTCTTTTTACCTTTTTGGGTACAGACTGTGTGTTCTAACACGCATGTTTGTGCATTGTGTCCTTAAGTCTTTCCGATGTAATTTTAGGAACAAGCACTGCATGTCGATTACTAATCGCAAAAACATGAAACTCCATTTCGCAAGATTATGTAGTGAGGAAAAGACTTTCCCGCTCATTAAAAACCTTCTGTCACTTTTTTTTCCCCCCTCCTTCCCCTCTACTTTGGAGTCTCCCCTGCTGCGTCGTGGGGAGCTGTGCGAAGCAGGGAGGCTGCAGCCCATGCGCTGCGGGAACGCGCCGGGCCAGCCACGTGCCGCGCTCCCTGCTGAGCCCGCGTGCCTCACTTGAATCCAGCTGATGGGCATTATCTTCTTGTGCCCAGCCCAGTGGGCTTTCTAGCCCTCGCCAGCACTTGGACTGTGATATGTCTTTTTAAGGAAGTGTTTCCCAGCCAAGCAGCCTTGCTTTTGTCACAATCTGCCTGCCAGTTCCCGCTGTATGTTAGCGAGAGCCCTAATTACACAACGCAGGCACTGCTAGTGCAGCACCTCGTGCTGCCCTTGCAGAGCAACCAGATGGATTTTGGCTTTTTGTTTTTCTGCTTGCTCCATCTTTAAGACCTTGGCATGAGGAAAGGAGCTGGAGTTCAGGCATGTTCAGTGTGCTATTTATATTCTGTATATACTTATTATTTTTTAATACTACGAAAACAATCCTGGTAACTAATGATATGAAAACCTTACACCTTTATAACTGCTTAAAAAAAAGGAAAGAAGAACATGGCAGAAAGCAAAACTGCATGCTGTCATGCTTGAGAACTAACAGATATGTGAAGTTAATATTTTTAAACCCTGTATTAACTAGCCTGGAGAAGAGGCCATATCCACAAAGGAAGTCAGATGCCTGCTTCCTCATTAAGTAAGTGTGACTTAGGCACCTAGATCCTTTCTTTGGTCTGGAGTGAATAAAGTCTTGAGATCTTGCAAAAATATTCTACTTACTGAACATAGTTCTGGCTGTTGCCACTAATTCCCTTAAACTTCTCACAGCTTTCAGTAGTGCTGGGCCAGATTTGGGCTGTGCGTTTGTGGTGCTGGGGAAACAAGGGTGGCTTTAAACTCCAGGGACAGCTCTTGCCTCCGGCAGCCTTGCACGGCTTTTTCTGGGCTCCTTGTGCCAAAACATCTGAAATGCAAAGCGTCTGGTCTCTTTGCCTTCTAGATCACGTTACTAGACCTACAGATCCCCATACTGGGGTGTATGCTAGAAATGCCTACGTATAATTCTTAATCTGGGGGATGTTTGTCTCTTTACAGCACCTTTTCTTGCCCTTTTTGTAAGGCAGAATGTGATCCTAAACTGAGAACAGACGTTTCAATGATCAGGCCTAAGGATGTATTAGTTTAGCTTTCTGCTATAATAACAGACTGTCACGGACAAGCTTTATAAGAGTGTAGCATTGTCTCAGACTACTAAATGATTAGGTTTCATGAAGTTATTTGTTTGTGCGTACCCAGCAAACACCGTCGTGATCTAGAAATTCTTAAATTAAAATATTATGTTTCTGAATACAACTTTAATCTCAACATAGCAGCTCCACTACCAAGCCTTAAAAGAGCCACAATGTATGGTGATCTTATACTTAAAATATGTGATAAGGACTTGTCTTGTTTTCTATCCTAAAGAGGATTATATGAGCTGGTCCCTATTCTGTAGTTTCTCATACAGACTTTATAAATTGCGTAAGTGATAGAAATAGTCTTTATCTAATATTTTGTTTTAAAATTCCAATCTCTGTCTGAGACAAATACAGATATAATCCTCTCAGTCTTCCACCACTGAGCTACTTTCTAGAGTCATGTTTTTTGAGAGGCTGGAAATTAGGCGACAAGAAAAATTCTGATAAACTGAAACAAAACCTAAAATTTGCAGGTCACCATCTCAGAGCAACGAGAACTTTAACTTAGACATGGCCTTACCACAGAAAGAAATCAGCCCTGGTGTCTGTCAGTAATGACAGAATTGACTGTGTCAATGTACAAGTGCAATCTGTCCAAGTACAGCCTGTACAAGTGTATGCTGCAGGTATTAGAAGGGTCCAAACTCTGCCTATACTTATGTTTGGGTAAAAATAATAATGTATACTTCCTTGGGAACTTTCACGTGCCCAAAGTTACTCACATGCTTAAGTATTTGCACGTTAAACAGCTAACATGAATTCAGCATAATTTCAAGAGAAAGATTTTCTTCTGCATTTACACTGCTGTGCTAATGGTTTAGACCTGGATGATGGACTGAAATTTTAGGATCTCCCTTCTGCATCTCCATCCCTTGCAACAGCAGTCCTAAACCCCACACTGGCCAGGGCACCATAGAAAGCTGCACCAGGGTGGGAGCAGGTGCAGGGGAGGAAGGTCACTGCTCTTACCTCTTCCTTCATTCCCTCCAGCTCACTGGGACAGACCTTCAGTTGAAGCGGGGAGAGGAGGTTGCATGTTGGGGTAGCACCTACTGGTGAAGTAGGTGAACCCCAAGCCTCCTGAGCCATGGAGCAGATTCAGCCCAGGGACACCATGAAGCTACAAGCAGCAAAGCCGTGGAGGTGTCTTTAGATCTGCACAGATGCAGCTCAGCAGTCTCAGCACACATCTCCTTTTAAGCGTGGAATATAAACCAAATGTCAAAATTCGATGTGTTGGCAATGAGAGCTTTAAAGAGAACTCTACAGATCTATTAACGATACTTCTGAGGGCTGGTGAACTGATGATCTGTATTTCTTGCACTTAGTATCCAGATTTGAGTCGCCAGGACCAAACAGCCAGCCTTAGGCCTGGTTGCCCACTACATTTTTTTCCAGATGCGGAGCTGCAGGACTAAATTTGTTGCTGAGACAGTATGCTTTTTGCTGGCCTTGTCTGTGTGTGATCTTTCAGCCATTCTGTCATGTGCATATGGGAGCATACCTGTACGCAGATGCAAACAAGCACGTTGAGTCCTGACATCAAAAGGTAGGTCTGCTAGCACCTAACCAGTTGTGGATCCAGCATACAACCTCTTCATGTGCCAGGTACACATAATGTCACGTATCTGGATATGTGCCTGCCAATTAGCAGGGGAGAGCATGGCATGTTGACAGTAAAATGCAACTGGGGGGTTGTTGTTTTCTTTTGTTTTTTTTGCTTCTAATTTATCTTAATGTCAAGAGACTGCATACTACCTCATAGCTCATTTTGCCTCTACATCTTCTGCGTGCACCAGGAACTGTAACTGCCCAGCTGCTTTGGTAAAGTCAAGAGTTCAGAACCCTGATGGAAGCCATGGAAACTCTTCCACGGTGTTTATCCGATAAACAGCATTTGCTCAGATACATGACTGAACTGTCTGAGCTTCTGGCCTTTGCAAAAGCAGAGCAAGGCAACGCAAAAAGACCTTTCTGTCTTGTTTTTGAACTTCTCCTTCCAGTCCTGGACAGAAGCAGGCAGAAAAACTTTTTTTTTCTTTTTAAGGAAACCCACAGACCATCTTTTTTTCTTCTTCACAAATCCAGGAAATTTAGGACTGGGTTTGATCAGGCCTTTGGATCAAGATTTGAATTGTTTCTTAGTTTATTTGCCAGATCTTACTTTAGGAGCAGCAAAATAACAGTGTAATTCTAGTGACCTGTTCAGTAGATATTTGCAGAAAGAATTCTGTGTTTAAATAAAGTGAAGGTTGTGACACAGGCTGAAAAAGTCAGGAAATCCACACTTAAGGCTGACACTAATGCTCATGTGGAAAATAAAAGACACAGTGACTCGAGTTCAGCAGGGAATGCCAACCATAACTCTGAATTTCCAGGCTTTGTGTCAGATTCTGTCAATATAACATTATTTAAATGGAGTTTTATGCCTGTGAATTCACTTGTGTTTTAATGGTAGGATTATTTTAAGAGGAATAATAATAATAGAAAAAATCTTGTTAGGAAAGGTACTTATAAAATGTCTGTTCTTGTACATGAGAAACCAGAAAGAATAAGGTTATACCAAAGCCATACATGGGCACCAGGCTAGAACTCAGAAGATCTGGCTTCAGTTCCTGGACTTGTCACTGGTTTTCTGGGTGATCTTAGTCAAGTCATTTCATTTATCTATGCCCCAGCTTCCCAGGCTGCAAAATATAAGGAGCAGTATTTACCCGCTTTGTAAAATGCTTTGAGACCTGCTGAATAACAATGCCATATCTAAACTAGGGTTTAAAAGAAGGGCACGATCTATGCGTGTCTGCTTGTGTGCGGGAATACAACATAACTCACACCTTGGACGAGATATATTTCCTACACCTTCTTTTGCCATGTGCGCCGTACTCCTGCAGCCACACAGGACCCCTTGACTTCAGCGGGGCTTCCACCTGGAGGTCACTGTCAAATGCAGCTGTAGCGTGTCATCCATCATTCGTGCCATGAGTCTGCGAGTCACAGCACACAGGTGCTCCGGCATGGAGTCCTAGGAGAGGGCTGCGAGCAGCCAGCACCCTCCCTGACAGAGTCAAAAGGTTTGTGCTTACAGAGGGCCCCCTGTTCCCCTTTCCATTTCATGCTCCCTTCTTTCGCATGTCTGCTGAGTTTTGTGCCCTTCCAAAGGCAGCTATGAGGCCTGGAGAAATTGATATCACCCCTGATTTCAGATAGAATGACAGAGACTGCTGTTTTCTCAGTTTATAGTAGAAATCCCTGTATACCTTTTGCCCTAGGAGTTCAGCTTCTATAAGAACTTGGTGCGAAGGAATGATTTTATTTGACAGGTCCAGGTAAGAAATTACCAAAGTACGGTTTGCTCATGCTGTAGCTCCAACACTCATTTCTAATACCAAGGAAATTTAGTTGATAGGGCAACAAGATCATCATGTGTTGTTATGAATATAGTGATGTCCAGTGATTTCTAGGAAGATCTAACAAAACAGAAGACAGGAAATTAAGCACCTTTGAAAATAAATCCCTCTATGATACTCCAGGAATCAATGGAAAGACTCTTGTTACCAGTGAAAAAGAAATCAGAGAAGTCACCAGAGAGGGAAGGTGGGACAATCTTATCACCACAGTGCAAGTAAATGGAGAATGAAAATGGTGCAGCAAAGCTACTGATTCACATTTCATGCACCAGAGCTGCTATAAGGGAAACAGCTGTAAGAATAACATAACAACCACTTGCATAGGAAAAGAAGGATGGCAAATATTAATTATTATTAAGCTGTTGCTTTGGAGATTTTCACAGGCATCTGAAGAATGGTTATGAAAAAATAGCCAAAAAACCACTTGCAAATATTCTACAAAACTGACTTGTAACAGTGTGAAGCAGCTGTCCATAATCAAGTAGTAACACTTCTGCTCTTTATAACTTGGCAAAGTTTCTAGCTTCTCAATACAGCAAAGAGGCTCCTCTTTATGTACTTCATGGCTGCATCAGGACTTTTCCCTAGGAATTTCTTTGGGGTGATTTGGTTCTCCTAAGCATGTAGAAATGAAGAGGGAAGAGAATATAGGAAGGCAGAGGCCAACTATGAAAAACAAGAGGAACCGGTGACACAATCTATGAAGGGAATTAGACTTGGGAATAAATAATGGGAAAGGTAAGCAAGTAAATCTGGTTCCTTGATGCTGCTCGTCTTTTGCCTTGATGTGCATTCACCTGAAAGACATTTTAGCCTGAGCAACCATTTACTTTCTCCCTTATGAAATGCACCTGGGAAACTCATGGCTCCTGGGGAGGCACTATAAAAATGAGTCATGGGCTCCTCCTCAGACTTGAGATGGGGGAGGGGAAATTTCTGCCTTTAGGGGCAATATAGGATAGGATAGGATAGGATGTTGAGTAATGAGGTAGAGAAAGCTCTATAATGAGAAAGAGCTGTCAAGGAAGCACAGAACTCAGGGAAATCATTATACAAAGAGGGAGCAATCAGAAAACTGTTGGAGTGAGATGCTGTTACAGCTCTCATTAGAATTTCAAGCTTTAGAGAAATAAGAATATGTTAGGAGGGAGTGGTACTGTGTCAAGTCAATGAGAATTATGGGGAGAGAAATATAAGTTATACATTCCATCCTTTCAGCTGTTGAATTCACACAAATATGATACCAAATCCCTTAAGCTCAACTAAATATGGGTGGATTTGGTATATATTGAAGACCCAAGTTGGCCTTTGTTGGCATAAATCTTTGTCAGAGTAGCAAACATCTTGTTGAATGCTGTTCTATATTAAGGTCTTTAATAAAACCTCACAAAATTTTGCTGTTTTTTTTTTTTTTTAATTGCTTTACCTGAATTATTGAATGGGAGACAGGGTAACCAAAAGACACTAGTGACAAAATGTGTCCTCTGTATTTTCCAGACTTAAAAGTACTTCCAATTCAGAAGTCTCTGTCCCTGTTGTCAGGCTGCACAACTTCAACTGACTTTGAGAATCTTCGATATGTATTTTAATCTAAGTGCATCTGGCTTATGTGTACTAGATATGAAAAGTAGTTTGGTTTATTGCTTTGATAAAACAGAAGGTTGAACTGATTTAAAGCTGTGGACAGTAATTTTCCCATTCCCTTCCTCTGGTACAATAGTGATTTTTATTTTTTTGCTAGATTGAAAGTTTTCTAAAGAACATCAGGAGTGTTTTTTGGATTAACCCTATTGCTAGTTGTCTAAGATTGTAAGGAAGTGCATGGTGTCCTTTCCAGTCCTCCATATGTGTTCCTCCATAGCTCTATCGATGCCTATTTAAGTCTATCAGACAGCTTCTCTAACACTGATGCCATCTGGATGCATATGGCCTAAAACAATCCCTTCCTTTATATGGGACAATTTGCATTAAGCATCTAACATCTACCAGGTGGTTTTGCACTCGGAAGTCTGCGATCTTCAGCCTTTTCCTTGCTCTCTGGTTCCAGATGGGCTTAGCTCCTGGAGTATGCCAGAGCAAACCTAGTAACACATAAATGGTGTGCCTCACGAGTCTCACTTAATTACACCAAAATGAAGTTTACATGGAGTGTGCTGTATATCCTGTCTTCTGAGACACTTTTTGTAATCTGTAGGAAGGCATTTTCTCTCCCATGAGACAAACGTCCCCTGCCAGACAATGCAAAGCAGCCTCTCACCTTCCCCTCCAGTTGGAGAAAGGAAGCAGGAGAGTTGCCAGCTAGAGTAGGGGGGGATAAACACACCACATTATTTTGACCTTAATGAGTCTAAAAAAAAAGAAAAAAAATGCTGCAATATATTGTATTGGGTTAATCCTGTGGTATTACAAGAAAGACAGAACATACATTTAGAATTCAATATACTGACAATGAGATAGGCTCTAAGTGTCAGATATTTTTGTAGTTTAACTGAAATCCTCAATAAATAATACAAAGAATGGTAGACGAGCAGCACATTATTTTGTGATAGGATCTCCTTACCGACTTCTAATCAAGAAGAGGGATGTTTTTTAGAGGGTCCTATTGGTACTGAATCTTTATTTTGTATTTCTTGCTACTGTAAGGGTGTGATATTGGTGAGCATTACTCTGTTTTCATTTGGGGGAATAATGAAGTTAGGGATGTGAGGTTAGTATTGTCAAAAAAGAAGTAGAACATGGATGCAGAGGATTAAGTTTCAGATGCTTATGTTTGCATCCACTTTGTGCCTTACTGACTCTGAGGATGCTCTATGTTTCATCAAAGAAGAAAAGGGGTTTATATTAATCCTTACAATATTCTGTATCCTTGGATCTGGAGTTGGGCTTTTCCCATTCCATCATATTGCAGAGATAGAAGCAAGATGGAATATGAATATGCAACGGGATCCAAACATCCTTCACATTTGGTTTGGGCCGACAATTAGATCTAGACTTCCTCCAGGTGCATCCTATCCCAAATTAATTTACTTCTTATTTTCCTGAAATAAAGAAATTTTTGTCTCAGACTTTTTGAGTTAACAGGATTTTGCAACTATTTATTAGCTACAATTAAAGCATGCTTGCTTGATAGTTTATTATTTTCTGCCAGTAAAAATCTCTGTCCTCCTGCACCAGGCAGTCTGTCCCTCTTTAAGCTCATACTGTGAGACATTAAACATATCAAGGTAGCAGCAGACCATGGTAGTGGTCTCCAAAACTGGATATTCATAAGTCAATAATGCATGTGTATTGGGCGACCAGGTGATTTCTGGTGTTTCTTCATTTCCTCTCCAAATACAGCTGTTTTATTGTCATAATTAGTAGCACAAGGAAATGCTGTTGTACGTTTCAGAAGAGTAAATCCATATTAGGAGTTAATCCACCTCTGCTCAGAACCATGGAAAATGTTTAGTGGGTTACATTTTCTTTAATTGTCCTCAGACAGTCTGATTCAGTCTCCGGCACTGGTGTTAATGAGTGTTTTTAGGCGCTTAAATTGAACTCTTAAAAGGGAAACCTGGACAAAGAAAAGATCAAGAAAAGTTAAAAGAAACCTCTGTGGCTAACCTTTAATGAAACTAGTATACTGAAAGGGTTAAAATATGAATATGAGAATGAGGTACCCTGATCCAAGCAGTGAGGTATTTTATATGGAATTTCTTGTAACTAATTGTAAACAGGTGCATTTGAACCGCCGGATGCCAACCTGCCAAAATGTGTCATGGCTCGAAAGCTTAGCCAGGACCTAATGTGTGGTGAGGTCTGTCTGGTGCTGGTGAGCTGGAGCCTCTCCGAGCTATTGCTCAGAGTCTACATCCCCGTGTGTCTGTCGGACCAGTGTAGGTGTTACAGAGGCACTCCTAATATTGCCTGCCTTTTGGGGCCTGCTGTAATTGGGGCTGCAGCAGGAATATTCGGTCATTTTTTTTCCTTTTCTTGGAGCACAGCTGCAGTTTGATACCCATAAAGGCTGCAGTAGCATAAGAACTCATTCCCTGTCAGCAGAAAAGATCATCTGCAATGTTTTTATTCCATTTGCAATCTTCTGCTGCAGCAGTGCTGCTGTGAAGCAGCGCCCAAAAAGCTACACCAAGACTGTTTAAGAAAATGCCTTGTCTTCACATTTTCTGCATTAACCTCATCATACCACACAGAACTCTTTGGTGTACAGCAGACTGGCTGACAAATCAACTGGACTACCTAAAAATATGCAGTCATAACATTTGTTTTATTGGTAATAAGTACTTAAAAGCATGAGATGGTTTGTGAGTGCTGAGCTCGTTTGGAGCTTTTGGATTGGCTGCCCTTGATGTCATAGCCATGCTGATAATGTCCAGTAAATCTGTGGGGCTAACTGTTTCCTTGCTATGTATAAATTCCATCTTATGACAGCAATAATACGTTCCAGGCAGTGCATTTCAGGGTGATAATTATACATCTTGGGTGGTTAAAGTTACTCCACCTTAGTTGTGTGAAAAAAAATTGTACCGCTGGCAAAAATGGGAGAATTTCCTGGTTTCCACGCATTTAAAAAAAGAAAAATGGAGGGGGGGGGGAAGAGTGTTTTTTTGCCATATTTCAGTGAGATTCTGGCTGAATAAAGGTGGGATGAAAAATGAGTTTGGACTCCAAGGTAGAGCCTGTGCCAGTGTCTCCAAGCTTTTTCAGCTAACCAGCCACTGCCAAACCTCAAAATTTTTTGTGGACCACTGTCTGCCCTTACCGTTAAACTTTTATTTGAGAATTGCATTACAAAGCTGCACTGCGTCATAAGGGTCTAGAGACCATGACCTCAGAACCAACCAGTTTTCTGTGGACTGCAGTTTCATAGAATCACAGAAATAAAGAGGACCTAAAAATGATAGACAAGGATGGACAGGATCCATCCATCAATATTAGCATCTGTCAGTATTAGTATCATGTCTGACAACTGTTTTTATGATCACTTCTTAAAAACCTCTAGTGATGGACATTTCACAGTCTCCTCATGTTTATTTCAGAGCTTCACTGTTTGCACTATTAGGAAGCTTTTCCTGCTATCTAATCTAAATCTTTACATTAATCTAAATCAATCCATTAATCCATTCCTATATACCAAGGACACAGAAAACAGATTATTTCTCTGCAACCTTCTTTTATATATTTTAAGACAATTACCATGTCCCTTCCATCCTCTCTTTAGTAACCAAACACCCTCGAATATTTCAGCCTTTCCTCTGAGGCATATTTTCTAGACCCTTGGTTTGTATTTTCCTATGGAGTCTTTAATGCTCAATATTTTTACTTAGATATGGTGGCTGAGGCCTTGCTAGCTCTGAACAGGAAAGGAGGAGGATCTTGTGTCTTGGAGGCCATATATCTTCTTTTACATGCTGAAGTTCTGTTTTCCATTTGAACGACAGCATGACATTGCTTGCTCTGTGATCCACTATATAACCCCTAGCTTCCTTTCTACCTAACTGCTTCTTAGGCAGTAGTTCCCTATCTGTTGTTCACACAGTGGCTGTTTGCTGTACAGAGGCAATAAATAGTCCTCACCCCTGTGAACAGCATCCTATGGCTTTCTGGCTGTAAACACCGACGTATGAGGATCATTGAGTCTTTTCTGGCCTCTAGTGCATGAACAGCCTGGCTCAGCTGGTGTCATCTTCAAATTTATTAAATACTGCCTGTTTTTTTTCTTTTTTTTCCTGGATCATTAGTGAAAATACTGAATAATACTTGTCCTAGGAAAGACCCTTAAAGCATTGATTGGCCCTTTCTGAAAACAGAATTGTATGTTCCTTTCACCTAGTCCAACTTCCATAATTTTCTCCAGAGGACGTCATTTGATACTGCCCAATACATTTCTAAAGATGAGATATATAACAACTCTGACTTCTTTATCCACAAGTTCTGTTATGTGGTTGTAGGAATTACTTTGGTTTTGCACAGTTTGTTCTGGCAAATGTAAACTGGCTTGTGCTTATTGCATTGTTTATTTTCTAGGTATTTACAGATGGTTTGTTGATTATTTGTTCTAATATTTGTCTAGGAACCTGGAGCTCTAATGTAAAAACTTACCATTTTCCTCTTTTACCCCTTTTTAAAGACAGACACTCTGATTTTCCCTTTCCCAGTCTGCTTGTGTCTCACCTCAAAGATCTGTTTCCAAGAATATCTGACAGTGGTTCCAAGATTTAATTAGTCGATTTGTGATGTATCTTAGATTTTTTTATGCATCTTCCGGTTTTACATGATCTAGAATCTTAGTGCATCAGACCCAATCATTTTAATATGGAAATTATCCAAACCATTGCTAACCTATTCCTTTTTTATTTGAAGCTCATACCTTATCCCTTTGTAGGCATCGGTAGCCTGATTTTTCTGGAAAAAAAATGGGTTTGCCTGGGGACATCTAGGTAGAATATTTGTTGATTTCTAAGAAAGTAAGTATTGTTATACAAACATACTACTATTAAATTTGCTCTATGAGAGAGAGTGCGTTACAGAAAAAACAGTCTGGATGAGAAGTGAAAATTAATATAAATTGGTTTCCCAGCATTTTTTGCAACATCTGATGGAGCTAACGCAAGTATTATATATATTGGCTGTGTTTAGATTTAATTTATGACATGCCCAAAACATTGTTTTGAATATGAGGAAGCTAGGATGCAGAGCATTTGCTTGCCAAGGGTTTCAGTAGAGTACCAAATAATCAGAAGTCTGTTTATCACTGATACTTTTCTGAGAGATTCTCTGAGATCTTGCTAATTGATTAAAAAACACTCCTTACTTGCATTACAGCAAAATTCAGAATATATAATGGGCTTTGCAGACCTGTGAAATGAGGAAGCTGCTGATTTTGAATCCATTTGTGCTCTGTGGGATCTTTTTGTGTATATATGTCTGAAGAGTTGTATGCTGGGCCCAGGACATACCGATTGCTTTGTAATTTCTTCCATTCAGGAGTGATCTTATCCATGCATTCAGGACTATCAGAGGAAATTCTACTTAATGTGACCACTATTTAAAGAACATAAATATATTAAGATAAGGAAAAAAAAAAAAACACCTTCAAGTTGAAAATAATACCAACCTGATGACATTTCTGGTGTGACCAGAGGCTATGGGATAGTGTTCTAATGCTGTAGATTTTCCTATTCCCCCAGTTATTAGAATTTTATCATGGGAATTAATTATTGAATTTTATATTTCCTTAAAATCTTGCTCTATATCTTGCTCTAACTTCAGAGACTGACTCTGCAGAGTTAGAGTCTTGGAGACTCTGAAGAAATCTGCTTTTCATGATTCCTTAGGCTTACAACACTATATTTTAGAATTCCTTCAAAGTCAGTGGTATCTGGAAATTATTTTATGGCACTTGTTATTTCCAGGTCTCCTACTACTGTGGAAGGGCACAGTTCCCTCAGTCAAACTGAAGAGCTCTGTCGTGTCAACTTCGGCCTCATGTCTAATCTTGGCAGGGGTCAGTCAGTCTCATAGAGTGGTAGTCTTTTTGGTAACAGCAGTACTAATAAACCATTTCCATAAAGTGTGTATCAGTTTTATCTCACATCAGCTTACCTCTAGCATCAGTGGTTAAATACAGCAGTGGTCATAGTAGCTATAGTTAGAAAACATTTCTCTGCAGAGCTTTATTAGAATTCGGCATCTTCCCAAAGAACAGTTTTCTTTGCTAGGAATCTCAGAAAGCTGTTGCCAAAGAAGTATTTTGTAATCTTTTAGAGCCAAACTTGGATTAAAGTGCAATCGGGGAATCATGCATCAAAACAGGAAGCTGGGTACGAGTTGACAAGGAGAACAGTGCTTGGCTGATTTTGGACAGGCACATCCTATGGGCATGTTTTCTTTGCTGTCTCGTTCATGACACGGAGCTCCTGAGTGGAAGTGTGACACAGAAGCAGGAGCAAGAAGCTGTGGTGCTGCTGAGTACTAACTGGTCAGAGGCATTCCCACTTTCCTCCCAGCACTGCCCCATTGGTAGGGCCATATTGGCAGCCATCTGGCCCTAGGTACCTTTATCTATGTCCCGGCTGCATCTGGCCCTGCAATGCCTCACAGGGAAGAGTGAAAGGGGGCACAGAGAAACTTCCTTACCCCATAGTGGTTTAATTAAAAAAAAAAAAAATCCACAGTATGCACTGCAGTGTAAACACTGCTTTATGGATCTTGAGTAACATTATCTTTGGCTTACACACAGGTAGGTGGATGAGACAGTGCAGAAGGACAAGACATGGGGACTTCTGAGAAGAATAAAGAAATCATGTAGGATTCATGGTGGAAATACATCCTAAAACAAAATTCAAGGAAGATGAGAGAAGGTAGTCAAATCAAGGAAATGAGACAGTGTGAAAAGAGCAAGTGTGATAGAAGGCAGTGTAAGCCAGAGCTAAAAGCCCACAATTTGACTCATGGTTTAATCATGCTATGTTAGCAGTGTTGGGAAGGGCAGGTGAGAAGCCATAGGAAGTAATAGCAAGGAGAAGAAGGGGAGGGGCTAATGCCACCCTGGCTTCTGTGGCTTCCTCAATAAACATGTGTTGTCTGGGCACCATGAAAGAAAGCAAACAGGTTGACTGTAGCATGTCAGCAACAGACAGAGCCCCATCAGCAGCAGTAAGTTAATGGACACCAATGACCATACACTTGTGTGGGGTAAAATGACAAGGCTCCACAGCTGACTTACACCAGCTGGGGATCAGGTCCATCTATGGAGCACTGTGGGACTCTGGCAATTTTGTCTACAGAATACTAAAGATTTTCAGAATTTCTTTTTGTCCAGGATGAGGCTATACTGACAGACAAGTCTAGTCGCAAGCTGTGTGTCAGCTAGTCTCTAGAATCCGTATGATTCTTAAATCAATTCAATGTACAAACCTGGTTGCATAGCTCTTTCTGTTATTCAAGGTCATCATCTGTCTTAACATTCAAATTTTCCCTCATAAAAGAATAATGAGTGGGACATGTTGTTTAAATTAAAATTTTCCTCTTCCCAGGAAAATGAAGATTAAGAAGTTATAGTGTGCAGGGGGAGCTTTTTTTTTTTTTTTTTTAACCTACAAGCCAGTAATTAACAACTTTGCTTCATGTTAGCCTTCAGTATGCCGACCTTATTGCTTCATCCAAGATGTGGGGGCCCAGCTGGCTTTCATCAGCGAAGCAGCAGTATTTGACAATGAGTGAAAGCAAGCTTTACTAGCAGAAATAATCAGTCTTCCTTGTCCCCATCTCTTTCTCCACCTAACCTCTCCAGCCATCTTCTCTCCCTCACCTTTCCTGAAGAAGAGAATGTTGATGACTTTGATAACTTTTATATAAATCAAGAACATTCTAGTGTCATAGGAGGATAATATACATTGACAACAAAGACTACCTCAGCTTTTCTAATGGGATTTGTTACTACAGATGAGAGACTCATTTTAGGAGAAATAAGTGTGGTACTCAAAAGAGTAAGTTGTGAGCTCTTGTTCAAAGCTCCCTCGAAGGCCTTCTAAAGTGATGTCTTTGCCTAAGCCCTTCTTCATTTTCTTAATGCAGAAGTTGCCTTTCTTACAAACTGGATCGTGAGTATTATTATCATTTGTTAAAGACATGTAGGAATGGACTCTAGATGGCTAAGAAACAGCCATGGGCATTGTGCTAGTCTGTGGAGTCTTTTTGTAAAGAACTGGGTCTTTCAGCAAATACCTACAAATGTCCTCCATGTCCTTCTGCTAATGCTCCTGCCTAAGATGTCAGCTCTGTCTCTTCAAGAGATCAATGCTTCCCAGCCTTGGATCAAACCCCTGGTGTATCCCAAGTTTAAGCAAACAGTTCTCAGCTGGTTTGAGTAGAGGGCTATGTTTTTGTTCTGCCCATCCCCCCCCCCCCCTTATTTAGGTTGCTAAGTCAAACACTGAGTGTGATTAATGATGACAG
The DNA here is from genome assembly GCF_036370855.1 of Dromaius novaehollandiae. Lineage (NCBI taxonomy): Eukaryota > Metazoa > Chordata > Aves > Casuariiformes > Dromaiidae > Dromaius > Dromaius novaehollandiae. Next base: position 138,389,895 of record NC_088099.1, on the reverse strand, counting down.
AGATTACTATGAGCATAAAGTTCAAGAGCCGGCCTGTTTATTTGTTTAAGAAAGTTGTTTGCTGAGTGTTTCTCTATATATCTAGCCACATGCTTAGACTGAAATACCCCAGCACAGTCACTGGGTTGTATGAATATTGCTTTGACAGCACAGAATGCTTGTAAACATCAGGGCTAGCAAGGGGAAATAATCCATTTCTTAGGTCTTATTCCATTTTCACATGGTCTGTTCTCCTATCAGTGGCAGGGGAGGACACACCTGTTAAATGATACTGAGGAGACCCTGTGTGTAAATGTGTGCTGTATGGGATGAGCTACTCCAGAAAATAGGTGAGAGTTTGGAGCAAGTTTCTGTCCATCATGTCCAGCAAAGAAGCATTGAAAGCAAATCCAGATTCATAACTTTCCTTTACGGGAGTCAAATTGGGTTCTTCTAGTCCGAAGCACAAAAGAGGGGATGACAGTATCCCTACTTTGCCTGGAAACTCTGCCTAATGTTATTGTTGACAAGCCATGTCGTGGACTTACATAGGTAGCTAAATATCTCTGTCATCCCAGCTCTCAAAAATTTGAGTTCAGTGAGATTTGCCTGAATTTTGCTTCCTCCTCTAACAACTAGCACCAAAGTTACTCACTAGCCATGCAGTTCCCCCTGATTTTTCAGTTACAGGGGTAACTGAGGTCAGGATTTGACTCACAGACTTTAAAAGCAGAGCTTTCCATTACACCCCAGGCATTTGAAATGCAAACTGAGTCTTGCTTCAATTTAACGTTCCTCCTGGCTGACCAGTGTAGTTTCTTAAGTTTAACCTAACAATTTAGACCTGCTTATAACTGAAATATATATTAGATGTTAATCAAAATAAATTAACAAAAGGAGGAAAAACAAAACCTGCTTAAATCACTTTCAGGTGAATCTAACTGCTTCTTTTTCAAGCATCTCTGCACTTGATTATTCCATTACAAATTCGCAGCAAAGGTTCTGGGAAAGGGAATGGTGTTTAAATTATTGCTTCCTTTTCTAAGTTATCCCCATGATACATGCTTCAATTTTTATGAGAGCTGTTCCTTTGAAAATTATCTTCTTGTGTTTTGATTCTTTCAAAATTTATTCTAACTGAGAATAAGCTGATTTTTCATCATGTCACTCTTTTCTCCAGAGAATAGCATTGTTTTTCTTTTATTATTTTCTGGTTCAGTCCATTTAAATCATGCTCCTCCTCCACTTCCTTACTGCACTAAGTAGAGTCAGGGGTTAGTTAAGGAAAGTTTTGTTTGAGTGCTTCCAATTTTAAGCTTCTGACTCAAAAACAAAACAAAACAAAACAAAACAAAAAAACTTTATTTCTTGTCCTTAATGGGTTGATTGCCAGATTATTTCTTTAAAATTATAGCACTTGTTTCCTGTTTTCAAAGGCTAAAATCAGCCACTTAAGCATGGACTTAAAAAAACAGGGTGCCTAAATTAGTTCGCATAGTTAGAGCAATAACAGCTCTATCAGACTGCAGGTGTCACAATACCCACACACTCACAGACAAAACTTGAAAACAGGAGGCAGCCTTACTGAACCCAAAGGAATCTTTTTCAGCAGAGTTCATACTTCTTAGCTCATGAGGTCAGGCTATAGAAAAGCAGCTGACACTATGATATTGAAGGCTCCAGTGGTTTTCCTGCAGGAACAGATGGATGACCTGGTTGCTTTATATTGCTGACTTTGTCTATTAAAACAGCAAAGTAAAAACTGGTTTTCCTCATGTGGGTTTCTTCTTAATGAGATTTGTTCCTTGTCAACAAACCTATTTGTATGCTTTTTTCCCCCTCAGTCTCCTTTTTCTTAATAGTTTCTGAATTTCCTGTCTTCCCAATTTCAATTGTCAGGATACAGCTCATCCAAGGCTGAAGTGCTTTGATACAATCCATGCCAAAAATAAAGGAAAAATAACACAATTTATTAGACTTCAGGTCTATGCTTTATCATTTCAGTGCAGTGCTTAATTCCTATCTGAGTCTTCAAAATTCAGAATAATGAAGATTGATCAAAAATATTTTTAAATATAATATAAATATAAAATTCAGATTTATGGTCAATGACAGGTTTCAGCTCCAGTGACTGAATTCTGAGCTGTTCCTTCTAAGCCCTTCTCCAGAATTTAATGCAAATATTTTGAGAGTGGAATCACATCTTAATATTTCCAGAACAATCTTAATACACTACCTCCTGCATATGAGTGGTACTTGGTTATACTTGAATGTTTTTCTCACAGGTAACTTGGTCTTCATGTTTCCAGAATTATCAGGATTAGAAATAAACACATTCATGCAATATCCCAGCATTTTATTACTGTTACAATAAAGTCAGTCATTCAAAAACTTCCTTAAACAATTTAAGGCTAGCTTGATTCTGCTATTTCCCCACTCTTTCTGCAGCAGTATCACATATGGTCTATACGTGCAGACAGAAGAGCTCACTTATCAAAATCTAAATCCCATATTAGAGACTATGAAAGCTCAAAAAGAATAAAGTGCAGCAAGAAAGAACATTCTCAGAGAGCTTTTGTTATGTGATAGTAGCTTCTTTGAAAAAGTTGTTTCACCTTTTTTATGACCTGTTTATGATTCCAGAGGAATCCTAGAAAAAAAATGCTGACCAACACACTTTTCTCCTGATCTTTCTCCTAATATGACAGACCACAACAGCATCAGACAGACCAGGGAAGCTGTTTTCTACAAAGTCCCATGCAGGAGTAAGTTCCTGTATAAACCGTGCTCTAGGTATTACTCACTTACTTAAAGGAATATTTTTTCCAGCCAAACACTTCTTTATTACAGGCTACATACATGCCATAATTCAAAATAGTTTTATTCCTGAATTATCTAAGTATTAAAATAGTTAAAACCTGGAATGGCAAAGCAAGGAAACTGAAATATTTCTTAGCCAGGGTAAAAAGGCAGCTGAAGTGAAAAATTTACCTTGCCCTCCTGACTAGAGTTAGGCTACAGATTCATATCTTTACATGCCTGATTTCCTGTTGCTTTAGATTTGGAAGAAACCCATCTGAAGAACTGGTTGACATGTGGCTAAAATCTCACGAGAAAATCGAGAGTCAGATGATGCCAATGTAATTCTACTATTTCAGATTCAAATGCTGCTTTGTTTTGGTTTAAGCTCCCTTGATGCCACTCTCAGAGTGACTTTGGTCTCCAAACGTGAACCCTTGATGAAAACTCTATCCAAACCTAGCTAGGAACATCCCAGCCTACATTCAATAAAAGACTGCTAGGTGCAGCTCTGATGACTTTGAGTCCAGCTAAACTCGTGCACTGAGGAGTGTATATTGCTTTGGGTTAGCTACTTTTGAGCACTTACTTACCTGCAGGCTGCATGTGTCTAACTCATCAGCAGAGATGGGCGTATTTGTGCCCAGGACCAAACTGCTTTGAGAAATCCCTGGAAAAGCTAGGAAATCCCTGTCACCCCTCATTACTATTAGGCAATCACTTTCCCTGGGAACCTGCTTTTGCTGGAGCAGATAAGCTGTCTGCCCTGCAAGTGGTCTTTTTGTCTATGTATCTTTCCTGTTCCTCTGTTTACTTAAAGGGGCAGAATTGTCAGCTCTTGTAAGGCTGGGCTGCATAACCAATGGCCTATCCACCTCAGACTTGCATTTTTTATTTCTATTTTTTTTAAAGAAGAATCTTATCCAAACAATAGTGAAATAGGCAGATTTGTGAAAGCAAAGAAGAGCAAAGTGGAAAAGGAAGTTTATGTTTTTTGTAGAGACTTGCTGCTGTGTAAATGCACTGAAAAAATCTTTTGGCTATTTGGGCTTTTGCATAACAGCTAGAGACGCAGAGCAATTAGATTTTCTAAGTATAAGCAAGAGAATCTGTTTTGTTTATACAGAAAAGTCCCCCAGAAGAGAGGCAGGAGCGGAGACATAAGTAATAAGCGCATATGTTTGGAAAGAGTATAATGTACTTATAAATATTATAGTGGCGTCACTATAGTTAAGGGTCTGGCAACATTTCTATTGTAAACCCTTCTTGTCAGAGGTTCAGAACGGAGCTGTAAAAATTCCAGGCTGCAACTTGGCGTGTAAGGGCTCAAAGCAGGAACACAGGTTTCCCTCCTGCCCCCTCACAAAATTGGCATCAGCCTGATTGTCTGTTGGGGAGTAATACTAGGCAGCCTGTTCGTCTTTTTCTCTGAAAAGCAGATAGTTTGTATTCCTGTCTTTTCAGAAAAGGTGTTTAGTATTCAGAAAGAATACTGAAAACATAAATATTAGGCTAGCAGTTTGTACTGTGGAAAGTAACACCAGTGTGTTCGGGTACAGTATATAGAAGCAAAACATCCAAATGAAGGAATCCTTTCATGTCCAGATCTAGTCCATGCATCTCCAGACATTCAGTTTCACAAAGAAAAGATCATGCAACTTTTTAGGAAGTTGCCTTCATAAGGAAATGCCACAAAGGGAATGAAAACCAATTAATGATTTTAGAACTGAACATTTCTTGAGTCTATTCATGGTTTACTGGTTGCATTTTGTTAGTAGTTGAACTTAATGACAAAAGGAAGCACCAGGATCTGTTCTTGATCCACAGAGTATAAGCCTATGATGTTTCTGTGTATTAACTGGCAAATCTGGCATGGATAACAAAGGGAAACTTAACTAGGAATAAAAAGGAATTCAGCTGCAAGAAATTTAGGCTATCCAAATAACCATTGAGAAAAATAATATTTTATACTCGGGCAGTGTATATATACTCTTTAAATTAAAAAAAAAAAATTGGGAAAAAGTCCACTGTGTTCTGCTAGGCCAAACACCTTAGGGTTCTTCCACTCAGCATCTGAGGTTGGTCTCCTCTCTTTATCAAACATGAGCTGCAAATCCACATGCTAAAGATCAAACTGAACACTGCAAGTTGTTATGTAGGAGATGGTGGATGTGTAGCACTAAGTAGCATATTGATAGCTGTAATTACACAGGGATTTAGGGATCTAGTTTTGGGGCTAACATTTCATGTGAATGTCACCTGATCTGGTCTGCATGGCTTATGTATGTATTACTAACCATTAAATTATTGTTGATATTGTTACATTTTAGTAGTGGCTACAGAGGAATGAATTCTATTTAGGTATCGGGTTGACAAGAGCAATGCCACAAGAGACATCTTCAACTACTAAGGCAAAAGAAAAGATCATCAAGATGATAAATCAGTAAGCTAAGCAAAGTGGGTCAGCTGTGCCAGAAAAGGCTGTAGATTACAAAACATGTGTTTTTACCATGATAGTTGCAAAGAGAATTTAGGCTGAAAGATGAAATGCCATTCATTAATTTTACCATATTAGTTAGTTAGTCAGGTAAAAATCTAATTTGTTAAAGTGCTGTCCCTTCTACTTCCTCTCCCTGTATCATCCAATGCTGACAGGCAAAGTTTTGGATTGGTTTATATTCTGTGCAATCCCACTGAACTGGGTGGTAGCGGGTGTTAGGCAGCACTGGAACTGTTCCCTAGGATTCGATCTGACTTCCAGAAAATATCACTTGGGGAAGCCACTGAGACCAGTGAAGTAGAAAAGAGTAGTTTCTCTCATTACAAAGTACGGAAGTCAAGAGCAGTTGCTGTTGGCCTAAATACCACATTAAAGTGATATTAGGAGTGTGACTTAAATGCAGAAAATATGGAGCCAAGACTCATGGTTGAATCCACACCAAATCTATTTTGCAAAATGGTTGGAGATACTGAAAAAAGTGCAAAGCAGTGAATAATAAAGCTGTTGATCTTAATACAGGTCCCTGTGGGTTGGATGCCTTTTTTTCTGTCTGTACAAGTAAAATCAGCTGAGAGAAAGGTCTGATCTTTTCTGCTTCACAATAATTCCACTCAATTAGAGTATTTACTCCTGATTTATACAGAAAAGGGGAAGCCTTCGAGACTAAGGTAAGAAAGAGGTACAATTTTTTTGGCCTCTCTAAGTAAAGACTTTATCACCGTTTTAACTACCTAAATAGACAAATATTTTTCAGTTCTGGAAGATAAACGAAAAAAATAAAGATCTAGTGGCTGGAAGCTGAAGCTAGATTAATACAGAGAGGAAATAAGGAACACATTTTTAATGGTGAGGGTAATTGTCCATTGGAATGAATTACCATGGGAATATGATGGACTCTTCATCCCTTGAAATCTTTAAATCAAAACTGGACATCTTTCTTAAACTATGATCTAACTCAACTTGGAGTTATGGGTTTGCAGGAATTACTGGGTGAAATTCAGAGACTGGTGTTATGCAGGAGGTCAGACTAAAGGACCATAACGATCTATCTTTTGGCCTTAGTAATTCCTATTGCTGGAGAGACAAGAGATGTTCATGTTCTTGATTTTCTACCAGTAGCCAAAAGTGAGTACTTCGCATGTCTGAATTTCAAAAAATAAAAGATGGACTTTTGGAATAGTAGCTGACTTCACTTCGATATGCCTTTGCATAGCTCAGTGTGTAACATCTTCATTCACATCATGGGGAAAAAACATCAGCAGCCTTCAGTCCATGTTGTCCATGAGATAACAAAAAAAGATAAATAGACTGAATGATAATTATTTATATATTTATTTTAAATCAAAGAATCTCATTGGAGATGGCTTGGTTGCTTGCTTCAGTCACAATTAGAATTCCAGCGGTAACTACTCGTTCCTTTTACCTAGTTTGCTTTGGAGGGGACATTGGCCATATATAATATTTAAGCTGCAAATAATGACTGTATAGCTAAAGCAGAAATTACATTCGCTCAAATATATATGAAGGTGTGGAAATTCATTTTTTTCCCTCAGTAACTAAACCACAGCCAGATCATGTCTAACATACTCATTGCTATGTAGGAGCGCTGTATGTCTGTGTACATGCATGTATGTGTATATGTGTGCACAAGACGTGAGTAATATGTAGTTTCAGCAAAATAAAGAGAGAGAGAAACCATGGAAAATCCAATCCAGTACTACTGACTTCCTGGACAGGTAGTCCATGCATCAATCTCTCCTCACTTCACATTCTCAGGACAGTTCAATGTGCCTGAGGCCTCAAAGGAATTTTTCTCATATGCCTCCAATGTTTTTATAAGATTGTCTTGGCAGGAAATACACGTGTTCTTAATAATGATTAAAAAGAATAAATTCACCTTTCAAAATCAAAGTGTAAATGGCATAGCAGGTGTAATTGAGGTAAATGATTATGGTGCATATCTGTCTTTACAGAAAAAGCTCACGGGAATTTACTATCTCCACAAGGATATAAAATTTTTAGTAGGTCTTGAGTATATTGTTTGCCAAGACTTCAAGGCTGAGTATAAAACTTGCCATTCAAGCAATGAATATGAGCATTCAGCTGGGGTGAGGAATAAGATTAAAAAAAAAAGAAAAACAATAAACAAAATTTGAAATAACCCAGATACAAACTCCATGTGTGAAATCCAGTGGGGTGATCAAAATGAAAAGGAGCGTTCAACATGGGACCTTGGCACTACACATACGGAATGAAAATGATTTTATGGTCACATGGCTAACCTAAGCTCCACCTGATGACATGCATTTTCATGTGATTAAAGGTCTTTAAGTAGCACATGCATAGCTGTAAGTACAGTAGCTCTGGGTAAGGAACTGTATCTTGGTATGCCACATTCTGACACTGTGAGAAATCCTGGCTTCCACTATTCTCCAGGAGAAGTTTTGAGATGAAACACTCACCTTGCATCACCCTGTACCTTCTGACTGGCAGTGTACATCTGAACAGTATCAAAATGAATGAAAGAGAAGCAGACCTGCTTAGTTTCAAAGCAGCACATTTGACCATTTTTTTCTTCCAAACTAGAGTAAAGAGGATGGAAAGAGAAAATAACATGTTGTTCACGGATTTCACAACTCCAATTCATGGAATATTTGTTATAATTTTTTATTTTATTTGCCTATCACCATGGCAGCTGAGTCCTTCATGTATAAAAAAATTAGAAACACATTGGGGCCACATTTCATGATCTCTCAAATGTTACTTTCTGGTGTGTAATTGTTTCTCCCTCATTGACTTGTAATTAAGCTGCGGTATGTCTAGGCTTGCAAATAGAACAAACTTGGAAAATTTCTTTAATTTTTAAAGTCAGTTTGTTTGCCAGGTGGTTTTTTTTCCTCCAAGCTTGTCCAACTCTGAAAATTACAACTTAAGTAAAACCGAAAACATAAGTGTCATGGAACGCTGAGGGATTACCTTACCACATCAATATTCAATAATGCCAGCTACCCTTGTTGAGCACACTAGGGCCCCGATTCAGCAGAGGGCTGAAATGGGGCCTGAGGGTTAGGTTTTTTCCTTCTTTCTTTCTTTTTTCTGTTTTATTCCATGTACACAGAGTGCTTACAGCAGTTTCTGGTATACAAAAGAGTTCAGTAATCTTGTCCCCCAAGGTTACGATTTTAAAAGGTAAAAATAATAAAAAGAAATCCATCAACCTCAAAAATTTTTAACCCTGTCTAGTGGAAATGCTTTCAAACTTTTGTAACTTATTTATTTTTGCCTCTTTTCTGCTTCTACTGACCACACTCTGTTTTCATGATACGTATATCCTATATACCACTGGGGCATACAATGCATATGAAGGAGAGAGATAACACTGTAAAGTAGGGCACCTAATTATTATGTAAAAGCTATTTTAGGTTGGGCAGTATTTTGCAGCACATGCATTTGGCAGACCCTGCTGCGGTGATAGGCTCTAGGTGTGTGATGTTTTGCTTAGCCAAGAGGAGGATGAGGATGCTGAAGATGAAAATGAATTTTGCTGGAGATAGCACATGAACTTTAAAGAGCCAAGCAAATCAGTCGCATGGGAGGGATTCATATTTACTAATCTCCGAAGAGAATGAGCTTTGGCTCCAAAGTCCTATGTTACTTTAAGCCTAATTTGTAGAGTAACGCTATTAACGGGGTGTAAAAAGGGTGTTGGACTGTGGGGGGAGATGCCAGGGGATGGTGGAGATCTCTCTGCAGGTGAGACTGCGGGGGGCCACAGGGCCAGGAGCAGCCTGGCTGCAGGGAGAGATGGCTGGCGACCCACCAGCCGGGGAGCCAGGAGCCCTCGGGCTCTGTGCCACGGTGCTCCCATGACACAGAAGCATTTCCAGATGAACGGATGGTGTCCAAGTGTTTGCCTTTTGGCTATTAGCACTGCAATAGCAAACAAGTTTTCTTGTGGCTAACTAACTTCCTTCAATTCCTTCCCCCCGAAAGTCGTTTCTTGTTTGTCATGCCATGACAACATCACTGCACTATCCAGAATGAATGTGTTAATCCAGGCAGGGACAAATCTGAGAGTCTTGACTGGTAATTTTTAAACTCCAGATGGCCGTTTTCCAACTACCTGTCGGCTTGAATAGGAAATAAGTCTCCTGACAGGCTCACTTCCTTCCGTTTGCATTGTTTTCAGCAAAAATAGTTTTTAATCACTCCTGTAATAATGTTCCTGCAAGGTGCGGCCTGCAAACATTAGGCTAAAACAGGACAAACATATTGCAATGTCTGTTGACTTTTCACCTATCAGTGACCCATAGCCAGTGGGCTATGGCTGGTTATTGAAAATAAAATAGGAAGCAAGCTTAGATTAAATATTGCTTTGAGGTGCCTTGTATCTAAAATTTTGGGCCAGAACCTCAGCTGGTGCAAATTAGCTGAGGGTCCTCTCAGAGTGCTTAGAGATGCTGGTGAAATTAATAAAATGAATTTTCTCTCTGATCTTTTCTAATTCATCAAATCCTTTTTATATTGTGTTTCTTCTCAGGCATTTCATACCTATCTGCTGTGCATTAATGTATCACAGCTGAGAATGTGTGGAACTGTAGTTGGTTTTGCTTAGTTTGCTTTTGAGCTGGTTGTAACTTTTCTTCAACAGCTGCTCCATTGTTCAGCACTTATAGTTTCTCCTAGTATGCATATGCTGTCTTACTGTGTGCAAAACTTTAGCAATATTTCTGAAACTCACATATATGTGGCAGTGGTATTGGAATTCAAGATTTGTACTTCAAAGTGCACTCCAAAGCTCTTCGGATCATTCGTACTGTCTTCCATACTCGTATTGTTTGTGCCAAGAGTTTGATTAGAGCCAGCATGACTCATAGAGCTTCTAGGAGTTGAGATTATTCTATTCTATTCTATTCTATTCTATTCTATTCTATTCTATTCTATTCTATTCTACTCTACTCTACTCTACTCTACTCTACTCTACTCTACTCTGCTCCGCTCTATTTACTCTACTCTACCCCATCTCATCCCCTTGCATTCGACCCCACTCACCAGTCAGTGCTTTGTCGCAAGGCCAACAGAGCATATCTTAAATCACAATGATATGACCAAAATATATACTATCCTTTTTGGCTGCAATAGGAAAGATTTTTTTCAGTAATTATTTCATATAGACACAAAACAAGTCAGATCTTACTCAGTACAGAAAATAGAAGATTATATTTTCAGGCCATCAATATAAGTATTCCTATACTTAGGATTTTGGTAGACTTCACTTGCTAATTTAAACAAAAGCATTAAAAAAATAGTGATATTCCCTCCTGCCTCCTTAAAGATTCACTGACAGCTGTGAATCTAATCCAGCACCTCTGCCATTTTTTATCCTGTATGCCTTTGATATATATTGAAAGGTTTCCAAATTCCAGTTCCCTACATCAGAATACAATTTACCACAAGATCCAATCAGATCCTGCAGGAGAACCTGATGGAAATTGGTATTTCACATTACGGTAGCCTTTTTGTGTGTTAATTACACTTCTTTTCCACAGCTAGTTGTATTTCTGCCTAAAGTCTGTGAAAGGTTCCATATGTTCTTACTAGTTTATGCTGTAGCTAGGAATTTTATTTTGGTCTATATATAGCAAGTAAATAGTCCAGATATGCTCAGATTTGTTTTGAAAACTTTAATCTGGCCAAAATGAAGGATATGACATTTGGAAGTGAATTTATGAAACTAGGAACAACAGCAAGGAGCAGCTGGGAAGATACTCAGTGACAGAAGTATTATCTCCTGACAGCCTCCGCTAGTACAGAGTGCTGATTACTTCAGAAAAAAATCCATGCCCAAACATCACTTGAACTTGGAGCAAGAATGATTGAATGAAAGGGCCAGTGGCAGGCCAGCAGCATCGGTTCAAGTGCTAACTGCAGAGCACATCAGTCAGGTTCATTTCTATGCAACCAGTCATTTCATTTACTAAATCATCGGTGCAACTCCATATTCGCAGCATTCACAAACATCCACCCATGAGTATGTCCTCCTAGTATTATATATGGTGTGCAACTACACACAACTGCTGTGTAGGGGAAAGCTTCTGGGACAGCTGAACAAAAGGCAGAAGGGAAAATCCAAGGAGGGACACAGACAGAAAAACAGGTAGCAGGAGAACAACAAGAGGAAAAGAAGCACTACACAACATGGACTGTAGAGATGGAGTAGGAAACCACAGTGGGTCAGGATGCATCACCAGGAAGAGAGACTGAGTACACAAGAGGCTGAATAGAGTGATTTCTTGTGCATTTAATAAAACCAGTGAGGAGTGAGAAGGAGGGGGAACATAAGGGAAAGCCCCAGGAGCAGATGATGTAACAGGAGGGGAAGTTGTAGTTAGAGGCAGACAAGCAAATTTACAGAAGGCAGGAAAGCAGAGCATGACAACTTTTGGGAGAAGTCATGGTATTACCAGATGGGGAGAGCCAGGAAACGTGAGGTCAGGTCATTACTCCCACACTGTTCTGCTGAATGGTTTCCCCCTCCACAGGCGCGTGCATGCACATTTGTGTTTATTCCATGTTAAGTAAAGGTGTCAGGGAGAAAGGCTTAGCTGAGTTCAATCGTGTTATTGTATGAGGACAGGAAGAAATGTGAGACGAAGGACCAGCTGCCCCTTCCATGCTCCTCTTCTTGAGGAGTGCCCTGTTTATGTCCCTCTCTCTAACTGCTGAGGCCCTCCAAGCTTGTCAGATTTATCTTCGCAGAAGAGAAAGCCCCAAATAAAATAAATAAGTAAATATAATACCAGCATGGAGGACCTGATGAGAAAATAATTAGACAAACTTCAGCTGACATTTCCTACCAAAACTGACAGCTCCAAAGTGCATTTTGCTCAATGAGGCTCGACTACAGAAAGGGCAAAATGAGTATATAAAATGCGGTGACGACTACTGAAGTTATATCTTGCAGTTGTAGTGAGTCTAAGGCAGATTTTATTCAGTGCATGAAGGGTTTGAGAGTGTGCATTGCAATTGGAGTAATTTATACCCTTTAAAGCCACCCTAGCTGTGTACAGAACACACTTGCATTGAGATGTTAGCATATGGTTGCTACAATACAGACCTCAGACTCATGCCCTAGCTCCATATCTGGGCTTTCCTGTCTACATGAGCCCTGAAGTTCAGTACTATCATCTCATATCTATCTATCTTATACAGACTTTAACTCTGGATCTGGTTTTAAACTGATCTATCTCCATCAGCTTGTATGGAGCTGCTTCTGATGACTTTCAAAGAAGTCATTAGGCTTGAGCATTATTGTCTCTCTCTGGACAGTCTAAAAAAGAATGTACAAGTTCACTAGCTGACCCTGGAGCTTTTGTAAATACATTCTAGTTCTTGTTTTCTGATACTTTAAAAATATACAAATGGTTGATACTGCAAAGAGTTACAGTGATAAGTTGAATGGTAGAGATGCAGTAATATTTAAAAAAAACAAAGCATATTTTTCAGGTAATATGAACAGTATTATTTCAGCTACAGAAAAATTGAACCACTCATAACAAAATGTTAATTGGTATTTAATTTTAAGCCTACCCTTTTCAACTGATATCAAAGCCATCCTCTTTCGCACTCACCATAGCTTTTGCACAAATTCTTGTAGCATTTTGTATGAGGTGGAACACTGTGCTTCCAATAATTCACAACTGGTTGGTATGAGTCCAGAATGTGATCATCTCGACATTTTTAAATCCCCATAAAAATCTGGAAGTTTGCAGTAATTATAAATGCTCATATAGACAGAAGACTAAATTACATTTTTTGTGGCATTCTCAATGCACTTTGGTCTGGATTCAGTTGAATATAGCAACCATGAAAAATGAATTGTACCAAATTTATTATGTAATATTCACAACATTAGGTATAGTAACAAAATGTAAGCCAAAGGCCAAAAATCTCAATTGAAAGTAACTTAACATGGCTGTCAAAACACTTTTGAGCTCAAGTAGGCAAACTTTTTAGGCTATAGACACAATAAGAAAAGACTAATTAAGGAAATAAGGTAAGATTTCTTAATATTATAGTTGTGACATAAAAACTTGCTTCATGCCATCCCTTCTAGATGAAACACTTCCTTTTCTTTGTGCTCTAAATGACTGTTACTTCATTTAGTTCTCTCAACCGTATACTCTTTCTGTGGAGTCATTCCAGTGGGCTCTGGCAAACTGACTGCACAAACGTGTATGTATGCGTATATATGCGTGCATGCATTGGGTGTCCATATTTGCGCATACATATGCATATACGCAGGGACACAGGCTGAAACAATAAGATCTTTCAGGCTGGAAGGGCAAGGGCTACTGCAACACGCTGCTGTGACCCCAGCACATGATGCACATCGAGGCTGAACTGGTCAATGCTAAGTGGGGAAGCCCGAGTTCTTGGTCAGTGTTCACACATGTGCATACACACATACATTTCTTTGCTATGACAGTTTTTCAGCTGATAAGTGCTTGGTGCTTTGAAGGGTAAAAAACCAGACAAATGGAACTGTAGCAGGAGAGATTTTTATGCTTTGAGTAGGGTTAAAATAGTGTAAGAAAATGCAAATGTATTTTAGATTACTACCTTAAATTTTGCATTCACAGTTTTTAGGGACAGAGAGAACAAATCTGCATTTATCTTTTCACTCTCTACATAACACATTCCATTGATTTTCACCTACTAATTTCTACAACCTACAATATAAATAAAAACCCCGCAACATTTCATTCTTTAGGATTTGGTGGGGTGGTTAAGAGGGTTGTCTTTACTTTGTGATTATTGCTTTTGGTGTTGTCTTTGTCCTTTCTTACAAAGTTTTATTTGTATTTCATTTCCTAGATAATAAAGGCTACCATATAATTAAAGTCATTTGAATATAACCAAGAATTCAAAAAGGTGAGTGATGAGGAATGTGTGATTAATGTACAAATGAAAAAGCAGTCCTGCTCTCTCTCTCTTATCAGCTTAATCCCTCTGACGTACTTAACTGGCTCCAATTGATGTCACTGGTAGTTTTATGTGGCCTGAATGAATTTTTTAAGGATCAGCATCAAATTCCCTTGAATTAGAGAGAGGGGAAAGAACAAAACTGCAATAAAAGTGCTGTCATAAGAACAACCAAAATGAGTTTATAATTCCTAATGTTCTTGACAATAATATTTTAGACAGGCATAACAGAAGAGAGCTGTGAGATAGGGAACAGATTTTCTTAATACAATACAATTGCAAATAAAGCCATGGTAGGATGCAACTAATTATGAGCTATACATAAAGGGCTAAAATACCAACACTTAGTGGAAGTTAAGAGAACTGGAGAGAGAACATGCAAAAGAAAGGTGGTATCTGTCACCTGATGTATAGGCAATATAGCTTCATCACTTCAGACCTCCCTCCAAAGAATGAATGGGAAAAATTGACTTAATAAGGTCTATATAATACTTTTGAGGGATGTTCATGCATCTTGGGGAAAATGCCAAGTACACTGGATGTGGGGGAGTGTTAGACGTCTCCAAAATGCTGAAAGGAAATGGAGAAAAGGGATAAAATGGCTCAAATAAGCAGACAAAATTACAATTTTGTGGCAGGTCACTCTAGGTCTCATTGACCTTGGCAGGGATACAGAGGGCATGTTTTATATGAGTGAACTGTCCTTGAATAATTTCTTCAACATAAGGCTATAAACAAGCTTTTCTTCCATATCAAACATGCTTGTCACGTTATCCTTCTGAAAAAAATGACAAAAAGATTTTTTTTCTTTTGTATGTTGGAAAAATCCTGCTTTTATCTTTCTTTCTCTTACTTAGCCCTCCTTAAAAAAATAACTTGGCATTAGCACATTAAATATGTACTTCTATTTTCTCTCTTGTGGAAAAAAGATGCAGTTGTGAAGAAAATAACTGTTTTGCAAGGCTTAGCTTCGTAAGTGGATAAGGAATATGACATCTGAGACTAGAGTAAAATATGAATGCTGTTCATTTGGTACAAGTACTTGATTAGGCCTTTCAAAAAGTATAAAGACAGTCCAAGGAGATATTCACCTCTCTGCTTCCTCTTTGCTTTTCCACCCTGTCTCCCACCCCGAGTCCCAACCTTTTCAGAGTAGAGACCTATCATTTAGGTATTCTGAATTGCCTTCTGGAACCACATCTCTCCTTTGACCATGTAGGAAGCTAATCTTACAAGTTAAATACCTACATTAGTGGCTCAAAATGACAATATGTGCCGATTTTTAATGGAAGAAGGGGCAGCCTAATTTCTTTTTATTCCTTTGAAAATTTCCCTTTGAACAGACAAGTGTGCTTTGGGTGATCCATCCTCCTCCACACTACAATTTGTTGCCTTAGTTTTGGGATCCTGAAGATAAGGAATACTCTCTGTTACACTCTGAGCAGTACCCAGGGCTAAAAGGCTATTTCCAAACTTACAAGGACAGAGCCACCCCGTAACGATCAATATATCTGCAATATGACATTGTACAAACAATCTTTGAGGCTCCTGGACTGCATCGCAAAGGCCAGAAGGGTCAACCAGGGATAATGCGCTACTTAGCTTGCTGTGCACAAACAGGATGAACTGGTTAATGTGGCCTTAGATGGCAGCTTCGACCATGCAGTAACTGAGCCCAGGGTCTGGAGGAGGTAAGGAGCAGAGCTGGACTCTGGGCTGCAGGACAGCAGCTTGCTTAGGAAATTTTTCGGCAGAAGCCCCTGGGAAAGTGCCTTGAGGGCAAAAATTGCTTGGAGAGTTGACTGATATTTAAACAAAAAAAGTCTGGAGCTCATGAACATCCCTTACATAGGAAGGCCAAGGATTTCAGCAGAAGGTCTGCTTGGCTGGGCAAGGAGCTTCTTGATGAGCTCAAATATTAATAGAAAGGACCCAAGAGGCAGAAACAAAGACAGACAACTAAAGAGGATGAGAAAAACATTGTCCGAGCACTCTGATGAAATCAGGAAAGCCAAAGCCCAGATGTAGCTAAAGCTGGTTAGTGACATAAAGGGTAGCAAGAAGAGATTCTACAAATATGGTAATAGCTAAAGGAAGTTCAGAAAAAAAATGTGAGTCTATTGGTGAATGGGGAGAGAAATTAGAGGTATATGACTTGGAGAAGGTTGAAGTACTCAATACCTTTGTTGCCTTATCCTTCAAAGGCAGAACCTGGCTCTGTGCCTACTGATATAGATTGTAGGGGAAGGTGTGACCAGCAGTGAGGGAACAAACAGGAATACTCGAAGTGGTTGGATACATCTGAGGGTGCAACACTGGCTGGTGTGGTTTCAGGACTGTTGTCTGTCATCAGTGAAAAATCATGTGGGCTGGAGGAGGTCCTGATAACTGTCCGTCTTTAAAAAGGCAAGAGGAGGACCTGGGGAACTACTGGCCAGCTTTATTTTAGTCTCTGGAAAAATCATGGAGCACATCGTCTTAGTCAAGTAGCTAAAGGATTGATACTGGGACTTATCTTTCAATAGCTTTATCAGTGATGTGGATGATTTGACAAAATGTACCCTCAGCAGATTAGTAGTTGATAGTAAATCTCAGGAAGTGGTTGACACACTGTGTGATAGAGCTGTAAGGCCTGAGAGAAACTTGAGGACTGGACCAACAAAAGCTGCAGAAAGCGTGACTTGCAGAAGTGCAAAGTTCTGCACCTGGGGTGGAGCAAAGCTCTGCATCAGTGCAGGCTGGGAACCGACTTGCTGAGAAACAACTCTGCTGAAAAGGACCTGAGGGTTATGACAGATGCCAGATTGCATATAACCTAACAATGTGCCCTCAGTGTAAATACGGGAAACCACATACTATATTAGGAAGAGCTTGGACAGCAGGTTGAGGGAACTGCCTCTACTTGGCATTGGTTAGGCCACACCTGAAATACTGTGCCAGATTTGGTTTCTCCAGTTAAAGAAAGGTATTGAGAAACTGGATAGGGTCCAGTGGCAGGCTACCAGGATACTAAGGGACATACAGCACATGGCCTACTAGGAAAGGGTGAAGGAGATGGCTTGTTTAGTTTGATAGATAAGAAACTACTGAAAAGGGAGTTATAGCTGGGGGCAACTAGTTAGGCAAGAAACACTAGTAGTTAGTTAGACTATCTAGGGGAAAAAAATCACGGTTTGTGACTTGAGAGGTTCAGACTGGATATTATGAAAAGCCCATTCCTCAGCTAGTAGTGCAGCACTGGAAGAGTGTATCTAAAGAGGTGGAATCGCAGTCACTGGAGGTTTTCAGAACTTGGCTAGACATGCTTGAGCTGACCTCATGTTGGCCATAGTCTCATTCTGAGAGGAAGGGTGGACTAGCAACCTCCAGAGGTTTCTCCTCCAACAACACTTCTATGATTTTATGACAACACTCTCCTCCAGCATATAAGGGAAGTGATGGTGGCTGGCGTTTAATAGTTCCCTTTTGCAGTCCTGTAGATTCAGTGTTGCTCAGGCATATTTTGAGCTGGCTGTGTGATTAAAGGCAGGGCAGGATTTCTCAAAGATGTGCAGGTAGCATCGTGGCAGTGATTACGAAAACATCACAGACCCTTCTGATTCAGAAATGAAAAGTACTTGGATGGGATTGAGTAACGGGTACAAATTCTTTTTCTTCCTGGGAGCCCCAGAAATGTTTTTTTAGACTGTGTAATACTATTTGTATTTTTAGCCATTCATCAAACTATATCACAAATCTTTGTATTAGCTTATGCTGTAAACTGGTCTGGTATTGCCCTATCTAATGTCTTCATTGTGCTGAATATTGTTTGAGATTTATTTTCTTCTTTCTGTCTTGCATATTTTATGATCTTGCACAGCTCTTCTCCTTCCCCCCCTGCCCCCTCAAATCCCCCACAGTCTAACAGCTGGGACTCACAGGGTATGAGCTAGTCGTTTTTCTCTAGTGGTTCTTCAAACCAATCTACTCATCAGTAAAGCTGAAGGATGGTTAGGGAGTTCTCCTTACACTCAGATCTGAAAGGGCATTCAGATACTTGCTTTTCACAGAAATCTACAGGGAGAGTGCCCTAAAAAGAGTCAGCCCATACCTATTTCTACAGGGAGATATCAGCAATTTATTTACTTCATGAAGGCAGTTTTTGGCTAAAGACATTAAACTGTGGAATGGTCTGACATTATATTTTCTATATATATATAAGAAAAAATTATGTAAAAGCAGAGGTAAGGGTCATATCACCATATGAGGGTCTTAAATCAGAAATAGTATAGAAGTCCTCTCCCTCTCCTCTCCTTCTACCTCTGCCTTTCCTCGCCTTGCCTCACCTCGCCTCTCCTCTCCCCTCTTCTCCTTTCTTCTCCCCTCCTCTCCTCTCCTGTCCCCCTTTGTGGGAGAACATTAGTTGGTACTCAGTTGCTAATTTCAGTTCCTCAATATTTGGCCACTTTGACTTTTTTTTTCTTTAAAATACCAGAAGGGATTAAAGCATAAACTGGATTAACTACTTGTCAAATGCAATATTGGTAACTGAAACTGTATTTATAGGGATGGGATGGCTCAGTGGGTTGGTGATAAGATAATGTTCTAGGTCAGTTGTTCGAACATCCTAGTCTGGTAGAGACTATAAATGCATCACTCGCCGTTTGGGAGCTTTCTAGCGATGGAACTAATAAGTAACTGGTTGCAGTCAAGGTCTGAGTGAAATGTCTATATTCCAATATAAGCACCCAAATGGCCAGTAACTGACTCTTCCTTTGACAGTCTTAATGGAAAGAAGAAGTGCTAAACAGGGGGAAAGAGAGAGATCTGAGACAACAGACGATTGTTTTAAAGCAACTTCTACAATCACACTTGAGATACTTTGGCAAGGCAGTTTCAGGACACTTGCTTGCAAAAACTGTTCTGTAGAGTTCCTAGTCTAAACTTATGGGTCTAGTACTTCCTTCAAATGACAAGATGCTTCTTAAAGTGATTAAGAAGAGAGAAGGAATATGCCTTTTGGACTGAAAACAGAGCAAGTCTAAAGTCTTTCTGCTTTTTAGTTTAAAGTCATCTGATTGTCAAGAAAAACATTTGAAAAGCAAGGCTATTAGGCTGAGTAATTTCCAGAGAAAGGTAGTGGACATGCCCTTACTTGAGTTGTGTAAAAGAAAGATGAACTCCTCCCATCACTGTTATCTAATTACAAGGATGAGTAAATAGGTATGGGCAACATTTTCAAGCCTGAGTACTGAAAGTTTGACACAATATCCAAAGGAAGATATGAAAAAGGCGGGGTGTTTTTCACACAGACAGTCATAGAGAGTAGTGAGTACTCAAAGTCTCAGCCACAATTCTCAGAGAATCAGGCTAGTTACTTTACAGAATTAATATTAAGTTTCCTTGAAGTATAGGCTAAATCATGCTGTTTCTTACTGCATTATACTAAATACAAAATATAATTCAATTAATTACCAAAGCAAGATAAAACTAAGTTACTACTTGGTTGACTGGGGATGTCCAACCTGTTTGTTGGAGTTTTTTGATTGGAGAAATGGATTAAAGTATTGTTGATAGCAAGGAAAAGGTTGGCAGTTGAACTAGGGATATTAGAAACATCATCACTGAGAGGTGCTAAGTGGTTTCTCTTCTGCAGCTTCCCATGGTGCAACCCACAGCCTGGAGCTGCTCTGATCACCCCTGGAGAGAGAGATTGGGATGGGAGAGGGCTAATCCAGACTTGAGAAGTTTTGCTATTCTAAAAGAATGGAAATTGATTATGCTAGTTTCCAAAATAGATGATAGAAGTAAAGGTGAATGATCAGACCCAGGTCTTACAAGGATTTAAGGCCAGGCCAGGATTTAAGTTCCTTCCCTTCCTGCTGCAGTCAGCCTCAAGATCTTGCGGGGTTTTGTCAGTGGGCTACAGCAGCCTTTCTTTGGGCAAGGCCACGCTGTGGTTACCCAGCATGCTGGGGAACTGGAAGTGGTATCTCAGCACATGGCCTGATTCTCCACTGTTTCACCACAGCTTGCTTCTACTGCCATCGCATTCAGTTAGAAAAACAGCTGCAGGATTGTCCAAGCTAAATTCAACGTATCAGAGTCGACTGGGGGTGTTCTGCTGCTCCCCTGCTTAGAAACCTTTTTCGTGTTGGGCCCCATTGCCCTGTTTCATCCAGTGTTGGAGAACACAGCCTTGCTGAAATCAAAACCGGACGGCGGCTGTGACTCTTGCTCAGGTGCTGCCATTCACACACTAAGCTCCTCCGCCTCAAAGGCCTGGCCAGGCAATGCTAACAATAAACAAACCATAATAACTCACAACTGCGGCTGAACCCAGCCCTTAATGACATTGTTCAATACAGCTTCAACACTGTGAAGAGCTTCACTGCTTCGTTCCCATGCTCCTAGGAGGATTTCCAGACTGGCTTTACCAAGGCTGATTCCAACAGCTTACTCTAATTGTTTTGCCAGTGCAGTACAGTACAGGAAAGCTAACCTGCTGTGAAACCTGACGCTTTCTGCAGGAGCAGGTTTCTGCAGGGTAACAAGTGGCCTTTCTTTCCTAAGCCTAAACTGACAGAACAGTACCACAGGAGGGCACTCACATTAACATATATACCTTCCTGGAGCTGCACACCACCTTGCAGGTGTGCACAGCTGTGTAGCACAACTCGAAGACGGCTTGCGGAGAGGTATGGGCTTGGAAATGTGGCTGAAGCCACCTTTCATTGCCTGCATCTCTATTTGGCAAACTATTGGTTTGTATTTTGCTTTTCCTTCTGGGTAAAAAAAAAAAAAAAAAAAAAAAGGGCTGAAAATGGTTGAAATTGTGTAAAAAGCAGTGGCTACCAGTACTTTGTTTATTTTTTTTTTCTGGATGTGCTGAAGAATTTTGACCATGGGAAAAAGGTATCTTGAAAGTCTGAAAGAAGAGTGGTGAAGGCATCATTTCTGGCCTCCATCAGTAAGAAAACCACTTATGGAAACTCCTCTCTAATCATACAAGGCAGCAAAGGAAAGTGTGCTGCAGTCAGATATGACCGGCAAGGGTCGAACAGCCAGTGTTTGAAGGGCTTATCTGCCAGTGATTCTCTAAGTGTCTGAGAACACTGTGGTGAATTCAAAGGACTATTGGCAAATCTTTGGCTATTTCAAAGTAAAAGTCTGAACTTTCAATCAGGTTGCTTCTCACTGTTGTTGCAGATGGTTTGATCAAATGAAAGTGTGCACTGCAGTGCATGCGTAAGAGCTAACGGAGTCAGAACTTTGATGTTTGCCTGAATATTTTAATTCTGCTGGACAGGTGCTCTTGGATTATTAAGTGCTGCAGACAAAGCAAGTGCAAAATTCAGGATACTTATTTCATGAAGTTTTATGCTTCTCTGAAGCTCAAAGCTGGTATCACAAGGTTTTAAGGGAATGTCACAGAGAGGTATTACCAGCTTCTCAGATCTGCAAATGATTGAGGGGCGAGAACATGAAAAGTCAAACTGAAACTCCATCAGATACCACTACGCAACATTTCTTTTTTTTTTCCAGTTCTTCCCTTATTGGCACACCACCAACATTAGTTGTTTCCCTGAAAGTCCGCCTTTTCTCCTGGTTTTTCATGTAGTGTTAGAAACAATCCAGTGCATATCATAATTTGGGAATGAGTATCTTTCCATGTCAAGATTCTGTAAACCAGTTAGCTTTGGCATCATGCTGATACCACTGTGGGAGCATGTTAGCCTAAAATTGGGCTCTTCCAAAAATTTCATCTCTGGAGCCAAGCAGCACTAGATCGATAAATGAAAGGGGAATGTGACAGTGATCAAAATCTGTCTCACTGGTCCAGACAGATAAATATCAGGGTAGCCTGGTGGTTTTCACCTTGTTGCTGCCGGGAGTTACAATTTTTCATGGCAGAGCACTGTGGGCTAATTTTGTAGCTGATGTAAATCAACATTGCACAATATACATTGGTGGCACAAGACTGATTTATGCCAGCTAAGAATCTGGCTGCCCATACTCCTGCTAGCACTATACTGGCTTATAAATCTTCGCTTTAAAAACCTGTGGATGAACCAGAGGAACTGTTGCTGAGAGTTGCATGCTTTAAAATTGGCTGTGGGAAAATAGGAAGGCCCGAATATCAAACCAGGATGAAAAAATATAGACATCGAAGCATTTTTTCTCCCAGAGGTGCTAGTTTTCCCTCAGTGAAAACTGTAAGGCCCCAGCACCTGTGAAAACTGGGCTTTGGGATCAGGAATTTAGCTGTTTAGAAGTACTCATCTTGTATTCCTTTTGAGTTTTGAAATGATTCACTTCCTTGCCCATTAAACATATATTTTTTAAAATCATCCTGTTGCTTAACCTCTGCTCCTTCCTTCTTTACTTTCTTTCTTTTCTTTTTCATGTACGTATGTATACCTGACTCCTTGGAGATCACTTTGTCTGTCTCTGTGATTACTGGAGTCAGCCAGCAACACGACAGGACTTGCTTGTTTACATAGCTCTGAGGGTTATGACAACACATCAGAATGTACAGGTGCCATGTAGAGATGCAGCTTGCAATTAAGATCAGTAGAGCTGACTATTTAATAAAGAATTTCTTCATTTTATAACAACCTGATCTCATTATTATACACAAAACAAATCAGCTCCATAAAACTCTTTAAAAAATATGTTCTCCCTTGATATTAAACATTTGAGCTGAAGCAAAGAATTAACAATTGCAAAACAATTGCATTAATTGAACAGAAAATTAAACCCATAAAACATGTGGTTAAATGCAATTTCCTCATAATTGCAGTAAATGTACTGCCAAGATAATTACAAAACAATTTTTAATATGTTTTTTTAGTCCATTTGGTGGCATTTCATCCCTGCAGTATAACAGTCAGAGACGAGTGAATCATGGGGGGCAATTTTAGGATTCCAATTTGATTTGGGCCTTTACTTTAAGTGTGGCTTCCAGGCCAAATCAGTGCTGAGGTTGTTGCTCAGTGAGCAGAGTCGGGAAGACATCTTGCAAAAGGCTTGCCTAAGATTTCAGCACAACCGGCGGAAATCTCAAGAGATATCTGCCACTTTCTGTAGCGAAAACTTTGTCAGAGCAGCTCTTCTAAGAAAAAAATAGTCCTCTCAGATGACTTTTGAATATGAGCTTGAAGAGTTCTGTAACTCCTTTTAAATTCAGCTCAGAAAAACAGCCACTTTCTGCTAGCTCAGGATCTGGATGATCTGATGGCTATCCACAATTTAAAATGGAGAAATTTTTTCTTCTTCCATTTTTGCTGGAATTTCCTTCTTACCTTACCATAGGCCCAAGTAGCAGCCACCTTTTTATGAAAAAAAATACACAGTTCTGCTAGAATCACTGCTTCTGCTAAGAAATGAGATCAGATACTACAATTTTGTCTATAGCCAGGTAGAATTCACAGTCTCTGCAAATGTCAGTCCTTTGCTAGAAGATGGGAGATTCCTGACATATGGTCCTCCCTTTCTTCCAGAGGAAGGCACACAACAAGTATACTAACTACTATGTCACATCTGTATCCCTCTATCTCATGGAAGCACAAAGTACACTGATGGCACATGAGTTGCAAACTCCTCTTTTGGGTCTATGGTTTGGGGATTAGCTATTTCTTTTCACTTTCTTCATTTGGCCTGTGTTGCCTCTCCCAGAGTGTAATGGGAGTGATTTTCTCTGAAGCTGTCCCTTTCATATATCAACCAATTAATTGGATGAATTTCCTATTGCTTTGAAAAGGGCTGAATTTATTGACCTAAAATAATCCTTGGCCCGCGTGCCTGAGTATGGACAGGCAGGCTGAGAATCTGGACAGAGATTCTGCTCTGAGAAGATCTTGGATCAAACTTTAACTCTGAGTCCAGTATTTTCTCTCATCTCCACTGCCAAGCTATCCTTCTTTGTGCTGGAAAAATCCTCTACTATCAGTGAAGGTTCACGTCTCACTTACTTGGATCAGGCATATGATATGTCGTTGACATATCATCCTATTTATGCTGTAGAGAGCTCTGTGGTAAGAAACTTTTCGAGTTATGGACACATTTGTCTCTCAGTTTGCAAGTAGGGCATTCACAAGAGGAAATCAGTCTGTTTCCACAATTTCTTAGTCTGCTTCTATGTCTTCACTTTTTGCATCTTTTTGGGTAGTTTATTATTGCTTTTTTGCCTACTATTGACCAGCTTCTGTGAGGATCTGAGAGTTCTGTAAGGAACTCTATTTTCTGTGAATTTTCTTGTTTCAAATGCTTATCCCAATAAGACTGGCCAAATAAAGGCATATTCCCCTGGATTTGTGACTCTGTATTGGAATCTGAAAGTGCTGGAGTTTGAAATACCATGTAGAGTGGAAGTTTTATCTATATGCTTTTAACAGTGTTGGGTCTTACACAGAGTAGACAGCAATGCAGTGACTCCATTACCCCAAACAGACATGGCAGTTGTAGGCTACGCACTGTAATTCCCAATTTACTTTCTTGAGCTCTTTATATCATCTGAGTGCTCCTTGCACCATGCCGAGGCTCTGCTCTCAGCCATAACCCTTGGCTTGTGACAGATGGCCCAAGTCCAAAAAGCCACCACAATTGCTCTCTACCCAGCTCGTAGCTACAACCTTGCAGGCTGTAGAGCTCTGCCAAAAGAAAAACTGTATTTTTGATCTCTTTTCCTTTGGTGCTATGGCTTATCTGGTTCACATAGGGAGACTCTGATAGGTGAATAATTTCAAAACACACACCTGGAGCTGAGAGGAACTTAGGAAATGGGGGGGAAAGGATGGCAGGGAGGTAGAAGTCAAGAAGCGTTTGAGTTTGATGTGGAAAGATCAAGTGCGCTGTGGCCTGCCTTGCGAGGAAAGGAGTGTGCCTGGAAGGCTGCTGAATAGCAGGCTAAAGGAAACCACAGCAATAACCATGCCTCTCCCTTGAGCACTGTCTACCTGTAGGCACCAAAATTCCTCTCTCCAGGGAAGCACCTTTTGCTTTGGTGGCTGACAATGACAGCAAGGATCAGCTGGGGCAGGAGAAGCCATGTTCCCAAGGGGATCTCTCCTGCTCGAGTCCTGCAGCCTGGTTCTGGATGTGTGCGGGAGGGAGGAAGAGAGAGAGACAGGTGTGTGTTTGCGCGTGGGAGTATCAAACAAACAAGCAAACAAGCTGCTACATCCAGGAGGGAATTTTCTTCCTGGCTAAATCACCTCTGCCATCTGCTTTGCAAGGAAGTTTGTTAGGCTGTACAGTTCTTTGTGTGCAGCACTCTCCGATGAAAATGATTTAGGCACTTAAGTCCTCTGAGCTTGTGTTTTTCAAAGCTTCCTCTGTTTTCCTGTCTCTTACTCATATCATCAAGGGCTGGGACTGGAAAAATGTATGCAGGTCAGTGCCTGCTTCTGAGTCTTCCACGTACTGCTGAGCTTGAGCAATAATGTATAATACAAATTTGGCTGCTTCCATTTTTCTGCCAATGATAGTGAGAAGTTAAACTTATTTTTAAGTACCTTTAATTTCCAGTCTGAATTAGTTATTTCCTTTAAACTGGATCTCCACTGCTGCTTACTTCCAGTGGGAGTCATTAATCATTTCAAAAAAAAAAAAAAAAAAAAAAAAAAAAGCTAGCAGGATGCATATCAATGTGTAGTCACATGGTGATGGGTTTAGCCTAACCAGTTGGCATCTCTTGACTCCTATGATATCAAATGAGTTCCTTTGTTTTTTCTGGCAGCTTCGTAAGGTTCATCACTTGGTGATTCATGAAATCTAAAGGATTCTGCTTTGAAAGAACTTCCACTGTTTCCAGCGTGTCCTTCTGTCCTTGCTTTACAGGCATCTGATCCGAACAAAAATCCTCTTGTAGTATCCCTTGTGATCTCTGCTGAGTGTGTGAGAGCGCGGCCCTCAGAGGGCATGGGCGAGCAGCACTTATGTGGTGAAAGTCCCCCGCAAGGCCCTTTCTTTGGAAAGTCTAGGGGTGAGAGGGTCCCCCTGGAAGTGAAAGGCCCTTGAATTCCCATGGGAGCCCAATGATACAACATGGCAGTGCTGTGGCTATGTGGCACAGCTGAAGGAGAGCAGATGCAGAGCAAGAAAACCAGTTTACACTCCAGTGAAAGTGGGTAGCCAAATCACTCCGCTCTACACTTCCATGGTGAGTTCCCTAGGCGTGACCGAGCTGATGAACCGAAGTTTCTACAGTGGCCATTTTTACAGGAATGGTATGCTCTCAGCTATTTCTAATACTCCCTTTAGGAAGTGTGACAGAAATCACCTTGTAATGCCAAAGGAAGCGGCCTGGGTCATGTCACGTGGTGGAAGCACCAGGGACCGTCATGGCTCGGAGCTCACAATCATGCTGCAGCAGGGTAGAAATCCAGCTCATACCATTGCCTATTCCACATGCCGGTTTCCCCAAGCGAGGAAGCTTGCCCTAGAGCAGAGCCCAGGTGTGAAGCAACCTGCACATAGTGTGAAAGATGAGGGGGCTAGGAAGTTGGCACAAATCAGGACATACTCTGAAATGACAATATTGATACACACTTAAAGCACTGGGGCAAGTATGTCTCAAAAGCAGCAAGACCTGAATAACTAATAGCAGTAGCAAACCAATGAAACTAAACACTCAGGGGTTTCAAGCATCGTCTGAGGTGAGGTTGACATTTTTCCTAAAATCCATGTGCAGAGTCAGACAGATGTGAGTCAGCCTCAAATACTGTCCTTTTTCTGGTTTACAGCAGACACATACTTTAAAGCCCTGCCATATCATCCCTGTCATAAAAAGAAATCTCCTGATTCAGAGACTTCTCTAAGCCACTCAAGATTTTTGTGTGTGCTCTCCCTCCCCAATTGCTTGGAGCCCTGCAAACCACAGCCTTTGCTGGCAGACAATAAAGATATGGCCTAAAGTATTCAACAAGGAAAAAAAAAGAAAAAAGGAGGGAAAAAAAAGGAGAGCGGCTGTTTAGGAGGCTTAGAACATGTCCCAACATTTTCTGCAGGTTTTTTCCTTTCTTGAGGCAATCAGAGCACTGCCTAAGTTTTGCACCTGCCATGGGCAAGTGCCTCTGTCTTTTAGTGAAATAACTTTATGCATTTTTAGTGCAAGCCCTGGCCTGCTTTGTATCCTGCTTTACCTGAATGATTATATCTTCTTTACTTCGTTAACTTTTCAATAGGCTATGAAAACAAAAGCTGTCACTCTGATACCTGCCATTTGATATTCAGCAATGCCTTTAGTACAAAAAGAGCCCCTCCATCTCCCAGCCTCCACCTCCAAGCATCCCTTGGTGTGAGCCTGCTTGTAGCTGTTCACAGTATCAACATGTAAAACCTTTCCCTGTCATGTTTCTTCGAGCAACAACCTGATCCTATGTCTGCAAGTGTAAGCTTTGCAACGACGATCTGAATGATTTTCATAGAGAAATCGAAATCCACTGTCCGGTGGAATCTCAGTTTGCTATAATTGTTAGGGCATCTCAGGGAGGTACTCATTTTGACAGACAGACACAAGGCCCAAAACACTTTCTCTGTGCACAAATACATTATTGTAATGTTGAAATTTGGTATGATTTGACTCCAGGGACTCTGAGGATTCCCAGAACTATATTTTGGATTTGCACATATCATAAAAGCTAGTTAAGGAGTTAGCTCATGTCCTGTGGCAAGAAAAGAAGTCTTCAAAAGCCTGTTTTTCTAAGTAGATATCTGGGCTTTATTCACCTTTATACCTAAATTGTTAATTTGCAAAGCTCTACAGCTAGTCATATTAAAGTATAAAGGAATCCCTTTAGACTTTTCCAGTCTTGGCTCTTGGTAAAGGCCAACTCTGAGAAGACAGATAGGGGGCTTAGAGTGGGTGGGCTACATCATCCTCATTTATTCAAATAGCCTTCACTTGAGAACTCCCTTAGATGAGGAAAATCTGCCTGGAAAACACAGAGACCACATAATAGAGCAGTGTACAGCTAAACAGGCAGGAGGGTAGGTAAAAATAAACAAAAGGATGTGTGTTTTGGGGGAGGAATATTTTTTTGGATGGATTCAAGCTGGAGGTGTAAGGGTACACAGAAAGCCACAAATTGCTGAGGACAGAGCAGTTTAGAGATCAAACGAAGTTAATGTTGCTCTGGGATGTAATCACCCAGATGAAGCGATTTTCTAGCACCTTCTCCTGGGAAGAGACAGAGGAATGATTCTGAATGTGTTTCTGATTGCTTCTCTTCTGGACATGTGGGGAACAGCTTCCCAAATGGCTGTCTTTTTTTCTACTTTAAATTCCAAGTTTTTCTACTTTAAGTTTAGGGTTTTCAAATGGAACGAATGCTTCTGGGTATTCCCGTTTAGGGTGAGTAGCTTTATGGGCATTAGCAAAGCTGGGGTTTAGGTGAGTGTTGAGTCCGTGTCCTCTGAACTTTGAGCCTTTTCATGTCCTCTCAGATTGGGTGTTACAACAGAAGAACAGAAGGTTTTGATAACCTGTATTCTGGTGCTAAGGTAAAACATTTATGGAAACGTAAATTCAAACGTTCTGAATACCTCGAATTCCCAGTGATGTGAATGGGAACTAATGGGCTCCTGAATTCTCAGCACTTTTCAAAATCAGCCATTTTTACTTATGAGTTTAACCATGGATTTAACTTTCAGCATTCCTGCTTCTCTGTTTCACATGTGTCTTTAAAATCCACTTTTCTTGTATCTGTCAAAGAATATTGTAGGCATAATAACAGTAAATTTCATCTTAAAACACAGGATGCCCAAGCTCATTAATTTAATGCACAAATCCTAGCTTTTAGTTCCTTTCTGGTGGAGTTCAAGGGTCTCTCTGGAGAAATTTGACTTCTCTTATGGGATTCTGAGTGTCCTCGGAGCCTACCCCGTACCAGATGAGGAACCTTTCTGTAAGCATCAGACCACACCTACAGAAATCAAGAGCTATTGTGAGACTGAGAATGATGATTTCATTTGTTCTTAGGAAATAGCATTTATGACAACATGCTCTGTGAAGGCTGAAGAACTTTGAAACTGGGCTTCAGTAAGCTGATATTTGTTCCTTGCAAAAATACCTCTAAATTATTAAAATTCATGTCTGACTTATTTCACTGGATCTTGCACGTTGTAAATGGTTCAAAAAAGAATCAAGCATCTACCTTTCCCCTTGGCCTTGAAACTCTCTTCCTGAAATTTTACTGTGTCTACATAACCAGTGCCATTAATTCCCAGTGTAGCTGTATGTAGTATATTTTGTGTGAAGAGCCTGGCAGTTTGACAGTGAGTAACAATTCCAGGTCAAGAAATGTGCTCTTAATTATTTCACAATCTCAGTGTCTTTAGGGTTGAACAGACCCTGGAGCAAGGAATTACAGAGTTTCTTTAATTCAAAAAAACCCTGAATTAATTTCAGGGCTTCTGATAACACCTAATCTGAATTAAGAGGTATGATACTGGCAGTAGCAAAGTTGTCTTCACGCTCCACCCTTGTGTCTATGGTACTTATATTACAAATGTAGGTACAGATGTAAGATAAATGCACACTTCTCAGATAGTTGTGTTGAGTATTGCTAGGCTGCTGAATACTCTAGCGAAACACCAGTTTTTCATGGTATTCTTGGCCATGTTTCTTGAGCAACACTCTGTTTCTGCCATCAGTTTGTCCTTTAAAATAGCCTCTGTGAAATGTGCTTTAAGGTGTCATACCTCTGTTTCTTTGGCCAGCTCTGAAAATGTACTAAGTAACCCAATGAAATGCTCAATTTTCTAGAGTACTGTGAGCATCTGATAGCTATTCCTGTTAAATGCAGAAAATACAGCATATTTCAGGTGCTTCCGCTTGAATTTAGGAGACCAGTTTTTGGCATTTGTTTTTTGAAAGCTTGATTCTAGTGTTTCAGAGGAATGTGATTCTAGTTTTCAAGCTTTGCTGTTAGGACCTGTTGCAAGCTGGTGATAAAACTCCTCTTTTGGCCTCCCAAATAGTGGCCCTACCTTCACTACAAAACATTCCTAGTTCTATCATCTTGGCATTAATTATCCTAATCTCTTTTCTAACGTTCAAGCTGTTAATTTAACCACGTTGTCTAAACTTGCATTGGAAGTGGGGCTGGATTTGTTTCCTTGCATGTGCAGACAGAAAAGCTGAAGGTAACTTATCAGAATGAGTATAAGATAACAGAACTCTGTGTTGGCAAAAAGAAAAGAAAAAAAGAAAGAAAATGAAATAAGATATTTATGAGCTACTTTCTCAAGTTGCAGATTTCTGTGTTTATCCAAAGCTGGCTTTAAAAACAGGTGGAGCTGCAAGAAATCTGCCTTCCTGAATATTTTCTGGAATAAATGTGAGGATAACTTCTCAGCTCTGTCTGTGGGGAATTAAACACAGACCACTGAATTGTGAGCAGGAGCCATGAATGTCAACTTTGCACATTTACAATACCATTTATGGACCATGAAAAATTGATCCTGTTCAAATTGAATATTCATACAAATCTCAGTTTGCTCACAGACATTTTGTAAGCATCATTGAGTTAATTTAATCTCCTAATTGGCTGGATAATGGCTCCAATGCGATGCAGACATAGTAGCTTCCTCTATGAGAAACTGGTAAAACTCCATGCAAATCCCGTTGAACAGGTGGCTGTCACAAAACCTATTACAAGCAGCCTTGCTGGCCATCTTACTAGAGGTGTCCGTGACTGCACATTGGAAGGGATGTCACCTCCTATACAGCTGTCCTACAGCTATGTAAATGGCTTCAGTTCCTGGTGCTGACCGTTCAACATCTTGCTCAAGCACTCATCTAAGAGACTGTGGACTTCTAGGGGCCGGGACTTTGGGGTTATAGTGGGTGTAACTGAGGAAATTAGCACGTGAGAGTGCACAAGGTGAGACTAGATGGATACAATGGTTCCTCATGGCCTGAGAAGCCATAAACTCAGAGGAGAATGCAGCCTCTAATCTGCTTGTTTGACAATAAAACACCATATACCTCTTTCCTACCATACAAATAATATCTGGTACAAATAATTATACATAAAATACACATCCACATGGAACTGCCTGTTCATATGTATTATACAGAACGTACTTTCTGCCAGCAGTGTTGACTGAAAATACATGAGGATAGAAGAAGCTTTTAATGTAAAAAAACCCCTATATCATTCTTTCTTTTGCCTTTCCCATTTCCCCCAGGACCAGGGGAATAGGGTCTGCTGTAACGGTCTGTGCTCTCGCAGGGTTTTCTGAACGTGGGTTTTTGTTTCTTCTGTGCACTCCTCACTTGGCTGCCATTCCATCTGACTCCAAAAGAAGGGAGTACAAATTAAAGAAAGAATGCAGCTCTAACGCCTACACCCAGAAGCTTTCAAAACAGAAGGCTGCTACACCTGTGGGGATAGAACAAGTGTATCAGTGTCCTGGGCTCTGCCCTGGCTTGTCCGCCTTTGTTAGCTGGAATGTGCCGATGAAACAATCAGGTGCAGGAGGCGCGTGGCAGCCTGCTTAAAAACCAATTCTTTGGAGACAGGGAGTGGGCTGTGAATCATGCATCCACATAATCTGATGATAACAATTTTAAATGTGGTGATTAGTGTATAATGGAAAGTATTGTGCTATTTGGGATGATTTGTCTGCCACTGCACTACCCAGCATTTAAGAGGTCTCATCTCCTATGCAAATCGTGATTCGTTCTAGTAGCAAATACAAAAGGTAACTTTAGGAGCATGTATGTACATATGTCTTCCTTGCTCCCAGAGCATATACGTGCACACATATACGCACGCTGTTATCTTTTGGATCACGGTACCAGCCTGGAATTGGAGATGTGCCAGTATCCTAATTGTGCTGGGCCATGCACAAAGCAATACTCCTTGCTCCAGAGTTTGCAGTCAGAGGTGTGAACACTAAGTGCGGGCAAAACTACCTGCCTCCTAGCAGTGTTAGTCTGATAGTGCTTAAGTGTTGTTGAGAATACTAGCCTAGACACCAAGGCACATCTGGCTGCTCAGCTTAATGAATATGTCCAGCAAGATGCAACTTCAAGAGCTGCCTTTTGATTCAGGTACCTCCACCACACTGCATCTTAAAGCATCCTTCTGCTCCCTGTGAACATCAGGAGAATATGAGAGACCCTTGCTTAAGCTAAGAGACATCAGATTAGAAACACTGAAAGGAGAGGTGGGTCTTGCTGAGGTTAGGTGGGAACAGCATGAGGTGCTGAAGCAACCTTTTAATTGTGACAGTGATTAAAAAAACATGTAGTTTTAGAGAGAATAACATTCTCCCACTTTGGAACTAGGTACATGTTGTGTTCATTTTTGGTGAGATTCATTTTGGCAGTATCTTGTAGCATCAACTTTCCATTTCAGGTCCTAGCTCACTGGGTGTTTAGAATCCAAATAGATGCAGGGCAAACATCTGTTGACAGGGAAGAAAAACAAAGGAAGCAAAGGAAAATAGAGAAGAAAAGCCATAGCAAAGCCAGGTGCCCTTGTGAGAAGTCCTCTGACAGGATGAATCATGATCTGAGAGAATTAATAGCTGTAGACAGCATTGGACTGGTAAGTTTTTCCTTTTCTTAATCACCAAACCTTCATGTGTCCTTGCCATGAATACATAACAAATAGGATCAGGAAATAGATTAATAGATCACTTTCTTCTGTTTACTCACATACAGGAGTCCAAAAAGAATAGCTATTTTTCACATAACTTTAGTGTCAGAGCTAGTTCTTGCTTTGGCCAAATTATACATCATGAATGACATACATAGGAAACCTGAAAGTTAAATTATTTTTGTTAAGATGAAAAGATAAATAGGATACCCTAATGCAATTCATGCTTCTAAATTTCATCTCAGCTTTAATTCTGAACAACACATGCTCAGATCTCCGTGCAGCATTTGCATCCTGCTTCTGTTTCACTGCTTAATTTGACTGAAGAGATGTCTCTTTAATGAGGCTTCAGATAGCCCACTGAACTGGCTGGCTGCATGCTTGTTTGAGTCTGATTAAAACTGTAATCAGATTTGAAATGTCAATGGCCAATTCTTATACAAGTTACTTGGATGGTAGACAGAAGTATTGCTTTCCTGGAAGTGTTTATAATGAAGTAAATCTCCAGTGTACACACACACACACACAGAGTCACAAAGAAAAAGAAAAAAGAAAAGAAAAAAAGAGAGACTGTGTAAAAAGGGCAGCTGTTGCTGTTGATGGAAAAGCCTTCTAGGCTCCACCTGCCTTGCTCGTGCCAGTATCTTTAAGTACCACCTTCCCTGACATGCTGAATACACATTACTGTCAAACCTGAGTATTAGGTGGATAGATATGCAAGCCCACACTAGCAGCCAGCACATTTAGGGGAAGTGTCAACAATTCTCTGCAAACACTGTACGTGGTATCTTGCTGGGAGTTTGCTCGGGAGCACATGCACAGTGTGAAGTAATGTACTCTTATTTTACAAGCTGCAAGTTAAGCGCCAATCAACTGCACTGCCCAGCAATGGAAAAAATGATATAGATGGGGGATCTCTGACAGCTGAGGATCAGACTGCTGAGTCTGATGCCAAACAATAATAAATTTACTTGTTGAGAAATCTCCCTGGATAACAGAGGTTACACTCTGACCTAAATGATAGAAAAGTAACAGAGTGAATTCTTCTGTATGCTAGTCTCTAAATCTCCAGACCTCATTGCACTATAATAAACCTGACTTGATAATATCAATATTGCTTGAGGTCCTTCTGACTATTGAATGTGAGGCTGTGGTTTCACAGAGGCTTTGAGTTGGCCCAGGTCACCATCACCACTGCTGCTGGAAGAAGCAATCCTGCAGCCCCCAGGAGCATCTTTCTTAGAGCGTGGACCTGGGGCCACCAGCCTCAACCACCCATTTTGCCACTAGCCAAGAGCATTAAATACAGCTCAGTCCTGCCTTACTTTTTGTGCTGTGAGATGTGGAACGGGAAGGGTGAAGATTATGTCTCAGGAGGTGCATTTTGACTTGAAACCGTGCTGGTTAACCTGAGTGAGACAGAGCACAAAGTGTGTCATTGTGAGCTGAGGTGGGAGTGAACCTCAGCTGGGTACCCAGCAGGAGAGGTAGGGTGGGGCGAAATTGTGATGGGCTTTGAAGATAAGGCCAAGAAATTTGTGCTGGCTACAGCGAAAGAGGGGATGGGCTTAAGCTGAAGGTAACACAAAGCCACAAGCAGGAAAGATGAGGTCAGCAGCAGCGTTTTGCACTAATTTGAGGGGGACCCTTTATGGCAATTGATAGCAGAGCAGACCAGATTACAAAAATCTGATGTAAACCACCCAAGGTCTGGACAAGAGTTCTGCCCTTAGAGATGGGCCTGGAAATCCTCCCTGGCTGTGCTTAGTAGGCATTGTAAACATGCAGGGATAGACTTGTTTCTCAGCCTGAGGAGCTTAAACAGATATACAAAAACCCTAACAGCTTTTAAGTGTGGCTCTCCTGTTTGTACTAATCGCTGCAGCCCACTCTCACTGTTTCAGACCTAATAAAATGAGGAAATGAAAATGAAAACTCGCTCTGGTCTATGACTATCTTATCTCCTTGTCAACTACAAGGGTTATCTGGCATTTTAGAACAATAGCTGCTTGCCTACAAAGCCCCTTTTAATTAATGGAACTCGAAAATATTTCTCAGGGTGCAGATGTTAACCCCTTCCAAATAACATGAGTAAATTCAGCCTCTTGTTATAATGCACAGCTCTCCCAGAAGGCACTGGACAGAACCGTACAAATATCAGGGCTCAGTTAAGCCCAAAATATTGAAATAAATCCACATCTGTTTCAAACGCTTCTCTGACCACTCTGCTCCTTTGTTCTCCTCCATGGCAGAAAATTATCCATAGAACATGGCCAAAGTTTTCATTTAATAATAGTAGTACTACTAATACTACTTCTGCTGTATTATATGAAATAACTACCACAAGGGAAATCAGGATTGTTTTTCCATTTGGAAGTAATGGATTTTAGTTCTATTAAAAAATTGAGAGAACCGTAATCTTTCCTTTACAGGTGTTCCAATGAAAATGAGATGAGATACATTATGCTGTAATCTTAACGCATTGTTTTGATGAAACCACAGAAAAGCCACTAGCAACTTATGTAAAAGCTTACATACAGCCTTTTTTGTATAAAATTATCTCTAAGATAAGAGTTATCTAATATTCTTAGCACTATATGGAGACTGTTACAAAGCGACGGTATCTAAGATGCTGTGGAGAAAAACATTTCTATTGAGTCAACTCGGTTTTTATGTTTAAGCCTCCATTAAGATTTGTACCAACTACTAACATGTTACTTAGTAACATGTATCATGTTACTACGGTAAGTCCAGCTAACACGAACAGAAGTGCAAACTAAGGTGGGAAAACAGTGTCTTTCTTCCTGTGGGAAAGTAACTAGAATGGAAACATCTTGTTAAGAAACCTTGTAATAAACAAACTTGAATAGAAGCAGTGCAACTGAGATGCACTACATAAAAACTGTCAGTAAAGACAGACCTTGGAGAAAAGTTTGAATAATAAGTAAAGTTTTGTTAGCTCTGGAGGAGATGGGATAAAAAAGACAAAGGTGTCTACATATACAGTGTCATGCCTAGCTTTTACAGGCCTGCCCCCTAAGTTAGTTGCCAAGGCTTCAGGAGTGACATCAAAATTCCCAGTGATCGACAAGGTGCAGCTCTTTCACTGTGTCCCAATAGGAAATGTTGAGACCAGGCTCTCCCTCCCTGGACGTTGTCTGAGTCAATGTATGAAGGGAAGTGCCCCGTCCACCTGGGACCCAAAGCTTGGACTGTCCCCCTGGGGTGCACACATGCACCTACTTTGTCTGAGAATCCTTTCCTGAGACTGACTGGCCTGCAGTTCACGCCATCAACTTCCTGGGTAATTAATTTTCTCATTACAGAGGGGTTTTCTGCATCACAGCACTGATGCACTGTTCCTTTTCTGAAGAACTCCATAGGGATTACCCTTTTCTATTTCAAATATTGCTATCAGTGTTGACTCCCTCCTCTGCTTTTTTTCATATGTTTTAAATTAAATAGTCATTTAATTTAAAAAAAGAAAAGAATAACCCTGGGAGCAGAGACTGTAAGCTGGGAAGGATTTCTTGATACCATCAAAGTGTCTTAACTGACAGATTTATAGGTTTATTTTTGATTTGCTTCTTTGTCTTTTTGCCCTATGTGGCTTTATGTATAGTGGGTCATCTTCACCAAGGGAAAGGAAGACTTCACCCAGCAAAGATGAGGTTAATGGTGAAAGACTTTGCCTTGTGAAGGCCGGGTAAGGGTGCTCCCCCAAGGTCAGAGCTGAATGGATGAACTTCCTCAGGATCATCTCTTAGGTGAGTGGTCTAACAGTCAACCTCGCATCTAAAAAAATGAGTGCAGTCAGCTCCAGTGTTACTGTGAATGCCTGCCAGAGCTCTGAGGCCCTCAGGCTCCGGGGATTTTGCAGTAGCTGTTCTGTCCTGCAGGAACCTGGGACCCTGGCAGACTCTGGGTTTGCTCCAACCTGGTGCCAAGCAGCCACGCGGTGGCTCTGGAGCTTGTGGGGCCCTGTGGCTGGGCAGCATAGCAGAGCAGCACCTCATGGTCGGCCCAAGCACAGGCTGCGCAGGCTCGAGCAGGGCTGAACACCTCGTGCCTCAGGCTTGACTGCAGGGTGAATGGCAATACCTGGCAGCTGGGAAGCCTGGTGCTGGAAACAGGAGGTGCCTAGTTAACTGACATCCTGGAGTGAGCGGCTGCCAAGTGGCAATCCTGGTTTTGGACTGAGGTGCCATGTCTTGTTTTAGGTGTTAAGCCTGCCTGCCTGCCTTCTTTCCTTTCCTCCCTCTCTCTCTCCCTCCTTCCTTCCCTCTTTCCCTCCTTCTCTTTCCCTTTCCTTCTCTCTCTTTCTGTCTCTATCTTTCTCTTCTTCTCTCTTTCTTTCCTTCCTTCCTTCTTTCTTTCTTGCTCTCTCACTTGCTTTCCCTCTTGCTTGCTTGTTCCTAAACTCTTTTGCCTGGGTAAAGAGTATGAAATGAATTTCCAGAGAACTGGTGCTTGGTGGGGAGACCAGTGTTGCCAGAAGTAACACAGCTTGTCCAATAGAGGATAAAAGAAACAGCTTGGGTGAGCAGGTATTGACTGGAACCTCTGCTTTTCAGGATTAACTAGTGGCAGCAAATCAGGGTGAATAAACCTGGTGGTGGGCTTTTGATGCCAGGTGTGAGACATTCCTCTTTGCCCGTCCGCCCTCTCACCGTTACCCATGGGGCCATGACGGGTGGTGGCTGAGAGGCACCAGGAGGCAGCCCCACCGTCCTGCCCTCCTTCCCCTTCCGGAGGAGGCAGAGCTTCTCCAGCGGATGGCCACAGGCAATGGCCCCAAAAGTTGGAGACGACCTGCTGGGTGCTGCTGGAAGAACCTGCTGGCAAACGCTCTCTGCACAATAAAAATAACACCAAGTCAATTGCTTCATTGTCTTTTAAGTCCAAACATGTTATTTTGAACAATAAAACATAAGAAAATTACTTGCACTGTTCTTCTGTTCTTTTCTAAAGTTTAGCTGCCCTGACAGAAATATTATTTGCAGGTAACTGTGCAAACCAGCGCCCCATGGAGGAACCTCAGCCTGGCACATATGTAACTGCAGACAGACTTACGGCCTACTAAAAGGGAATACGAAATCAAAATTAATTCTACTCTCCCATCACGCCAACTGATTGTTACAGCAATATGACAGTAACAGTCAGGAGGGGCACTCCTGAGTCACTTAATGCTGGTGGTATATGACTATGCTGTATGGTATTTCTTTTGTTGGGCATGCTAAGTCTGAGTACCATATTTTCCTCTTTCCCAAATGATTTTATGATTTTTTTTCTCTTCCTTTTTTATTTTGGTTGTTTTCCTCTGGGTTTTTATACCACAAAAAAAACCAAGAAAAACAAAACCCACAAAAAACCCTAGCAAGTTGCAAACCCTAAATTTAAAGTTTCATTACACAGGGTCACAAGCAGAACTCTGTGTTTTATTTATCTTTATATTCATTCCACATTTGTTGTATTCTAAGTTTTGACTTCCTTCACACAAAACCATTTGCTCAAAGAAACAAGCTGTTCAACATATTGTGTTACTAGCGAGAGCTGTCTAATTTTGGGTTTGCCATTTTGCCGATTTAGTGCCCTTAGGAAGTATGATACATATCCATTAATGCATCATCTGTAAAAACTTGTGGATGTACATCCTAGCCTTTCATTAAAGTTAATGGTGCCCAACCCCTGAATGTACACTATGTCTCAGCACTCCACAAGTTAACTGAGTTCATGCCATAAACATCTTGTTTTCATTTCTGCAAATCCACAGCATAGACTAGCTTTTGAGGTGGGTAGAAGCAGAGGACAGTAGAAGTGCAGAACTGCAATCTTGCTCTGCACCTGAGAAAAGCTTATTTCCAGCTCTTGGGCTGAAGAGTGTTCTGAGGATGTAGGCATCTGTTGTCCTGTGAAGAAAAATATAGTACTGTTTGCTCCTTTTCCAAATATGTCCTTAGAATATTATTAACTTAGCTGGTAGTAAACATATTAGGCATGCTAATTTATTTACAGTACTAGAGTAATGAGATGAATCTTCAGCACTTTCTGCAGAGTGCTGTCTGTATGATGGCAGGGTTACCTTTCCACCTTAGCTAGCATATTTAAATTGTACATGGAGATTGTGGTATGAAATGGCTGAAGGGGCTGAAGTAATATCATACATAGTAGTTCAAGGAAATGGTTCAGTGAAACCTGGAGAAAATTTGAGGCACATTATACGATAAGATGGTTTAAATCTGTAAACATCATTTTTTCAAAAAAAAATTTTTTTCCTGCTATTTGTTATTAGGCTTATAGAATCCCTCTGTGATTCAGCCAAAGAGTAACTATAGCAGCAGTTTAGAGTGGATGTAACCAGCTACAGCATCCCTTATTATAGTGGGCAAGAATCTTATACTACCACACCACTTTTATTTGGCATAGTGTTTGGTTGTGTAATTCAGAACTTCAGCATAGGGATTCTTTAATAAAATATTGATTCTACAGGGAAAACATAACTTCCTCAGCTTGGCTAACATTGGCCTGATGAGAAATCAAAATAAATTTTTCCTAATCCTTCTTCATCTCTGCTGAAATCAGTTCTTGATTGAGGTCAGAATTTTGCTTTGGCAAGTCATGCAGGCTCTGATTAGGATCTGATTGCATGCATATGATTGTCCAAAATGCACAGTAGGCAAAGGGTCGAGGGTACAAAGGCTGCTGTTGTTTTTGCTTCTTTTCCCCAAAGCACCCAGCATGTGGAAAATATTTATCAACCTTCTGTCTGTGTCCCTGAAGCTTCACTCCGGATGTGCTTTTTTACTATCCCCCAAGGAGTCCTGTTACACTTGGATCCATGCATCCACGAAACGATGTGTGACTAATATTACTTTCAAGAAGACATGGGTAGCAAGATGACAGTGGCTCAGAAAAGTTAATCTCAGAATAGCTTCATACTCCAGTATGTTTCTGTTATGGGGTAACCACAGCACATGTGAATATCTGAAATACTGCTGAAAATGAGGATGTTCTTTAGACACAGGCTCTTGTTACTGAGGAGCAAAGGTGCTGACAGTCTTAGTGAGTATTTTGGGACTGAAGCACTCTGTAGCTGAAGGCTAAGGGAAGAAAATAAGACTCCATGTGAGCATGTGGCCCCATGGCATCCACTTTGTTATGTGAACATCAATGGTTGTGACTTTCTAGGTATGTGATGGAGCCACAGATGAAACTGTCACCTACTGGATCTGTAAAGCCAACAAAATGAATTTGGCTTGGTTTGTTTTTTAAGAAGGGTTTGAAATACAAGTAGAATCTATGGGAGGAGAAAGGGCATCTCTATGGGAACAGATATTGGAATTCTGTCTGAGAAAATTTAAATTCTGCAGCTACAGATGTATTCTGTAAGAAGTGTTCAGACCATACACATTAAAAAATACAGTCCTCAACTTAGCTTAATCTAGCTAGGGATGACCAAGAAGTTGTATTTTGACTTATTCACTATGTGTGTAATTGTAACCAGATAAGATGTATTTGTTTAAATGATGCTTGCTCTTTTTCCAAATGGTGACTGATCATTTCATGTTATTTTTATTTTTTGAAATAAGGCACTTCACAGCAGTGCTCTGGAGAACTAACAAACTCAACACAGTGTATAACTGGGGGAAAAAAAGCCCATCTACGTGCCAGGGAAAAAAAGACATTACAGCAACACTTTTTACTTTTTTTGTGGGCTTTTTTAGGCATTGTATCAAAAAAATAATGTCAACTTTTTGTAATTAAAAATATGAGTATTTCAGATGGAACAGAAATACATTTAAAAGCACTTTTTTTTGGTCTACGTTCTCCTAACAGTTCCTGAAAATTGTCATTTAATAAGAGGACTCCAAAGGGAACTCTAAACCACAATTTTTCCATAAAGGAAATATCTATTCCAGTTGGCTTTTCTGTGACTGCTGCCATTTTTATTTCTTTCTCTTTTTTTCCATATTTCTTTATATTTTTTGATGGAATATAAATGGTTTTTATTTTTTATTAAAAAGGCAAGATATCGGTAACAATAATCATTATTGCTTTTTGCTGTTTAGAAGGGCGTTTTTTGATCCAGTTTGCTCATATGAAGTTCCTCTCCCACTTTCCTTTACAGATCTTATGCTTATGTGTACCATAGATGTGCTCAAACTTTTGAAAGTAATACAGCTTCCCTGTTGCTTTATTCAAGCTGAAGAGTCCAGCAGCGAGTCACTAACAGAGTAATCCAAGTGTTGCTGTACTGGTAGCCAAGACACACTATTATTTCAAGTGGAAATACAGCTCTGCAGATTTTCTCCCCACTTTTTTTCCACAAAATGATTTTGAGGCAAATTATAGTCATAAAAAAGTGCATGTTGTCAGTGAATGGGTCCTGACTTAGTGCATGAAACACAAGTTATCATGCACATTAGTAGTGTAAAGAAACCCTGGTAGCGTTAGGCTAACGGGGGTACAGATCTGTAATTGTTAATGATTCCCTCAGTGTTGTTCTAACAGGCAAGCTTGCATCAAACAGATAAATAGGTTACAATTTTTTTTAACTAACTGAAGCTAAATTGAAAGAGCACACTTTCTTCCAAAACGAGATGGTCTACAGCCCCGCTTTTACTCGCAGGATGAACAATGGTGCTGCTCAATGCAGCTCTGTGTGTTGAACTGTCACTTCGATTCGCAGTTAGGAGTGCTTGAATGCCTTAAACTTCTGCAGCTATCAACAGGAGTGGAGAGCACTCAAGGTGACAAACTCCTTTAGACCAATGTGAAGGGTCTGAATGCAGCTACAAAGCGTAAGCTGCCATAAAACTGGAGCCAAAGCTCTTTAGCTGGCTGTTTTTAAAATCTCGTAACCTCTGTGGATCGGGCTCTTGAGACTGGGAGGGTTTGTAATGCACACTGGCTCGCGGGTTACACACTCCCCGGCAGCTCATCCAAGTATCTGGGACCACAGCAGCCCGAGCCCAGGAGCAGGCCCAGTTTATGTGTCAGCTGCCCTCTTAGCTGACATGTCGGGGACCCAAAGCTAACAGCACGAGCCTTAGCGCCTGAGCTGGGAGCCAAGGCTCTGCAGCTGGGGGCTTTAGCAACATATATTCAGGGTGGACTGACAAAAGCGGAGTGTTTGTAACATATGCTTATTAGTGGCTGCCCCAAGAACCTTGCAAATGACCACCTCTAGAAAAAAAACAGCGCAAATACCATGCAGAGGATTTTTAAGGGATTATGATTTACATACAGAATGATTTCTTAATAACATAAAAACATTTTTTCTTCACAGTTCAGACTCAGCAAAACAGTTATGCACATGTTTAGCATTAAGTACAGCGTCACTTGACTGACAAAGCGAATGAGCTTGAATATGCCTTTCGGTGGTCATTAAAGGATTTCTCTTAATCAGAGCCTTTAACTGAGTGAGATTATCTAACTGGATTATGTTAAACTTATGTTGTCTTTCATACAATCCATAGATTTTTCTTGCTCTCAGTTAATTAGATTGTGACTATATTTTGAATTGTATAGGAAAAATAAATACCATAAAAACCCACAAGTACCCGACACATAGAGCTAAACCTATATCCAAATATGCTTGACAGGCTGACATTTTTTATCACAAACAATGGCCTGTAATACCAAACTTCAGAAGCCATGTGCTGTACTTCTTATTTGTAGGATGGAAAATAAAACAATGGTATGTAGTAGCTGTCAGTTTTTCCATAGAATATACTGTAAATACCTGCTTTTGTGTTTAATTTCCCAATCTACATATATGCAAATGCCAGTTGGCTGGTACTTTAGCTGTGACTCATTTTTACAGATCTACTTTTTGAATCAAATTTGAATACTTGGTCACTGCAGTCAGTTATTTATAGCCACTGGATGCAGGATTACTTTTTCTGAGAGAGGTTCTACTCAAAAATGGGTTTTTTGCACCTTCTTTCAGGAGACTGACAGACTTCACATCAGAGAAATCTTAGTAATTCAAGCCAAATATGCATTGCTCAGTCTGCATTGTTTTCACATTCTCTGAGGTCGCCTAAAGCAATCCTTGACTAAGGAAGTAAATTCCTAAAAACACTGCCTGCTGGATGGCCTATCTCAGTGAAACATCAGTTTGTGATATTGTCTGAATTGTGTCAATGTCACGGCTTATTTTTGTGAAGGCATTATGTAAAATAAGTGGACATAGACATGCCAACCACCTACATATTCTGGAATATATGCCCAGAAAGAGGGTGGGAACGTCAGCTTTTCTGGGAGCTTCTTATGAAATTTTTTTTTGCTTATTTTTCTTCTTTTTCTGCTGTACTCCTTTTACTTCCTGCTGGAGCTGATTTATCCGAAAACAAGGTGGAACCAGAGCAAATAGTTTTCCAAGTGTTTTGTTGATCAGCTGCTTCTGAGAGTGCTGTCTCATGCTCCTTTTCTGGAACTCTTTCTCTCTGTGTGCATCTCTTCATTTATATTTTAAATCTGAGTGTGGCTTTGTTGAAGTAATGTCAGAATCCTCTTCATTCTG
Organism: Dromaius novaehollandiae; assembly: GCF_036370855.1. Classification (NCBI taxonomy): domain Eukaryota; kingdom Metazoa; phylum Chordata; class Aves; order Casuariiformes; family Dromaiidae; genus Dromaius; species Dromaius novaehollandiae. The sequence continues at coordinate 138,346,511 of NC_088099.1, read as the reverse complement.
GATTACTCCGTCCCTAAATATCCTGTGTTTCATGAAGTTCCCAACATGACAACATATAGCTTGAACAAGCAATACTGCTTTTAAGCACTAATCTAGGCTGAGCTGCAACCCCACAAAAAAATACAGATGTATTTAAATTATATGTCAAATGCAGGGTCAACAAGGCTTTGGCCTAGTAGATATTGTGACCCATCATGGGGGGTCACAGTTGGGCAGGTGTTTTTTCAGCCAGTAGACAGGACCCAACAGGAGTGTTGCCCAGCCTGGAAATCCACTGCTGGTTGTGAAGTTCCTCTTCATTCACATGGCGGACGTTAATATAAGCTACATTACGTAAGTGTGAGCTGCAGAAGAAAGCTGAGGCTGGAGCTCGACTTCTCCTGTCCCGCCTTGGAAGTCTGCTCAGCAGAGAGGCAGCAGCAGTACCTGGGAAACAGAATAAAGCTTCCTACCTCACCTTCGGCTGTGACCTATCTTGTGTGCAGAATATATAGTGGAGCCAAACTCAAGCTTAACACATAATGTAAACAGAGCCTGTATCCACATCATGATGTAAGCCTTTAACAACTGGTCTGTTCTCATGTTGATAAGACCCTTAAAAAGTGGTAAAAATGTTTGGAAATGGGCAGGGAAATAGAAGAAGTCTGAGCTTCAGCTCTGCATATTTGTCTAACTTGAATAAAAGATCAAGAACTGTCCTAACTAAAAAAGGTATCATCAAATGCAATGAATTATGTTTATTGAACTCCGTAAACTTTTTACATTCAATTGTTTGAACAAATTCCATTTTATGTATAACTGGATAATCATAAGCAGTTTTGACACTACAAATATTTCTTTTTTTTTTACAGAACGCAAATACATCTCCCAAGCATATTGGTATTTTCTTGCAATAATCTTAGGGACTGCAGACTTCTGTGTTTGGTGAGCTGAGACTGTTGAAGTCACTTGTGTAAGATCTAAGGACAGATATGCTCAGCTAAGGATTACATGATTCCAGGAGAAAATTGAAAGACTTTCTTTCTTTGTCTCTGAATTTATTTATTATTATATTATAAATTTATTGCTACGTGTGCCCATCAGAAGTGTGGCTGTTGTTCTGCAGACCACACTGCACTTGGGCTATACTGTAATTCTGCTAATGTTTTCTGTTTTTTCTCCTTTTTTCTCCTTTTTTCTTTACTTGCCTGAGGAGATATCTGTCTTCTGAAAATACCAGGCTGCACGAGGTAAATATCTGCTTTTTGGGTGATAGACAATATTATGCTTCTGTGCACTTCATGTACTATATATTTTTAGTGCACAGTATGCATCTATGTCTGTGTGCATGCATATGTGTCAGAGTGCATGCACACACACACATATGTACGCCCATGTGTACACATGCACTTACTCTGTAACCTGAGTATCCTGGTTCGAGTCTCAGCCATGCTTACTGTTTTGGGATTTTTTTTTTTTTTACTTTATTTTTTGCCTTTGGAAAGGCATAGCATTCAGCTCTGGGTTGACTGAAGCAGAAAGAAGAAAATGGGACATTCTGTGTAAGAAAATGGGACATTCTGCGAAAATCTGTAGGAAATGTGTTACCTATAGCCATCTAGGAATCTGATAACTACCATACCTATACGTAGGCTAGACCTCATCTTTGGGGTGATTCTCTGACCTTTTCTATAGTAGCGCTAAAAATAATTCCTCAGGATTTTTTCAAACTATGTGTATGAGAAACCTTGGGCTTGATTTAAAGAGTGAGTTTGGAATTTCTGAGCAGTGAGCGTAATGTGACCAAAAAATTATGTCCCAAATATAAAAGGATCCAGACTGCTCCAGCAGGCAGCAGACCACCTATGTGGCAGTCTTGAAATTCTTCCAGAGCCACCAGTGGAACTTTCTGTTCATGTGCCAAGGGAAAAATACTGAAAGGGTATTTTCTATAACAGCACATCAGGATCTTCTGCTTGCCCTCCAAAACGAAGGAATGATGCCCAGTGAGGAAGGTTAATTTCATATCTTACTGATGCTCAGGAAAACATTATTTAGCAGCAGCTTGCCTTTAGAAATGTTATTCTATGAATGGTTACGTAGCTGTGCACAAAATAACACTATATGATACTCTCCCAGCATCTGTACTTGTAATGGACTTCAGCCAGGTCTCTAAAACAGCAGGTGATTTTTTTTTCCGCTTCTCTGTTTGTGTTTTTCTATTTGCGATCCAACTGCATTATTGGCACATGCAAAAGGCATCTACAAAGGCAAAACAGTAGGCTGTGATCTCCAAGTACCTGGTACACTTGTGGAATTTGAAACATATGTTTTGAGCTTTGGCCTTAACAGAACTGAAAGCACAATTTTTTACATATATTAAACATTCCCCTGGTCTCCAAAATATGTGTGTTACAGTCCACGCCAACTCACCTAAAGGCAAAAGGTTCTATAGTTCTTTGTAACTTGCCTATTTTTGATAAAAAGATCTGAGTACTCCTCAACTGTTCAATGTGTGGATATTACAAGAGTATCTTGACCATCATAATATAATTTATGTTAGGATGAAACATCTATAATATTTTGTAATGATACTAATCTACAAAAGAAAGAAAATTTTATGTATACATCTGAAATACAGAGTATATGCAACAGCCAATAAACCTGGCTGATATTAAAATGAAAAAAGTATACAGTATGTTAAGCTTCATCTTATTCGATATTTACAAATCACATACCTTCAAATTATTGCAGCTATAAACATGGAGAAGTGAATTGATCCAATTAAAATAGGAACCAACTTGGAACCTCAGCCTTTTCCTTGAACCAAAGTTAATATTTGTTAGGTTCAAAAAAGCTTGGATAAAGAACCCACAATATCTTTCCTCAAACCTTTAACTTGCTTTTCCTGACCCCAGGCATTCACTTTTCCACAACTTTTCAGCAGTGCACTGCCCTCCCTCTCTCTTTGTGTGATGTCCAATAGGTTCTCCCCAGTTTCCTACTCACTGAAAACTTCAGTAGGATTCTGCAGCTGCCTGGAAAGCTTCTGCAGTTCTCCTCTCATCACCCTCTTCAGCAGAATCTGTTCATTGCCTTTGGAGAACCTCATAGTTGATAGGTCTGCCAGGATCCAACTACTGAATCCTCAGCTCTCCCCTTACCCCCATCTACCCCTCATGGGATCTTTGGTTTCTCTATCAATGACATGCTCTAATGCACTGCTTACATTAACTGGGAAATCCCTGACCATCCATGAAAGCAAATTTCTGGGAGGACTGAGACAGGGGAGTGGTAGGCAGAAGGAAGCAAGTCATGTTTTTAAAACTCTGCAAAAAATCCTCAAATGGGTGATGGGAAAGTCAGAGGGCAATCATGTAAAATAAGTCAAGAAATATTATGCAAATACTTCCTAGAAGCTAAGAGGACTGATATTCACAAGGTTATGTTTTTCAAGTATAGCAGATGAAACTCTATGTTGTGTGGTTATTTGTGTCAGCATGGTGTAGATATATAATGCTCCCATTATACGCAAGAGGAATGACAAGGTATGTGGAACCTAAGTGAACTGCCTCCCTGGCCCAACACTTTTCATAGGATTGTAGGGTGATGCAGATTTGAGTCTCCTTATCAGCATGTTTTCTGTGACCAATGTATAGTCACAGATTTTTCTGATATACTGTACAGGATTACATATGAGTTCTTTCATATTTCTTTTTCAAGAAAAGCTGTCATGGATAGAGTTAAATTAGGACTGAGTAAAGACCAAATCATGCTTCTATGTATGGTATGCAGTGTCTCTGTGCATGAGCATATACATGGATACACAAGGTGTAGTGGTTCTCAGGAGCTAACATTTTAATGGTAATCATCGGGTAATGATGTGTCCATGTACCCTACTGACCACGGCTGAGGTTCTCACCAAGAAGCTCCTGACTTGGTCTTGAAGGTGGGGTTTGGAAAGGTTATAAAAAGATGACTTTGTTTCCTGTGCTATTTGCTAGACCAGTTTCCCAATTTAAGTTAGAAGACCATCAGTAAACAGTAGTATAGTGCTATTTGTCAGGGACTTGGTGCAAGGAATGAAAGAGGAATAGCTGCCTAGTGTCCCCGTCAGAGCTTTCTCCTACCTACCTCCATTTCCACAGCCTGGCATGCCAGGCTGTTCCAGCTCAAGGGCCTCAGTGCACTTGCACTGCCTTCATGCTCAGCAGTATACCCTTGTGAACTGAGTTGTGTTTTGTAACTGTTTAGAGCTGTAACCCTGACTCAGTGAAAAACAACATTAACTTTAAGACATCCCCAGATGCCAGTTGATCATCTAAACCCTCCTTATGTGTCTTCTGTGTCTTCTGTGTCCTTATTTCTCTTATGTGTAAAGTGACCCATAATCTTTAATGAATACTTTGCCAGAGAAGATAAAGGAAACATGGAATAGAAAGAGAGAGCACAGTTAATGATGTTAGCCATCTAAAAGTTAGCTGTTTAACCCAAGCTGTCTATCTAGGCTCTTTCTTTAGGCAGTGGAAAGAGATAAAGACATATGGAATGAATCGGAAAATGAGATGAATCCCCATCTGGTTGTGTCCATAGGAAGCTTAGGTATCTAGTGTGGCACCTACCTTTTAGATGGTTAAAGCAAGAGGAATTGCTTTCCAGATAGTTTAATGAGGTATCACAGGAAGCCTGTGAGATGGCCAGGCTTCCCAAAACAAAGGCTAGAGTCTTAACTTTCCTTCTTCTTTTTATTCATATGGGCCTGCTCAGGCCATTTTAAAGGCTGCTCTGTGCCAGTGATGCAGCACAAAACAGCTGCATGACAGCACTATCTGGTATCAATATCTGCCTTGGATTTTGCACATATAAAATATGTACACATACAAACACAGATGCACATACACTTGAGAGGCAGGAAAGGGAAAGAGATTTTTAACTCTTTGCAGCTTCTGGGAAGTGATGAACTGAAAGAAAAGTTAGTAAAAAACAGAGAGCACTGAAAGAAAGAAATGTGCCAGACACGATCAGTGGGCATTTCATTTGTCAGCAATTCATTCTGAATTGTTGATCTTTTCAGACCTTGTTTTAGTGACCCGCTCTCTCTAACTACAGCTTGCAGAGATTAATATCCTCACTAACTCTCATGCATTTGGCAATATGTTCTTGCCCAATTTTTACTGCCCCCCTAAGGAAATAAGAGCACTGTGTATTCTAGGAAAAAAACACATTTAAAAAATTCATATTTCCATGGTTGTGTGTGTCTGTTGTGTAAGTTTTCCTTGGTGGCAGTGAACAAAGTGCTCTTCTGTGGAGCAGGCTCTCCTGTCTCCTCCAGCAGACTCAGTGTCTGTACAGGGAATTCCTGTTCCTGGCCCAAACCCACAGGCCCTCGGCACTGAAGGACAAGGTCGGCCATCTCACACTCTCTCATTCTCTCAATCTGATAGCTGATTTGCACGCTGGAGAAATGGACACTTAAAGACCAAAAAAGAAGGGGGGGTGGGGAGAAAGAAAGAAAGAAAGAAAGAAAGAAAGAAAGAAAGAGCACGTGTACTTCCAGCTCATCCTAGGAACTTCAGTGAGCTTTTATTTCTTAAAGCAAATTTGTCCTATTTTGGTAGAAATCCAGATGGACTCTGTCTTACTGTGCTATTGATTTAAATGAATTAGTGGTACCTGGCTGCGTTGTTTTACCAGCACCGTGACAGCATTGCACCAAGATTCATTTCGCACCTTCTATCCTCCGCCTTGCCCAGAAGGGCTTTTCTGTCATTGCAGTGGCAGCGACCGAGCAGGAGCATCCATAGCTGAACAGCCGGCTGCCCACAAGAGCTTCCTCTGTTCAGACTTTAGTCAAAGGACCCACGGAGCATACCTCATGGCTACTTATGGTCAGGGAGGTATGCATATTTTTTAAAAGTTGTCCACTTTCAAGACAGGTAATTGTGTATCCTTAGCTGCACTTTCTTTTTTTTTTTTTCTTTCTTTCTTTTTTTTTTTTCCTTTTCTAAGGCTGGAGTGGCACCTTGCATTGCAGCTGGTGCCGAGGGCATGGCAGAGCTGTGCTGCTCCAGTCAGCTGCAGTTTAATTCCTGTTCTTCTGTTGTTCATTGAAGAAGACTGTACCAGCCCTTTCAGTCTCTCCCAGGCTGCATCTTCCTGGCTGACTGCTCTCCCTTTTATGCACAGTACAGGAAACTAAGGGAGACAGTATATGAGGCTCCTTTATTATCCTCTGCAGCTAGGCTTTCCATTAAGAGCAAGGGTAATTATTCTATTTCTGTTTCAGTGGCAGGTACACATGGTTTATGCATTTGTCTCTTGGAAAACATGTTTTGCTTTGATGTTTGCTTTTCTAATGGGCCTAGTTTGCATAATACCTTCTGCTGCAAAAGAATGCTGAATCTACAGATGAGCTATCACTTCTCAAAATACTGATTGCTATCAGATGGCTTGCCGAAGGCCTTGGCTGTGGATGTGCATGCGTGTGCCTGTGCGTGTGTGTGCAGTGGGGGAGGGACCGAGGTTAATTTCCTGTCTTTGGCCAGTTTTGACATAATGCATGAACTAAGAGAACTACATCCACCAGAGCATTAAAACTACCTGCTTTTCCAAAGCAGCAGAGCAAGCTCTCTACCAGCAAAGGGGTGGTTACACTCGGTGAAAGAAAGAGACGACAGGGAAAAGGAAAATGAGGTATGGGTGACATCAGTTTCTGCTGTACAGTGTTCATGACAGCATCTGTCACATTCTCCTTAAGTGTCCTTTACAGCAGTGGAGTTCCCTCAGTGCTCACGTTTGGCAGTGCAGATGGCTAAGTCAGTTAGCTGAACTGTCCTGAACTATACATAGATCCACAGAAGTCAAGCCAGGGGACATGAAACAGAGAATAGCTGTAGGAAGCATTATTATGGTATATTTATATAGATGTGTAATGTGACATTCATTGGTTACGTGGATTCATGGTGTGGGGTTTTTCTTCCTTGTCCCTATATGATACATAACCACTTGCTCACACTGACCTCCGCCTTCCTGTGGCCAATGAAATTCTCTATCTGTCTGCTCACCTGACCTCATTGCTTTCCATGCCGGGACCTGATGTCTGACCAACTCCTGGGAGGTGTAACATGGGTGTGGGGAGGGAAAGGGCTCCTTCTTTCCTTCTCTGGCCAAGAAACCTGAACCAGAGTCCACCTTGCCTTCAGAAAGTGCTCTGACATACCAAGGAGCAGAGCTGAAAGAGTTCTCAGGGGCAGCAAGCTTAAAGAATGAAATCTGAAATTTTTTGGACTCAGTGTTTTGCTTGCTAGCCTAATGTCTCAGAGGGCTTTTATTAAAATTCAGGGACTCCTTTCTGCAGTGTTGCATATGCCTCTGTTTCCAGGACTGATGTAAAACCCTGAAGATTCAGAGGCTTACTTCAGTAAATATTCCTGCATTCCAATGCCATCTGAATGTATCTGTTACAGATATCTTTGGGCCAGAAATGGGGTCTGATCCCCAGAGAAGAAACTTTCTCATAAGATTTTCAGAACTTCTTGGCTTTAGTGAGCAGAGACAATTGGAAATACTATGAGAATGATAATAAATAAGAATAATTTGTGCTGACATAATGACTTCCATCTGTAGATCTGAAACAGTTTTATGAACATTAATGAATTAGTCCCCTTATTATCCTGTGTGACAGGGATGTTGTTATCCTGGCTTTGCAGACGGGGTAGCAAAGGGACCGTAAAGAGTCTAAGGGCCTGATCCAACTCTCCCTGAGGTCTATAGGAAAATTCCCAGTGACTTTAGTGGGAGTTGGATCAGCCTGTCAGTGGATTGTTCAAAGCCACACAGCGAGTCAGTGATGGCTTTGGGAACAGGACCCAGAGCCACTGACTTCTAGTCCCATGCTGTGGGCACAGGACCTCTTTGTTCCTTTCAAATCCTCAACTTTCTTCAGCTCTTTCATTACTCTTCTGTCTGGATGAGGTTCCTGAAGTTGAAAGCTTACGGCAACAATATAGAAGGTTCATTTATAGTGTTTCAAACCTCAGCAGAAGGCTTGGCTCTGGTCTGGTTTGAGGTGGGAATTTTAGCAAGACCCAGTTTTTAAAGAGATTTCCCATTTTTATGGGCACTGGCGACCCAAAGGTCTTTGAAAATCAAACTCTAAATTATGAAGAGTTCCAGCCAGGTGAATTATCCCTTTTGCAAGCTCTGAGAGAAGCTGAGGAGAGTTAAAGCCTAGCTGAGCTGAACCCTGTAAGCAGGTCAGCTTCCTGAAGAGCATCTCCACCGGGTGCAGTCCTCTCCCCACCAGGGTAGGCCCGCAGATCAAAGCCACGTCGGCTCCACCAGTAGACACCTGCCTCACTCAAGGCAAGAGCCTCCTGGTTCCCACCGCCTCAGGGTTTCCTTGGCAGCCTATCCTTACAGACTAATACCTCCTTTCCTCTCACGGCCTGCCTGCCTGCCTGCCTCTTTCTCTTTCAGGCTGTGTTCTCCTACCACTTTTTCAGTCTTGTTGCAGCTGGGTCCCTTTCCACCTGCTCCCTGGATTAACCCTTTCCTTGTCATTATAAACCTCATTGAGGATGCATGTGGAGGTATGCAGGTGTAATGCAGATGTATGGTAGCTGAAAAGTCAGCATTAAGCAATGTAATGTGACCTTACTAAGCACTCTGGTGTCAATTAGAACAGAATAATAAGTAAGATTTCTGATTTGTGGTTTTTTTTTTTTTTTTTTTTTTAATAGTTTGGAGGATGAAGCAGGACAGTTTTGGGGTCCTGAGCTCCTTAGTAGAGACTCTGCAATGCATGGGCACAGCTGTCCCTCTTGGGGCTGCTGCTCACAGGTGGCCTCAAGCCAGCAGTCTGGGGTCGATCCAGACCGCCTCCAGCGAGGAGCCAGCAGGACCCTGCCCTGCAGCTCTGGGCCAAGTCCTGCACTGCCAGAGTTGATCCAGATAGGCCAGTGCCTCGCACCTAGCAAAAGCTTGTAAACCTAGAGACTCCCTCTCAGATGAAAGTGCAGGGGACCATTTTGGGGCTGTTTCCATGATGCAAGTTCATATCACTTTTTTTAAAAGAATGAAATTAAAAAGAATAGTTCAAATTTTGATATGAGACAGAGCTAAAGGCAGAGGTAATGGAATAACTCTAAAGACTCCTTATAACTGAATTCAGTAACAGTCTGTGTAGCTGTTTTTTGAAGGATTGTAACAAAATAACACTACCCATAGGGCCAGTACTTACACAGACTCCACAGTAGTCCCTTTCTGAGACACTTCATACAAGGGAAAGTTGTTTAAGAGTGAGCTGTGTTGCTCAGCAACACTATGTATTTAATTTTTTTTTCTTTTCTAACATTTCATAGCTCATGGGATTTTAGGCACTAGTGCTAATTTATAAGAAGGCTCCACTGTAGTTTTCTGAAGTTTGTTTAACTGTATGAAAACATTTCCAAATAAATTATGTAATCTACAAGATATGTATGTTATTTGTGTGCTGCTTTCCTGGTATTTCTGCTAAAGTGCTGTTGGATAGGGCATGAAGCTGAACTGAGATATCATCTATTCATTCACTGATTGTAATTATTCTTTAGGTCATTTTACCTCTCCCCATGACTACCTTTAAGAGATAAGGAGAACTCTTTTACAATTCAGCCCATTAATTATATGTTTTATACAGAACAACTAATAAACTGGCTGAAAAGCGTACAGGTGAAGGAGCTCTTTGTGGCCCTACTAGAAGATTACTGTTGCAAGTAAGTATTCAACTTGGTTATGAGAACACAGTTCATCCTTTTTTTTTTCATTTAAAGAAATAAGATGGATGGATCCCAAATCTTTTCCCACTCTTACATATCCATGTTTATGAAATTACGAGATTTATATGGAAGTGTTTCTCAGAGTGTGTGTGTCTGTGTTCTCCTTCAATCCACGGGAAAATTAATTCTCAAGGGAACAAGCCCTGGTGAATACTTTTTCTTGAGAGTGACCATTAAGAAGTACAAATAAAGGTTGAGGAAAGGTTCATGACTATATACTGGTAAGGCGAGCTTTCCTCCACCCAGCTCCCCCTGCTCCTGGAAAGCTTCCACACCTTCTGGCCTCGTTACCCCTGCTCCTAGTTTCCTCAGTGCTTGTTCTCATCTACTGCTGGGCAAATCCTGCAAAACAGTATTCATAACATCTGTTCAAAGGCAGCCCACACTCTAACTGACATGCCTCTTTAAGGCGCTTTCTGTGAACACAGGAACAAGCAAGTATTTGTTCACAAAAATACTGCTGAAAGAGAAACTTCCATGGGGAGCCACTGAAATCTGCAACTGCAGAAAGGTGTGTGTGTGGGGGGGCAGAAATGAGGAAAGAAGAATGGGTTTGTATGGTCACTTTCAAGGCACTTTGTGGGTTTGACAGTTAGGAGCAAAACCATTGTTATGGGATATCTTCTGCTGTTCGTGCTGCTGAGTTAAATTCCTAAATCTTTCCTTTAGGAAGCAAATCTTGTCCCAGAGGAAAGTCTGAGAGCAATCTGTGGGTGGAAATAAATAGCAATAAACTATCCGATGAATAATAGTAAGCAACAAATAATTCTGTACCAGCCCAGGTCTTCCTGTGGGTGAGTTACAAGTGGAATTGGAGGCTAGATGAGGCACTGTTTGACACAGAAAATGCATTCACTTCTGTTCCTGTCGCTTAGAGCAGTCCCTGCAGCCAAGGGTAGCCTGGCTGATACTTCAGTCAAACAGCCTCGTAGCCCTCACCATGGACTCTTGACTGCTCGAAAATTAAAGGAAGCTGTGACAGCGGCAGCGAGAACTAATTTGGAAAAGGCGACAGCCATTGCAATGTGGGGGAGAGCCTAAAATGTGCTGCTTTCCAGAGAGCTCAGGATATGGTTAGCATTTGTAAAAAAAGGGAGTGTTAGCTGCTTGAAAATGAGAAGAGTTATCCTTAGTAACTGTGTATTTGCATTTCAAAGTGGTAATTATAGGTATGTGTATACACAATTAAATAGGCTGCACAGAGTGAAAATAAACAAATAATCAGTTTTATTAGCCAAGCCCTAATGAACACTTTTTATAACATAAATTAATGTGGTCTTTGAAAGAACAGCAAAATGAAATATTGTTTAAGATTCTCAAGGATTATAAAAGCATCAAATGAGTTAAAAAAGTAAAGACGTGAAATGCTTTGACACTGACAAGTCCTTTTGAATATCCAGCAATTGTACCTGGCCAGCTACCCTGATGCAAGCCTTTTCATTCCCGTTGGTAACACATTTAGCAAGTTCCTCTGAACTCTAGGCAACCAGACACATAGATGGCATACCTAAGGCTTGCTCCAGCAGGCTCCATTGACGTTTGCGCTGTTGGAAGCTATTCTAACGTAGCTATTTATGAATATGTAACATGCAAACTGGATCTTGCCCAAGAGCTGCTCCAGTTTTAATGGCTCTGCTCCTGTTTGCACACACGCACTGCAGGCTCTTCTCTTTCTCTGTAGGTGAGCTAAGCAGATCCAGGAAATGTTAGCCTTTTCAGTTTTTTGAGTTCTGTGACAGGAATTGTGCGCAAGCTGCTGTTTCTTGCAAACATTCCTCACATTTCTGACACACAGTAGGGTGGATATATGTTGTGTAACAGCTTTTTAACCTTAGCATTAAACTGGTCAAGTGACAAAATGCTGAAAGAAAACTAGTGTGTTCAAACGATGTTGGCCAATACTTATCTCACATACCAAATAACCACTCTGTTTACTGTGGCCAGTTCTGAAAAAAAGCTCTTTTTCTTCCTTTCTTTTTTCTTTTTTTAAAGGCTTTGTAAAGCCCTGTCCTCACTTTGTCATACTGCCTGTGGACAGCAGCAGCAGCAGCAGGATGACCTGCTCTGACCACATGCCATGAAGGATCATCTCAAGAAAATTAAAGGGTAGATGAGCCTCTGTCCCCATTCAGTCTGTACCTTCAGTATGAGAAGACAGTCTTCAGTGCAGAATATCCTTTCTTAATAAAGTCAGCTGTGTTCTGATTTTAAGTTAAAAATCTAGTAACTAGACAATTTTGCCCCCTTTCATAAAATGTTTTTCAAGGCAGTTCCCTATCCCCTCAGTACTCTTCTAAGCATTCCCATGGCTTGGTTTGGGACTTGATGTTGAGTTCAAAATGTTCCAAGCTTGTTTGCAAAACCTCACCATCCTCTTGCATTCTCAGCATGCTATTGTACTGCCTAATCCTTGGTGGTAATCTGCCTTTTCAGATCAATGCTTGCCTGGTATTATCAGAGGGATCAAAAAGAGTTTTCAGCTGGCTGAAGGCATCACTTAATGCATGAGGGATATCTGGACTGGCATCTACATATGTCTCTGCAGTTTTAAAAATGCGAAATTCCCTTTGGAACAAAACAATATAATATAATTCAGAGTGGTAGCTAAGCTGAGCTTTTAGCAAATGCAAAGCAAAATAGAAAAGGTGGAAAAGAATTACTCTGTTATTATGTCACTTTCTAGACTGCATTATATTCAAGTCCACCAGTAAGTATTGCCATTTCCAGTTCCAGGTTCTTGTAGAGCCTCTGGAGGTGGGATCCTTACAAGAACATGTATGGGCAGAGTATGATTTTTCTGTTGTCTTTGGAAAAAAGAGATGAAAAAAAATTGTCAATTCTCATTAAAATACTACTTAATTTGCCTTTCATTCCTTAATGTATGCTTTCTCAGCTTTACAGTGTAACCTTGATACATTTCCCAAAGAGGATTTGGTTTTCCTTTCCTTTCCTTTGGGAAAAAATAGAACATTTTCTAGAAAAATTGTCATGTTTTCCTCTGATAAAAGGTACTTCTGTTTCAAAAAGAAAAGCAGCCAGAAATTCTTCGACCAACCCTAGCTGTTATGAAATGAAGAAGGGTTTTCTTTGTTTTGATGTTTCTGTCATCTCTGTTCTTAAGACAGCCCTGAGAACATAACTATCAGAAACTGACAGTAGCTGCCCTGTGGGATAGAAATGAAGGGGTTTAATTTCTTCAGTAACTGGCTGTGAGATCTTAGAAATCTTGCATGGATTTTATTGTCATTTAGGATACCTTCCAAAATGGTATTTTCTGTCCCTAAACCTTAGGTTGGCTGTGCAGATTCTCTGATTTTGCATACCGTTACGTCATGTAGAGTAGTGCCCACTCCCAGATAACGGCTGGAGCTCCACTGTGCAGGGAATAAGAGTTCATGCACATGCAAGGAGGTAACTAATTTGAGTCTTTTGGACCACAAGTAGCTCCTGAGAAAGTCAGCTGCAGCTTTTGTAGCCACAGCAAGGCAAGGGACAGTCAGAAACACCAGCTCCCACTGTCAGAGGAAGCAAATTGGCAGGTGCACCTCACACCAGCTCTACCAGAGGGCCCCGAGGTCCACTGCATGCGCAGCCTGGCCAATGCAATAGTGAGCACAGGGACTTCTGTGAGAGTGCTGCATGCTCTATGACCATCCCATGTTTCAAAGTATTGCTCCCTGCCGTAACCCTCAGCAGACTAACTAAGATTGACTGCTGGACCCAGCAAACAAAACCCATCAAAAGCCTGTGTGGAATAGACAGACAAATGTAAGACATGGCTTATCAATGACCGAGTTCCCATTGACTTCAGGGAGTCTCTCAGGATGATATACTTTGCACTCAGTACTCAATGCTCCTTGTGGTGTGGTACACCCTGTTTGTGAATTACGTGTACATTCTTGCACAAAGTCTGTGAACGTGCATTGAACTCCTGTGCCTTTTCATCTCCTATGCAAGGTGCTTGCAATATTCTCATTTTCTAATCAATTGAACTTACCGCTTGGGGGCCTTTAGCTTCTTGCTTCTATACTGTACTGGTTGTCATGCCTACTGCTAGGCACTAACATTACTGTACGTAGTAGAAAACACATTTCAGAGGTCCTTTTCCTTCCTCTGAAACAATCTGTTGTTTTGGGTGTGAGTGAACTCTCCTAATGCTCCTTCTTACTATAATAATGATAAATTGCTATAATGCTATAATATATACACATGTATTCCTGAATTTCTCATATACATTAAATTTTGACAACTATAACTTGAATCCAAATATCATCTATTTGCCAGCTCTTTCTAATGTTTTCTTTTGACATAGCAGGTTTAGGCAAAAAACAAAGGCAAAAGGAATTAAATCTCTCCTAAATGGTGATATTGCAGCAACAAAGAGAAAAAAATCAGAATTGACCACTGCTGTTGAGACTGTTAGAACAAGGGTGAGATAGGATTCCTAGCATGAAGAAGCTAATTATGTGACTTCTTTCAAAGTAAAACATTTCTAATCAAAGATCATTTGTGACCATGCAGAACAGAGTACAATGTGAGAGTCCATTTCTTTCTTGGTACAGCTAGCCTGATCTTTTTTCTCCATAAGTAGATTTAAACTTTATTGTTCCAGGTAAAGATAGGAAAGTGGTGGTCAAATAAGACATTTCTTTCAAGCATCGTACTTGCTGTGTTAAGTAAATTTCTCTATTTTAATAATTTTCTGTGGCATGAGGATTATATCACAATTATAGGATAGAGTTACCAGGATATTTCCTCAGTAAATGCAATGGCTCTAAATGTTCCTCTAAGCTCTTTAATAGCCCTGTCCCTCTGCAGCACTAAGGTCACTGCAAGAGATGAGCAACAAATATTTATTGCTGTAGTTTGTAGAACAAAACAGGGAGCAGAAATATAGAGTAGTAGTAGGGTAATAGGGTAATATGTGTCTGAGCCTTGATATGACTTTGTGTGGAAATCAGGCATAATTTGCCTGAGAAGCAGAGATATACTTGTAAGTTGGGGCTATTGCTGTGATTAGTTACTCAAGAGCAAGTTGGCCTGATTTCTCCTTTCACTTCCTATTTTAGCAGCCTTTATGCACATATGGTAGAGGGAAACCAAAACCAGCACTTCACTGGGCCAGGCAATGAATCAGTGACGCTGGGACCAAAACCCATTTCTTGGTTTGAAGGCTTGTGTTCAAACATCTTCTACAACAAAGCTAATTCCTTACTTTAAGTATCTTGCTTCTGTCCATTAGATCTTAAATTCCTGAAGTAAAACTAGATGGCTGATGTTTTTGTTATACCCCAAAAAATGTCTGCAACATGCACTTTCACTGTTCTACACTAGCATGAAACCAAGGCATTATAATATTTTTTTATAGGCCAGAGAGAACCCTCCTACAGTCTAGTCAAGAGTCAGTAGAAAAGGTATTGATGTAGGAGACTTGGATTCAAGTCTCTACTCCAATGAATACTTAATTTGTACACAGAATAGAGTAGTTTCTGCTATTAGCACTCCACAGAGTGCTAATGTGGCATAGGAAACTTCGTGGACATAACACTCATGTAGGATGTAAGAAACATAAATCTAAGTCTCTATTCTGAAGCAGGTAGAGCTGAAACACAAACTCAACTTTTCCCACACTCTTGATAGGTGACCTAACCAAAAGGGCAGTCTGGGACAGTGTTTTCACAGTAGTTCCCGGCTATGTGTTTGTCTCTTTCTTTCCCTCCCTCCCTCCCTCTTATACTTTGACCAAAAATTGATCATCAGCCTGAGAAACTTTTCCTCTGAACTCTCATGAATAGTTTTGGTTTCCAGGAATCAGTGTTTTTTATGAAAAAAACCAAACTGTTAAATTGAAAGATTTCCAGCAAGTTCTACTTTGGTGTTCTATGACTGGACTATTCAGAGGCAACATGAACTCAGAAAAATAGTCTGTGTGACTGCTATGTACCCATGACTTTTGCTTTACTAAATATGCGGTGTTTTGTAAGCCTGGAGCTACACTAAGACTCACCAAACTACTACAGAAGCATTTCAAAATCCATTTTACAATGAAACTGAATTCTCTCCTCATTTGCTTCTGCAGCAGTGTACTAAATAATATATTTGCCTTTTATTTTGGGAAGCTGAAGGAAAAAAAGAAGGTGCTAAAAGGATCAGAAAGTTTTCAAAGATGGATTTATTTTTGAGCAGACTGATGCAAGTATGAAAATCTAACCAATAATGTGTTTGTAAACCATTTCATTACTCTCACTGTCCTCCCAGAAGTATTTTAACCTCTATGGAGATGGTGGCCTTTGAGACAAGAAAATTTCTGAAAAATACTGGTATATTTCAAAGTTACAACCTCAGTGTGGTAAAAAAGCTGTGGAAAATGAAGTGAAAAAAATAAATGTGGATGTCTTTTGATAACATTGCATTTACTGACTATTAAATTGTGCCTTCTACTTTAATAAGGTATGTTAACTCTGACAGAATCATGAAACGGGCCATTTTCCATGTTGCATGGTGCCAAGGAACAGTGACTTGCTTCCCTGAAAAACTGAAGTAAAAATCAAATTCACACCCACAAAAAACAGACGCTGGAACCCCTGACTTTCTGGGAACGGTATGAGGTCCCACAAGATGTAGTTTTAATAGCTCTGCAGAGTAGGCTTGGCAAATAGCAACTCTGGGGAAAGCAGTTGGATCAAAGTTTGAAGAAATACTTTCAATAGATTCTTCTTGCCTACCTACTGTTATTGTTAACAGTCATAAGAACCAGAAGCCAGTCATAGGATTTCTGATGGGTTTAGAAGAGAGAAGACGAAAAAGGTATCCCACCAGTCACCATTCATCACTGCCAGATGAGTGTTACTCTCAGTTAGAAGTGATTTCAGTGCATGAGTCATGAGGTGCCGTTTTGTTCTGTACTCAATGCGAGGTTCCCTGAGCTTGCCAGCATTCCCTGTGACCAATGTACAACTGTGATTCCCATCTAAATTTTTCCCTAATTAACAGTTTTAATAGAGTGTCTGCAGTTCCACCCATTTATGTACGTCAGAGCAAATATCTTGACCCTCAGACATTACTAGCATTTAAACTAAATACAGAGCTGGGGAAAAAAAATGATGGAGGGACTAAAAGAATTTTACTTTGCTCAATTCCTGTAGGAAAGATTCAGCTTTACATCCAAGTAGTCTGTACAAGAAAAAGAATGAAACATGTTGATAGAATTTGGCAGTACTACTAAGGTTGTCATATGCCTCCAGTAATGGTGGTCATATGAGAAGACAGATTCAATATTGTCTTGTCAAAGGGGCAGTGTTTGCATAAAATTAACTAAATAACCAACTCAAACTTCTTATTGAACTATCCCAGCTAATCTGGAGCTCAAAGATCAGAAAAAAATCTAATAATTATATATTTAGTGGCTAATTTTTTACACCTATATTTGAATTTTTTTTGACAAGTGGCCAGGATTCAGACATGTATATCTAGCTTTGAAGATATCAGTCTCTTTCTATGTTGTGGCTAAGTCTACATCTAATTGTATTTATTATTATTATTATTCCCCACAGAACATTTCAAATTTTAATGACAATCTAAACAACTGAAGTTTTCAGACTGAGAAACAGAGAGTTAATTCTAAATGATGCATTACAGTTTATGTAGTTTGGATGTTCTGTGCTTGAGATTCTTGTTAGAGACCAGATAGTTTTACCTGCTTGCATCCAAGGAGTTGAATCTTTCCATGTCTTTCTACTTGCTCCATATAGTGTGTTGTAGGAATCCCTGGCCATGATGCCCTGCTGGATACTGAAAATTATTACAGGTTCATTTTGTTGCAGAATGGTTCTTCTGTCTTGTCACTGGAAAGCTGAGGTTTTCTGAAGACAGGAGAAACTTCAGATGTAAAAAAATCTTGCTTATTCAAGAACTTCAGTTATCTGCCAGAATATATTTTAGATGGAAAATTTTCAACTAGCTTTAGCTAAATTCTATTTTTGTGCTGAAAAAATTCCTCATAAGAATGAAGAGAGCATACATAAAGCAATGAGCCCAATCATTAAATAAAAGGTCCTGTAATGGGTTAAATTAAGTTTAAAGTTTTCTTGCCAGTTGGAAGGTATAATAAAACATATTCCCAAACCAAGAGAGAGCTGGCGGCTCTAATTTTAGGGTTACCAGCTGTTTATATTTGGTGATGCCTGTCATTACAGAACAATTTCTGTGTCTGTGGCTAGAGAATCTAGTGCCAGACTGAAGAGTAATAGAGGGAGAGGAGCAATGTAGACTGGTTAACCTTTCTTTTGCGGCCATTAGATTATCTGCTTGTTGGCATTACACTATTAAAGGGCATTGGCCATCATCATAGCTTGTTGGCTAAAACTGATCCCCAAAACGTTTTTTACATGTATGAGCAAGACTGGCCCTTCTGATTGAAATCTGACTAGGGATCTGCTTATGGGCTCAAAAGTAATGAGATCAAAAAGAGAGAAAAAGAGTCAGATAGGAAAAAAGAGAGCAAATGAAATCTGGATGAATCAGATATATAATTGAGTAACTCAGCATGTGTCTTGCTTTATGATTTTCATTGGCTTTTTTAATGCCTAAGTGAACCATATATGTTGCCAGATACCATGTCATCTGGTACTTTTGTGGTATTCCCATAAGCTGGGAAACAAAGTCTCATGAGAAAGCCAAATGTCATATTTTGTTAGTGCTATAAAACACCAGAATGCTGCAAAACTATGAAGGAAACATAAAATCATAAGCTCTCCTGTCTTTTCATGGTTATTGTCTTCTTCGACAATGCTCATTTCTGAGAGGCTTCTGGTATAAGCCTTTCATGAGACATTTACAAGAGCCCTCGTATCAGTTCCCTCAGCCACAGTTTATGCTAGGATTTTGTTAAGAAAGCATGTTACTTCAGACTCCTAATGATTTTTCTGGGGTACTAAGATTTTACAAAGTCCTTATCCCCCAGGAAAATCCTTATGAGATGCTTGCTGTTTGTGCAAAGAACTGATTTATCCTAAATTTAGAGAGGATCACTGGGAGGAAGTAGGACACTCTCAGAGTAGACATTTCTCATTTTTTGTTAAGCAAAAATAGCAGGCTCAGCTCTGGGTAAAAGCATGTTTCTAAGCTTTTTAAAAAACTCCTGAGGACCTGTTGCTATTGTTGTTGCTATTTCAGGAGCACGTGGAACTGTCACCCAACATGTGAGTCCTAACATGCTAATCACTGTGGAAAAGAGCTGCGTTCAAAAGAAGCTGGAGTTTAAACAGACAAAATGTGCACAAAATGGAAGAGTAAAAGAGGTCCCTATTTCACAGTCAGGGACCTGAGATAGAAAGACTGTTGTAATTTTCCTTGAACCTTTCAGAGTATGTTATTGGTGGTCTAAGAAAAATCATGGAGATTTGCATCATGAGAAGGAGCTTTGTGGAGGTTTACGAGAATTTGGAAACAGGGATTTATCCTTAAGTAATATTTTGAGTATTCCATCAACATTATCCCAGTAATCTTTATTGACCCTTGCTGAGCACGTATCAAAAGCACTGATGCTGTAAGCAGGCACTAATTCACCAAAATCAGTGAAATGAAATTCACTGTGCTTACAAAGAATTTGATCATAATGAATTTTCTTTTGCGTGTGAGAAGAAGGAGAATAGAAAACTTGCAAGTGTGATTTTCATTGCTAGTTTTTAAGGTATTTGAGAAAGGAAATCTCAGTCTTCTTTCAATGAAGAAAAATGCAAATGCTTCATTGATGTCCCCAAAAAAATGCAAATATAAATATTGCTACCCTATTGTCAAGAAACATAGCCAAAGCCTGTATACTGTATGCTGTGCAGAGGGTGGTAGTTAGCATTAAGGAACCAGAGTCTTACTCAGCAATCAGCTTTTCCTGAATGACATTTATACATTTGCAGCAGGCTAACTTAGCTCTCTTAGTGCTCCATGTTGCATGGATGAACGGACACAGAAGCAGCTAGTTCTGTGCTAATTTAAGGTCTATTTCCACACTCTTACAATGAACAGGTAAAGAGTTTCTTTTAAAGACAAAAAAGGAAAGTGATTTACCCAAGTTTATATGGAAAGTCTGTAGCAGAGGACAAGGAACAGATTTATGTCTTAATTACAAAATCATGTTGTCTCATGTTGTAGGGTTAGAGTAGAGCAGGAGTCTACACTCTGATGTTAAAACCTCCTCCCATAGCCAACAGCTATAAGAACTATTTCTAGGAAAAGATTCATTGATATTTACTGGGAATTATGAATGTAGAAAAGTAAATAATTCACACTAGGCACACTTTGTTTCTTTTTACAGTCTCTTTTTGTTTTCTGCTAATTTTTATGTACTTTATATTCCTGTTTCTCACACCCCTTATTACTCACTTCAACTTACCTCAGGTGTCTCCAGTGACACTGCATTGGGTCATCACGGCAGCAAGACTTTGGGAGTTGTCAGCTGTGTAAAGAACGGCAGAGAAATAGGAAGCTCCCTGCCTGTGTAGTGGTTTATAGCTGAAGTGTGCCTGGCATGCTTATTTGTCTAATTTCCAAGGGAAAGGCAGGTATTTCCAAGGTATGGCAGGCAGGCATGGTCACAACAGGTTACAGTGAGATATGTCATTTCAAAGCATGCAATTTCCTCCCTGAGTCATTTTTTCAAGTAGTAATGAATCACTACATCCTCTTTTCTAAGTATGGTCCTGCCTGTGCATATAAACTCCATGATTGGAATCAAGGCGGAGGCACCTTTTTAATACTGGTGGGAGGTGAATGCTGCACATTTCAGCAGAATCTCCGGCCACTTTGAAAAGCTTGGGAAAGAAAGCAAAGGTCAAAAGTACATTTGCAACTGCCGCAGCTTGATCAGCTGGCAAGGAAGTTGCTAACAAAGAATATGGGATTTTAATAATGAATAAAGATATGAAAATAAAACTACTAATCTGCTTTATTTTGCTTTAAATTTTATGTGTGAAGAGCTAAGTAATTGAATCAGATTCAGACAGTGCTGCTCCACTCAATGGACAAATTGCCAAACATCAGCAGAAAGATCACTATATGCCTGTAAAAGCCCCTATATATAGCTCTTTCACCTTTTGGAGTTCTTTTCTTGTTTAGATTTTTAAGAACTTTCTGTCTCACTAAAACTTTCTGTGAGACTGGCAGCTTTGACATCTAACATCCGGTCTTTGCAGCATAGCCCCAGAAAGGTAGCAGCGTTTCACAATAGCAGCTTCCCAGAGCAGCGGGAATACCTCAGCGGATAGTTCATTTATTATGCAGCATCTGGGATTCTTTTCAGTGTCTCCAATTACTGGCCTGATCCAATTCCCATTAACATCAAGTAAAAGATTCCCATGACTTCAGTGGGGACGAGAACTAAAGTAGATCCTAAACTTCTGTTGACACGAAGCATTGGAACAGAAAATGGAAGATGTTTGTTGAGCTTTTATAGAACAGAATAGAAACTCTATGTTCACATTATGAAGGACAGACAGAATGCCAGTGCCTGCTGTTGGCGGGTTTTTTTGTTTGTTTTTTTTTACAGTCATAGAAGTCTACTAGAGCAAGAAAAATGGCTTTATAGTCTCAGGATCATGAACTCACCCTTGTCATACTGTCTTCCTACATGTGGAGACAGGACTGTAGCATGAGTCTGTTAATACTCTGCTGCCTGTATGGTAAATCAAGGCCAAAAGGAAAAGACAGCTCCATTAAAACCAAATGGTTGCAATGCAATATCTAATGACAGGTATTACAGTGCTTGGGAGGCAGCATTTTATTTCAAGCTCTTTGATTATACATGACATTTAGTGATTGTGACTTTTGTACATTTGTAAGTACAATTATTGGTATCGAGCAAAAAAATGGCATGTAAGGCAAACTTTAAGTTACCTTTAAATTTAAGGGCAACCTCCAAATTGAGGCTGGCTTTTATTAAGTACTATCTTCTTACTGTACACAGCTAAAACCTTGCTCTGTACACAGCTAAAACCCTGCTGTTTGCTGGCAATGTACGGAACCATAAGCAGTGTCAGAAATACCCCTTTATAATATCCTTGGGACACAAGCAATTTAATCGTTATAAAATGGTGCACTTACAAGCTTAACACATGCAGTATAATTGAGGTTTGATGTACACTATGTAGGAAAAGATTAGGTACATAATGAGAGTGAAGTCATCTATTACTTGAACAGAGACTGCCTCACCAACTGAGCTTGCACCCTCCCACAGGGTTCCTTTGGATAATTCTGGGAACATTTTTTTAAAGTGTTTTGGGGCTTGAAAAATGTAATAATCATTGCAAAAATGTGGACTTAAAAGTATTAGCCCCCACCCTGGAAATAGAATAGTTCAGGTGGGGGGTTGATCAGGTTCTGGTTGTTTGAAATGAAATCCTGGTCTTGCCTGCTTAGAAAATAAATCATGGGTTGTGTTGACCCCAAACAGCTGTGTTGGGGAGGTTAGCTATTAGGGTTCACTCAGTGAACTAAGAAAATCATTTCATTGCCCTGCTCAAACCTGGAAGCATTTTATTTCAGCTAGCCTCTCAAAAACCCCTCAGACTGCTTTACACTCTTCTCTGCAGTCTGGTTTGGCTCCACAGGCCAGCAGAGAGAGGGAAAGTCTCCTTTTGTGCCCTTCAGGGCACTTGAAGAGCATCATGGTAGGAAGACTCCCTTCCTCTCCTGAGTACATGGTTTATGCTCACACGGGTTCTTTCACAGGCTGTGCAGTGTGGGAGTAGGTTAGTGTGCTTTTGCTTCCACGTTATGTACTCAGAAATGCAATTAAAGGCTTACATTATTGTATGGAATTCTGTTGGGAAGGTTATAAAGATAGGGGCCATCTGCAAAACTCAGATCCAGGCCTGGCTTCATATTTCAAACGTGTTAAGTCCAAGGCTTTTTGGAGCAAGAGTTTTGCTCTGCTCTCTCACTGTCTCTGTATGTGTGTGTGTATTTATACAGCAAATAGTTCATAGGGTGTGTGGGTACATGTCTGCCTATTTATGCCATATTCACAAATAAGCCCCTCTGTGTACATACAGTGAATGCCTCATGCACAGAAATACATCAGCATTTACTCTTATTATTATATAAGCAATTGGATCCTCTTTGCTCTGTATGCTGCTTAGTAAAAGAGGTTCTTATCCCCAAGAGCTGTTTAAAGTAATAGATATATAGGATACTGCACGATGGCAAGATTAGATCCTCAGACTTTCTTTTAAGCAAGTTGCTTAATGCCATAAACCAACAGACAGAAAATTTGTTTAAATAAAAGACCTCTTTAAAGACAGGCCTAATCCTGCAGTAAGTACTCTTAAAGTGGAGGATGCCACTGCCAGAAAGGCTTAGGAGGGCAGATGTGGGCGCCCTTCCCTGCAGAGTGCTACCTCGGGCAGCATTGCACGGAAGGGACGCATATGTGAAAAGGGCATGGGGGCTGTTTTTTTGACTCTTTGCTGTCCCTAACTCACTTGGTGGCTAAGAAGGAGATAGGACGTGGGGCAGCTGCCTCCCCAAGTATCACCACTTTCAAATTCCACCTCTTATCTCAGCCCTTCTTCCTTGTTGCTAATTACCACCTACTCCAAGATGTCAAGAACATACTCCCAGGAATAAACTGCTAGATAAACAGACCCCAGACAAACATCAAAGCTTAAAACATGCTGATAAGTCTCTTTGATTGATTTTAAGGGTCGGTAGGGAGAGGTGTGTTTGGATTGGAAGGTGCAAATGTTGAGCCGAGCAGCACCTGCTGTCTTGTGATCTGACTAAACCATTTGGCTTGAAAAGGCCAAAGAGATAGGGAATCAGAAATCCATTTGGAGTTACAAAAGCAGCAGGGGAGGCTTAGAGGAACAAAGGGGCTCTCCAGGCATGGCTGTGTGCTGCTTTTTGTCAGCTTGGTATCACATTCCCTGCCCCAGCGTGACAGACAAATGCCAGGCCAGATGATGTGATATGATCAGCCTTGTTTGGATGAGGTCTGTACCTGTATTATATGATGGTAGCAGATGCTTATTCAATATGGATGCAAGCACGGAGTAATTCAGAGCCCAAACTGCTCAGAAAAGAATATTCAAAGGTATCTGGGTAAACTGATCAGAAGCGTGCATGGTCAGAGTAAGAACAGCCTTGGCATGTTTCTGTGTGTGAATTTAGCACTTGCAAAAGATGTTCAGCTGGAAAAAAATGCATGTAACGACGAAAGCTCACAACCACCTTTCCAGTGTATCACAGGTACTCAGTCCCACACTGCAAAGACAGTGCTTTCCCTGACAGATATAGGAATGAGAAAGCAGTTCATGCCTGTTAAACTGGAGTTTTCCAAAAAGCCTAAATAGGCCTAAGATCGAGGTGATACAAAGTACCTTGATATAAACAGTGCGCAGGATCTCTTTTCTTCTCTTAAGCCCCAGTGCTGCACAAATACTTCCATGATCCCAGCTATACACATGTAGTAATGTCACCGAAATGAAGGCTTCTCTGTTTGTTCAGTTAAGCAAGTAGGATCCAAGGATTCAGACTCATCTCAGCTAATTTATAGTGCTTAGATCTATGCCTAAGGGTGCCTGCGGATGTTTCAAACACTGCAGGTGACAGGCTTAGGAGTCTCTATAACATTCACATTTCAGAATTGCCTCTAACAGTGCCTCCATTGAGGAAAGCAATTGTTGTGGAAACAAAGATAATAGGACTGTAAATTCTTCTACTTAGATTGCACTATGTTGGGTTACAAGTAAAAAAAAATGCAGTAACAGCCTACAAACAGTTATTTTACCTGAAATATCTTCTTACTTGCTTTTATGAGCAATGTAGCCTCATTTTATCATAGGGACTTTCAGTTTTATTCCAGGGTTTTTTGATTTTTTCTGCAATGAGAAAAAGTACTTTTGGGAGGAGAGAATGATGCCTCTTTTTGGTTATGAATTTTCTGTAACTGATAGAAATTGTAATTTAAAGCTCATGCTTTAAGCTAAAGCTCAGAAGGTCTGAGAAAAGCTGTGATCCTTGCCTTGCTGCCCCCTCTCAAAGTGAAAGCAACAGACGCGAGACCGAGCAATGACTGGTGGGGGAAAAAGAGACAGTTCGTGTTACTGAAAAGTGGAAGTGGGTGGATAGCTCAGAAATACTTGATCAATGTTTGCAAAAAGCCAGGAGCAATTTCTAGGAAAGGAGTTTACCCTCAGGAATCACAATAGAAAAACAATTTAAAATAAACTACTGAAATTCTCCACGTGATTTTTCATGGGACAAATCCAATTCTTGGATTCCCACTTCTCCAGCTAAAGACCGGGTGATTCTGTGTTCAGTCAAAACGAAGCAACGGAGGTTGAATTTCTGCAAAAGAGTTTTCAAAACCATATACATTTCAGGGTGGAGCAATTTGTCCAGTCCTATTACTGGCACTACCTAGAGTGTCTAAATGGTGTTTCAAGATGCGCCTTTCTATACAAGATAATGATAGCTAAAATTCACAGGCATGCTTCATTTCTCAGTGACCTTCCTTGAAACTTCTTGGATCATATGCAATGACTTTAAAATGACTGAAGAAATATTGCTGTACATTGAAGAGATCAAGGAGGGACATGTTTTTTGACTCTCTGCTTAAAAAAAGTATAAAGCAACAGCACCTCTCTGTACATTAGACTTTCTGTCTACTGTAATGGCACAGAAGGAAGATCTCTAAGGACTTCCCAGTGCCAGTGGGGATGATTTATAGCTCCAGCACTATTTATTTTAATCGAAAGGGAGGGGAGGAGGGAAGGAATGGATATGATGATACATAAAGAAACATTATTTCCCAAAGGCAGATTTTATGTCTTTAACAATTTATAAAGCTCCAGAAGTGAAATATAACTATTTTGGGGCTGGTGTTATATATCAATGAGTTTAGCAGCTGCCAGGTTTGTGCATATATTTTGTCCTGTACACACAGTGTAAAGTCCGTTGATTCAACAGTGGTACACAGGGCCTTTATTGTCATTATTGCAGTAGATCATCCAATTTGATCTTAAAAGACAGACCATGCACTAAGAAATGTCAAAGGCGAGCTTGTGTAATACACAAAAACAACTTTATCTCCACTAATCACCCTTTTAACTGCCTTAACTACTACATTTAACTTAGTCTGCTCTTTATTAATATCAGATATTACTACCATAGTTCTGTTCATTCTGTTGGCATCATTAACTATGTGCCCATAGAAACATGACCAAATAATTAATATATTGATTAAAATTCTCTCAGAATCTAGTATGCGAAGGTGTATATGTACATTGGGAAAGGTAGAAAAGCCAGATCTTGCAATTCTTACTGTAATTGTACTAACTGCGTAGCTCTCATGGGCTATTAGTAGTGGGCGCTTGGATTTGCAGGAAAGATCCAGACAGGTTAACTTCAGGCAGGAAATTCCAGCAGTGGTAAGTGTTTTAGTAGAAGATGGGTCCTTGAAGCTATAGCCCACTACTGAGAGGCCTCAAAATGGTAAGAATGATTACAGGCAAAGCATAGGTCACTCCTTGACCTCAGGTGGATACCGCTACCTGTTTCTGTTTGGATGCGATTAAACTTGAAAATTAAAAGGAGAAGACAGAGTTTCCTCTTGAGGTTTCAGGGAATGCAGAGGCAATAAGGTAGCTACGACTTTATTTCTCATCTGCAAAATCTAGATACAATGTTTGAATCTGGGGTTTTACATATAGTGCGGGAAAGAAACTTTCAAAGTCTGTTTTAGAAACAGGCTCTGTAGTAGCTGTTTGTGTTACCTCTGTCTTCATCTCTGAGAGTGCAGGGGAGGTGAGAAAGGATGTAGTTCAACTGACATATACACACTGTTTTCCCTGTGAGGTTTCTCTCCCTTCTAACTTTAAGACTTGTTTGAGCTGCGGGAAAATCTAGTTTTCAACTCTGCAGCTACAGAGTTTTTACTGTCAGCAAAATCAGTGTATTTTCCTTAGGCAAAGACAAAAGAGGCAATAGAAAGGCCGTATATACAGTGTGCATTGTTATATGCTCAGTGGGGACTTCTAGTATGGGATTGATTATAGGGATACAGCATGAGACAGAGCCATATCCTTCTCTGGGAGTGTGTTAGAACTTCAGAAAGCTTTTCAGACACTGATTTCTTTTTCCTTGCTTTAATGGGTGCTAGGTCTCTGTATTTAGGCTGCTATTACAGGATATTTGTGTATCTATTTGCTCAGAAATAATTAAGTGCAGAGTTCTCTGTGGATTCTGAGTGTTCAATCAAGATGCAACAAGATTCAAAAGCTGAGAATTAAATGCTTGCTTGATATTAATATCATTCTTGCTCCTCGACTTTGAAAATTGCTGGTTGTGACAATGAAACGGGGAGTAGCTTGACTCACATCTGATGGGACTTGCAAAGCAGAAGTCTGCTGATTTTTCAGTTCCTAAGACAGTCTGCATAGTTTGCTAATCCCTGGAACTGGGTAGCCAGCTTTTGACAACAGCAGGAGGGACTGGACCTTTGGTGTTTGCTAGCTCCGAAATTGGGATTTAGACAGGTTATTCTTCATTTCTCACAAAAGGGGAGTCAGTGCTTGCTGGAGCCAAATGACAGTTGTGGGAGCTGGGACTTCCATTTACTACATAAGACAGCAAAGCTAAGAGGAAGCCATGGTTGCCAGATGTTTGTTTTACATAATCCAGAGGATGCAGATGTCTTTCTTCAGCAAAGGAAGTTCTGTGATATTCTTTAAAGGCTGGTACCTAAGGATTTTTCCCTAGGCTGTGACTTGGAGTATGCATGTCTGAGAGAAATGGAGAAAGAAATCCTCTCCTTTTTGCAAGTTACCTGAGCCTTGGGTCCTGGGTGGAAAGAATAAGTAGATCTTTGTGCCTGCTTATGTCTACCCAAGAGGAAAGTGGGTGGAGAGTAGCTTACAGGGTGGCTTCCTTCCTGCAACAATCTGCACTGAACCTGAAGGAAGGTGTACAGGTTGTAAGGAGGAAGAGCTTTAAAGGAGCATCAGGAAGTCAACTTTTGTGCAGCTGGTGGGCTGCAAGTGCAGCATCTCTGAAACTAGCTCTGTTAATAGAGAGACTTTTAAAGAACATGGGCTCTTTCATGTTATTGCCTAACGTGATGATTCTGAGGCTGGTAAGAAAGAAGATACTAGAACCTGAAGACAAACAAAGCAGCACCCACTTAAAGGAAAAAAGCAAGAGGCACATTTTTGGGACCACTTGATTTCCAGATGAAATTTTCCTTTGCTTCAGTGGAAACACTGGAGGCCAGTTCATAGCCTCTATCAAGAGTCAAGTAGTGGAGCTGGAAATAAAACAGTGTAAGTTTAACAAGTCACGCTTGTGCTGACAAGGACTGTGTCCTCAAACTTGATGAACCTATAGAGAAGTGTAGCTGCCATGTCAAAATAAGAAGTAACGTTAATGCTGAAAAAAATGAATGTCCATTTTGCTGCCAACAAGGCTACTTTGGTGACAGAATGAACAGATTTCTCTGAGTGCTGTAGGCTATGTCTAAATAAAACAGGGTCAAGCCTTGAGCAGTATCTGATGATCATCCAAACAGTTCAATTGTTTGCATGGTCTCTGCTATAGCTCTAGCAATATCAACAAACATTTCCCCAGAATCCCTCCATGTGAGTTAGGGTATAGGACAAAGCAGGGATCTTCCAGAATAAGCAGTCTGGATGCAGCCACCCTTTTTTTTGGGAAAATGAGTTTTGCCCTCATACTAGACTAACATCCAACTCAGACCACAGCCTAAGATCCCCTGATAATGCTGACAACAACTTCATTTAATCCTGTTCATAAATTCATTTATGCCTGCTCTAAAGCTGTTCAAGGTCTCTTCCCTTTCGTTTGATGGGTAGAAATCTTCAGCTGTATTATAAAGCCAGCTTTGATGTAATTCCAGTGGCTATGGCAAATGGCAGTATTAGATTGGGAAAATGTGACCAAATGCAAGTAATGTACAATAAAACTATCCTGAGGCCATAGACAAACATAGGCCATAAATAAGAAACTCATGAAATGAGAAAATGGAGCTGTTGGGAGCCCTTGACAAGGCAGTAAGAGCAGGGACCACTGTACTAGGAGAAATGATGGAAACCAACCGAGAAAAATAGCCCCCAGCACTGTTCAATAACAACAGTCATAAGAAAGTCCTCTCCCTCCTACCATTTCAGCTGGGGACAATACTACTCAGGTGGACCCTCTCCTGGCTATGTGTCAAGGGAAAAAAGATGCAAAAAATGTAACCAAGTGATTCCAAGTTGGAAGAACTTTTGACTGGATTTAGCTCTGTGCAGAGAGGTTGTTTGCTCCAAAATCTTATCCTGCCCCTCCCACAGTTTCTTTATCTGAGCTTCACAAGGATGTTCTTGCTCTATCCTTCTCACTTACCCCCTTTTTTTCTACTTAGCACATCCCCTCTGCACAACACTGCGAAAGACCACTGTCAGGTGGGAAGTATATGACCAGGTGCTATGAATTTATAATCTGAGAAAAATAAAGATATTGAAAATGCTCGTATTACCTACTTTCTCAGCTTTATATTGCACACACTTGCTCGCTCTGTCTTACCTCTTATGATAAGAAATGGGATTCCTGAGATGTGAGCCTCTATTACGGTCTGTGTATGTATACTTGCAGCTTGATTTTAGTAATAATAATATACAGAATACTAGTTTCAATTATATGTCACATAGGAATGCCATGTGTGACTTCCCATACAGAGAGCTAGGGAGCTGCACATCTTTGTGGACTTTTTTGGACAGCACTCCAGTCCAACACCAAAATATCCTCAATGTGAGAAAGCACATATTGGAGGAGGAGGGTGCTTTGCGGTAAACTGAAGATAGAAAGTATTCCACATGCAGACAGTGAGGCTATAGTGAGAGAGCTTTGCTAGCTCCAGTGAAGACCGTGAATTGAAAATCCTGCAAAGAGGAGGTAACAATACACCTGTTGAGGCAAGCACAGAGAATTGGTGAGAAAATCTGTGCTTCTTACACCAGACATCTGTTGACTTTTGAGAGACTCCAGCTGCACTCTGAAAAATGTAGAGTGTTTAGGAAATGCTCTGACTGAGGGGTGGGAAGAAGTTCAGTGATTTATAGGGATGCCTAACTTATCTTTCTAGATTCTGCACATGCTTATCAGAAGCCTGTGAACTCTTGAGACAGTTAGCACATAGTGGGCGTATTGTGAGATACCAAGAACAGGCATTTGAAGGAGTAAAGAAAAATGTAAATGATATATCAGACTTTAAGTACTATCAAGCAGCGCAGCCCTAGAACTATGGTGCCTATGCCTACACAGACACACCTTTAAACTACTGAGATTGTTCCACCAGACCAAGCACCACAAATTTATGTCCTAAGCAAAGCCCATCAAAGTGATATTCTAGTGTTAACAGTCTAGTTCCCTCTCCCTTAAATCTCTGCAATAAATTACTACAAGCTTTCCATTTATGAAAGTTAGAAAAGGTAAAATATATAAAAAATCTATATAAGTAACAAGTCTTCAGAAAAAAAAAAGGAGTTAACAATATTGTTTCAGCTAACGTGAAGCTGTTCTAAGTGTTTTCTGTGCAAATCCAGATGGGGATAAGAGGGAGTGGGCAGGTTCAAGTGAAAAACAGACATGTAGTGGCTATTTGTCTGACTGGCTCTCACATGAACAAAGCATGGTGATGCCCTTCTTCTGGGTTTGTATCTTGATTAATTTTCAGGTGCACCTGTCACTAAATGGAGGGAAGGCTAGGACCTTGGTATTATATGCTGGTCCAGTGTTCCTGGAGGGCCAGAGTTCAAATGCAGGTCTCAGATAATGAGAAAATGAAGATTTTTGTATATGTGGACACAAGAGGAATTTAGGCACTTTTTAGAATTGAAGAGCAAGCTAAGCTATTGTATGGATGCAGTTAGTGTGATATCTCAGAAAGTGGGCTATGAGAAGAAGTAAAGGAAACAAGCCACAGCAGTTGCCACCAGGGCACTGATGCACAGAGAAGGAGGTATGTTCACACCGAAAAGGAGCTAAAGGCTGAGTTTTTGGAATACAGAAATCCAATTACTTCACCTTTGGATGCAACATGAACATGTGGTCTCATCACAATCCATTTGAAAGCAGTACGAGCAGGGTAGTACAGAATACATCAAAACAACTGCCTTACATAGTTGAGACTGTATTGATCATGAGGTATAGGGTACTGCTCATGAAGGTTTCTAGGGGTGACATACATTTACACTGTGTAATCTGTTGTGAATTTAAAGCAGCTGCGTCACTGGAAGAGAAGATAAACTCCCCAGGCTTGCTATAGTATCTTTCCATCCCTCTTCAGACATTTCAGGCAGCTGAAACAAATGTGCTAGAAACAGTGAAATGACTCATGCTCCAGCATTAGTCTTTTCAAAACGAAAGATCCCAGGATGTTACTTTTTAGCATGAAATAAGTGATGACTTTGGTGTGCAACCAAGGATCTTGTTCATAGGGGGCCAAGAAATTATATAGTTGAATTTAGCACACTACATCCCAGCATAAATACAGGCATGAAGGCTTAAATGGAAATACAGGTCTTCCTGAAATAAGCCAGGAGGCATATCTAATGGTTAGACATGAAAGGCATCTGTGGAACAGAAGACATTGTGTAAAGAGTTGGCAGTAGGAGAGTCTGCTGCCTGATGACATCTCAGGCCAACACTGGAGCAATCTGTTTATACTGAAGGGTAGGCATTGTTAGAATAAATTATTATCCAATTTCTAGGAGCTCTTTTCAAATGGAATCTTTGTCTTAAAGGGTTATTTTTCCCACTAGTTATAATGCAGTGCTTCAAATAGCCGGGAGCCAATGACTACTGGAAAGAGCATAGGCCAGAAGACTACTGACTTTCAGCATAGAGAAAGCTGGGCAGAAATGTTGACTTACAGGTGTGTCACTAAATCACTATGCCAGCCTGGATTATTCCTCGGGTGATGAAGTCTGAGCACCACACCAATCTAAAGGCTGCACCTGAACAGATGAAGAAGTATGAATCCAATTATTTCATAAAGACAAAAGACTGAGCGGGGAGATGAATGAATTATTCTCAGTATACACATGAATGAAGCAAGCCCCAGGAAGACAGATGAGCTATTTGAGGTAAAAGGACAAAATTGACACAGAAATGTTTATAAGCCAGACATGAATACATTCAAGCTGGAAATTAGAAGGAGTTTTTTTATCAGCTAGGAGTAGCAGGGGTAAAAAGGAAGCCTAATGTTATTCAGTAGGGAGTTCAATCAGCTCAGGAAAGGACTATACTGCCTAAGATTGCAGGAGATGGATTCACAGCTCCACGAGTTCCGTTCTCATTGGACATTCCTGTATTTTCAAAAGGTGAGGCCCAAGGTCTATGTTCAAATATGCTAACTGTAACCGTCTACAGCTGTAGGTATTCCTGCCACGACTGGTCTGTAATTGAGATATTTATACGTACGAATGACCACCAGTCCAGTTTTCTTCTGATTTTTGCAACCATGTGGTTTGCATCTACAGAAGTGGTTGTGAACTCAAATAGACATGCACAATGCTGCAGTACTGAGTCTATGCAAGTTGTTAGCTAATTAAGAATATCTCTGAGTGAAAGATTAAAAAAAATTGTCTGCTATAGAGGTTTAAGTGTCTGTGTTAAATTTAGCATCTCTGAGCTGCATATGGGCAGCATCTCTGAGCATGTGAGATACGGGCATTGATGAACCTATTTGCAACATACTGCCACCATAGAAACTAATCTTTTATTATTCTTTTTCCTTTTTTTTTCTTTACATGCCTGTTAGTGGGAAAGTTTTATCCTAGGACTGACTGCATGACTTCCGAACAGAAAATATTTTCCAAGGTATCTTTTTTTTTTTTTTTTTTTTTTTTTTTTTTAACAAAACAACAGGAGAAAAAATCTTCATGCTGGTCTTTAGGGAAAAGTAGACTTAGTCTGCTACTTCAGCTAACCCCAAAGTCACTGGGAGTGAAGACCTCAGAAATCTCATGGGCTCCAGTTCAGCAAAAGACTTTAGCACATCCTTAACATTAAACATGTGAGCTGTGCCTTTGAAGTCAGTAAGTGTACTCACATGCTTTAGTCTGCTGCTGGATTGGGCTTTGGCCACCTGTTTTTTATCTCAGTGGGATAGAACATCCAGCCATTCCTGATATCCGCTTATTCATGCTAGTGGTTCCTGAACAGTCAATAGGACTACTGTGTGTATAAGGCTTGCTCAATTCAGTCCATATCAAGCCCACCAGTAACACTGAAGGTTTCTTTCTATTTAGTATTCTGCTTGTTTTTTTTTTCTTTTCACTGATAATTCTATTTGAGTTGGGTTGCTCCAAGGATTTCCTCGCTCTTCCCCTCCAAAAGCCAGATAGACTAGTCAATAAACATTCATAATTGCAGGCAGTCCAAGACACAAATCAGATTATACCTTCTAAATTCATTTATTCACTGACTTGAGTCAAGCTTCCACTATTTTGTTTTTCTTGTATCCTACAGAAGAGACCAGGAATCTAAACTCTTAGCCCCTCTAGGCTGCACATTCACTCCTTTTTCATCCAAACTGCCAAAATACTTGATGTGTATTTTTTTCCTCAGCCTGCTAGGAAAATAAGGTAATGGAAAATTAACTCTAGTGAAAAAGCAAATGAATATAAGCACAGTCTAACAAAGAAAATTTGTTTTGAGTGTCCAGAGATATGACCACTTATTTCCTTTCTTGGGGCCCAGACACTGACCGTACCTTTCTTTTGGGGAACGGCTTTATGCCACGGGCTGGTATCATTGGCTAGTTGTGCCCATTTGTTACTTTAGGCCTGCCAGCTCTGACATTTTCCGGTAGTTACAAACAGTCCTTGACCTACTTTTGGAGAATAAGGTCTGATTCTCCTCTCATGCTGATTTTAAGACCAATGTAGTTTTATTGCATTTGTTGGAGTAACTACTGTTTCAAAGGCATGTGTAAAATGGAAAGGAAAAAAGACAAAAAGAGTAATGCAGGCAACAACTGGGATTTCACTAATACGTTTTTTGGGCCTGGACACAGTTCCTGGTTCTCCATCATGCCTGCTGCTATCAAATTCCCCGCTCTTTTCTGCTGATTGTTTGTTCTGGATATTCACATTGCCTATAATGCCATTGACAGATGCAATGATATATCCCAAGGCTGGCAGAGTTAGATCTGATTTTCCTGCCTTGAAAACATTAGTAAAAAAGGAGTGAATTTTCACAGAAGAACAGATTCATGATATTGCCATTTCTTGTATGTTTATGAGAGGAAATGACCATTTTGCCCTGGATCAAATTTGCAGATGCTCCCTGGAACATAGTTCTTGATAAATTCATAATGACAATGTTTCATTTTCCAAACATGCATTTTCTTGGAAGGAGCAATATCTTTCTGGGCTGTGGAAAGTAGTTTGCCTGGGTGGGAAAATTAAAAATTAAGGTAAAAGAGAAAAAGAGAATAAGAGTGTTTACAGAGAGGCTCCAGATATGAAAATGGAGCATGGGAGATTTCTAATAACCCATAAGTTTTCTTCTTTCAAAGTTCTGCTCTATGAGCTTTTGTATTTTCTTGTGGCTAAAATGTTAGCCATCAGACACCATCTTCTCATAGACAAATCTCAGTATAAAAATTAAACCATATGATATTTTAAGGGTCAAGAGAAACAATCATAATGGAAAAATTGTAGTGGAAAAAAATCACATTGTTGGGAGTTCATTTGGTTCTTGAGCAGTGTTGTTCTTCACTATTACTCATTAAAGCTCTTGTTAGGAAAGTGTACCTTAGGAGAAGCTTGGGGGTCAGTAGGTCAAGGATTTTATGAATTAAATTTGAGCATAAATTTTTAATAAGTTTTAGTGACTAAATGCCAGCATGTTGTATTGATTTAACCAGCACAGTTGCCCATAACCCCCCATGCTGACTGCTTAAGCAGTCTTCATCATCATCCTATCTCATAAGTAGTTTAAAACTAGTAACCATCTTATCTCTCTACACCTCTGCTGATAATACATCTAAACGCAGTTCTGCTGATTTACACCAGCAAAGCATAAAATACTTCTATCTCATGACAGTCATCTCAATTGAGAAAGCAGAAGCACAGGGATGATATTGGCTCAGAAAGCTGGAGACATGAAAGTATGAACTTTCCATCATTCTGGACACTGATTATAAATGTTTTTCCTCTTATGAACTCTGACTTGTCATGGTTGGAAAGTCATTATAGCAAGTAGCTGCAGATGCCATTCATCGTGTATTACATGAGTGTTGGGCTCCTCTTTTATATCTTTCAGTAGGTTTCAGCCAATCTGTGTAATCATTTCTAGTCAGTCACATAACTTTTGCCTGCGAAGGATGGACTTCAGAACCTCTTCCTTGCAGCGTAATGGTGCCTTGCCAAACCAAAATATAGTGCTAGATTCCTTCTAATTTTCTTGCCACTTTACAGAAAGTATAATTCCTCTCAAAAAGTTTACTATTTCTGAAAGGTGCTGGCATGACAGACATCTTTAACCACATAGCAGAGAGAGCATGATCAGCAACAACACAGCTACACCACAGCTTCCCTCCATTCTGACCTGTCTAGAATATACTTTTAGGAATGAGAAGGAATTCAATTTCCATGGACATTTAACTCTCACACTCTCTAAAAGGGTGACAAGAAAGATGCCAGTTTTGGACTTTCCAGCCTCACTTTGAACCTAAACTGTGAAGTCACGTTCCCTTACGCCTACTGAAGGAGCCTGACAATAAATGAAATGCAAAAGCTCAGGACAGAACTGCAGGACATTTGAGTCCTTGGAAAGTTATTGGATCAAAAGAGGTTGTAGGTCTGTTATGAGAAAAAAAATTGGCCCATTAAATTTGGGACATTTTATTTCCTGTACTAAAATCCTTCATTTGCCCAGGTCTACCCACTGGCCTGTAGAAGGTTGGGAATGGCTGGAAAGGGTGCACAAAACTTGGACTTTTGCTTTGACCCCCTTTTTCTTTAGCTTCTCCTAAACACTCCTCTTCCAATTGCTTTTGTCTTTCACATACTACTTCCACAGCTGGTTAAGTGACCAGAGTTACAAATATTAAAAAAATAACTCCAAAGTGTTACCTGATTTTTCTATTGTAGTTTATTTCATTCTCCTTGGATCACATGGGCAAAGAAGAAAGCAAAGGAAATGATAAGAAAGAAAGAAACAGCCCTCAGCTCAGAGGACCTCTGCCCATTCCAGCCATGTTAGCGGGGAGTGAGAAGGGGAGAGTGACAAAGAACTGCAGGACCAGATAATGGAGAGCTGGTCTGTCAGCATAAGAAGCTGCACAATGGAAGAAATTTATATTCCAGTGCCATGCAGTGAGTATCCAGTTTCCCTTCAGAAAACTGGTAGCAGTTTCCAGGGTTGAGACAGATGCATGACCTGAAGGACACAAAACACTGCATGATGGCACTGCTTGGTTCTTTTCTAGTCCATTGGATCACTTTAGTAAGGGAGAATAACAGACTAGTTAATGGGCCATTCTGCTTGCAAAACATGATAAACTAGGAGGACCTGGAAGACACCACAGCTAACACAAAAATCACAAGTATTCCACATGGAGATGTATAGGCAAACTGAAAGCTAAGGGAAATGGCAAGAAAACAGCTCAGACACAAGGGTGTTTGACAGGGATATGGCAGTTAAAATACAACTTAATTTGTTTCAAGAATCAGATGTCATCTGAACCAGGTCTTCAGCCAGAGTTTGGTGATATTTCTTGTGAGACCAAAGTGGACAGCACATGTTTATACTGCCTGAAATATGTCTTGCCCAGTGCCCTCTTATACTAGTAAATATTGGTGGAGTCAAAAGCACTAAATTCAGGTAATGATACTCTCATGGAAATGGCTAGAAATGGAATTAAAATAGATTTTTTTTTTAATTTACATTATTTAGTTTTGTAATACTTATTTTCTGAAGAGTATTTCAATTATTACTGTTCACCAGGAAAAAGACAGAATTTCCCAGGCCATCTATAACTGAAAAATTGACATCTTCAAAGAGTCTCAGAGCTGACAATCAGAAATAATTTGGTTCACTTTTTTGTACTTCATTTTAATATTTTTAATTTTTTTGACAGCAGTTCATTTTAATTTTAATTTTTGCAACAAAATGTTAATTGCAAAAAAAAAAAAAAAAAAAAATTAAAAATCAGCCTAAATTCCTCTTTCTATAAACAGCTTTGCTATTGAGTGATGTGAATTTTCCTTGCAGCACTTCTTTCCATAGTTGGACTGTAATGATTCTGTAATGTTTACCACTATGTCCTTCTGTCTCATCAGTATTTCTCTGTCACAAATTTCCTTTAGAACTGACAGTAGAGGTTAGTGATATATTTTTCTCTTGCAGGATAGTTCTTTATGGAATAAATTGTAGTATCTTATGGAAAGTCTATTCCAACATTTCTAGAATTTCTGTTTACTTTAATTTTCTCTGTTTTATAAATTGATCATAATGCTCATGCCAAGTCTGCACAATATATTTAAAAAGGGTCAGTCAATATCTATTAAAATAAATGAAAGTAAAATTGTATTAAAACTCTTAGAAGGGAAACGTGTCTAATGAATATGATATTTTGATTTGGTGGATAGAAGCTACGAAGATTTTTAAAAGGAGTTAAATTAAAGCCAAAAATATATCCAGAAACAGTATCTTGAAGAATCTGAAATATCCGTTTGGAAAAAAATATGCAATCTTGTCTTAGGATGCAGTGGGCCAGAGTTTCCTGGCTGCTTTCTGAGGATTACTGACTGCAGGTCTCCAGTGTCTCACAGTGACATGACTGCCACTTCTCTGTTTAGTTAATTGAAGATTTGAGTAACTCATCCTAAAGAGAGGCAAACACAAAGAGTAATTGTCTTGTGGTTGTTTTGCGGTGCTGGCTTGAAGGGCCTTACCCTTTGAATGAGTTAACACCTTGTCCCCAGAGTAAAGAAGGATAAAAATAAAGATCTGAACAGTATTGTTCCAGCCGAGTAAAATTAGAAGCCGTTCTTAACAGCTCTTGCTCTGCAGTGCTATTGTTAGAACTTGTTCCCTCGCTGAAGTGTGCTGCATAATGCTACAGTATGTGCTGCCTCCTCAGTGCAAGAGCTCTCCTCTGATATCCTTCTGGAGCCAAGAATGTGCCATATAAAATGAAGCAGCTATTAAAATGTGCATGAAAAAACAATTTGCTTTGTGCCTAGCTATACCTTCAAGGGTGATGGTTATCAATGTATTTAATCTGAGTCTCTATGTCTAATCAAGCATTAGAACACAAAATGGTTGTTAGCATAATAAAGTCATGGCAGTAGGATAGACAGTGGAGACAGTTCAGTGATTTGCTGAAAAGAGTGGGGGTGTGGAACAGGGGAGGAGAGGGAGACAGAGGAGGGACAGGAGGAGAGAAGTGGGAGACAGAAGGTGTCCTGCTATTCCTCAGTTTAAATGTGGCTTCTGCACAGTTCGGTGATGATCCCAAACTCTTTACAAGGAGGTGGGTTTTTGTACAAAATTTGCCTGAATTGTAACACAGACACCATATGGATAGCAAATAGCCAGGAACCTGAAACAGCAGCCCAATGAAAAGCCTACACCTTGTGAATGGTCAGTGGAAAGGAAAGACTTCTTTTTCCACCAATTTTTCTTGAAACCATCATTTATATGCCTAAAAGATGAGCCATGGTACAAGTCCAAAAGCAGAAATTTAATTCCTATATGCTTCCTCTTCCAGACCTCAGTTAAACAAGTATTGAGGTATTTATGCCATTATCAGACAAAAAATTTTTGTTAATAGACATATCACAGATACTACTGTTGCCCTCTCCCTTGCTAATGGGTAGACTGTGCCGCATGTAAGTAAGCATAAGGGAAAGAATTAGGATGGCAAAAGGAATCATGCAGTCTTGAAAACACACACAAAAATTCTAAGCATGGAAAAAATGTATATTCTCATGGGCATTTATTCTCATTTCAGCACAAGTGGGATTTTCATGTCAGTAATTCTATATTGCTTCATGTATTGAGAGAAATCTGTGGATTTAAATCTAGAATCTTAAGACAAGAAAGACCAAATATTTGATGTGCACCTAGAGAGATAAGTTTCACAGTGCCATCTGAAAAGAGAAGGAAAACATCCAAATAGCACTAACTTTTCCTTTCTCTGATCCTTTCCCTTTCTTCTCTGAATAGTCCTTTTGCCAAGTGACAGTGGGCAGCAATATGAAGAACCACTAGAAACACAAGCTAACCAAATATTCCACAGTGTGTCAAAATTGCAGACTTTGAGGATGCCTTCAGACTAATAAGATGCTCCAAATGGACTTCAATGCTCATCTGGTTTCTAGACTATGATGACTGACTCAGAAAACCTGTTACTCAGAATTCTTGTCCAGGTTTGGGAGAGATGGGCGCACTACCAAAATTATATTCCTGTCAAATGTAGCCTGGATATGACCTTCACTTCACTTTATGGATTGCACAGGGATCTAGGAACCAGAAGCCCTAAGTAATACTAAATAATAGGTGGTCCAAATCAGTCAGGGCTCTCTGGAATCTAGGCACGTGCATCTGCCTTAGGGCCACTAAGTCACAGTGTTGCCTTCAAAGCCAAGCCAGGCCATGATCCTCTTGCCTATTTAAAAGTCAGTGGAGAAGCTGCAGCTAGAAACTCATTCACATAGATCTTGCCAATTCACATAGTTCTCATTGAAGGACCAGGACCTAATCGTATGTGTTTCTTACGTCAACAATACGTCTCCTTCTGCCCTGAAAGACCCTTTAGTTTACTTTGAACTTATGTTACATCAGATTTTTTTGCAAGTGATAATTCAAACAGTAAGTACCTGTGTCTGGATTTAACTTTGGTGGAATTATTTTCAAAGGGATACAAATTACATTCCCCTTTGCTAAAAATAGCATTGTTAGGAAAAGACCTCATATAGTCTCTGTCTAGTATTATGAGGGCTATGCAACAAGCTTTGATTTCCTCTACATAGAGGAATAACCTGGTAAAATTCAAGGGAAATACAGCCACTGACTGAAGGAATTTCTAAGGCATTTGCCTCTCACTTACTAAAATGTGTTAGTCCTTGAACGTGGTTCCTTCTTTGAATGTGGTAATACTTAGAGCCTTATGTTGCCTTTGATCACATACTTTAATCATAGAAATTAGAGATGAAACAGGCATATTCATTCATCTAGTCCATTTCCTGCCACTACAGGATTGGTCTGCAGTTTATTTTTGAGGGCTTTCTAGTGCTCACATTTCTCCTGGAGATCAATGGGAGTTCCTCACCCAGATCAAGGGCAGTGTATGGCTCAAAACTTGTGAAACTTATACTGAATTGTATTTTGTATGACGTTAGGTTATATAAGTGATGGAAATAATAGAGCATTCTTCTCATATATCTCAGAGCAAAGCATCTGCTAGAGGACTAGGCATGGTTCGTTTGTGAAAGTATTAGCTGAGTAGAAAGGAAAGGATATCATGATTATTTTTCTGTGCATTCAGCTTTCTAAACACAAGCGGCTTCCTGTGTGTATCATCTGTCTTTGTGCAACATTTTCAGTCAGCTGATTCTTCTTCTTCTATGTTTTTCTCTACAGAGTGCTGTTTGGATTTTTCCTCACTGATATTTTTTAAAATGAAAACATTGGCTTTCTCTTTCAGTAAAGTGAAAAAAAGTTTCAATTTTTTACTAGCTAGATTGGTTGCATTGTATTCTGGAGATGTTAAGATTTCAGAAAAGGACAGTCATAAAGTTTTGCATCTGCTGTGATGAATTTTTAAGTTTTGGTCTTTGAAGAAATTCCTAATAATATGCCTAGCAACTATATTAGGGAAATTTAGATAGAAGAAGTTTTTGCCTTTTGGTTCCTGGTAAAACAACAGTGTCTAAGGCAGCAATCATACAGTAGGGGCTGTTTACACTTCTTTTTATTACCGAATTTGTTATAATCCCTGAATCTTTCCTCCACCCAACATTCCCCGCATTAATTGTTGTTTCACCTCAGAAGGTTCTGATGAGTTGGAATATTCCCCTGGCTTCCATGATACAGTCTATCTGGCATTTCCTTTCTAGTACTGTACTCTTCAAAGTAATTAAAATATAAGCCACAACATGAAAAAGCCTGAATTCAGCTGTCAGGCATGTCTGCATATCATGGCACTGGTCCGAACGTAAGCTTCTTAAACGACGCCCTGCCATAGAGTTCCACAAAGTGGAATATTGCCAAACAGTTTTTAATTCATATAATTTAAACTCAGTGGCATGAATGACTAACTGTGAAATGAAGAAAACTGTCAAAAGAGGTCCAAATACTTGCTGAACGACAAAATCAAATGTGACTTTCAGCTTCCTCTGTGGCTTGTAGTTAGCGTTCATTATCCCATCACAAAACACAGCATCTCTAGTACCTGCTGCTTATTTAATACATATAGAAATAAATCCCTTTGCCCTGATCCAGAGGAATGGCAACGTTGTATTTTCTAAGAGTAGAAGAAAAATAATAATAGGCAGTAGCAAACATGGTACTGCCCTTGTCCTAAATATATTTTGAGTGGGCATCTAATAAGCAGGACCAAAGGAATTCCATGGAAGAGGAAGTCTTAAAATAGTATAGTTGTGAGCTGAGCTGTACAAGGTATTTGGCTGGCTCTCAACCCACAGAAGGCAAAGTGTCACACAACAGCCTAGTGTTGCTGGGGGCAGGTCATTGTTAGTCCCTACAGGAAAGGGATTAACTAGACAATTGCCTTTCTACAGAGCAGAAACAAACTTCCCCATTAATTGCTACCAGCCTCTTCCTGCTCCAGTAGGTTACTCTGGCTTATTTCACTGTAAGGCCTTTGCCATTTGAGCAGACAACTCAGGCAGCACCTATGGGCACAGAAGGCACTTCCAGATTAACCCTTTGTGTGTTTGCTCTGGTGCATTGCAACCTGCTGCAACAACACTTTCCTTTAAGGGATAACAAAAGTATCTTAAGATTTACCAAGCAGATTTCGTCATCTAGTTGTAAGGGTGAGTTATTACTATTATGCACTGTGCGTCACCATTATTGCTACAACAAAAGTCTTTTTCTGTTCCAGTGTAAGAAAAGGCCTATGTATTTTCTCCATGACTTTTCAGGAAGAAAAAAACATTGCTCTCATGCTATCTGGTTTGATTTTTTTCCACCTTAGCTTGAATTGGATTGGAATTGCCATCCTGGCACCAGTAACTCCATTGGGTGTGTTACCCTCTCTCCAGCTATAGTCTGGGCTGGATGCTTCTCAGGATAGGTGAGGCTGCATGCCCTACAGAAGATTTTCTACTTTGTATCTCAATGACTATTCACAAACAGAGGCCGGTGTTTTCCTATGTGCCAAGCCACAGGAATCTTGTAGATTGGACTAACACTACATTATTGCTGCTGAAGAGCTGATATCTGGTCATGCAGAGTTTTTCTCTTGTTCCCAGGTTAAGCAAACCAATATTACACTTTTATCTCAATCTGAAGTTGGGGGAGGGGAATTGTCCACTCTGATTTTGTTTTGTTTCTTGATTTTTCGCTGTATTCACTATGGTACAACTGAATATGTCTGAAACAGATATTGACATCTTTACTCTCCCTATCATTTTTAGCAATTCTCCTAATGGCTCAGGCTGGTTCCTGGATTATTTAAGTATTTACCTTTTCTGTCTCTTCTTCTGCCTCCTTCATATTAACTTACAGACTTTTGTAAACTTTAAGATTTATTCCTGTCTTGATGTGTAAAAATACTTCCATTTCCCCTTCATCCTGATACTAAAACTTGCCCTTTCGTTGTCCCAGGAATTTCCCATGTATTCTGGACTCCTGCTGTCTCTCTGAGCAGGTTTTGGCTGATAATGTCACTCTCCTCCCCTGGAATGCTACCCTCCTTGAATCACCCTTCTGTCACATCTTCTGAGATTCTCATGGCCTTTTTCATCCTTCATCCCTGTCTTTTTCACTAATGCTTATGTACCATTGTCGGTCTGCTTCATACCTCGCTGCTTACTTTTCATACTGCTCCCTGTGTCATCTGTGCTCATTTGCAGCCTGGAGGGATGGATCTTCTTATTCCAAGGGCTTGAATGATGTGATCACAATTACATGTTTGGGAAGACTCTCCTGTTTTTATGCATCAAGCACATTTCCTTCATTCTCTCAACAGCACACAATCCGCTGAGGATCCCAGAGTGAAGTTCCCTTCCTACTGAGCTCATTACTGGGGAGTGCAACTAGAAATAGGAAAAATTGAAAACCTGTAGAAAGCTCTTCGTTGAAACTCATAGTACACCACAGCCAGGCAGTACAAAGTATGAACTTTTTACCTAAACTGCTAATAAAAGATACAGAAAAGAACACAAAACCTTGATTGTCTGCAGAAAGTGTCTGCATGTATTGCCTGAAATGTGTACACTGAACCTGATACTTCAGAAGGTGAAAAATACCCCATTGGGTGCATAATCAGCTATACAATACTGGAAGCATTAGGATATATTTTTTTTTACACTATTATCCATTATTACATTGTAGTTCTCACTTGGAACAGTGCATATGCCATTTTAACACCAGCTAGAATATATACATTCATAATATTTTAGAAAATTGAATTAATTACTGAAACTATGAGTTCCTGGATGCCTGATAAAGCTTTGACTCTGCTGTAATGTTTCCCCTTGAAATGAGGCCT
The DNA here is from genome assembly GCF_036370855.1 of Dromaius novaehollandiae. NCBI lineage: Eukaryota > Metazoa > Chordata > Aves > Casuariiformes > Dromaiidae > Dromaius > Dromaius novaehollandiae. Next base: position 138,302,969 of record NC_088099.1, on the reverse strand, counting down.
GTAGAAATTGCTATTTTTTTCTGTATCTATTTTTCCTGCAGAAACTTCTAACATTTTTAGTTCTTTAATTACTCGTGACCACATGATCTTCTGACTGCTCTATTTTCTAAGCACAAAATTGATTTTCTACATATACACTAGCATGAAGCATGAGTTCCTATGCAGAGGGAGTCTAAACCAATGATTTAAGAAATAATGTTTGAGTTGAATTTTTGTATAATTACAGCTTTGTCAGTTTAGGGAATGTTATCAGTGGAACACAAAACCATGCACAATTAGGAATCTGCTTTCCTTTATTATTATAAAGGCTCTAAAGGATCACATATAGACTAATCGAGAAGCACTAATAATTTATTTCAAGTGATACTTTTTTTCCTGAGAGATGGAGTTGTTCCCAGGACTATCTCTAAATGATGATATTGTTATCTAATTAAAATAGATCTTTGGCTGCTGCTGTGGTTTTCCCCCAAGCCATGAATTCATCAATTTATTGATTTTAGACATTATGTATTTACAGTGAAGAAGAACAAGAATATAGCACTGCAGTTCCTCACAGGATTTTCAGGGCCAGACCATGCTGCAAATCCTTTCATTCTTTGGCCAAAGCTCAAGTACACGGGGATAATGTAGGTGTGTCAAGGGGCTGCCAGTGGCCCCAGGCAAAGAGTTTATTTCCAGCGTGTCTTGAGGAACAATCTCTCTCATCCCTACTGCCTTGGACAAAATTCTGTGATGTCCTTTTATTTATTCAATAGGATATCCTAATATAGAATTCCACATACGTATATATATATATGCGTGTATGTATGTGTGTGTATATATATATACATATTTTGCTGTTTCTGCTGAAGTAATAGAAACAATTATGCCCTCCATGTCATTTTTACAGCAAGGATCCTTTCTTATGTCATGTCACACAAGTGATAGAAACTTCTGATGATGTACTTCTGAAATGCTCCTTGGAAAATGGCTATGGGTGACCAAATGGGAAGAGCCAAATACCTTGTGTAGCTGTTGAAAAAGAGCAGAGGAGGGAATATTTGGCAAAAGTGAATACAGTAGGCCCTTTTCCCCTCCCCAGGACACCAGCTGCAATCAATGGGATTGTGGGAGAGAGAAAGAGACTGTGTTTAAGAAATGGCTGATTTGCAGGGCAGAATGAGTCTTTAGACACATGTACAACTGTAAAGAAGCCAACAGCTTTTCAGCTTTGTCCTGTCCATTCCAGATGCCCTAAGATATGAGAGGGCTTTTTTGGTTGGAATTTTTTTTTGATCCCAAGAAACTGCTGTGGTTAGGTCTCCGTAACCTTCAACTTGATACAGGCTACCTAATGAATGCTTTCCACTGAAGGGTGTCTGCAACAGAACCAGTTGCCTTTCCTTTTAACTTCTCACAAGAGAGAATTGATCTGTCTGCAAGTAAACAAAAAGACTGTACGAGATATAAGTTGATTTTTATTAAAGCATCTGATACAGAGTGTCATGAGTCCGCACTGTCTGAATTAATTCACATTAGCTTGTATAAAAAATTATCACATGGATAATAAACCAGTGGAAAGCAAAATATGGCAAAGTTTCTAATGCTTCTGCAGACCAGTTTAAAGCCTGGTTTTCATTTTCAGCTTAATTAATAGATCAGCCGAGAGGCCAAAGAGAAACACATTAAAATTAATGCATCAAAGAGAATTGTGTGAATGATATTGAAGACAGAGATTAAAAAAAAAAATCAAGTAATGTTAAAAGCCTTCCTCGAACCATGACTGGTTACTGGGCTATTTAAATTGATCGCTAAGACTGAAGTCAGGAAGGATGTTTTTTTTCCAAATCAGATTAAGGGAAAGTTGTTAGGGGTAGCTTTTATTTTTTCTTTTTGCCTGCCTCTGTACTATAGTCTGCTCTGTCCACTCCTAAGAGGTTTTCCTACCAAATTCACTCCTCTTGCAGGGATCCAGGACATCAGGAATCATTCTAAAAGTTGTTTTTTGTCTTTGCAATCGGTTTTAAGTTTGTTAGAGGGCAGTGAAGTCATTTTGTGGCCTGAAGAATAAGGGGAATGGGATATGGCATCAGTGTTCTGTGGGCTTTTCTGAATGAAAAACCTGGGACTACAGAGGGCAGAATTCAGTGCCCCTTGTGATCCTTCTTAGTCCCATGTTCCTGTTTCCAATTCAAGGATTATCAGCAAGAAAGTCTCTTTGCAGTGGATTAAAATGAAAGTTACACTCCTTTACTGAAGGGAGCCTTTCCAGCATTAATTAATCTCATAAATTGATTCTACATTTTGGCAGACTTTGAAGCATGTCACAATTTCCTGATTATCTAAGCCACAAGACTCAAACTGAAATAATGCACATTTGTTCCAGTCAAGTCTTATGGAGAACAGTGCATGACCAACAGGCAGACAGTTTGTGTCTTGCTGCCGATGTGAGAGAACTCAGAAGACCCCATAACTGAGGCTTTGTTACAAAGCCTCTACAACTGAAACATCTGCCTGTTACCTCAGATGTGCAGGGCAGAGAGGGGAAAGAGGAGGCAGGGCGCCAGCAAAAGGGACATATGAGCACCAGCAGCTCAGAGCTCCATTCTGCTGCTGCTCTCAAAACTGGAAAGGAGGAGTTCTGACCTGAATATGCACTTTGTCCGGGAGAAAGAAATCATTAACTTGAGAGACAATGCTGTCGGCTCCTACATCTCCTTTTCCCCCCAGAAGCAAGAGCATTCTCGTGGACTTTCTGAGTCATGCTGGATAGTGTGAGGACCCAGCAGATACCTGATACTTGTTGCTAACCTTCCTATGTACAAGCATGATGATCTGTTATCTCAGAGTCCCTTGTGCCTTTTGATATTTTGGTTTCTGAAAGCTTATCTACTTAGGGACTAGCATCAGTAATCATGGCCATTCTACTGATGACAAACTTCTAATAGCTGAGTGTAGCTGCAGACTGTTACATCGGGGTAAATATTGCAAATATTAAATAGGATGAAAATGTTCTTTTTGTCATAGTATCTGATTTCAAATGAATCTACTGTAGATATTGCTGAAATTTCTTCATGTAGGTTGCATTGATTACTACTATCTGATGCCTAGACATTAGGTGTTGAAACAAATGACTACTTTTGCTGAGATCTTGACTATGTTAGAGGCTATAAGGGGCACAGTCTCAGCACAATCTAAGGTAGCTTAATTTAAGTATTTCACATTAGAAAGTTCACTTTGAGTAAACCTCAGTGATGTGCTCAAGGCTAAAGAAAGAGAGTGAGGGGTAGTCTGCATCTCAAAGGCAACTAACCCGGGATAATTCCTTGATATATGTCAGTGTAATGAAAAAAAAAAAAAAAGCTTTGGGACCTTATAACAGATAATTTGAAATGCCTAAAGGAAAATTAAAATTATAATGAATAAATCATATTATATGCATGTTAATATATAACAGGGCTGATCTTCTAAAGAAGTAATAAAAGGATTTGATTTAGTCATTTGAAAGCACTAATATTAGTGTTGAGTGTTGCCTTTGCCTACATACACAGATTTTTTTCTCTTCTTTTCTAGATAACAGTAAAAATCTGCCTAGATTTATCCCCTAAAACAATCTCCTAAACTCCACCCTTCAATTTTTTTTCCCCAGAAGTTCCAACAGGTCTTTTTAAGCCTACATGAAGGGCTAGATTGTGATGTCCTTACTCATACTGACTAATTCACAGTTAGTTACTTCCAAATTCTACACTGAGTCTACACCCTGTAGGTGTGTGTAGGAAGGAACTATTCAATATGAATTAGGAGTTTCTGAAGTGATCAGGGCTTCACAGTTAATATTTGCCAATTCAGGTTACGGAAATTCATCAGCTTGGAACACATAGCATTCAATTTGTAGTGAGGAATATTAACAATAAATAAGACACAACAGCATTCAGATTACCATTCAGTACTTCAAAGCTAGTAAGCTGTGACGCACAATGCCAAAGACCAAGAAAGAGTGGGTTTTCTGAGGGTGAGTTATTGCATCATAATTCATGCTCTACTATACAATGCAGAAATTGCAAGATCATTATGCAAATGAGCTTTTAAATATTGCTAAATCAAATGTTAGTTTGATAATGTAATATGGTAGACTGGGGTTCCTTCTCCCTTTCTATTTATAGCAAAAGTATAGGACAAATTAGCTTTACGAACAATAGGACGTGATCTGTTTGTGTCTGGACTTGTATGGTGTAATAGAAACTGAGTTTAGGCAAAACCCTCAGGCTGCAGACACTGCTGGAGGATAGAGACTTTGAAAGTGGAATCTGAATTCAGTAATTTGACAACATGTAAATGCTATATAAATGCTTTCCGGTTATGTGTAAATAAAAAAACCTTGACAGTGGACAGCTGTCACAGAAGCTTTGTAATTTAGCCAAGTACAATTATGTCTGGCCTATCTTTAAGAGATCTTTTTAGTCTTAGGCTCAAAAGTTATGAAGTCCTCTTGACACCTGAGTTCTGTGGCTTTTATGAATTGAAAAAGATGTAAGTAGTATCAAACCCACAACTGCAGTCTCGTGAGAGAATCTTCTTTTTACTTCAATGAAGCAAATTAAGACAGTATTTCCTGGCATGCTTCCAAGTGGAATTTCAGAGAGAAAGTCAGTAATGATATTCCACCTCAACAGATAAATCCTCTACCTATTGCAGATTAAGTCTGTTCACATTGCCTATTTTATCTGTGTTTAGACATAGAGGCCTAGGTCTTTAAAGATGTTTATGAGCCTAGCTTCTGCACAGGCACCTAATTTCTCACAAAATTAGGCATTGGTACTTTTATGCTTATGCTCTTCAGCATTTAAGTGCTGAAAAGCACTGAACAAGGGGCAACACAGAAATCTTATTGTTTTGTTTCTCTGTAACTAAGCTGGCCTTTAACTGTAGAGTTTCTGCTGTGAAGATAATTTTGGAAGTATATTAAAGCACAGTTCTCTGAGAGGTCGTTACGTAAAAATGTCATTTTATTTCAAAAAAGATCCTCATTCCCTGCCTGATCATGCTAGTAAGATTTTCTCACATTCCTCCTTGTTAGGTTTTTCTCACTAAAGCATCCTGTAAGTGATTGCACTGGATTCTGTTGATTCCTATGCTTTGGTCACACAATTGCTTACTGAGCTCCAGTTGATGATCTCTGTCTACAAGACGATTGATAACAAATGGATCACTCTGTCTACTTGAAGCATAATATACACGATCGCTAATGAAAACTGATGATTCTTCGGTCGCGTATGTCCCTGCTCAGCTGAACAGGGTGAACTGGAGTTTTAAATGCTTGCAGAGCTGGGGTCAGTTTTCGGAACTGAGGTGCCTCTACTTAGTTGAATTTAAACTTTTGCATGTGGAGAATAAATGGGTACATGAAGCAAAATTTTTATTGTCTCGTTCACCTTCCAGTTATCTTCTTTCCGAGTTTAAGAGACTGGCAGAAACATTCCTCTTCCCCTCCTTTTCAAAAGGTTTGTGTTTGCCAGAAAAAACAGCATTTGACATTTTACCAATGTAACTGAGGGAAAAAATGGCAAAATTAAAACAAGGTTAGGTTCACTCAGAGGCTACGCTGATACTCGAGGGCAAAGAAAAAAAGTTTTTCAGCAGGAACTCGAAGTACATAAAACAGTAAGTCCAAGGTCCCTAACAAAGGCTTCTGGCACTGACATAGTGTAAATAGTAAAGATTAATAAATGTGATTAATTAAATCAGACCAGATTTTGCTAGAAGACACTCTGAAGTGTTCAGAAACCTTCCACTGTCCCCTCTTACAAAGTCTAATTGTAGAAACTGAAGCAGCTGTATTATGTCAGTAGCTGAAATACGAATAAGTCAAGAAGGATAGTCCACTAATTAAGGCATCTTTTAAGGAATCAGGAGACCAGGCATTTAGACCTCATAATTCAATTTCTGGTTAGAAGAAAGTGGTAACAAATTTGTAGGAGTGAGGAATTTTTTTAGGATAATTGTTGCCTATAGAGTTGCTCACAGTTCTGAGAGAAGACCTGGATTTTCCCATCTCCACGGGCCATTTTTTCCTTCTTATACTTAGTATTATGATTCATGAAATGATTACAAATGACATATCTATGCCTTATTGGTTGAAAGCATAATCTGGAATACCGTCACATAGTATCTCCATTCCTTGTGTACCTTTAAGGAACAGGTAACTGAACAAGCAAAGCAGTCACAGCAACATTACTGAGTATCCATCATGGATACTGGGAGGCTAGTGATGCTCCAGAGGACCAGAGGAGGAAAAATGTAGTGTCTGTCTCTTAACAGAAAGAGGATTTGAAGAATTAAGTCCAGCTGGCCTAATATCAATACTGGGAAAGATACTGGAACAATTTACTAAACAGTCAATTTATAAGCACTTAAGGGTGATAAGAAAAAGCCAATATGGATTTATCAAGTAGAAGAATGTCAAGTCATTCTAATTACTTTCTTTGACAGGGTAACTGGCCTTGTGAATTACAGGATGCAGTAGATATGATATGTATTAATCTTGTATTTTGACCCATCCTTGTAGGATATTCTCACAAAAAATCAGAGAAACATGACCTAAGTGAAAGTACTATAAACTGGTTGAAAATCGGTGTTCAGGAACAGGTGTGAGTAGTTCATTACTAAAGTGGGTTGTTGATAAATCCATTCTGGTCAGTGTTTTGGATGACTGTAGAGAGTGCCATTACGAAATCTAATGTGCCCTGAAGGTGGGAGAGATGGTAAGCTCTTTCTAGGGCATAACTGAATTTCAAAACAATTGTGAAAAATTGGAAGAATGATCTGAAACCACTGAAATGAGATTCTAGAAAGATTAGTGTGCTGTGCTGTTTCCAGGGAGGGACAATCAAACACACAGATATGGAGTAGGGAGTAACAAGCCAGACAGCAATACTGCAGAGAAGGACTTGTGGGTGATAGTGGAATACAGACCAACTATGACTCAGGAACATAATGTCTTTTTTGGAACAACAACATTATTCTGTCATGTATTAAAAGAAATGCCATGTGTCAGACAGAGGTAGGAATTCCAACCTACTTTGCACTTTGAGCTCTCAGCTGGGGAGCTCTATCCAATTTTGGGCACCACTTTTTATGAAAGATACAGACAAATTGGCGTGTGTCCAGAAAAGAGCAACAAGAATGATAAGCGGTTTAGAAAACATGACCTATGAGGAAAGATTGAAGGAACTGGGTTTGTTTAGTCTACAACAGAAGAGCCTGAGAGGGACATGATAACAGTCTTCAAGTATGTAGAAGGTTGTTGTAAAGAGGGCAGTGATCAATTATACTCCAAGTGCACTGATGAAGCACAAAAAAGTGATTGCTTTGATTTGAAATAAAGAAGCTTTAGGCTAGACATTAAAAAAGCCCACAAAAAACAAAATCCCTTTGCCACTCTAAGGATAACTGAGCACTTGGAAAAGGTACCTAGGAAGATTCAGGAGTTTTTTAAGAACTAGTTAATAAAATATATATGGATCAGAGAAAGTGTAAGTATTTTCAAAGCACAGGGTCAAACTAGATAAATTATTGGGCGTCCTCTTTTGTCCTGTATTTTCTCAATTCTGTGAAATGTGTATTAGAGTTGCCTTTAATTTGTTCTGCAAAAGAGCTACCTGACCTGAGCATCAGCAATGCCAGCGTTAATGCTTTTCCTAGTTTATGTCAGGGTCATTCACTTTATTTAAAAGCATGTATTTGTCTTCTGTTTTCTTTTTTAAAAAAAGAGAATACAGTGGTTTAGAAGAGTTGCAAATGCTTATTGAAAAAAACCCCGTGTGCATAGTAATGCATTAATACTACTGTTATCAAAAGTTTTATAAAGTTAAGTAACTTTACAAGTTCAATAACTTATAAAGTTAAGTGCATTTAAATTCTGAGATTTCTCTCTTAAAACACAAGAGCATCAACTCAATGATCTAATGGGTGTATTTCTTTCCCAAAGAGCATTAACTTATTATTATGTTCCTGATATACTTGTAACTGTGGAATTGTCACTACAGAAGAGTAAATATGAAAAAGTCTACATCATATTCTGGTCTTCCCAACACCTTAGCAAAGCAGATACCAGTAAAGCTCAGCAATATATATGGATTGTATATTACAGAGACTGACACATAGATATATATTCCCTTCCGCTGATTCTGCTTTGAGATTGCTACTTCCCAGCAGAAAGATGGTGAGACAGATAAAGGAAGGTAACATCTGAAACCACAACAGGAAGATCTGTCAGGGCTAAGCTGTCAAAACCTTAAGGCTAGGTTCCTGTCTATAGTATTGATAGGTTCAAACAATATAAAAACAAGATGTCTAATTCTCATCTGCTGCTCGTTTTGCACCATTCAGTACAGTTATTTGTGATATATAATACTAGGATTAATTTTAACTCAGGTCAGCTACAAGAAAGGAGATGCTTAAGTTACTGCATATGAAAACCTGCAGATGGGACTAAAAGTGACTTCCAGGGTGACAGACTCCAGTCCCCTGTTCCTGCAAATTACCAGCTTATATGGTCCTCATCTGTTTAGTGAGAACTGTTATAAAACTCACTATGGAGAGCAAAAAGAAGCGGAGTCAAGGACATGTCTAGCATTTCCCATTTGGGATTGTTGGTCAAAAGCAGGAAAAGAAGTGCTGGACACTTAGATGACTACTTCTGTGTCCTAATTCATTGCATTCAATCCATCAAACCATTCCCTTAGGATATCATAGTTGATTCTAGACTCTTCTTTATAAGGGAGCCAAGTTAAACCTTCTATAAAGGGTTTAGGAAAGAAATTCAATAAACAAAAAAGAAGGGGCATAGGAGGGAAAAGTTTTTGTTTGTAGCTAAGAGATGGTTGATGTCTGGTATCACCAACCAATTTATATCTGTGATGGCATGTACCTGCATGAAACTACTATTGAAGTGAGTGCAAACAATGAAGGCCACAGTTTTGGTGAATAAATGCAGCAAAAAGATTTTCCACAAATGTTCGTAAATTTTGCATCTTCTCTTCTGGGTAGAGTCCTCTATTATTTACCTTCTTGCTCATTTTATCTGCTTAAAATGTTGTATCACCTCTTATTCTCCCTCCCAGGATGCAGAAATCCCCAGTAGACATAACTTCTGTATAGGGTGCTACATGGAGTCAATAACGGGGAGCTGTCTTTGTGCTCAAGCTAGTATAAGGTCTCCCTCCTTTTAGTGCCCTTCTCTAGGTCTACCTTAGCCTATGCTCTTACTATGAGACATATGCCATTTACAAGTGATTAGCTGGGCATAGTTCCAATGTGTTCCTACAAATAAACACACTAATGTTGTGTTCTAACCCTAAATCCATATCCACAGCCTTAAACTTTGCTCATTTTAGGCTACAAACTCCACAGAGACTATCTTTTTTTACCCAGTGCATTATAGAATATTCCGAAAGTGTTAGATATTACACTGTTGGAAGTGTTGGCTTCTCAGTGATATACAAATCAATGCACTTATCCGTCATGATCATGAAAGATTCTGAGATATCTCCTTGGACTAGGTGTCCTGGTGAACTTTCAGGACAAGTGGCTCTTTATGTTCTGACCCTGTTTGAAACCCCTCACTGTCTCACATAGTTCATCTGCTTTCATTCTCAGTTCATCTGTCTCTATACAAGGGCCCACTTTGCCTTTATATGTCTTTACTCACATTTTTTCTTGATGGCCTCTCCAGTGTGGACTTCATTCTTCTTCCAAGTTTAGCATGCTGGCTATTCCTTCCCTCCTCATGGACTGCAGACACCTTTCCCTGTAAAGAGACAGCATCCAATCCTGTAGCTAGATCTGCTAGAACCCATCAGACAATGTGGTAAGGTATAGTCATTAGTGTTGTTCATGACATTTTCCTTTTACAGTTAAAAAATGAATGAGATACTGTTTGGTATGTTAGAGGAGATTATTTCCTCTTCCCCCAGAAGTCATACTCAGAATGGCTTCAGATGTCTGAGACATTATAGCTACACTTATGCTGATAAATTAGTCATGGACAGGGACTGTCCTTTTCTTGTCCCTGCTACACGGTGCTTGGTGTTAGGTCTCCTGTGAGTGTACAGCATCCCTGTGGGTCTAAGATATAACTATTATTTTATGACTATTCTTTTCCGGCAGCTTCAGTAATGTGATGGCTATGTTTCTGCCCTTCAGAGTTAGGTTTTCACAGCATGAAAATGAAGGGTGCCTTACAAAGTTGCGCAGAGATCTCTGAATGCACAAAGCCAGTGGGGATAGTATCAGAGGCCAGTACAGAATCCAACCTGTTGTAGCCTCACCCACATTGTCAGTTGGGAACGCTCCCTGCCACATGTGCTCTCCCATCAGTCATGCCTGGGCATTATCTTAAAAACTGTTAGTCGGCACAGGCCAAAACTGTGCCAGAAAGGGTGCTAACAACTAAGCAAAATGGGTGATCACAGTGCAGTAATAAAGTTCACTCCCTGGCCCTGTTTTATTTAGCAGTATAGATATAGCCTATGTTTTGGACATGCTGTACAAAGCGTTATCTGTTTTATTTTTGCTGCAATGTACTAAGGCAATGTGTAACATATCAGACACTTCCATTTTTGAAGATATTTTCAGCCACCAGATTTTTTATGACAATAATAATAATAATTAAGAAATGACTGCCAAAATGTAGCTCATGTTTTGAATGTTAAAGCTATTCTCTGAAACAGACAAATGTCTTGTGCTAGGAAATAAGAACCAAAGGGTGGCAGAGTTCATGGACAGTAACTCTTGCTTTGAGCTGGAGACCTCTCTCTGGACATGTTTATTATCATTTTGTACTGATTCAACTGCAGGTTTAGCAGTGAAATAAAAAGCTGTCTTGTTTAAAGGAAGATGTAACTCATTTTATGAACAAGAACTGCAAACAGCTGCTTCCATATGTTGCTACTATCAGGAAAAATTCTTTGTTAAATGGCATCTTTAAGATTAAACTGTGTGCTGAAAATAAACACAACAAAAGCGTGAGATGATTGAGGAGAACAGTGACCCACTCCAGGAGAAAATACACTTTGTTTCACTTGATGATGAATCTGCATGACCCAGACAGAGTGTTCTAACATTGACTATCACTGCATTCTGCGCTGTTTTGACATATAATACAAATGTCTGTGATAAGGGGTAAAAGGCACTTTGGCCCATCTGTGCTAGTTTTAAACCTGTTTGTCCAATTTTACTTTCGGATGTTCTAGCCTCCTTTTTTCCTAAAGTGAATTTTTAGCATAGTTTGGACCCACTTTTGCTTTCTGCAGTATCTCTATTAGAGACTGTTTTAAGTGCAACCCTCTGTTAGCCAAATTGAAAAGCAATTCTCAAAGGTGTCGTCATGTTCTCCTTGAAGCTGATGGGAGATGCCTTGAATAAGAGCAGGATCAAATCACTTAAGCAAATGTTTAACTCTTCAAATAGTCCCATGGAAGCTAAGTATGGTATGAGACCTTGTGTAAAGGAGATGATACTCTGGCTTCAGTTCTGATGATGAAGTATTTTCTCTTCATAACAGCTAGTGTGAATCTCCTGCCATCATTCCTATGCCCCTACTTTTACTCTTAATTTTTTGGATCTTTCTTCTCTGACTAATCCATAGATAAAAGCAAGATTTGCAAGGCCTGTTGGAATTGTCTTGTTCTGGCTGTCTCACCCTAGTAACTTCTGATCACCTGCTCCTTGCTACACTTTCATGCTGTTGTGTCTTTATGAGTTTCTATCCCTTACTTCAATGGATTTTGTAACAGAGCCTAAAGCATCATACAATGTGTTTGGCATATAATGTGTTATAGATTATTAAATCTCTTTTATATGCACACCTTTTACACAGGACAAATTCTGTTTCAAAAGAGCTGCTTGAAAATTAATTGAAGAAGGTGTGAGTAAGCCTAGTGTATGATTGCGGATGCTTGTCCGAAAACCTACACGTCAGTTAAAGTTCCAAGATTCTGTTCCAGACCTTTCCAAAACAGAATTAAACTTGCTTTTGAATTAGTATTTTGCAATATTTTCATGATATAATGAACCTTTTTTCACTTTGGCAGGCGTAAATTAACTTTTTGTTGTCATGAATGGAGAGAAAATCTTGAAAAGATGAGCCACCTACTGACAGTGCAGAGAGTCTGAAATAATAGCTCTAATGCGTGTGAGTTCCCATTTCAGCATCGCACTGATTCCTCCTGTCGAGCCCATCTCATGACAGTGCACAAGAAACCACAGATGATTTTCTGAGGTCCCTCCCCATCCTGCATTTCTATGAATATAGGGTTTCAGAAAGGACTATGGTCACAGTATGTGGCTGAGTTATAGGAAACCCATGGTGGCATGTGTTAAGGGCACTAAACTGCAGCAATTTAGCCTTAGCTATAGTGTTCCATCATTTCTAAGATGATCACAAGCAGCATATTTATTACTGCAGGCTATACCATCTACTGTCTTCTGTTTTGCCAGAGATTTGTTCTTAATCATGTCCTTCTTTCTCTGTGCTATATCTCTGCCATCAAATGCATGTCATTTACACTCACCCTATCTGAACGGAGAACACATATTTCAGGCTTCTACATACCCAAGCAAAATGAGCAAAGGAGAAAGCAAATGTTAGTAACTACTGCTTTCTGTGTCTCATACAGAAGAGTTATCTTGACATACAGTTTTGTGCTGGTTTAAACAGGGAAGTGACATTTTAAAAAATCCACTTTGGGGGATGTTATTGAAAGAACTTAAATGCATGTTATGATTAACTTGCCAAGGCTACTAGAAGTAAACACATCCTTAATGTAGACTCGAACATCTTCACATAAAACTCTTTCCCACATCTCCCTCCCTCCCCTTCACCTCCCAAGTTTCATCCTAGCCTAAGGCAGTAAAATCCATAGGGTGGGGGTTTCCTTAAACACATTGTATATGAGAGTATGTGACTTATCATCTCTGTGCCTCATTTACAGTGAGACTTAGCAGCTGCTTCGCAACCGATACATTGAGCTTTGTATAATAGTTCACTTGAAGGTCTTTGCATAGTTCAGGCATGTCAGCTGAGTACCTTCAAGCAGTGCAGGGACTTGTAATTAGACTGGCCCGCGGCTGCTCGCCTTTCTGAGGGGCTTTGTCTTCCCGCGGATCCAAGTGGCATCCTGTTTCCAGAGACTTGCCACTGGAGCGCTCTAATGCGAGGCTGGCGGGCGGTGGGGGGGATCAGAGGTATGTCAGGAACTGCAAGCAGCTAGGAGAGTTCAAGCCTAGACAAAGGGCTTGTTAGTCATCTGAACACAAAGCATGCAGCACCTTGCCTCTTTGCTGGACGGAGCAGCAGGTAAAGAGAGAACCGCCCTGTGCTGTACCTCAGAGTAGTTATGCCCCGGTCCCTTTCCAAAAGGAACAATCCAGTGTGTTTATCTTTAATGACATTTCTCACTCTAAGCAAGTTGGCTGATGCAGACAATGTTGGGAGGACGTGGAAGGGAGAAATATATTATTTTTCCAAGCAGTCTTTTTAAATGACTGCATCACTTCTGCAACACTTTCCGAGTGCTTTGTATGCTGCCTGAAAGTTCCCATTCATTTTCCCCTGTGCACTTTTGGATGGTGAGGGTGAGCAGTTTGGAAGAGCTGGACTGAACATCCTATTTCTGCCTTTCCATTTCTGTCACGCTCAAAGACAAGAAAAAAGAAAAAAAAAAGGAGGAGGAAAGAACTTGAGATTTTTATACTTTTGGCCACTCCAGCTTACAAAAGGCACTTTGATGCCCAGAGAATTTTAAACAGCAAATCAACAAGGCATTGCTGAAACAGCTACTCCAGGAAAAGAGTTTTTCGTTTTACCTCAGGAAAGGGTTACTTTCAGTGGTTGGGGTAGAAGGAAAAGTTCTTCATGAGTATAGCTTGGCATGCTGTCTTCATCTGTCACTCCGCTGTACCAGCTCTGTAATAAGTATAAATCAGTGTATGAGAAATTACAGGTTTGACTGTAAAGAAGCATGTTTGCCTATTATTGTACCTCTCTCTCACAGCTCACTGAGGAAAAAATATTTCTAGTGCCCACACACACCACTAAATAAGAAAGGAGAATTTTTCCACACAGGTGCAGAGAACCAACACTGCTTTGGGCTAGGGCTCACAACGGCCCTCATTTCCTTACCCCTCTTACCCCCTTAATTGTGTGCTGAGCTTCATTGTACAACCCAGTCATCTTCAGTGTGGTAGAAATGTGGCGATTGCTCCCAAATGACTGAAGGTGGCACACAGGTGACCTGCATTTTTAAATAAATTTGAAGAGTTGCCAGTTTTTAAGGGATGAGAACAAAGAAACAGGGCCTCTGTCAATGTACCCACAAGGCACAGGGGTCTCGTCTTTCCTCCTCCTTGGGAGATATAGCAGGGCTCAGGAGATTATGTGTATTCATACCCACTACAGGACCAGCCCTGGTGCCTATATTTATACTCTGAATAAAAGAGGACCACGGACCAGCCTCTGTCCTCATGCCTGCTCAGGCACGGCTGTCCCCAGAGCGGCAGGCTCTGTCTCTGGCAGGCTGTACTACTCGTAAATTAAATGGTTCGATTAAACACAACTCAATCACGTAGGCTGCTAAATTGCAAGATCGGTGTTTGGCTCTGAACGGTGCCCACGAACAATGTCAGGCAACCGAACAGGAGCCAGTTCAGAGGTCGGCATGGCCCCGGGACACTGCTAGCGGGCGTGCTGGCCCAGCTGCCCCTTTCTGGCTGAGCGCGACAGGAGAGCTCTTCCCCGCCAGCTGGCCTCAGAGCCAGAGACCGGTCCCGGGCATGTTTAATTACCAGTGTGCAAAGCTGGAGTCTGCACCCACACCCCGCAGAGAGCGACCCTTGGTTTCCTCTAGGCCATGGGGTGTCTCTGTGGCCCTAAGACATAATTATCATGTCACTCTTGTTTATCCAGTTCAAAGTATCTGAAATAGCTGAGGGCTACGGAGTAGTGTTTTTATAGCATGGATTGAGTGCATGATGTGCAGCGTACTCAAAGGTGTGCCAGGAGGGTAAGGGAGTGCCTGAGGGTGCAGTGCCTGCTGGGATAGTGTTGGAGGACTGGGGGAGGTGGAGGGAGCCAAATATGGACCAGTCCTGGCCCCACTGCATTTTGGAAGTGGTCCCTGCAGGGAATATCCCCTTATTTCCTCCAACGCATGCCATCTGCTGCTGCTGCCTTGCTGCGCCTGCTCGGCCTCTGTGACTTTGCCACTGCCACCGCTGCTCCCGCTCTGCTGTAGTCTCCAGCGCGCTGGGCAGCAGCTGGCGGCAACAGCAGTGAGGAGGTGGGTGTCTGATTTTGGTTACTGTTAGAGTCAGTGCAGGAGGGACATCAGCTCAGACCCCTCTCCCTTCTCAGGGACTCCTCATTTTGTACACTGCAAATGCAGCCACTTCCAGAGGTTGCAAACCCATTGGGCTCTCTTCAGTTTTACTTGCAGTTGTGAGGGCTCAGCCCAAGAGCTGGGCAATATAAACCTGAGATTAAGTTTACTGCTGTCCTCTGCTGAGGCACAGATCTGCTGCAAGGGATAACGCTGAGCTTGCTTCTACCACAAAGCTCTGTGCAGTCACGGGTGAATTGCTTGCTAGAGTAAAGCTGGCTAATTTAGTGCTAATTTTGGTTTATCTACATTGCACTTCTGTCAAGGCAGTCTAGGTAGTCGTAAGAAAGATTCAGCAAGCTTGCATGGTCTTTTCTTCTATCTCTAGAAGCAGCAGACTACAAACAGCCCAAACTGCTGGGATTGTTTAGCTAGATCTGAAGTTTGGATACTGTAATTCTTTGACACTAACATCATTATTTACATCCGCCAATAGTCCGTAATAATATAAAATAGATTTTGGCCCAGTAGATCCTTTGTATGTTCAAAAATAGGGAAGCCTGATGAAAAGATTTCTCCATCTGTCCCTCTAGGTTCTTAGCTAAAAGTTTTGACTTCAGGCTTTGAATTCTCTATAGGATTTTGAAATCAGTGTCTCTATTTATTAACCTGAATATTCTGGAGCTTACCTAATTACCTATGACATAAGTATATTGTCACTTGGCCAGTTCTCCTGCCATAGATAGTATTTAATGAAGTTCCACGTATGCATCGCTGAATTGCTTCATATTTTTTAGTGCTCTTGGAAATGAGTGTTGTATCAAAATCATCACAGAGCTAAACTTGCAAACTCCCAGGCATAGGGCTCATCCAGCAAGCTTGCATCCAGTTCACATTATTTTAACGCTGAAAATGTCTGTGAGTGTGCTTTAGCTGGTGTCAGTGACAAATTCTTATTGATTTAAAAGAAAGTAGAATGGGGCCCAAAATGCTAATTCTGTTGACTTTCTTAATGGGCTTCAATTTAACCCTTCAGCACTGAAGACTCTTTCATTTCCTATAGCCCAACTTTATCTCTTCATCTCAATACTCCAAGTTTACATGACTCCCTTTTTCATCCCATCAACAAAGAATTATGCTGAATTACGGCTTTGTTACTAAAGGGGAATTGTGTGTTTGAGGTATATTTTTCATGAGGCATTTTGGCCAAGTGGATGAGGTATTAATATGAGAAACTATAAACAAATCTTGCTTTTCTAAACTGCGGATAGAGTGATTGGCTTAATTTGTTTCTATACACTGCCATCTTGAAAACTAAACTGAAGCATCCAAATTAAACAGGAGATGTAAATATTAGCCAGATGTTCCCTGGTGTCAGAACTCTTTTTTGTTTCTTTAATTCTATTAAATGGGTACACTTTTTTACATCTAACATAATGACCTATGTTTTAGTTTTTGGTCCCGGCCTAATGGCTTTTTATCATATGATTATGATATCATCCAATCATGTAAGCGTCATGAGATGCTGTTCAGCTTTGCTGAAGCACATGAGTGTCAAACTGCTTAGTTTAGGCTGAACCATTTGTCTGAATGTCTTAATGTGGGGAGTGAATGTGCTGTTAATTTAGGAAATGCCAGCTGAGGCTGAGGGTTTAGCGAGCCAAGCAAAACAGAGCACTGACCACAGATTGAAACATTACAGAGTTCCTTAATGGTTCTGTCAAAAAGAAATATAACACTTCCCCCCCCCCCCCCCCCCCACAGAAGTTGCAACAGTTTTCTGGTGCAAGTAGCAACCAGTAGGATATTAGCATTGATAAACATGGATGGAAAAGACAGGCACTTGACTTAGCTTTTCCTTGATGCTTTTCTCCTGAATACCTTTGTTTGCACTTGATAGCGAAGCTTTTTGTTCTTTCCTTCACATTTAATATTACCAATCAGATTACAGCAGCTACCACTAAGTCAGGGTTTAGCAAATACAAAAGGAAGATTTTCAATATGATTAAAATTCTAATACTGACTTTATGGGTTTGATGCAACTGAGCAAATCAAAATGACATCTTTCTGTTTTTTCTGTTACCTCAATAGCCTCACACAGAGAGGGTTTTTTTTTTTTTTTTTTTTTTTTTTTTTTTTTTTTTAAATTTCCCTCAGTGTAGGCCTGGATTTGTGAGATACTGAGAATGCCTGAAGAGCCTTGAATCTCCTGCTAAGCAATGGCTATTAAGCACTATAAAAGCTTCCCTGGATTTGGCCCTAGAGCTTGAATGGTTATGGATTCTGCTGAGAGGGTTTGCTGCAAAAATCCTTACTGTAAGACCCGTTTGTTCCTGAGCTGCACATCTGCTAGGGCCCTTATCCTCCTCTGTCTTTTATTTTATTGTTGTTTTTTGTTTACTGCTCTCTTTGTACTGTTGCTGAGCTTAGCTGGGACAAGAAATTGTTTTATGATTGCTGCTTAGCACCGTAAGTGCTTTTGTGGGTAAAAAATGGAATGCTTAATAAAAAAATGATTCTTATTATTCTTTATCTATTCAAAGCTTTCTTAGACATAAGAGGTCTGCCTGTGAACTCTCCTCTGCAGAAATTCTCATCACTTAAACCATTTAAAAATAGACTGGACAAAGCACTAGGGAACATTCTGCAGAGGGCAAGTTTGCACTGTTAGAGAGAGGGACTAGATGACTTTCCCATATCTATGTTTTTTATTGCAGCAAGGTAATATGTTACCACAGTGTCCTCTAAGACAACAGAACAGAATAGATTATTCTCAAATGCACATCTGCCCTGAGACTTCTACCACACTCAAGAAACTGCAGGGGAAATTTCAGCTGGAAATAACTTAGTAAGAAAATTGTTATTTTTGTTAGAGTGCTGGTGAATTGTAAAATAACTTTCATCATAAGGAATGCAAGTGTTTGAAGAGTCAGGCTTTGTGGGTCCTTACATCTTATGAGAAAATGCTTTCCAAATCATCCTTGTGAAAATAGTATAAATGTTCTTTTTTCCCCCTCACCGACAAAAGGTGTGAATCACCTCCAGTGACTTTGTCTCCATCTGCCTTGCTGCTATATTAAGTACCGAGTCCTGTTAGACAAAGGGACTGGAGGCTACTTGCACTCACAGAAGGCTCTCATCAAATGGCAGTATCAGGCTTTATTTTGGTTTATTACTTTATTATCTGCAGAGTGTGAAAGAGATCAGGCCATGTTTTTCTTCGAGAAAAGAGTGTATCTATTGAAATGGGTACACCAGAATGAAAGGATCAAAATCTAGAGAGGACATTTGTCTCAGTTACTGAAGTCACTTTATAATCTGCAAAGCATGTTGTATAGCAGTTAAAATAAGCAGAGTGGGCCTATAAAATCTTTGTGTCTGTTTGGTCTCATATCTTAGGTAAAGGCCACCAGTGGGTTTGCACTTTGACAGGCCCATAACGTAGCTGCTTGCAATTACAGGACTTCATCCCAGGCTAACGAACTAGCAGTTGTAAGCAATTCCAAACAGGCAAACTAGTGGAGCAGAACTAGCAGTATGGGCAGGTGCTACAAATGAGTAACTGGTCAGACTTCTTCTGGCCCCTCCTCTCTCTGCTTTCTTGTAATCTCTGTTTCATGTCTAGCATGACATTTCAAAATCTTCATCGCTGGACCCACCTCTTTGTACGTCCAGGAGAATATGTACTCCGTTACTGA
The DNA here is from genome assembly GCF_036370855.1 of Dromaius novaehollandiae. Taxonomy (NCBI): domain Eukaryota; kingdom Metazoa; phylum Chordata; class Aves; order Casuariiformes; family Dromaiidae; genus Dromaius; species Dromaius novaehollandiae. Next base: position 138,283,915 of record NC_088099.1, on the reverse strand, counting down.
GGACTATTACCTAGTAGTTCTCAGGCCCTCCCCAGCCTTAGGGACAAATACTATCATCCATCAGCTGCCCAAAAGCTTATTTAATTCATATTCAGTCTTTGCTTATGGTATCTACACAATGTTTTCTGAGATACCGTGCTGCATCTTCTAGACCTGGAGTCCTTAAAGATCCCGAAGACAGCCTGCAGTCAAGATGTGCTTTGTCCTGGTCCTGTTAAAAAAATGCACATGAAGTGAAATACTTGATTTCATCCTGCATGTAGAGATAGAGTATCTGTTCTTCATGGTTTGCACTGTTATCCAGTATAACAGTATTTGTTAAATATTTTATGGTTCTTCAGCCGTTCAGAAATGCTTCAAGAATGTCTTTGTGATTTAAAGTGTGATGAGAATGTTCCTTTAATAGCATCTCCATCCTATCATTATTCCTACAATGATAGTTTTTGAATGACAGCGCTTCTATTATCCCAGGTTTGCTATCACAGCAGCTCTATATCAGTATTTCATTTAAGTGTTATTAGTCAAGAATTGCTGCTATCACCAAAACCCTGTGATAACAGAAGCTCTGTTACAATATCACTACTTCTGCATTAAAGCATTTACAACTCAGAGACAAATCACTGGGCTGAGGAGAGGCAAAAAATAAAAACCACACAAAGAATGAAGGTCCTGTGAGAAAAATTGCGTAGTTACGAAAGGGACATAACGCTGACCCTCAAACACTTGTGCATATCACCTTGAGTGGCTTCATGACTGCCTAGACTGGAGGATGTAAAGCAGCCTTACTTATGTATCTCCCAAGAGTGTACTGAAGCTGAACTGAGTAATGTCTGGCGCGTTTTCTGAACCTATCCATGACAGGAGTTGAAATTCATCCAGGTGCAAAAGGCCATAGCCATTTCAATCATGGTTTTCACGTTTCCATTGCAGTGCCTTTCCTGTGCAATCAGAGGCGCTTTGGGGATGAATGCCACAAAGGCAGAGAGTGAAGGCGCAGAAGATCAGAAGGAGAAGTGTAGGCTCTTAACTTACCTAGATCTTCTGGTTTTGACATGCTGGAAAAACAGTACGATTTTCTGCAGGTGATAGGCTGCATTGCTGCCCACTGTCACAGTTGTAGCTTGGAGACTGGACTTCAGAAAGTTTCTATGTTTATGGGAAGCAGCATCCTGGAATGGCATTCCAAACAGGCGGTGAATAGAAGAAACTGCAGAGTTACTAAGAGAAGCTTTTTACATTCAGGGAAAAGACAATTCAGGATTTAAAAGTGAAAGCTCGTAAGTAGGTGATTTATTGGTATTCCCAAAGGGGTGTGTGATTTCTGTTTGTTGATCATTTGTTTTATACCATATTTATGTTGGCCAGGAAGGAATTCCCACTTCCTTTTCTCCCTTGTTGTATACCTTGGCCTCCTGGCTGTTTATTTGTTTGCATTCCTTTGAATCATTTAGGGACTGGCCATGGCTAGAGACAGGTGAACGGGTGCACTAACAACAGCTCCCAGGTGCTTGCGTGGCTCATATTGCTCAGGCAGGCAACATTAAATCCATGTGATCTGTGGTCAAAAATCATTGCCCTTTTCCCTCAGGTCACACTCGCAGGGAATTTTCAATTTTTGCCTTTTGCTTTTCTCTGTAAGGAAATTAACCTCAGAATAATCACCTGCTGTGACAGGGGCTATAGTCACTGGCAATGCCTTTGGTTGATCTCTTCTATCTCTTGTATCATTAACAGTCATGATTTTTAGTTTCTTTCTGTTGGTCTTACGTTTGCTACGAGGTGATAAGAAGTGTTCAGAGTGGATCAACACCTAGAAAGGCCTTTTGTTTGGCTGCAGTTTCTGAAGCCACTTTATGTTTTATGACCAGGAAATCTATACACGTAATCCCCGTCATTTGACAACTTGTATTTCTTAGAGACTGCATCAAGGTAGCCCCAAATAAACAAAGTATAAACCTCTTCCATTTTTAATAAAGGAGATTTAGATATATTTGTAAAAATAATTGTCTGAAGATCTGGACTGGTCAATAAGGCAGAATTCATGTATTTATTTTTACTACTTGTGATTGTCTTACAAAAATATAACAAACACCAGCGGCCTTGACAAAGCCAATAGGAGTTCAGCATGAGATATAGCAACCATGAAAAATTGAACATGTTTTGTTACCTTTTGCAATATATTATTTCATTAGAAACTTGTCCTTGCAGTATGATATTGATCATGGTCTCCCAATATCCTCTACTTGGAACTGCAATAAACTCTACCTATCTTCATGGTTCAAGGCTGTTAATTCCTCTTTATAAAAGGGACAGAGAGGAGAGTATAAATACTATCATCATCTCACAGAGAGGGATACATAAAGCCCAGAAAGTTTACATTTGCGTTTGCCAAATTCATGAGGACCCCCTGTAGCAAGGCCACAAAAAGACCCTCAGAGCTCCCAAATTCCATTTGCCTGCTACAGCCACAAAATGACACTTCCTCTGACTTAAGCCAATAACTACATCAAGGATATGTTTATCAGCAAGAGTTAGTCAAGGCTTTTGTGAGTTTATGTCTCTGTAGTTACTAACTAACATTTACGGAATTTCTGTGGTCAGCTGCCATTAGGATTTCACTGAAAGACACAAGAAAGACTTTGAAAAAACACATACAAATAAGCGCAGGTATGCACAATAAAAATAAAAAAGGTAAAACAAAAAAAAGCCTGTTGCAAGAGATAGAGAAGGGGGGAGTTTTAATTTATGATAACTGAAGGAACTTGAGATTACTACTGACAAGATTTCCTTCTTTAATAAGATCACAGTAGTATAAATAGAGGTGACATATTACCTCATTGAGAACTATAAAGTCCAAGTCTGTCTTACGCAGTCATTTGCAGGAGTCATTTGCAGATGGGAAACACAGGAGTGAAGTTAGGAGCTTCAGACAAATCTTAATGTCTACACAAGGTTCCAGGCACTAGATGTTTCAGGCCTTAAGGTTTAGGAAGTCTATTTTTAAATTTAGTCTCTTTGAGAAACCAAGACCTGAGACTAATGCTTGTCATTACGGTATAATGATCTATCTTCTTGCCAAAGTATTTGGGGATTATGTTTCACAGAGAAGTAGAGTTATTTGCCAGAGATTATTCTTCATGTTTATGATCTGTTTTCTCCCTCTTCCTAAAAAAGGCTGTAGCCTTCCCTATTTCCTAAGGCATTAAAACCCACTGTTCAAGTGTCTTCTCTCCCGGATTTCAGCATATCCAATATGACTGCTTCCGACAGCCTGCCTGGGGTCCCAGCTGCACTCCGGAGTGAGCAGGAGCAGGTGTCCTCCTGCCCTTGCTGCTAAAAACCACTCCTGGTCAGGCAGCTTGCTTAAGACTGGCCTAATGGTCTTGGGATCAGTGGAGCTCCATAAAAGACTGAACTACTGCAGCCAGCTTCAAGAGAAAATTATAGAAAAAATGAAAAAAGCCTCCTGTTTAAAGATACTTGACTGGTTTCACCCCCCACCCCTGAAAAAAACCACCTCTGAGCAAAGGAAATGGATCTGCTCTGCTCCAGTTTCATGATCCCTTGCCCGGGGGGGTGCTGTGGTGCAATTATATGCTATATGTGCATATAATTATATAATATGCATCTAATTATATGCATAAATACATATAACATGATATGCTATCAGAAGGATACATGCCTTCTGGGGTAGCTGACAGCCATTCAAACCCTCTGGAGCAGAGAGAGAAAGAAACTCTGTGAATGACAAAGGACCTATATATGTAGCATATAATCTACATACTGGATGTATGCAGTGGCAAAGGCTAGTGCATGATCTACATACTGGATATGAAAATATTTCAAAAATTTCTCAGAGCTCAGGCTGATAGATAGCAATATAATGGGATCAGTTACAGATGCCTAAGCACTGAACAGTTTTGGTAGTGATATTCAAGTTGATACTAGATCTCAGATCTCAAGGCCTTTCCATGAGGCAGCGCATCCCTCAAACTCCAAAGAGCCCTCCCGTGTGATTCAAATGCCTCACAGTGATGGAGACCAGTTTTCTGTGGGGTTATTTATAAAAGGGAATTCTTGTATGCCATGATTTATCTCTCTGTTATACAGGATGACTAAGAAGGATGCTTCATGTACAGGCAAGGAGATCTACCACTCAGAGCTTGTCAGTTCCCTTTCAGCAGAGACACAGCGAAATATGTTTTATGGCTGTGACTATAAACCACTTGAGAGGAGGATCTGGAACAGCCAGAAGTAATGTAGAAAACTGTAAATGAGCCAAGTGCAATGGTAAAAGACAGTAGTGATAGGCTGATGCTTTCAGATGAAACATACAGAAAAGGCTCCCAAAGTCATAAGACAGAGACTGTGTTGCTTCATGCACAGTTACAAGAAGCAGAAGAGGGCACAAAGGCCATATTCTATCTTAGGAACTGAGAGTCATCACAGCCCCTGAATTACAAACTCTTCCACAGGTCACACTGTGTTACCTCAGCCCTAACACCTCACTGCCCTTGGGCTTCCCACGCATCACACCGCAGAGCTAACCCCTTGCAGGGATAGCAGGGGTTCACAGACTCTTTGTTTAAAAATGATTCAGTGATCTCAATCCTATTTTACAGGACTCCCTGCAAAGGTGATTGGCTTTAATACTGGCTTCTCTCATCAGCTGTGCCTTAGAGGTAGAATTTCACTCTGTTGACTGTGCTTCCCATTTTGATAGTGTTATGGTCCCAAATACGACTTCCTCTTTTCTTATTCCGTCTCTTGCTTGACACACAAAGGCTTACAGTAGTGCAAGGGAATGTAGGTAGAAAGATGCTATATGTAGAAAAGGCAAAGGCTTGTGTATGGTGTAATCATTGTAGGTTTGATTTATTCCTTACCTGCTGGGCAGTAAAATGAACCAGAAGGATGCATGCTAAATTTGAAACAGAGGTCAGACTCCTTCTAATTTACAAGAACTGTCCCAGATTAAATGGTCTATTCAGGCTGAGAGCTTGCTTCTGATTGAAAGAACGTGGTACGCTCTCTTGCTGTTTCTTTAAGTGGTCTTACTGTGTTGTTTTCAAAACTCTAAAAGAAAACTGAAAATATATGTAAACCATTCCTCAAAATATCTTAATAAGACAGGTTAAGTAGATCTAGCGGCGATATAAGGTAATCACATATTACAACTGAAAAAATGCCCAGGGGAAAAAATGTTAGTTTTCCTTGGCTTTTTAAGGCCTTGTTTTAATAATGTGCTTAATGGTCTGCCTAAAATTAAGCATGTCATTTAAGTGAATTGGGTCTAAATGAAATCGCTGGCAACAAACAGCAAATTGTGTGTTTTCAGAAATACATTGCCAGGTATCTAAAATGGTTATTGTAAGTCGCAGCAAAGTAGTACTCTATAGCTCTCAATCTCGTCAAGTTTTTATTTATTATTAACATGATTTGATTCTGCAAAACTCATTGGGCTCCTTTACCTGCTTTCCCAAACAGTGGTTCATGTACATGTAGATCCTTCAAGCTCTGCTCACATTCAAATGAAGGCTGAAGACTCAAAGCAACTGCAATTTCACACAGTGTTAGCACAAAACTTTATGGGACTGGGACTAAATCTGCACTTCTGCAGTCAATTGAGGCCACATTAGGGCCATTCTCAGCTCAGGCAGTTACTGAAGACACCAAAATAAAGTTTCACACTCTTTCTCCTGCTGATGTGCTTACCAGGCTGTATTATCTCCTCTGCATGACTCCAGATATTGGGGATGCTATTGATCTCTTCACAAGAAGGAAAATCATGAGAACAAGCACTATCTCCTTCCCCTCTTCCCCCAGCTCAGCTCTTCCCCCTGTGCTCCTTAGGAGGTTTTCTTTTAGACAGAGATGGAAAGCCAAATTTAGTTCTCAGTTATACTGGTGTATATCTGAATAAGCTCCACTGCCATTATGGGAGATATTCTGGATTTATACTGCTATAGTAGAGAGCAACTTTTGGCAATGATCTTTATATGGCAATGTAGCATTGAGTCCCAAAGTGTAAACAGCTTGCTTTTATGCAAACAAATTACGAAATTGTGTATAGAGTAAGAGAATCCCTGCTTTTAAGCTGCCTTGCTCAGGAAAAGGAATTAAGTCATCTAGCTTGGATATGTGTAATTCTCTCGAATTCTTTAAATTTATAACTTTCTATTGCTGTATAAACTTGAGTTTCCTTACTAGAGATACTCTCCTCTCTAATTGTTTGCTTCTTGAGGATATAGTTTTAAAAGATCATACCGTATCTAGTCATCTGAACCATCTGATGCAATTTAAAAAAAAAAAAAAAAAAAAAAGAAAAAGAACAGACCACTAAATATAGTTAACACAGCTTGGGTCTGTCTTCTTGTAACTCCCCTACAGGCAATGGAAAAGAAGCCCAGAAAACAATTTGTTTATTATAAGCAGGCCAGTCCTCCAGGGGATTCATGGAATCATGCAGCGGGAGAGGACAATCACGGCACTGAAATGGTGGGTAATTTTATTTGTTCCACTTGATGGTCACAGTGGCATCATGCTGGCCAATTACTCTTGAGTCAGCAGGTTTCAGAGGTTAAGACCCCCTTGTGGGTTGCAGCACTGCAGGCAAAGTATTCAGGCCAGATTGAAACCGTTTCAACAGCAGAGACGCCAGCCTTCTTCTCCCTTGGAGATCTCCTTTTTCAACTATGTATGAGACATACATGTGATAAAATAGCCATGTCTCTAAGATCTAGACAGCTTAATTATTGAGAGCGGAAAAAAATGCCAGCTTCAGATAAAGAAAGGAAGAAAATCAGCCAGAGAGACAGGCTACACAGAGGAGGCACGAAACGAACAAATATTGCAAACTTTGACTGTAGGTTCCAAAGGAAAGATCATGTCTGGGAATAATCCTCATGCCAATAACCTACTAGTGTTTCAAAACTGCTGAACCTTTAACAATTTCATCATATTTTTTCTCAAGTGGAAATGTTTTAAGCTACTTCTTCAGTGATCTGTAATTCTAAGGGGAAAAACAGCAGCAAAGCATTTGCTTTAGTACTAGAGGCGGCCACAAGTGATTGGGCAGAGGCGGATATGAAATCCAACCTAGCAGAAATAACGTGTGTGAGTGTGTGTGTGAGGGAATTAGGCAGGAGGGTTGTCCAGGACAGGCTGAAATTATTCCATTAGGCTTTGCCATAGATGAAATTCATGAAGTGAATTTCATTTGGAGAGGAGTATGGGAAGCAAGGAAGTGGCATTTTATCCTCTTAATTATAATACTAGTGTTATGGAAACAGGGGAGGCTATTCTCAGGCTTTAGCTCTGTTGTGTATGTGACATTTCAAGCTTAAAACATCTCAAGTGTATATTTCCTGTCAGAAATATTATGGTGTGAGAGCTATTCAGTTTGTGAAGGATTCACTGGAGAGTTCTATGCCGTAATGTTTTTTTGGCTAGCATCATGCCAGTTTGCAGTTTCTGGAAAACATCTCAGGAATCTTAGAACCAAGACATAGATGTATTATTATGATTAATAGTGGTGCTAATTTATCCAGAGCCTGTCCTTGAGAGACAGAAATGATCAGTGGGACTCTAAACTCTGATGTCTTGCTCTGCAGAGCTGGATGTAATGACCTCTTAAGTTTAATATATATGTTAGGCTAGTTCAATTTGCAAAACACATTGGGATGAATTAGAATGAAAGAAACTATATATATCTGGGTTATTTTTTGTCATTTTATTATTAGGAGTCATTTTTTTCCTTCTCCACCAATAGGAGGTTATTAGGCAACTTTGAATGGCGTATTGTAGTGTTGCTTTTTGGAAATGATGTCCCAGGGAAAGGAGGGAGACATGGGAGGCACCTCTCCTGTTCGTCTTTAATGTGCTAGCACCACCTTATGTGGCACAAACTCTTGGTCTCACAATATGGTCCGTACCACAGGGCCAGCCCTGATAGCTGGCACTGTGTCTGCATCTGGCTCTGTATCTGGACAACAACAGTGCAGCAAAGCCCAACTTACAGACTGTCTGAGATAAAGTACATTTTATATTGTGGTGATTTGAACACTAGCACAAAGTTAAGCACATACCCTTTTTTCTGATCTGTGGCCACTGTGAATGTGCACTCATTGTTATAGATTTTTAATGAATAAAAGCGCATGTAAGAATCATTTAAAATGATCATTCCATTTTAAGAGCTATTAAGATTCTGTAAAATTGTTTTTATTTAGAAGTTCAGAATGTGAAACAGAGTTTAGTAGAAAGATTAGAACCAATCTTAGGTTAGGTTAGGTTCAGCTACTTGAACTAAACATTTGATTCTCCTGCGTAAACACTTGATAATGAACCCTTGCATGACATTTGCAGAGGGAATAAGCACATACTGTCCAGAGGTAGTCCTACCCTGAGCTGAAGCTAAAACACTACTTCATCTTCCAGGTTTTGCTGAGGTCTCTTTGCCAGCCTTGAAATTCATGCCAGGAAAGATGGCACACAAAGAATAAACTGGGCTGAGGAAAGAGAGCTCCATGTGAAATGAAAGCTATGAGGAAACATATTGTTTCTCTTTGCACTGCCATCACTAAAAATACAAGTAGGAATAGGTCCTTTTCCTTCTGGAGACTAGTGGAATAAGCAATATTGATAAAAACATTATCCCTTTATTGGCTTAACTGAATACGCGTTTTAATCAAATATGTAGGGTTGGTATCTCATTAATGTTTGTTTTAGAGATAATCAGCTATGACAGTTTGTCCTGCTTTTGATGCCCTGGGGAAAATAAGACACAATTAATTGTAAATTCCTGTTTTTCTTATGATGGTCAATAATTTAAATTTTGGTCGATCAAGCTCTCTTTACTGCCCTTATCTACTGTAGATCACTACAGAAAAACCTTGATGCAACAAAGGACATAAGCAATAAATTGATAAATAAAGAAATGAAGGAACTGGGACTCCTGGCTGTTTAGAAATACACATGCTGCTCCACTGAAAAATATTTAAATAAATGACGCCCCACATTAAAAGAGAAAATGACTGGTGAATTTGCCTAAATTATCCAAATCAGCATAATAAACTGCATTCAGCATTATTAAAGGTTTTTGCCATAAATAAATCATAATCTTAAATAAATAAGACATGGGAACATATTTTTAATGAGAGGAACCTGTATTTCAGCATTCAACTTGCTACCTGTTCCCAAAGTTTATTTAATAACTTTACCTAATTTGTGATTTTTCCAGGATCTGGCACTGAGAAACATGGCAATGATCAACAGGAAGAAGCAGGTGGAACAGTTTGTAGGATTTCCAACCTTATTAATACATCTCACGAAAGATTCTCTGAGTTTTTATCATCTGCTTCATTAAAATAAAATAAGTTCTGTTGTAATTGAAAACACCAGGAACACTTCAGGGAACCATGAAGTATTTTTCAGAAACGGCTGTCCAAATGTCGCTACTTTTTTTGAATGATATACTGTACAAATTATTAGGGCAAAATCTGTCATGCAGAAAAGATATTTCCACCCTTAGGTATACTCATGAATATGCAGAAGTAATCTCAGATGTGGAGACTCTCAGCAAATTGTTGTAAACATGTGTACTTGTATATGGATCTTCATGTACATACAGGTATAGCTTGATAAAGATCTACTGAAGTAAATGCTCCAAGGGAAAACAATTCAGGACATTAAGAAAATTCAATAAATCTCAGTTGCAAGACTTTTTTCTCTGAGATTTCATGAAGCCAGGTTGATAATAAATGGAATTAACTCAGTTCCTACGTATCTCACACAAATCTGCACCTAGTTCCCTCAGTAAACACTAGTTACTTGGGTCTTCACCATGATGATTAAAAAAAAGAAAAAGAAATCATGCTTGCAAATGAAGACTTCTATTAATAGCTGCCAAAGGAAAAAATACACTATTAATCATTGCTGAAATGCCTCTGTATGTGAGAGGAAAGAAAGCGATTTCACATCCTAATAGCAGTGGTGCCACAAACATCCATCAAATGGAGCTGTACTTCAACAGAGTGAAAATGTGGCCAGAATTTAGGAGGTTTCAGTAATGGGAATTAAGATGGTAACTGAATTTTTGATTCCATAGAAAAAACGGTAAATATATTTCTTTGCTTTGATACAAAATAATTTCATTTTTTCTCCAGTGCTTTTTGCTCACATGGAGAAAAAAAAAACCTGAAAGAATCATAAAATCACAGAACGGTTCAGGTTGGAAGGGGCCTCTGGACATCATCTAGTCCAACCTCCTTGTTCAGAGCAGGGTCAAGTAGACCAAGTTGCCCAGGATTGAGCTCAGTGGGGTTTTGAATATCTCCAACGATAGAGACTCCACAACCTCTCCTGGGCAAGCTGTTCCAGTAGTTGATCACCATCACATGTTTATGTTTAATACATGTTATAATATAATATGTGTTAAATATATGTAAAATTTATCTTTGGAGTGGCCTGTAATAAAAGCTGAGGAGGTAAGGACAACATTCATAGCAGTTTAGAAAAAGGTCATCCTCTTTCACTGAATCATGCACGCTGAGAGCTTATCCATCTGATCAGCCCCAGGAACTTCCTGGTTTAAGAATCACCCCACCTGGTAGGGCTTGAACCAGTTTTCCACCTACTAGTCTTCTAACCACCAGTCTGCAAGGTGTCCAGGTGTACAAAGGAAAGAAAGGAGGGTGGATTATGATTCATAGCTCAGTAGTCCAGGCACTTTACTGAGAAATGGGAGACTGATTCAAGCACGTGTTCTACCAGATGGGGATTTGAACCTGAATTTATAATATGAGCTCCTTGATGGTACTTTCCAAATCTGCCACTCATGTCAGCATGCACAGGCTGGATTTTAGAAAGGGCAAGATTCTTTAAAAAGAGGTCAGCATCTCAAGCATGCTTCTTTTCTGAGAGCTTCTGGAAACCTCTCCCTTTTTTAAATGGCTATATAGGAGTGGAAGGCTTTTGCAAGTTAGCCACTGATTGTGATTCTGTAGATCTTTGCTCTCCTGTGAGTTTGGGTGCTGCCTCAGCCACTGCTGTTACCTACGCAAGCTTTGAAGCACCACAACTAACTGTGGAACAGAGCAGCCAGGAAAGTGAGTTACAAGGACACATGAGGGTCTTCTCTGGTCTTTCCCTTTCATTGACATACATGCAACATGTTGCAAAGTGCATCATTTCCATGCCGCCTTTGGAATGCACCTTCTTGACAGAAATATTTTTGACCTTTGGCCTGTGGAAAATATATATTATGTTAACAAAATTTGGAATGTAATATTCTGACTAGACTCTGGAGCAGATTCACGCCTAACGGCACTGGTTGTCCCCCACCTGAGGATAGGGGACCTGCTGAAATGCACCTTGCCTACATGCCTGAGCTTCCCTCCATAGGGAAGCAGGGTTACTCACTCACCCTTTGCCCTGACATGCAGTGAGAATGCATCCAGCTGCTCACCGAGAGACCAGGACTGTGGGACACGCTGGGAAATGCTTCTACCCTATCCTGGGGATAGAGCTATGAGAACCAGCTTCCCTGTTAGCCATTGCCCCCTGACCTTTCTACCATTTATTTGACATATTCTGCAGGCATTACTTAGTGGGGAGCCAAAAAAGAGAAGACTGTGTCTATTCACTGGAACCAGGCGCTTTGAAAACTCCAGCATAAAACTGGCTCTAAACTTGGGAGCTGAACACTGATTGTGTGCAGTACAGGGTTAAAGGTTATAATCCTTAGCTCCTGGGCTGTGAGGTGGATGAAGGAGGATTGGATTTGTGCTGTATATCCTTTGTATACATAGGCAGAGTGTTATCTATGACCCTGATCTCCCTTAAAAGGTGGAATTCTCTACTGCATTGCCTGGGACATACAGACTCCCCTTCTTCAAATCATCCCTGTAGGAATAGGCTTGTTAGGTTACCTCTGGCATTCCAGAAGGCTTCTGCAAGTATAGAAAATGAGGAACTTCAGAGACGCATCTGACCTCTCACATATGTGCAGATCAAGAGTTTGCACTTACGCAATAGATCTGATGTGATACTGTCAGTGCTCTGCACAGCTGCATTGCTCATGCCTGGTAAATCCTGTGTTTCCTGAATGCATTAAATTTCCTGACGACACATAACTGATATGCACAGAAGGATATCTGGCTATTTATTTTGATCTAATGAGGCTGCTGAATATGCAGGAGAAATCCAAAACCTCAGTTGTCCCCAAACATAATCTCTGTTGGAGAAAAAAGATGACACAGGTGTAATGTAAATCTGCATAGAAACACTATACTTTAGTGATGCTATTAATGAGTCAGAGAAAAGTCAGAGTAAACAATATAAACTGTATGTATTCCATAAGCATAAAGAAGATTTCTTGGCTAATCTGAGAGCAGTGCTTCGTCTTCTTTACAGATGTTGATAACTGTGGGAAAACATTGTCTGAGCAAATTAATACAGCATTTTCTGTCTAGGTCTGTTAGCCAGCCTGCTGTATATTCATTAGTTGGCCCTGGAAACTAATCTAGGGGGCTGGTTCATTGTGCTGTTCATTTTGTGTGGCTCAAAAGGAGGAGCCGAATGCAAAGGGAAGGGGGAAGCAATAACATTTTTCCAGTGTGGAGAATCTGACATTTTCGTGAGAGATGTCACACCCAGTAGGCTTTTTTTCTGTGTTTTTAAAATGTGATCCGATAGGACCCTACTGACTCCACAGATTCTTTGCATGCAGCCAGCACTTGGTTGGATTTCAGGTATACCTGTTAGCTGGGAAAGGCCCTTTGTATTTAGTGGAACTCCAGTTTGTTTTTGCCCACAGCTCCTGCTGCTTGCAACACCAAACTGAAATGCCATTCACAATAAAAAACACAGATCTTCATTACAGTGTTCTCCCATGCTTTCTCTCCAAGCTTGGTACCTGTGAATTGGTACCTATGCTAAAATTTATTAGCTCCTTCAGGACTTTTCTGAGAGGAGCAGTGCCAATGTACCACTTTGAGCTATGTATCGCTTTGAGACATATATGTCTTTGTGGAATGGTTTTTGGCTGTCTGAAGGTGACTAGAAGTGCATTGGTTTCACTTGATTCCTTTTTATGCCTATTTGTTCCTGATAACTATAGGAAATAGACTCATTTTAGTTTTTTGAATGAAAATTGAGATTGAGTATATAGGGGAGGATGGGAATGTGCCACATATTAATACTATTGCTCAAAGAAATAAAGTATCGTTTAAGGGGTCATTTTGTTCTAATTCTCTCTCTGCCTAAATCTAGAAAAATTTCCATATCTGTATTTGCATATAGATATCCACATTTGTATGTATACGTGCATACATATGTATGTTTAGAAGGACTTGTTTTAATTAAAAAATGGGAAGTGTAGCATAGCTGGAACAGATTAAAACAGAAGAGTTTTAGTGGACCAGAAAACATATTGTTCTGATAAGGATTTTTTTTGTTTTAAATTCAATCCTACCATAAAGTCATTTATTACCCATTGTTTGTTTTTCTAGAAAGGCCAGTGCAGCACCATTTGCTGGCTGATTGACAATGCAACTCTCTTTTTTACAACTTGGAATTTAAAACAGGAAGGCTGCCATTCACATCAATTAAGAGGTCTATGTTTTAGATCACCTGGAAAGGTTCATCTTTGGCATAAGCAGATGGGGGATTCAAACTGCTTGAAACCAAATGCAACCGATCCAGCTCAGCACAGTCCATGCACGTGTAGCTATCTGCAAGAACTAAACCAGAAAGATTAATAAAAAAATGTATTTCACTCCAGTTCTCCATTTCCACTAACTCATTAGTTTCCCCCTCAAAGAGCAACAGAAATGATCATTTTACATTCCTCAGCAGAAACAGCAACAGTACAGAATCTGCGAGCCTGGCTTGTCAGTTGAGTTTCATACATCGAAGTCTGCAGCTAATCAGTCCTGGTCCAACCAGTAAAGGTCACAGCAATCCTGTTGAATTATTACCAAAACGTTAGAAGACATGGACATCATTCATTCTCACTAAAAACAGGCAGGAAGAAAATAAAACAAAAGCAAATGGACTAACTCTGTAAGATTTGCTGTAGTGTCACAGTGAGAAAGACTGTTTCTGGATTTTCTTCTGTCACAAACCACATACATTCCCACCCCTATATCCTGTCACGCTTCACCTCAAAATCCTGTCATTTAAGCATTAATGTCTGGCTATGCTTTGGGCACTGTCATAGGAACAAGAAGGTATGTAAGATGTGCAGTCTGATGATTCAGGCCATCAGAAACTTTATCCAGGAGCACAGTTCTGTGGGTTTTCATTTGTTTTTTTGTTATTTGCAGCACTTCTGTACTCACAAAAGCTAAAGTCTAGTTGCAGTTACTGGGTTACAAGTGCTTTTTTGCTGCTATCACCTATGGCACTTGGGGAACCAAAAGCAGCTATGCTGGCAAGGCGCATTTTGTCGGTATGAATTGTATATATGCTAAGAGAGCCGGCTGTGCAGTTACACCAACAAAATCTTTTGAAGGGGAGGCTCGTCCTTGGATACCTCGGGGAAATACTTGTCCTCTTTCCCTCCAGCTGCACCAGGTCGGAGAGTGGAGGCTATTGGCAGCATGTTAGGCATGGCTACCAGGGAAATAATGAACATACTGTGAGAATAAGGCTAAAGGAGTATTAACATTCACAAGAGTGGCTCTGTTTCTAGTCTCGTCCTTTCACAGTCCCATTTGGTCATAATCTGTCAGTGAAGGAGTAATACAAATGCACGGTTTGACATTACATGGCACCTCTTCAAAATATTACTTCCTCCTTTCAAAATGGGTGACTACATGGATACTGGACTACAGTGTGCATCTGTGAATGTCATATATACATTACAACTTATTATGTGCCCATAAAACAGCATAATATCCAATTATATAAGCCCAATTCTAAGCTTTCTCTGAAAAAGCAACTTCCTTTATGGGGAACCTCAATAAAATTTCACATGTAAGCGGAACAACATAAAGGAAGTAGGAGAAGATTGATCTGACCAGAAAGACCTAAACATCATTTCCTATTTTAAGTGGGAGACCAAAATCGTGCATGGGATGCAAACTCGTTTTGTTTTTTAGGAATGCCATGAAACAACTAATTGTAAATGGATTTAAAGAACCTTTGATATTCAAATATATGGACTTTGCATACATCCAGGTTGAAAGATTGGGCAAATAAGTCAGTATCAGTTCAGAGAAATAGATTGCATATCCTTCTTCTCCATTAGTGACCTAAGAAGTAAATAAACATTTTTTTTCTTTAAGAACTGTGATACTTCTTTCAGTGTCAGTATGCAATGGCAAAAACTGTTTGTGTACCATTTCCTCTCTTGAGCGCATCATACAAAATCTTAAAGAGAAGATCTGTATTTTCAAGTTGTCTTCATTGGTTTTTCCTCCAGTCCAAATATGCATAACACCATTACAAAGGAAGATGGAAAGCAAATACTAAAACAAGGTCCAGAGGCCTTTGGTGAAATTTTTCATTTTTGTATAGGATAGGAAACTATAAACAAAATGGAAGGCGTTTACCAAAGACGAATAGAAAGTTTCTCAAATATATGGGAGCTCATATTTAATATCATGTCTGCAGATATCAGAAAATTACAAAAAAATCACTTGAAGTTGTCCTAAATAATAAGTAGATATAGTGCATTCTTTCCACCAAGTACCTAACAAAGAACATGGAGAAAGACGTTTAAAAAAATCTCTAGACTTATGCAGAAACTCAGAATTACAACCTCATTGTGATTACCATATGAACCTGATCTACAATGTGTAGCAGTGCACAAAAATGCAAGAGTTTGTTACAGATGATTGTGATTCCTGTCCAGTCTGTGCAATTATCCAACAAGAAAAGGTCTAACAAAAGAAAGGACCCCAAAAGGGTCATGTTTTAGGAAGAACAAGATTCCTATACCTAGAGAGTTCTGGCTCTTCTTGCCTCTTAGTATCACAAACCTAAAGAAATAATAGATGTGATGTTGTGCATGGGTTTGTACTGCAGCAAAGGTTTATCGGAAACTGCCATTTCAGTTAGCAGGTGTCTCTCTCTCTTTATATATATATTTGAAATTTTGCTTCTCACAATGGTAAATGCAAAGTTCACTGGAATAAAATCACTGGACAATTGGACAATCCCAGAATAACCTGTGCATAGGAGAATTTTCACCTCCAGTAGGCCAGACAGACATAAATACAATAAGATCACGTTATCATGATTTTCAGAATAACTCAGTTCCCTGCAGCGCCTTCTGGAATCTGAGTAGAGTTAGTAGAAAGGAAGAATGCTTTTTTTTCTTTTTTCAAAATTGGAAAGGAATCCTTTATCTGAGTAAAAATATTAATATTCCTGTTTTAAACAGCTGATAAACAATGGAAATGCCTTTTTAGTTAAAGGTGTTAGATTAAAAAAAAAGAAATAACCAGAATTGTAGCTGAGCTGTTTTTTAAAAATATTTTCCCAGTTTAAATTCTGTACACTTAATTTTGCATGTTTTGCACATATATAGTCTAGCATGACTTTGGATGTTTCTGTTATTCATACTTTATATTTGTGTAACTTAAAAAAAATGTCTATTTTCTTAGTTCCTGATCTATTTTGCAGCAATAAGAATGGTAATCAGACATACCTGATTTATCAACTGCAGTTTTAGTTGGAGCCAAAATCTCCTCTCCAAGCTAAACAGTGCTGAACTTCTGAGTTTCTCCTGTTACAGAAGTCTGACCTAGAAGGTAATTTGTAACTGATATTTACTGCTTGTAAATGCCTATTAAATACCATGCCCTCCTATGAAGGCTGACATTTTAACAGTCCTCAAGACCTATCTTTTTCTTCCCTTTGTCCCTGGAACCCATGCAGTTCTGCCAGTGTGACATACTGAAGCCTCTTAGGATAGACAGAATATCTGGGTTTCCACCAGTCTTCGGTCATAGCTCTCTGCTGTGACTGTTAAGCCAGAACCTACAGTGCTGATTTTGTAACCTGTGAGGAGAGCTGGTTGGGAAATAAAAATATCAGAAAAAGCAACTATTTTTCTGCCAATACTAGGAAAAGGGGGAACAGAGAAAAGGCGTGGGGCAATTTTTTTGAAACTACCTACGAGATGAAAGCTGTTTGCCAAAAATGTGATTTTTTTTTTTTTTTTGTCAGTAAGTTGGGACTTATTAAAAATCCTGACTGGTTTTGAGTGTGGGCCTTGCCCAGTCAGAACTAGTTAGGAACTGGACTGAGATGCCAAGCTGTTTCACAAACATCACCAAAACATCCATCACGAGTCACAAGATCCTCTTTTTTTAATTTCCCCAAGACATAACAACCTGGCCGGGTTTCATGTATTCTGGATGAATAGTGAATGCTTGGTGTACTTGGAATATAATAAATCTTGGTGTACTGTCCTCCAAAACATATTTTTATAATA
Source organism: Dromaius novaehollandiae (assembly GCF_036370855.1). Classification (NCBI taxonomy): domain Eukaryota; kingdom Metazoa; phylum Chordata; class Aves; order Casuariiformes; family Dromaiidae; genus Dromaius; species Dromaius novaehollandiae. The sequence goes on along the minus strand of NC_088099.1, from coordinate 138,266,472 downwards.
TTTAAAAATGTAAAAAGATAAAATTTAATACTAAATATGATGTGGCTTTTAAAGAAATGCAGACAGTTTTTATTAGTCTTCTATGCATAGTATTATTACTATAAATTGTGGATTATTCATTCAATTTTTGCTGTAGTTACTTAATAACTGTCAGTTTTCATCCTTCTGCCTCTTTATTCATTGTCAAGTATTGATGATTTGCCAGGCCACATAAGAAGGCAGGTTATATTCAAAGGAATTTACTTTGGTTTAAGAACATGTGCAAAATCCGAGCTAATTGCAGTGCAACTTTATACTTTGACTGCTTCTTATTAGCAACCTAACAGATGTCTGTGACTTCATGTTTTGATATTCATCACTTGTACTGGGAGGCCCTGGGACCTAATGAGACCTAAACGCCTCTCTGTGAGAGATTCATTAGATTGAAGCTCCTGCATTCCTAGGTACGTCTTTGAAGAAGGTATGAAAAGATACGGATTAGAAGCAGTTTCTGTTTGATGGATCTTTAGGCCCAGCACGTGATGTGTGTTTGTTGACTGAACCCACATATAGGGCCTGGTTAGAGGAAGTGGCAGTGTCCGGACCTATAAAGTATTAAGAGACTCGTGATCCACTGGCTTTGATCCATTGTCAGTCTCAGCTGGGAAGGAGGTGATTCCTATGTAAGGCTGAGAAAACACTAACAGAACAGACCAAAACATGGGATTTAAGGAGAAAGTAGAAGCTTAGCAAGGTAAGGGATGGCTTCCTGTAGTCTGCTTTGGCTGGGCGAAAAGCTGTGTAGTGTACGTAATATAAAGCCAAACTTCTAGGAATGTATTCTGATCTAGGCTTGACGTGTAGAGATCTTTATCCTTTCTATGCTGAGTGGACAGGCAAGCAGCTTGAAGACACTCTCTTTTGACTTTAATAAACTTTGTCCTGCTAGAAAGGACCCTTGTGTATGCATTTAAACCCACCTTTTTTCATGGAAGGATGGTTCCACTAGCAAGATTAAGGTTCTCTCTGTGGGTTGTTCCGAAGCAGGTCCTCCAAATTAGAATTGCAGTGAAAGCATCTGCAAGTTTGAAAAGGCAGGCTGGTCGGCTGCATGTCTTATCTATGTGTAGATAACATGTGAATGTCTGCATGCACCACTGTTGCTCTTCCAAGCTTATGGTTTGAAGGCTACCAAAATATGGCTGAGGCCATGTGGATTTCTGCTGGCCTTCCTGTGATTGTTCTGTTTCCTACGTCTTCTTTCAACCACATGGTGCAAAAATGTTTGCAAAATGGCAGATAAAAAAAGCATATCTTCCCTATTTGTGAGAAATGTCATACAAGACTTTAGTCTGATTGTTAATTGTTGGAATATTAATTTTGCTCTCTCTTGCTCCTCCTAGGACCATAATGTTGACATAGTACTTCTTAGAATGGACACTGATTAGTGTTTATCTGTTTTCTAGCTTTGTAATCCGTAAAAAGTTGAAAATTGTGTTATTTTGTACTAGTCAGCAATTATGTCCCTTTCCCAGATCAGTCGATTTTAGACAGCTTATTAGTGAACAAAAAGCTATGAATCACACTGTATATAGGTTGCTATTCTGTCAGTGGCTTTAGAGGAGAGACTGGCCCTTAGATAACTTAAATTTTCACTTAAAAGTATTACTTTTGGCACTGGTGTCAAAAATGAAGATGAGAAGTGAGAGACTTCAGAACAGAACAATGAAGACAGCAGGAGTGTGGGGAGCATGTTTTCTTAAGAAAGATTAAAAACTTGGATGTAAGATCAGAGATGTCTTGCAAGAAACGCAGCAGTGGTGAGAGTTTCAATGGGTATATTCACCAAGGAGAGAGCCTTTCAGCCACATTTCAAGAAAATCAGTGGAGTCATAAACCAGTAGCTCAGAACAGAATTCAATTTATATTGATAAATAACTTGTGCAGCTACAGAAGGCATTTCTAGAGTAATGAGATAAAACCATTAACGTTTTGGAGAAACGTCCTGACAGAAAGCTGTTTCCCAGAAAAAGCAGGGAAATTCTCCTCCCTGGGAAGTCTGTGCTACAACTGGACAGAGACCAAGAAATCTGTGATAGAGCACTCTGTTTCAATTAAAGAGATAAGTTAGAAGAGCTTCTAGACCTTTCCCATCTCTGTGTTTTATGAGTACAGGTGTTACAGGCATGCAAAGTAGCATATCTTAATTGTCATCTCCACATCAGACCAGTTCCACTTGTGTTTGGTTTAGCATACTGTATTTTGATGAAGTTTTCATCTGATTTCCCTTAAGGACAATAGTAGCATTTCCACTCTTTCAATAAGTCAAGTTCTTATGTTATTTCATTTACTATGGATGTAGAGAATTTAAAGTGTAAATTAAAGCAATGGAAAAGCCTTATGATACCAGGTAAATAGGTGCAGGAGAGCAAACCTAGAACTTTGTCAGTACAAACAGCTGTTTATTGCCAGAGCTTTTCTTATACACAGGTAAACTTTATTCTGGGAGGAGAAAGCTGCACAAATAGTTGCTGGAGCCTAAGGACTTCAAAGTGAATAGCATGGAAGTGTAAATCAATAGAGTAACCACATGAAACTTTTCAAGGGTATTTGATGCCTTCTTATATTCATTTCAAAATGTTACCTTGCAAATTCCCACTAATCCTAGCTGCATTTGGGTTTTTTTTGTTTTTTAATTTGCCTACCTTTCAGTTTATCTTTTTTGAATTCTCTAGTTATTTCCTAAAACAAAAATCCCTAGCAGATTCCGGAGAATGGTTATTATAACTTTGAGATTTTATCAGAAGATGCTTGGAGAATATGAAAAACTTCATTTGAGCTGACCTTTTTCCAGCACAATGCTTTCTTGTAGAGAAAAGGTACAAAACTTTTGTTAAGCACATATTGGCTGTGTTATTCTAACACAGTTCGGCTCAAGTGTTCCTCTGCAGGCCTCAGCTGGAAGAGAGAAAATACTGGTATAATCTGTTGCAATACTTTGTTGAATTGCAATCTCTTTTTCAAGAAATCTGCATTTTATGTGTACCCAACGTTGATCTGATTGTTAATTGTTGGAATATTAATTTTGCGCTCTCTTACTCCTCCTAGGACCATAATGTAGACATAGTGCTTCTTCGATTGGATGCTGACTAGTGTTTATCTGTTTTGTAGTTTTGTAATCTGTAAAAAGTTGAAAATAATGTTATTTTGCACTAGTCAGCAATTATGAGATATGATTTGTTGATGTTGCAATGCTTGTACATAGTTCAGATCTTGGAATCTTTATTCAAACCATTTGAAGAAAAATATCCTACTTTTTATTACTGAATAATTATTTCCTCTGATATATTAGCTGATATACACAGTCAGAATACATTAAACTGACACTTTTGATACGTATGATACTTTAATAAAAATATCTTTAATCTTTCTGAAGTGACCATATCAAGTATATTGTGTTATGACTTGAATACAGCTCTAAAAGAGCATCATGCAAATGTTACCAAACTCCCGTAAGGTTCCGCTGACAATAATGAGCTTTGGATCAGGCCCAAAATTCCTAATGTCCGCGTCTCAGGAAAAGTACTCTAATCAGGCTGCTCTAATAGCATCCTTTTAACTGTTACAATGCAAGAAAGATGTTTCTTTTAAATGTTCTGGATAAAATATATTTTGCAATGTTGTCACGCTGCTATAAGAAACACAAAAAAGCACCCGTGCTTTAAAGGAGACACTCTATAAAAATGCACTGTACTGTTTTAAATGTTTGAAAGTGCAATGGATATATTTCTTTTTAATGACCAGTACTTTTGAACTAAGAATTCACATCTGAAAATCACTTTCATCTTCATTTTGCAATGTAGAGACACTTCCATCTCTCTATGACCCATACCCTTTATAAATCAGGCACAGTCCTTTTATTCAATTAGAACAAACAACAGTAATCTTACTTAAAAATGTTTATTGTAAAAAAGTGGCTAGAAAACAACATAAATTTCACTTCACGCTTTCTTCAAGTTATCTATAGACACTGCTATAGGCAACAATTCACTTTCATTCATAACACATTCAATCATATAAAAATAAAAATATTTACATTATGTCCACATACTTTACAAAATCATCAATAAAAAAGGCACTTGGAGGGGTAATGCTGAACATATTGCATTTCCTTTGTGCATTAAAAAAATAATTCAGACTCCCATGAACCCCCTCTCTTGCACTTATTCCCGTTTTTTAAAAAAAATTAAAGTTTAGAGGATCTATTTCATATTAAAAGATGGTCAAGCATGCACCAGGAATGTTTGAAGCTACAGTCTTGTTTTTTTTTTTAAAAAAAGGCACATGCGGTTAGTTCGTGGCTGTCAATTTTTCATACATTCTCTTACATGTTTCCTTTTTCCTCTCTTAATTATGCAGTTTTAAAGCATTTCAGATCATTAATGTAGGACTTGGCTTTTAATAAAATAAAATAAAAAACACAGCAATGAATAATATTAAACATTTACTAAGGTAAACTTGGAATACTTTTTAAGGCACCTGAGATAAATGGTGTCTAGCAAAATTCACTTGGGTAGTAATTTTTTTAAAAGTTCGATTTCAAATACTGTTTCTTTGGTTGAAATGGCTTGGCAGGAATGTATTGTTAACTTTGCAGCCTTTTCTTAGCAAGAATAGACTACATGCATTTGGCTTCATCTATAAAGAAAGTTGATAATGTTTCTTCCTTAGCATCTACTTGAAATGTCATGCACGGTGTCTTTCCCCATATTTCAAAATTCACACTTAAGTGACTGAACAGAAATGCTTATGCTCATTTCTACTGACATTGTAAGCTCTTCCACTATTTTGTTTGTTTTTTTGGTTGAAAAGTAGAAGAGAAAATGCCTCTGGATTTCCACTTATCATTTGGAACAGGAGTGGAGAAATGCATTGAGTCCAGGTAAACATTGACTGCATGACTCAGTGTGCTACACAGCAGCCAGATTCCTCATGTTTGTGCAGAAGAGACATTCTGGAGAAAGTTTTGGAGCAATTTTTGCACTGGTATTTCTTCACATCCGAGTGGGTCTGCAGATGAGCCCTCAGATTGGATCTGTCTGCAAAAGCCCTGTTGCAGTGAGGACAGGAAAACGGCTTCTCCCCTAAAAAAGGAAACATCAAGGAAAAATACGATAAAGCATTAAAAAAGAAATACACTTTTAGGACAGGTAAAATTCCCATTTATCCTAAGAAACAAACAAAGGAACAGGATTTGTTATAATAAAGGAAATATGTAATAAAACATGAAGTCAGGCCACAGATTTAACAGCTTTCAGCACCGCTGGTTGTTCTCGCAGAATTCAGTCTTTTCAGAATATGCTGCTGAGTGCAATCTCCAACGACAAGCTGCTGACACCTTCTGCATCTACAGGTGCAGGCAGCACTTTTAGGTTGGGCACCTCCCAAAATTTTTAAATATTCCTTTTTTTCAAGGAACTTGTTCTGCTCTATGCTTAGCTCTACGTGAATTACTTGGGACAGGGGCTTTGACTAAAAAGGCAGCAAACAGCTGTACAGATGTTACATTGTACCCAGTGTTACACTCAAAATCAGGTTTTTGCCTCATCAGAAAAAAATGCATTGGTGATGATGTGTTTCTAATTCTTAAGGACTTCAGACAGTGCACGCAAAACTTGCCAATTGCTTAAGGAGTCAGAGGTTAGCTCCACATGCACGGCCTGTCTGTTTTGCTACCTGATTTCAGAGTCAACTGGAACCATTGCAATCTTAGCAGTTTCCAAAGTCTGCAAGTTAACATACTTAAACACACTCAAAATCTTCAGCTAGTGGAGATGGGCTAAACTGTCCTGGAATTGTCAAGGAAGATATGCTGATTTACATCAGAATCTGGCCCCCAAGTGCAACACCCTCTTCCCCCCCCCCCCCCCCCCCCGCCTCCAAAAAAGAGAGAGAAAGAGATTGGCCTTTTAATGATACATTTGAAATTGTGTGTATGCATTTCAAAGACAGTCAGGAAACACTGTTGTTTACCTGTGGAAAAAAAATAGTAAAAAAGGCATGCTGATAGTATAGCAATAACATACTGCACTCCTAAAGGTTGTTCTTACCAGTGTGAGTTCTAATGTGTCCTTGGAGCAGCCAGGGTCTAGAGAAAGCCTTGCCGCAGATCTTGCAGACACAAGGTAGTGTGTGGGTCCTGATGTGCATCTTAAGTGCTCCCAGGCTGACATACTCCTTGTCACAGTACTTGCAGCTGAATGATTTCCTAGACTGGGCATCGCAGTGCAGCTGCTTATGTTTGGCCAACCCGGAGAAAGTTGAATAGGTCTTGTTGCATAAACTGCACTGAAACTTTTCAGCCTCGATTGCATGGGGATCTGAAAGCTTGGACTGAATTCTCTCTTCTTCATCGCTAATGGGACTTTCTGAACCACTGTGATCTTTGGAGGAGGTGTCAGAAGGTGGAGGTGGGCTGACTCTTCCCAAAGATGAGGGATATCCAGAAAGCGGAGAGAGGTCATTCGGTAGTGGAGATGGTAGCAGCCCGGTTGTAGTCCACACAGTAATGGGGTTGTAAGCTACTGAGCTCAGGATCTCTGGCTGTGGTATGATAGGGACTGGATAGCTTTCATACAGGTATGGGGATATAATCACTGGAGAAAGAAGAAAATCTTAAAGTAAGAGAAACAGAAAGTGTTTCAAACGGCAATAAAATTAACATTTTGTGGGTTAACAAGGGTGTAAGTCAAATACGGATTATGGTCATACAAGCATAAGGAGGATTAAGGAAATAATGTTTTACACATGTATACTGATGCATAGAGACAGTACCCTTGAACAGACATAATACAGTTGGAACATCCCTTCGAGGCAGCACGCTGTTTCTAAATTTACGCAGCCTGGTATAACGAAACAGTGAAACTTCCTGATAGATTTCTATGGAAGTTTAAATTCCATTACCAGCAGATGTAGAAGAGAAAAACCTCCAAATCCTCTTAAAATAACTGAGTTCAAGTAGATAAGCCAACTTTGTGATTCATTCTGAGCAGCCTTGACATATTTCCTCAAACTGCCTCTTTGTAAGCAAACGAAATAAAAGAAGGAACTAGCTCATTCCCCAAAGTCTGAAAGCCACAAAGCAGTCCCACCCCTCCTCTTTGCTGCCACGCAATAAACGCAGCCCCAGAAGCAGCGCGGCGGCGTTTGATTTTGTTTTGTTACCTGTATGAGTGTCCAGCTCGCTGTAATTTGGCTTCTTAGAGGCATTGAAATGTTTCTTGACCAGGAAGGAGCGTGGCATTTTGAATGCAGGCTTTCTCCTTCTCCCAGAAGCTCCCTGTGGTTCAGCGTAACGGTGCCCGGCTCGCGTGCAGCACACACTATCACTGCCAGCACATCGGTCCCTATAGCATTGTCTGCGCCGCGCCGTCCATGCACCGGGGTTGTGTAGTGGCAGTGTAGAGGCGCCTTGAAAAGTGCTGTAAATACCCACTAGTCAGGTGCAGGGGGGAAGGGTTTTCCGCTCCTCCAATCACTTCTGGATGTTCTCAAGCACTTTTCCAAACAGGCTGTTTTTCTGGGAGGACTTTCTCGCGCTCACAAGACGGCTCCAATCCCGGCGAGGAGGGTTTGGTTCAGGTTTCAGCTCCTCCCGCTGGAGACAGCTGTTAACAGAGGAACAATCTGTTGTCAGAACGCATTATCCTGCTACAAAGTGGGTGTATGTTGTTCTTTAGAATTTCTGTCTAGAAAAATGTGTTGGTCAAAGTGCTTTAAAAAAAAGGTCAGTTTACTGATTCAGCTGAATTCTTTTTTCGCTTCCTGACAGAGACCTGGAGAAGTCATATGCACTGAAACTACTTTTTTTTTTAAAACAAGTCTGGTTTCCAGATGTTTGATTTAAGAATTACAATGGAACAAACTGTTCATTAAGGGCAGAAGGGGGAGAACATTACAAGATAACAAGTTAGCTGGCACAGCTAATGGAAGCCTTTGAATAGACTGTGCGCCTGTCAGATTTGGGAACTGCCTTTGAAAAAAGCTGCATTTAGGAAATGCTGGAGACTCGCAGAGTGCCTCCCTAACCTGCGCCCTTCAGGACAGAAGGGCCAGCAAAATACTGCAAAAGAGTCCAAGCAGACGAAGCAGCTGATGAAAAGGCTGCACTTCAGCACAGGGTGATAGGTTTTATATCTTATATGTGCTTACTGCTTCAAACTGTTTATATGAAGAATACTTTCTTTTTTATTCTAAAAATGTGCAGAATGCAAAACATTGACATTTGCTTCCTTGGAGTAGGTATGTCACTCTTTAGCCTATCCTCTCAGAACACTTCCAAGGAAATTTTCCTAATTATCCAAAGCAGTTAAAGGACGTACAGACAAGCAAAAAACCCAAATTATAGACAGGGCAATTTAAATGTCTCTTAAACATACTTCTCCTTTAGTATATTTAGGACCTCTCAACTTCCTGTGAAGGTATAATCTGTATCATGTATTTCATTTAGGATGAAAGTCTCTTACATCTGCCACAGAATTCTCTGGTTATCTAGACTGATTTAGAGGAGCCATTTAGTCACAGATATGTTCTTTTCATTTCAAAATATTTGCATTTTGAAAATGTAGACAGATGAATGCTGGCAAATTTCTAACACAAATTGCACTTTGACTGACTTTTGGTCTGTCCTTCCTCCCCCCCCGCCCCATCTGTGTTTTAGCTACACCTGCCTGGGCACATATTGGTATGCTGTGTGCTGCTGGGGCTCTGTCCTGAGCAGGCATGGAGGGGTGTTTTACAGAGACCACCCCAGCTTTTTTTGCAGGAGGTGTTGGAATAGAGACATGAAAAAAATCCTCCTGGTTCTGTTAAGACATGTAAGAGTAAAGTGCTTTGTCAAGTTGCATGACTTCTTAATCTCGGAGATGCCAAAACAAGTGCAGAGAAAGTTACCCATTTTCGAGAACCGATTAAAAAGATTCAGCTGTTCAGTGTGCAACTCTGGTGCCTGTTGGGAAAAGGTGTCGCACGGATTTCCAGGCTGCAGGGAACACACCCAGGAGAGAGCAGGAAAGGGAAAGTGGCAACAAAAGGCGCTTCCCAAATACCTGCCTCACAGCTGGGGTGGCAGGGTAAATGCAGCTCTCTGCCAAAAGGAGAGCAAGGAGCTAGCAGAGAAACAAGTCTTTGCCTTCCTTAACTCTACAGAAAAGAAGGAATCCTCAAGATTTTTTTATAGGAGGCATTTGCAGCACTGGCCCCCTCTCAGCTTTTCCGTCTGTGAAGTCCCCGACCCCCGGCGACTTTGGGAAAGCATTGCATTTCAGGATGTGAGGCATTAGTCTGTATCTAAATAGTCTGCTACATGAGCTGTGATTCAGCCCCTGAGCTGGTTGACGTTTGTGTGTTGAAATGCAAGCAGCCACGCAGATTTTCACTGGCTCAGGATCTGCTCTTTTGTATGTTTGCAAAGAGTGAAGGGTCTGATTCACCGGTGAGGTACTCCTTCCCGGGGCACTTGCACCAGCAGAACACTGGAGTGATGCACTTTAAACTATATTATATAAATCACTGAATCCTAAGCAGTTAGCCCACTGGCTGAGCTGGCTGAAGGATGTTAGGAATTGGATAGAAGGCATGTTATTACATGGTCCTGAAAAGATATTAGCAGTGCATACTGCCTGAGTGAGGTCTGCTGTCAAAAAAAGGGAGCGCCTGGGTGAGGAGTGGGTGAGTCAGAGTAAACAGGTGTTCAGCGTGTTTACAGCAAATGTGGACGAGAGGGCACTCGGAGCCCCACAGTGTCCACGTGTGAGAAGGGAAATGCAGAGGCCGAGCCCCGGAGACGGGAGGTTTCCTCTCCTGCGGGAGCTGGAGACACTAATGGGTTGGGGAGCCAGATATATGGTTCTGATGGGTCATGCCGCCTGCCTGCAGACCCTTGCACCCGCTGCCATAAAATTGGGTCTAGGATGTCCCTTTCGTGTTTTACAGTTAATTGGTGGTCTAGTTTTTCCTTTTTTCCCTTTGAAAATATATATAAAGTTACCTTGTCAATGCCACTGTTGTCGCTGCTCAGTGAAACAGGTAGGAAATCATCCCAGCGTTTCCGTTGCCTGAAGCCCTGCTATGCGCTTTGCACCACAAGGTTTAGACCCAGAATTTCAAACATGGAACATAAATGGTGTTTCTTTAACATCAGGCTGCTTATTTATCTGTCTAAATAACAACCTGCGAGCCTCATGTTAGTCTCCTGGTTTCAGACAGTTCCCCCAGATCCCTTTCTTGCCAAGCTTTCTGAGAACAGCAGCAACTTTTGCTACTCGGCTTTCTGCAAATGGAAAGGTGCCGTGACCGTGTTTGTTACCAAGCAGCGAAGAAGGACCTGAGCTAAGCCATCATCGGCTCAATTCTTCTCGTGACAGAGTTTATGCACTTACCAAGCATCAACTATTAGCAGGATTACCAGTTTTTTTGGATAAACTACAGCACAACCAAGAAAAATACATTTTGGAATATTAAAGGAGATACACCGGCTCACTATTCCCAGAGCGTAACACCTTTCTCTGACAGCAGACCAGCACTGCTGAGCACATCTCACCTGGCCCCCACCATCTCAGTTCATTGCAGCCCAAAGAGCGAGGCTTGGAGGAGCTCCCAGGAGGCACTGAACCCAGTGGGGCATACCAAAAATAGCTCTGTAGGTTTATTGATGCAGGTGGTGACTGCATCCCAAAAGGGATAAAAGCAGGAGTAACTTACTGGCAAATTACTTTTTGACTGTGGTGTAGCTATTTCAATTGACAAGCCTCACACAATTCAAAAGGGAAGTATGAAAAGGTTAATATGAAAAAATATATATGGCACTTTGTAGCTGATAAGTCTCCATTTGCCTCAAAATTTTGATCAGTTTTCACTAGCCAGCTGAATATATAATATACAATTAAGCTTCAAGCTTAATCTGTGCTTTCATATTTCTTCCTTAGTGTCAGCTGGTGTATCCTGGAAAAGTAAAGAAGTGGTGTAGCTCTTGGAAGTGGTAAAGGTTTAGTAGAGCTAGAAGGTGAGGAGTACCTCAGCAGTAATTAAGTTGGATGACTGAGAGGAATAAGCCCAAAATTAACAGAGTGGAGGGAAACAATTAGGGAATGGTATTCCTTTCCATTGCTCCAACACATATTCCCGAAGAAGTTCTAAGAAGCACATGTTTAGGATACCTTTTCTTTCATGTTTTACTTTATCCTTTCAAATTCTGGCCTGAACTTTCAGCAGAAATGGCAGCAAATTTAAAAAGGGCTGGTATTAAATCATATCAAGCTCCAGCTTTGTAGGCTTAAGGTTCAATGAGTCAGAAGAAATCTCTGTATTTTGGAATGTTTTTCCAATTCGGTCAAAATTCTCCACATTTTGAAGCTTTTGCACCAAAAAATACAGCTCTTTTAAGATCAGGAATGTTAAGTCAGAGTTATCAAGTTCAGTTTTGTAACAGGATCTAAACAGAGAAAAAACTGGGTTGTGTTTAGGACATGTTATAGAATCAAGTCCATAAAAGTTTTCTGCACTTTGGGCAATTCAGGTTTGTAATTGCTGTCTGAGCCTATTACAGAGATGATGATTGAACCACAAAAGTCTGAATCAGTCTCAGCTTTCAAATAATATAAGAAGCTTTGGAGCAGGTGCCTTAGAGATGTAAGTGCATCTCTAATTTATATATATATATATATATACACACACATATACATATATATATATATACATATAAACATTCACTATGAAGAAACTTGCCTTTATCGATACGATGTAAAATGGTTCCTTTTGGACCAAGTAGTTTGAATAAGACCAGCTTTTGTGTTCTCTCATTTACACCTATGTAACTTCACTGGCTTAAGAGGGTGCAATTTAGAGACAATTTAGCCCATAATGATTGAACCTGGTCAAAGCTGAATTTTTCTACATTGTTTCTACATGAAGATATTTTTAACAATGGGCCAAATTCCCCTGTCATTTCCATCTGTAGTATCTCCATGGGCTACAGCTGAGCTATTTCAGATTTACTCAAGCAGAACTGAGATGTGATTCTAGTCCAATAAATACAAGTCTGCTTATGTGTGTAGTACTGACAAGTATTCATTAAACAAAAGTGTGTTACATCCCAGCTAAGTTATTTATACTATGAAAAGCAATGCTTTCTGCATCGTATTACATTTTACTGGTTGTCCAATATGCCACTGGAATTATTCATAAGAGGAACAAAAGATTTGAAAATGCTGACCTTGTGCTGTATGGAGCGGAGCTAGCAGCTGAATAAATGTTGTGTGGTTGGAAAGAGCCATCTGCTGGGCATATCCAGAGGAAAGAGGACTTCTGTCTCGGCAGCAACATTTGTGCCGCTTCCCCCACCGTGCGGTCAGCGAGGGAATTGCCTGAGCACGGCGCCTGGCGTGACACGGCTGACCCTGCTGCTCCTCTGCGGCGTGTGACGGGTGAGGTAACACTGCCTCTTTCGCCAAATGCACAACCCTTTTACAAATTAGCAATTGCTGAAGTTGAAAATAACTGGGAATATTTGAAATCTGTAAGATGTACCATCTTTAGCCAATGATCACTACCATTTTGGTAGAGGGGACAGTTGGGAAGATGAGTAACAAAACATTGGCAATAGTCACAAATTGTCTAAATGACCTCCTGAATTTTATATTTGGCTGATATCTATGATTTCTTCAATTTTTTTATCATTATTGTTTGTTGCATATAATCAAAGCAAGATATGAAGTCATCTTCCAGTATTTCCTGTTCCAGGGAACGTGTGCATGTGTGTGTGCATGCATGCACACGTGTCTATATATGACACAGATGTATACTTATTTGTCATGTATTGTACATAAATGTTTACGATGTATTTATGCATGTATACATGCTTGTATCTGTACGTAGTCTGACATATACTTGTGATAGACCCTATTTCAACCAATGATACTCCCATCACATGACAAATATTTGTGGGAAAGGAAGTGTCATTATCCCTGTTTTGCAAATTAGAAGCTGAAGCATGGAAAGATAAAGAGCGAAATTTTCAAAAGCTTAGTACTTAAGAGTATTTTTAAGTAATCACTGGGCTATCCTTCTCTCCAACAGCCCATGTTCCTCTCTCCAAATGCCTCACAAGTTGCTGTATTGTTTCCTTTCTAGCAATTGTTATTGTGTTTCTTATTTAAAGAGTTTGCTGTTAATACTTTTACAGAGTATAATTTATGTTATTAAATTATCATTTATGCTGAGGACATGACCTTTATCCACAGCCCACTGTGGCTTCACAGATTTTCGCCCTTCAGATTTTCAAATACACCTAAAACCAGTCTGATTCCTTTTTTTTATTATCTGCTTGTCCCTTCGCTCTATTTGGTTGCCTCCTCTTGACTGTCTATGTTTTTCCTAGATTTCGCTTCTGATTTTCTCACACAAATACGTCACACAATGATTGAAGTGCTTTTTCCATTCTTGCTGCAGAGACCCATGTTCCTTGTCAAATATGCCCTACCTTGCTCACCGTACCTTCAGGTTCCCACTACTTTTTTTTTTTTTTTTTTTGACTGAGTGTTCTTGAGGTGGTGTCAGGAATTGCGGATGTAAACCCCATTATCATATGGTTCCTGGACAGGTCAATATCAACAATTTCTCACTTTTGGACTGTATTTAAATGTCTATAAGAATCTCCTCTTCTTGGTCACTCTACATGCCTACATAACCAACGATGTTGCACTTTTTCTGATTTCTTGCTTTAAAAGTACAGAGAATGTTGCTTATTGCCTAGTAGCCAAAAATTGCTCACTGCCCTCACCTTTGGGATGTACGGCTGTAGGATGCAGCAGTATACTGTGGCATTCGGTTTTTATACTGCGACCAGCTCTGGAGCACCATTTTGCTGCCTGGCAGACATGGCCATGTCAGGGGCTGCATTGAGCTGCATGGACTCACCAAGCAGTGCAAAGCACCTGGGTAGCCTGCTGTGTGCTGGGCAATGGCAGAGCCCATCTCCTCTTCTGCAGGACCATCTGTGACATACTCAAAAAGGTATGTGGCATATCTGCCACTAAATATAACTTTTCCGTACAGTAGCTTAGGTTAGTGGGTCAGTGAATCTCTTTCTGTTTAATTATCAATGGCATATTTATTTGTTCAAAGGAGTCAAACTCTTGAGTTCTCTTTCACATCTGTCCAAATTTTGGCATCTCAATGGTATGCACTGTAGTTGCACTGATAAGAGCATTTCTTAATGATGCTTTTTAAGTGGCTTGGTAACAGGTGAGACCTTTATCTTGTGCTCCAAAATGAACTGATGAAGTCACTCTGTTGCAAAGAGGAGAGAGAATATTTCTATTTGAATACAATTTCATTGTTTTGTTGTGGCAGCAAAAGGTGAGAGCTGCTAAGCTGGCTTCATTGTTTTGCCTCTGCTTCATCCTGAGGTATCATTTTGTAGCCCCAGCTCCTCAAAAGGATAGTAGTTCTTTAAGGCTGATTTATCACTTGTATTGCCTATTCTCATTCCCTCATTTAATATTGTGTATGACTTGCACGTGGGATCCCAGGCAGATGCTGTAGTTTCCTATTTTTGTAATTTCTTGGATTCTCCTCAAGAACTTGGTCTTTTCTGTTTCTGTTTGTCGGGGTCTTTTTGGAAGTTCCCAGGAGTCCACAGATTTCTGATAGCGAGGGCCTCTGTTCTCCTGAGCTTCAGCTTTTTTTGCATTCAACTAGTATTCTGCTTCTGGCTCTGTTTAGCTTGATAAAGACATCCTGTACTATCTTTTCCTATCACCTTATAAAATAAACATGTTGCCAGCTGCAGGCTTGATGTCTGAAAGTCCTGCTTCTGTCTTTTTCTGTTATCACTGGAACAGCTTTGAGGACAGGCTGATGTCTGGAGACATTTTTTTCACAGTGGTACCTGGCAAAAGGCACAGCAAAGGTTGTCAGTGGCTGGATGACTCAGCATGCCAGAACCGATTCTTGACGTGGCAAACAGTGACCTTTTTAGTCCCAGACAAATCAAGCAGTATATCTTCAAGATTACTGAATAGCGACTCCTTTGCAGTGCTCTGTTCCCCAACTGGAGGTTTCTCAAACAACCTAAGCATTCCCAAATGCTTGTCAGCACTGGAAAAGTGCTAAAGACAGCAAAAATGAAAAGGCACGGCTGCCGGTTCTGGTTTCAGTGAGGGTGTCTGTTTTTTGTTTTTGCCCTAGTTCCTTCTTCAGTGGCTCCATCAGACCTAAGGGATCTCTTCTGCATTTCAGGTTTCTTACTAGCTGCTGTGAGGGCCCTCAGCTGACTACAACATGTCCTAGAGGAGTCTAGCTCCTCTCTGTTAGACTGCTGGAGAGGGCCCATAGAGACTATTCTATTTTTCTTTCATGCTGGGGACAGTCATGCATAGTATTTCAACCAATTTGGCGGCTTTAATAATGCTGTCCAGCAATGGAGACTTGCATAGTGTGTTTGTGTCAGCTACTGTACCTTTCAAGTGCTAGTACCTTTTTCTTTCTTCTTTTTACTTTTCTTTCTTTCTTTTTTTTTTTTTGGTGGCTCATTCATTCTATGTTAACAGCCTGTGACTGACTGCTGGTCTCAAAATTGTTTTACTGCACTTGCCAGCACTTGGCTGCACTTCTTTGTTGTTATGTTGCTGCCCCTCACTATGTTGGGAGTGAGTTGCAGCTGTCTCTGCACATTGGCTAGAACTGGATTCTCATTGATCCAAAAAGTCTAATTATAAATATGGCAGTTTGGTTGAGGGCTGCTACCTGTGGGGAATATACTGAGAGAGAACAGGTCTAGTAGTGTTATTCTTCACCTGCCTTCCCCTTCACTGGAAGTCTCTACATTCCATACGTAGCCCCTTTTCACTTCCCGAGATGGCCGTAGCATGAGGCCACAATGTCATCCTTCTCCCAAACCTCTGCTGTTGTCTACATGTTGGGCATTTTCATTTTTGCTTTTCCTATTGCCTTCTACAGAAACTGTTATGACTATGAGGTCTACATTCTTGCTGATCTGTCTCTAGCTTTCTTCTGCATAGTTTGCTCTCTAGAAGTGGCATCATTGCTTAGATACCCATCCTGTTTGTCCTATTTAGAGACATTGAAGATCAGTGTTTCTCTCGGCAAGCATCTCTGTCTAATGGTATCAAATGTCTCTAGTGAGATAATTTTTATGTCTCCAATACTATGTGAAGAAGCCAGAGATCTCAATTTTGAGAAGTATCATGTTCTACTTCATTTTGGGGGATATAAAAGCAATATTTCTTTACAGCTTTGTTCTAATTAGATGCTACTCATTCTGCCACAGACCTCAGAACTGAGAGTGTGATCTCAGTAACATTTCACCAGCTTTCACCAAGGAGACATAAGGCTTTACCCTCATTTCCTTATTTTATTTTATTCAGTCGCTTTTGCTCACACTGGGTTTTGGTTCCCTTCATTTCCATGCTTGTGGATAGCTTGTGTCTAGAAGTCTGGGTTCCTGTCATGATGCCTTTTTCTCTAGTTCCTGTTTGCTTATGCTAGTTGTTCAGTGATTTGGCCTTCTTGCTTCACTGCTAGAAGAGAGAGTGGGGTTTCCAGGACAGACTGCTACCACCAAAGATTATGGATAATTTTCTGGATAATAACCTTGAGAAGATTACATGGTTACAGATAAATTTACATGTGTATAGATAGGTACGCATGCTACTGCATTAAAGATTCTAGGGACTGTTCTCTGGCCCTAAACTCAGTGGCATAGCTGACTCATGTCTGCATGTGTAAACTTTCTTTTTTCCCAAAACAGGGTAGCTACATCTGAACTGCCTATTAGAAACAGGCCTGGTAAATGCTGAACCATGCCTAGGCCTTATCTGGGAGAATGCTAATGCACACAGGCCAAAACCATGCCAGGGAACAGGCTAAAAATTAAGTAGTGTAGACAGTTGTAAGCTTGTGTCTTGGCTCTGTTTCATCAACTAAATCCAGCTCATGTTTCAGAAATTAGACTGACTCTTCATTAAAGGAGCTATTTACAAAGATATTGAAGTGAAGCTTGTATTAAAACCGTACAAGCTTTCTCCCTAGTGACTCTTCTACACCCTTTTTTCTAACAATTCTTTTCCTCCTTTTGAGTTATACACATTGTGCTGTGTATTATCTCCTGAGATGTATATGGCTGAGAAAAGAAAAGGATAGGAAAAGGGATGTATATCACTAAAATTATGCCCTATCTTTTAAAATTTCTAAATCAGACAGTGAATTTCTAAAATTTAGGTCATAGATTTCAGCCTCCTCTGCTCCTACCCCTGCTCTTTGAAACTTCATGCCAGCTTCATGTACTCATTATGAAGCATCCAAGTAGCATCAGTTCTGCCTAGTTCTATTTTGTACCAGTTTGGTCCTACCCTCTTTTCCATCTCTAACAGCCATTGAAAAAGCTCTAGACAATGTAGATGTCTTAGTAAATGACTTAAAATAAAGAAGAATATAGATATTCGTGTCATCTGGGATACAACTATCACTGAACCCAAATTTTTCACTGTTCCCAACAGTGACTTGATATAGACAGGTCATAAGATGAAAATGCAGAGTCCTATCTTACAAGCATCATCAGGAAGAAGGATGAGTAACTGATGTGACCAGCTGGTATCTGTTGAAGCGGAAGTAATAAAGCTGAGCAAGAGGACGTGATCCAGTGTAAAACTACAATTAATAAGCATGCTCTGGCTGATACTTATTTCAGAAATAAAACAAACATTTTGTTGTATCTGTCATTACTGAAGATGCTATAAATGTGATAGCCTACATTGCAAACGGAGACATGTTTGAACCTCTGAAGAGTCACATCCCCAAAACTCTGAAGATTACCTTGCATCCATTTCACTCAAGATAGGGCAGAAGTCTAGTCAATAGGATTTCAAGATGAAAGGTAGTTCTATAGTTAAGGTATTAACTTGATTTTGAGAAATATGTTGAAGTCCTAGTTCTGCAGCTGATTACTTTCTACATGTCTTTCAGCTCTTGCTTCTCATTTTTAAAATGGGGCTTATGGTATTTCCCTATCTTCTGAGGTGGTCTCAGGACTGCTGCTTTAAAGCACAGACACTCTGAATGAGACGATGAGTTGTAGCATGGATTGGAGTCTGGAACAAGATTTAGAAAGGGAACTTGCTGATAACAGGGGAACGGAGGCAGGGTAGCAGACGCAGCTGGAACATTGGTCCTCCAATTTCTTCTATGCTGCGCTATTTTCTGTTGCAGAAGCAAAAGGTGGTGCCACATTACTGTGTACTTGTCATTCCCCCCCAGTTCAATCATTTCATGCCTGAACCTTTTGTGAACATGTCTTTATCATTTTGCAGGGTAATTCTTAGAGGTACTATTCTGAGAGATTTTGCACTGGACAAAAAACCTGAAGCTGAAGCTTTTGATTTCTTTGCCTCATGCAGAAGCAGAGGTATGAATGAACTGCTCCTGTCACATGTTGCTGAATAATTCATAAGTTGAAATAACTATGAAGTGCTTTGCTGAAATTGTAAAGATCAACAGAGAAAATGTGCATTGCAAAATCCAGTTTAGAGCATTTAAAATAACAGAGTATAGAAAAAAGAGGCCTTCAGGGCCTTTAAGAAGATTGCTTTTCACTTTCTTGTCCTCTTTATTGCTGTTTTATTTCCTCATTAATTACTTTTAATAAATGAGTCAATATTTGTGTGCTATCGTGTGTCAGTCAATATTGGCTATTCTTGCTGCTCAAAATTGCCTATTTCAGGCAATTGCCTATTTTGAAATTGCCTAAATTCCAGTTTATTTATCCTCATGCAGAGTAGACTGCTTTGACGTGAGGTTCACGCTTTTTCAGTGACATCAGTAGGCTGCAGAGACTGCTCCTGCGGGAGGTGAGAGGCAACTTTGGCACAATCACTGCTCAAGGGGGCAGAGACCAAGTTAAACTTTTGGCCAAGTGCTTACATTCCACGTGGTGCTTTTTCTCACTCGAGCCTTTTTTCCTCATGAACTGAGCAGAGGTATCCAAAAATAACTCTGAGGTCTAAGACGGTTTAAAAAAAAATACGTAAGATAATGAGAAAATGGCTTTAAAGCCTACTGAAAGTAAGAATGAATGGTATAGCATATGAAAGCAAATCTCTACTGTTCTCTGCAACTCATCTACCACATGGTTTGATGTACAGATCAGATATTACTTTACAGCTACAGTTTGCAGACTGCTTAGTTGCTCATACTGTCTTTTTGTTAAGAATTCTTTGTAAAATGTATAAAGATATGAAATTTTCACATAAGGGAAACAGAAAAAAAGAGGCAAGTATATCTGAGAGAAAATGAGCAAACCAAATAAACACCAAGTATCAATCTCTTAGATCATGATGCCCATTGAAAAATACGGAGGCTCTTTCAGATGGCAGAGAAGTCCATTCAGTTCTGCTTTGCTGCTCTTTAAGTACCAGTGTAGTGCTGTGGTAGTTGATGGGACAATTTGTCTGTTGAATTGTTTTAGGTATAGGGTTTCAATTCCTTCAGATTCTCCCTGAATATCCCACCTTTCTAAAAATTCCTTTTTATTCAAGCTTTTTTACCAAGATTTTTCCATGGATTCCCATTCCTAAACTGTCATGATCTTTGTTTTCTGTGTTTCCTTGGTTCTTTGTATTTTTTCTTCCTGGACTGGTTACAAGTTTCAGGTATGACAAACGTGCCACTAAAATGTGCAGTACTGTACAAATAACTAAAACATGTCTTAAAGACTTAGATGACCTTCTTTTACCAGAGTAGCCAGGTATATCTGCAACGTGATCAGGGAAGGATGCAGCAGGACAGCTTGGTGGTATTTTACAGATGCCTGGCAAGAATGCCAAACGTGCAGTAAATGACTAAATCTGGCATTTCTGGAAAGTATGGTGTATTACTGTGCCAGCACAGCACAGCTGATCTGCACGTGCATTGCAGAAATATCCAGGGTTTGCAGATGTATTGTGCAGTTTGTCCTTCAGTCTGGCTAGAGGTCATTGATGAAGTATGAAGTCCTCACATTTCATCCAGACAGAGCTTCCTTTCGAGAAAAGAGGCTGTATCTGAGGGGACACTGACATCTGGTAGGCAGGGCTGGGAAGTCAGCTACCTCCATTTCAGTGATGGAATACAGAGGCATATGAGAGTGAAATACCATGCTCAAAGTCATCCAAAAAAAACCTGTGTAGGAGCAGGAACAGGTCTATTGAGAAAATGACTATCGATGGAATAATCTTTCCTCTTGTCAGCATTGTTTTTAAGCTGAATGAAGGAAGTAGATGCCATTAGCAGGCCTTTGATATGTCAGCAAGGAGAAAGTCCCAAACTAAAAAGACAGCTGAGATGAGCATTGACTGAAAAACACATTTTGCTATGTTCTACCAAGGAGTCACAAAATTGAGCTATTTCTCCAGTTACGTGAGTTGTCAACCAAATTCATACTTCATGTCTAGTTAAAACCTAGAGAAGCAAGCTACTTGGAGAATATGAGTAACATTTGAGAAGGCATAAAAATGCAAAAGAGCAAGAGTATTCATTGTTAATTATTGTCAGGGATGTTAACAAAATTACCAGTGAAGAAGAAAAAGTGAATCAATGATGAATAATCATGTACTATATCAGGTAAGTCAAGCCATTGTCTCTGCAGTAATTAACTGTTCCAATGATATGGGCTGGCAATGTAATGAGAATGCAGCAGTGAACACGCACTAATTACATTTGCTTTCAGATTCAACAGAAGCTGAACAGCTGTTTGGTGCAGTAGGTAAATTAAGTGTACTAGTCAGTCAGATCCAATTTTGAAGTGAAACCTTGATGTTACTCAAAGATTAACGTGTATAGTGAATGTTTAAGAGCGTTATTCAGGTAAAAAAATATTGTCAGTCAATGATATTACCTCTTCCTGCCTCGATCACACTTTCTCTGTATGAATATACCTTGGGGGAGGTGGGGTGGAGGGGAGAAGCAGCGGCTGGGGAAAACAGCTCCTATTGTTCTCATCGTAGAATTTTGTTGTCAGATATTCTGTTGCAAAGAGCAGAAAGATAGAATAGGATTTGTCCATTCGTCCTGAGAAAACAGATGCTGGGACAGTTTGTAAGACTTGCAGTTACAGTCTGTACCTGGAGCCTACTGGATCAGTAGTAAACTAGGGCATTATTCAGGGAAAAGAGCTGTCATAGCTCCTGTGCTCACCTTAAAAGGCATTTCCACTACAAAGCAAGAAAGGAAATTATTAGCTGGAGAATATATGATGGTTACACATGAACTCTTCAGGTAGTAACTGCATGGCTCCATGGCCTACACCACTGCATCTCCCTGGTTTTTCTATTACATAGCCAACACCTATTCTAAGGATTCAGACCCTGGGCTAGAGTAATAAATTATAATAATATAGATTTTTTCTTTGTTATACCTGTTGTGTCTGACAAATACATTCTGTATCACATATACATTCTAGTATTGCACTCCCTTTCTCCCTAGCTTGTAAAAAGACATAGCTAATGCTAATTCATTTCTGCAGATATATTCTATGCTTCACAAAAAAATCCTGATCCCAAAGTATGGTGTGGAATGGGTTAACATTGGTCTGCAAGAGCTGAAGAACCACCACAGCTTCTTCCCCTCCATGTAAGGGTTGACAAAAGAGTCAGAAATCAAGAGGAAGAACATGTTTATTCCCAGCCAAGTGTCCCATTAGAGAGAAAACCATGACCTATTTAAGATCTTCACTTATTTAAATTCACCTTTTAGTAATATATGTGAGGGTTTTTTTGCTTCTTTTGTCTTTTTGAAACCCTAAGTAATCCCCTAGAGAAAAACTAAGTATAATGAATAGGATACTCTACTGTTCATGTATTATATACATATCATTCTGAAAGTTTATGGGACTTTCCTACATAACAGGTCCTTGCCTTCAGGTCTTTGTAATCGGAAGTGTAGGTCTTAGTCTTTCCATGCCTTGAGAAGCTAGTGTGTTTCTTTCCTCAATTTACCCCAGCTAGTGCTTTGTTCTGCTTGACACAATCAGAGACTCTCTTTGATCACCTAAAATATTATTTTTACCATTAAAGAGAAATCTCACTCTTTGGGCAATGCTGTTTTTGAAAATGAACTAGTCATTTCTGAAATCACTGTCTCTGGCCAGAAGGGGGGAGTATGTATGAAATTATGTTCATTGTTTCTGTCTGGATCCACCTTCCCTCAGAGCTCATCAACAGTTCTGTTCAGAAGCAGGACTTTGATTTGGATGCATTTGCTAGCTGACTATGGAAAAGAATCAGTCTTAGGATTATTAACGAGCCTACAAAGGCAGAATAATTGCAGCGAAAGACCTAAAACAGCCTGTCGTCCTCCTTTCAATGAAAGATTATATGGTTTCCAGAAATGAAGTAACCGGAGTGAGTCATATAATCAGTACTCAAAGCATCAAATTTATGGTCCATAATTCCTCTCTAAAGGCAAACCTGAGGGCAGGAATCAGTTCCTCACTAGAGAATCAGGTATTGGCAATTTCAGTATGAACTGAAACAGGCTTGGTTGAAACATTTATAGTGGAATCAAGCTACACCTTTGACATTAATCTCCTTGTCAAAAAGGTTCTGTGGTACTACACAGTTTCTCTGTATTGTACCACGAAAGCAAATAAAGGCAGGAATAAAGAAATCACTACACTCAAAACTTCTTAGATGTTCCCTTTTTTAAAGTGCAAAATGAGTGCTAAAGAAAAAATTATGGAGGTATGCTCAATAAAGCCCATGCTATAGTCAAAACATGAAAATATGGTCTGCTAAGCAGTATTGAGCCAAATCATTGAGTCAAATCTGAAAATAAATTGCAGTCTTTTCACAGATCTCCTTGAAAGTTAACCTAAAGGTCTACAGAATTGATCACCAAGTATATTCAAATGCAGCAAAAGCCTGTGGTGAACAGCCTCTGAGAAGTGTTCATGGATAGATATGTGTTTTGGTGGTCTGAGAGAACAGACCTTGAATTAAGAAGAAAGGCAGCCCCATCCAATGGTTTATAACCCTCAGGTTGGGCTTTTCTTGTGAAAACCAATCCTTGATGGAAGAAGAGGAAGTACCTCCGCCACTTCTGGCCCTGCAAAAATTCTCTAGTGAATTCCCTAGTTCTGTCACTCATAAGCTGTGACACTGGGAGGAATATACATACACTGTCCTATTCTACTCTGTTAAAAACTACTGATATATCATTACTTTCTTACATAATGTCTACCTATTGAAATTACTCTACTACTAAAGCTAGCAGCCTCTAAGTCACACTGTAGATTCTCATTAGGTTTGTAATTTACATAAATATCTTGACATTTTGTTTTAAAATCTAAGGTAAAGAATAATTAGATGGCAAAAAAGATATCCCTTTTAAAATGGTGAAAATAACCACACATATAAAGGTATCCCCTCCCCCTCTCCTCCCAAAATAGTGAGAGATGGAGATAAAAAAAAAGGGAATCTGAACAGAAGTGAAGATGGAATACAGAAAAGATTGTGTGAAACAGAACATAACAATTCAAATGAATGAGGTGGGTAAAACACATTGGTGGGAATGTAAATCAAATAAAATAGAATAGGAAAATAGAATTAAGGATATAGGGACCACAAAATATAATTATGTATGTCATACGAAAACAAGAGACAATGTGAAGGAGTCTTTAAATAACAAGACTGATTGAAAATGGAGCAATTCAGAAGAAAGTGGAAGGGAATAATGACAAAATGTAAATGGAAGGGAACAAGTAGGGAAAGAAACATCAAGAGCCTGATGTCTCATGAAACTAAAATGAATTATTTCAATCTTAATGTAAAAAAGATACATATGTGTACACTACTTGAAGAAAGTATGAAAAAGACATTGCAATAAAATAACTGCTTGGAAGGGGGATGATCTAATGTGTCTTCAGAAAGAGGTACAAAGACAAATGTAAAGAAATTAAATGAGCAAATAGATCTGTAAGTTTCTCTTCCATGAGTACAGTTAAGATGTGATAAGCTTATATTTGTATATTATTTTGTCAATATGATCTTTGTTACTAGCTATTATGTGTGAAATTTTAAAAGACAAAAAATATGTAACATACCATCTCTGCTTTTAAGCTACATGAAATTAAATTTACAGCCACAGGGTACCCAGGTGGTATGGATGACTTCCACATCATGCAATGTCTGTGTGACCGTGACAACCCATCACACTTGGTAATTTTTGCCTTTTTGAGAATGAATAGTGTAATAAAAGAAGGGAAAAAGGATGGATCTTAATTACTGCAGCAGAGCTGTGTATTGGATGAGTCTGGTAAAATACAGCAACACTGTGTCTAAGACTAGCAGTTCCCATGTGACTCCTTTCTTCTAAGCTCTAAGAATCACCAAAATAACTCAATAAAAATTCAAACAACTACCCACGTGTGTTTATATTGTATGACTAAGAAGAAAATTCCTGTGAAAAAAAGAAGTAAAAGACATTTTGCGGAAAATGGAGGCTCTCGCCTCATTAGCAAAACGACCATGAAACAAACAGTATGCTGTTACAACTGCAATTTTCCTGTTAAAGTGAAGGACTGGGATCTTGCATTTAGTCTTATGAAAGTGAGATATGAGTGGGTGTGCTGGCATATGACTGTCTTGTGATTTTGATATCCATTGACTTCTGCTTTAACCTTGGAAAATCACTTAATTTCTGTTATGGTTTTATATGACAGAAGAGACTTATGACTCATACTTAATCCATTACCATAGATACATGGAAGTGAGGCACTTTGCTTTTTCATTATACATTGTCATATTTTGCATATATTCACTGCAGAGAAGTAGCTTTCAGTATGGAAGCCTTTCATATTACAGCAAAAGGTCAAAAAAATCCAAGTAAATGCACAGTTCTTAAGAGTGAGTGCAATACTGACATATCTGCCTGTGACACTGGCCATCTTGAATTGCCTTATACTTTAGCTTTTCACAAGATAGTGAGGACAATTCTCTACATTTTAAGCTACATTCCAAAAAGAGAGACAAATCAGTAACATAGATCAATCATGTATTTATACATGAAAATGTAAGAGAATGTTCTGCTATAAAAGTAGCAAAAGAATGATGAGCTACTCAGCAACTTTCATGATTAAAATCTATAATCTGTCAAATTCACTCATAAAGTTTACTTTGTGCTGTTGTTTACAATGTAGAGCAATGACTAAAGCTTACATTTTCTCACCTTGTATCTGCCTTTTCCTTTGATTGAGAAAAAGCAGGTGTACATTCTGCTAATGAAGAAAAGAACAGCAGATATAAAATACAAGTGTGCATCAGTTTACGTTATTATCTCTGCAACATTGTCCAAACTCCTGAAAAAGTATGTTGTATAATGTACATATCTATACTCATATAATAACTTTTTGTATGTTAAGCTGGCAGGAACAGTAATTTAAACCTCAACATCTTTCCTTTACTATTTATGCTATTTAAAATTTTTTCTAAATTTCCAGCATGACACACTGAAATTTAGTTTTGCTGTGAATATTTTGTGAGGTCTATCAGTATGCCACTGGGTAAGACTGAGGGAATGCACTATAATTCCCAAATGCTTTTCCTGTTTTAAGAAGGATTCTCTTATTCCACATGCGAGAAGGATGTAGGACTCCTTGGAAGGGGGCCTTTTGAGCATAGATGCAATCTGCTTTGGAGACTCCTGTTTCACTGCTAATGCTAGCAGGCCAAAGTGGCACTCACTGTCTGTCCCAAGCGATGCCTGCTGCCAGGGGCTATAAAGTGGTTGTCATCAAAGGACAGTTAGACTGGATTTAATGGACATTTTGTTCTCACAGCATGACTAGAGCCTAAGGTTTTCCTTCCATGCTCAGCAGAACATCCTATGGTTTTTTGTAACGTTTTACAGAGCTTTTTCCATTAAGGAATGGGCTAATACCTTACATTTTTCATAGTGACATCTGAGCAATACACTACTCTGTCAATATAGCGATGAACTCGCTTATCTCAGAAGGTCATGTTTCACCTTGCCCCTTGGGATTTGTTTCCTTAGGATTTCTTCCATTACAGTTAAATGTATTTTCTTCCCAGTGACTTGTCTCTCCGAAAAGCATATATTTTACTGATGGTTGTATCTCCTGGCCTAGAGATCAGAACTGCAATATTTATTTCTGAAAATTTTTTGTTTGAAATGCTGAAGAGTGTCTTAGAGCTATTTCATAGTTACCAGCATCAAGATGTTCCTGTCTTTATTAAAGTGCTCTTTAAAAGCTATCCTGCTGATTTTGGTTTTAACAATGAACTAAAGAAACACCAAAGAATAAAACTGAGAGGAAGTGCAAAGTGTGCAAAAATGTGCTTGCATGTTTAAAGCCAAGTGAATCAAAATAACGCAGGCCCTCTGCTAGGTTACAGTCAAAAGACGATACACTTTGTTAAGGCTAAGAACTGTTTCATCATGTGACAGGAGCAGCCGCTGGCCCACAGTGAAGTACTATACAACACACCACTGCATTAAAGAAATTGAGCTTATGCCAGTATAGTATTTTCTGTGGCTGGACCCATGTAAGACTGAAATTTCCAATATGGTTATACATCAAAACCAAGATTTTTTGCAAAGAAAGATTCTCTTCAAAATAAATCTTCTTCTAAATTAATTCAGTACTGTGTTCCAAAGGAGTGGTGTATGAATGGTCGTAGATGTGGCAGAACAAAACACATATTCAAGAAAACTAAAGGTATGTAACGACAAGCTAAAATAAAGTGGACAGAATTTGGCATTTGACCCTGAAGGCCTAGTGTAACACATGAACCATAAACCCTCTATGACACTGGAATGCTCTCAGTTTATGTGAACTGACCATACACTTTTCTTTGTTTTTCAACACTTTTTCTATATGGAAATGATAGAATAAAATATGAACATCATTTTAATTTTATGTATAATTTAAAATTTATTTAAAATCTAAACAAATTCAAGATAGAGCCAATTATAAGCTAATAGAAATATTTCAGTTTTAGCTTAGCTTTATAACATCTTTATGTAACAACAGGTAGCACTATGAAAAGCAGAACTGATGCAGTCTAATTTTCTGCAGACTTTTTCCTCTGGTTAATTTGCTGGTATCAAATAAGCAGTGAGTTCTGACTATTCTTTTCCATGGCTTGAGCTTTCATAACATCCCTCTTGGGAATGGATTCCCAGGTGTTTTTTAAGAGCTGAGATCAAACTATATTCTCTCTGTGAAGCTATTAAGAAAGCCTTACTCCTCTAACTGGATGCCTTTTTCTTTAATTCGAAAAACTCAGCACACTAGTCCCTGTTCTATCTGTCACATTATGATAATAATTGTAGACAAATAGGGTCTACTGTGATCAGAAGTTACAGGACACATGCAAACACACATATGCTACATATACACAAAATATGATTGCATAAGCCTTGCTTCTTGGGGATAAAAAAAAGAATTATTCCCTGCCAGAAGTGTGAAGAATAATTTAAGGGGATTACAAAGAAGAAAAAACCCACCCATCCACTTGCTGGCGTTTATGTGCACAGTTCTGTATCTATAGCTTAGCATTAGTACTGCAAATTTCAGCACATTCAACAATGTCAGAAGTAAACTAGTCAATATAAGTATATTTAGCATTTAATGTAATAGGAAATATTTTTAATGCTGCCATAAAATGCTAACCAGTAAGTCATCAAGGGAAATATTTTTATGTTCTTCACGAAACACTCCGAAGCATCTTTCTTACTTATGCAATCTCATAAAAGGGTACAGTATCTTTGAAATAAATATATCTGCTCTTTAAAAACAGAAGTTTGGTACTCCAAATAGATAATAAGCTGAAGGAAGAATTTTAAATCACCCTCTCTGTTTTCCTTTTAGTAATCTGACTAGTTTGAAATAAAAATCTTCTTACATGTTAGTTTTCTGTTTCTTTATTTTCCAAGGCAATTATTCATAGGCTGTCCAACAGCAATGCTAAAATTACCTATGCAGGAAGACAGAGCAGGAATATCGAGGTTATATATAGACTTGAAATATTTGAAGGGCAATTCAAATTTAGCAGGAAGAGAAGAACATCAGTGAGAGAAAAAGAGATCTTTCCCTAAAATTTTCTCTTTGAAAACTTTATTTGAAACAGGCTTAAATATTATACTAGATATATTACACTTTATCTTTCCTCTGAGCACCTGTTTTTACACCTCTATTAAAACCAGTGAAATAAAACTGGATATTTTATGCAAAGAAAAATGCCCAAATCAGTGAGACATACTATTTATTAATGATCAGAGTTTTAGTTCCATTTCTTCTGCCTCTTGAATTAAGGTTTCCTTCTTTCCTTCCTTGCTTATGTTTTTCTAACTTATTATAAATGAGGTTAAATATGGCAACATCAAAAATGATCTAATCTAATTGAGACATTCTTAATTTAGGCCTTGGCTGTTGAAATTTTTACTGATCTAAAGATAAATTGAAAATCATCAATAGTATTTGTTTTCTTTCTGTGAATGCCTTCCAACCAATGGAAGATTATGAGAACTTACGGAATCCTTGCTATTACGTAAACACTAGAGATTTTATGGTGCATGCTTAATTAGATGGAAGTGAAGACTTCTGGGGAGATACCACCCTTCTGCAGACTTGAGTATTCCCTTTCTGAAGCTACTACCCAGATGCAGAGAGCGCCTGAGCCCTCTGCCAGGAGGGAAGCTCTGGTGACGGGCACTGGGGCACCGGGGTGCTACTCTGAGGATGCCACCGACCCACAGCTCTGCCTGGGCTGCCTCTCTCACTCCTACCCTCTGGCATGAGGAAATGTAACTCCAGGAAGCTTGCTCGGTGCCCATTTGAAACGGGAGAAGTGCTGAGGCTGATTTACTAGGAAAAAAAAAAAAAAATCACTGAGCTGAGCACATATGAGCAGGCCCTAAGTAAATTTCCTCCACTACACATGTATTTGCTTTTTAATGTTGAGCCAACAGTACTCAAGGAAACTTGGGGATATCTAAAACCTATGAATCATAGAATTCAAATCCATACTAGAAATTACCACTGATTAAAGAAAAAAGATCCAAGTTATTCCTTCAAGGGCAGGGGTTAACTTTCATTCTTCACACAATTTCCAAATAGTTAAGTATCTGGAGGACGTTCTTTTATAAGCACTACTTAGGTAACTTTATCTACTGAAAAAAAGAGAACAGGACTCTAAAACCATCTGGTCTGACAGATCTGTGGCATTTTGAGAAAGACTGCAACGGCCGAAGAGACCAAGGATAATTCCTTAGCAGATTATTATGCTGTAGCTGCCTGATCTGGCCACAAGAGAGCACTGTAAATCCAAAGAAGGCCAATTTCAGCAAACGAAGTTCATGAGACTTAAATGTGGTGCTTTTTGCACGTTGCTGTCAGAAAGCTCAAGAAATGATGACTATGTTTATTGACACTAATACCGGACAGACAATTAATTATTTAGAGTTTTTTCCTAAGAAGCAAAAGGGTCACCTTTATTATATAGAGCTTTAAGAAAATACCGTAACTGATACTGTGGATAATGAAACACTAAAATGCAAGCAGTAATTGAGATTTGTATTGATGCCATGTATTTGCCTTGTCTTTTCAGATTTGGAATACTTTATTGAATGTTGTGTTTTAAGAAAAAAAAATCATAAATATACGCTACCTTGGAAAAGCAAAGCCTAACGTCTTCTCCATTGTGATGGCAAGGAAGTGTGAAATGTTGAAAAGAAAGTCTGAGAGAGATTATGTAGTATTTTTTTCAACATCCAAAAGGAGAATAAACCTAACAAATAAAAGAGTCAAAACCAGAGAAGTGGGGAAAATGGAAATCAGTAAGGAAAAGGAAAAAGGAAGCTGAATAATTCTACACTTGCAGGGAAAAAGTGTGGAGAAGGGTATGTTAGAAGGCAACAGATGTGATCTGGTTTCCAGTTGTGCATCCTGCCAGGTTCTGGGCACATGACTGCCCACTGCATATCTCTTTCTTGCCATGCTCCTTCAGCAAGAAACAACACAATTCCTCGCCTGTGGACGAGACACTGCTCAGTCAGCTCAAACAGCTCTCCCAAGGTTTGGTCTTGTGAAATGCCAAGCATTGCTCTGCATGTTCTGTTGATGCTGCATGGCGAGGTTGCTGAGAGAGTCTCATCTTACTTATCCCCTTTCTGGGGTGTCATTTCCAGATATGGAATTAGTTATTGTGCAGGCTTTAAAAAAAGGATACCCTCTCTATGCTTTGCCTGATGATCCCACAGTCTGCTTTCAAGACACAGAGACCTGTCACCATCTGCAGGGCTGGAATTGTTCTCCTGAGGACACAATGTCATGCCTGACCCTGCAGCCCTGGAGCGGAAGTGCAGCTGGGGACGGGGAAGCAGAACACAGCAGGGCAATGTCTCTGACAAAAACAGTGATGAGAGAACAATTGCTTAGGGTAGAATAAAGTGGCATACCAAATGGGTTGAAATAATAAAGGAATTGAACTATAAAAGATAAAATCTTATATACTGTGTCAGCTAGGTTAATGAAGTCTATTTAGGAAGGTTAACAGAGAGAACTTTCAATGTGTGCCTGCCAAATCTGCTAATTGCACAATCTTCCAGATGAATCCAGTAATGTTTGAGCATAGAAGCAGCCTGGTGGTTTTATTCTTTTGCTCCAATGTCTCAAAAAATGCCCTTTTCACAGCTCTCAGACTGCTAGCTTCTATCACTGACATAATACATACATGCATTTGCAATGCAAACTTCTGAAAGTCAGTGAAAATAAACAATTCTATCATAGTGTGACAAAAAAGGATGGTTTTATTATACTAAACAATGATCTTGCTTCTGTAGGGATTTTATCTTAGCTAGTAGGGACCAGATTAAAATAGTCTGTATTTTGCATCATACTTTATGTCTTTTGTCCTCTCTTGGCTGGTTCTAGGCCTTTGGAAGTACCTTGACTGGAAGATTAGAGCTGAGGCTGAGAGAAACAACTGTAATGACTTGGCAGAGATAAGGTTATACTTTGCATTTCTTTCTAATCTGTGTCCCTGAACTACACGGAGCACCAAATGAAATGAATAAGGACCTTAAACTTGTCATTCAGGGTTGTTCACAGTGAATGTCTGCTGGCACCGGCCATGTCGTTGGTAAAGCCCTCTCATGGATGTGCAGCGGATGCTGAAAGGAGAATTTCTGCTAATAAAGCACAGTGTGTGTTTGACAGTGATGGGAGAAGGGCTTGCCTCTTTGTCTTTTAGCTGGATGTATGTTTTGAGCTGTTTTGATACCAAGTTGAAAACAGGCTGAGTCGCCAAGTTCATCCACCCAGAGTGCAGGGAAACCTGCAGATCTGCACAGTAGGGTGTGAAATAAAGTTGTATCCATTCCTCTCTTTTAAGATGCTCTGAAGAACTGACTTGGTAACTCTTTTGGTTATAAATTAGATAGAAATACAGAACAGCTACTACACTTCCTTTGCTCTTGTTCTTAATATGTCAGCAGGTGTATTAATTATAAATCCTTTATCAAATCATTCATTTTTTTTCCAGTGAATCATTGTAAATATTATTTACTGTCTTGTGAGAGAGAAAAAAGTTCAGTAGCTATCCAGGCAAAGGGAACAAGGCAGTGGGGAAAGAGGAGATCTTGAGGACAATCTCTGGGGCAGTGATAGAGAGGAACATTTGACTGTATTTTTAATATTATTATTCCTGAGTTGCCAAGAAAGCCAAACCCCAAGTGACCTATAATGCAGGTCTGCGTGCTCTGCTGAGGACAGGGTGGGGACTTGATGTTTACATATGGGTTTTGTCTGGAGCAGTGAGAGCCTGGCACAACTCTTAGGGTAGATCTCAGCATGCAAAAACAGGCCAAGTGGTTTGTCAAAAGCAATTTGTAAGTAATTCTAGTTTTGTAACAACAAAAAACAATAAAATCCTGGTTGGTTCCCTAGGTATAGTTGTGGTCAGTGAAGCTCTCAGATAATCCTAGATAAAATGTTTTCCTGGATAAAAATAATACATTGGCTTCTTACAGTTCATATCAGAAGTTCAGGATTATCTGACTTTCTTCTTTTTGCTATTAGATCTGAAGTCTCTAACAACAGTTCAGCTCCCAGAAGATTACACTGATCTGCTAATAATCCATGAAAGGTCATAGTTAGCATAACAGTAGCCGACAATAGAACAGGGGTATTCAGTGGCATTTTGCATGTTCACGCTTGTGCTGTTCAGTCAGCATTTAGGGTTACTATAGAATCTATATTCTATACTTTGGTAGACATTAAAACCAAGTCTTTTCTGGCCTTAATTCTACCTCCCGATGCTTTAGTAGAGACAAATACAAATTCAACATGTTGAGAGGGAGAAAGGTGCACCGTGGACATAGTGCTTGTCTAAATTTGACTCTTATCATTGATGAGATGCTAGCTGACAAGGCAAAACTCAGTCTTGAGAACTGAGCCAACAGGGTCTGTCACAGATGAGAGATGATGAAAAGCTGGCTTTTCCCTGGAGCTCCAAGAGTCTGGGAAAACTATTCAAAGTAGAGCTGACAGAGCTGCTAATTTCACTGAGATGCTACAGGCCCAAGAAGCTCCAGATTTATGACAAATGTCAGGAAGGTTGATTTTGGACTGATTCAGATCTGACACTTCTGGATGTTCATCTTTACCTTTTCCCTGGATGACCGTGTACTCCCTGACTAGCACATCTTCCAATAGCGAGCCAAAAGAAATTGCAGGCAGGACTGAAAGCACTTACTATTTTGAAGTTCATTACATGCCCAGCATGAAACACTTTACGTGAGACTTATTTTCGTAATACTTGGGCCATTATTCGAATAAAAGAGCAAAGTCTTTCTTGCATTCATGTTAAGAGACTGACATTCATTAAAATGAACAAGTGCCTGTTACCTACGAAGTAAGCCTTGGAGCAAGTCTCTGATCCAAGGATTTGAGTGAAAGAGGAGATGAGAAGGGGAATGATAATGAGAAACTGGATGGAAGTTAAAAAGCAGTTGCCTTTGGCATGTTTTTATTAATTTTTGGTTGGGATGGGGAAAAAGGTTGGTGTGTTTAGTGAACTTTCAGGGCTTCAAAAAGTTAGGAGGAAAACAGAAGTTACTGCAAATAAGTGTTGAAGTAAAAATTGTTCAGGCAATGTTTACAGGAAGAATAAAAAAATTAGACAGCAAATATTTTTCAAACGTGGCTGCTTTATGCAGTTATCCCATTCATAATAATAATAAATATCCAGGTATTATAGAGCAGAACCCTGCTGTTGTGTATGACAGCTGTCTTTTGTTGCTGTTCAATAAAGTCATAAAGAGAGAGGATAAGCCAGTCACTTTGCTTGTTGTTCCTTTTCTAACTTCGTTCTTTTGAATGCGAGGAAAAGCCAGCCCTGCCCTCTGTAATTGTCCTTGCCCCAGAGCATGATTATATTCTTTTTAAACTTTCTTCCAATACGTGCCAAATAAAATGACAACATTTTTATATTTCCAATGTAAGGTCTTTTTTAAAATAAGCTTGGTGAGTCTGAGTATTCTTTTGCCACTGTTATTTTCACAGGTTGAGATCTCTGTTATTTTGTGGCAGGAATTGCATTTATTCTTTATGTGCTCCTTGGAAACATCCACGGAATGCTTAGTTTTGTACTTACTATTGCAGTACCACAAGACTGGAGCCTCTTCAATTCCTTTAGTTCCTAAAATTCTCAGTTAGAATTTGAACAATAGTAACTTGGCAGTTGGTTGAGTACAGATGTACCTATGCAGCTTGTCATTTCTGCGGCATTTTTCAACGTTCAGATGTTCAGATACAGAATTCCTTTGAGCCATTGGTCCCCTTTTTAGGTATGTCTTTTGCTGAAGTTTAGAAACTCTTGTAAATGGGAGTCATCTGTTGCAATTCTGGCACCTTTTTCCAAATAGCAGGCACTGTCTCGGATTGTGTAGTTACAGATTCTGACAACTGAGCTGTTCATGCCTTTGTGGTTGAGGCATTGTTTCAGTAGTATTGTAGATTCTCTATCGTGTTCAAAGGCAGACATTCACTGTCTGAGAAGAGCAATAAGAACAAAAGGCAAAACAAGAAAAAAAAATCACATACTCAATAACCCTGCAGATCATCTAATAGAAAAGGTCACTTCTATCAGTACCACAGGATTTCATTAATACCATGATGGATTTTACACTATTCTGCTCATCTGAAGTTTGGATTTGTAATCTATATAAATCACATCTGTTGTAAAGATGAGTTGGACATGAGCTGCAGCTGGGCACTGCTCTTTCATTACAGGAGAGTAAGAAATGTATAAAGCAAATCTATGTGAGAGAGTCTAATTTAAATATACATTGAAACTGGATATTTTAGTTAGACATGGTTCAAAAACATGAACATTTTGAAGATTTTACAAAGGTGAAAATACGTTAACGACTTCAACATGCACAGCAATCTTTTCAGCTGAAAAATAATGAGCATCATAAGGAAATCATATATTACATATCACTTTGATCATGGAAATAGCCTAGTAATATTTCCTTGCCTCCATTTTTTTCTGCAAATTTTGATGTGAGAAGCTCAGTCTCCTTTTGTGAACATTTATGCCATGATGAGCTAGGGTGAGTCTAAATATGTTAGGCTTCCTCTGAGGATTTTTGTAACAGCCTAGGATGTTACTGGCCAGTTTGATCCTTGGTGTACTTCCACAGTTATACACCAAAGATTCATTATCATATTTAGTTTAACTATTCTAGGGAGAGTTACTTCAGATCAATATGTTGAAATCAGTATAAGTTATCAAGTCAAATGATTATCAGGTTTAGTTCTGAATAACTTCAAATTCCTCAGGGCAGGAGCTTTGACATTTCCATACCTGAAAAATTTTGAATAGTCACAAGAAATAGTTGATGAAATAAATGAGTAATAATGATAAGATCATTATTTCTTTTTGTAGAGGCTTCCTGGAACATTTGGCTTGCTTTGTCTTAGTGCGGTCTTAATTTTGGTTTGACAAGCTGTTCAAAACCTTTTAGGCAAGAGCACCAATATATTGCAAATTCATGTCAACATAAATGATTCTCAAATAAATTTATACTCTTTGTAAGATATGTCTGAAATAATAGGACATCTAGTTCATTGCATTCAGTGAAGACAGATCAAAATAAATTAGTGATCAGTTTTGAGTGAATTGAATATTGTTGTGATTAATATTTTAAAAATTCAGTAACACAATACCATTCACTGTTCTAAAGACAGATTTTGAACCCATGAAATCAAGTTTTTACAACTTGACATGCTAAAGTTTATAATGAGAAAGGATAGACCTCAGAAAATTATGATTCATTTCATTTTGGCATAAGTCTAGAAAAATTTGGATTTTTATTTCATAGAAAGTTTACTGGAACATACTTCCATCCCTTATGCTTTCTCTTTCTCTCTGTTTCCTGTCTCTCCTTGTGCTATTTCTTTTTTCTATCAATTCCATCTTTTATTATACTTCAGTACGATTGCCTATAATTTATACAAGCTCATTCTTGTCATGAAGTATCAGCACATTTGGAACGCATTTAAGAAGTTTCAGACTTGGAGACTACAAAGGCTATGACTACATTGGCAAGCAGAACAGAGCAATAGCAGTTAAATTGTGAGGCAAAATATAGAATCACAGAATAATTTAGGTTTGACGGGACCTCTGGAGGCCACCTGGTTCAACATCCTGCTCAAAGCAGGTCCAAATAGATCAGGTTGCTCAGGAACTTGTCCAGTTGTGTTTAGAATATCTCTAAGGATGGTGATATCACAACCTCTCTTGGTTAAGTAAATACATAAATAAAATCACTATATCTACTCGTACGGCAATATTGTACATTTTTCATACTTTGGAGTGCTTCTAGTCTTGTCTCATGCCTTGAAAACCCATGAGCAGCTGGAAATTTCAGGTGTGCTTGTAGCACACCTCTTTTGGCTTCGTTTTATCTGAAGGAGTCCAGTCCATGAAGCCCAAAACTAGTTTGCTGTGTAAACCAAAGTACTGTAAGTGGAAACAGTCAGAAGGTTCACTTCAGAAGAATACTCTGTCCTGAACTATGGGCTTATACCAAACTAATCTTCATTTTTAATTTAGGAACAAAGTAGAGTAACTTTTTTTTGTCCAACAAGAGACATGCTGTTGTTTCTCCCACAAACCTATTAGCCAGAGGGGCCAGCTTTTGCTGTCTTAGTGTGGACCACAGTAAGGATGAGAACAGTCATGATGCAGTTTTTCAGGAATCAGGTTCCTCTGTCTCATGTTCATTCTAAAGAAAATCCTTCTTGCTTGATGCTTTAGGAAGGTGAGATTTTGTCAGATGCCTAACTGAAGCTTAGTATTCTTTTAATTAAAACTGTTAATTGAAACCTGGAAATTAGCGCCCACGAGCAAATTATGCTCTTGGTTATGCTGGTATAGCTAAATAGTAACTCAGGTGCTGTTACCTTTCTCACATCTACAAAGCACTGTAGTCTTCAATCCAAATCAATTTAAGGGAAAAAAAGCAAAATGGAGAACAACTCTGAAGCTTCTAAGAATACTATACTAACATGCTATAAAATTGTGCTTTGCAAAGTGGCCTTTGCCTCTAAACAAAAT
Organism: Dromaius novaehollandiae; assembly: GCF_036370855.1. Lineage (NCBI taxonomy): Eukaryota > Metazoa > Chordata > Aves > Casuariiformes > Dromaiidae > Dromaius > Dromaius novaehollandiae. Next base: position 138,229,798 of record NC_088099.1, on the reverse strand, counting down.
AGGTTTGTGAGGATCTACACATAGGGCATCAAAGCAATCATTACAAATATATAGCTACATACACTTGCTACACTGTGGCAATTTAAACCTCAGGGGCCTGTTTTTCTACTGTTCTTTTTCCTAGCAATCTTGTGAGAAGGTTCAGAAGAACTGGCAGCATGGCAGCATTTTACTTCTGTTCTGAGCTCAGTTTGCTCCTATGTAAATAGGTTCACACCCTGGGAAGAATCAGGTCTGGTGGCACCAGGCTGATCGTCATCACAGATAAAGCTATACTGCCCAGAAAATAATACAAACTCTCCCAACGTTTTCCTACTTTTTTTTCCCAGCCTTTATGCCTTGTCAAACATATCCCAGGCCTTGTGATAACTAGAATACCACCCCCCCCCCCAAAAAAAAAGTGGATGTTATGGTAGATGGCAGTGTGTTAGGGCCATTAGGGCCATTGTTGTTTCGTATCTGAAGAACTGGCTCCAAATTCTGTTTAGGTGATAAGGAAAATGCTATTGATGGTTCTTCCTAATTGCACATATGGATGACTGTTTGTGTCATCTCAGGAGAAATGGCAAGAGTGGGATGAACAGAAACAGACATAACAGGATGGATGCACATTAGCAGGAATGGGAAGGAACGTTTGAACAGCATTTTTCCCACACTAGGACTGTCAGTGGCTCTGCTCCATATTTGCACCAGTAGCTTTTCTCAAAGACCAGACAGTCTACAGGACCCTCTAAAGGGACTCCACTGTGATGGTATCTGTTGTACAAGTAAATGTATCTAATACCAAATTTACAAACGAAGAAGACAAGCAATGTATGAAATATGAGGGAGGCAAAAATATCATTATGTAAAAGAAAAGCAGTGCACTCTCACTGTTCTTAGATTCACTTCATTAAAATAAAATACATTTTACAAAGATACACAATGGTCATACTCCACCCTACTTTAATTCTGCTGATTTCAGCAGAACAGCATGAGGGCTAAATCCAGCCAGAATCCTCAATCAGCAAGCAACTTTCCTTCATCAAAAATAAGAGAAAACACAAATTATGCTCTGGGTTAAACAGTAAATCAGAGGTAACTTCCTGGAATCAGTGGAGTGGTAGCGGAGTTAAATTATTTGGAGAGTAGATTTTGCCAGATAAGATTCTTTCCTAAAGTGCTAGGTATCAGCTTATTTTTATGTTCCTTCAGTTCAAATTAAACTGGCACAGAAACCGAGCAGGATATGTGATAGTCTTTGAGTAAGCAAAGTAAAGACCCAGTATAGCATTTCCTTTTATCAAACTTCATCCCTCTTGTCTTATGACTGAGCATATTATCATTTCCTTTTTCCTTTCATATCAGTAAAAGTAATTTTTGTTTGCACATGACATTTTTTCATATAAAAGAAACAGTAAGAAAAAGTGAATGACAGATTCTGAATTCTTGAAAAAAAACACAAATATTCAACATAGTTAGAATGACAAAAGTATTGGCTGATCTGGAAAGATGGTACAAAAAACACTGCCATCTCAACAAGGTACCTTATTCCAGGACAGTGCTTAAGGATGCAGACTTATCAGACTTGCCTTCCTTATGTCAAAGGCTAAGACTCAGTACTAATGCACAGAGGTTTTTTTTGCCTTCACTGGCATTTAGTAGGTACTATAGTTATAGTTCAGGGCCGGAAAACAGTTTTAAGTGTTCTCAAAATTTAAGAAAGTCCCATTCAAAGGCTCCAAATTACTCCTCTCAGTAGCCAGTGGCCAATAAATCTGAGCTGCAGAAAAGGATATGTAGGTGAGAGCCTTGCCCAGCTTGCACTTATGAGGGAAGATTTTCCATCTCTATTCACCATGTAGAATATTATCACACACAAGTTATTTGACTTAGTACAGATGTAACCTGGTTACATTTTAAGGATCATATTACACAAAAAACCAGAAGCACATATAAGGTTCCTTATATTCTTTAGCCCTACACTCAGTGATGCACTCACTCTGTCAGTTTGATATGATACTTCTCTCAGTTTGTGTCCTTGGTCCCCTGATCATTCACTCTAAGTTAAGGCTATTTTTTTCTGTGGAAGAATGGAAGAACTAGCTCTGTCTCGGGAGTATGGACATATTCTATGTGAAGTGGAAGTCTGTCAACATTGTCTTTTGTCCAGGGAAGCCCCAAACATGCTTTGTGTAAACCACCCACAACAGGAAGCCCAGGTCTCACTTTTCTCAAAGAAGCTGTTTAGCATTTGTTTATGTTTATTTTGTGTTTGTTTGGCTATTTCCCTTCAGTAATAGAAAAGTCATTTACCCAAGATTCCCCAAAAGGCAATCAGAGGAAGTCAGATGGGGGTTTCCTGACAGCATTATTGGATCTGGCTGAGCAGCTTGCTGATTCTTGTCATGACAACTATACAGGGCAGTGCAGGCTCAGCAATAAAAGATGACAGACATTTTCATTTGTATGGAAATCATGGACAACAAGCAGTTATTTCCTTAGTATCACAAGCAGAAGCATTGCTTTGTCCACAAAGATATCTTGGTACCACTCATTGTCCACAGCTCTCGGGGCATGGCCTGGTGAGATATGGTTGGATAAGGACATCTTTTTGCCCTACTCCCAGCATACCCATTTGTATCAATGTTCTTCAATAACAGCATCGTAAACTTTGTGCTGTGCTCACACAGGAGTTGATTGGGTTTCCTGGATGCTAATGAGTACAATAAATATATGCTCATGCTATGTTATAATGATGTGCATCATTATTTTATTGCAGGAATGAAATTAGACTCTGCCATTAGCCAAATGATGATGGCTATCATGTTTTAATCAAAACATAGAATTTATGGCTTATGGGTTAACTAAGGGCTGTGGAGCCTGATTTGAGGTTGACACACTGATTGTAGTACAAGTCTCATAGATAAAATCCTGATTGATGTGACACAGAATGCTGCAGTTCAAAAATATGGGGAGTGCCTTGTTTGGCATCAGTAGTAGTCACTTTCTGTTTTTCTTAGGGGCAGAACTGAAGACAGATATTTCTAGATTTGTACTGTGATTGTAACCCTCTGAGCAACTTTCTCACACAAAGTAGTGGTGAAGGGCATCATTTGCTGGTGTTTCAAGGATCCAGCTCTGATATGGCTCAGCTACACAAGTTTGGCTCAGACTGCTAAGAAAGTTGCTAAGTTGTGAGAAAAAACTGTGAGAAAGTCTGTAGAACAGAACCATGTAAGATAAGAAAGGTAAGATTACAGACAGAGGTAGGATTATTGAGACAAGGATTATTAGGAGCTCAATAATTCAAAAAGAAAAATACCAGCCTGGAAGCATATAAGATCTTAAAGGAAAAAAAAATGAGGTGGGGATGAGATCACTGGGTCTATTCAGGATTCATCTAGTTGTCTGTCCAGTTGTCAAGGCCATAGGTGAGCTGGTGTTGATGGAGCTGGAGGATGATGGCTACCCAACAGCATTGGGGATCTCTTCCGGGGGGCCATGGAGGCTAACTTGTCCCCTCCCCTTCCTTCTAGGCCAGCAAAGTCTCTCTGAGTGACTTATCAGGACTGGAGAACATACTAATGCTTAACTTAGCAGTTTATGAAATGCTAGCTATCTTTTGTTTGTGTTAGCCAATAACTGCTCTATACTTTTAAGTATACTGCTTACAGAGTGTCTTTGCACATAGCTCAAGGTGCCTAAACAAACTGGCCCAAAACATAGCAGTTACATTGAAAAAACTGCCTGTATTTTTTAAGACTGTTATGTAGATCTGTGAGCATCAAGAATAAAAAATGCTGCATTTGCCTACAAGAATAGTTAAGAAAACTTACTATTTTAGAGACTATTTGATAAACCACTGTCCCGATCCAATATCGGGAGGGTTTCGTTACGATCCCAAGGACGAGAATAAGACGCTAAATCTGGTCAAATATCGTACAACCTTTTAACTTTATTTTCCACGAAGTGGAGAGAAAAGGTGGGGGAAAAGCGAAGGGGAGGCGAAGGGAAGAGGGGAACAGAACAAGGGTGAGGGGAAAAGATAGAGGAATTTGGACAAGGAAAGAGGAAGCTAGCTACCACCACTCCGAGGCCGATGATGTTCCGCTGACTCCGTTCGAATCACAGCTCAAGGTGGGTGCCTCCAACGAGAAAGAGAGAGACGAGGGTGAGGGTCGAGGGCCTAGAGAGAGCGAGAGAGCCAAACAAAGAAATCCCTCGGCAATTATAGCTTTTTCAAATTAAGTTTTCCCACCCCTCACGTGGTAGTTCAGACCAATAGTAATATTTGGGTCTGGGGTCTCCTGCTCCTTATTGGGTCTCCTCACTGTCCCTAGGTAGGCCGTTTACTGTTGCCGTTTCTGCTGACAGGTGTGTCTCCATTCTTGGGTCCAGCCATTAGCTCTCAAGGTCCTGACAGAGGCGGTAACTCCAGCAATTAGCACTGTTTCAGCAGTGCACAGGAATGCAAATTGCTGGTAACTCCCTTATCATTCCCGCCTGCAGCAGCTCTGGGGCCCTTTCTCACTGTACTAGGGAGTGCGGCCTAAGGCTTCAGCAAATTTAGCCACTCATGCCAAACACGTTCTATAGAAGTTGTGCTAAAAACGGACAATAATTTACTGTCCAGATCCCAAAGTCTCTGCCCGATTGTGGTCTCGTTCAGTGCAGGCTCGGTGTGTCCTGGGTGGTCGCAGGGAGACCATCTTGGGGGTCGCAGCAGCCCAGTCCTGTTTCCGCCAGGGACAGATGGCTTGTTCGGGGTTGTGGCCTGCCTGCACCCCATGCACCAAGAAATGTTTAAGGCAAAAAATTCATTCACCTGTCCGCCACAACCACAGATTTTCCAGGAGGTACTGGACAAGACCAAGGACTTCTGGGATGAGCAAACGAGGCAACTTGTGAATAGAAGAAAGGTAAGCACAAAACTGCCCATGCACAGAACAACATCCCCCACCTCATCACGGGAGCTGGGATTGAATGAGATAAGGTATGCCTTCCTAAGCCTCTGTTAAAACAGGGGTGCACCTAGACTTCTTTGCTATATTACAAAATCCTTTGCTTTTGTGGTGCTTCTTTCTTTCTTTTTCCTGACATTAAATCATACTTTGTTTTGAAAACCTGCAACTTTCCAAAGGAAAACTAGAAGAGTCCTGCCTGGTGCAGAGGCAACAAACTTTGGGGTCCAAAGCAGTGCAGAGGATTCCTGCCAGAGAGGCGATGGGTGGCACAGGGCCCCTTGTCGAAGGGGGATGCACTTGGAAAAACTAGAGCAGGATCAAAGATCATGCTGAACCATGACATTCATAAGTCAATAGCATATAGATCTTTCAGGGACTCACCACACTCAGCAGCAATGCTTGTTTTTATTTTATTTCTGTGGGTGTTCAGTAGTGTGTGTGTGTGTGAACTCCTTACATTTAAAATTATACCAAGTTTCAGGAGCTCAGAACTGGAAATGCCATTTTACCTAAGATACTCCCACCAGGAGACATCTGTTGACTTTTGCTAAATGCACCATATTTGAATGTAAATGGAACTTAGAGTCTAAGGTTGTCAGCAGGTCTTAGGTAACCAGAAAAGCGTGAAAATCCATTTCCTAGCTTGGAGGTCTAGATAATATTTAAATAAATAAGACCAGGCAATGTTCCATTTCCTTCACTTGAAAATCAGAAAAAGAACCAAAAGCTGCAATAATGGAGGATCATCCTTTGGATTCAGGGATGGAAACAGGAGTCAACAGGTTGACATATGCCTTTAAATCAATTGTCTGTTTCTTCCTAAACCTGGATGATAATTTCTGATTTGGAATAATTTTTAACTTGCTTGCAAGTTGAGAAATTGTGTAAACAGGATGAATTGTATTAATACAGAATCAATATGGATATGGAATTGAACTAAAGGAAGAGATTTTATGCTTTGGTAAATGTCAAATGAGTTCAAAGACAGCTTGGCTGTAAATGCCCAGGGAAGGATTTTACCTTGTCTACAGTTTGAAAGCTCAGACACACAGCAGTGCAGTGTGTCTGACATAAACAGTTTGACTGTTCTGTGTGAAGACTGGAAGAAATTGTTTCTGCTTTATTCTACTATCATTAATCTCTCATTTCATAAATTAAAAAGTTTTCACTCTGTGTATATATTTTAAAGCAAGCTGCACCATTGCTGAAGTGTACTGTCTCTTGTTCTATTAAAATCTGTAATTAAGACAGAGTTATAGCAGTGTTATCTATTGAGAATGCTACTTGTCTCTAGAGAGAGTTCTCACTGGAGGGTGAAAGCTCAAGGGCACTGCACTCCAAAGGACAGGGAATGGTTGCTGAGGTAGCTGAAAACCGCAATTTTATCCTGTGGGAAATTCTGACATTTTCTTCCTAAACAATGAAATTTTAAATTTCTCTCATAAAAGAAATTTTCTAGAGAATTTTGATTTTGAAACATCCAAATGATCATGCAAAAATGCTTCCTTCTCCCTAGTTACATCCAAATGCTTAATTCTGTTAAAGCCTGCTGTTATGACACTAACTCTGAATTACCGTACATGGCAAGGAATGGGAGAATTCAGACGGAACTGTAGAGAGAAATCAATACAAAACACTGTGCTTTTGAGTTTGGATAAGTCTGATAATTTCCTATCAGGAACATACTCGAAACGTACATTTTGTTTTTTGACCAAACAACATTTTGCAATACACAGCTGTGCTGTAGAAATAAACACTTAAACGGTTTGTTATTTCTTAATTTCAGTCTCATCTTGCACAAGTCAAACTATGACAAAGCTCTATAAAAAGTTCTGCTATTTCAGTATGCAGGGATCAGTCCTAGCTGCTATCTTTATTTATTATTGCGTCTTCTTTTTAATTAAAAAAAAAAAAGCTCAAAACCTAAATATAATCAAAACTCAATCTGTCTTTAAAATAAAACAATTACAAACTAATGCAGCCTATAAATATTATAGACAAACAGAAACGTCCTAGGATAGAGTACACTAAAGCTTTCATCCTCCATCATTAATATCTGAAGCTTAGTGCTTTTCTGCTGCCACGGCTCATTCTTATCATAAAAGTTTCTTATGTTGAGGCCGGTTCACCGCAAAGAGATCAGCTGCTCTTTGTCACCCTTAATCTGTTTAAGGTGATATAAACTAATTTTTTAAAAGAGCATGAGGGACAAATAACCGTCCTATTTTCCTTTTGTGAGGAACATAAAGGATTTTTTGTGTCTGACCCTTAAACTCTGGCTCTTGGATTTCCTCAACCCAATCTCTATAAGAAACCTTTGCTCCTTTGGAGCCTAGCAGGTAAATCAGTCAGTTTCTGAAGAAAAATTGCTGTTTTTTCTAACATGCATTGTGACTGCAGGGAAATGAAATAAAAACATGCAGGAGCACAAAGGCACACAAAAGCATGTGGTATTCAGCATGAAGCTAATAGAACGGGTGATGAGAGTTTCATTAATGCTAATAAGAAGTGTGTGACTGTACTGCCACTTGTTGTGTTGAATATGTATGCTTTGGAGGCTAATAGCCCTAATTTCAAAACTGATGAGTACAATACAATTCTCAGATTGGCATAAGAAAAATTATTCCAGTGCTCAAATTATTTTTGTCACTAAAAGATTGAAAAGCTTGATAGACATTGAAAGGGAAAAAAAACATTTCGGAAAGCCAAAGCCATTTAAAGAGAGGTGAAAATAGTTTACTTTTGTTTTTAAATGCTATAGTTTAGGAAATCCTAACATAATTTACAATATGTAAAAAATAATAAATACAAACAGTTGACAAACTTCAGCTGCAATTTTTCATGAGAAAAGTGTGTAAGATCAGGTCCAGTGGTACCACACAGATTTCACAGATTTTTGTTTTTAATTCGACTAAGCATAGAGACCAAACTCTGAAGTATTACAGTGCGACCTTACAGTGACAGATCATGGCAGTGAAGCACACTTCTAGTGGAGGCAAATCCTTCATCAGAACAAGTCTGCTCGTGATGGCTCTGTCACTGCCCAGGCCTGCTGCTCCTCCATCTCTGCCTCAAAGGAAGACAGGGAGTGTTTGGTAAAATTCTGAGTGTGACACAATGGGGATGAGAAGGGGAATTATGATATCATGTAGGAAAGCCTTTATATGGCGTTAAAGTGTAAAAATACCATGCACTTTACAAGACTCATTGGCATGGAGTCCTGATGAGGATGCAGTAGGAGATCAGAGCTTTTACCTTTTAAGTAGTTACACAAAGTAGATAATACAAAGCCATTCATTCACACCCATTAATGAAACTATCAATTTCCTATTTTAGCCTATTAAATCAATTATAAATCTTTAACTTATTTGTTTATTATCCAATAGCCACTATAGAAATAAAATCATTCAGTGTTATTTCATTTTTATTAACATGCCATAAAAGAAAGCAGAAAGTATCTGTTGAAATAAAATACACTCTGGACAATGCCAGTTGAGAAAATGGGTTATCAGATACTCACTCATGGCAACTTTTAACTAAATTGCATGGTCTAACATTGCTAGGTCCTTAGAGCATGCTTGTGTCTTCCTTTATGTTTATACAAGGATAAGTAAATTGAGAGATATAGCTCATATAAGATCATGCAGAAAGAAAAAGTTTGAGGGTTTTTTTGCTGTCAGTTGGAGATTCCTGTGAATCCCATGAGGGCTGGTTCTGTCACTTAGTTATACAGCGCAGCATCGTGCGGGTGTGGGCCCAGGGGGAGCGCTCATCACCAGGGAAATGGTAGCAGCAGGGCTGCTGCTGTTACTACATTTGGCGGGTATACTGCCTTTTTTACATGCTGTCTGTTTTACATACAATCCAAAATTGTGTGTCACTTCTAGCATTCGTGTCTTATGCAGAGACTAGGTATATGACTACACTAGCGAATGACACAGGGCCAGGAAACTCAGGGCTCAAGAATTGGTGCATTAGTATAGCACACTGTTTAATTAAATCAAAAACTTAATTTAATTATTAGCATGCTTCCTGGCCTGGGTTCAGTCCAGGGCAGCTAGGTTCTCCCACACAGTTGCTACGTGTGGTGTTGGAGCTAGCACAGACCAGGGTTTGTATCCACAGGACAGTGTATATGAGGTCGCCCTGCTTTGGGAGGAAGATAGGGTAGCCATAAGGTTATAAAACATGCCATGGCCCTTCCCAGAGAACAGATCCTGGCCAATTTTGTTTATAAGCACAGATGCTGCCTGTGATCTCACTACAGCTCCACTGGCAGGTGGCAGCTGACCTTACATGATATGTCATCTTTAATGAGACATGCATGTGCAGTAGGGCTCTCTCTTCTCTCCCACGTCATATCAAGTGTTATGAACCTTTGAGAATAGGAACTAAGGAACAGGACCTGATATGAACTTGGGCAGAAGGAGCAGTGAGAACCAGCACTGATAGAAGTGCACTGGCTCCAATTTCCTTTGCTCTGTAATGGGAAAAAGGTGGTAGCAAAAGATTGCTCCCAATCTCAGCAGCTCCCTGTGTATTTCAAAGAACCAGGAGATATTTGGTACGTAACAACAAGTTCTCATTCCAATTAGATGAGATAATGGGGAAAAAAGCAATACTGTTTTTGCACTGAAGTTAATAACTCAGCTAGTGCTCATCACACACTAATCAAAACACGCTTCCCCTTTTTTTGTATTTTTAAGAAGGAAATGATGCAATGAGACTTTCCTAAATTCTAAGCCTATGTATGCACATGCATATACACATATTTTAATTTTAACATAAATATTATGGAGGTCTAGACTAGACATTTCATAAATTGTGTTATGCGTCACAGCTACTCTTACCACAATGTTTGTAGTATTGTACTTTTAGAAAGAGCTCACTGGTCGTCTGCACACTTCAAAGGAAAATAGCTGAAACTGGCTTGTGGTGAAGGATCATTTACTTGGGTATGTCTCTTAATTGAAAGTATACAAACATAATTTATGTGCATGGAAGTGATAAGAAATTTTGAACTGAAAACACTCTATTACAATGTCAGCAATTAACTTGTCAACATGTTAGAATTATTTCAATGATATACAAGACTCTACCAGGATATCCTGCTTACAAAACAGATCCTGAATAGCATGCAAAATCCGATTCTTGCTAGTTTTGTTTGCATGAGATGTTCTGAGAGCGAACAGCATAACATGATAGAGACAATATTAAACATCTTATACAAGTTAAGTTGCAAACAACAGGGAAAATTTGAGATGGGATCATTAAACAGTCAACAGAGAAATTGATAATTACTATTAAAAAATCTTACAGTCTTAGAAGCCTGCAATAATCAGGGATAGATAATGAATGGAAGTGTTGGCTATGGCACTATATGTTAATACAAACTTTATTTTTGCTTTCAAGAGTTCTTTGGCAACATTAGAAATTACTGCCTCAAAATAGTTTGCTTTTATCTATCTCACTGAGTAGTGGGGACAAATGACTGAAGGTGACTTGCTGCATCACTGGGTTTGGTCCTACAAAGTAAAGGATAAGAGAAACAGGGTAGTCTTTCCCCATTTCCCATCGTGCTGCACTCCATCATGTGGCTGTGCATCATCCAGTCATCACAGAAAACATCTCGTGGATCATTTTTTCCCCATTTGGCTACAGGTTTCTCTTACATTTCAGCTTGCCTTTCATTTCAAATCAACTTCAGCTAAAAAGATGTGAATAACTGTCACTGGATCAGCTTTTCCACTCACCTTTGCTATATTGACTGATTGCAGCAGGGTCCCGGCCCTGCCCTCCAGCAAAACATTGAACTGGAGATTAAAAGAAAGTTAATGGCGACTCTGTGTCCCAATACTGCAGAATTACGAATGAATGAGAATAATGCATGTAGGACAAAGAAATGTGCACAAAAATGTCATTACACTCGATGCAACAGTATTGCTTTCAGGAAGAAAACTAATCCTAAGAGGTAGGGGTTGTGCCCCTAGAATACAAACATGTTTAAGAAATATAGTGAGTAAAAGTATGTTTCACATCTACAGAAGAGTCTTAGAAGGGCGAATCAGAGAAAATAGGGCTGGAAGGGATCCGAGAAGGTCAGTGAGTCTATCCTCTGCTCCAAGGCAGGATCAGCTATATATAAATCATCCCTAATGGATGGCTGTGTTATGTCCTGCTAAAAAACACCAGTGACAGAGACACCACAGCTCCCCAGGCAATCTACTCCATTACCCAACTTTCTCACCATTGAAGAGTTTATCTCTTGCTGTAGTGCAAGCCCCTGCTTCTTTTCCTGTCATTGCTGGACAGGGAAAAAAGTTACTGAACAGAGAGCTAAAGTGTAAATTTACATCTTTCCATGTGGGTGTTCTAATTATGTCCACATGAACACGTCCACCCAGTTACTTGTTTGCTCTGCTTGGGCCTCAGACTGGTGTTCGTGAGCCAGCTGTGCACGTGATCATGTAAGCAGGATGCAGAAATGGAGCTTTTACACCAGGTAGTTTGTTGGCCAGCTCAGAAAGCAACTAGAGCAAACTCACACCTCTCCAGGCCTTTCTCTAGTACTAAAGAATTGCATGTCAAGGGAGGCAATTGTGAGTTAAGCCAAGACAAACATGCTGTAGGGCACCGGCTGCTCCATAGGGAGCACCCAAGTAGGAGGCATATCCAAAACACTAAGTTCTGAGGAGTGGCAGGGTGATGAATTGAAAGACCTCTCCAAATTTTTCAGACCCAATATCTGAAGCTCTGTGCACTGCGTAACGCAATAGGAGTCCAGCCATGTGCCTTGGGTGATGTGACAGGAGGCCAGCTGTAAAATGAAATGGAAGAGACAGCACCAGGCTGTGCATGGGGAGAAACTGGTGTCTAAAGGGGCCCCTTAGGCACAGAGCCTTGTGCAGAGGTAAGCCTACTGCCCTTGGCTCCTGGGCAGTAATAAGGGCTTTTTCCAGCTCTGGATCTTGCATATGAGGTGTGACCAGTTGGTGAGTCAATGCATGAATAGACATGTGGGGGACAGGGCCATTAGGAGCAGCATATGTGAAGGTCATAGCACAGGGAAGGTGCTGTGCTGTAATTTCACACCCTCCCTTAATTGTCAGAAATTTCACTCATGCATATTAGCTCTAGGAGCACTTTTGTGTGAGGTAGCTTAGTGGACTTTCAACATGGAGCAAATTATCTCAGTTTTACTGTCTGGTATAGAGGAATTGGAATACTACAAATTCATACATGAGCTTACTGCACACTGAATTTCCCCATGTAGACATATCCCTTATAGCTAAGCGTAGAATTTAGCTCAAACATGCTTGTCTTCCAACATTCAACATCTGACATTTTCTCTATTCTCTTTTCTGCTTTCCTCACTACATTTGTAGCTGACCCCAGTTTTCTCAAAGTAGGATAGGAATTCAATAGCTTTTGTATATTATTGAAATCATTGAAATGATAGACAGACTGAGTTCACCCTTCCCTAACAGTAAAGATATACTAGGAAGTGACAAAAGTACAATAATTTAGATTCAATATCTTCTCTAATCTTAGTTAATCCTTTATAGCACATACGGTTCATAAAACTATAGACTGATACAAAACCATTTTAAAAACAAGAAACACTGAACTTCTCTGAGTCAGAGCTTTGGTCTTAACTATGAACTTTCTAGATTTTACGTTCATGTCCATGTCAAAAAAGGGAACAAATTATCCTGCCAAAGAGTCCCTATTTCCACCAACTGAACAAAATAAAAATAATCTAATGAGCTCTACAGAACTGTGAGAAATGTATATGCATACACTTATTTCTTTCAAAACCCTTTACAGTATTTCCATTGTTTCTAATGCATACATTGGTATTGTGAACACGTCACATGTAATAATGAGAATAACACTGACAGAAACCTAGCAGATATCAGAACATATCTCATGTCTGTGGAAGCAGTGTACCTCAATACTCATAACATACCATCTGACACTTTACAAATTATATTCTTCTATCAGTCAATGGGTGGATATTTTTCCCTCAAAACATATATATTTTATGAATGTAGATGACTGGAATGTCTATACCTAAGAAAAACATTCCCAGTGAAAGCTTGCCTGAAATCCATTTTTTTTTCTTTGACATCTGGGCATACAGCTGAGGAAGATTTTTTCACTTTATACAAAATATTTTGTTTTCCTCTGCCACCTTACAGACTTCAGTCTTATAGTGAAGCTTGAAAACATCACTTTTATTTATGGTTAATAAAATTATATATGTACGTGTGACTTTTCAGCATTTAGTTTTAAAATGGAATGTGTGCGTAAGAATACACAAATACAGAGAGCGTTATGAAAAGAAAAATTTGTTTGTACAATATTGTATTTTTAAAAGACTTACTTACACATACACATAGGGATCATGGAAATGGGAGAGTTTTAGTACAATAGAGAATAAATTAAGGACAGAGCTCTTCAGGACTTTCTACAGCAGAGAAGTGTTCTTTCCCAGGTTTAAATCCAGTATCAACAGACTTTGTTAAGCCATTAAAATCCACAGAGGTTTGAGATTCTTCTTGTTGCTAGGATTCCCAGAACATATACATTCTTAAAACAAAATATTTTCCTGAGACATACCCCATTTTTCTTTTCTGCAACAAAGTAGATGATAAAATAAGGCAAACAATCTAAAATATGGCTTTCAACCATCAAGGCAAAGAGCATTGCAAGAGGCACAATGTCCTTAAAAATTTGTAAAACGCTGATGCCCAATGCCTGCCCAGTCTGCAGACGGTGCAGGATGGTGCAGATCATTTATTTCACAGCCTGGTGCAGCCCGTCACTGTTACCTTTGGGCACCATGTCCAGTTTGTAATGGTTCATTTTCCTATGGGTCTTTTGGGACATGGCAACTGAGTAAGGGAATAGACCTGAATGCTGAAAGAGGGACTGCAACCTTGACTCTCTCGATGAGGATAAATGCTCCTTTTACTCAGGTCTGTGAGGGGATATTGCAGTCTGGGTTTGAATATTTATGAAACCCTGAGACAAAAGGTGCTGCATATTGCAAATTACAGCTATAGGACTAAGCCCTGAAGTCTTTTTTTCAATTTGCCCAATCAGTGGGATTTTAGCTGAGTAAGGTTTTGGCCTGCGTATTGTTTTTAATGAATACTGTGAGAACTATTCTAGCTCGTTTCGTCTATTTTCAGAAGGATTTAAACTGTTCCAAGTTGCATTAAGGAAGACAAAACCAGAACCATTCATTTTCTTGGATCTGTGTTGAGGTCCTGAAGCATTTTAGCTTAAGACACATTAAAATTCCCTGCTTACACATTAAATCAGGGTATGGAGAGATTATGAGGAATAAAAGAGACTGGATAGAAAATGTTCGATACATGACTCATGATCACACGTATTCAGTTGAGAAAAGTGAGTTCAGGTTTGTCTAAATGTCAGAGGTGCTTAGAAATATGCATAGAAATAAACTCCCAGCGTTTCCTTCACGCAGTTCTTGCCGTAGCCCACAGGTTACCTTTGCCCCACAAAAGGCTGTGGGTCACTCGGTGCTATAGTATACATGAAGAGCAAATTAAAAACAGAGAAACATGTCTGCAGCACAACAGACTATTTTAGTACCCAGGGAAACTAGGGTAAAGGTTGCAGCCGGTTAACAAATATTCTGGCAGCCCCTGTAAAGGAGTGAGAAAGGAAATCCAAAACGCTGAGGTTTGCGCTAATGATGGCTATTCAGCTCGTATTAATTTTTAAACACCACAAACTGCTTGGCTCGAATGTACAGGCATAAGATAGCATTCATAACATTGTTTAATAGGAAGGCTTGAAACAAGGAGCTGCTGACACGGGTCTTTTGAAGACAACTCCAGCATTACATTTCGATAAGGGCAACTTACTTTCGAGCTATTACTTACCGAAGCAGTCAAATACCTTGCGTAGAAATATAAAGCAGCACAAAGCAGTTTATTCCCATTGCTGTGCTCCTCCTAAACATGGTTCAGCAGAAACATGATAATCCGCTTTTAGGACTGGACTGCACTGCATTGGTCAGCTTAAATTGCCACGCTTGAACAAGATCTGGAGGGTTCTCCTCACCTGAGTGTGGAGGGAGCAGAGAGACACAGGCAACACTAGTCTGGAGGGCAGAAAGCGTTGGTCCTAGCCTGTAGTCCTGAGCGGGCCTCAGCACAGAAGCACCTTTCCTCCCGCCTGCCTAGTGAAGTCGGGCTTGAGGCAGGTTTGAGCCTGGCAGCCCGGCTGACGCATGACGTATGGGGTGGGGGATTCACTGCACATGCATCATACAATAAATCGCAGTTTAGGGAAGGTATACTCGCTTCTAGTTCAATATTCACTGGAGAACATACTTAGCCAAAGGCAAATTTTTCTTAACGAGTGCTAAGTACAGATTATTTGCAGAAGGCTGGGCAGATAGTCAGTCTTTGTTTGCCTTGAAGAAGCAGGGGTTTTCAGGGTAAAGCTACTGTTGTTTCCTATTTCTCAGAATATCAATGGACTTTTACCTGTGTACTCTCTAACTCAGCATGTTGTGCTATCAGGAGCTCTAGTGCTTATTTGCTCTGGTTCTTCCAGCAACCCTCTGTATCTCCCTTGCTTGACACTGGAAAGAGAGGCAGGAGGGGTTACAGGCTGCAGAGTACAGGACGTTTTGAACACATTTTTGGAAGAGGGAATGATATTCCGGAATTTTCTTGCCAGTTCAGTCTCTCCCTGACTGAATTAATGCCAGTGACTGACAGCATTAGCCCTTTATGCAACAGAACCAGCGTTTAAGGTTTTGCTCCAAATAAAATACAAGCATTTTTTGGAAGAAGCGAGAAGCAGTTTAAAATGGATGATTTGGTCTGCCACATATGAGGCAGACCAAATTGAACCTGTTATAATAAGTTCGCAGAAGGGTCATTTGGCATATCCAGACTAGATTGGAGAGTCAGTCCATTTTCCAAACAAATTTTGTCATAGCCACATCATGCGCTTTTCTAGTCGTCCAATGTAAAATAAAGCAACTGCAGAGAGGATTGCAGTAAGAGTCTGAGCAAATATGAACTACAGGCCAAATTACGCAGAAGGTGTTTGATATTACAAGACTTCCATAAAGTACTTTAACAGGCTTTCAACAGATGATTTGTTCCACATATATCTTTGAATGGTACTCACCTAAAAGGTACTCACCCACCTATCAGCATGGATACAGTACCTAGCTGTTATCGGTTGTACGAGCAAAATGGTACAGCAGTAGCTGAATAGAAGACTACAGGAAACATCAGCTGCTGTAGTATGGACCTAGTGAGGTATTTTGACTTTTGAGGATGAAGAAAAGGCTTGCTTTTTAACTCACAGTACTAGAAACTGTACAGGGCATGTCAAATATCAAGGAATCTCAGTTTTTAGGGCTCAAAACCTTCATAAGGAAGGTACAAATTTTAAACATCCCATATACAAGGTAATTTGGAGTTATAGCAGTACAGGTTGATCACCACACCACACAGAAGCGTTGTCTTAGTTTATACATATCCTTTGCAAGATTAATCAAACTGCACAGAAGATGCCTTGCTGTGCTGAGTGTTAGAGGATAAATATATAATGGCAACATGTATACAATGTATAAAATGTATACAATGGCTTCTTCCTGCCCCCCTGGGGTCCTATATGCCCCCACAGAGGCATGGATAATGCAGTCCCAGAGTGTATACAGCCTACAGCGCTACCCACCTTACTTACAGTGGAGGGAAGAGCACTCTGGTGGTGTTTCCTTGAAAATGGCAAAGAGATTCTGGCCCTTTGGAGGTCTTAAATTAAATGCTGCTGACCATGCTTATTCTGCTGTATTAGAATGTAAGCAGAAATCTTTGCCTTTTTTAAGTAAGTAAATTCTGTTAAAATCCACTGCTGCTGTAGGTGATGGGATCGTTAAGACAGCAATGGCTTTTGGGATCCAGCTCCTTTCTTGTATATCAGACTAGATAAACCAGCTATACTAGAATTCTATATAAGATTAACATTGACAGTTGACAAAAGTAAGGAAATGCTTCATTTTGGATGACATTCTCCCTGAGATGCAAAACTGACAGCATGGAAAAATACAGGCAGGTTGGCAAGAGAAGTGACAGAGTTTCCCTGCTTTGCTGTCTTCAAAGGTAAATGCTCTAAATATTTCCTGAAAGATATTTTTCAGCCAAATGCTGGGCTTAGCAGAGGCCAATAACCTGTAGCCTCTGTTATACAGGAGCTTGATGGGCTTATTTGCCAGCCCTTAAACTCAAAGAATCTATGAAACAAGAGGAGCACTCCAGCCCAGTGTGGGCTGTATGAGGAAGGCAAGAGAAAGCAAAGCGAAGGAGAGCAATGAAGAGAGGAAACAGACAGAACATTTACAGTCTTATAAATCAGAGATGAATCCCTTGACACTAATACTTATATCATTGTAACAGTGAAACAATACCAGTATGTGGCTATGTTGAAAAGCTTTGCAAGGGAAAGAATAAAGTTTTTCAAATTTGAGAGTCTCAAGAGTCTTTGAGAAAAACCAAAAATGATAAAAATAAGCATTCACAAAGCACTTTTTAATTTTAATAGTATGTAAAGCAACTTAGTAATGTGTGACGTATACAAGTAATAGTGTTGAATTTCTATGGTTTCCCCAGTATCACATGATATGTAGGTAAATACGGCTTTTTCCTGTTTCTGGGAGCTCATGAAGCATTGATAACAGTATACATGAGCAGTGCAATAAGTACTGGAAAAAATAAAGTAGTGCATATTGCAAAGAACCAATGAACAACCAATAGTGCAAAGCTAAATGTGAAATTACTGCCTGCTCTTCAACACTGCTCAGGGATGATTGTGATTTTCAGATATGATCTGTTCAGTCAAATTAAAGTCTGATGACTGCCTCAAGATGTCCATTTATCACCCAAAGTAAATCAAACTGAGAGAGCAGTCAACAATACATGATTATATTCAAAGGCAACGCATCAGCACCTATGGGTAAAATTTGCAGCAGCATTCAGATAAAGGGGCAGGAAATAAGAGTACTACAATAGATCATGTTAGGACAGGATATTACAGAATCTCAGCTTGGTTCATAAATATAAAGTAATGAACTACTGCTTTTGTAGCCTGACCTGTCAAACTATATTAAAAAACTTGGAAAAATGTTATTGCCATGTTTTACACTTGAAGATTTGGAATTAAATAGAATGTACAGAAACAAGTACACCTGCTTTTTTGTGTATGCAGAACTGTGAAACAAAAAATAAAAAAGAGGACTGAGTATGTAATATTAATTTTTAAACTATGAGCTCCTCTTTGCTTTCTGTCATTCGACTTTGATTCAAATCTTACGAAACCTTTCTGTGATCTTAAATTTGAAAGCTTTACTAGTAAATCTGACGGGTTTCCCAGAACTGTGGTTTAGTGCCTATCTAAAGAAATCAGAAAAAAGCAATTTGAAAAAACTCGTGAAAATCTATGTGGAATTCTTATCCAACCATTTGTTGGAGATTGTGAAGAATGTTTGAGCAGAAAGTTTAGCCACCAGATGGAGGATCAAGGTAATTCAAGGCAACTCGAATCAACACATGGATCCTGGGAAATATCTGAAAGCAATTAATTGTACTCAACACTCTATGTCTTCCTTTGTTTTACAAAATGCGGAAGTTGAAAAGTACATACATGACCAAAATGGACATGTTAAGTGCTGAGCTGAGTATAGAGATAGGAAAGAAAGGGAATCCTTCCCTGCATATCAGATAGCCTCTATGTAAGCTCTCACAGCCCAGAGGGCTGTGCCCCAGCACAGTGAGAAGGGCCTTTGAACAGCAACAGCTCTTCTGAAGGGCTTCTACCTCATCCTCTGACCACTGTAGTAGAAGCACTGAACTTCACAACAGGAAGAGGTCTACACCACTGGGCAGACATCTGCTTATATTTACACAGACTTATTCTCTGCAGCACTCTTGAGGGCAAAGCCTAATTTTCCATGTTGCACATCCTGTGCAATGCTCTGCAGGGTAGACTGAAAGCACCCACTGGAGAAGAAAACTTTGAAGTGTGTGAGCCATCATAGGCACTCTCACACAAAATCTGAATAATTCACCAGCTGGACCATCCCCACTTAAAGTGCCTGATTAAAGGGCACCCACTTAAAAGGCACCTGATTTAGAAACGTGTCTGAAGACTGCTGACAAGAAAGGCCAACTGAGTTATGGATGAACTAGAGACTGCTCCAGGATAACGCTGCACAAGGAGGTAGGAGGAACCTGTGTGTATGTGCTGAGGATCTGCAAAGGGACTTGCTAAAGATTTCTACTTCTGCAGCCACTTAGGCTGGGAAAGAGCTCTGTATATTAACTGCACAGACTCTGAATACTCATTAAATCACAGTGAATGTGACAGCATTTTCCACACTGCAGTGAGATGATTTGATAGAAACGGCATACCAGGCTCCCTAGCAATCCAGTTGCCTTCCAAACTTAGTTATGTAGTTGAACTCCACATGGACATTGGAGTCATGAGGACAGAATTGCATACAACTTCCAGAAGAGGATTTGCACCGTCTGCACCATGCAGATGAGCACTACATATCATGGATGCCAATTTCGCTGGAATGAGTGTGTCCTTTTGTTTTGAGAAGTACTGTAACTCCGAAACATGTAGTAGCTGTGCACATGGTCGCTCATGTGTACATGAATTGGTATGGGTTCTCAGGTGTCATGCAGTATGATGGAACGATAGCCCATATGATTACATTAATCATTGGCAACCCCCAGGGAACACTGGGTAGAGATATATGCTATACATCCTAGCACAGCTGAGCGTGTTATTCCTCCTGAATACAGTAAAGATGTCCCTGATGTTGTAGATGTGGACCAGACAGGAAAGGAGCAGATGGTGGATGCCTACAGACTTTCATCACTTCCACAGCCACAGCAGATTTACTAACCTGAGATTTATGTGCCATGGATCTGTAGGAGTCTGTCAGGAACAGCTTCCAACAAGAAATGCCCATACATTTCTAGACTGGGAAGAAGGACACAGAAAAAGGTGTGATGCTTCTCCAGCACTGAGCAGTTTCTGAGATAGGAGGTAGTCTTTTGCATCCAAAAATTAGCAGCACAGGGATGTAAATCACCAGGAGGGGTTCGTGATGCATGCCCATAACCATTAAGACTTGGCAAAACTGAGTCTGGCAGTGGCATCTGCCGTGCTTCTAGTGTATCAGAAAACAGCAGAAATTCAGCTGGTGCTGGCACAACTTATGAAGAGTGAAGTCTAGGAGATTTGGTAGCTAGCTGGCCTCTAGAAACCATCTGGGGTGGTAGGTTTTCCTGTCCTTGAGTCTGGAGCTACCTGCTGCCTCTCTTATCCTTCACCAACCTCACAAGTTATAACTTGTAGCGCATTGAGATGAGTGTAGATGCTGTAAGATGGCAGCAGATAATGATCCTGTGTAGGCTGTACAGGAGCAAGAGATGTAAGCTTTCAGGATAGTAGTCATAACCTCGGGAACTTCATCCTGTATGAAACAGGAATGTAACAGTGGCAAACTATGGGAACTGCACGTATTTTCAGGCTTACACAAACAAGGCACTGCAGCCTGGGGCCTCCTTATGGTGGTCATGGGGACAGTGTAGACATGGCCTAATTCTGCTTTTCCTTGTCTTGTAGCACAGCAATTCCAAGGAATAAGGAGCTATCTACTGAACAGGCAATTATCTGCATGTAAGATTTCAGCATAACTCATGTGTTTATCTAAAAAGCCAGTGCTAATGATGCATTTCCAAGCTTTATTGCAGATTTCTTAAATTTTGAGTGCTTTGCTTGCAACTTTCAGACCCTCACTTCTGTAAAATGTGTGAGATTTCCAGGTGGTGTTAAGAGTGTGCCTTTTTTTTCTACAGGCCAGAAGTGACAAAAATGACTTTAATGATCCTTTGGCAAGGAGTTGCAAATTTGCAGATGATGGAATTTTTGAGCCAAAGGCAGCCAAGAGTCACTTCTTTCCAAGCTGAGTTTGCTGCCAGTGCAGAGAACAGGGTGAGCCAGATTTTATTTAATACCTGGAATAGAAGGGTAGGGGAAGCCACAAGAACAGGAATTCACTCAGTGAGAACACAGCTGCTTCACAGCCCCTGTCATGCTTCTTACTGGCTGCCAGTGCCACCAAGTTGGTCCCTGTAAGCCCTGTTCTTTGCACAGGACAACTGCAACAGTTGACTCCCTTGTTTTTGAGCTTGTGTGTTCGTCGACATCCTTTGGCATCCAACATGGCATGGAGGGACCAAATTATCCATAGTTCCTAATTTCTAAGTTTACTAAACTATGACAAGTGAAATGTCTGACACAAACCAAATGCTTGAGGTTTAACAGCTCAGTAGAGAACTTCCAAATAAATGAATTAAGGGAAGGAAACAGTGCTTTAAAAATTGCCAAAGACTGTTGTTCTTATCAATTTCAGAATGATAACATGGTTTTCACTTTAACACAAAAAATGAGCAATATTTTGCAATCATATTTTGTAAAAAAATTGTGATATTCTGCAGTAAGATTTTCTGATCTTCATTTTGCCCATTTTTTCATACTGCTGGCAAATTAAAGAAGTCATTATCTATAATAAAAAAGAGGATTTAATTTTTGGATATGACTATAATTAAAATGAATGAGCTAATGAACTGTATCTGAATCACTGCTTTCATATTCAGGAACGGTGTTTGGTTCAGTTGATTATTTGTGTCTATATTAAGAGTACCCCACTTTCAGATAAATTAAAAAATGTAGAACCATGTCCATGCAGTTGCATGCAATCCAGAACTGCATCCATGTACAGGCAAAATCACAGTAGTTATGTGCATAAATTTGAGTATCTGAGTATAGAACTTGTTCTTGCTTGTTGTTTTTTAACTTATCCCTGACTAGCTAATCCTGCTCTGTGTGCTATGCAGATGGATGCACAGCTTTTTTTAATGTTTCCCTGAGATACTTCATATTATAAATTGTGCATAAAAGAACATGTTCAAAGATTTAAAGAACTGCATTTGAACTGCTCTCATTTGTGAGTACTTTCTTTTTTGAGCTAATTACTGCTAACCAGTACTTTATTATATATCCACAGATTTTAAGAGTTAAAATAAAATAGATGGGTTTTGGAGAATGAATCTTTTCAACAATATGCATAAAAAACCCTATGTTTTTTCCTAAGATGTTTGGCATTCTCGGGTCTCTCAGCTGAGACTGTAGAGCTAGAGGTCCGTTGAATAACTGAGTGGTACCTGCACCCAAATCCTCAGAAGTATTTAGAAATACTGGATTTCCCTCCAGGCTCTGTTCCTTTTAAAGGGCAACAGTAGCAAGCTGGTGAGTTATAGAGCAGATGTGTGAGAGCAGAAGCCAATGTTGAGCAAAACTACTTCATTCTGGCAGTTTGCCTAATTTTTATCTCTTTGTGCTTGTCTCAGTTGCAATACCAAAGCTCTTTAAGACATGCAGAGCTACCTATTCCTGAAGGTAGCTTTTAAGAAAACTAAAGGTGTAATGACAAGCTGTTCTTATTAATAATTATTTCTCAAACTGCAGACCGGTACTTTTCTGAAGGTCCTGAAAAGGTTCAAAGTGGGTTGGCCAGATATCATGTGGTAGCAGGTCTCTCTCTCAGATTGGCAGCAGCTGTCACATCAACAAGTGAGGGCAGGCTGTGATTAGTGGCTGCAAGATTTTGCTCTATCCAGGGAACTGATAACTACCTTACATTGCTGACAATAGTTCATTTTCTTTAAGGTGAAGGAGTGAACATGAACACTTGTAGCCAATTATAAGCACTTCTCCCTCGGCTGATCTGGAGGAGCTGAGCTGCTGGCAAGCCTAACTAAAGAGAAGTGAGATGAACCAAATGGAGGTGACATTTTCAGAGTTGCATAACCCTGTTCTAGGTATTTCTAGGCTCTTGCTGAGTTCACATACTTGACTCTTTGCATTTGTGCAGACACCAATGTGTCAAATTGATCCAGCACTTCTCCCCACTTCATTTACTCCCACCTTTCTTTGGTTATACAAGCAATTGGAGTGTATCTGTTGGTAACAAAAAGAGAAAGCAAACATAATCAACAACAAAGGAGAGATGAAGCCTGAATCATTTGTTAAAGCTTGAAACTTTTTATTTACTGAGGATATACAAAATTTGCCAGAGAAGGAAATAGATACTACAGGTTTTAGTCAAATGTTTCTTCAATCCTAAATAGCACTCCACTTCTATAAGCACAGTTTAGGTCAAGACTCTACATGGCTCATTTGTGGATAATAAAGAGTTTTTTAAGCATTTAATGGTGCTTGTAGATAATTACAGGCACCAAGAAAAGGCAAGTGTTTGAAAATTTCCATTGCCACAGAAAAGTGTCAGGTGACCTTCTTTTCATATCCAGAATAAGTATAACGTGTGCACTGGTAGTGCAAATTTCCTGTCTTATGTTTTTTCTAGAGTGATTAAGACTAGATGTGAAAGGATAGCAGTCTTCTCATCTCATTAGTCTTTAGGCATTTGCTAAGCCTGTCAGTAATGTAGCCAGTTAATAGCAGTTGCACACTGGAATTTTTAGTGCCATATAAACATCTATTTCACACGGAAAGAACTGATGACACTGACTCATTTTCTATGTCAACAAGTAATCGTTACGTCATAACCACAACCATCATCGTATATGGTAACTTTTAATCAACAGCAACATGTCCATATACGTCTCTTGAGCTGCCTTGCAATCTGCAGGTGACAATTTTCATTCCCATATCAGCCACAGTAAGAGTACCGGGTTATGAAATAGACAGTCAGCACTTTGTTTTCACTAATCAAAAGAATGAAATGTATGTCAGAGTGAAGACCCACCATTATCCCTGATTTCATTATGCCTGATATTTGTTTTGCAAAGGATGCTCTTCTACAACAAAGTCTCTGAATAGCCTGGTTCACAAGATGTGGGAATTGTTAATGCTTAGCATTGCACAGGATTATGAAAAACCACAGTTTCAAACTCAGCATCCTAAATTTCACGTCATGTAGGTCTGTGCTAAGTCTTAGAGAAAACTGTGTAAAGAAAACCTCAGATGGATATACAGATACATGTAAAGTTTTTAAAAACATTTTAAAGAGGTTTTACCTTGGCAGACTGTAAAATACTATTTCTCTATTCTAAGGGAGATTTCAGAAAATCAGGTTTTTGGTTTACAGCCTGGTTCCATAATAAAGACATTATTACAAATGGTTGGTGTGCCAAAAAGAAACTGAAACTGATCACAAGTTGGAAATTGTGTGTAATTTTGCTGATTAATGCTGAGTGTTTGGTTGTTCTTTAACAACTTCTTCAATCAGCTTTTTTATATGATTTCATTTTGAACTGTATGTAAACTAGTAGAACAATGGCATCATCAAAGTTTCATGCAGATAAGATCATACCAATTTCCTCAAAAGTATCTAGATTTCTATGTATTTGTCATGGGTCACAGAAGCATGTTGCAGTGGCTTCTATAAAAGAAGAAATTATTTCTCAAACTGAGCTTTCTTCGCTATGCAGGAGGGAACACATGCCTTCATCATATAGCACTGTAAGCGGAGTAAAAGAAAAAAAAAAACTCTTGTTTACTAGACCAGAAGTATAGAAGAGGAGAATCTTAAGTCCATTTCTTCTACTTCTTTGGGTAATACACACTTTTTGATAGGTCTATTGTTTCCACAGCAAATACTTAATTACATCCTTCCCTTATTAATTTATAACTCCAGTGTAACCTGCTGAAAACTGAAGCTCTTTCTGGACAGTGTCTCTTCAGACACACTGTAGATACACCTGGATAATGCAGTTCTAGCAAAACTATGCCTGGTTTTGGCCATGATTCCTCCAGATGACCATCAGCAAAAGGCAAAAATTGCTAAACTGAAATTTCACTCTACATGTGGGTATGACCCAATATCATTTTATGACTAGGTGATCACTTAACTAGACTTTAAAAGACAATGATCTAGTTTGCTTCAGGCTAGAACTGGAAGTCACGATGGCAAATGAGTATAGAGAAATTAGTATTCTCTTTGAGGAAGTCTCCTGCTCTGGCTCTCTGGCATAGTAGCCAATTTCAGTATTGCTTTTCTTCCTTATTCCCTCTACATACAGGGCTAGATTAATCCATGAATTCCTACTGTCTTTGTCGTTAGTCCCTGGACTGGGCTCACGCCCATCACAGTTTGAGAAGCTGTTCAACACATCAGTTAAGCCATCATTTTTCCAAGTTTCCCCTAATCATTTCTTTTGTATTCTTTGAAGATTCACTCTCTGTTAGACCATTTAAAATTGGATGATGCCAGGAAGCTGGAATAGGTATAACAGTAATCTTGTTCCTCTTTGTGTTATCCTCTTTCTTGAGGCAAAAAGCACCTGCCTTTTACCCTACATGCTTATCTGATACTCATCTTTTCATCTCCTGGTCAAGGGTCCAAGATGGGGGTATCTATGACAGTGGGACATTTCACAATCATGAACTGGCAAAACAATTTGTCCATAGGAGGAACAGTCTTTATAAGACTTAAAGGCTTTCAAAAAACTGCAGTTCATACATTGGGTCAGTTTGAATGTCTCTGAGCAATAAGTACAATCCTGTAAGTCCTCCACAACCATTTCCACTGCATTTGCTAATTCTATTACTTTGAACCAGTCATTATATTTTAACTCTTTAAATGTTACCACAAGATGACCATATGTCCTGTATCATACCCCTTGGGACATTTTCAAGGTTTTAACAATCAGTTAATTGTCTCTGGTTTTGTCAGAGCTATTGTTTTGCCTTGCCTCTCCATTTACTATAAAGCTTGAAATGTTCTGCAATAACTTTGGTGGCTTTGGTATTTAATGGTCTATTGATGTTTTTGGTGGTCTTCTATAATTTAAACTTCTGGGTTTTGTGACAAAATTCTTTGGAGGGAACAGATATGATTGCCACAGACATGAGAGGATAGGAAACAGGAGGAGGAATGGAAGGAACAAAATTATTGTTAGTCCAAATCTGTGATCTCATACATAATAAATTAGTGTATCTTTTCAATTGCTGCCAATTCCAGTCTTCTGCAGAAAGTTAATTTTCACACAGACTATGAAATGCTTCCCCTATTTCTAAATTTATAAAGGATCTGTCAGACTTGTACTCATTCCAGAAACTTGCAGCTTTAGTTTAACCACATCACAAACAGAATATAGGGAAAACTTCCACTGAAGCAAGGAGAGGAAATTGGACTATGCATTTCCTGTCTGATCACACTTTTTTACCTGAGATTGACCTTTGGAGACCATTTTGCAACTGTAGTATTTCCGTGCTTTGGAGAGAAATGAAAAAGTGCATATCATTCACCTCACTGACAAATTAGAAAGTACCTAAATTCAACCATTTGTATCAAATCTGGCTATTAGAAGTAGATAAAACACTGATCAATTAAGAATAAGTAGGAATACTTTATTTAGCTGTATTAAACTTTCACTACACTAATAACTGTTCTCTTTAGACCTTTGTCACTACACTAATAACGGTACTCTTTAGACCTTTGTCTGAGTTTGGGTTTTCCATACTGGCATTTGCTAAGAAAACCTACTAGGAACCTGACTAGTAAAATTATACAAGTATATATTTGTATATATATATGTACTTGTAAAATTGCAAGGCTGCATATAGACCTCAGTTCTCACTTATCAGAGACAAATTGAAGAAAGTTCTGCAAGTCTGAGAATATTTGAAACTCTAAGGATCAAGTGAAGGTCAAGGAGCCAGGTCTTTTGGGACAAGCAGCTGTATGAAAGGAGACTTGTTTTCCAGAATCACAATGTCCAGTCGCTCACAGGAAAGGAAACTATAGCATGAGTAGACTGCAGTCAGTCTTCCAGTTGTCTGAAGGAGATCCGCTTCACCAGCAGCATATTGGTCTAACTCCATTTCTATGATTCTACATCAAATTCTATGATTCAATGTCACAGTAAGATTTTAGAAAAAGGATAGATAAACACTTGTCAATATTGATCCTACCTTACCAGCCAAAGGATTGGAGCAGTACATCTCAACTATATTTGCCTTATTTAGACTAAGTTAGCATTTCTTTAAGGTACATTACAGAACATACCTCTATGGTGAGAATGGTTCGTGTCATTCTGTGAGTGCCTTGCAGATGAAGCATGTCCTACAGATTAAGAAACCAAGGACCATACTTTCATTTCTCTCTTCATTTTCTAGGATTGTATACCTACATTCATATTTCTTGAGTAGCAGCACCCGAATGTGACCTCAGGTTCCCAAGGCAGGTGGCATGCAGACATGGGATCATGATGTAGACTAGTTGCGTCCATATTATATTTTGGTGTGGGGTTTGTGTCTTTTCACTGCAGTATCTGCTAATGTGCATACCACTCCCAACCTGCCTGCTTCATGCACACCTTAGCACCATGAAGCACATTAGAGAAAAAAAGCCCTGTCCTCTATGGTTACTCTACATTTGCTACTGTATTTGCCAGCAAGAAAATTAAAGCCTACGATTAGGAATTTTTACTTCATGGCCGCCTCTGCCCCAGCGAAAGAACTTGGCAAACCAAGAGTGATGTATAATTGATTCTTCTCCCTCTCACACATTTCATCAGGGATGAATCATAACTTTTTCCTGCCTTGAACAGACACAGAGTCATTCTTCCTCCAGTCTGACCAAAGACTGTGATCTTCCAGATCTTGGGGTCTGGCATGCCTGAACAGGATACCTCTGAAAACCCTCAAAGGAAACTTTCCAGTTCACAAACATGGTGTCTGTCTGACATTACATTGGCTTCTCCTTTTCTGGAATTCTTCCAGCTTGGAAGTTCCTGCAGTTCCTCTGTGTACTCTTTATTGCTGTCTTCCTGTTTTGGACCCTGAACTCCATAGAAGGCAGGCTGTGCTGTATTGCAGCTATTAGTCAAGCAAAGAGCTGAAGCCTGAGGCACCCCAGCAATACCCTGAAAAACAAGAGTTTGAACTTAACAGTTCAAACATGTTTATTCAAACAGGTAAAGGGGAAACTGTGTTAAAGACCAAAAACAAACTTAGAAAAGCAAAACGAGATAAGAAAATGAGATAGTATGCAGATAGGATGAACGGTGCATAAGAAAACAAAACATAAACTAACAAAATAACACGCAAACTCTGTCTAAAAAGGCTGCCAGGCATAAACATGTGGGTGTGTATGCAAGGGGACCTGAAGAGGACCTTCATCTCCAGAAAATGCTGCCAACTATGCCTTCGCTGCCAGTAACCTGAGTTGATGGTCAGGGTCAAATTCTATTGAGATGCCTCGAGAGGTGTGAGCTTGGCTTCCTTTGCTTTTTTATGGAGGCAACTTAAGGTGCTGTGTCTGCATGTCTAGAGGCTCAGCAACATTGTCAAGTAGGGCCGCCCCTTGGACCAAAGGGCTGCCAAAGGAGCTGCTTGTCTGGCTCTTTTCTCTCCTCTCCTTTTTTCTTCGGGAGGTCCTAAGTTGTCACAGAAGCAGGGATTAGCAGTGTCTAGTTCTGTTTTTTAATTGCTGTCATGCTGGTCATTTCAGGCAGAAAGCCCTCCCTACATGTTTGGAGCTTCTGAATGGGATCGTGCACCATTAGCTCTTGCTGTGCTAGAAGACCTGGCACTGGGGGTGTAGAGGCAGCTTTGCAGCAGCCTGAGCAAAAATCTTCCAATCAACAGTATCTGTGGAGGTGAGAAACACTATATTAGATCCCCTAAGGTGTAAGAAACGCAATAACTAGACCCTAATTAGCCACCTGCACTCTAATGTTAAACCTTGTAGCTTTGTAAATGGATGCCTAGGCAAGACTCAGTTTTTTGCAAGTTTATTGCACTCTGGGCCTCTTACACCAGGCACCAGTGAGGTTACATGAACTAATCCATAAATTAATGCCAGGGAACTTTGTCAGGGACCAGAACATGATTCTCTATACTGTTAAATTGTTAGAGTGATGATGGAATGGTTTTGGTTTTTCCCTGGCTCCCTCAGGCTGAGTTCGGTATTTAACATAGGCAAGGGGCCATTCTTCATAGGCAATTTTGGATTACACTGCTGTTTTGCAGTGTAAACCAGTGTGGATGTGGGACTTTTCAGTTGTTTCCAGAGCCAGAGAATGGTCCCAAGCACATTTAATCTAATATTACAGACAAACTCTAAGGGTGTGACAGTCTAGAAAAAATAACAGTTTCATCAGCCCTAATGAGCTATAAAGTTCTGAGGCCAACAAGTTAAAGTACATAGGTAAGTAGAGTAAGGAACTGAGGATATGGTCTATCATTGCTGTGTGAGAAGTGCTATGCTATTGGTGTTCCTCTGTTGTGCCCCTCTGCAGGCTGATCTGAGCAGATTAAGACATTCATGTTGCTTCATATGTCCCCATAGAAAATGGAAGATACATGAGACAAGTAATGCCATGCTGGGTGTGTTTATTGTAGAGTTACTTTGACCCATACAGTTCTGCAGCTGGATCCAGTAGCATTGCCGTGATGTGCTTTTGGGATGCTAAAATCCTTGAAGATTGCCCACAGTCCGGAACTACCTACGATATCTTGCTGCCTGTGAAGTTTTCTACTTTTTAAATCTGTGTGACTCACATCTGGCATCAAACAACATCAACAGACAACATCAAAGAGCCTATTTCAGAACTAGCCTGAAGTCTGAGGAAGCCAAGTGGGAGACTGATGGAATATGTCTCCTCATCACGACTGAAGAATATCGTTTTATTTTCCTGAAATTGTGAACCTACCTATAGCATTCCTCATCTTATTCTGCTGCTGTGGAGGACGGACAAGAACCTCCATTTTTCTTTGCCAGGGGCCCCGCTATTTGTCATTGCTGTCAAAGTTTGGCCTGCCTTTGCCTGGCAATGGACTAAGGAATCCAGTAGAGTATGGCTAAAACTTGTCTAGACATCTCTTAAGCGCAGATTGCTGGTGGGAGACCTCTCTTCCTGAGACTATGGCATAGATGTGGGCAGAGGGAAATAAAGCTTTCCTGGAGGGACTTTCGGGATAGGGAGGAAGATCGAGTCACACTACTACTTTAAGAGTCATGCCATGAGAGCACAGGAAACAGCACTACTGCTGGAGCTATTGGTTATGGAGCTGCGTGGTGCTTTTGATTTCAGAGCACATAGTGCACTATTTGAAACTGACACCACTGCACCTGGCCTGATGTGGGATGTCAGAAGCATACATGAGTTGATTTCTGGTGTCTGGGATGCTCTAACAGCGTCAGGAGATAAGCATGCATAATTGAATTAGGCAGGTGGAGATGACACTGTAGCATGCTTTGATGCTAGGCAGTTGCCTTCCTTTCCATTATGTTGTGACGGTTGCTTTGCTTTTCAGGGACAAGACATCACCCTAAAGCATGATCAGCACAGAGTTCCCTCTCTTGTCTGGGAGGAGACAAAAGCAATATAGAGGAGAACAAGGTGGTAGAAGAGTGACCTGTCTACATAGGGCTGCTCTGTCCTCCTGAAAAGATGGCTTTCACTATATCAGAGGACATTCATCATTATGTACAGCCAAAAAGGGCAACTGCCCTTTTTTTCGTTCCCAGGAGTGAGTTCTCACTTATTCCAGCAGAATGAGCTCTCACAGCAATGTACACTTTAAAGCTTGTTTTCTTCCCAGAAGAGAGTGTGAACAATTTCAGACAGGTTCTTCAACACTTACCGAACAGTTGTAGGGGCTGTGCTATAGTTTCCTCTGATGTGACCTCTGATGGACACTGGTCCAGCATCCTAACGACCCTCTTTGGACTCTATAGGACTTAGCACTTGGTTGGAGATGGGGCAAAGGCAAAGGAGCTTAGAGTGCCATCCCACAAAAGGGATCAGAGATTGCCTAAGTACAAGGTGCAGCCTCCTTAACATACAGGACACTTACAGACCTTCATAACATAAGCAATCTGATCAGCTTTCCTGACAGTTGGTTCTAACCCAAATGTCGATGTATACTATCTTTGGCTTCTTAAATTTGAAACAGTAGGGCTCTGTAGTGTGGATGCTGGCCTGGACCAGCTCTGTTGCTATGCTAGTGGGACATTTTCCAGCTGCAAAATTATGAATATGGGCTTCTTGTTCACAAGCTCCTAGATTCCTTTTGCACCTCATGCTGTTTCATTCTAAGCACCTGGCCTAGTGACAGAGCAACTAGCCAAAAAATGAGGAGATATCAGATGTAAGAGAATGCCAAGGGTGTCATATCTCAGTGCCAAGGAATAGTGTATAGACACTGTGGGGCATGCTAGGCTATAGCATTTTCTAAGATGCCTTTGCAGAACTGTGCAGTTGTCAGGTTGTGTCAGATTAGGTGAGGTTGAGCCCATGCTACTTGCAAGGACAGTAAAAGAGTAGGTACAGAAGTCAACTAGAACAGAGCCTGTGTCTGTGCATCAAAATGCATGCTTTGAAGAAAATCAGTGGCATGGGATTTGACAGCAAAATATGGCAACATGACATGTCTACACAGACGCACCTGTGTAAAGACTCTGGGAGCTGCAGCGAATGGCCTTCAGCATAAACTTGGAATGCAGCTCAAATGTACATGTGACTTCCTAAAAAAAGGCCTTAGCTATTGTGAAACCTCTCCTGATCAGTTTTCATGTTTGCTAAAACATAATACAATATGTTTCTTAACATTATTTTATTGCGTATTTTGTAAAAGATATATTTCATGTTGCACTACTGTATGTCTATCAAAGGAAAAAAATAAACAGTAACTAAAGAGATTTAGTTAGACTGATTGTTCAGCACTCTTCACAGCAATTGGAAAAAGTGGATACTGCACAATAATATGTTTATGTGAATGCAGATAGACAAGAATATTAAAATATCCATGTTTTTGGCCCTGAATCTCCATACTGGATGTGAATTTGAGTTAACAAGCCAAATCTCATCTGTGCAAAACAGTCTCTGAGGGCATATTGAAGGGGTATATAAACATGCCTATGATTAAATTCCATTTTATGCAGGACATATTCTAATTGGTAAGACTATGATTTATGACCCCCATACTTGGACATGCTTAAGGAATTCCAAGGGAATAACCCTTGGAATTCTTGAGAGATGAAGACAACAAAAAAGCCAAGTTAGAAGGTATTAATATGCTGCCTTGGAAAGATGTAAAAGATCTAGCTTACTGGAAGAACTTAACCAATCTTGTGGAGTTTATAGTATCTGAATCCATAGAAATATGTGTTTTAATTAAATGAGAAAATGCAGCATGAATGCTAAAATGACTAGTATTAAAATGTCTTCATTTTCTTATGAGTGCAGAACTGCACAGGACAAATCTATACTGAAAGAAGAGAAACTGTAACAGTTAGCTTTTGCCAGCTTGATGTATTTATCTGTCAGTGAGCAAAGTTGTACTAAGAGTTTAGCAACGTATATAGTCTTTCTCAGTGTTTTGGCAGTGAGATTTACAGGTCATGAGATGTGTTTTCCCTACTTTGGTTGACATTTCAGTCAATGTGCATCACTCTGAGGTCTGCTACATGGAGTCTAAAGTTCAGTAGTTACTCTTTGCTTTCAGTGTCATCTGATCTGAAATCCTGACTTCCAAGGTGATTACACTTGTTTTTTATTAGGAAGAAGACAGGAGCTTCAATGTTTGACACAAAGAGAATAAATAGCTAGGTGTATCACAAAAATAGTTCATGAACTCATCGTTCAGAATATTCCATGCAGATTTGTGGTAAGATTGTAAAGGATTAAAACAAACAAAAAACCTGCCAGAACGGTGAGTAGCAAGCATTTCACAATCGGGAGTTGTCAAGAGTATTGACAGGACAACTTGCAGTGGTGCCATGCACGGCACTGGGAAAGAGAAAGGCTTTTGCAGTCCCTTCTGTGCTCAGACTATCCCAGCTGCCATGTAGTCTGCTCTCTCTTTCATTAGCTACTTATGACAGAACAATTTCAGTCGCTCACACATTGCCTCACACACTGCCATTTAATCCTTCAAAAATTCCTCAAACGCTCTTTTTTTTTTCTTTTCTTTTTTTTTTTTTTTTGAAAGATTGGCCTTATATTCCTGCTGAGCCATCATGCTTGGAGGAGTATTTGAAAAGTAAAACCAATGTGTGAGGAAGGCAAATGACAGCACTCATCGATGGAAGTAGCTAACAAACCAAATAGGTTTTGGTAAGTGATTTCTGCATAGCGAAGAACTGTTACTTTACATAGTGGAAATACGTCTTCATTTCTTTAATGCAAACCTGTTTTTACAGAGTCCTTTTCAACACCTGTCAGAACAAGTATGCAAAACTTGCAATTTGTTGAGATAGTGAATAATTAGAGTTAATAAAAGATGTATGAAGCAAACATTTTTTTAAAAGTCCTCTGAAAATGATAATACATCTTTTACAAAATATTACCCAGAGAAGTTTATTCTTCTTAAGGAGCATCATACTGTCAAATTTCAGACAAAACTGACTTCAAATAAGATCGATTTAAAGCTTCTGAACAAAATTTCATTAAAATATTAATTGTGAATGGGTAATGAGACTGGACAACGAGAATGTGCAAAATTGCTTTCCCAGAAGCTTGGGAGGAAGGAATACTGTACCCCTACATGCCAGAAACCCACCTTGATCACCTTTCTGTGTGTGGATGTGGAAAAATGCTTTCACTCATTTTGTTCATATTTGTCTAAAAATTAACATCAGAGTACCTCTGCAATGGTTCAAAGGACAGAGCCATGGTAAGCAATACTGTACAATTTGAAGTGTGACACTACTCCTAAAGTAGGAGTAGTAGCAAGTAAAGAAGAAAAAACAACAAGAAAAAGTAAAGAAAAAATGCCACAAAAGTGCATGGAAGAAGAAAATCCAAAGCAGAAGTCCTGAAAAAGATTTGTATCATGTTCACAGATATTCCATGAAATGAAAAAGTAGTGAAGTTTATTCAGTAAACCTTTTATAGTGAATAATTAACAGGTCAACTTCAAGGTGAAGCTCAAAATAGACTGTTCTTTTATTTTTGTTGTTATGACTGAGATGTTTTGCTTTGAATGTCTAAAGAAGGGTTATACCAGGTAATCCTGATGGGATTACATAGGAGAGTTATTCATTTAATGTTTAGATTTGTTTTAGTTTTAATTTTGATAAGTATCCATGATCCATGGGATGACATATAATTCATTGTTTGGGCTAAATTACAATTATGCATACACAAATGTTGCAGGAACATTATTACTAAGTTGCAATATTAGTCAGTCAAAACACTGAAAATGTTTCTTATATAAATGCATTTTTATAAATTTGTGGATTATGTACCATTTATTTCATAGGGCCCCTGGCTCATTTGGTGTGATGCATGGACATGAACTGGTGATGAACCAAGCTGGTGAAGTTAAAGAGATTATAGAGTGCATTCAGTAGGACTTCTTCCACACTGGTGACAGAAGTTGAAAACTGAGTAGTGAGTGCAGCAAAGTCTTTCCAGAAGAGGAGAACAGGTTAATGGTTAAGGCAATTGTGCCTTGGTTAAGGCAATTGTGTCAATCAACAGGTTTCCTAGAATATAAATTATAACATTGCCCGAGTTCGTAATTGACTATATGCAAGTTACTTACAAAGAATTTATCATCAGTAGCCTCTAACCAAATTTTTGAATGACTGATGAGAATTTGATTTATAGATCTGCTGAGTACTTAAATCTGGAAGTGAAGTGAATGAAAGCTATAAGCGAGTAAATGAGCTGTGGCATAATGCTAAATGGTTATGAAAAATCAAGTCCTAGATCTCTCCCAGATTAGAAACCTAAACTCTCTGGATTCTTTTATCTTAGTTGCTTTGGATCTCAAAACTCCTGCTTGTTAACTGAAGATAATAGTATGCCTTGGCTTTGTAGCAGTGCTGTGAAAATAAATGCGTTAGTGTTTTAGAAGCACTCAGTTTCTGTCAATATAACCATCACAGAAAAAACCCTGGTGAAATCTGTAATACTGTATTCAGAGCACTACTTGAAGAGAATACAACAGATAGGACATAATATCAGACAGAGTGGGAGAAACAGCAGAAAACTTCTCATCAAATAAGTATTTCTTATTCCAGTGCAATGCATGAAACAGGGGTCCAAAACAAAACTGTTAAGTGACCATGTACATTAAATAATATTGTAAAATAATACACACGCACAGGTTAAAGTTTCACAGAGCTGGTGTGCAGCTCCAGCTTCTGAGCATTTTGGCATTGCTCCAATATGCATGGATATTCATACAAATAGTAGGAGAATCACTTATGGCTGCCCTTTTGACAAATCTAATGCCTAAATCATGGGCAGCTTAAAGCCTAAACAGCTTTCTGACAAAGTTATAACCTTGACAAAGTTATAAGCGGGTTAAAATAGCATCTCACAACACAAAGAGAATGGCAGCTATAATAATGGCACTGTTACTAGCTCTGTTTAATGCCACAATGCTATTGTTACAAATGCTTGTCCTCATGACCCAGGAAGAGTACTTCTCTGGGAAGAATCTTTCCTTCTTTCAGGAATTAATCTGAAATTCATTACAGTGACCAGTGTATTTATGGTGACAAATAGGGTAGTAGAGAATATTACTGCCCACAAATATAAAAAGCCTCAAAATGGAAATTAATTATGAAGACAGGAGACAGGAGACTGATATGGTCAGCTAATAGTTTAGTTACATTTAGCTACCCAGAAACAAGGAACTGCATCATTAGGTGGGGTCATACATTGTCAATGGGGTGAAAAAATATCTGTAAATCTTTCTGCTCTTAAAGTGCTTTTTTTATATCATGAGACAAACATGAGGTAACTGATCCCAGCTGCAAACTATTTTCTATGTCAATCTTGCAGTTTTGACGAAGGTAAGCCTCCAAGTTTTGCTCGGGAAAGACTGCCAAAGTCGTCAAGATTCTGACAGTAGGTCCATGGAAAGGTCCAGGAAAAACAGACTATGCAGTAAGCTCATCTGGCACAAAGGCTGTTATTAGTGTTATTTTACAGGCAAAGCTTCCCTGCAGTGTGCTTTATGTGCTGACAAAAATGTTAGGGGATATCATGAACTATGTCCTTATCATCTGGGATAGGGCATGCTACTCAAGTGGTCAAATACCTCCCAGCAACATGATATCACACACCTCACATTGCGGCATTCTTATCCACAACTTCTGCTATGAAAAAATAGTGATAAAACACTCCTAGTGGAGCATCAGCAATTCAACTAGCCAAAATTGCTACTTTTTCTGTTAATGGTTCTGAAAAGTGAGGTAACACATTGTAGGTCAAGTTTTGCCATGAGATAAGACTACCCAACTTTAAAGAGAGCTGTGCATTTATCTGTATGGGAAGACACATTTGGTGATCTAGCTGGGACTTCCTTAAACTAACTTTATCAAGAAATTAAATATTATCACAGACTTCACTTCTCACAGAGGCAGTGGCACACATTCCTTTGACTTCCCTTCCTCCAGCATATGTGTGTAGTCATGTGCTTATTTACAACCCAAACAAAAATCTCTACTGGAAGAAGATGCTTGCGTGCTCCTTCTTCCCTCTCTCCCTGTCCCTCAGCGGAGAGAGTAAGCAACGCGGTGGCTTCTGCTCCAGAGGTGCTAAATGCACTCCGGGAAAGCGCTTAGGGGTTGGAACTGGGGGAGAAGTGGAGGGCGCCCAGGGGACACGCGCAAGCCCCTTCCGCGCAACCCCCGCGCGGTGGTGGTGGTGGTGGGGCACCCCCGCGGCTGCCGGCTTGCGGCCGCGCTTCGCGGCGCCTGTGCGGCCGCGGGGTGCGGGACAAGCGCCGCGCAGCCGCCGACCCGGGGACGCCCCGGGACAGCCGGGCCGGGCCGGGCCGGGCCGGGGCAGCGCGGAGGGGGCTGGCGCCGCCCTCGGGGCGGGCCGGCCGCCGCGGGCTCCATATAGGGGCGGGTGGCCCTGGCCGTGGGGGCAGCGGCGGCGGTTGCGCGGTGCTGCTGTGTTCCTCACGGGCGGGTTTCACCCCCTGCCAAGAGCGAGAGGCGGGTGCCGGCTGCTCTCCCCCTGCCCCGGCCCGGCGGCCGCAGCGGCCTTTGCCGACCGCCCTGGCCCTGGCCCTGGCCCTGGCCCTGGCCCTGGCCCTGGCCCTGGCCCTGGCCCTGGCCCTGGCCCGCGAGCGGCTCCCGGAGCTCCGCGCTTTGCCCCGGCTGCGCCCGCTGCCATGGCGTCGGTGCCCTCCGCCGGCTGCCTCCTGGCCAAGAACCACTACTACAGGAGTAAGTGCTGGGCGGGGGAGGCGTCTGGGCTGGTCGCTCGTGCCCCGGCTGGAAAGTGCTGGGGGGCTTCTCAGCGAGTTGGGGGCACCAGGGCGTCTCCAGCTTGGCTTTCTTACTCTAATCTTAGTGGGTTTTTTCCCACTATATCGAGGAGCTTTAGTTTTAAAGGTGTCTGTTTCTGGTTACTCATTTAATTCTTTCTCTTCTGAGTAGATCAGTTGGAATGTGTAATATCTATTTTTTATAATAAAACTGATACAGGTAAAGCACCAAATCAGCAAAGTCTTGGTGTCTAGCTGTGCCTCATCATTGTTTTGCAGGCTTACAACACATAATCAGCTCAGCTCTTAATATATGAAATAGTCATTGGTTTGAGAGTAAATCTCTTCTTTTAAGAACCTTTGGCAGAGCCTGTTACTCTGTAGTGGAAATGTAGCATTTTCAGTTCTTTCACTATGAAAAGTATAGAAATGAGGTCAAATAATCTAGATTTTTCTGTTTTGATAGCAACTTGTACCTGATCACAAGTTTTACTGATTTCACTGAAATATGAGCTGATTCTATCTCAGCTTTTTGAGTGAAGAATAAGTAGACTGAAAGATGAACTTATACAAGTTTTCATACAAGCAACTGTGATAAAATAGTTTTTAAAATACTGAAACTTGTAGCCAAGTAAGGTTATAGTTAGATATACTGTTTCATCTGAGGTAGTGGCAGGTGTGAAAATCCTTGGCATGGAATTAGTGTACTTTCCCAAAGCATTTTTTCATTGTTTGTCTTTGTTTTCCATGGGCAGCACGGCAAAACTCAGAGTGCAGCGTTTCTTCCAGTTCATCCTGCTGTTCTGATCCTGTGACTGTGACAGACCAGGACAAAGCACTTAATGGTATTGCCTCTTTCTTTCAACTAGTCATCTCAATTTTGCCAGTCTGCTATTCAGTGAGTGTGTGACAGTGGGTTTTTCCTCCTTTGGCAGGGTTACCTGAATTACTTGATAAATGTTGGTGGATAAAAAGCTTTTTCCATTGCGAAGCATCTCCACCAACTGTTGGCAGAAAAACTCTATCAGCAGGCAGGTGAGTCAGGACTCATTTTTTACAATGATGGGAATAACTTACTCATTCCATTCTCCTTCCTCTAAAAAGTATTAAACAAGTTTAATTTACTTAAAAAAAAAAGGGGGGGGGTTGTAGTATTATTTCAGTGACTTTAAATTAAAAGTTACTGCAAGAGTCTGGCTGCAGAAGTTTCCAGTGTTTTTCTTTTTAATAAATGAACTCATAAGCTTTTACATTGAGCAGGGTCTAGTAGCCATTACTGTTCTATATTTGTAGTGACAAATATTTAATCTTCTGCAGTTCCATTTTACTTTATGTTAAAGCTGACACAAATGCATCCAATAACATTTAGGTAGATAAATACTTTTGAGAAAAATATCATGATAATCCTACTCATGATCTTTATTTGTATACGTATTTTCAGTACCAACAGTTGAAGAAGCAAACTGGCTTTGGTTACTGAGATACTACGTACAGGCTTGTTTTTCAAGAGGCTTGGGATCTTCTGGCTGTCTGGGTTCAGGTGCATGAAGAACACATACCCCTTTAAGAGGGAGGAAAGTATATCCCTTTCAAAGGACTTGTTGGTACCTTACACTACATTGCTTAATGGACATGACCACGGCTTAACTTGTTCACTACAGAATTGCTATGATTTGAAATGCCTCTAATGGAAGTTACCTGGATAATCCTAATGACCTACTTGGATTGTTAGAAAAAAATCAGTAAAAAGTAAGATACTGTAAGTTTAGCGGAAACTTGTGTGTGGAATGACTTTGCAATAGGTGATACTGTTCCATAAGTTTTAAGGCTTAGGATAGCTCTACAGATGATCACACTGATGTAAACAAGATCCAAATGCAGCAGCCCTAGTCTAGACTGTGTGGTACATGCTTTTACCATGTATCTGTGCACCAGTTACAGGGAATGCAGTTAACAAGAAGGCCTGTTCATAGCTTTGCTTTTAGGAAGCCCCATTATACAAAGAAGCAGTAATTGGTTTGGTCTTTGTTCTGGCTAGGTGTAGATCATAACCTCAAATACACAGGTACAATTTTCATTCCCATCTATGCATGTTAGTATTTGAGGATAGAATAGAAGAGCTGGACAAGAAATCAATAATCCTAATGGACACTGTTTTCCCAGCAGAAGAGCAAATTTAATCAGAGATGATATGCATAGCTCTCTTTTACTTAAGACTACTCTCACCTGCTTTGCTGCAGCTTAAAGAGCCACTTGTTCAAGTGACTAATCCTATTGGTATTCACTGCTTCTATCAGGTGTTCAAGCTGGCTTTGAGTTCAACTCAAAGTAATAACATTAATGTTATTAATCAAATTCACTTCTGTCATGATTATCTCACTTAAAATACCCTAACATATATTCATTTGGTCTTTAACACTGCACATCAGTACATCACAGCTGCACCATACCTTATTCTACTGGGTGGGTATGAGTAAAATGCACTAGAGTAGAAGAAAATAAGTATTTGGCTAGATGCCTCTTCTCCTATATCCTTCTCTATGCAACTTATTTAGTGACAGCAACTCATTGTATTTGACCCTTTGCTCGTCACTGGAATAAGTAACAATAACAAACCTTAATATGTAATACTTTTTTTGTTAGATTAATAGCTGTTGCAATTATGCATAGAACTCTAGAAAGCACTGCAAGTGACTGCCTCAAAGTTCATAGTCTTGTTAGAGATAATAAATGTATGGCACATGAAAACAAGAGAACACAACATCTGGAAAGATGCACTGTTTCAGGAATCTTTAAATTGCCTTGTTAAATATCTTTTTACTTTATTGCTACTGTACAGTTTGATCTTTGTCCTTTCTAAAGAATGACCTACTTTTTTATACTAAGTTTTTTATATTAATAAAGACTTGATTGGTATTTGATCTGATTTTTATTTGGCCTTTAATATAGATTAGTACTTAGTGTTGCTTGTGATCTTTAGAGTGGAAAATTTCAGAATTCCCACAAAATACTTAAGGGAGTCATGTTCTTCCTTTGGCTACTTTAAAGCTTGGCTTGAGATGAAAAAGGAGAGGTGGGGCTTAAACAAGGTGGTGGTGGGGAACAACTCATTCTTTAACTGTAAATGAAGTAGTAAGGGGGGGGGGGGGAAAGAATCTGACTACTAGTTTCAATGAGGTAATGATGCTTGAAGCCAGGGGCAAAAGAAATGCTGTAGCCCTTACTTTGTGCAAGAAATATGATTTGGAAACAGGGTGAAAAAGTGTAGCGACAAGCTGTGTTTTTGCTTCCCTAAGCTGATTCTGCCCTAATCTGGTCAGGAACCTGGCTGCAAAACAGGCTGAAAGTGCTGATAAGCTGTAACGGCCCATGGAGGGCAGGGGGGAAACAAATACCACCCCCACCCCCACTTTTTTGGGGGGAGGGAAAAGGGTGGAGGAGAAAGAAGAGGGGTCTCAACACTGTTTGAATTTGTGTACTCAGGTTCTATAAGCATTTGGTTTGTGTGGAACCTGGTGTGATGACATCATGGTGACAGAAAACTCAGTTCTGGAAAGCTCTCTCCAGACCATCCATACCACCTTCATGCTGTGATCAGTTCAGCCTAGGGTAGGGGTAGGGGCTGGTTTTACTCATAGTTCCTCATGTCAGTACTTCAAGGTATAGTTACCCTGTAATTAACCAACTGTCTTAAATATGATTTAATGTCACTATGACATCCTCCCAAGAGGATATGGGTAAATGGTGTATTACAGTGCTTGGTATAAACAGGATGGCATTTTGTTACATTAGGGTAATAAGGCAGTGTCAAATTGAGTAAAATGTGAATATAAAGTAATTTTGGGAAAAAGTAACCCAAAAGTAACTGATATTAAAGAGCAGACAAGGGAGTAATATAAAGGGGAAATGGAACTCATATAGCTTAAATGCAGCTTACAATGAGGGAAAAACAAGAAAAAATGGTTTTAATATCTATCTGGGTAAGACAAGTGTAAATGTTTTTTCAAAGATTAATTGTAATGGGAAAAATAGTCTTTCTTTTTAGGACAGCTATAGGTAAAGACTTGTTTTGGTGAAGTTAAGTTGCTTATTAAAAAAAAAAAAAAAAAAATCAGAAATGACTTGTGTCAGCATGTAGCTACCAAGGCAGATCCAACTCTTATGACAGAGTTGGGCAGAAGGAGGTTACTTGTATATCATTTGACAAAATCAAATCTTTTCCATAATATCAACTCAATCAAATGATTTATAGCAATGATATTCAATAATGGAATTCTGTTTCTTTCCCAAAAGCAAACCCAAGGCAGAGTCTACTGGTCCTGGCAATATCCTATTTTAGGAATTAAAATAAAGGACAGATTTTGTTCTATCTTTCGTTTCAGTATAAGAAGAAAGAAATCATCCTAATGAGCATGCTTAGAGAGAGAAATCCATTACCCTGAAGTAGTTTTTCCCATGTAGAAACACCATTATGTTCATGGTAACTCTATCTTTTAAAGTAACATTTCTGTTTTTTTACTAATAAATCAGTGCAAGGTCCTCAGTCTGTATCCACATTCAAAACTACCTCCTAGAGAAGGAAATCTTCCCAGACTACCTACTGAAAGAATGCTTTTTTCTTGTAAATCATATTACTATCTTAATTATATCAGTTTGTTCTTTACTGACACAATGTAATTCTTATTAGATGACTAGGGAATATTGTATTAAAATAGTTTGAAAATTTGAACTCTGGTATGACAATGTAAAAGAGTATATACTAGAATGAGAGTCTTACAAATTCTACTTTGTGATGTTGAAGTAGCTAAAGTTAGGAAAAATATAAAAAAGCAACATTTTTTTTCAAGGATCTTCTTGTCTATGTGTAAGCTAAGCAGAATTTCTGATAGCATATTTAATACTGTGTCACACTACATATTGTCTATGAGAAAGTAAGGATTATCTGGAAGGACTGAGGCAGGATTTTTTTTTTTTTGGTTTACTGTCCTTTTCTGTATAAGGTATAATGATAAATGAACATGTTCAAGAAACATATTTTCAATAAATGAATGAACAGCAAATTGAACAGCAAATCAAACTCAAATTGAGTTGTCAGGATTTTTTTGTATGCAGTGATTAAGACTTCTGCGAATAATTTACTTTAGCTTTCATTTGCAACTTCCAAGGAAGGGTCATTTCTGTTTCTGATATTACAACACTTGAATATTTTAAAGTATATGCAAATCCCTCTGTCTTTTTATCGTGATGTTAACTAATCATGCGTTATTTCTTCATGGAAACAGGATGTTTCTGCTGCAGTCGCTTTTCTACTCTTCTATGAATGAAAACCCAAGTAGGCTTATTTCAGCTATTTGTTCCATGATTAACACTGTTTGCAAAACATTTCTCAGATTATTGTATTTGCAGCTGGTGACTGAAAATTTTGACCATGATAATGTTCAGCGTCCTGGCTGACTCTTCCGTGATGGAAGGATTCTGTCAGATTTCTCTAGTCACGTGCTCCATCATTTG
Source organism: Dromaius novaehollandiae (assembly GCF_036370855.1). Classification (NCBI taxonomy): domain Eukaryota; kingdom Metazoa; phylum Chordata; class Aves; order Casuariiformes; family Dromaiidae; genus Dromaius; species Dromaius novaehollandiae. The sequence continues at coordinate 138,187,001 of NC_088099.1, read as the reverse complement.
CCATCTTAAGTTGTTCCAGCAGTAGTAGATGTGAAATATATCACACATAATCACTGGAGGTCTCTGTAACAGAAAGAGGCTGTCACTAACAGGACACAGAATCAGATTAGTATATTGGGAAGAAGCCAGGAAAAAAAAAAGATATTCCCCCCTGGTCTGTCTCAGACACTGCGGAAAAAGGAAAATGTTGTTTCTCAACCTTATGCCAAAAGACAAGATTCAGCTCCTGGTCACAATACTCAACACTATGTTCAGAGACACTCTGGCTTTTTCTCAAAAGTAGAATTATAAATGTGCCTGTAGTCATGATGACAGGACGAGATTTGTAGAGAGAGATATATTTTTATTAGATCAACGCATACCAGACAGAATATGGACTTGTACACTCAAAGTTGTTGCTTTTCTTAGCTGTGACAGACACTACATCTCCTTAAAACTTTGCCCTCTTTGGCTTCAACAGAATTTATTTTCGGTTATACCTGTAAAACACAACCCATAATCTCACTTTAGTTGTTTAGCTGAGGTGGCAGTACTGGGTGCAGAATAAAAGTGTTTTGTCAGTTTGTAGCGTGCACTGAGGTACAGCCTCTGCCGTAACGTCAGGCCCGACTGGGCTGGCTGGACTTCAGACTCACTACTGCGATCATGGAGGTTGAGGCCAGGAAGTCCAGGAGAAATCTGTCAATACCAGAAATAATTTTTTAAAAGGAAATTATTTAGCTTTTTTTTCCTCTTGCTCTTTTTACTAAAGTGAAAAAATCCATCTAACTCTGACTTTAAAATAGTCAGTGATGGAGAGTCCGTGAGACACCTTGGCAAATATTTTCTAAGGTTGATTGCTCTCACCTTTAAAGATATTCCTCGTTATTCTCCCTGAACAACAGTTCAGGGGTTGGTCAAGAATGCATGACTCAAGTAGCAAACAAAACAGTTTTAAAGTGCAGATCCACCTCCTCTTTGAGGCTCTTGAAAGTGATTGCAGAAGAGGTTGTATCATTTTATTTAATCCCCAGCTATATCTGTTCCAGGGTATTTCAGCACAATAGGAGTGGATCAGTAGATGGATGCAGCTGGAGAAAAGCTTTTTGCTTCTGTGGGTGAAAGCTAAAAGCCAGGCTTTTAGAGCATGCTTCCCACTCTGCAGCTCACTTATTTCAGGTGGCTGAGGGCAGACAAACTATTGCCAAATAAATTAGAAGGAAAAAAGTTTATGGTGCAGTATTGTGATGGCATAAGAATGTAGGCCAGTTTGAAACCCTGGACCCTAAGCCACCTGCTTGAACTCAACTTACTTGAAAACAGACACTGATGAATAGATCCCTCAATATCAGGGATCTTAAGACATTTAAAGAGCCCTACCCATTGTAATTACTTGCATAAAATAGCACACACATTCAAACTTTTTTTTTTCATTTCATTTTAAAATCATTTTCAATCCCATCTTTAATAACATGTATTGTGCAATTTTTTGTACATAATTCTGTTATCGTATTATATAAAGAGTATTATCTCCATCTCATAGCTAATCCTCTAAATTTATAAGAAAGTTTTGCAACCTACATTAGCTGCACATAATTAAACTATCTTAGATGTAATCTATCTTTTTTAAAAACTTCTAAATTGCAAGTTTCACTGTCTCATAGTAGTGGAGAAGTGAAAGGATAATGGTAGGGGTACAATACACCATGAAGCAAGTTCCTTTGAAGAGGTATTTTTGCATTATATTTTAACTAGGCTAATTTAATGCTACCATGACTCCAGTTCAGATCCACAGTACATTTAAGTTCAGGTAGAATTACTTCTGAATCACACCAACAGTATGTGTTAGTAGCTAGACAATTTCTTCATGACAGTAGCAGATTGAGTGAAGTCTTGAATGTAACAGGCAAGATAAATATAAGTTATATGCTGTAATCCCTTTGTATTCTGTCACAATAAAATGCTTGCCCACAAAACCTATGATCTATTTAAAAAAAATAACTGTTCTCATTATGTACTTTCCAGAAATACATTTTTCTAGGTGAAGCATTAGTTGCTTTGTATTTCTTTCTAATTTCATTGCAAAAGAATGACAAACTGAAATGCATTAAGGAAACAGATTGTAATTTTCACTGCTTATTTTTCTTGGTTGTCACAATTATTGTCCTGCATTAATCTTCTGTCATTGTTGGTTAATGTATTTAGTGGGGCCAGTTATTTGTACTCTGTTTATCTATTGCTCTACTGTGAATGTAACAGGAGTGTTATCTAGAGGGGACAGCTCTGTGGTGTAAACATTATTTTTTAAACACCTAGAATCTGTTAAAACAGAGCTCCAGTGACTAAGAGGGTCACCTCAGACCTTCTGAGATAAATGTGTGTTGACTGTAATCTCTCGTGTAGGGATTGTTTTTTATTCTGTATTTTTACAACATAACATTGAACTTTAATCTTGAAAGAGATCAACTGCTAGGCATTATATGAAGCATTTCTGATGAATTCTTAAAATGAATGTCCTTTCACTTCTTTGTGAACATTAAAGAAGCCACAGCATTTATTATATATTTTTAAAATAGAGTTACCATGAATAAGGACTACAATCTATTGGCCAAAGCTTTAGTCAGCTGAGAACAGGGCTACTTCTACACAGTATCAGTCATGTCCTCTATGTATTTATCTTGCTCGCATAGATTAAATGCTATCATTTATTTCATCTTCCGAACAGAAAAGTCATTTGAGATCTATTTAAATTGAAGGCAATTCTTCTTTAGTGTCACCTAACCTTGAAATCAACAGAGATCAATAGTGCTTTTCATAATAAATTAATGTAAATTCTTTGATGATGTGCTTGAAGCAAAACATTGAAAAGGTCACAAAATGAACAGTTGTAATAGTCGTTCCTGACAACCTAAGATCCTAATTCCAAATATATATATACATATATATAAGGATCGCTATGGCTCAAAGTCACAAAGATTAAGCAAATTCTTTTTTTCCCCCCTATTTTTCACATGATCAACTACCTTACTTGGGCTTCCAAGCACTCTTTACCAGCAGACTCTTTTGTGAGACAAAAATCTTACTTAAATGCTCACTTGCTCTCTCTCCCCTCTCCCAGTTGCTCTCTGCACTATTAAAAAAAAAAAAAAAAAAAAAAAAAAAGCACCTTTCTGTGGCTGCCCACAGATGGTCAGATGGTATCACCCTCATCCTGGATTAATTCATTCTTTCAGTTCCCCTGTTTTTGGTTTGTGTTTTGTCTTTTCACGTTCTATCTTCCTTCGCACAAGAATCCCGTCTCCACAGAAGGGCAGCCAGGGCAGAGGGTGCTCCCCCTAACCCTGGAAGGGGTCGGACCATCCCCAGCACATACACCTTTCTGCCTCGGGTTAAAAACAGACCTGCTCATTTCCTGTGAGATAATCTAGGCCATATTAGAGCCTCTGCAAAATGAGGCACCGCCTGATATCATTTATACCGAGCCAACTCTCAAGTGAGGTAATTGGTTTAAAGATTGCACACCCTCAGTGTAAAACAATGGATAGAATTGCCTAGCAGCCCTTTTATCCCATGAAAACTTGACTTTTGGGCAGAAAAACATCCCTGAAGCACGTTGACAGGATATACTCCTGTGATGGTTAATGGGAATTTTATATAGGATCTCTTTTATGGGCTATTCTGCTCAAAAAGCACTTTCCATGTTTTCCCTCCAGTTTTATGTCCATATTGCATTAAAAAGGATGAAGTCCTAAAGGGTGAAGTGCTACAGCCAAAAAAAACCCAAAAAAGAAAACAACCTCTTGAGAGGTGCCCCAAGTGTGTATCCAAATTGTAATGTTGTGAATTAAAGGGGAAACATAAGCTTTTAAAATTTATAGTATTTCAGTGAAAAAACAGAAAAAAATGTAAGTCAAAGCTTTGTGATTGACTATGATAATGAGTATTACAAAGAGACATAGTGTGAGGAATGAGTCGAATTCAACATTAACCTGCAATATCAGAGAGGAGGAATCTTTCATTAATTTCTAAGAAAGCAAGATGAACCTCTGTAGTTTGCTGCATACACACAAAAAGAGAGAAGCAGTCTCACAGTCTGTTGCTTTTAATTTATGAGGATGATAACTTTAAGGAAATAGGACACTGCACAAGAAGTCTCCCTTCCTTTTAATAAAAAGCACTAGTAGTGATGTCTCTACTTAGATCAGAACCATGAAAAGGGCAGGGGGAGACGAGAGGAGAGGAGGAAAGTAGCCAAATCCGCACTGTCTGCTACTGCTTATCAGGAAGAGAATCTGCAGGCTCAGGTGGAGTCCAGACCTAGTACGATAAATTTCTTGCTATGGATCTAGCGAAGGTTGTTCATAATTTTTCAGAAAAAAGGTTCAGGCTTCTGTCTTTTTTTCTTTTTTTAAACCTGACTAACACTTCAGCTATAGGGACTGAAGTCTCTCATGGGCTGAAAGTTTTTAGGAAAATGGATGCCCAGACAGCCAAGCTGGTATTTCTTAGCTCCTCAGGCAGAGTTTCTCCCTGAAATCTAGCTACATATATTACTATAATTCTGATATGCGCTTAATATAAACTAATGCAAATTCATTACTGAAATTACTTCTGATTTATATCATTTAAAATACGAAGAACAATTGTAGAGTTTATAGCAGAATATACATAATGACATATTTTTAGTAGGATTTCAGCTACTTTGGTGTCCCTTTAGTTGATGGAAAGGATACAGTTTCAAAATGAAGAAATGAAGGATGTTTCAGGACCAAAAAGACCTTTCAGCCAAAAGTAAGATTCAGTTAATAAACCTCCCTTCCATTTCCCTCATGCGGAGGAGTGACCTAGAAAGACCACTGCTTGCTTTTGGCTGCTGAAATACTGTACTACAAATATAGGATGAGGAGTTCATCTCACATAGCTCATCATTTCCAAGAAATTCAAGTGCCTGTAGTACTACATAAGTCACCCAGGATAGTCCTGTTGAAATTATTGTGATGTGGCTTGCTTAGCAGTGTTCTTTAGTCAGTTGGCAAGTCAATGCAACATTTATTTTGAGTCTATGAAAGAGAAACCCATTAGTTTAAAAAATATTCTTAAAATACACTTATTTATTTATTTACTGTTTTATTGAAAACATGCATTTGGAGATTTTAGACTATTCTGTTTGCATGTCAACACATAATGTGCATTACAGAAGTTATGATGCTCCCCTCTCCCTTGATGCTTGATGCCTCTCTCGTCCTTGATGCTTCACATTAAGCCTCCTGTAGTAATACGTATAAAGGCATATAGGAGAGAAGCAGAGAGAGAAAAGCCTTTGTACTTTGTATTTTGCACTTTGCTCAGTTTATTGAACAGCACAGTTTTAGGGTCATTGGAAAGTGTAGGCACAATCTGAGCAGTAAATGCATAATGCAAAGTCTCTGTATAGAGAATGTTGTGTTGAGACTTGCTACAGTTTCTTTTAGCATTGTCTGATTAGCCCAGATTTCTGATGGAGCATGAAATGAGGACACGAGTTCTGAACTTGTGGGTCTGTGTGGGGCTATTTCATGAGCTGTACATGGAATATTAAACAATCACCACATATGCAGTCAGTACACAGAGAGATGGAAAGTCATAAAGGTTTGAGAGGGGAAGGGATAGGCATGAAGAAGGCGGAATACAAACCCTCTGATTCCCGCTTGCTTCTTCATTCTGCGAGTTTCTCAAAATTCCAAAATGACCATTTATTATCAAATTGATTTTCTCCACATTATAAGTATTCTACTTTTTTTGCCAGTCAAGCTTCTAGCTGAACAGGAATGGGAATATTTAACATCGGTGATTTGTAACATGTAAGGTAGAAAAGTAGAAATCTAAAAGTTAACATTAATAGGCACAAGCTTTTTCTTTCAATTAAATTTGGAATATTTCTGCAAAGCCTACATTAATGTAAGGGTAAAGTAACAACATTAGGTCTCAACAAAACCAAAAATTAGTATTTCTGAGATTGATTTAGGAATTTTATACACATCTATATTTTATCATGTTCACTAAACAAAGCACTATGTATTTATTGAACTACAACCCTTGCCCCAAATTAGCATTACTATAGTATCATATACAACATAGTAATGTTATCATTCACACAGAAGCTGTTATTTGCATATACTAACTTTTTTGACTATGCAATCTTAAAACTGTATTAGCAACTTTTTTTTTTGTTTCATTTAAAATGGGTAATGCTGCACGTATTTCTTACAGCAATCTATTTCATTTCCTAATCCTTTGCCTTCAGTTTCATATCAAACTACCAACGCACCACTAATGATGCCTTTGCCTAATTAGTGGGGCTTGTACTAGAATAGGTTTATAATCAAGGATGCTGTGTAATGGTGCGTGCATTTCTGCAGGGAAAATTGTTTCTGAACACAGTGAAATCTTATGGAACAGTTTCTTTTTCATAGCATTGTGCCTCCATTTTTGTAAAACGATGTACTTTTGAGCTTATTTGGTCTGTGCACATTAGATTTAGGTATAGTCATACTTTGTGTATTTTTACATTGCTTTTATTGTTAAAATGTAACAGTAATAACATTAAAATAGTAATTATTATAATCATAATAATGCCAATGTAAGCATTAGAATACTATTTAATTCAAACTGAGCATCAGACTGAAATAAGCCTTTATCTTGTACAATTTTCCACATGGTTTATCTAACAGGCACCACAGTTAATGATGATACTGTTTTGGTAACGGTTGCTACTAAGCCAGCTGAAAATATACAAAACATTTCTTCTATTTTTATGGTCATGTGGTATATTAAAATAAATGTCCTCATTTACTGGGTGAAGTATGTGGCCTGTATTATGCAGGATGTCCCCATAGTCCCACTGGATTTAGAATCTATGAATCTGAGCTCATGAACTAAAGTTAGACTGCTTTTCTACCAGAGGCGTGTTGCTTTAGTTTTTAATGATTGATCAAGCAGGACTATGCATACGTAAAGGCATGTCCTTTCATGTCTTTCATGTCTGTGTTTATCTCAGATTCCCCTGTGGCTGAAGGATGGGTGAACAAGTTAAAAGATCCATCAGTACATCAAGTACAATTGGCAAGCCCAGAGACATTCCCGCTGTTCCTCATGATCCTCTGCTGAAACATCATGCACTGGATGCTGCATTGAAATCTGCAGTGCCACCCTCAGAAGTGGTAATGATCTTAAGTCAGTACCACCATAATTCAGACAAACTGGCATCTGTGTCAAAGTCATTGCCAGCTGGTAGCTGGCCCGAGCTGTTCTCTAGTTCTGTTGTCTGACGGTAGTAGCCTGCGTGTTGCTGTGCAATAAGCCTCTGTTATTGGCCTTGTCTTGGCCATCTTGTTCTTTGCTAAAGATCAGATCTTATTTGCATTAAAATAACAACGGTGATGATGATAACATAAACCCCCCACCTCTGCTAACCTGAATAGGTTAGCCCTAAAAAGGAGCATTTTTCAGGAAAGACAAATTTTCTTGGTGTGACCATACATTAAAGCACACTTTAAACTTTAAACTTTCTGTGGCTTAAAGATGCATTTATTCTTGAACCTATGATTTGCCCTTGCATTTACCACTGACAGATATGTTCCTTATTTTTCATGCTGTCATCATATTTAGGACAATTTGCCAAAAATGACAATTCATGAGGCTGCAAAGGCACAAAACATTGCAACAAGTTTTTTATGATGGGATTTTCTTTCCTTGGTGGATCTATGACTCCAATTTTCATCATTTATCATTAACAATAATAATAATGCAACCTGAGAGTCTGCTGGGTCTAAACACTTCTCCGCAATGGGAAGAGAATCAGCAGCTACAATGGCAACATAGAATGGCAGTCCCAGAGATATACTATTAGTATAATGCACTGGTGTATATTTATTTTTAGTGGTATAGTGTGTCATTACTATTACCTTTTTCTATGTAGGCCTTATCCTTTTCCTATTAGAATTAATGCAGTGTGAAAACAAGTATTTTGTTTATAAAGTCCTTGTCATTCTTTACTTGGGTTTCTGAATGTGCACATTTACAAATGCACAGGGGATGGCTAGTCTTTATGAAAGCACATCTCTGAGGAGCAACATGCCAGTTTCAAGTACAGCAGGTGATATAAATGGAAGCAAGGGCAGCAGCTAATCTAAATAACTTCTGACTGCTAAGCCATCTCTGTCCTAAAGGATTCTGAAGCACATTTTGCTTTGGAAAAAAATGTGCTGTGTTTTTGATTTTCTGTGAAATGAAATGAAGGTAACTTCTTCAACATAGAACAGAGTGGGGGAACACAGAGATGCAAAATACTACTGTGCAGACAGCATTTTGGTAACAAACAAACAAAACGCCCTGTCAGTTACAGATCATGAATGGGCTCAGCTACAATGGGCTCAGGGATGTGTAAATGGCAATCACTGTTTACTCCTTAAAGTTAGGAATCAAGCAGCATAGGTACTAAGCAGTCAGGATGCTTGGGGAATGCCTAGGGAAAAAAAAAAAGCCTTTGAATAGTTTTTATTAACCAATATCTGCATTGTTTCAGTGAAGTATACCACTGACCTTTTAATGACCACAAATGTCTTATAGCCTTTTTAAAGACGACACTTCCAAAAACTTCATACCCTTATTTCTCTTGATGAACCAAATGATGTGATTTTCAAAGACAGCCCTCTAAATTCATCCAGATGAGATGGTAGCTGTCCAATTTACTCACATTTCTTCTCAGTATCAATTTATAAATCACAGTTGCCCTTTCATTGTTCAAAATATATACATAAATATTTAGTTTGTCCACATTTCCTAATAATTTAGGCATTCATGCTTGTACATGAGTGCAATTTGCACATCTAACTCCTGAAATCCAACCCAAAAGACTATTACCAGCCCATGGTCCTTGATGTTGCTGGAAAAGAAAAGACCAAAGAAAAAGAAAAGGAGAAAGGTGTCTTTTCTCAGAGCCCCTACGTTAGGACTCAGTCCTGTGTATGCTAATGTAGCCTCAGTTTGATTCAATAGGAAGGGTCTGCCAGGATAAAGTAAGACTGTCTCAGTCAGGAAAACTATGAAAAAGAGCCCCCTCACCAAACCAAACAAAACAACCCCAAACACTCTTAATTGAGAGTCCCTGAGAAGAGGCATGGACCACCAGTGAGAATAAATAATGTACCTGATGTTCATGTTTTCAATCCAAACCTCTCTTTCGAGAACTACTATAGTTCATTTCCTGGGAACTTTGTGCCATCTTTGTATCAGGATTTACTTTAGGTCATTTTTGCACCTATCACTTTCTTATGCTAGGTGAAGACATGGGAGTGAAAGCTTGCCTCACTGAAGTCTCATCCACAAGTACATGAACAGGTGTTCCTGTGTCTGAGTTTAGGTGAGAATTCTTTATTTTAGGAGTGCAAATCAAATGGATTTTAAGAGAGAAAAGTCCTGCACCTGATGGCCTTTGATGGGAGACAATTTTTTCCCAACCTGATACAGTGTAATAACCACATACAGTTTAAAGATGGTAGAACCTACCATCTTACAGCTGGTAGCTTACAGCTGACTGTAAGCAAACTGGAAGACTGTTTCTATAAAATTAACCTCCAAGATCTGAGGTTAACCTCTCCAATGTCTTTATGAATTTAATAGGCAATTAAGCAAAAGTCACTGATTAAGGGATAAACTGTGAAAGTCAAACAGCAACAAAAAAGTCATCCTTTTAAAAAAATGTGAAGAATAAAATATTAGATTAGTTAAGGCACAGCTGGAGAAGAAACCTGTGATCTTGAATTATTAGTACCAGAAAAGCAAAAGGTTCACCTTTTAATAAAAAAAATCAGTTCAGCAATGCTCACCCAAGATCACAAGGTGACTCTCACATTTAATGTTTGACATTTCCAAATCAGCTGCAACAGGACTGAAACCTCTTTCAAAACAGAGGGCTATTTTGTTTGCATTGTAATTTCTCCATCACGTTACTAAATCATAATCCACATAGGGAAAAAAAGATACTATTAAAACTTACACTAAAAGACTTTGTTTTTTTCTATGCGACTTCCACATACTCTGTGTACCCCTCATAGACTTTGAAAATGCAGTTGCTTTTAAGCAGCCATATATCACAGCAGCATTGTAGAATTGTTTAGAAGTGGTTCTGTGTTTTAGGTTGTTTTTTTCCCCCCATTTTTCTAGAATTTCATTGTATTCATGTATGAGGAGAGGGGCTGTGATATGTCTTGCTGCAGTTCTGCTCTTGGTAGAGTGGAAGACAGATGTCTCCCCATCAAGGAGGAGATTGGCAGGGAAGATAATGAACATTTTGAAAATGAAACTTTTTTAGCATAGAGCAGTTGTTGGAAACTATGTAATTAACAGAATCTCACCAGAGTCATTGTTTTGTCAGGCCATAGGTTCATGTTAAACAAAGATGTTATGTTACAAGAGACACTGAACGAAACAGACTTCTGTCAAGTTCAGTGGTTGTGAATGTCTTCTGGATGACACAGTAAAGCAGATTAAGCAGGGAGTCTTAGCAGAATAGTAGCTTCAAGTAAACTGAAATGTTCTGGAAATGTAACAAAATAAATGGAGAAGGACTAAGTGGTATGTATTTGTATTTGCAAGGAATGCTTTGTATTTGCAAGAAATAGGTGTAATAAAAAATGAGAAAGTCAAAGGTAGCCTCTTCTAGTCACACTTTCTCTGAGCTGTTTGTGGTCTTAACAGCTACACGAGTAGAAGAGGGTAACCTTGAAAATCTATTACATAACTGTGAGCAGTCATTAAATAAGAAATGTAAAGGGACAATGTTCAATAGTGCTGAGAGAAAATGCCTACCTTGTGCTTAAAAATGGGTTGTGTCATCAAGAGCAGTCATTAGAGCAATAGTGGATCAAATCCTCCAAAAAAGTATTTGAGGATATTTCCCAAGGATAAGGAAGCTCTCAGTGGAGTAGCAGATATATGCGGAGGTTGTTACATTCATTCATGTCCTCAGAAGCATTCTCCCTTTCCTAAATCAGCAGTTGAAAGAGGAATAAATAGTTTTCCTGTCCTGTAAGCTGTTCAACAGAGAAAAATAAGAGGCTTAGTAGTTACTGAACAAAGTAAAAGTAGAGATGAAGCTGACCTAAGGAGGCCTGAAACAGGCAATAGCCCTGGCAGATTATGACAAGCTCCGCACTTAAATTTCAGACGTACTAACCTAACTCTGCTGATGTTGTGCCTTGGAGACAGATGAGAAGCCACAGAGCAGTTCAGGACACCTGAGACACCACCTGAAAACCATTAGTCATATGAATGTAAAAATCTGAGCCATGGAAAAAAAAAAAAAGTGACTGCTACGTGATTGGAGACAAAAGGTATGGGGAACTGTATTTTAAGAAGCCCTTATAATAGACATCTGAAATAGAACCTTGGTATCACGCAGAAGCTCATGTTAAGCAATGTTAAACCTCCGACAGTGAGCAAGGAAGACCTCTGCCAGACTCCTGAAAGTCACACTAAGGCTCCTGGACACATACTTGAAGAAGTAACTGTCACAAGTTTGGCCATTTGATCAAGGGCCTGTCCAAGGCATGGGGACTTCCCAGACTGTAGAAGTGCATTACAGCCAGCCTTTGACTACAGGTTCTGTACTAAGCTTTTCAAAGATTCAGCACAAAGTCTTATGTTGGAGCTTTATGTCAGGGAAGGAGATACTTCTAGTCTCTACATGACACTAACAGATCCTGCAGTCCTTCATCAACAAAGATGATATGTATCGGTTACAGAAAACACAACTAGGATTTTATGAGCAGCTCTGTTAACTGCTCTTGTCCTAGCTGAGAAATTAATTTTCCTTTTTTTATGTCCATAAGTACAATACATTGTTAAAATCTTTTATGCTAGCAGCTGTGTTTGCCATAACAACTACTCATAAGGGGCCACATTCACTATCCATGCACCAGCGTTTCATGCTCACCAGAAATTCACACATACAGCAACTCATGCTGCTGCTCTTTCGAATGAGCTGGCGGTCCAGTCTAAGCAAAAGGGAGAAAAGAATTGTACAGCAATGACATTAAGAAATGACATGTGAGTAGGTACTTCACTGGCCTACGCAAATAAGAAAACTAATCGCTGTGATAAATCTATACCTGTTGCTAAGGTCCCTCTCTCACCTGTGAAGGGAGATTTTGCTCAGCTATAGGGCAATGCCGTGTGTAGAGCAACTGCATTGCAGCAGTTCTGTACCGCCTTGACACACTGAAACTGGGAGGTAACTTGGTGTTGCTATAGTGTTTCATTAGAATGGACTACCTTCCTAAAAGTCATAGGATACAACCCTCTGAAGCAAAATCTTTCACAAAACTGTTAAGGATTATTGCAAGTGTTGCAGAATTATTTACATATCAGATGCTTGTCCTTCCACAGCCTGAAAATATCCTTTTTTTTCCATGAAACTTTACATGCAAGGTGCCTGGCCCAAGAGGAACCATTGGAAAATGGGAGAAATGTGTCTCCTGCAATTAGAAGGAGGAAGCTCAAAGCAATACTACTGAGAGACACTTGGGGAAAGTACGAATGTAACCTTTTTATTGCTGTACTGTACTGCCATCCAAGTCTGGCCTTGTTGCACAGACATTCAGAGTGTTTGTTAAAAGGAAAAGAATTAATTTACTGGTATAGGGTAACACTTGAATGGGAAATCAAATCTCCTGAAAGGGATGGTTGCTTGCTGTCCAGTGGCAATAGGAGTATCAGCTGCAAGGATACTTGCAGCAGCATATTGAGCTGAATCGGAAGAGGCTCCTCAAATTATTGTTTGCTCAGTTCTTACGGTCCATGTGGCCCTGGTCCTGTGTGACCACCCCAGCACATGAATAATTCATTGCTATTGATACACCGTAACTACACACACAACATCTCTCAAATGTCTTAACTACACACAGAAGACTGTCCTAGCGACCATTTCTATAGGAGCAGTTTCTATTGACTATTGACAAACATATGACCAGTCTGATACTTCTGCAGCAGGGACACTTTGGACGCTCCTCCCAGGGTGTTAATCAGCACATTTAGGCATACAAATTGGACCACACACAGCAGTTGTTGTCTTGGGAGGAATTTTGAAAATCATTTGAAATTCCCACCTGGAGGGCTCCAGTAACCATTAGTCAGATACTTAAATGTGAAGGCTCAGTCAGTCACTTCGTTTCAGGTTGGTCCATTGGCTCAAGATAATCCATTATCTCACCTATGCAGATGACTGGCTGAGGGGTTCCTAAACATCCCAAGGAATTAATGCCTTGAGGGCACTGGGCGTGCACAGAGAGAGGCACAGCCCTGATAACCAGCCACACCACAATCATAACTAAAGAACAAACTTTATTCTCATACTTACAATTCACTTTTAACTTAAGTCCCCTAGCCACAATCTGAGTATTCAGAGAGAGCACACTACCAGGAAGAATGATAAATATTCTCCACAGAATTGCTGCAAGATCACCTTTCCAGAAATAAGAAAAAGAAAAGGGAGCTGAGAGAACAGTGCCTCTTGAAAAGCCTGATGTGTGGAAAGACTAATTTAATTGAAAAAAACCCCCAAGATTTATGTGCTTATAGTTCTTGTTTCAATAAATGGTAAATAAGTGAGATAAAATAAAAAAAATAAATAACATAAATCATAAAATGTGAGAACATTGACGTATTTGGAAGATGCCAAGACCAGAAAAGAAAGAGAGAAGTTATCACTACAATAGATAAAATAACTGGAGATGAAATAACAGAAAACAATGACTTTATTTCATGAGAATCTTATGACATAACAAATATGACTCTTTGAAGCTAATTCACAGATTGTTATTGGTAAATTGATACCTTGCTTGCATATGAAACATTTAGAGAGGGCAATGCTAATAAAGAGGGGTAAACAGCCCTAGCAGGGAGGCGAACAAGGTGAACTTAGGAACTTCCCTTTTTGGGAAGTTACTTTTTTTTTTTTTTTTTTTTTAAAGCTGTGTTGTTTAGGACTCCTTGGACACTATATGAGAGCTCTCCTTTTAAAAAAATGCATAAAGTAACATGAAATGCAAGCCATTTTTAAATATCAAAAAATAAATAGCTAAAAAACATTTTTCCTTTTTGTAAAATGTTATTTGAAACCAATTTTCTTGTGAAAATCTCATTAAACTTTCAATGGTTAGGTTTCTCAGGTCTAAGATTAACACTTCCTACTCTTATTCAGTCTTTCTTGTTCTGACTAGAAATAATAATTTAAATTAGACAAATATGAATTGTCTATCCATTCTTCCCTTCCCCCATTTCCCTGTTCAAATGACTATTTCCAAAGCTTATGGCCACTGCAGTAAGAGAAGTTAACTTTGTTCCAGCTTCCTCTCTCTCCCTGTCTTTGAATTTCTGTTTCTTTTTTGAAAACTTTTCCAGAGGTTTTGTGTTGTTCCTAATGAGAAACAACTGCATTTGTAAAATTTCTCTGCCCCTCACAAGACAGACAAAAATCTAGTTTAAGAAGAAAGCAAACAGGTCAAACATACAAACATGATTGATGAGTAACTTTCTTCTGCTCAGGATGTGAAGCCAGAAATAGCTAATTTTTAATGAGAATTTGAAAATCTGAAAAAAAGCCCCCCTCTGATGCTACTTCTACTCCTAGAAATATTGTTTTGATTTTGGGTTTTTTTTCCATATAGAAGGAATTTTATTAGCATTTACGCAACCAATCCTGTTGACTTTACCAGGACAAGAAATGCGGGATCGGACCTTACACTTTGTTTAGATTCATTTATAAGTTGCTATTGTAGGTTTTTCTAATGTTGTTAATTGGAATTTCTTAGCACCTGAGCCAACCCTTACTATCAGGGAAAAAAACCCTTTAATTTCTTTTGAACTAGGTTTTGAACTAAGTTTTAATTAACATGACTTTTCTTTTTCACATTTTGACTTGCTATCTGATGGAAGAAGCTGTGGATAGTCTGACTAGTGCTAACTAAGCTTTTTTAAAGCAATTTAAAAGCATCATTTTAAAGCATCATTTAAATTTTGCCTCAGACTCATAGTCCAGTGTTCAAGCTTCAGTACTGTCCACAGCCCTGACTGGAATCTCTAAATCTGAAAATCTCCACCATCTGTTCTTTATCAGAGATTGCCGGCATCAGCTCAAGATAAAAATAATTATTATAGGTAAACGAACTGAAACACTTTTATTCTCCATAGGTTTTAATATTCCAAAATTTATCAGAAACATTGTTTGTGTAGTATTTTAGAGGGCTTAAAGAATTCTAGCAGAAAATCAGGTCCTCAACTCTAGTCAGAGCATTGTTTTTCATGCCGAACCTAAAATTATCTATAAGCATATTAGAAATACATAACAGAAGTTAACTGACTCTTTAGAAGTATTGAAAGCCATTTCCTTTGAAAGATTCAACCATGTAACAAAATCCAGGAGTTTATAATATTTTTGGACTGTTCCATAATATTGCCTTTAAAGGCCCCCTGCCCCAAACGAACTCATTAAGGCATCATGAAAGTGTGTAAAAAATTTGTCTTCATTTGATGCACTGTGTACGCTTGATACTATTTACTACCGTCAGGAACTTCTGAAACAATGATCATCATATAACTAAAACAGAACTTCCCGTACCTTTTTACATACAGAGTCAGAGCATGAGCCTCACTTAGCATTCTGGAAGCAAACATCCATATCAGAAAATAAAGTAAGAGCTTATAAGGATTAAATAAAATAAAACTGTTGACTTAATTTAGTCAGGCTAGATCACCACTGAGCTGGGAGATTTACTGAATTAAAGGGAATTTGTACTGGGAGGTTTATTCATGTCTTCAGCCAGATAGCCAAGCATATGAATAATGATTGGGATCATGAGTAATCTATCCACAGGGTAGTTCTTGTGTGATGAACTACTGGAATATGACTTTATAAAAATATCAAGAAACATTTCTGGAGAAATGCATAGGAAAAATTAATATTTTCAATTTTAGAAACTGGTTTTTTTTGGGTTTTTTTTTGTTTTTTTTTTTCCCCAGAAGCAGCAATTACTATTAGCTGGTTTATATAAAATCACAGTTTCTCCACAGGTATTAGCTTTGGGAAAGACAGCTCCGCCTTAGTGTGCATGACAGAACGCGTGTGTGTCTGAACATCTCTAGGCTGCTGGGTGGGAAGAAGCAGAGAGGGAACAGAAAGGACTCCATAACTGCAGGGTGATGGAGGAACTCCGGAGCAGAGCAGGGACCAAATGCACAGTCCAGCTTCCACACTGACGAAAAGACAGATGCCTCCTCAGGACCCTGTGGGGACTGCTGTTTGCTGCCACCCAAAATGCCACTGGAAGCTGATGGACTGAGATCCAGCCTGGAGCAACAGGCTCTTTGCAACGGCCCACTGGCTAGTGAGGCATATGTGTTTCCAGAGCATTTCATTTTGATCTGCCAGTAGATTAGAATCTCATCTTACTTAAAAAGCTTTTCTTTCTTGTGTTCCTTTTGATGAGGTTTCCTTAAAAAACAATAGCAAATAAATCTCCCTCGAAGCTTTGGCTGAATTTAGGTCCTGTCACAAAGTATTTCATTTTTTTCCTGGTTGCACTTACCTATCAAGTTTCAGATATAACTAATGTGATACAGATGTAAATCATAGTTCCACATTTTTGGTCTTGGATTCTTAAAACCCGACATCTTAACATAAATGCTAATTACTGATTTGCCAAAATAGAATTTTGCCAAAAAATTCTAATGTCTGTTCTTTCATAGAGAGATGCAATCTCTCTTTGCAACTGGAAAGCACAATTTAAGTACTACTGAAGGTTAAATAAAAGTAATGTCAATAGCATCTCCTCCTATAAATCAGTGAGAGATTGTTTCCACAGTGCTCAGGCACTATAATGAACTATAGGGAAGAATTGCACAGCTCTTTAAATGAGCTTTGGGAGCACTGGAGTATTAGCTACTGGGAACTGAATTTACCTTAAATTTGTATTCGCCCATCCATGTAGATTCATAACATGAAAGATAAAAACACCACAGCATTAGGTGGAACGTGGCCCCTTCCAAGCCCACAGGGTACTCAGGAAATGTCTCCTTCATATGATCTGCCTGCATCTCTCTCTCCATATGCGGATAGAACTGTTGTAAGACTCATAAGGGCTAAGGCATAGAGATTGAAGAGCAGACACTCTTCACCTTTTGTTTAGCTGCTGGATAACATGCACTGCCCTCTAAGTCAGGGTGATGACTGCTTTAACTCCTCTCCACAATTGCCACAGCTGTAAGAAGTAATAAGGTGTTAAAGCTAGGCTGTTGGAGAGAGTTGTGCTTATTGCTTACCCTTTGGACAGTATATTTAGGGTCTGGAGATCTGTGTATGGTCAAAAATTCAACCTTCTTTTGGGCTTTTTGTTACTGAAAGTCCCCACACCCTTCAACATGTGAAAATGTTCTGGATGGATGTTGCATGGGAAGTGTTCCTATGCTTTTCTCCCTTTGCACGCATGCAGGAAAAGACATAATTTAGCTAGGCACTTTAACATTCAGTCTTGACCTGTAGTGAGCCTACAGAATTTTGGCTGACCCCAACAGGAGTTGCATAAAGGCGAAACGTCATTCAATCTGTGCAATAACAAGGAATGAGGTTTATTTAGAACTTTCCTATGTTGCTTGTAACTTCTGGATGAATTAAAACTGAAACTTTAAGAACAGACATAAGTATTCAATGTGTGTTTTGAGCTGGGCTGAGCATGTAGGATGCAACGGCTTGTTTCTGCTTTACTTCATATTTTCACATGTTTATGTTCTGATGTTCCACATGTTCCAAAAAAACAATCTTTCTATTAAGTTATTGCTTTGTTTTCTACAACTATCTATGGCAGCAGCAATCTTCTTAAATCTATCACCCAGAACAGGCAAGATACTTTTTTCCCCATACAAGACCTGGAAAGATAGATACTGTCATAAAAGAAACAGTGTTTGTAATGAAATTTTTGCTAAAGAAAAGAAATGGTGCAATAAGAATTCTGGAACAAGTTAACTCTAAGCAACTGAATCATTTCACGATCAACTCCAAGGGCCTAAATGTGTAATTTAGCTATTTGCCTGAATCGGTCTGGACTGGTGATAGGTTACTGTACCTTTCAGGTACAGAAGTATCAGGGTGTTTAAAGAAATAAACACACCCTGCTAATTCTTGCTTATTACAAAGGTCTATATCCTAATTTTAAACACTACTTTTCTTTCAGTTCAAACAATGGTAATTAATGATACAGATATTATGAAAGTAGCTTACTCTATCTCAATAAAGTATAAAATAACAAATTGCCAGTTTTGAGTGTGTGTATTTTGCATGTCACCTTTTCTGAAGCAGTGAGTGGAATAAGGCTTTTTTGAGTAATCTAGTCTTGAATTTATTTTGCACAACTCTTCAGCACAGCTAGCAATACTGGCACACAAAAAGAGTGATTGTAAAAGAAAGTATAGTTGAGTTGAGCCTTGCACAGGTGCTCAAGCTGTTTGGTGCATTCCTGTGCCCTAACTTGTTCATGTATTCACTACTGGAACATCAATTAAGAATATTTGTTCCTTGTCTTGTTGACAGCATCTGCTGCTGCTGCTACAGGCATAATTTTAATGTATTGTTGCCATAGCAAAATACGTTTTACTACGTTAATTTTAATGTTGTTTGTGGCACTCTAAAAATGTGTATCAGTATCTTTAGACTTAGAATTTGATTTATATTGAAAATATTACTTTTATAAGGGAATTTTACATTCCAGTGTTCTATAAAATGTTTTTATGTCTAGTTAAAAGGCAAATGCTTGCCTTTAGAGAAAGTCATTAGAGAAATAGAGAGGCTTTTCTCTGATACTATTGTCTACAAAAAAAGGGATAATTTGTTTCTGTAATACTTTTAAATGAATCAAACAAAGATTTTTGTCTTGACTGTACATAACTAAAATAGGTTGAAATCATTGCAGAAGGGCAATTTTAGTCCATCTGCAATCAGTACTTCTAATTTTTTTGTTTTACTACAGCAAAAGAAAGAGTAGAAAACAATATATGCCCAGAGCCATATGTCTTTATATTAAAAATGGGGTTCAGAATACACAGTGGCCAGAAAGAGAAATACTTCCAAAATACCAGTAACTTAATAGCTTTGCATTACATGACAGTTACACATTGAGACAAAATTGATAGCAGGGATACTACTGCAGTTCGGTTTTAACTTTTGCTGTACACAGTGAGGTGCAGTTGAAGAACTAGTTCACAGTTTAAAATCTTTCAACTTGCCTGTGACCTTAGCTTTAATAAAGCATCATGTTCACTCTAGGATGAGCCAGGAGGTACACTCCAACTTATAAAATAAAGATCAAGCCTTAATAATATTTGCATAGTTTTGTTCCTTCTTGCTTGGATTATAAGGCAGCCAAAGTGGATGTGAAAGCTACAGCCTTAAGAAAAATGGAAATAGAACAGGATACTGTTCTGCTAAGAATCAGATACTTCAGCTAAGAAGCAGGACTGCAATCTTGTTCTCTGCTCACTAGCTGATCCTTCATAAGGCTTCTAAAGGACTAATGGATTCCTACAGGCAATAAGAAAAACTTCAGCTCTTGCTTTCTTTGTTGAAAGGGCAAAGTATTATTCATTACTGGAGCTTTTTAAAACCTTGGTATATAATCAAGCATCAAGAAAAAAAAAAAATCTTGTACAAAGTAAGTGAGAAACTATCTGGAACTGCTATGTGAGACTGTTTCTTCAAGCAATTGTTAAGAAGCTGATTACCAACAATAAAGATAAATATTCCATAACAGAAGTGCAAGAAAAGATGCAATAACATACCCTAAATCTGGATAACTTTTTCTATCTGCTAAAAATAATAAAAATAGATTATTTGTGGGTCCCATTTTGGTACTGAATGTACTTCCTTCATTAAGTACTCAGGTATTCAGAGAAAAATACACCAATTAAAGCACTTTACATACCCACAGATACCATTCTTGAAGGAAATGTATACAGAAAAAGTGCTGAATTAACATATCTGCAAGACATAGGTAAAAGTGACAGAATGCTTTCTATAAAACAATCACATAAATTACACTGGCAACTGTTTGACATGGTACAGCAGTATTGACCCAGTCCACATCACAATCACAACCTACATCACAATCAGTCAGAGTCTCAGAGGACCATGGAAGACTTGCACATGCTGAAGTTAACTAGGCACTCAGGAATAAGTTTTCTTAAAGAAAGAAGTGACTGTTTTCAGCTGCAGATACCTTCTACCATTTTATTTTGCTTTGCTTGAAAACATAATTATGTGAGCTTAGTAACACTCTTTCAAAATACTGAACCATAAATCAACTCACTTAAGGTGCTCTTTAATAGTAATGCCAAGCCACATTAGAGTAGCAAAGTCTTCTGAATGTGTCACAACCATCCTCATCAACCATAATTTAATTCCAGGTTTCCTTCAGAGTAATAAACCTCTCCTAGAGCATTCTTTACACTGAAAATCAAGGTGCAAATTCACTGGCTACCAGTACAGATCAGAAATATATATCTACACATATGTCTCTGTGTTTCCACATGCTCTGAGCTCCACCTTTATCATTACTACAGCTTCCTTTACATGTGTGCCGTGAAGAGCCTCATACTGAGGTTGCTGTAATGGACTAGAACTGTCTGCTATTAACTGTGCCTCTGCCTGGTCCTATCAGTGTAGACTTTTTGCTCCTTTCTGTTCTTCTCTTCTCCAGCTCCAGCTCCTAACCATCTTGTTTTATTACTTCAACAGAAGCATTGGGCACCTTCCCCATAACACCATGCTTGGTTTCACGTGGTATTCTGGCATGGACAAGTCAGTCTTTTGTAAGTGTACTTGTGTCTTTTGCATTCTCTCTCATTTTTTTTCACATTGGCTCTGATTTTTGTCGGGTGGGGATGAATTGCAAGCCGTAGAAAGACTTTTCACTATAATTCCTTTCCCACCTGTGTCACACATGCCTTCTCTTTTAGAACTTGCAATGTCATTTTTAATGAAACATCAACATTTTTGTTTAATACCTTGAAACAAAGTCTTACCTTTCATATGCAAATTTGTTGTAAAGAGAAGGACTGCTCTAGATAGCATACATATACTGTCAGATTTTAAAGAACTAAAATTCCAGTTGTGTTTTCTAGAAGGAAGTTCTACTAAATATAGAGTTTGATCTTGTCTATAGGCTGCAGAAAAAAAGAAAGTTATGCAAAAATCCTTTCTCAAGCATTTTTAAAACTAAACACTACCTGACATATTGTGTTAAATGAATGTTCAAAGTCCTCCAGAAATTTCATAAGATGTATTTCACCCTAGCAAGTTTGTACCATCATTTAAGGCTCCTTGATGTTTTTTTCTTCCAAAAGCTGTCTGCAGATCAAGGCCTTGCCTAACAATGCAGACTCCTTTCAAGGACTTATCAGAAATAATGTGAACTGGATTTCAAAGCCTCACACAATGCTGTATTATTTTTAATTGAATAGTCAACAGTGAGCTTTTATAAAATGTACATTAATAGGAAAACAGCTTTTGCTAAGAGTGGTAGCATGTTTCTCATAGACCAACACAAACTGAATAAAAGCAAAATGCTATTTAATATATGCTTAAGTGCTCACAGAGATTTGTTTTTCAGGATCTTCATGACATAATTACGACATTTATGTTTGAATATATATTCAATTAAAATCTAACGTGTGAGAATTGTTTGTTAAAAATCATGACTACCCTTCAAAGTGTTGCACACAGAGATACACATAACAATGCCATTGACAAGAACTGGGGTCCTACATGCAATCTTCCACCTGTGATCTTAATCTTGCTCTGGTTTGAATAGCTCTCTTTGAATACCAACAAAGGAGACATGCAGAACATAAGAATCTGGTAAATCACTAAGGACTGGATAGTGACTCACATAATAAGAACTGAAAGCTCCCTTTGTGCCTGTATGGAGGCTTATTCAAATTTGATCGAGGTGTGCTACTCCCAGGAACAAGGGAGAGAGTTTTAGCCATATCCCCAGACTTCATTCGGCAGAGTAGCTGTGCAAGTATGCCAGTCCAGTGATCTCTTACTGCTGTGATCACAAAATGAAACTGCTGATGCCCAAAACTGAGAAGGCCAAAAAGCTCTTATGTGTAACTCAGTGTCTGAAGCACAGTGCTTGCCATGTCTGCTAAGGTGACAGAGATGCTGTGAAAGAAAAAGATGTTACATAAACTGCATTAGCCCAGGACGTGAGAAATTATCTGAAAAGAGTGGCACTGAAAGTTTCGTCTGAACAAGGCCTCCACTCAGACATTTTCTGGGGATACTTTGGGAGCCATAGAACAGCTGGTCAGTAACTGGATAGAAGTATTCAGATATTCAGTTAGTACAAATAAACCCAGTGGCAGAAAAATAGCATTCAGTGAGCCAGTCTCACCTGTCTACCTATCTGTTCATTCAGCCTTCTCTAAAGACTTCCAGGTATGGCATGTTACACAGGTTGTTCCTTGAAGAGGTATAACCCAGAAAAACATCACTTGCTGAACTAATGGGGCCAACAGAAGAGTTTTGAGTTGTGTGACCTACAGTGAGGTCAGTTATCCTCTCTAGGTAACTATAACTAGATTACCTGGAAAAGAATACCAAGCAAACCCTAAAGAAATTGAGAAGACCACCTGCATATCCCAGGACTTTGGAACAGTACTATCCATCCACTGGTGAAAAAATCTGGATGGAAATTTGCATACGGGGAACAGGGCTGTGATGGAGTACAGAAGATCAGCTTGTTGGATGGCAAAGGGCTGAGAAATAGCAGATTACAGTAGCTATTCCTCATTCATCTGGAAAGACTGTTGCTACTTTTTCACTTGTAAGTGAAATTATTCATGTTTGAAATGCAGATTTGGTGCTCAGAAGCAAAGAGATATTGTTTGCCCCACAGTGTAAACCAGCCAGATTAACTGGGTTATATATATGTGAAATATGTGCAGTGAACCCAGAGACAATGGAAAATTAGAGCAGTAAGCAAGTTATAACACTTATTTTACATTGTACACTATATTTATTAAAGATAAAGGTAGTTGTAGAAAACCACCCCCCTCTGCTTCTAATAATATGTGACAGAAAGATTAAGTGTAAAGCTTTGACTGAAGATGTTCAAAACTTGACCATAGTCTTTCCCTAAGAAAGCAAAAATACAGGACTTCAGGTCACTCTTAAGCAATTCTTTTTCCCTGTGTCAGCTGACAGTCCCATTTCCTTGCTTTAATAGTTCTCCTCCCTTGGTCTTATTCCTATTTCCAGGATTTCATATTTTCTATTTTAAAAATACAATTTTGCCTGCAGATGGCTGTGACTAACATCTTTATTACGGGACTGAACAAACAACAATTTTGAAAGGAGAGACAAAAACCCTGCAGATCAAACGAGTTTGTGCTAAGACTTATCAACTTTGCCCTCAGGACCATTTCACACATTTACTGTGTCTTTGCAGCAGATGAAACAGCTCTTGGCAATGACCCCTTTGAATCTGCAGCATATCTGAAATGTGCAGCAGACCATATCATTTCCCACCGGTGACCTTCTTGTCTATTCTCAAATGGTTCCTTTACTGTTTTACTACTTCCGGACACACCTGGCGCACGCACACACACATGATCTGTAAGAACTGCAAACAAGCTTCTGAAAGCTCAGAGGCTATTTTCTAACTTGGAATTCACAAATACATATTAGAAATTATTATTTCCTAGCAAGCTCTCAGCACCTCATGTACCTCTACCAGTCTCTGGTGGGTATAGGACTCCCTCAGGAACAGTTTTATAAGTGGGTCTCCTTGTCCAATCTAGGCATACTGGAAAAAACTACACCTGTAAAGTAGGAGTGACAGCAGACATTTTGCTTATGCTCTGTGACACTGTCTCAAAACATCTCATCCAAGCAGATGTGCATGCTCAGGAAACAAACAGAACCTGAGTAATTACAAAATTACTTGCAGCAGAAATATTTTCAGACAATATATTATGACTAAAAAGTCCCTGAAGTATGAATTTTTATTTGGAAAATGTCTAGTATGCTGTAGGATTACTACTACAGTCTAATTAAGACACCACAGAAATGCTTCTACTAAATGAATCTCAAAATCTTCCCAGATTTGTGATATAACTACCTTCTCCAGTTTTATCAGATGGAGATCATCTGAGGAATATTTATTTGTGCTACACTGTGATGTACAGTTCTGCATAAGCCAATTAATCCATTTCAAATTTACAAGGTAAGACTGAGGGCTGCTGAAAGTGATGAGTACAGTAACATTTATAAACCATTTAACTTACCTATTACTTTACTTGAAATATTCCATTCCTTATTTTATGGAGTCTATCACTCTCTTCATACTTTATACATGGGAAATAATACTAAATATTCTGTCTAGAACAAGAGCAAAAAATCTTTCAGGTTTGTTAAGCTAGGGGCAAAGTTTAAAGATTGCCCTCTTGCAGCATCCGTGACACTGCCTAGAGGGCTACATTCCCTGATATTTGCATTGCAAAATGTGTGGCGTGCTCTTGGATGCATCCCTGTGCTCCAACTGGAACACCAGGTGGAAGAGCGGATCTTTTAGCTCCCCCTCCACAGCCCCCCGGCAGGCAGGCTGGAGCACCCTGTCTGGAGCCTCTGACTGTACCAGGGCGCACGCTGCAGCATCCTCTGCAATGTTGATTCCCCCATGACCTGGTGCCATGCCAGATGCTTTGTACCCCTGCGTGCAGGCATCCCTTCGGTACTCCCATGGCACAGGCAGCAGCCACAGCTCTCTCACTCGCAAAGACACAGTGATCCTGTGCTCGGTCCCCGGACTCAGCAGCTCAGGATACCACACAGCTCTCAGAGGAGATGTATCGCCCCATTAGCATCTGGATGAAGAACCCTTGGTAACACAAGGCAGCTCTGTGAGCACCTGTGAGCATCCAGACCATTCTAGTCATATTGAATATACTGTTTTTATTGCCAGTAATTAAACAGAGTAGCAAAGCAATATATACAACATACAGGCTGATTAGCTCTTTATTCACAGCCTGGCTGTCCAGGCTTTCAGTCACTAGGTATGAGGAATTGCTGCAATTTGCTCGGTGGTTTGTCAGTTCCCGTTCAGGCTGTGCTCATCCTCTTTCTACTGTGCTTTTGTTTCCAATACCGTTAATATTCAACTGAGTGTATTTAAAGGTCCTTGCTACGCTAAAGGTTCTCCCTGAGAAATTCTGCACCTGTGACAACTTGTTTGTTACTCAGGCTATCAGTAACGCCTTTCTTTTGCTTTTCTCACACCTGTTCATGTTCAGTACCCCGCTCACAGCAGTCGGAGGCCTGACTACATTTACACCTCTTTTTATTGGTGTAGTAGTAGTGGGGTGAGTGGGTGGGTGTGAGAGAGGAGAAGCAGGCAGGCAGGCAAGCAGGCAGGCAGGCAGGCAGGCAAGCAAGCAAGCAAGCAAGCAAGCAAGCAGCAGTAGCAGCAGCAGCAGCAGCAGCAGCAGCAGCAGCAGGTGACCTGATGGAGTTACTCTGCCACATTTACCCCACAGAAATTGCTATTTGAACCTGACTATCTGGTATGAACAAATGTGTCCTTTTCATGTAGTGTGAGCTGGCCTGAGTTTTAATTTTTACAAGGTTGTTTAACATCCTGTTTATTTAGTAGGTACAGTCTTGGATTTCAAACTCCATTTGCTACCGTATCAATTTGGTCTGAGTTTAGCAGTATTTGTATATGGAAGTTTTAATTCCCCAGAAGACACATATTCCTCCTACTGGCATAAACTGGATTGATATCTCCTGCAAATACCAGCTCCTCTGAGTAATAGAACCTAGACGTCAGTAAGAGACCGATACATCATGCAGCATAGACGTAACAAATCCGTGCAGACCAGATTCCCACGTTAGCTTAGCCCAGCCTCACTGATCGTTCACACCACCAGCCTGCTGGCTGGCACCTGAGCTTTGAGTGCACCAGTTGATTATCCGGGTAAGGAAAGTCAGGGCTGTTCCTATTCGAGTAATATCTCTGCTGGCAGTATGACTGCAACTGACTCAGGGCACTGAAGTCTATGAACTTGAGTCTGAAATCAAACACAATTACCAAAGAAGATATAGTCATAGGCCAGACATGGAGTATGAGGCAAGGCATGATTTCACCAATGAATTTGTTCTCCCCTCTTCTTACATGAATGTGCGCACACAGATGGGTTTGTGTCTACCTCTAATACTTTGTTGATAAGCAGCTATTTTTTTTTCCAACATGAGATGTCAAACAAGTGCCAAGAGTGTTAATGCTTGCCAGTGCAGATTTCCCAACAGCTTAGAATTTAATTTTACCTCTGTGTGTTGTTTTTCATCGATGTCCATGACAGCATTAGATTTATGGGGGAGGAGGGTAGATCCTGTATACACCAACACCGGTGCAAAGCACGATTGCATCTGCATTCTAATAATATAGAGAGCTGACAAAAAAGCACCTGACTGCTGTAACAAGTGACTGACGTTTTGATGAATTTGCTTCAACAGGCTTCAAATACATAAATACGCTAGTTAAAAGAGTTCTGCAACATAAAATAGAATATTACTACTAAAACTTAGCAACTGATACAAACTGCTTTAAATAAAACATGCAAAAACCTGCTCACACTTTTTTTTATCTTACTACGCAAATGCAATTAATTTAACTTATCTCTTATTGATCTTACAAAACAACTCTAGATGACTTGGAGGCAGATTTTAATGATAATACATGCTCATCAGAGCTTGAAACAATCACAGTAAACATTTTCTACTAAGGAAAAGGGTAAAAAAGCTAGAGATGAAATTTTCTCTATTATTCTTTACAGGTGAAGAATTAGTGTTTAAAATAAAGACTGAAAAGAAACATTAGGAAAACCAGAAATAATCCAACCTAAATTAAAGATGAACAAAACATGGATAAAGCACAGTGTTTTGCACTGACAAGGAAAAAGAATCATGACAAATAATATTAATGATTTCTTAAAATGGCCTGAAAATTAGGCCTGCCTTCAAAACGATGTTCTGAGGCTTCAGTGCCTGCAGAAGCCAGCCCACAAGTGATTAGAGGGAAGAGGAATAAGGGCTCTCGCCTTAAACTTGATGAAAACTGGGTTGGGGGGAGCAAGAGAAAATACTAATAGTAAACCCTCAGCAGTGGTCAGTACATGGGTGTCTGACATTGTGTGGATGGGAGTCTGAGGTGGAGCTGTGACAGGCTGTGTCGTGCTGCAAGCCAAGAGCCCGATGCTGACACCAGTTACGGGAGCGCTCGTTCTCCCAGACTTGACTGTGCTGACCCACGGGAGTAGTAACTGGGGTGGGTCTCAGCTGATGGTGAATGCGTACATGCATGTGTGTGTGTTTTTCCTGACACAGTCGATTCCTTGCTCAGACCATTTAATAAATTGAGTTTAGCAGTGTCACACTGTTTAATGTTCCTTCCCCCCCCCGCCTGTGGGACGCAGACAAAGCTCCTGACATGAAGTCCTCAGGTCACTGCCTTCAAACATAATAAACGTTTTGTCAGTATCTTCATTAGCTCAGGATTTAATCTCTAAGTCTCTCTGTAGGCAGACCACGTCAATTTGGCCAATCTCAGAAAGACAGTGATGGGCAAAATGAGGTTGGTCCAAAGCCTAGATAGTATGTGCAAATCGCAGAAAACTTATATTAGCTACACTTCTGAAAATTTGTATTTTGATTAAGAATTGAAGAATATTTTTGCAGAGGTAAAGATGCATTAAAAGGCAATGCTATTTTGGCAGAACATAGCAAAATTTAAGAGTTTCCAGCATGCCACTAAAAAACATAAGCTGCAATTAATCTTTTCCATTGAAAAACTACTAACATAAAAAATTTTGAGAAATATTAAACAACTGCAAACTGCACATTTAAAAATATCAGAAAGTTTATTCACAATTCACTAGCAAAATGTCTAGCATATAGAAAATGAGTGCAGGAGCAAGCTTCATTCAAATAAAGGTATATAAAGATACATAACTATATAGTATTATCCTCTACACTGAATCCAGCAATTGCCCAGAGCCTTCCGTGGGTCAAATCCTACCCCCACCCACTAGCCTACCTGTGTGACCAAGTGAATGATCTGCTCTGCGGGGCAATGGGAGGAAGCTGTGCAGTACCCTCTGCCTGAGTCCCACCGTGACTTTGATGCCGAATCTGGATAGATCTGAGGAGTGGAATTTGCACTTACACAGTTTCCTTTTAATTGTGCTGTCTCCTGGATGGTGTTAACTCTTTCTTCATATCTGGTTTGGCCTCATATTTTCTTGTCCTGGGAGCTGGAGATCTCTGATCCTAAATCACGGTTCCACATCATCTCTCATCACCCACCACTTTCATGGGCAGATAATGAACATACAGATTAGTACTGAATCTTTGTAAGTATAAACTTGTGCTTGTTTTTCTCCCGTTGTTCTGATATATTTTGATAATATAGAAGTTGAAATAGGCCCACATACAGATATTTGCTGTAAAAAATGACAATTTCTTATTTGCCATAATTTGTCCCTTGTAACAGAAATACTGGTATTCTTTGACATGTAGAGGGAACAGTAGTTAGAAAAATACACAGTTTTTAATCAGTCAAATCATTCCAGGACTCTATACTCTTGTTTCCGCCACTGGCTATCACCACTTTATCCTCCCCCTTCCCCCCGACATCCTTCCAACAAACACAAAAAGGATGGCAAACTGAAAAAAGACTATTTTAGGATAGCAATGAGGCCAAAATGTTGATGTGCACCTTTTCTCTGAAAAATAAGCAGTATTTTACTGAAGAATGAAAATGTTTGTGTCTATGAAAATAAACATTTTTCTCTTGGCTCCATCAGAAGAGAGATGGAATGCTGGAGAATCAAGCAACTGAACAATAGATTTACTCATTTAAATGGAAAATATAAAGACAAGCCTGAAAGGCAGCAAGGCTGTTGCCATATCACAGAAAATTAATCATTATGCAAAAGCTTAAGCAGGTTTTTCACTGTTACATCTGGATAGTAGCAAGAAGTTAATAAAAATAAATAATAAAGAAAGAAACGTAGCCATAACACTAGGAAGCTTAATGAATATATTTCCCTTGCTAAGGTAAGTAGATGCTTAAAGTTGTAATTTTGACATTATACCTTGGTCACACAGGCATATCTTTCAAAGGCACATGGGACAGCTAGATACCAAATGCCTACTGAAAATTAATTAGAGTTGGATACCTTATTCCACCGTACCTTTGAAAATGTACCACATTGGAAGCATTCACTGCTGATGAATCAAATGCAGATATGAGCTTTTGTGGTTAGGCTTTAAACCATTTCTGTGCCCTTCTGAATCCAAAATGCCAGTTTAAGATGAGCTGTTGATACTGGAAACTTTTGCCCTAGTGGAAATCTGCATGCTGTAGTTTGCTTCTAAAGTGTCCATGTTATATTCCTAATTGTAAGACTTTACAGAGATCCTCATGAATGAGTTTTCTTTGCTTTTTGTATAAGTGTGCTAAAAGAGGCACAGAAAGAAAAAGCTTGGGCTGGCTTCTCATTCTTTATAAAAGAAATGTATCAGTGTAGGTTTATTTCATCTGTATCTGAGTCCTGAATGAGGAATCTATCCCTGTTCAGTAAACTAATTAAAAATATGCTTACACCCATGCTCCCAGTGATTTCAGTCCACCTTAACAGACATATCTAAGATATTTATCTTGAGACAGATGCAAGCCAAGGATTGGATGCTTTTCTGAATCAGGGCTAGAATCACTGAGTCTTAATTTAGGTTAGAAGGGGCCTTCAGAAGTCATCTAGTCTAACCCCCTGCTCAAAACAGGGATTAATTTAGATCAGTTGTTCAGGGCCATGTCCAGTCGAGTCTGAAACACCTCCAAGGATGGAAAGCCCACAACCTCTTTGGGGAACCTGTTTTAGTATTTAGCTACCCTCATGGTAGAAAAAAACTCTGTAATATGTGATTGGAATTTCCCATGTTCAAACTTGTGTCCTTTGCCTCTTGTCCTATCACCATGCACCTCTGAGAAGAATCTACCTCCATCTCCACTGTATCCTTCAGTCACGTAGTTCTGAACAGCAATGTGGTCTCCAGTTGGCCTTCTCTTCTCCATGCTGAGCAGGTCCAGTTCTCTCAGCCTCTCCTCGTACGTCATGTTCTCCAGCCCCCTGAACAACTTGGTGACTGTCCACTGGACTCGTTCAAGTATGTCAATATCCTTCTTGTACTGGGAAGCCCAAAACGGGACAGAATACTCCAGATGTGGTCTCACAAGTGCTGAACAGAGAGGAAGGATCGTTTCCCTGGACCTGCTGGCTACAGTCTCACTAATAGAGCCCAGGATGCAGCCGGCCTTCTTCGTTGCAAGAGTGCACTGCTGACTCATGTTCAACTTGCCCACCAGGACCCCCAGCTCCACTTCTGCGTCACTTCCCAGACAGTACTCTTGGATGGGGTTATTCCATCCCAGATACAAGGCCTTGCACTTGCTCTTGCTGAACTTCATAAGTTTCCAGTCAGCCCAGCTGTGCAGCCTGCATAAGCTCCTCTGAATAGTAGCCCTCCCCTGCAGTTATATGGCTGTGAACCGAGACGACTACATTCTAGAACTCAAGCAGTTAAAATTTTAGGGAGAAACTTGTTTTTAACAACTTCTTGCAAATATATTGTTCAAAAAGATCAATAAATTCACTGAGAGGTACATAAAATGTGTCCAGTAAAAGAAAAACATAGAAGCATCTGAAATCTTTGTTGAACAGGTAAGATATATGGTTTAAAAAATAATGAGAATAATAACATCAAGGTAATGAACAAATCCATCCTATTAAGACCATAAGTTCTTGGCAATAACAACTTTATACCAGTAACAACAGATGTTGCCTGAAGTCAAATGAAATACAAAATAAACCTAGAAATTAAATTATTTTAGAGTTGTTTTTCATCTTTGTTATACTGGTACGACTTAACTGATTTTAGCAATCCCTCTTATTTATAACAGTATATGAGAGTTACTTTCCTATTTAAACAATGGTGTTATATGATTTAATATCCATGGTAGGTGTGACTTGGATCGATGTCTCTCTTCTTATATTCCTGGGAGAGAAAACTGGAGCTCTAAAACTCAAAAGAATTAAGAACTTTTTCTGCCTTGATTGCATTTGGTAGAGGGAAACATATAAGGTCATTCTTCAAAATCCTCATCCTTAGCTGTGCTGGCTTTAAGAACATTTTTAGCTAGCATGAACTGAAACATGCATGTGACTGCTGTTTTGATAGAAAATACTCTACCTAGTTTTAACATTAATATAATCATAGCTTTTGTCCATGCTCAAACAAATGCTGAAATTTACAATAAAGCTCTCAGTCATTTCAGGACAGAAAAGCTGATACAGCATGCATTGCAAAAAAACCCCCATACGATAATGGGAAAGCTGGTGTGGTTTGACTTTAAAAAAATCATCAATTTTTGCTTTTTTGGGTAATACAGAAAAAATTCTGCTAACATTATATACACCTGCAGGTTCAGGAATGCTGTCCCTTTGGAGACCATGTTTACCATATTGCAACAGGAATGGCTAGAAGGGGAAAAAGGACCGCAGCATATGAAAAATTAAAATGATGTTTATGCCAGGACTGTGCTGGAGGCAGTTTTGCCTGGAGTAGTAGACCAAGATATTAATTAATTATTAACCCTTAGTGGCTTCTTGGCTATTAAACTGGCCATTAAATGCGGCCTCTGTCAAGCTCATTGTGTACTCTTCATTGCCACTTTCCTGGAGGGAGTCTCTCTGCTCATGTTCGTGATCGTACTTCACTTCTTGGGCTCATGCCTTGCAACTGGCTTGCGATATAGCTGCAGAAACCTGTCCAGCATACTACAGACAGAGATGAGGGCTAAAGTTTGTAATTCTGCAGTTTTACTGTAACTGGTGTTCAAGCACAGTATGATAAAGCTGGCTGGGATATATCTACACCTTCTCTAATCTTGCTTCCCATTGCACTGTAGATAATACCCTCTAGATACAAATTTTTCACAATAGTACTCTGACTTGCAAGAAAAGGTTAATTGCTAATACAAATTAGGTCTGGATTTTCTTGTAAATGGCAATGACTGTCAATGTAGGCTTATAAAAGTCTAATAAACTGACTGGGTCAAACACTATGAGACTGGTGTTTTCCTGCACTTGCATGTATAAAAAAGGCAACACAAACACAGGCACCTATCCTTTCAGATCAGTGTGATCCCTGCTCTGGTGTCATCTGTGGAAAATATGCTATGAACACTCATCTTCCTCCTCCTCTTCCCAGGGAGGTCTGGCGACATAGTCCTCAGTGTATCAGTGAAGAAGTGTGTTGGAGTAAGCAGGTGCACAGCTGTGATTCGGACATCAGAAGGCTTCCAACACGCTGCACAAACTACAGCCCATAAGGAAGCATGCATTCCATCCCTGTTGATCTATTTAGGACCTAAACTGTTAAAGTCTCTGTGTAAAAAGTTCTGGTGCTTTAGCTTAAGCTCTGGTAACTCCAGCTTTGAGTTACTAAGAGGCTTGTCACAAATGTACACACACATTTCAACCTTGCAACAAATTAAATTTTATTCAGAGATAAAGTGTGGGGTTGACAGGATTGCTTTCCACTATCCATACTCTGCTTTCGGAATTGAGATGATTTTGCAGTCTTGTACAAGCTTATCTGTTAAAAGATTAGTATCCAGATGCCAAGAGGAAGACAAAATGAAACTCAAGGTATTTTAACCCTTTTTCTTGTTTTACTGAAGTGTTTTTTTTTACTTTTTTTGGTTTCCGTAAAGGTTTTTGGAAACCCTATTAACTGTTTAGCTTCCTTATAGAAATATTAGCAGTATATTTTAAAGGTTCTTCTATTTACATTGGGTATCACATACTACAAGAACAAAAAATATTCTCACCAACAAAATAATAGAGTGATCTTAAATCATAGTTTAATCTTTTTTTTTTTTTTTTAAGTTGAAAAGGCTCTCCACTTAAAGTTTCCAAACAAGGCTCCTAAGACAAATTTCCAGATTTGACATATAGCATGGAGTGTTAATGATTACAAGTCTTAGTAAAATTCTAAAAAAATTCAATGACAATTCCTACAGAAGAATTATGTGGTAAGATTCTTTCATCTTGTAGGATCTTTATTCAGCACTTCTGTATTGATACCCTAGCAGCTTATTAGCTTTATTCTTCCCTCATAAAACATACACTGTCAGTTTCAATAGAAATTCTCAGTCTTCTTACATACTAAATGTCCCTTCTCCTACATTTGTACATACTGGCTCCTTTTGAAAATGTATTTCGTTATGCTCAGTTTTCAAAGCTGTGAAGTCTATCAATTGATTTTGGTTTTTCTCTCTTTTCTTTTTACCCATACCAATGCTAATAAATTTTCCGTTTATTGCAGCCTTAGAGGCTTCTTAGACCATTTTGCTATTTACTTTTCCCACTATCACAAAATATCAAATGAAGTCATTCTTTATGATCCCCATTATCTCAGGATCTTATAGCAGGCCTGTTATTAAACCTCTGCTTTGCATTTTTTCTGGAAGTCAGCACGTCCCAGTCACCTTAATTAATATATGATCTAACTTTATAATTAAGTCAAAAGCTAAATATCCTCCTCAAATCAATGCTACAAAATATATACATACTTAGATGGTCCTGAAAGATAATGCTTAGACCCCATGGAATTCAATAGTTAAAAAAAGAATATAGTACCTCAAAAGACCATGCCTTTGCACAGTCATCTGTTCTATTGCCTCTCTTAGAAGCGTCTCTGAAGAATCAGTTTAAGCTTTAAGTTCGAGATGATGAGTCTCTTGCTCATTTTGGGGGGGAGGAGGGGTGTGGTGCTCATATAAAAAAAGTTACAGAGCAGCATTCTGATTAGCTGAAGATAAACTCGTTATCTGATACTGCAGCATGCATAGTGGGGCTACTAATTAAAACATCTCACCCATCTTTGCTTTTCTGGTCAAAATCTGACTGGCCTGGAAACTGGATTAGCAAGTCTACTTGCTTTTAAATGAAAAAAAGTATAACAGCTTGTTTCACATATCTTTTGGCAGGTTATCCCCATTATCGTGGACTTAATTACTTCTCAGTAAGGGCAGAGAGAGGAAAATGTTAAAACAGAATGGATATGTAGAATATCTTCGCCTTGTTGCTTGCATGTATTCTTCCTCCAGAGAAATGGATGCAGTGGCCAGCGTAGACCCTGCAGCAGGAAAAAGCTTGGAGGAGACCAGAACTACCTTATATATAGGGATTAGAGCAGCTAAAGCAAATACCACTAAAATGGTGTCATGTATTATTAACAATAATTTCTATACTGGAACCTCCTCCTCCTCCAAATGGTGAGATTCTGCAATCTACTGCATGGCTCAACTAGAGAAGGAGAATAGCTGTGTAACACTTCAGGCATGCTTCAGGCACGGAAAAGAAGGAGAAATTCATCTCACCCAGTGTAGGCATCTATAATGTAGGCCAGTAGCCTAGACTCTATCCTATAAAGTTACTGGAAAGACAAAGATGTGCAGTTCATTTTCTTCTATTGTAGCTGAAGAACGTCAGAAGAACTTTACTTTATGATTGCCTATTTCTTCCCATAGACTATAAAAGTAGTTCAGAAATGAACTGGGAGGCAGGTTACTCTGAGGTGGCAAAATGCACAATAAACAGTAATGCAAAAGGTAAAAAAGGTAAAACTAAGAAACTGTCTCTGAGATATCCAAATCATTTCTGCTTCTGAGCCCCCCAGATCCATTCAGGATAGCCCTCAGGTTTGGTAGAGTGGAAAAAATCATAGAAGTTAATAGAGTATTTTTAACAAGTGAATAGAAGTTTTAATAAAAATTAAATATCACAGAAATGCAAAGGAAAATCAAACCAGGAAAAGTTATATTGTCCAGAATAATGCAACAGGTTTTAATGCAGCTTCTGTTCATATTTCGATGTTCTCCTGACTCAGTCAGAAGTTTGTTTTCAAAAGGACTAACCTGAGTTCAGTGGTTGTCCTGTATACTCAGGAGGTGTTTAGAAATTTATTCATGCATAAAACAGGCTGAAGCTCTACCTACTGTAAAAAAACTCTAAGAATTCTGTTAATGCCGCATGCTTTTGTGATTCCAGGCCAAGAAAACAATTACATGTAAGCAACTACATATGAGTTGATTAACATAATACACCAGGCTAGAGGAGGAAGACATGGGAGAAGAGAGTAATGAAACAAATTATTTTGTGTATTAGTGTAGATAGAAAGTAGCCTGGAAGGGGACATTACTGGTAAAGATTTAGAGTCATACTTTGGTATTCCCACTAGAAGCAATAAAGTCAGTAGTCTGAATTTATAATGATCACATTGAAATCATGGTGTAGGATTCAGAGTTGACTTTATCCTTGCCTGAATTTAGACCCAGAGCATAAAACCAATATAAAACTGTTTTACAGAAAATACTACTGTTTGCACATCAAAAATTGTGCAAGTCTTAGGCCGTGCTCACCAAATGTAAGAATCCAATCATTCCCTCTGAAAGGAAAAAATAAAACTGTTTTTCATAACTCTGGAAGAAATGCAGACATTCTCGGACTTCTCTTTACACTACCACTGCCAAAAAATACCTTCCAGAAAGATTCCCATTTCAGTTTAAATCTGTTCTGCTGTTACCCTGACTTAAGGTCAATGAACGCCAATTCAACTTATTGTCTGTGAGAACAAATCAAATCCTTATTTCCAAACTGTCACAATATGCATTGATACAGGTTTATCACTGTTACACTTTCTTACCACTGTTAAGCACTCATCAGATTCCCAGTTTAAAAACTCCACTTGTGGAATGTTTTGGATCATTTATAGGTTGTAATAATAAAACATTACAAAAGCTGTTTCTTGAAGAATCAGTCAGACCTAGCAGGGGTGAATAGCTGTGATGTCTTTTAAAATGAGTAATGTGCCAAGCTGACCAGTGGATCACCTTTATTTGCACGGAAGTAAATGGTGGTGGACACTTCTATTAGCAAAAAATTATTAGATTGTCCAGCTTATAAAACGCAACTCTTCACCAATGGCTGTAAATAAATTCATCAAAAATACTGAAAGCCTGGACAGGTCAAATAAGATGTTTGGCTGTCTTCCAGTTAAGGTTTTACAAGGACATAATGAGAAATAAATTCTCTCCCTCACATTTATGAAGCCTCAATGAGAAGCAGCAGCAGAATACCAACTGCCCTTGTCAGGAAGTAAATACCTCCTATGGGATGAGTAATTTTTCTGGCAGCGAAGTACGTATTTGCTGAATTAGCTTCAATAAAAGAACATTTACATAAAGCCATATTAATTTCAGCAGAGCGTTTGATATTTCCCTTTTTGCTTTATTCATCTGATAAAACAAATTATATGTAATGAAAATGTGTATTAAAGTTGCTATTCAGTCTTGGAACCAGAGTAGCATTAGCCAAGTTAACTCAAATTTTTTCACTTTATACATAACTTCTTGATGGAATTAGTCTTGCTATGAACAGCTGAGTGCACAGAGTTGCATATTTTTAATTGAAATGGCCCCAAAGCTACAGCTTGCCAGCAAAAGAAAAATTGAACTTTATACCTATAATGTCTACAGAGAGCTACAATTCACTAGCCTTCCTTTGAAGCTCTCTGTGGTTAGTGCTGTTGTCAATTACAGGCATTTCTGAAGTGTAAAACAAAACCAGAAACACTTCGTTCCTCAGTACTGTCTGTCTCAACATCTTGAGTAACTCCCAGATCACTCCACTATATTCTGAGGGGACATGTTGGATTGGTTTCTGAACTGGAGAACAGCATATGACCATTAGAAGCCTGAAAAGTTTCATTTCCATTGCTGAAATCCTCCCTGACTATCTCTAATGGCTAGCTAAAAGTTTTCTAGAGATACTTTCCATTTTTTCTTAAAGCAGCTTCTATAGTTCTGAACATTCACTCCATTTATTAGAAGATTCTTGCTAAAATACAGCTGTGCTGGTAGGTAGAGCTACTCACAGAAAGAAAAAAATGCAAGAATGCAACAGAGATTAATTTCATATATATTTTGGTAGTACATTGATGAATTACTGATTTCTTCTGTAAAAAAACAAAAAAAACAAAAAAAACCCCATCAGCTTATGAATTCCTTCCTGCCCTCATTCACTTTCTCACATGCAATGCACTATTTACATATTTACAAAGCATGGAACAAATCTTCAGCCACAATGAAGGAATAGATAGCAGAAGTTGAGGTGATATATAGATGTCTGAAAGCATTCCACTTAATTAAGAGCTTTTTCTGCTTTAAATCAGAGCTGTTTAATAATCACCTATTAATTGCCACTTGTAAAAGGCCACAACTGTAGCTGTGATATAGAACAATTCCTGATGTACTTCCTTCTCTCTGGTCCTGCCTCCTAAACTGGTAGCTGACAAAAGTGCTACATCCAAACTGTGGGGCAGGGAGGTGTTTAATGGAGTCCCCTGCAGTTCTGGCCCTCCTGCCATCCATGTCGGGGACCTGTCAGAGGGCCACATCCTGCCCATACACTTGGGATCTCTTCCAAGAGAAACTAGGGTGTTGCAGAAGGGCAGGGAAAAGGTAAGCAAGTCTCAAAAGGGGGATGGTGCTCTCCTGACTCTCATCCCAACATGTAATCAGGATACAGCTGTGGTTTATTTCCAGGTTTGGAGGCTGGGATGTGTTTTCAAGTTTAACGTTTACCTATTGTTTTACAGTTTTCTCCTCCCCTTCTAAGCTGTCAGATAATTCCGCTTCTTTTAGATAGGCGCTAGCGTACCAGCGTATGGCTGAGATGCAAAGCAGCTACCCTGCACCAGTGTCTGTCCTTGGTTTCCTAGGGTATGAACAGACCATAAATCAAAGAGAAAAATCAAAGACAATTGCTTGTCGTGTTCTAATCAGAACCTCATCTCTACGGAGACTTTTCATTGAATATGCAGGAAACAAGAATTCCTCATTGATAAGACTCTTCCTTTTTTCAGTCTGCCTTCTTCTTTTGAACTCTGAATCCTCCCTTCACCCTCAGCAATACTGGAATTTCAAGCAGTGTTCAGAAATACATTCCCTTTAATGACAAAATACCACATATAATCAGTCTGTTAAAATGATAGAGTAAATCCAGTTTCATTGTCCTGGATAGATTAGTTCCATACTCCAGCAAATTATATATATTCTTTCTTCTAAGTTTCTTCAATCAAAACCTTCCATTATCAATCCCAAATTAGCAGCGAGGTTGACATTTCTATCAGTTTAGCTCTACTATAAGCATTAACCAAATTAACATGCTAAAACTTCTGTATGTGGTGTAATCCATGAAATGAATAGTGTTACACATCATTGCAATAAAAATTGAGCCCCCAAGGGTGAAAAGGAAAAAGAGCCAAGCTCAAATGGCCATCTACGATCCAAATGTCTTGCTTCTTTATGGAGACATCTTCTGATGTTTACAAAAATTGATCTTTTTCTTAAAATTAAGACAGTAACAATAGGTAATTCAGCACGATATCAGTGCTGATTCTGATAAGTATCAGTGAATTAAAGTATTTATATACCAAATGAAAGCATCACAGTTCAGGAGAATGTCAAGTGATATGAGTTCTGTCTGTTCTACGGAGTTATTTTGCTTTCACAAAGTTTGGCAGCTTAGTGCATTATTCTTGATGTAGTATCTCCTTTATAACTATTTATTTCATGATACCATTAATGCAGTTTTGACAATACAGACTGCCATGAAAATGCTAAGAAATGGAAATGTCGAGATCAAGCTACCTAAGAGGTGTATATGTTCTGATTTCCTTTTCTGATTATGATTTTGGTATATCCATCAATATAAACATCACCATAGCCATGAAATACGCAGAATTTGCAAGAATGAACACACGCATGAGATATAATTGTTACGTTTTCCATTGCAAAGGTAGATTATTGTTTCTTCTATACTTCAGAATGCTCTCTCAACACAAAATACAGGTGATTTGGGAAGTATCAAGCCCCATGTAGTTTTAATTTCCCCAGTGCATTATCTTTAGCCTTCTATTTTTCAGAAACTACACCCAAGAAAACTGCAAAGACACTAATTGAAAATTGCTAGAAGCAACTCTAGGATGGAAAGGAAAGAACTGGCACAAAGCATTTCAAACAATTTATTCCACATCCTACTTAAACTCTCGAAATTACAGAAACTGATTGCTGATCAGTTGATAAGTTATCAACTTTTCAATAAAGTGCCATTTTTATAAAGACATTCTGCACATTCCCTTTTTGCCCATCATCCTTGCTGATCTTCCTGTAAAAATACTTAGCCAGCATCCTAGTGTACCACCCGCGGACCAGACTAATGTCTTCTACTTGCAAAGCAGTGCTTAACACCATACAGATAGTTCAACCCCAATTTATCAGAAAGAGGGTTGCCAAAAATAGAAATGCAAAGACTAAATAGCATAATAGACCAATTTATTATTCAGATTAGCTCCTGAAGTGAGGCTAAAGACCATTCATACACAGCCTGCCATAGCATTCCTTTCTGTTCTTCCCAGACCTGCAGCTATGAAGGAAACATTCAGGCCTCTTGCACAAAATTGAAGCAAATGAAATGTCATCAGAAGGATCAGTACTATAAACTGAATATCCATTTTTTAGTGAGGAAACCCAATTAGTAGCCCATTTTCTCAGATGAAACACCCAGCATTGGAAAACCAGAAACCATGAACAATGGACAAATGAAGTAAATATCACATATACATTATATCCTTGTACACATATTTATACACTTGTACACAAATCCATTTGCATACCCAGATCCCAATGCTAGGTAGTGTAAAAAAAAAAAGGTAGACTTTGGCTTAATAACTCAGTAGCTCAGTGATCTGGCATATCAGGGCAGCATTCCTGAGGAAGGTTACCACAGGTTTGTATTGGTACTTGCTCTTTTTTTTTCAGCGAAGATCTAATGTTCCAGCTTGTAGGAAAAATAAAATAAAATTCATCTAGCAGTGGAAAAAAGAACATTATTTTTCAGGAAGGGTTGTGGCAAAAATATTGCCCCTATTTTTGAAGTGATTTTTACAAAACTATTTTAAAGTGACCATGATAAAATATTAGCAACAATAGAGTGAAAATATTTGTTTATTTATAATCATCGACTGATTAGCTGGAGGCTTTTCTTTGCCTCGTCTTTACATAGGTGTGGCTCCTTTAAATGGTTTTCTAATGTTTGAGGAATTCATTCTGCTTTATCTCTTGGGCTGTTTTTCACCATTAAAATCAGTCATAAATCACCCTTTGCCTTCAGTGATACAGGACCCATGGTCTAATGCTTCAATAATAATCCTTTATTTTATAAAGACCAAACTCACAGATATTTTAAACATACTCATTTTATGACTGGTTGATAAGATGCAAAGGCTTCTTCAATCAATTGTCTAAGAGAGATGGCTCTTATCTCAAAGATGTGTGGCTGTTGTCAAATAAGAGAAGGTACCTAGTTAAAATTATTTTTAAA
This sequence comes from Dromaius novaehollandiae, assembly GCF_036370855.1. Lineage (NCBI taxonomy): Eukaryota > Metazoa > Chordata > Aves > Casuariiformes > Dromaiidae > Dromaius > Dromaius novaehollandiae. Next base: position 138,146,366 of record NC_088099.1, on the reverse strand, counting down.
CGTCTCCTTATGGAAGGAGATGGAGTAAGACTAGTATGAAGAAAAAATGAAAGACTAGATCATAACCATGATATGAGTCTTAGAGAAATAGCTTGCTTGGCAAATTAAACTTAACATTTGCATTGATATGGAGCAAACTGCGGAGCAGGAAATGGTAAAATCCGGAAGATTAAGGAACCATCATATGCACCAAATAGTTGCATCAAACAGCATGACATTAGAAAAATTACATCTATTGAGACCCCAAGGCAGATGTTGTTAACAAATGCAAATGATATATCCCATAAGACGGAAATAGAAGAAAAATACAGATGAGAAGACTTTGTTGGAATGATGCCACTGACTTCAATAAAGCTACTCAGGTTATAAATTTAGCTGCTGAAGATCTATATAAGGCATAGCTGAAAAAGAATGATGTATATCAAAAACAACTTAGGTACTTTGGAAGCTAGGGTTGGGTAAGCACAAAAAGGGTGCCATTTTAAAACAGAAACAGAAGAAAAAAATCAATAAAGCCTCATTATATGAAGGAAAGGAGTTAAAAAAGAAACAGGTAGGTTTTATCTTTCCATAGTAATAGTGACATAAAGTTTCATACTCACTCTTTTGCTAAGCTCCCCCCACAGGGCTCACAGCACCACATCGTGCAGCAGAGCCACAGCCACCACCTGTCCATGATGCACTACATCTTGTGCAGCACTGCCCATAGCCGGACCCACTGGCGCTGCTCCTTAAGTGCAGAATTGTCCAAGTACAAGTATGGGTCATCCCAAAACCCAGGAAAACAAATAGACCTGTCAGGAGACTGGACTGGCTAAGCAGTGAGCTCATGGTAGAGCTACAATATGAAAAGGAGGTATATGGGAGGTGGAAGCAGGGACAGGCAAAGAAGGAATTAGAAACACTGTCTGGAAATATAAGAATAGTCTTAGAAAATACAAAGCTCAACAGGTGTTGAGCCCGCTTTGAGGAAAAGTTTGGACTAGAGACCTCCTGTGGTCCCTTCCAACCTTGAATTATTATGGTCGTTTTCCTTGTGTTGTATAAACATTACTTTTTCATATTTTGGGAATATACTGATGATATTTCAGTGGCTGATGCGCTGCTTTATTTCTCTTTTCTGTAGGTTGTCTTATCATTTTGAAGTTTCTTCCCAAAATGGCAATTATCAAAACTTCTCCCATGTTATGCACCTTTCTTCTGGACAGGAATTTGCATTTGCAGCTTAGCTCAATATTGCTGTCTGTACCTGGTTATGCAAAGGAGCTTACTGGATTATTTAAGAGCGAGACATTCTTATAAAGGATTGTGATGGGTTTGGTTTCTGTTTTAGTTGTTTTTCTAAATTTATGTTTGTTTTTCTTCAAGCATCCAGTCCTGTAAAGCCCATTAGAGGGGGAGACTGCTCTTTCCTTCAGGCATTGTACTGTGAGGAAAAGGTGCCAGAGGCAGTAAGGTGAGAGAGGCAAAAGAGTCATAGTAGGTGAGTCCAGAGCTCAGCTTAGCTGAGACTAAGCATGCAGTGAGAAGCAGAGAACTAGGCTTCAGCAGTGACTCGGATCTCCCCAGGGGCCAGAGGGTACCGTATTTCACTGCAATTCAAAAATTGCTGAGCTGCCTAGAAGCAAGGACTCACCTCTGAGGACATGGTGAGCAGGAGAAGAGTTATATACAAGACCTGCCTTGTATACAAGACAGTTATATACAAGACCTGAGCTCCTAAAAGGAGGTCACTGAAGGGAAGAAGTCTAGGTCCACTCACTTTAAAACTGCAGTTGTTTCAGGGTCCTGGCACAGGCAGTACAGGTGCATAGTGAGACAGGACCGTTCTGTGGATCTCAGTAAAACTCCACTGAGGCAAAACTGTTGACTTCAGATGAAGAATGTATTCCTAGGCTTTCCAGCCTACAGATTGTGATGTAAAGCAAGAGCTGATGGCACTGTGGTTTTCATAAGTTGTTTGGAGTTCCAAGTTTTGCATGCTCTATAAGTAGTATTCACCTCTAAAATCACTTGCAAGTTCGTAAAGCAAAACAAAATCAGTATGGTTTCCCTGTAGTATGCAATTAAAAGCCTTTTCTCAGCAGCACATACTCTTGTGCTCACAGAGATGAGGGACAGTGAGAATAAAGGAGGTAAGAATATTCCTTTCCCAATAGAAGTCTTTCAGTCTCTGGATCTGTTAAATTCATGTTAAAGCAAGAATATAAAGCAGAAGGGAAATTTGTTTTGTGCAAGAAAAACTCTGCCACTCTTCTGTAACAAATTTAACTTTGGGACCCTGACATTTTTATCATTAAATAATTTGTCAAACTTGCTACCTAAAGATTTGCAAGTTTATTCCATATAGATTCAAATGATTTTGCATGATTTCTGTAATGGAATACAGATGAGTACAGTCCTTTTGTCATAGATTTTTATGACGTGGTTCTTAAACAGTGGTAATTGTACCTCTTGGGAGCGCTAATGAAATGAATTCATCACAGTTGCATCATGGGCTCAAAGTTACGCTATTCAGAGTTATCTAATTAAATGTTAACACTTCTTGGAAAGTTCTAACCACCAGAATTCACCACCGGTGAATTGCAAACTAGCTCTCACTTAAGAAACCAGTATGTAGTCTTGGGTTTATTGAAATGGTGCAAACAAGAGAAAGCTTGTTTAAAAAAAGTCTATTTTCTAGTTGTGTAAAGCATTTTGCTTCACTTTTGGAATGCAAAGAAAAAGAGGAAAGTACTTTGAAAGTAAAATGTTGTTTTGCTGCAGTTGTATTACTTGAACTCTCTTTTGCAAAATTGATGTGACATGAAGTTCCTCCACTTAGCAAGTTATTTAAGACCATTCCTGAATTTCAGTCTGGAAGTAATTTCTTTGATGTTTACTAGGTAGGACTTCAGTAAATTTACTTTTTGAATAAAAAAGTATTTACTTTTTGAATAAATGTTTTACAAGTACATTATTTTCAATCTTATTTTTTAAATGGGAAAATACTTTCAGTGTTTTAAAGTCCAATATTCAAACAAAATATAGCTTCCCATGATCTTTAGCAATGAAATCTGAGAGCTAAAGGCTAAATGGTTGCCTGCTTGTACCATTGTAACTGTAGTATACTCTTGCTTTTTGACACTTGCAGTAATGTTCCCAGCTACCATGTTTACTCTTACTGGCTCTTGATTTTTAATGGATTTTAGTAGTTTAATGCAAATTAGTGGTATTGATGCAAGCTTTTCACATGGAAGTAGTAATTCAGATATTGCTATGTTCACTGGCAATATCTGTGCCTGATCTTTGCTTACATAATTATTTTTTTATTTGTGCTATGGCTAAGCCACTTTAACCTTCTCTACATTTAGCAGACCATCTCTCTGTGGTGCTAATTTGTTTTCTTCTAGACCTTCTGGCATGATCCTTGTGGGAGACCTTTTGTGAGAGATGCTGGAGCTAGGTACACTTTCTGATATGAGAGGCTTTGGAAGGATCTGTATGCAAGAATTAAGGCATAGTTTACCTTTTTTTTTTTTTACTTCTTTGTCCAAGATGGATGTTGAAAATTGCAACTGGGAAATGTTCATGGATATACTATGTAGAAGAGCGTGATCTGCAAAGAGGCAAAGTGATGCATTATTTCTTTTTTGCATAAGCAAATCTCAGTGCTTTGCAGAAGTGTGTTTTATTGCTCATTCATCATGAAAAATATGAGGCAGAGGTTAAAAATACTAATTTTGATTAAGTAAGGCTGATCTTCCTTGACTTGTAGTCTCTGTGGAAGAGCTGCATTTTTATTTCTGACAGCAGCTAGAGTTCAGATCCTGCTTAGAATTAAGTTCTTGCTTATCAAGCCACATTGTTAGCTTCTGAATAAAGTTCAGAACAAAAAGCCCATTCAAGGTGGTTTTTTTTTCTTTTCCTAAGCTGGAAGGAATTCAGCTTTTAAGGTTCGTTTCAGCTCATGTAACAAAATGCATTACTTTAATCTGCTTGGGGATAATATTTAAGTATAACAAAGTAGTGGAAAAATGAATCTTAAATTTGTTTTAGATTTAATAGTGAATATGTGACTGAGCAATGAAACCAGATTAGCTGAGTATGCAGCTAAGAAAGTCATTTCTGTTAAATCTGAATCATCTCCTCAAATTAAAAACTTTCTTAATTTCTGTAAAGTTTCAACTGTTCTAATAGATACAACAGCCTGCTGCATCACAGTTATGGTGATTAAAATAGCATGCACAGATAAGATCTGTCCTGCATGATACACTTTTCATTCACATCATACATTACCACCTGCAATGTATGAGGTCTGATACAGAATTAATTTGTTTTTCTCAATTGTTTTGTGGACAAGTGCTTATGCCATTCTAGTTACTATACAGTTCAACTGTCTACTGTGAGCACAGGGACCTTTCTTCATTTTGAATCTGCTTGATAATTTTTTTCTGTTGTTTACTAGCAACATGGGAGATAGAAAACAATGATTTCTTATTCAATTTCTTCACGCCACACAAAGCTACTCTATTATATTCCCCTTTATCTGTCTCTTGTAGGCTAAAAAGTCTTTGTTTTGTTGCTACTGTTATGGGAGGCATTTCATACATTTAACAATCTTTGTTGCTCATCTTCATAACTCTTCTATTTCTTTTTGAGAGTGAGGGGAATCAGAAAAGCAGACCACATTCGAAGTACTAAGTGATGTATATCTTTATTCAGACTGTTTTCAGAAGGAAATAACCAAAATAAAAGAATCCAAAACCCTCCAAAACTTTATTAAAAACAAAAGAAGTTCCCTTGGAATGAGTCTCTTGGATATGATACATTATCCACTATTTGCAAACATGGTAGCTAATCAAGTAAAACTAAAGCACATCTTTGAGGCAGACTTCAAAGTGACTGTTCAGGATCCAGAGATGTGATTTATTAGCATGTAGGTGTATTTAGTTTACTTGCTCTCCTGCAGTGGACTGTTATTGTGTGGCTGTCAGCTGGAACAGTAGCAAGGAACACATGAATGAGTCTTTAACAATTAAAAAAATAAGTGTTATTCTAGTCTAGCTTCCAATGTATTTTAAAAATAATTCCCACTTCCTGCTAATTCTATTATTGCTGGACTAACTGGAAAGTTTAATTTGTTCAGTTCTTTAAAGAGATGACTTATTCACTTCTTATTGATGACTATTGTAAAAGGTACTCTTAATTTTGTAGTATTTATACTCTTTCCTTTCTCTTTCCTTTTCCACTTTAGAAACAGCTCAGTTCCTAACTGCTTGCATAAGCCTTCTACTAGGAGTTTTCTTTTTAACCCCTCTCTGCCTCCATCAGCAGAGAAGCCAATTAGACCTTAATAACAATTAGAGTTGAATAGTTCAAAACTGAAGTACAAGGAACTTTCAGTATAAGAATTTCAGAAAACACAAGGGGTCATATATTAAAATCTTCTTAAAATCTTCTTCTGTGTTTGCCATAGAGGCTAAATTAAAACTGAAGCAGTGCTCATTTTTTCATCTTCACTGATTGCCAGTTGTGACTAATACGGAATGAAAGCTCTATCCTACTACGTGCTAAATTGTTGAAGGTGCTGGTTTTCCCTTTCTCTCCTCACCCCCAATCCCTGTCATTTTGAAGAGCTTACTGGTCTATCAGAAAACTTAACCAGGGCTTTAAAGAAAGATTCCCATGGCTTAGAGGACTTCCTAGGAACTGAATGCATGTTAGGTAGGAATCACTTTATTTTTAATTCATTTTATTCATGAATCTTCTGCATACCTAGTAAATTTTGCTAAGAGACAAGTATCTGGAAGAACCCCTGAGTTTAGAGGCTAGGAGTTGTTTCTGTTGGTGGCAAGTTTAAAGAAACATTGAAAGGTGTTTCAGAGATAGCTGAACTGATGGGCCACCAGAGGCTGAACACTAATTCTTTTTGGCTTCTTTACTGGAAGGGCTGCTGGAAATGCTGAGATCTTTGCTTGCTTTCCAGCTGAGCTGTTGGAAAGTTGCAGTGCTTTGCACCTTCCACCCTTGCTCAGCTGTAGCTTCCCATCCACTTGCCTAAAAGACTGCTGTCTCTTCTGCTTTTCCTCTGCAACCAGAAAGTGCAGTTGATAAAGGCCTTCTGTGGGGGCAGCAGCAAGCCATTTTTTGTCTTTTCCAACAGTATTAAAATTCCAGATAATGGTGGGGGAGAAGCATGTATTTGCACAGAAAAATTGTGGTCAGCTTTAAGTGTATCATTGAATGTTTCCCAGGCTGCTAATATGGCATAGTGACTCCAGTGCTACAAATGTAATACCTCTTTTTACATCATAAAAGTGTCTCAACCCTGATCAGCAAGGCAAAATGAAATGCAAACAGCAAAGCTGACACTCCCAATGTACTTTTACCTCCCTCCATTTACTATAGCAGCAGGGCACTGTTTTGAAAGCTACTAGGTGCTAGAGCTTTCTATACATAAGGGTGGCATCCTGCACACTAGCTTTACTTTGCTGTGCTAAGGATGACATATTATTACATGCGAACTAAGTCAAGTGTAACTCATTTTTCTCACTAGATTAGGTAAGGGATTGTTAAAAATTGTACTGCATAAAAGTGGTTGTTCTGGGTGTATAATAAGAATCATACTCCTGCAGACAATATATATTATTTAATAGTTTGCTCAGGCTTCTAAAATGAATAAAAAGTTTAAAAATCAAGGAACAGAAGTACTGAAATCATAGAATAAAATCTCCAATCTTATTATTTTCTGCGTTAGAAAACTTTATAAACTTTATGAAAGTCTGTACTTAGTATTTTAGCTGTAAAAAGTTGCATAAGTCCAAGTGAGATAAAACACCCTGGATACAGAATCAAAAATGATGCAACTCATGTGGATTTTATTAGATGCCACTAGGCCAAGCCTGAATAATTTGGAAAATTCCTCCTGTTTTGTACATATAGGAATTCAAACAAAATTCTCAGTCTCACGGTGAGCTTTAACAGAAGACTTGTTGTCAACAGAATTGTTACCATTGTTTTTAGAAGCTTATGTGACTGTAAGAGCAGGAATTAGATTTTTGGAAAACTAAGAGACTGATGAAATTTAGGAGGAGTGTTGTATTGACAATACAAAACCCCAGACTTACTACCCTGGATTTCTCCTTTTTGAGATTTTGACTTGCTTCTTGTTCTCACAGTTGAAAATAACACATCTCACTTGTAAACACAACACACTTGCTTTGGCTGTTTCTGGGGAAAAAAAGAACACATCGTGTGTTTTCAAGAGTTACTTTTGTCAATATGTACAATGTTGTTCTTCCTGATAACATGTAAATATTACATACTTCAAGAGCTGTGCTTCATACACAAAAACTTTCAACAGCATTTTATGGGTCAGGACACAGGCCATTACTAGCTATCTTTCTATTATGATTTTTACTAAAAAATTCTTTTTATAGATTTTTAGTACCGTCTTCTTAAAGATTTTTTTTAAACATTGCAATTTTGAAAAGTTTTTCAAAGCTGTCTCAAATCAGACCTATTTTCATGTATGACTTATAAGAACAAAAGAAACAACAGAAGACTAATTTTTCTGTGGACAGTAATTTGTGATTTGAAACAAGTGGTTATTTATTTAGGAAAGTGGAATGGGCCCTTACCACTTAGGTATATTAGTATAAGAAATCCTACAAGTGTCTGGAAATGTTGATCGTGTCACATTACTATTTGCCTTTAAAGGTTTATTAATAATGTTCAAATCCAGAATCTAACTGAGTAATTACATGGAGTATAGTAACTTGGAAAGTCCCACATAGCTTTACAGATTTAACATATGCACTTCAACTTCTGAAAGTCTTTCAGTTAGAAATCAAAATTGATTTCTTTTTAGCCTTTTAAATGAATCATCTTCAAAATCCAATATTCCAACCATCCAATATTTGTATTATCCTGAATTTTATTTTCTATTTCTTATGACTCCCAAATGCAGGTTCTCTGAATTTACTTCCTCTGAATGGAAGCTCTTACATGCCATTTACAACCACACTTACAGGGTTGTAGTTATTAAAATGTGTCTTGAAGTTCATCTGTCAGAAATGTGAGTAAATGAAGTAATGAAGGTCGCTAAAGCCATCAGTAAAAAATCGCACATATATATTTGCACACAGCACATATTTACACATATATGTTTACACACACCGTGTATATATAGACTTACATGCATGCATGTTTATGTGCATGTATTTACACCTGCACTCATATGCACATTTGCACACACAGGCATATATATTTACATGCATGTGTCTACACACATGTATCTCCACATGCACACGCACATATATTTGCATGCATGCACATACATGCACACAGACATGTATTTTCTTGCATACATATATATATTACCCTCATGTGCATATTTACCCACATGTGCATATTTACTCCCTCACACTTATGTATGTTTTGGTCATGCCACAACAAGTGTGATACCACAATAGTATCTTAAAGAGGCAAATAGAATAATGAAATATTTTGGCAAGCTCCTCCTGGCCATAAAGGGAAGCAGAGAAGGAAGCATAAAAATACTTATTGGGTAATTTGACAGATGAACAAGGAAATTGGACACCCAGGATTTGTTAGAAATGAGATTAAAATTTGGTGGTAAATATGAGGGATAAATGGCAGGGAAAGTGCACTAAAGGACTACTAGGTTATGTGCTATGTGGAAAGGGAAACAGTACAACATAGTCAAAGCAACATGTAAAGGGGCTAGTCTTCAGACACAATTTTAAAAGCTATGGTAGGGCACAGTTAGGTTTACCTTTGTCAAGAGAAACTGATAATTCAAGAAACAGGACATAATAGGGTGAAGAGTTAAGCAAGTATTTTAGCTGAGTAGAGGTATAGGAAAGGTATTTAGCAACCTTGTGCGGAAAAAAAAACCCCACAAAAAACCCCTCAGCAAGATATAGACATACCCTGCAGTTGAGAATTTGTCAAGATCAAAGATGATGCCTGGATTTATATGCCTGAGTGACAGGCAATATAATATTTAATAGGATCTATGGTGTTATAATATTGCATTGATGGATAGGAGAATTGGCTCAGGGGTGAGGGAGGGAAGGAATTTAGAGCTTTGTTTAGTCAAGTTGTGCTTGAGCTAATAACTAGACACCTCAGAGAAGGCACTGGAAAAAGGGGCCAGAATTTTGGTTTGGTTAATATTTCTGCACTGAAGCTGACTTTCAGCTATGGAACTTTTACAGACCTTGGTAATTACAGATGAAAAAATTAAACCTTTCTTTAATAAATGAGATAGGGAAACAATCTATGGGAAGAGAGGGATAAAAAATAAGTGGACTATGGAAATGTCCAATGAGTAATACAGTCAGCATTCTTCGGTGGAATATTTGTAATGCACATCTCATTGTGTAGAGAAACATTGAGGTGAAATAAAACTCAGAGACTTGGCTGCGTTCATGTAGAATGTCAATGGCAGCGTGTGGGACTGGTTTCAGATCTTATATCTCCTTGTGTTGCAATCTACCCAAAACAGCAGCACTATGTGAAAACGACAACATACAGCAAGGATAAAAATGTACTAAAGGTGATCTTAAGTCAAGAGAGGAAGAAGGGATAAAAGAGACAGATATAGCAAAGAGAAATAATGAAATATGAAAGTAAGAAAAAGTCTAATTGCAGTAGTGTCAACAGAGACTTATATGATGATCTGTTTCTCATGAAACACTGAGTACTGTAGTAGTCTTCAGGCTGGGGTGTCTTCCAGGGATTTCTTTAACATATGTGCCACACAGAAGAAAGGCAGGAAATTCAAAAACTATTTTTGGAACTATGCATCTGAGATACTGATCCAAGAGAATGCTTTTGATAGGTGTGAGTGTGAGTTGGGATGAGGAAAGGGAGGGGGAACAAGGTTTTGGAAGCAAGTAGGGAGTTAAGCATGGAGAGAAGTAAAAGGAAGAAGCCCTCAATAGGCAGTGCTATGATAAGGGAGAGAAGAGTAGGCAAATGCTACTAATAATCAGGGAAGAAAACTCAGTGGAAAAACTAATGGTAAAAACTGGAAGTAGGACATTTAGAAATTAAATGTATGTATCATATTTAACAGTAGTAAAAAATTCTAGGAAAGGGTAGCTGAAGGAAACTGATAGCTGAAATAGCTTGTAGTTGCTTTGAGAGTAATCAACAGCTGTTTAGATGGACCACACAAGAGAGAGCAAAAACGTCTGTGGAGCTGAAAAGTTTTGCAACAATTTTTCCACGATTTACTTGTGATTTACTAGGTTTACTGTGTTTTACTAGAAAGTTGAATACAGTTTGAGAGATAGTTTTTAGATGCATTGCTGAATCTGTATACATTGCCCATCACAGAAAATAATTTCCACTGGTATGGAAAGAAGTTCCAAAATTCCCATGATTATCAGCTTTTAGGGTAGCCTGCACATTTTCATTGCTTTCCCTTTTCTGTAGGAAAAGGGACAGTCTTCAGGGAGAGAGGCAATGAAAACTGCATTTTCAAATGTTATATTGTTTTACATGGCTAGGAAACGATTTTCCTGGGGGGAAGCATAGTTGTAGCTTTTACGTTCATTTAGTGTTTTTGTCTTAATTTTTAAGAAAGCAACACTCATAGGCACATATATTTACTTGAATAGTTCTAAAATTTGCCAAGCTGCATGATCTGTTGCTGGAGGACCCATATGTAGTATTCATTGGTGGAAGATAAGTGTCTTTTCTGTATTTCGTGTATAAAGTGGTTCTGAAAGGGTATTTAGAGTGGTTTTCTGAAAGTATGTATCAAAGCCACTTTGTTTTTTGGGCCACCGTGAAAACAAAGCAAAACCGAACTTTGAATCTCAGTGGAACACTGGATATTTTTCTTCCTTTTAATTTTGCATTGGCCACACTAACTGCTGATGAAGATTTAGAGTAGTGCTCTTTCTCACTGCTTATAAAATGGAGATAAGTTTTTAATTACTTTTTCTTGGTGAATTGACCACAGGGGAGAGATTAAAAGTGTAGCAAATATAGCCCTTTAAGCAACCTTCTATATAGATTTTTCCATTTGGTTGTCTTGATAATTCCCCTTTTTCCTGTATCTTTTCAATTTCAGAAAAATTAAGTTATATTTGAGAATAAAAAGCATTGGAAACAGAGCAGGCTATTGCTAGCAACCTGAGAGAGCATCAGAACCAAGATTCTTTTAAGATGAGATGGAGTCAAGAGGATCAGACAATTGTGAGGAGAATAAGGTTACCTGAAGGTAGTGTTAACATAATATCTCTAGAGAAGAAGTGGTAGGAATATTTCAAATATTTCCAGTCTAGAACTCATTAAGGTTGATTTATTTTCTATTGACATTATCATTGCAGAGAGAAAAGTGATGTGAACCTGGGGAATAGCATATAAAATTTACTAGCATCTTGAAATGTTGAAAAATTGAAACCAGTTTAGAGGATTCCTTATGATTTTCTTCTAAAGATCCTATATGCATAATATACACAATATTAGTATCAGTAGGGTCTGTAGAGTCATATAGCTCAGCATCCTTTTCCCCAAATGTGTTATTTATGAATTTGATTCTTACTGATGTTCGTATTTGGTGGAAACCTCCTGTGAGACTTTTTCATATCTGCAAACTGCCAGCCTCATGTGTACGCGATGGATACTCTATAGTTTCTAAAAAGGCACCTAAGCATCTACGTTTAGGCTTTTAGTCTTTTGTATGAATGGACTATTGATGAGTTATGCTGGTGAGAGGTTTTGGGGAGAGGAAATATTGTGTAACTTGTGCACTGCAGTGAAAGCAATGTTAATGTGTCTGGAGCTTTCTGTTTCTCTTGTGTTGGGATTCCTCCAAATTACACAAGCTCTGCCTAAACTGCAGCCTAATGAATCATGTTACCATCCAAAGTTTGTCCTCTTTTTATGTTTTTTGATATTTATTCCAATTATTATTGTCATCATCATCTCTGAAATGTGTGTGTATGGTTCTCGGTTTACATATTGTAGAGAATTAAGTACTAGAGCTTGTGTAATAAACTCATAGATATCAAGGCTTGAACCACCAGTTTGTTAGGAGAGGTCACTGTTACATCACATAAATGAGATCATTTATTGACTAGCCAGGTATTAATTCCATCTAAGCCTGCCCAGCCAGACAGTTACATATCAGAGACACCTGCACCTACCTCAGACTATCACTGTAACAAAAATCATGTCATTAACAAGAAAGCTACAAGTCACTATTACTTAAAAGAGGCACCAAAGAAGCATTTAATGGTGTTTTCAGGGCATAGGTATATACATAAAAGAAATTCTGGAGTTCTCCCAGCCTTTCAGAAATTTGAGAAGACAGCCTGTAACTGAAAGAGCTATAAAGTTACTGTGTCAACTAGTTCCATTTCTCCCTCAGCTGAATGAATTACAAAAAACATTTCATGGCTAAGAAAAAAAGTACTAGGTATTAAAAAACATTATTTCTGGTTATGTGCCTCCAAATTTAATGACTGAATTTTGTTAGAATACAGTAATAATGTTTGCTCTTCTCTAAAATGATGCTGGATAATTTCAGGGTTGAATGATATAGACACCTAACTCGGAGTGCCTTGGCATTGGTGTTTGAGTTGATACCATGAGTGCACAGCTGCAGTGAATCTGTTAGGCATTTCCACTTTCTACACATCACTTTGCCATCGCAGGGAAATTTCAGAGCACGCAAACTGGATTCCTTTCAGAAGGAAGCCGGAAGATGCACACTTAGTGTCCAGAAGTGCACCTAGTGCACTCCAGCTATTGTTTTTCAGTCCCCCAGACTGGCTTAGAACAAATCTTCAGTAAAAATCCCTGGAGATGTGTATAGTGTGAATGTGGGTCATTGGTACCAGCTGTTTCACTATAAATCTATTCCTGCTAGTGTCCTCTACTTCCTAATACAGACACAGTTCAGGTATCTTGAAGAGTGAAATGTTTTAAGGACTTGGTTGTATGCAGGTAACATAAAATGACAGTTTTGTGAAAAGAGGTCTCCCTTAAAGCAAGCTGGAGTGTGCTTTGGCATACAGCAGGTAAATGGGGACCTCAAGTATTCTCATAGACTAGTTAGGAGGATCAGTCCCATCAGTGTGATAGCAAACTGTTTGGATCTGTTATTCTAAAGCAGCTACTGCTGGCCCCTCTGAGAGAAAAGGCTAGTTTCCTATGAACTCTCTGCTCCCTTTTTCTCCTCATAATGATCTCTCTCCTTGCTCATGTCATTTCTGGAGCTGTTTTTAGCGTTCTTTAAGCCATTCAACTGCAGGCAGACAGAAGTCATGGGAAGAGACACATCTCTGTATTTACTGTCATAATCAAACTAATGGGATTGAGAAATAAGGTTCAGTGCTGTTGTAACAGAAGTGTTCCGAACATCTCCACTGGAGAGGAGGGAATTATGGCAAGCTCTTTGTTTATATAAAGTCTTGAAAGGACTGTTGGAGACCCTTGTGAAATGCACTGGATTTTGCATCAGCTATGGAAGAAGCTCGTAACTGAATTTTTACTTACTTAGTGAGGTATTTCTGCTACTGCCAAAGGAAGAGTTCATGTAAAGTTATAGCCTTGGTTTAAATTGCTATGGATTTACTATCTTGCAAATGAAAGATGATGAGCAGTGCAAAGATTTTTATATCCATAAACTTCTCAACCCTGAAGTGCACAGTTCTGCAGCCGCAAATGTTATATCAGCCTGTTTTCAAGCCTTCTTTAGCCATTGCAAGATGAGCATCCTGCTTAATTCCTCATTCTGAAAGGAATTTGTCTGCCTATTTGACCACTAGGGATGAGCATCAATCCAGAGTTGTGTATTTGATGCCAAATAGAATTTATGCAAACCCTTTATCCATATTGAAATTTAATGATTTTAAATCTTCAGTTTCTCTAATTCACTTCTTATGTTCGTTAGGTTACTTAGAGCAAAAGCAACTGACTATCCAAGCATCCTTTTCAGAAGACCTGATCATTTGCTCTTGAACAGTAATAGCGAAGAGTGAGATTTTGCAGCATTGCCCATTTCTAAAGTATATTGTGAATGTTTCTTCTGCTTGTATTATGCTGACAGATATGCTGTTTCTGGACTGTGTAGTTAGTGTGCATGTTAACAAATTCTTTATATTCCTTCCGCCCGTGACACGGCCCTTATGCATGGGCTTGGATTTGTAGTGCAATAATAATTCTGTCTCAAAGCTTTCTTTAATGACATGGGAGCCAATCCTTAGCTTTTCTTTGTACTTGTAGTGCATTGGTATACAGAGAACTTGGTGTGAACCCAGAGAAGCACTGGAAAGGGATATAGACTATTGCTGCCTCCAGTGTGAGTGTACCTCTACCAGAATTGATGGAATCGTGGTGATGAGGCCAGATGAAACTGTCTCCTTTAACCGGAGTGCGACAAGCCTTCTATAGGCTCAGAGATACCGTCTTGCTGTGGAGCACTCTCCAAAATTCTTTAGAACTTACTTCATTAAAGCAGTTCACCCACATTTTGTAATGCATTGCCAGAGGTCTAAAAGTGAAACATGTAAGACTGCACCGGCCCTCCAAAGCATTCTCTGTAGTCAGTAGAGAGAACACGAATCACAGTCTTAACTGATTCATTCCAGATTAGGAGTTTAAAATGAATCTAAGCAATTATGACTGTTTTTGCTGACTGTAAGAGACTGTTGGATGACTAACTCAAATTTTGATGTCTAATTTTAGATGTATAGGGTAGGTTCGTCATATCTAATTTTAGATACTGTATATTCCTTACATTTTGTGTATGATAGTAATTTTATTTTGCTCAGGAAAGTCTATTTTCTATAGCATTTCTCTCATACAATCTGTCCCCAAAACATAACCTACTAAAATGCATTTTTTTAAAACATAACAGAGAGAAATATGCTTTTTTTGAAATTGGAGAGATTAAGGTTAGTTGATTGCAGAAAAGGAACATTCTCAGATGAGATTTGAACACAGGTTGGAGATCATAAAATGACAGAGGAGACTGGTCTGTGTGAAATGGACAGAGAAGATGTCTTTTGCCTTTCCAAAAAAAGGATAGAAAAGGCTATAGAAATCCATGCTACCACAGACATAGTGTCCTGGCAGTGCTTCTTTAAGCATTCTTTCTTGAAACAGTCTAGCATATGTGTTTTGCATAAAAATGAATGTAATATAACATTATGTTACTAATTTCCATTCAGCAACAACTAACCACCTAAGGCCTTGTGATTTCTGAAGAGCTTTCTGAACACTTTTTATATTATGCTGTGGAACAGAAAAAAGAACAGGTTGTCTTAGAGGATGATATATATATATATATTTTTAAACATGACTAAATGCAGACTTGCATGATATTTCTTGATAGTGCTTAAAACATTAGCCTTCTCTCCTGCCATTACTTACAGAGTGGTACTTACTTGATTGCAAGTCATTTTAGAGCAGGATGGATCCGTGCTTGTTTGGATCTGGGGAGGTATGTTAATGATGCTCTTGCTGTTTGCCTTTCACTTATATCACTGTGCTCCTTCCTGCTTTTGAATGTTCATGACCATGAGACAGCAAAAGTATAAAATAAATACTGACTCCTCAGATTTCTACTCCGATTCCTCACTTGCAAGTAAGGAGCTCTTCAACATGTGAAGAAAACTAAAAGGAAAAGAAAGGCATCCGGATTGACTTAAGTTTGAAAATGAGAAACTAATTCTGCATGGATTTGACCTCTGTATGCCTGTACAGGAAGTGCCTAGAATAGGTGGAAGTGATGTCCAGGTACATAAAGAGGGAAAGATGAAGAAGTGCTGAAGCATTATTTCATGCAGATGGAATCCAGGGAAATAATGGAAAGTCTTAGTAATTGGGGTCTATGTCTATTCTAATTTTGGTAGGGTAGCAAAGAGCTGCTCTTCCTGTCCATCTGGGACAGAATACTTCTGTGTTAGATTACTTTCTGGACATATTACTAGGTTTGCCTAGGGCAGATGGAGTGGACTTTCCTTCTGTAACCTTTGTTGTTTGGAGTGGATCGCAGCTTAGATTTGCATGTTTAGTTTTAGAAGTCTGCATTAGGTCAGATGAATCATACCAGGAGAGGCCACAGCTCTGGGTCTAGAAGAGCTGGCTGTGGGGCTCTCTCTGTTCCCTGTAATGCATAGAGCCTCATGGGGTTTTCTACAGTGCTCGTTTCCTTATCGGCAATTGCTTTCTACAATGTTCTGTGTATCATGTTCTGTGATTTAGATCCATTCCATGGACAAATTTCAAATATCTATGTACATATTTGGATGCAACAAAAGAGTTCATTAGCTTCTAGGTTAAATTTGTTTGTAGATGAACAAACATCCTCAAGGTATTCTATCAAACACCTGCTGTAATTATGAATCTCTCTGACTTACAGCACTAGTCCCTACACTATTTGCAAGGTATACTTTTGGGAGACATTTGAGGAGAGAAAAGATGTTCTTATGATTAAAGCACAGAACTGGGAAATCTGAGTTATTGTCAGTCCCAGCTTTCCAGTCTGATCTTGAGCAAGTACTTAAAATATGCTTCTATTCTGAAAAATATCTATATTTAAAAGTAGTACCTTGGTACTCAAGAGAATGAAAGCCTGTAGGTATTCGAATTGTTATCTGCTGACAATATTGGCACAAGGTCCCCCTCTTCCTCGCCCCCATCCCCCTTGTCAGGGCAAGAAGTTGGTGTTTTTCTTGTGAATCAAGGTATGTGCATTTACTCTACAGCCTCATCACCAAAGGTTATCATGCTATGTTTTAATTATCTGTGCACAGAAAAGGCATCTCTTTATTACCTGTATTTTTTGCCTTGTTTTGGATCTTCAGTAAGATTGGGTGGTCTTAATGGCATACTTCTAATAACTAAGAAGTGGGCCTAATTCAGAATATCCCTAACTTGCAATGCAGTGGAAGATTTCATCAAGAAAATAATATTGTATACAAATCCTTATTTAAATTCAATCAGTATCCTCAATATACAGCTTCTTTAAAATGTAGATTGTTGATATTTCAAAACATAATATTTTTGTTTCATAAAAATACCAAAATAATGATTTGTTTTCAGAACCTTTTTATGATTTATTTGTCATCCCTCCAATAGTAGAGATGGTGCAAAACCACAGGTCACAAATGACCTTTCTGATGCTGTTTTGCTGGATGTCTAGACTATATGTCACACCATCATGTGACACTGCATGATGGGAGTCTGCTAGATTTGTGGCAGATGCAAAAAGAAATTGCACCAAGGAGCAGCAATCTGCTAATTGCAGGTTCTGCCATGAAAATGTCACACAGAGTTTCAGCATTTTTCAGAAAAGCACTGAGAACCTGAAGCTGCTCAAAGTGCTTACAGATAGAGCATGAAACAAAACAATTCAACAGGTGATGCTTTTATTTAAGAGTTGTTAGCTAAGGAAGAAGAGAATGGTTGTTAAATGATGAAGGCCTATGTCTAAGCTTTAGCTTTGATATATAACTTTTTTTTTTTTTTTTTTTAATAACAGCAGGAATGACTATAGCATATATGAAAATAACAGTTTATGATGTCTGAATTCTGATAGGTTCAAAGTATATAAAAATGAGCTGAAAAACTATAGAGTGTTAGAGAAAGTGTGGCTGACTTGCTTGAGCTTTCGAGAGGTCCTGAGTTCCAGCACTGATTTTGATTAAATTTTGTGAATGTAATGAAAAGTTGAATCCTAATAGGTTTGAATTTTATTATATGGCAGGCAGAAAGGCTTATGTTTTTCACCCCTTCTCTGTTTTGTTTAATAATAAGGAAGACATAAAGTTTCTGTGCTCCCTCTTGCATGGAGTGTTATTCAAAAAGAACAAAACCTTGGCATTTTAATGCTTTTTTGTTTGCCTACTCAGTATGAATGCTCTTCAGGATGTGGACTCAGTCAGGGATAAAGAAAAAATAATCACATACGTGGAACTCATTTTACAAACGAGGCAAAGAACTATTAAGGTCAAATGTGATGTATATATTGCTGTAGCAACCTGTGTAAGAACTGGGAAACATCGGTGGAAACATTAGAAACATTTTGAATTTTGGAGAAGATCGATTAATTGCAAGAGTTCAGTAATTTACTGATCCTTTGGCAAGTTTTCTTAGCATGTGTTCTGTGTATTTTTTTGTACTGCGGTGGCAGTTGCGGATGTTAGTTTCACTGTGTCCTTAAACACAGTTTTAACCATTTACCCTGACTGAGGGCTTATATGTCTCTACCACCCTTCACAGGATGCCTTAGCTTGTTTTAATTTACCTTGTATGTCTTTTTTTTTTTTTAATGCATTCCTTTGAAGAAGTTTCCCCTCCCCTCCTCTCCCTGGATGTAACAGTCTTCTTTTATAGGTTTCTTTGTTCTTTTGTACAATTGTTCCTGGGATTTACATTACTTACTTTATCAGACTCTTCTCTGCTATAGTGATTTGTTTTCTTTTTCTCTAAATTCATCAGCAGGGAAAATATTTGACTAGAAGATATTTTTTCCCCTTTACATTTTATTTTTTTCTTCACGTGTTCTGCCTCATTTTATCCTGTGACAATATATGTTTCACTGCAAGAGTGTACCAGGGCCTTTTGTCTGAATGTTTCTAGACTTTTTAAGTTTTCACCAGTTTTACCTGACAACTTGCTTGTGATATTTGCTTAACTGTGTCCTCTTATTTAAACATTTTACTTCTTTGATGTTTTGTTTGTTGTTTCCAGACAGATGTTTTTTTAACTGAGAAATCAAGATTTGAGTCGGTAATGAACAGAAGCACAGAAAATATGTTCTCAGACTTTCCAGTCTGATACCTTTTCATTAATATAATGCTGGTATTGCTGGTATTCATGCTATTAATGGCCAAAAACAAATGTATGTGGCCACAGTCAAGGCTGTGGAATCCCCTGTATTATGCATGAATGTGGTATCCATGAACTTATCTGTTGTTGGTATATAGCATGAGGGAAATTGGCTTGTGTTGTAAGAGTTCATCTGTTTCTGAAGATTCATAGATGAATAGGATGCAGTAAAATTGACATTTATTACACAAGAAGGCGGGGGAAGGAACCCCAACACCCTCCTTAAGTCATCAGAGATTGATTCAGCCTGGAAGCAGAGGCAGAATTGTCCCAGTAGGGCTTCATACAAGAAAGTGTGGTTAAAAAGTGTAGTCTCTGTGGCTTGGATCTTGTGCATATTACTTGACAATGAAGTTGTTATAGCTGGCTATTGGGTAGGGGGGAGGAAGGAGAAACAAAAGTTATGGATGTATTAGGGCAGAAGAGGGCAAAGGCATGGGGAGATGCAATGCCTCTTTATCAGCCCGTTTCCCACTTCTCTGTGATGGTGCTGTACACTGCTCTACTCACTGCAGTGTCACTAATTTTTTGCTAACTCACAGGATTAGACTACAGGGAACTGAGGAAGGCTGATTGTGCCTCAGTGTTCCCCACTCACATTTGGGCTGGTTCCCTCTGGGGGAATTGCTTCCCTTTGCTACCTGCATTTTAGTATGTAATAATTTTTACAATAGGGCTCTCAGGACTCCTGGGCAGACTGAACATTTGGTGGCCAAGGGCAAAGAAGTTTCGGAAACAAAACAAAACAAACTCAAAAGCAAGATGGGGGTGAGAACACTGTGCCTATTCCAATACTTTACCACTGGCTTGGCTGTTTTTGTAGTTCGTCAGGATAATAACAATGAGACAGACATGTCAAGCCGGAACAAACATAGTACCGTACTGCGGACATAGAAGACCATTGTTTAAATAGATTGGGTTAGAAAAGCAGCCTGAACAGGTTTTGATGGATACAGAGAATTCAAATGAGTGTTTTTCTTTTGTTTAAATAGATGCATTGCTTTGATTTTAGAGTCAGAGAACCACATTCGTGGTTGATATGAATCCTGCTGAGACTGAGATCCTATGCACAGCCTTGAGGGAAAAACAAACTTACTGTGAGAAATGTAGCATCTCTTTGTTATAAGCATAAGGAGAATGTTAAGGAAAGTTAACTAATGTTGAGGAAAGTTAAATAACATGTTAATAGTAATTTATTTGAAGAATTCTGGTTTATTGACAACTAGCCATATGTTATCCCTCATATGAGCAAATGCTTTTAAAAAGTATTGCATTGATAGCCCTGCAGAATAGGGCCCTTTAGGGCTAGAATTTAGAGTATATTCTAGCATTGTTATTGAAAATGCAGTGTAGCAGCTGATGATATAAAAACCCCTTTTTCCTGATGATAGTTTGAGATACAGCCTACGTCAGCAGGTGTGTGATACAGATTTGAAATAGATTGACTTCCATTTGATCTCCTCTTTTAGTCAATACAAAACACTTCAGTATGGCTTTGATTTTGATGCATTGTACTCAGTCTGCAGGTATGATTAGAACCAGAGAATCAGGAAATTGATAAGTTTCAGAGGAATTTGAAGATACATGGAGCTAGATTCTTGATTCCTGTACTGTCACTTCTGTGCCTGGATCACTCCAACAAGGCAAAAAATTGTTGAGCACAGGAAATAAATGAAGAATCTTTTGTATCAGAGTTGCTGGAATTTGGGCTTCAGGTGCATATATACTTTGAAATCTGAGGTTTTGTTATTCATCCAAAACTTACTTTTTATGTTATTATTTTAATCTTAATGCATATTTTATAGCAACTGTGTCTTTCTAAATTGGCAGTCTACATAGAAATGGAATCTCTAAAATCTGTTTTTTGGGGGGACATAGGTGCATGCTGTACCAGCTGAGGTCTGATACTTCCCCAAAGTCTTCAATTGCCATACATTCAAAAATGACCTCTGAACGGTTGGTCATTATTTTTCATGTTTATTTTGTAGGCTTTTTTTTTTTCCTTCTGGAACTTCTTAATGATGTGCCTCCTCTGCTCATGAAGTTCTAACTGAGGAATTTAAAAACTTTTTTTTTTTTTTTTTACTGTAAGTATGAGGCTGTGGAAAAATTCTTCCCCCCCCCCGTTGAAGCCTCTCAAACAGATTTCTTTTTTTTCTGAATTCTTGAACTCGGTGATTCTCTTGATTAATACAGAAAACTGGACTTCATCTTCTCCATGGTTTTATAAAGCAAACAGAAAATAAGAGAACGGAAATTTTGACCAGGCTTCTAAATCACTCGATAGCTGTAGCTCACTTTGCCTGAATTGCAGCTAGTAAAGATCTCTGTCTACTCTGTCATTTTCTGCACCAAAGTTGCATTTTTATAATACGGTAGCTGTTTGTTTTTTGTGGTGTGAATGTGAAATTAGGGGGTGGCTTGTGCCCACTGCTTCCAGGGAAGCAATTGGAAAATAAGTGTTATTGCCCAGAATCCCTTGAAAATTATTTGAACGATGACTTGAGGTAAAGTTGTACACAGTCGCTCATGGGTGTGACAGCACCTCTTTACAAGCTGGCTTTCTGTAGTCTCAAAGCTTTTGCTTATAGAGTGATTTGATTAAGATGGCCTAACAACAACAGAGAAATGATAAAAGACTTCAACTACCTCAGAAAAGCTAGAGTATAAGAAAGGTTGTGTGGCATGTAAAAGCAGCTAATGCTGTTTATCTGTTCAAGTTATGCACTTTAGCTCCATACTTTCACTATCGTCTCTCTCTTCCTACCAACCCACACATACACTGAACATGTAAGACCCATCTTCAGTCAATATTGTACTACTAGTATTTCATTCATAAAGCACTCTCTTACCCCTAAAGTTCCTACTGAATTTAACAAAAACAACTGAAATATCTTAAATCAAAACAGATATGAGTGAAATGAGAAAGAACCAATAAAAAGGTACAAGTGATAACTAAAAGTAAAAAGGTGAGGTAATAACTGTAGGACCAAACTAGACAGTATTAAAATTGACTTTTAAAATACAGGTCTTGATGTAATTTTTGCTAGAGAAGCAAGAACTTGGAAAATATATCTATGAAAATATAGGAGTGGAATCAAAGTATTAGTATCATACAGTCACAGCAAGACAGTGTTTGAATGGACCTCAGGAGACTACCTCATTCATCCCCTTATCCCTAGCAGGAGCAGTTACACTTTTGCTGGTTCTCACAGATGGTTTTTCTCCCCGGCTTTTCATGCCTCTAATGAGGGAGCCATCATTTTCCTAGGAAATCTTTCTTTATTCTTGAAGTTTACCTGAAGTGAGGAATATTTCATTTGGACATTAGTTGAAATCCATTGCTACTATCATGAATACAGAGAATAGATTATTCCCTCTTTTCATCTGCTTTTTATATAGACTCAAAAAATATCCCAACCTGAATCATCTCTTCTTTAAAATAAATAATTCTTTCAGACTTCTTTTTTTTTTTTTTTTTTTCTTTTTTTTTTTTCTTTTTAAGGTCATGTTTTTACAGGCTTCAGAATCATACTGTGGCTCTCATCAAAACTAACTCTGGTGGCTTCCCATCTTTCATGACATACAGTTGTTCATTTCTCCCTATGTGAATAGCATTGTGTCCCTACTGAATTGCATCCTGTTACGTTCAGGTTATCTCTAAAGGCAGTACCATTTAGCCAATTAGAGTGTACTTCAATCAGCTTTTAAGGAATGTCACTTGTCTGAATAAGCTACCAAATGAGCCAAACTCTCCTGAGATAATTAATGACAATTTCTGGTATCTTGACTTGAATTTGTATCTGAGAAGCGTCACATTAAAAATAAATGTAGCACAACATATAACACTCCTAGTCCCAAAAGTATGCATTAAAACTTTTTTTTGCCATCTGTTTTCAGAACTACTTTTTTTATTGTCCTGTATATCTCCTTCCCTTCTGCCTTCTGTCCCTCTCGAACACATTTATGTAAGGCAGTAGATCTTGCATTACTTGACACTGTTGGACCTGGCATTGGTTGTTTCTTTTATCTACTGGCCTAAATGAAGTTGGGAAATAAGTGATACAATATATCACAGTCAAAATCATTTGTTGCTTTGGTTGCAGCCAAGAATGACTCAGGAAGGTTGTAATGATGCTAGCTCCTCAAGAAACAGTAACTTCAGGCCTTTTCCTTGAAGTACCTTCAATTTAAAAGTAATACACTGTAGATAGGATGTTTAAATGGATTCAGAATGGTTAAGAGGATGACTACAAAATTTCTATCCCCTAAGCAACAATTAAACTCAACCCATTCAACATTTGGTTGAGCGTTTTCCAAGAAATATTATCTGCAGTCAATTTCTCATATTCTTTTTTCTTACTGTGGGGTAGCTCAAATAATGAAAGCAATGCAGATATATTTTAAATAACTATTTAGTCTTTTGTTTAGTTTAAAAAGGAGGGTTTTTTAAGATAGACTTGGCAGTGAGAGCATATTGACTACTTTGTAAGTCTTGTCCTTATTGTAGGAACATGCTGTTAGAGCAGATGTGTGGATTGGTGAATGTTAAAGGATTCACTCTTGAGTAATTATTCTATATCTTTAACTACAAGCTCTCACATCAGCTTATAAGTTACTAGAATCCAGTATGATTTAATGTGGTCAAAACTGTCTAGAAAGAAAGGCAAGTGAATGCCAAATGGACTCCTGGACAGTTTTATGATTTGCCAGAAGGCAGCACAGCATTTGCATCTATGTATGCATCTGAATTCATGTAAAATTGCACATGTAGCCTAATACATTACTAATACGTTAATAGATTTTTTTCTGTTAATAGGTTTCTTCGTAGCTGTTTCTAACCACTGGAAACTGTTGTACAGATGCTTATGGGACATGTGTTTGTTTGTTTGTTTTGTTTCTTTTTTTATATATTTGGATATTGGCATGTTGTAATACTCCAGGGAATCCAGTCTCTCAAACAGGACTGTCAGGGTTGCTGACTGGTGGTGGCAGGAACCTCCATTGCAAGAGTCCTTGCAGCAGTGTCTCCAGCTGGACCAGGTAAGATATCCTGAACTGCTCATTTCTTATAACTGCCCCATGGTCCTGCATGAACACTCCAGTGCGTGTATGATCTGTTTCTGCTCATTATTTTAAACTATGTACAAAACATTGCCTATGTTAACTGTGTGTAAAAGACTGTCATGCATGACTATTTCTGCAGGAGCAGTTTCTACTGACTGTTCATAGTTATCTGCATAAAGTTTGGTCAGTTTTGCAGCTGGAACTGCCGGGGAGTCACTGTCACTGCCAGATTCTTCATCCAAGATGTCAATTAACGCATTTAAGCATACAGATAGTGCCTGTCAATAGGTCTAAGCACAGTGGTGGCTTCTTGGGGGAATCTCCAGGGCTATCTGAAATTCCCACCCATAGAGCTTTTGTAACTTTTTTGGGGAGCTTTGTTGTGAAACTTGCTAAAAGTTCAGCCAATCACCTTGTCTCAAGTCATCCATTTTCTCAGTCTAGTTCATTGTTTCATCTGTGCAGAGACCAGCTAAGAAGTTCTGGGACCACTCAGGGAAGTAGTGACTAGGGGCCTTGGATATGCATGCAGGCAGAGCCCTGATACCCAGCCACACCACAGTTGTAATCATTGGACAGACTTGAATTTCACACTAACAATTACAGCTTGAATTTAATAGCTTTTGCTACAAACCCAAGATTCCTGTTGAAAGGGTTAGATAGGTGTGTGCTTTTTTTTTTTTTTTTTTTTTGAGAGCCACAGTTTTGCTACTAATTGTTGTCTCTAAATATTTGATTGTTGTCACACGTGGCATCAGTCAAGAAGCTAGAAACAAACTATACTCATTATTCTTGCATGTAAAAGATAGATACAAAGCATATGTTTGGGTGAAGTAGAATTGACCAGCTATAAAGCTACTTGTGAGAGTGGAACTGCATCTTTCTGGAGTTAGTTTTCTTTCTGGAGTCTTTTTTCTTGGGTTTTTTTTTCTCTTCCATACACTAATTATATGTTTATAGCTTACTTAAGCACTGGACTTTCAATTAGCAAGATCTACTCTCGGGGGAGGAAATGTCCCTCCAAAGCAATCTTGGGATTATGTAATTATGTTGTTGCTCCCAAAAATGGTTTTGTGTTTTGAATAATTTGGAGTATTCCACTGCATACAGCAATCTATACTGTACACTGTAGGAAGACTGTATGATTTTCGTCCCAGGATGTTGTGCAGTGAGGTAGTACAGAGTGTCAGTGTGGAACAGTCTGTATAAGTATAAACTAAGCCGTGTTGTTAGCAATATTTGCTGGCACTTTCTTAGAGAATTTTCTATGTAAGAAATATTGTTTTAGTATTGGAATATGATCTTAAGTCTGTCATTGTCATGATAGCAGTCAGCAGGATGTAACTTGTTCTCTCTTTCAGGATAAATGATCAGGAAAGTAAGGGGTCTGCTCGAATGACCCAAGCAAGTGTTGTACTCTGAATTACTGAAGAGAACTACTGTATGTCCAATCTGTCATTATATATTTGCCAGTTATGGGAAGCTCTTCTGATGCTCAAAGAGTAAAATCAAACCTGCAATCAATTTTAATTTTCCAGATTAAGATTCCTGTAAAAGCACCTAACTGCACCACATCTGTTATTGCATGGACCTGAAATTGGTATTGTGCCAGAAGCACCTTATACCGACGTGATAGGTAGGCCTATGAAAGCCACTGAAGCCAGGACATCATTTAGAAGAGAACCACTTATTTCTCTTTGTGACACAGCTGGAAAAAAGTGACTGCTGAAAGTAGTTAGGTAACTATGTAATGTTAAGGTAGCATGTAATTCCCATTAGAAAAAGAGAAGACAGCCAAGCTCCATAGCAGAGAACCAGAGCAGTTGAGGTAGGTCATTTTTTATTAAGAAAGAAAAAGAAAGAGTTAAAATGTGTATTGAGCTAAAGAGTAGAAAGTTTATGAAGAATGGAGCTTATTTCCTGACATTGGTGCCTAGAATAAAGAATGGCATGGCCTAGCTTTCAAATGAATAGAGCTTTAAACAGGCATGCAGGGGCATGATGTTTAGTTTGCAGCACTACGCGGTTGCAAAGATGCATGTGCACATTGTCTGTATCAATCCAAAACCCATACTAGCTACAAAGCTGAAAGCATATGTTTCACATTGTTGTCATGACATGAATTTTAGTGGGTTTGAGATGGGCTTTACAAAATGTCAAGACTGACTATTGCCTAGTATAGATTTATTGCCTAAATATAGACATTGAAAGCTAACCTGTGTAGACCTGGTGGAGATAGTAACTGAATATGGCACTGGTCATGACACGACTTTTTCTTTTCTGGTGAAAACTCAACTCAATCAGTTTTGTCAATATTTTCAAACTTTCATTTGAAAAAATGTGTTCCAAAACTCTAAATTTCTCTTTTCTTTGAAAATTGAAAATTTCATGACAAAGCCTAATCTGTGGAAACTTGTATTGTAATGGAAAATCCAATTTTTCTGAAGAACAACATTTTGAAATGGATATTATTCACTGTCTCTGGATGTTGTCTACAGAATCAGCACTTCTCAGAAGACAGCAATCCACAGGAGCGTAACAAACTGTACTGTGGTTACTAGGGAAAGAATGCAGTAGCTGGGCACATCTGTATCTCCGTATCATAAGCTAAACTGGGTCAATAAAATGTATTCTTTTGTGGGAGGTACCATCTCTAAGTTAATAAAAACAACATTTAGAATAACCATTCTCATTTCAGACTTGGGTAATATTTAATACTGTGAATATCATTAATGATCTTTATATTATGCTAAGCTATAAGTTGCCGTTACATGTACTTGTTAGTACAATTGTAGGCTGAGGTAGTGTAACTTACATGGTCAAACGTATGAAATTCTGGCTTCGCTTACTCGTTTACATTTGTTCTTCCTTTGCCCCCTCCCCCACTTGCTGCATCCTGTAGAGAATCCCACATAAAAACTGTCTTTGGAATTTGTTCCTTTGTCACATACTATTCTGGAACCTCTTTATTTCTTAAGATTGAGTCTATGTTTTGCAGTTTATTTTCCTCTGCTTGGATGACAGCACACTGAAGCTCATTATTTTTCTTTGTGTTAGACCTAGCTCAAGATAGAGGCTTGGCATGAACTCTGCACTATGGTGTCAATGGAAATCACAAATTCTATTATGCTGAGAGTTGCTCACAGCTAAAGATTAGATATCATCTACCCTGTCGGTTTCACTGCTTATCCATAACTCAGCAGAGAATGAGCTACTGTACTTCTTATTGGCAGAAGGATTTTTATTTAAACTTGGAGCTTTAAAATAGCATGTTTTTTGCTTGTCTTTTTTTTAAACTTCAGTCATTAGTGATAGGACATTTCCTGATAAACTTTTATTTTCTGTCTATGGCCATAGCCTTTCTGTGTATTTTGGTTTTGGTTTTTTTTTCAGAGTTTTCATTTACTCTTCCTTTGAGCAGATATAGTTCTTTTCTATGGAAAATCTACTCTTTTAGTCTTTATAGTTGCAGGTTGAAATAGTTTCATAAGTGACCCTTTTAAATCCCCATTTCCTTAGCTTTCATCACCTTCTAGTTCAAATGGTAAATTAGAAGTAGAACGAGAGAATCTTCACAGGTGCCCTGATCATGTCATACACCTTCAGAAACTTCAAGAGTCAGCATGTGGATGATTTCTGATTGATCCCAATCTCTTCTGTTTTCAGTATCTTTCCTCTGGCTTTTGAAAAGCAACCTCTATGTTATCTCCTAACTCTGTTTCTTTTCCTACTCTTATTTCCTTCAAAGATCTGTTGTTAATAAGTGGCTTCACATAGGTACAAAAAATATTTTGCTAATGCGAAGTTTTGTTAAGTGCAATAGAGCTGCAGGGAGAAGCAGCTTAGGTGGGAACTCCCCCTTCAGTTTCTTGCTAGAGCTAGCCTGAGGCCTGTTCCTCTTGTTGCTGCTTTGCTTACAGAATTTCTAATAAATACAGCACACAGCCTGGTGTCAGGGGACTGAAGTCCTACTAGTGACTGGACCTCTGACATGGAACAAGTCACTGAATTCTGTTACTCAGTCTGTAGCAACTGAAATAATGTTTACCCACATTAGAAATTACTCAGAGATCTATGTATAGA
The DNA here is from genome assembly GCF_036370855.1 of Dromaius novaehollandiae. Classification (NCBI taxonomy): domain Eukaryota; kingdom Metazoa; phylum Chordata; class Aves; order Casuariiformes; family Dromaiidae; genus Dromaius; species Dromaius novaehollandiae. Next base: position 138,118,352 of record NC_088099.1, on the reverse strand, counting down.
ACAAAAGCAACTGCACTACCAGGTAATGAGGTTACTGGTAGGGGTTGGTGGTGATTTCTGCTCTTGTTTTGCTGAACACATGGGTGATGCTGGATGAATGAGAAATACTATCTGTGTTACAAAGAATATCTACTGCACTAAATTTCAGTTGCTGATTTCCAAGATGACAGAATTCAGACTTTTATTGTATACAGCATGCACTTAAAAGGTAGCATGAAATCAGAAGTTTTAATCTTTTTCACTTAGCAGGTGTTTCTTTGATTCTTGGACTACTTAGCTGGGAAGTTGACAGGACTCTTCTCCTCCTCCCTTCCCATTAGTAATACTGAAAATTTGGGTTGGTGGTGACAGAGAAACTCTGATAAGAATATTTTAAAAAGGCTTATTTTATCAAATCTAAATGGTTAGAATTTCACCAGATTATGACTCTTGATGAACTTTGTCTTTGCCTCTGAGTCGATATTTTGGATCTCTGTCAGAAGCAACACAACCACTTCTGGGTGAACTTTGTGCAGCAAAAGCTATATTCTTGATGCTTATCTTGCTTGTTTGGGAATTGTTTGCAACAAATTGCCTGAATTTAGGCCTTAATTCAGGTGATTGATAGTGTTCAAATTAATGCTGTATTGAATAATTAGAATTTGAGAAGCTCACTTGGGATGTTCCTGTTACCTAATGGGAAGTACAGTAAATAGCCCGCGGCACGTTACTGAGCTTTATTTTTTAGAACAAAACTTCCAGTGCCGGTGCTCACAAATACATATTTAAAACTTGTTTCTGTAAAACATGCTTAAAAATAGCTTTTTCCAAGATAACTTCTTGGATAACTTCCTTTACTAGACTATTTAGTCCATATGAAGAAAAGTATACCTAGCATACCTAGGAAAAAAAAAAAAAAACTTTTCAGCTTTTGATCCCTGATTAGCATTATAAATATGTATTTTCTCTAAGCATTATAATTGCAGATATTAAAGACAGATTAGAATAGAATATCCCTGAAAGGATATTTTATTCTCTTCTCAAAGTGATATTTTATATCTCCTGTTAGGCTTGGTCCTATATACTGGTGATATCAGCTTTGATACAAATCTTTTAAGCAGCTCACAGCCTGACTTGCAAAGTGTTCAATGCCTCAGTTCTTGTGGAGGAAGTTAAAAAGAAAAGTATAGCAGGCTTTGAATAAAAATGCCTTTAAATATGCAAAGGATTTCCTTGTTCCTAATCTCTATAACTACATTTTTGCATGCCTGCATTCTCCCAAAGGCAAGGTTCTTAAAAAAAAAAAAAAAAAAAAAAAACACCCTCCAATTTTTATGTGTTTGCTGCAGTGCAATACATTGCACTCCGTTCCTTTATTTCATACATGGGAGATGTTAAATGATAATATATGGGTGTATGTGTGGTTGCTAATGAAAATAATGAAAAATAAACTTGGAATTACAATGAAGTGGAAGAATAATGTGCATATGCATATTTAAACAGGATCAAGGAGGAAGAGCCTAGCCAAATATCTAAAGAGTGGAAATCCTCGTTTACTTTTGCCTAAGCATACCCCAAGTACCTTACAGAATCAGAAAGCATGTATCTCAACTCTTGTTCTTGTATAACATAAAGGTCATTTCATAGAACTTCCAAGAAGAGGCCACAAGTATTTACAGATTCCCATGGGGAGCCTATAATCAAAGGCCTGCACTTTTTTAAAGTGTTTGAGTGCTTTCAATTTCTATACAGTTATTATAAGGTAATAGGCATTCAGGTCATTCATGACCCAAAAGGCATTAAATGACGATGTGCCAGTAGGAAATCTAGCAATTTACATGACATTTATCATGGAGGTTATATGAAACTACCTTTGTGCTGAAAGAGTTTAAAAGGTGAGGTTCCTTGTTCTTTTCAGTGCAAGCTTATTTCATAGAGTTCATTTTGGTACTTGAAAGAAAATATTTTCTTAGATGATTGTGAAGACCTTAGCGCTAATAGAACTCTTCTGAACAATTCTCAGTGTATAACTAAAAAACCCTAAAATTAATCAAACGTTATCATTTTTTTCTATTTCTATTCAGACGGACACTATTTTTCATCCAACCGATATCTCTTGTGTTGTACATGTACATGTTGTATTTTTTAAAGGGTCTTTTCATCTGAAGAAGCTATATATTATAAATTCATTTGCTGCAGAGTGCAATGCAAAAGTATATGTGCCATGGTTTACGTGACATCATGTGGATTAGAGATTGCAACCTCAGTGGCATATGATGGGATAAATCAGAACATCTAATACTATAATGTAAATGGTAATGGTTGTGTTTTGTAGAGGATATTACTAAACTTGGTGAAGAGTTACTACAGAAGTGGAATTACTCATATTCATGTGCTAAGAGGATAGTAACAAGATGATTAAGGTACATTTTCAAAACTTTAGAGACAGAGGCTAAAATGGCTGCTCGCAGTCTAGTTAAGTGTAAATCTGGTTGTTTGCTTCAGAAAATTAGGGTAGTCTGGATGCAAATTCAGCCCTTGTCATGCCATAGTGTGCCACTTGCAACAGAAACAGGCATTTTGGGGGTTCATGTATGCTAGCACTTTTAGCACCTTCTTAGAGTGAAACCTGAAGATGATCTCCAGGAATGCATCTAAGATGTCCCACCTTCTAATGCAAGGGATTAGAGACGGACCCAAAGTAAACCCCCTGAATGTCATCAGGTCCTTGGTACTGAGTGCTTTGCTCTACAGCTCTCTCTCGCTGTCTTTAGTGATGCTATCCAGTTTGTCTTACAGATTCAGATGGATTATGACATACTCTAATTACTACCTTTTTCAGCACTTCTCTTTTTTCTACTGAATAATTACCATAAACTTTGTCTCAAATTAACCGTTGTTACTAATATTCAGCTTAATTTTGTGTATTAGCTTACTTCAAAGGAGAGAAAAATTTAAATAATTTAACTATATCAAAATAACCAATAAAGAAGTTTAAGTGAAGCAAAGATTGAAGAATTTGACTGATATATGCAATTTTCTGTAAGATTAATGCAAGGAGATATTTTTCAGCCAAAATACATCTTGTGGAACATGTGAATTGATTTTACCAAAAAACTCTAAAATCTTGTCTGCTTCATCAAACTGGTCCTAATTACTTAAAAAATGCTGAACTTATGTCACAGTCCAGGTGCCCTGTTTCCACATTTTCAAAATTAAATATCTTAGATTTCCATGTGTTGCTTTCTCTGCACGTGCAGTGACCCTACATATTTATGGCCCCTAGTTAGTTATTGGGCTGCTGAGTTCTTTGCTTCTTTGTTAAACATTCAGTAGTAATGAGTAATTGAGACAGCTATTATTAGTTTGTAACTATTCTTGATAGTTTCAGTCAAATCATTAGCAATCAGCCCTTGTCCTCTTGCCAATCTCAGAACAGATAGGATAAGGAATGATGGAATGGAAAAGTGAATTTTGTTTCCATTTCTTCAGGGATGGAAGGAAGTGATGTAGGGAATTACCACAACCTTGCTGTTGGTACCCTGCCAGCTTTGTGGCTACATACTTGACTTCAGTAGCTAAGGCTGACAAGGTGAATCTCATTGGTATGAAATTCACATACAACTGAAATAAGCTACAGTACTACAGTACATCAGCAGAACCAAAAGCAAAATACTGTGGCATAATGGCAGATACTTTTTTTTTGAGGCTTTTATACCTGAGAATATCAGTGGTACCAGCTTGTAATTGCCTTGTGAGAGAAGACTATAGCATACTGTGCTCTACAATACTACCACAGAACTTCTTCCAAAATCTTATTTGTTTTTACCCTTGCTGTTCCCACAACCACTTTGAATCCTTCTCCTAAGGGGAAAACAGGATGGTGTATCGAAGACACTTTGCAAATCTAAGCCTCTAGTTACCGCCAGTGAGTGCTCTTGTAATAGAGTTGCTTTGGAATTCTTTCGAAGATAAGATTTTCATCTCAGCTGTTTCCAGATAAAACACATTTCTTTTGCAAAAAATCACTGTTATTCTCCTGTTACAAATATCGGGATGAGTTGCAATATTAACATATTATGTATCATAGTAACACATTAATAACTCATTAAACTAAGTCACTGTATTTTTCTTTGGTATATTTTAGAAATGATTACGGAGAAAAAAGTGTGCAGTGGCCCAGCCTCTGTAACAAAGACCCTTGGCCTGAATGCATTCTAGCGATTACAACAGAATGAGACATTTTTATTTAAAATTATTTTAACTTTATTTAAAATTAAATCAAAAGATGAAAGATCTTCATATATATTATATAGCTATTAATCAAATAATATTAAAGGTCACATTATTTATGAGCACAGAACCAAAATACCCATGGTATTTTCCAAAAACCCCATACGTCAAATAACATTCATGTTATATAACCACTCCCCATTCTACACTAGGTACAACTATTTTTTCTGTATCATGTGGGCAGTCATCTAGTGAACCAGTTCTCCCCCTGACAGCCACTTAGTTGAAAGCTGCTCTTAATTATTGTTACTAATTTGGATATTTTCTTGGTCACAGCAGTTCCACTGTCTGAGCCAGAAAAAAATAAAAAAGAGACTCCAGTAAACAGATGGGTTGGAAAAATACCTGGAAAAAGGAATACGGAAGATGCTAAGAGAAAACTTAATGACATATATTGTAAAGTATACAATACACTTCTCTCTGTTATAGGGAAAATCTTATAAAAAGAAAAAAAAAATCTTCCAGACCTCAAGGATAAATTCCTCAGCAATGAGACAAAATTGAATAGCAGATGTACTAAGAGAACGAACAGTAATTCTGAGACCCTTTGGGCAGTGTAAAAGGCTAATCTGTCCTCATTTAGGCACCTTACATGAGCCAGCCAGCCTTATTTGATTATGGAATTTAGCTGGAAAGTGGAAAGATGGTTTCTATGTATCCTTTTAGTAGCTGATCTGTCTACCCCTCACCCCCTTTCTCTAGCCTTCTCTTGCCCCCACCTCAGTCCTGGGATATTGCTCTTTCTGCATTTTCCCCTTTCCTTGCTTCAGATAGTTCCTCACTAATCATACTCTTACTGTGGGCTTTCACGCCCCGTGCTTTGAAGAGCTGGCTGAGTTTCAGCCAGGAGGCTGAAGGAGAAAAGCATGCTCCATGCCAGGCCCTGAAGCAGGGACGTGGTTGGTTTGCTAGATCAAGTGGCTGCCTTTGGCTTGTGTTAGGCTGTAAGGGAAAGAGCTTGAAAGAGCCTGCTGAGGGCTGTTGTCCAATGGTACCAGTTGCTGTTGGGGAAGGTGTAGCTCTTCCTCAAGCTGCTTTGTGGTTTGTTTGCTGTTGGAAGGGTACCCACAGGGGAGGCTACTTTGTTTTCCCTCTATACTGGCCATACCTTCCAGGGAAGTAGAAGTTTGAAGAGAAGATGAGGTGCTTCATAGCTAACTGGAACAGAATCTGGAAGTATCACCTAAGTATGCAGGTTCCCACTGCCATATGTAGGGAGACCTGAGGGCTGCTGTACGGATCTTGAAATCTAAAGAACAGAGGAAAGAATAGAGAAATAGAAACTTCCTAAAGTTAGAGTGCTGAGTGGAAGCTGCCTAGCACTATGGGAATGCTGTGAACTGGGCATCTTAAATCTCATGTTGATGGATTTTGCTGCATTCTTGGATGCTGCGGAGGCTCTACCGAGGCTTCATATGCTGAAACTACCCTTGGAAAAGAAGTGCCTTATAGCACGCCTTTCAAAAGAATTATGCTTTTAAGAAGATACAGCTTTTCTTTTTTTCACTATAACTACTGTTTCTTAGTCTTCTTGCAGGATATAGAAAATCAAAATTTTATTTCTCTTTCACCTCATATGATTCACCTCAGGATCCCAGAAAAATGTTTTAAATATCAATATATGTATGTGACTTCAATGAAGGGTGTGCTGTGTTGGGGTTTGTTTCTTTGTTGTGTAGATTGGCTTCAGAAAAAGAACTTAATCTACTCAGAGGGGAGAGAAGCAAAAAGGGAGTATTCTCTACAGTTTAATGGTTAACATTGTTTTTTGTTCTAAGATAAACTACATTTCTCTAGAACTCTTACTTTAGGAGTCCTTTTCAGTATGTGTGAGCTAATACCTTGACTGCATTCTGATACAGTTTAGTAGGAGCTCCTATCTTTCATTCATTTTTCATTAGTTTTCTTTATGCACCATGCCTTCCATACATTTTTTTCTGTATATGCCTCTGAGTCTCCTTTGTGCTTTTGAATGCTAACGTATGTAGAGAGGTTACTTGATGTAGCATTTGTGCTAGTAACTATGGCATCTGCAAACAAAATCCAACCTGAGACAGTTGGTATTCCAGGTTGTTGTGTAAGTAAGTACTTATAGGGCAGATGTATATGTGCCATTTCTTATCCTTAAAAGGGAAGAGTGGCTCACTTTATTCTGTAATTGCTGATAAAAATGTATTCAAACAAGGTAGTTTACAGTTTTGCAATCAAATATCTATATAGAGTAAGGAGCCCCTCTTGCAGCCCTGGTGTGCATGCTTAAGTATTCTTTGCCATCTCCAGTGTTTCCTAATGATTGCTTCATGTTGCTTTCCATGGCAGCAGCTTTCTGTACTGCATGAAGGCTTCCAACTTTTCTGCTACATGTAGGAAGCTTTAGGGATGTAGATTCAGCTCTGGTGAAAATCACCTTCTTCTCTTGAATTATCCTTGTGTTGCTTAGTGAAGTTATATATGAATTTAGACTCAGCTATCAAAGGCAAACGGTTCAAGCCAGCTATAACTGTACCGCATGCTGACAGGGCAAAACTTGGGCTTGCTAGCGTGCGTTTCTGAATGCTGTCTTCTAGGGAACACTTCTTGCTAAATTTCTTATGTGATACATGGAATCCAGCACCCTGGATTTCTGGTTCTTGCCAAAGAACAGGAAAGAGAAGTCTAGGAGCAGGAGCAGGATTTTCTGGAACATCTTGTGAGCAAAGCTCCTTGAAGAGTTGATGCTCAGTACCAGAGCTGCAGTATCAGTGTGCAAATTTCACAGTCTCCATCCTGGTGCTGCCTTCTGCAGTTTGCCCCCTCCACTCCCCTCTCCCAAATTCTTCTGCTTAGAGGCAATTTGATTGACAATGGTGTCAGTCATTGTAATATAGGTGTGCAGTGCCACCAGGAGCACTGTGTCTTAGAATAGTGGTACTGCAGGTATCACCAAGGGCCTCATTCAGCCTGTTTCTTCCCTCATGTAGGGGTTGTTGATTGGAATATGAATAGCGTATTTTTCTCACTTGATGTGTAGACTCTAAATAATTTAGAAATTAATCTAGACAGGTATTCTGCTGCTCTAAACTTAGGCTATATCAGCTGCCTGTAAGACTTCTGTATCTTTAGGAGTTCAGGTTTCTTTGTACTGGGTTAAACCAGCTTTCGGTTCATGTCTGCAGACAGGACTACTGGTTCCTAGGAGCCAACTGACTGTTTTTGTAAGCAATGCTGACTGTTCAGCTATCATATGTCCCTGCTCAGACTGGCTGCTATAGACTATATCTGTGTTAGTGAGTAGTGCAGCACAATGAGTGGAAAAGATTTATAGCATGAATACTTAGTGCTGAGAATGTGACACCAACGCTGTGCCTGTGAAATTGTTTACACTTCTGATTAGCTCTGTTTGGTCCTGTGGACTGAATGGTTGGAGTTTATCACCTATGTTACAGGACCACACCTCTCAGTTGCTTCATCCTGAGGGGATCTACTGCACGTGCACCACAGTGTACATCAAAGTGCTATAAATGGAACTTTGTTCCAGAAGTGCATTTCTGCTCCAAGCTGAAATGCTAAGATGGATGCACCCTTCAGCTCTTCAGTTAAACAATGGTTGACAAGAATGCCATGGTACTTGAGATTTAAGTTACTGAATGAGCAAAACATGGATTTCTGCTAGCCTCACAGTGTTTATGCAGTTTCATCAGCCCACAAGAGAATGTTGGCGCACTGAACATTACGTGTTCCCTTCATCTTGGGTCTCACCTTGGAGCTGTATAAATGAAGAAACTGTGCTTTCCATGCGCCCCTTAAGAAACACGAATGTTTTCCCCATTTCCACTTCCTTCATAGCCTTCAAGATAACACTTCAGGTATATGATTTTGAGTCCTGGGAATTGGGCTTGCTATGCAGAAAGCTACTGGTTTCCAAAATGATTTTTTCCTTTTGCACAGAATCTGAAGATCTGCTCTCACCTTTTCTATACAGTTATATAGCCTTTGTTACCATCCTGCATTTATATAGCTTTTGTTACCATCCTGCTGTGGATGTGTCCTAGCTATCTTCTGAGTTAATCTGGCCAATCAGAGTTGAGGAGCCGATAGCTTGGAAAAGCTTAGTTAGGTAAAAGGTATGTAGTAGTTTCAACAAGGAAAGTATATTTGTTCCTTTAGGAACATTGCAGTTCATGGTCAGACATGATGATGCAAGCAATAATGAGCAAAACATGGATTTCTGCTAGCCTCACAATGCTTGTTGACAACACTATGGGGAGACCTCTAGCACTCCTTCTTGGAAATTGGCACACTTGGATGCCTCTCTGAAGTGCCTGTACACAAATGAATGCAATATGGAGAATAAACAGGAGGAAATAGAGATATGTGCACAGCTGCAAGCCTATGATCTCGCTGCAATTATGGAGATGTGGCAAGATAGCTCACATGACTGGAATGCTGCAGTGGATGGCTGCAGGCTCTGTAGGAAGGACAGGCCAGGAAGGTGAGGGCCTTCTTCATGTGAGAGAGCAGCTGGAATGTACTGAGCTTGGCCTAAGGGTGGATGATGGGCAGACTGAGAGCTTATGGGTAATGATGAAGGGACAGACTAACGTGGGTGACACTGTTGTGGGTATTTGCTACAGGTCAGCTGATCAGGAAGAAGTAGTAGATGAGGCCTTCTACAGACAGCTCAAGTAGCCTCATATTTGCAGGCCCTGCTTCTCATGGAGGTCTTTAATCTCCCTGATATCTGCTCATTACCAGCAATATTCGCAGTGCCTGTAGGGATGTGGAGATCAGGTCTTGTCTGTCTCTGGTTCCTGTCTCTAAAATTCAGCTTGTGCAAACCAATAGGTAGGCAGTATAAATAAGGAGGAAATGAAAAGGTACTTGCCTATAAGCTAAAATGATTAATTATTGTGTATCTAGCTTTAAATGACTGGCGCTTTTAAAGCTGAAGTGTTAACACTCATAACCAATTTCAGTGAGGTGTTATGAGCTGCTCAAAAACTACAGTAATTAATGTGTGTCACTTAAAGCTTGTTGTAGGAACAGAGAAAGTGCTTACAATCTATAAATAAAAGCAAAAATGATGGGAGAGGAGAAAATCCTTGGTACGTTATTGACGTTGGTCATATAAATTGGAAGTTAAAGGCTTTATTACATCTTTTGTCCTTTTCTCTGTCTTGCTAATGAATAATGTTGGCATTTTGATCAAATAGCCAACAAGGTTTATCCTGACAGAATGTTGTACTTTGTTTTTTATGAGTGCATGGAATGTAAGGATATTTGTGATGGCTAGTCAGCCTAGAAGGACAGGACGGGAAAGAAACAACACAGGACAAGAAAATTAATATATTAAACTCCCAGATACACCAATCCTGAGGGACAGGAGATAACAGCATCGATACTGAAGACCAGAACTATTGGTCACTGACTCATGGGCCACTGAAGAAACTACTCAAGCATAGCTTTAAGGAGGTTCAACCAAGAAGGGGGGAACTAGATTATCATGTTTCATGGGAAAGACTCAATTTAAGGGATATACGAGGAGAATTGTGGGATTATGTAAAAGTTGTTACGGAATGTTATAAGGGCATTGGGCAAAATGTATGGAATGTTTATTGGAATGGACAAAGGTGGGGAGGGGAAGGATCAAGATGGATCAGGGAGGAACAAGGGTGGGAAAATGTAGAGGAGCAAAGATAAATGGGGCTGTGTAAATGAAACTGCTGGTCAGTATGGCTGTCTGGCCAAGATCTTTGTCTCATTACTGCAGTCTGTCCTATCTTCTCACTAGACTCTACTCCTATTTTCTCAGCGACCTCATTCTCTATTCTCTGTGGGTATGATTCAGTAGTGAACTTAAGCTGGACTAGCCAGTGAGGATGAGAATGGAATCTGGAATAGACTCAGGGTCAGAGCTGGAGACTGGATAAATGAGTTTCAGGACTTGGTCATGGATTATGGACAGATTTATGGTCTGGTCTAGTGTTTGTCAGACCTGCTGATGTGCACGTGCTTGTGGATTAGGAGAGTGATGGTTTTCATGTATCTGCTTTCTTTTTTTTTTGTTTGTTTTGGGGTCTTTTGCATTGTTTCTCTCTTGGAGGAGGGGTCCTTCCTGCTCTGATCTTGTGTATTCTTTGTCTTACTGATAAAGTCATTCCCAGTATGTGAAAATGGGTATACTGTCCCACTTTCTCTCCCACACATCTTAAAAGCATCTGTTCAGTGAAGAGGTTTGATTGTGAAGTTCTCACTGTTTTGCTGCTATATGCATATTTCCTTCTCTCATGTCATTAGGAGGGTTACTCTGCAGGGTATTCTTCAGCTGTGTTTTGCCTTCACTGTAACACAGTAATCATCAGGTAGTGGTGCATGCGCTAGCATTGCACAGTATGTGTCACACTGTGTATCACCCCTTTACGAAACAACCTGGGAGAATTTTGCACAGTATTAATCTGCTAATTGTCTTGACAATTTACTGTAAAATCTTCATGACATAATTTAATGCCTTACAGTCACCTTCAGTCTTCCTCTCTTGAAAACACAATAAGCAATTTATAAATGATAAGCTTTTTCTCTTTGGAGAATTGCAGGCTTGAGTCTAGGTGAATGATGAGAAATATTCCAAGATTGTTACTGGTTTTTATATGCTATTTATAGTAATCATTATTTTTGGTGAGCTCTTCCCAAGATCAGAAGGTAGTTTTTTTTAACGTTAGGAGAAGGGTAACGATCTTGATAATAGTAATTATAATGTTCTGATCTCCACTGGCCCTGAAACCTGAACAAGCTTGTATCTTGTTAAATTTCCAGGACTGTGATTGAATATGAATTCACTGCGGCACTAAAGATAAAATATTTGCTTTGTGAAGACCAGCAATTAAATATATGCAGAGCAAGATATTGTAGATTCTTTTGACTATGACTGAAATCTTACGCTCTGGACAGCATATAATATTGCAATATCTTGCTTAACCAAGATGGTGAGAAGCTCATGTCTATGAATCTTTTGGTAGCTATAAATATGCTCATGTATACTGGATGGGGGAAGGAATTGTTAACAGGGGTTGTAATCTAGGTATCAGAAATTAAGTAGAACTGCTAGGAGGAGGAAAAAAGGAGTATGCAAATGGATAAGTTCAAGATAAGATGGATGGGCAAATGGCAGTTCATTTCTCACAGTAGGGAATACAGTATTTTACAGGACATGGTCTTGCCTGGAAGTAATGGAGAAATTTGCTGCTAGCTTTGCTGAGGAGCTGAATTCCTTAGAATGTATCAATATGGAGGCATCTACTGGCTCCTATTAAAAATGGTTATTAATTAATCTATACTTTAAGTAGATCCTCCCATGTTTTAGACTAGGGAAACTTGCTACAATCACCGATTTTAAAAAGTGGAGACTGTAGACTAGAGGGGAAAAAATGATTTTTTTGTTTAATGGCGTTAGGAAGTGGATACAAACCAATGTCTGCAATGGGTTGGAGAGATGGCTATACGGTAATTTGAGTACCTGGTGTTTAATCTGGGAGGTGATTCTTGTGGAAGAGATTTAGCAGTGTTAATGGATGACAAGAAAGATGAAATGCCAGAGTTTGACAGCTAAACACTGCTCAGATTTGGTCTGCAGAAGTGCGATATCACAGTTCGGATAGTAATAGCTGTGTTCTATAAGGTAGCATACAGCTACACCCTGTGATGAGCTGTATTCACTTCTTGGCACTTTCATTCCAGAAGACTGGAAAATGGGAGGGAATGCAAAGAAAAGTTCCAAATATCACTGACGTATAAGAAGGAACTGATTTCTGAGAAAAGGTGTGTTAAGCCAAATATTTAGCTCAGGTTAGAGAAACTAAAGGACATACTATTTCCTAGAGAAAAGCCAGAGGAAAGAATTGTATCTGAGAGTTCATTAGAGCCTCTTTCCATGGCCAGGTATGAGCCAGCTCTTATTGCAAAGCCATCTGGCCTGTTATCATGATACTGTGCCTGAGTATTGTGCACTACCAAGATGCATATTAACTTGGACAAAGTGTTTTGTAACATGGCCATTCATCTTCCGAAACATCTGTCCAGCTTGAAATACAAGCAGAACAGTTTTACATCCATCTGCATCTGCATCCCCTCAGCAAGTCTGCAGATGATACAAAGCTGGAAGGAGTGGCTGATGCACCAGGTGATTTTGCTACCATACAGAAGGACTTTGACAGGCTGGAGAAATGGTTGGAGAGGAACCTCATGAAATTCAACAAAGGGAAATGCAGAGTCCTGCCCCTGGGGAAGAATAACTCCATGTACCAGTACAGGCTGGAGGCCAGCTGGCAGGAGAGCAGCTGTTCAGAGAAGGACCTGGAGGTCCTGGTGGTGTGGCGGACAGATGAGTGAACTTTGCCTTAAACATTTCTTGGTACATAAGGTGCAAGCAAACCATAACCCCAAACAAGCCATCTGTCCCCAGTGGAAACAGGACTAAGCTGCTGCGACCCCCGAAATGGTCTCCCTGCAACCACCCAGGACACACCGAGCCTGCACTGAACAAGACCACAATTGGGCAGAGACTTTGGGACCTGGACTGTAAATTATTGCCGCTTAGCACAACTTCTATAAAAGTTGCTTAGCATGAGTAGCTAAATTTGCTGAAGCCTTAGGCCGCACTCCCTAGTTCAGTGAGAAAGGGCCCCAGAGCTGGTGCAGGCTGGAAAGATAAGGGAGTTACAAGCAGTTTGCATTCCCATGCTTCACACTCCAGGAGGGAGGATGTCAAGGCTTTGAAGTGAGGCCTGCTTGGGCACCGGGACCCTGGGGAGCAGGGGCGCCTCTCGCTGCGGAAACAATGCTGACTGGGGGGTCTGGGCTATCTCAGGGTCCAGATCATATTCCCTTTGTCTGGACCTTGGGAGATAACACCTACTATCACTGCTGGGGCAGTACTAATTTGTCAGGGCCTTGAGAGACAAGGGCAGGACCCGAAGAATGAAGACACATCTGTCAGCAGAAACCACAACAGTAAACAGCCTACCTAGGGACACTGATGAGACCCAATAAGGAGCAGGAGACCTCAGACCTAAATATTACTGTTGGTCCAAGCTACTGCGTGAGGGGTGGAAAGCTTAGATTGGAAAGTATAATTGCCCAGGGATTTCTTTGTTCAGGGTCCCTCTTTGGAGGCAACCAACTCAAGCTGTAACTACTGCATGCATGTCATTACAATTTATTTATTTAATTTGCCTTGATTTGGCTCCAAACTTTTCAGCGGGAACCTAGGGTCGGACCCTGCTCGAGTTGTAATTACTGCACGCACATCGCTAAAATTTATACCCAGGGTGAAGAGGACCAACGGGATGCCGCTGGATCCACGGGTGGTGATATCTCTTTCTCTCTCTCTCTCTCTCTTTCTCTCTCCCCCCGCCCACCTTGGCCTTTCCCCACCTTTTCTCCCCACTTTGTGGAAAATAAAGTTAAAAGATTGTATGATATTTGACTGTTTTTAGCGTCTTAATCTCGTCCTTGGGATCGTAACGACCCCCCCCCCCCCCCGGACATTGGATCGGGACAGGTGGACACCAAGTTGACCATAAGCCTACAATGTACCCTTGTGACAAAGAAGTCCAATGGTATCCTGGGCTGCATTACGAACAGCATTGCCAGCAGGTTGAAGGGGGTGATTCTTCCCCTCTACTCAGCCTTGGGCAACCTGCTCTAGGTGTCCCTGCTTGAGCAGGGCATTGGAATAGATGATCTCCAGAGGTCCTTTCAAAGCTCTGGGATTCTGTGACACACACCGTGTTTTCTGTCAACCAGATGTGGGCTCTTCATCTTGCATAATTTCGGAGAGATGCTTTTAGCTTTGAATGTCCAAGGGTTCACTCTAGCTGATGGCTCCAAAGGCCACCTTATGCTTAGATGCTGTGCATTACTTGTCCCAGTGCTATTAAAAGTCAATATGTGAATGGAAATGTAAAATGATAAATGCTGCTACAGAAGGTAGGAAATCTGTCATGTTACACGCTCAGGATAATGAAATAGCATCTTACCTCAGCTACCGATGCCATATGGATAGAGAGAAGGTAGAAGGGACAGCATTTCTTTGTTTTCATTTCTCTCTGAACTCCACACTGTGTAAAACAGCCAGTGCCCATAGAAAGGGGCTTTGAAAGTGCTAAAATTTGAATTGCCAGGTGTTTTCAACCACAAATAGTAAAGATCTCAGGTGTATTTTTTCTCGAGTGCATCATGTACCAACCCAAGCATGTACTGCCAACACCATCTTGCCCCACCCAAGCATTCATCACTGAGCTTTTTGAGCAGCTTTGAATTGCCAAAGGTAGCAGACGGGCTCTTGGATGGGATGCACTCTATCTGGATTTGTTTTGACAAATGTCCTAGTGAAGAGTTTAAGCCACCCTATCTAGCTACAGATAGGAGTTGCTTTTTGGTTTTTTTCTGTTTGTTTTGTGTGTGGGTGTGGGTGTGCGCGTGCATGTGTGTGTGTGCACGCGTGCAGGAGTTATTAACTTCGCAGAAGAAAATCAAATAGCTAAAACATCCTGATACAGAGAAATCTGTTCGTGATATTGTTTTAAACCATTTTGCAGCAAAAGGCTTCTTGGAGAACCTCTCATAATGTAGAATCACAGGGCTATCTAGTTTACATGAGGGCAGCTGAGGATCTGTGTAGATAAATGCTTGGCTTATGGCTAGCCTAGCTATCTCAGTCTGTTGAGAGGTCAGGGTTACGGCGAAAGGCATAGCACAGACTAACACTCAATCCTGTTTGTTTGTACTTTTTTCTATTTCCAGTCCAGTAAGCTCATAAATGATTGTTTTGACCTTTGTACAATTTATGCTAAAAAAAAAAGTTCTTTAGATTTAGATGTGTTTCTTAGATTCACATAATTTGCAATGTAGGAAGAGAAAGGTAGCTAATCTTCCAGCATCAGTTGCTTAATCCTGTACATATTCTCTCTCCTGAGAGTGATTAAAGTTATAATAGAGATCATCTGAATTCAGAAGTACTGTGTAACCTTTGTTTTAATAAAGCTTTTTCACGCTGCACCAAAGGCATGCTTCTGCCAGTGGCCTACTAAGATGAGCCTTTGTATATGATGCCCTGTGTTAATAACAGCAGTTTGCTTTTTCTGACTTTCTTTTGACTGCGACCTGCCTGATTATGCATCTTCTGGATGGCTGTTCTGCATGAAGCAGGTCTTGACCAAGTCAGCAAGATGAGATGCATGGTGTTATCAGGAGATCAGTCAGACTAGTTGTATGTGTTTCCTTTGCTACATTTCCTCTCTTATTTTGAAAACGAGTTTTCTTTTATAGTTGTCTGCCTTTCCTCCCTCCGGACACTTGCAGAAAAACTCAAGCTTTCCGGTATTCCAATTTTGAAAACTCCTTAAGTTGAAGTGCTTGCACAACATACATAACAAAGCAGAGTGCAACTAAGAGAAACTAAGGGTATCATAGAACAGTCTTGCTTAAAATGTGTATTATACTTCCTGAGCTAGTGAAGTATATATTGTACTTACTGAGGTAGTGAAGATCTCTACTTCACTCCCTCACATATGAGAGCAGCAGTACGTGAAACTGTATTTCTTGGTCAGAGCCACACCCAGAAGGACCACAGGTAGCTGAGACAATTACAGTTTTTCATTCAAACAGGGTTTTTATGGGCTTTGTATTTTCCGGTTATTCAAGTGCCTCTAAAATTAACTGTAATTTTTTTTTCCAACCTAAGTGCTCAATGTCATTGGAAAAGAATGTCTTCAAAATTTCCTGCAAAACTTGGATTTCTGATGAAGAAACACATTCAAATCATGTGTTCTGAATTTTTCATAGAAGAAAAATATATTTGATGGTCTTCCTTGGAGAAAAACACATGGTATTATTGTAAGCATATGCTTGCCTACAGGTCATGGGAAACATACATTTTTAATTGCAGTATTTTGTTTATGTAGTGAATACACAAAAAAGTTCATTTGCTGTCTTTACAGTTAGTACTTAGCTAGACCCACTTTTGGTCATGCAGAAAGAGAAGTTTCTGGATTTTTTTCTCAGCCCTAAACAGTGGGCAGCCTTAAAAAAACTCGGTCTAGTTGTCAAAAAGTGTACAATGTTAACTATCATTGTAGTGCTTTGTGAATACCTGGGTGAATAGTCCAGCTATAAAATGAATGTGACTGCCGAAGTAGTAAGATATTAGCAGAACTGAGGAAATGTCTGCGGTAGGAAGTTAAGCAGGATCGGAAGATGAGCCCAAGCACTGACACATCATTGGTGAGTTGTTAGGACAATCCCTGATGCTGCTTTGGCCCTGAACAAATAACACCCTCTCAGATAGTCTGTGGGTATGATTTGGGGGATAGCATGGCTTAGAGACCACTCCCAACAGGCTGTTTGGATGTAGCCCTCCTGTTTTGGAGACTTTACCTATAGGGATGTGAGGCATTTCATGCCACTTGGCTTCAGGGACTTCTCTAGCCTGTTTGTTTACTCATGCAGACATAGCCAGTGTGTAATCTGCTTACGAACTTTTTTGGACTCTGAATCCATTAGACTGTAGTCCTTTTATGAGTAGCTAAAAAAGCAGGATTTTGGGAGCTGAGGAAAGAATATTGGCTGGATTAAGATCTTGAGATGTTTATCACTGAATTTTGGAATTTGCTTTAAATGCTTTTTCTGGCTCTAAGGAAATAAATAGTGTGAAAGGTGGAAGTGAAAAAAATACAAAGTAAGACAACATCTTTTTAAAAGTGTTTTAAAGTTTTTTTTCAGGCTATTTTATAATTATTATTTTTAAGAAATTATATTCAAATTCCTGTTTTGAAATGGAATCCTAAATGTAATCCATACTTGGCCTAGCAACACAGAAGCATCACTGGTGATGAGACACTAACTTCCAGGTCATTTTTATTTATTTAGCCCCTCCTGCAGAATTCTTTCTCGATAGAGGCATTCTGTCATTGTAAAGTATTATGATTTTCCAGTGTTGATGGAGTCAAATTCAGATGTTTCCATGATATAACCACTTCTTGAGGCATTTGTGTGTTAGATGGGTACTTGGTCCCTAAGTACCATTTCCATTTGTGATCTTGTTACACCTCTACCAGTTACAGTGCGGAGAAGCCTTGGAGCATTATAACTCAACAATGAGTCACATATTTAAATGGATGTAGTTATAAAATAAAATAAAAAAACCCCAACCTCTTCTAGCATTCTTTCAGAAAAACAGATATATATTTTTTCCAATGTTTTCTTATTTCTCAGCTATGTTTCAAGTGCTTCAAAAGAAAATTTCCTCCCTACATCTCTTTAGAAGAACTCCTTGATGATCTACATACACAGTCTTTGTCCTGGTGTCTATTTTCCTTTTTATAAGTCTTACTGGCCTTCAGTGAGCCCATATGTGTCACTAGGCACTCACCGAGGTGTGTATAGGTTGTACAAATGGAGTATAAGAAAGCTCCTGCTTCCAGCTGCATGGATTGATTATTGATTGTCTGCCTGATGAGAGGAAATAAAATCACTTTTACTGGTTGACTGCTAGTGGTGTCTTCCAGGCTTTCTGCTCTTTTCAAAAAATCAGTCATTATGGTTGTTTGTCAAGAGAGTCTTGAAGAAATAGCTGAAAAAGAAAAAAGGCAATCACCAAAACCAAGAAGGTTCAGGATTGAAAATAATATCTCTGCCTATGGGACTGTGGACTGATAGTGAAACATCCCATTTCTAGCTCTGAAATATGTGCTGCGTGGCCTCAGTGGTATTTTTTTCCTGTATTTTTTTAATAAATAAGCTTCTCCAAATGTAATTATTAATGATAATAATAGCCCCCAGATTTATTTTACCTGGAACATATTAATGCTTTTAAGAAGTCTGAAAACCTGAAATGAAAAAGTATGATAAATGCTAAGTATCAGTATTTATTAGCAAGTTAAAGCACATAGGCATTTCAGAGAAGCATAAAATATATTAAGTCACTTTTGAAAAAAGCTTTTTACTTGTAATGCAGGAGCTGTGTCGCCTGTCATTAACTTGCTTTGTAGGGTCTACAAAGCTTGAGCATATTCCAAAATTGTGGTGAAAACTAGAGAATAATCAACATGTATTCTTCAAATCAGGTTTGAAGTAATACAAGAAACTGTTAGTGATAAATTGTCTGTTTAACATAGATTTTGGTCAACCTTTTGAATTTCTGAGGTAATAACAATAAGAAAAAGTCTCTTATGCAGTTTTATTTTTCTCTTCAGCATTTCATTTTGTTCTGATGTGTTCATGTTTCTAGTGAATGTCTTCAGTCACATGATACCATGTTCTTTCACTGAATGAGAACACATTCTTTGCCATTTGGACCAGCTGGTCTGCCCTTGCAAGTGAGGTGTCTTCTGAGGTGTGCTTACTTCACCGTAGGCTAATTTTTCTTTTTTTTTAACTAGCTGGCTAGTGGGTAACAGCTGCACTCTAGAGCACAAGTAGTGGCCAGTGGGAGTGGGAGGGCCTGGCAGGAGTAGCCAGCACCTGTACCGTTTCTTGTTCGTGATTCGGAGCTGGCGATAGGACTGAGGATGCTAATGCATTTCCAGTAATTTTGTAAAGAGCACAGGTGATTTCCTCTTGAGCAGTCCCTGTTGCTGGCCACTATCTACTGACTTATTAACTCACTCTGTCACAGGTCTCAAGCTTTTCAGTCATGAAAGGATGTGCCTGCTGTATCTGAGGCTTGATGGGTCACTACTTCTGCCTCTTCTGAGGGTTGCTGAATCGGGAGAGGACTCCAGAGAGAACTAGATAACACTCCCATAGCACATCTACCTTAACAGCAACCCACCATCATGAGTCATCACTTGTTTTTGACAACTTTTTTTTTTTAATCTGATGCTAGGAAAATGCTGTGTATCTGCCCTTTGCCAGATATACAGTAGTACAGTCAGTGACTGTACAGAGTTAGCCAGCCTGTAACTTCTCTCATTTGCTCTCCTCACAGGTAACAGTGGGAAATATCAAGGAAGGTCATACTGTCAGCTATTTCTGGGAACCTACTCCTTTCTCCTTGCAGGTCCGCGACAGGAAGGAGCATTGCTTGGGAGCTTGGTAGTCTGCTGAGGTCTCTCCCAGACCTATTTTATACAGCTTCATATGGGAACTAATTAACTGCCGTATGGGTACTGTAGTAAAGGTGTACTGGGATGAAGGCTGGCATGTGAGATACAATCCTTATTTTGAGGAGATTAAGGAAATACCATGACAGGTTTTACATTTGCTAGCAGAATTTAATAATAATTGAATATTAAAAGGTGTATCTTTATTCCAAGAAAAGTTAGGAGACTGAGCTTGATATTTGAAGTTGAAAAAATGGAAGGAAAAGTGTGATTCAGAAGGCGGTGGGATCTTATTTGTAAAGACCCTGAGACTGTTAAAGATACAGACAGTCCAACTTGGCACAATTTCTGAATATTCCTAAATATATTACATGTTCTTCTTTTGATAATCACTGAGACCATAGGCATGTTCCTATTGAAGAATAGCAGATTTTCCCAGAAAACTATTAAGTTATACATATAAATAAAATCTACTTTT
Source organism: Dromaius novaehollandiae (assembly GCF_036370855.1). Lineage (NCBI taxonomy): Eukaryota > Metazoa > Chordata > Aves > Casuariiformes > Dromaiidae > Dromaius > Dromaius novaehollandiae. The sequence continues at coordinate 138,098,525 of NC_088099.1, read as the reverse complement.
AGTCTAACTTCATGCTTTTTTGTGATGTATTCTTAATGTGCAGAGAATTTTCATCATGTGAACACTTCCATTGCATTTTCTTCTGTATCCTTCTACTGTTTTCGTTTGTTTTTAATTGAAATGCTTATGAACATGTTTTGCTTTTGAGGAGTATTTCTAAAGATGACATGGTTATAGCAAACTTCTGAAGAGACGGGTCAAATGACAACATACAAGTATTTTATGGTTTGGAAGTAGGAAGACAGCAACTTCCTAATTCACAGATCTAGCAGATCTGTTTGTATTACCTGTTCAAGCACATATATAAAACAATGATGTCATAGCAAACTTTCCAAATAAAGCAAACATTTAGCACAAGTATGTGCATGCTGCAGGTTGTTTCTTCTGTTGAATCCACAAATACATAACCTTTGCAAGTGATATTAAAACTCAGTTGCGAGTTTCTCTCTTCTGGCTTGATGAGTGAAATTCACAGCCTTTGTTAATACTTTTTTCCACTGCTGTATCAGGTGTTCAGACATCATGTGACTGTTATGTACCATATATTCTGTGCCTGAATTTGATGAAGCTCATGTGGTTAAGTGTTATGTGATTTTTTTTTTTTTTAATGACCTTCATTCTGTTTTCCGGATAGATGAATGAATAGAAGAAAACAGATGGCAATAACATGAAACAGGACTTGATGGCTTGACTCCCATCTAGGAGAAGAGAGGAAGAGAATGGAATCTCTACTATGAAATAGATTTCAGTACTGAATCCCTTCCTTCTAAAACGTTGAGCAAAAAAGTGACCCTTTAATGTAATGCCATAGTGTTTTCCTGCATTTAGTTGCAAAATGTTTTGTGATGCTTGAGTTCAGTGGATGTCAATTTGTAACTTACTGTAGGTTCTTCTTTGCAAAAATTACATTATTCTGCAGCAACATGTTTATATCGAGGTGTATTTCTTCCAGATGGCCAAAATAAGCATTCCCTATTAAAATGAAGTTGCTGATGATTAATGTTAAGATCCTGAATATTAGGTGTCTGATGAATAGGAAGCATTACACTATTACCAAGGAAAAATGTTGACACACTATTTGGTACTGCTGATCTGTGGTTCTGTGTACATTCTCTATAGCTTTTATTCTTCAAAAACAATAAAAATCTTTCTCTACTGTCCGTTTCTTAATAACAAGTTTCTCATATGACCAAAATATATTAGTGGCTTTAACTATGCCAGGTATATTTTCCTGAAGATATGAACACAATGCAGTTTTGGATTTGTATTCAGTACTTCATAAACTGAAGGACTAAATAATGGGAAAAGGAATATTAGAGTTGGAAATCAGAAATGATTTTGTACCTTAAATAAATGGTAAATATGACAAAGGAAATCTCACACAGAATTATGTACATATACTGGTTAGAGAAATAAGCAGAATAGGAGTATTGTTTAATGTCTAATGTGTTAAAGTAAAATCATCCCAAAGCAGTACAGAAACCCATTGACTGTTACGATACTGGAAAAGGAATATGTGTTTAATTAATTTGAACATTGGCTTGATGTAAATAATAATTTATAAATATGTAACAAAGGATGTGAAAGTCACTCATGCAAAGAGCAGTAGTATGAAGTCGATATTAATTACTGTATATTTTTGAGGGATTAAGAGGACTAAAAACTGTCAAGAAAGACAAGGTTAATTACATCAGTGAATGAGATTTGATATATTAGTTCATAAAAAAACACTTTCAAATGTGAGATATCTGGAACTTAATTGTAAATGAGTATAAATGAAATCTCAAGAGTTTTTAGTGGAATACTTTTGGTTGAGTTTAACACTAATTTTCTGTGAATACTACCTATTATTTGATAGGAAGGTAATGAAATTTGACACCTTTCCTCTTCAGGTATCTCTGATTAACATTATGTAGCAAACACTTTCAAGAAATAATACAATCTTTTTCCTGTTACTTTAGTAGAGCAAATGTTTCAAAAGAATCTACAAACTGCTCTAGAAAGAGCACTGTTTTGAAATTTGTTGCTTTTCCTTACAGAACTTTAATCTCTTGGAATTATGACAGAAAACTGACTGCTTGAAAAGATTTGAATGCAGTGTACTGTATAAAACTTTACCATAGTGAGATAGGAAAGTAGTAGTTTTAAAAACTGCATATGAAAGGCATACAGAAGCAATATGTTTGGCAGAAGAGTCCTCAGCAAATTTGCTTTAGCAAGACCTACAGAAATTTTTGAAAATATTTTGCCTTACTGAGAAGGCCAAGATGTCATCTCTCCTCATACTTTTCACTTGTGATGTAAATTTAATTTTGTGCTGTGATATTTGATAGTTTTTTTTGTCAGCCCTGATGTATTAGAAGAAGCTTTTTAAATGGGAGTAAGACTAAGTGCAGATAGGGATTTTTCACAAATACTTCGATGTTTAACATCAAACAAGTAGTTCTTGAAACTGATACCTGATTGGTTCTTTAAAACCTTGAATAAAACAGGCTTTGAATCTGCAGAAAAGACTGAATATAATTTAAGAAATCTACACTTTGTATTATTTCTGAGCTGCCATCAGAGTAGAGTGTTGGAAGTGTGTGACAGGTATCAAGAGCAGATGGCGATGCGTAGCGCCCCTCCCAGCTCCTACTGCTTGTTGGACAGTTTGAACTAGGGCCTAATGTGATCTTGGGGCCTGATTTCTTGCATCTAAAACTAACTGTGCATTCATGGGGGGTGGGGAGTACAGGGGGTAACATATAACACATCATTAGTATTAGCTAGAAAACAAGGCTGCAATATCTCTTGTGGGTTCCTGTGGGGGTACATTTCTTTCCTATATGTAGATAAAAATCAGTATGATATTTTTGAGTTTACTGAAACAGCGTCATATCAAGTACTGATAAGACTAGCCATCCTGATACTGCTGTTCATCTTGTAACATCATTTTCATAAAAACACTGAGGGTTTTTTTTATTCAAGATTGCTTAGTTTCCAGTTTCTTGAGAGGCAGAAGATAGAGAAGCTCTGTTACTGATTGCAAAGCTGGAGAAAAGAATCCAGAATAGTGACTGCTTGCTCTGCAGCCAGCACCTTTATACAACTATAGGTAGTCCTTTCATTTCAAGACTGACAAATATATGAATATCTGGCAATCATGAATCTATAGATACAGAAGCTGGGGACCTGCCAAAACCTGACTTACACATATATATAAAAACCTGGTATGGCCAGATCTTACTGTCAGTTTTCTTAGAGTAATTCCATTAACCTTTATGGAGTTTGTCCGGGTTTGACTTGGCTTAGTACTTATGTTGACTCCTCACTTGTACAGAAACAGAAAAATTCTTAAAAATGAGTTCAGACAATTCACAAGTGTATTGTTCTCTTCCAACCTAGCCCCAAACTCTTTCCTTAAAAAGTATTTAAGTCTTTTTCAAAGGAGAAAAGTGTCTAAATGGTTTACTGTCTATTGCATTGTTGTGGTAAGTTTTACTTGTATCTACAAATTAATCTGGTAAAATAGGCTATACTATTAAGTTTAGTTTTATTTTCAGAACTATATTATGATTGTCAAGTAGAGAAGAACAGGAAAGGAGTCTCTTCCCCTTATGTATGATATGCAAGAGTCTGTCTAAATGCAGCTTTCAAACTTGGAGAGCTAGAGACAATCATCTTTCTGAAGGAAGGAAGGAGAGACAGTGCCACAGTAGAGTTGCCTAGCTTTTCTTATTGACACACCAGTAGTTGCTCTGGTCAAAGTGAGAGAGAAGAGAGGAACACCTTTTGATTCATAATATCTTGTCTCCATTTTTACCAGTAGTAAAAGTTTGTATTTTTCAGAGATATTAAGGGTTTTTTTTTCATTTTTTAGTACTCAGAAGTTCAGGAAGAACTTAGTTCAAATCAATCAAGACAGAGTCAAAAGGCAGAAAACCCAGAACATTGCGATCAGCACTGCTTTTAAGGCGTCTTTGCATGATTCGGATGTTTTTAATGCCTACTTGTTTCCATGCTGTGTTTTTGAATATCTTAAAATTGGCTTTTATTAAAAATGGCTTTTAAAAATGTAATTCAGGAGCTTAAAAAGGTGGCTTTCAGTGTTTGAAATGCCATTGAGCTGGATACATTACTGTATTTTTACACTCTCTTTTTTACCTCAGTGCAAGTCTGTTGAGATTTCCAGTCTAAAACTGGAGAATTAAGTCAGAACAGTAAGTCAGGTTGCTTGTAGGGAAATAATAAATATCCAGTCAGAAATCTCTGGAGACTAGAAGTTGAGTGATCCTTAAATAACTCTTCCATGGTAAGTTATATAGAAAATATTTATAGCCTAGGCATTCTGGGTTTTCCTTTCTCCTTATCTGGCCTCATTTTTTAGATAAAATGAGGTACTTTCATCAGTTCATTGAACAGCTAAATGCTAGGTTGAAATTTATGACGTTTTCCATTGAATCTTCATGCTTTCATTCACCAGAGTTCGATTTTTCTGGCAATCAGTTTCTGGCAGCTTTCCTTGGCATTCTTCTAAACTAAAGTTCATGCCTGAAGCTTATCTGGTTTCCATCTGCTCACCATAACTTTTTTCGTTTCTTTCCCAGAACATTTTTTTTTTGGTGGGGGGAAGAAGGGGTGGAAATAGGGGTCGCCGGGGCAGGTTGCATTTATTTGGCCTATTAATTTGGTGCACCAACTGTACACAACACAGATTATGTTTTTAATTAGGCAGAAGCACAACTAACAGAAGTAGATAGTAAAATTGCTGAGCTGCCAGCAAGAAAAAAGAGGAAAATATTTAGAGTTGCTCTGGTTTGTGCTTCTTTTCAAGAAAACTTTGAGTATTAGATAAAAAAAAAGTCTGTTTTTCTTCTAAAAGACTGGAATGCATGCCAGCCATGCTAACAGTATTAGCCTATGGGAAAAATTTTTGTATCTGAAACAAAGTTATGACGAAACCTGTCCTCTGACATACTTTTTGGTGTTGTTTACAAGGGGATGTTACTGTCAGGCAGGCTAGGAGTTAGTTGGATGTAGGTAGCACTCTTCTAAATAACTCCAAGCGTGGAGTTTGAGGGCGGGGGTGGGGGAGAAGAGGAAGAAATAAGGGTGTTCCATCAGGCAGTCCATCTCTTTGCTGCGGTGCCACAAATTCTGCTCACTTTCCCAAAGCGATGTCTGAACCCCTCAAAAACTTTAAGTGTGGCAAGGAAATGCATTTGCAGCATTGTATTGAGACTGTGAGAAATGGCAGCACTGAGGAGTAGGAGATAAGCAGTAATGGGGTGGCCAGTGGCCTTTTCCACAGCTAGGGCAGGCTTATCACCATTTTACTGCCATGTCTGGGTTTCCAAGAATATGACCTACTGCTGCTGTATTGACCTATCTCAGTCCTCCCTTTTTCGTGCCTTAATTCACATGGGGATTGCGTCCATCTCTGATTTTCCTTTGAGGGTACTGATGCTGAAAGTAGTTTTCCTAATGAGTGTTTTTTAATTCTAAAAGGCAGCATTGTGATTTGCCAAGAGGCAGTATTTCTGAAGCCAGAAGTCAAACTTACAGTTTGAACCCAGAGTGAAATCACACTAGTATTGCACTAGCTCTACCTGAGGGGGCAAATAGGCTCAGAAGATCATCTCAGCAAGATTTAATCGAAGGCTTTATTTGAATAAAAGAGTAATAACTTATGCCTCATGTGCAGATGGCAAACAACTCAAATTCATCTAGTATACAGAAACACACCCAACTGATCTAATGGTTATATAACTAGCTGCAGATGGGGGACCCTATGTGTGACAATAGCATGGGAGTATTTTGGATCCCCAGGCGTGTACATTTTTCTTAAGTGTAGCTAATTAGTGGATAAGAGTAAAGAATTTCAGTAAGAGACTTTGACTGTAAGAAGAATAAAATAAATACAAATCACATGACTAGAGGGTTGGTTCTGTACCAGCCTGAGTAAAGGTCACTTTCTTCATTTACTCTTTCTGAAAATATTAAATAAATAGCTGAGCAGTCTTGACTGTACTGTATTTGTAGTAATTTGGTTTCCATTTAGAATGGCAGTTATCCTGTTAGACTGATAAACTCTTCAGAGGGAAGATTTTGTTAGTCCTTCAGTATATGTTTACTTATTATGTATTCTCTAGCTAATCTGATATAAATAGTTCCAAAATTCAATATTCTAGGATGGTTATTTTAATGTTTCAGAGTGATTATTTTTTTTGTCCTGACAGCTAGTGAAATAAATAGCACGATCTTGCATCAGAATGGACTAATAAAAGGCCTTTCTCACTTTAATCTCTGTTTTGTGTATAAAGCAAATCAGAGGAAGGCTGTAGTCTAGCAACCATGGAAACTGAAATCCTTTGACCAAAAAATTGCACGGTTAGTGCCTACACAGACTTTAACACCAATAGCTTGTCAGCATGCCTACTCATTCCGTGGCCTTTGGATAGCAAGCTGTAATTTAGATTTCTAACAATGTAATCACCATTGATTGTTATACCTCTCTGCTATCCCATTTATTTTGTAGAGCATACCTATCTATTAAGTGTTTTCATTATGGTAGCTTAGAAATCTACTTACTCTTGTTTAACAGTATTTTCATCTTCAAATTTCATCTTCATACTGTAAGGTTCAACACTGTTTCTTTTGGCACGCCTAAATTCAGTCATTGGGCAAATCCAAGCTGGTAGTCATCATAAAAGTGCTTTTGCCAAGTATGAAGGATTTTCCATTGTTTTCATGGCAACATAGGAGAATATGGAGATTAAACTGCCATTATAATATATTAAGCGATAGCTAATGGTGTATAGACCTCCAATATTGTCTTTCTGGATGGAGGAATTTCCAGTGATTGGTTCTCTTCTCTGTTATTAATTTTGTGTTTGAAGCGATGATCTTTCTTTCTCAGATATTTTCAGAAGGCTATGCAAATCTCTCCCCCTACCCCAACTTTTTTGACTGGGCATCTTAAAAATCAAAGTTTTGCTCAGATTAGACTGCACTTTCACCTTCCACTTCAAACATTTGGGTGTGTTGGGGGACAGTAGCATTAAAAAGCAAAGAACAGATGTAGAACAAGATGGATGGAACAGAGAGCATCATATCCTTTTATTTGAGATTTCTTGGGTTAAAGCACTATGACATCTGGAAGACCCAGGTCTAGTTCTCCCTTCTGCTTCCCAGCTTCCGATTACAGACTGTAATACAGCTATTCCTGTTTCACCTATGATGACGAAAGTATGAATAGTTTGCTGGTGCAGTGAGACACCAAAAAAAAGAGAGTAAAAGCTATTATTTTCCCTGATTTTAATTCTGAAATATATGCCTGGATGCTAAGAGCTAAGCAAAATTTCACTGTGAGGGAAGCAAAAGCAGCACTGTTATTTTATCTGCTAATTGTAATTCTCCATTGCTTCACAATGCTCATTGTCTTTAGGGAATCAAAATTTGTCTGACGTCTGTTGAACTACATCCAAGTGGAAAACTCAGAAATGAGCACAAGATAAGATTAAATGGGATGGATGAAAGAGATTCCTGGAAATTATGGTTTTGATCTTGTCTTGAAAAGCTTCTGAGAGTATTACTCTCTGTTAAGTTGTTATAGTCTTCATTAAAATTTACTCAATCTAAAAGGTGGGTGGAAAACCAATATACTGTTTTAGCTTGTTATGATCATAAGAGCAACAGCATTACATGGATGTTAAAAACTGGCATGTTAATGTCTTAAATTATGCTTGATTAATTGTTTTTCTTAAAATGTTCTGGAAATAGAAAACTCTGTTTAGTATTTATTAAGACAAAGTTTTCTAACTCTGTGATAGGTCTGCTTATAACAAAATAAAATATTGAGATCAGTGATGTTACAAACCAAGACTAATTTCTCACTGTAATAACACCACACATTTATCCTTAGGTAAGGTGGATTGATTTGCTGATTTCAAATTAAACAGCTCCACCCTGGACGTAAATTATGAGTATGTTGCTTTTTAAAATTAATACTGAATTTCATGATATCCTAATGTTGCATAGGAAGAGTGAGAACAAAATTTTATGCTGTAGACACATCAGAAGCTCTTTGGGTACATTGGGGTACAACAGATAAGGACTTTTAACTGCATTGGGTACAACAATGGGGTACAACATTGGTACAACAGACAAGGTCTTTTAACTACATTATTGTTGTGCTGCACTGTGTTCCCCAAAGCTGCCAGTGGCTAAGTGTTTGGGACAGGAACATCTCTTCAGACAGCACGGAGTGAGAATGCTGCCTTCTGATGTGCTGAAACAAAACACTGCTACTCCTCAAAACAATATTCAGTGTAATGCAAGCGCTTAAAATTTTGAGCCTGAGTGTAGTGCTGATATCACCATCAAGCATATTCAGTGAATATTAGGATCTGTATCTGACATACAACAACTTACCTCTATAAGTTAAATTAAATAATGATAAGTTAATATCAGAAAATATTCATTTTGAGACTGAGACAGAGCATTTTCTGCTTATCAGGAGGTTGGAGGTGGCTATACAGTTGCTTTTAGTGTTTTATTATACTAGTTGCTGTGTCTGAGGAATGTACTGAGAGCAAAAAATCATCAGCTTTGTTCAATAGTTCAAGCTGTTTGTGCATCTTTCCAGTTTAGAATTCCATGTAAGACAAGTTAGGCAAATAGCGTAACATTGTTTTCTAACTTCTGATTTGGTCTTAACAAATAACTCTCGTAAACAGATTCGATTTAGAAATGAAAATCAGATGCTGATACCAACTAATGCAGAAATATGGTGTATAATACCTTCTCATCTATTTCTGCTTTTTAACTACTCTTAATTTTGGGAAGTTACTGTAACTTAATGTGGCAAAAGAAAGAGTGCCCTCTTTTATAAAAAGCTTCCCATAAATTTTAAAATGGTCCATTACCTAACTCTTGAAATACATTCTAATATTTGCTTTAGAATTCTGATTCCCCTTCTTATTCTTATGTTCCTTGCTGGTGCTAAACATCTACTGATGTCAGTTACAGATTATCTGCAAAAGGATTGTAGGTGAGATTCACAAGGGAGTTGGTATTAAAGTTCTGTTTCAGGTGACTAAGTCTTAAGGAAATTCATAGTCTGTACGTGGAACAAGAATCCATAGCATAATGCATATTTTAAAAGTCTAAAAAGAGATTTATAGTTGTCGATAATTTAGGTATGGTTATCTAGGATATAGGAAATACTGACTATGGATGTGAGAACAAGGTGGGTTATTAGTAACACATTACTTCGGTCACTACGGCCTAGCCAAATAAATTTCTTTTTTCTATCTCTTATCATGTGAATCTAAGGAAACTAGAGAAACTCCTCCAGAGGAAATTCAGAGCCTGAGATCTTTTAAGGGAACTAACTCGACATAGCGCCTACCTAAATCAAGAGAAGGTGTCTGTATCTGTCTGGGATTCAGGACTAGATTTTGTTCTTAAATCTGTGCCTAAGTCAGGTTAGTTGCCCTTCTCAAGGGCAAAAGGAGAAAGTTCCTGACATCATCAATTATATCTCAGGCTAAAAGACTTATCTGTAATGTGAGATATTTTAGCTCAAATTCTCTCCCAAGCAAATCAAAGCCTTATTTGCTAAGAAGATGATCCTAGCTACAAGGCTATAGAACATTTTGAAGTAGAGTTCTCATTCTCATCTCGTGAGGGCTTTTTACAGTAAATGAAATATCTTCAGCTATTGCTGAAACAGGCATTTGTCTAGGTGTCTGCCTTATCCTTTTTCTTTTCTCATGTGAATGCTATAGTCAGTATAGCCTGTTTTACTGTAGCCAAATGAATATTGTATTATTCCATGAAAAATGAAACAATTTCAGCAGGAAAAATAAAAGCTTCAAGTCAGAATAATTTATATCTGGTGGCAAATGTGGTTTAAGTCACTTCACATAATTGAAGGTCTTAAAGTCTCCAATCTCCTACAGGCCAGGTGACTGTCATAAAGTCAGATTTGATGGCCTACTGTTTGCTGACCTTTCAACAAAACTAAACTAGTTCATCATACCTATCAGTTACGTCCCTTAAGATGAGATAGGTAGGAAAAAAGGTATTTCATGGATATTATTGGAGCTTAGGCAGAAGCTAAACAGAGGTGTGGTTTGTTCAGACCATAGTGCTGCAGAAACTAATAGAAATACAGATTTCATGCACAGGGGTCTGCACAAAAGTATGTGGCTGCTAACTAGCTTCCTAATTTAAATGGTGTTTTTCCTCTAAGCTCAGCATCCAAAGGTATACTTAACTGACCTCTGTGAATCTGACTCCATGGAGAATTCTTCCAAGTGTATGTGTAAGTGAAAAAACAACATTGTTTACAAGCAAAATAACAAAAATCCTTACAGAGTCATGTTAAAAAGGCAAAAATGTAGGGTAAATTAAGTGTTTAAAAAGTTTAGGAAAGCATGCATTTCTCATAATATATTATGTCTCCCTGGCAATTTAAAGCTATGTAGCTGGATTGTACATGCTTTAGCAAATAAACGTTCTTTCACATCTACCTCATATTCATTACAAGCTTTATAATTCTCTAAGATAACCACTAGCTTTATAAGCTGTTTCTAGGTGTGCTTGCTTAGTAACAGAAACAGGCAACTAGTGGAAGGTGAGGTTAAATGAAAAGATGATGTGCTCCTGCAAATTAATTGAGAAGAGTTCCAAAGCTATGGCAACACAGAAAGCAAAGACTTTGAATGGAAAAATACTCAGTTGTTTTTCTGCCTTGATTTTCTGCATCACCAAAGGTGCTTTGAGAAAACTGAAGCTGTAAAGCAGCTGGACTAGACTTTCTTGTTCAATTATATACATTATAAAGAGGGTTGATTTAGAACTGGAATTGGCTTAAAATGCAGGACTTGCGTTATATCATTCTCAGAATGAAAGGTCAGGTTGCAGGCAAGCAGTTTTGTTTTCTGCCTTCTCTCGTTGTTCCGGTAGCTGAAGGATACCCGGTAGATTGTGCTGGAAAGCATCTTGCCTAATCATAATGCTTAGAACCATTTTGTTCAGACTGCTCTCAGAGAGAAAATGAGTAACTACTGCTATACTAGCATACTTCTAACAAATCATTTATCATATTTTGTTGGGACTTATACATATATATATGTATATATGTGTGTATATATACACACACACACACACATATATGTAAGTATTTTTTAATTCATCTGCTAATACGGAAACTTAGAAAATTTGTGCCAGGAAGAATCAAAACAGAAGCAGCAAGGGAGATGGGTAATTAGAGTCAGAAAGGGAGTCCCTGCATATCATAGCTGTCTCACACCTGCATGTGGCAGCATCAGAACACCAAACAAACAACAGAAAGGAAAGTATATATGTAAACAAAAGTAAAAACTGAATGGGCACACGGTTCATTTGTCTAGTTTATACTGGCGGCCTCAAGAGTGAATATTCTGCCATGGATCATCTGTCCATGATCTCCATAGACAACGCTCTTGTCTTTACAGAGCATTTGAGAGAGTTCTGTTAAGCACAGCACCAACAGTACATCCTCTGGGACTGCAGCTGTTACCAAGAGAGGAATCAGAAAGCAAGATGAGGGGAGGAGTAAATCAAAAGTGGCCCGCTCTTGGTGTTTATCACATCATGCTCATTTCTCTTTGCTACAAATTTTAGCATCTCTGGGAATGCAGAGGATTATTTGCAATATAAATGTTCCTTATGGATGTTACACACAGGGACTTATATTCTGGAGTGCTCAGACTCTTCTTATTTTAGTCAAGCCATCTCATTCAGTCAGTGGTGCAGCTGATGATGCAACGCTGATAGGGTCGGTAGAAAATTGTTTGGTTTAGCATGTGGCAATATTATAAAGATGCATTAAGCAAATAGAATCATTATGACTGCTTTTAATGCAGAGATACTTTCTTATTCTTTCAGTTTCCCACATCTGATCACTTACTGGAAGACAAACTGCTGCCTCTATGTGCACCTAAACTGTGAAATGCAGTGAAGGTTCACTTGGGTGCACAGATAAAACTCATACTGGCTGACTGGATGGCTTCCCTTAGGAAACTCAGAGATGGACATTAGTGGCAAAACTAGTGACAAAGCTTTCATAGACCAGCCTCTACAATGATTTAGAGCATGTATACATAGGGTAAATCTTTTGCAGAACTTAGTCTAACATTTTGCCCATGTTCATTCAGCCACTGAATCTTTGGCTGCCAGCAGTGTTCAGGTAATAGTGGTAAACAGATCCCTGATGAGTCACATGTTTGACTATCCAGAAGAGTCTAGAATAGCAGCAGATGTGCATCCAGATACAGACTGGCTGCCACACCCAATGAAACTGTAGGTGAAGTGCTATTTTCTAACAGCTGCTCTTCAAGCTAACATTTTTTATGTCTAATATACAGTCACAGAATTATGTTGGTTGGAAGAGATCTCTACAGGTCATCACATGTGACATCTGTCACAAACACACGCCTGCACATATGCTCCACTTGCTTGAGTTATTTGAAAGGGAGAGTTCTGGTCAGCTTTACTCAGGAACTCCTTAGGCACCAGTAGAAGCCCTCTGCACAGGAAACATACCAAATATGTTCATTTTTCTACCTTGCTTATTCAGTCCTTGATGTATTATTATTTATCAATATTAAACACATTTCAGGATTAAAAATTAAATAAAATCCACTTACCTAATTATTGATTTAGAGCAGCGCTGAATATCTTAGAGGAAGAGGTAAGAAGCCCCCTTTTGCATATGCCAAACGATAAAATGGTGATTCAGTGAAAGTCACCTTTGTTTTATGTTTATAGCATTGTATTCATCATTTCTTCAGTATTTTTCTTAGGGTGCTTTGGTGCAACTTGAGGAAGCAAATTTTTGCAATTGATTTTGCTTTCTCTCCCTTGATGCAATAATGAGTCAGCTGAAGTCTTTTCAACAGTACAGCTAACGTACACCGTTTCATGGGTAGCTGGACGTCTCTGATTGTCTGACTGAGACTCCCAAACCTGTTATTATCTGCCATTTACTGTGGAGGATAACTGCAATTTAAAGGGCTGAAATATATGATCAGCTGACTAACAGTGATGGAGGCTATTCCTGCACATAGCTAGATATTAGCAAAAGGTAGTTTAGTTATATAGTGCTATAATTACTCTCTACTCCAGGCAAGACAGTCTGGGAGAGTCATGTTGCTCAGAAGCACATATTTAAAGACTGAGAAGTATCTCCAAATCAAATGCCATTGGATAGAAAGGTGTTCATTAAATATACTAGGAGGGATGACTTATTAAGGAAGTATTAAAATTAAATGGCTTCCCTTTCTCTAGAAGGTTTGAGGAGGTTATTTCAGTTCCCCAAACATAAGAGGAAAAAGCTGTAAGGAGCAAAGCTGTATACTGATCATGTGAAAGTTTATTCTCACCTGTGAATTCAATGAAGATGCAGTCATAGTGGAAGCGTGTGAAATTTCCGGGATTCATGATAGGAAAATGCCACATTCTTCTTCTATTTCTGTTTCTAAAATGCAAATCATTTTGGGCCGGAGGGAACATACAGCTCAAATTATTCTGTGGTCTTTTTAGAAATACCCATTCAGAAATGCATTTACTGGGTGAAATCCCAAAGAAATTAAGTGGGGCAGCTGTTAGTCCTTTGGGGTAAACATAAATTGTTCTTGTACACATCCAGATAATTAAAGAAAAATAGCCACCTCCATGTAAAACATAGACACAGGTGGATTAAACAGTTTCTAGGTAATACTCTACTTGAGGGTGCCAAGTGTGAGAAAGAGGCACAATAAAAAACCTCAGAGTACTGGTGACATAAAGAATGTGCCACAGAGACAATGGTAGTATGGAAAAAAAATGCCTGAGGGAGGAAAAAACTGTTTAGCCATGTACTGGTTAAGTAGTGATTTGGGGTTATAAGCAAGGAAATTGCCTCCTGATTTTTGGTTTTGATATGTTCAGGAAAAACTAGATTCTGTGTTCCATTTTGAAATAAATAGAACTGCTTCATAGATGTCTGACACCATCAGTTTCTCCTTGGTAACAGAAAAAAGATCAGCTTGCCTCTAAATTTTGGCTAAGAGCCCAGGTTAGAAAAGGGAAGTTGCATTTTATTTGGTCACCCTAGAGAAGATATACGAGCTCTGAGGCACGCCTTCGAGGCATAACAAACTTGGGCTCTAGTGGATTACTGCAGAAAGTGAATTCTAAAATCAAAGAGGCATCCCAACACTACCAATAGCACCATCTCATTTAGGGTGAGCGACCTCTGACAAAGGTGTCTCGGGTGATCATAACTGTGGCAAGAAATTGTAAGACAGATGATGATTCCCCTAATATTCACATAACAAAATGTCTTGGACTTTATAGATTGGAAGCAGCAGTGCGCTGCACATAAAGCATATTCAAGTCAGAGTGCTGGAAGCGGGAGAAGAATCTAGAGCCAAAAATTTAAGAAATGAATATTCATGTAGTTAAATTCCAGCTGTTTCATCCAGCTGGATGATATTTCGTTTCAGTGCAACTGAAGACAAAGAAAGGACAAAACCTTCAAGTTCAGTTCATATCATGAGAATTGATCCAAACCTATTGAAGTTGAGGGCAGTGGACTATACAGAGAAGACTCTATTTTCTTACAGTCCTGTTTTGAATGATATTTTGTAAGTAGGAAAAATAGTGTAAAGGGAAATAGGGCAATCAGGCAGAACAGGCAACCTGAATTTTCAAAGGAAAAAGGTTTGGAAACTAAAAGCCTATCTTTTCAAAATCAGTTTTCCTTCTCAGACGTAGATATTGGAACAATTTAATAAATGCAGGGTTCAAATGATAGGTATGTGCCTTCACGTTTAGGCCCCCAGCCAGCTCAACTCTTCCCAGTTGCTGCTTAGTGTGATTGGCACTATAGAAACACTTCCTGTCCTTACAACCTAATTTAGAGATGCTGCACAGATGATTCAATTTAATGGCGATGGGAGTTTTCCCATCTGATGCTCATTATAATGCTTTCCATTATAGCTTTCTTTCTAATTAGTAATAACTAATTTAGGTTAATCAAGCTAAAGTGTTCTATACAGTATCTCTTGTTGAGCATGATGTTTCTAGTAAGTTCTAGGGCAGAGGGAAAATAAAAGTAGTGTTTAAGATATGAATCCTGTATAAAAATTTGTAATTATGTCACTAGACTGGATCATGATGCATATTCAAGAGAGAAATAGCTACATGTGATTTAGTTATGGCAAATAATTTGGGTTGTAAATTTTAATAATTAATATATGTATTTTTAAGGGAGTGTATGTTGCTTACATAATTAATTTGGTGTAGGAATCTTCTGGATCTCCTCTTTTGAGGATGGTCATGAGAAGACTGTTTGGGAGAAGATGTATAGGATGGTTCTGGAAAAAAGGAAAGGTACTGGAAGTAGCAAATAATAGGAATAATAGGAATTTAAAGAGCAAAAGTGCTATATTCCATCTCTTATGATGCAAGTAAGAATGGCAGTACCAAACCTTAAAGTAAAGTGAAGATAAAAAATGGTAACTGGATGTCAGTGCAGATGCAGAAGGTAAGAATACTATGATTAGGATGGAGAGAGGTAGAAATGTGATTAACTTCAAAATATTAGATGGAGGAAAGGCAAGTTGGAAACTGCACAAAAAGCAAAGCACCAGTTCAAATGAGAATTAAACAAATGTTACCAGTGATGATTTTCTACAGGTAAAGTGGATGAGGAAATGTCATATTAAAAATACTGTAAATGAAGAATTTGAGAGCACACAGTATTGCTGGCCACAAAGCAGAGATTACAGTCCATTACTTTGCTCCAGAATTGTAAGGAAAAGGAAAGGAAAAATAACAAATGAATAATCTCCTTATGCAAAATGAACTATTTAATTCTTTTTTAGTTCAGTAATTTCAATTTGACCTATAATAACTTCATTATATAACTAGTGAGTAAATGGGATCCTAAATCAAAATAACCAGATGGTTCAAGAGATACTTCTGCCCTAGGGCTATAGTGAACTATCTATCTTTCTTTCTGACAGATCTTTAAAAGTGTTGAGGTTTAAAATAATAAATATGAATATCTTACTTGTTAAATGTACTATTTATTTCTATTCTAATCCACTTTTGCATTCCATAGCTTGAACTCAGAAATTGCAGAGGGAACCATTGCTGAATCAGTAAATAAGAAAAGTGTGCCTGGTGGAAGCACACACATTTTTTTCCATGCAAGAATATTGTTTGTTCGTACTTAAATGCCATTTTGTAAAGTATTCAGCTGTTGTTTTTGGAATTTTATAAATATTTTAATATCTAAACTTACTTACTTTGCATTTTCTAGTTGTAATTTGCTTAAGAAAACAAGGCCCCAGTATCCACACCACTTCATTCTGCATTCTGAAGGGACGGTTGACAGCTCCTACAAAATGAAGTCAAAACAAGATCTCAAGTCCTTATAACCTTGTTGACATTTAGAAGTTGATTTAAATGCTCAGCGCTTGT
The DNA here is from genome assembly GCF_036370855.1 of Dromaius novaehollandiae. Lineage (NCBI taxonomy): Eukaryota > Metazoa > Chordata > Aves > Casuariiformes > Dromaiidae > Dromaius > Dromaius novaehollandiae. Next base: position 138,082,022 of record NC_088099.1, on the reverse strand, counting down.
CACACACACAGATTTGGTAGCAGCTGAGAAAAACTGTTTGTAGGTCTCTTGCAGTTCAGAAACAGATCTCTAAAACTCAAATTCATGAGCACGTTGTAATACACCCATTAACATGGCTGAACTTTTATGGTTAACTAATGTTGTTCCCTTACTGGAGCTAAGTAAAAGAAAAGTGATCAGTTTTCTTATATTAAAGATGATACTTTGGAGAAGTATCTCTGCTTGGATGTTGCATTTTTCTTCCCTAATTTTAAAATGTTCATCCAAAGCAACTGAAATCTAGTGTTCTTTTCGTTGTTGTTAAAATCAGTCCAGTCATCTCAGAATGAACGAACTTCCAAGTTCTTTTCTTCTACAATGAGATTCTTCTTATGTAGAAAGCCAAAGTATTATATTTACTCTCAAAACAAAGTTCACATTCTATTTCTGGAATTTTAACAGATAGTTGAGAAAGTATTTAAATCGTATTGTGTGTTACGTAGTGCAGTTGAAGGGAATTTTTTTTATCCTGTGATAACTTCAATTTTTTTTTTTTTACTTTTTTGTGTAAACTGAGAGAAATTCAGAATTTGAAAGATTTGGGAATTGAAACCTCAAACAATTTTTCAGACTGGATCAATTATATTGATAATTTTGAAATACTCCAAAATATGTTTTCTGCAGTTTGTTAAAAAGGAAGATTCATTATTCAAACACAGTTTAGTTCTCATGATTTTTCCCTATTTGATAGATTTTTTCATCAGTTTTCCTGAATATGTGTTAAAATATTTAACTTTATGACAAAGTAATGATATGATTTTTAGTAATGTATCCTTGAACCAGAGTATAGATACTGTTAGTCTACATACTATTGCATGCATAAATTAATATAGGCTCTATCTAAAAGAATCTAGCAAGGGGTGTGTCTCGCAGCTCAATTTAGACATCTGCATAGGCACTGCAATGAAACTTCAGGATCATGACACATGGTCTGTTCAGATGTCTATCTTACCACAGGTAAACCAGAGCTCACCTTAAAATGCTAATTTTTCCCATTTACTATAGTCTAGAGGACTAACTTTAATTTTGGTATTTTCTGTTCTCAGTGTCTAAGTTAGGACAGATGAATATTACCCTTTAAGTCTGAAAGTATGTTTGACTTAGACACTTTAACTAAAATTCAGAGTATGCTCTTGAATCTTGTCTTCCTGCGGAAACAAAGCTTGCCCAATTGTGCTCTCTGTCTGTAGCTCCCCCCCACCCCACAAAAGTACAAACTCAGCAAATTTCAGTCTATTTTGAAGGAGAGGCAAAAGGTGTTACAGTCCTGCAAGCTTTGTGAAAATCATTAGCTTAGTAGAGGAGAGGGTCCCAGCTGGTGCCCCTTGCTGAGGGAAAGGCAAGAAGAATTCCACCATTAAACATGTTTTGGAGCAGCAGCCAGATATCAGATCAGCTTACATGTAGCTGTAGACTAGCTGCAACACATGCTGTTTCTTGCCCCGTGGTGGGGTCGGCATAAGAGAAGAAAAAATTATGACATGGAGTACAGGTTTAAGGATAAAGGGCACACGTGCTTAGGAAATTATCTTGATTAATTCCACTACTCACAGATGACTTATTTATGTCATATAAAAAGAATAGCCCCAAGTGTTGCTTATGTAATTCAACAAGGAATGTGTTTTTGCTGATACACCTCATTTTCTTTGGAGAATTAGCATGAACTCCACAGTCAGTAAAACTCTTTTGCTGATACAGGCCTGACCTAAATAGAGATTGCTGTACTGGTATATCTGTTTCTTGGAATTCTTTTCTTGGGTGGACTGGATTTGAATAATTTGTTAATCAGATTTCAAATAATTATTCCCCTTCTACTTATCTTATATGAGGCATTTGTCTGTTGAATGCACATGCTATTTTTTGGATGGTATTACTTTGGTATAGATTATGTGTTTTAATAGACTGGCACCGTCTATTAAAATTTCATGTGCTTTTCCAGAAGAAAATGAAAATATTGTTAAAATAATAGTAATGAAAATTTTATTACTACAACTTTGTATACTCACAGTGGAAAATTTCAAGCTGGTAGGCTCTGTGCAAGTGTGTACATACATATGTATAAGGGATTTCATCCATCTCAACTGCTATCCTGCTTCATGACAGTGAGCGATGCCCTCATCTTCTTTTTGGTGAAGATTTTCTGGCAAGTAGTACCCATTAGAAAACATATTTGTTCCCTTCTGGCTAAATTGTGACATTGTACCACATGAATTTCATTACTGTGGTGCATTAAGTAAGACCTCATTTTAGTTCCATGCATTTTTTAATCTTTTCTATTCATTACTGACATGGAATAAAAAAAAAGCTTAAATATTGGAAGATTTCTTTGGCATGCCAATCTTCAGTATTCAAGTTATTTCAGAGTCTTAATTCTCCCTGGAATGTTTGATTTCCTTACTCCACCCCCCAACACTCTCATATCTAAATAAGTTTTTCAAAAATATTATATGTTATCTTTTGATCTTGGTTGTATCTTTTATTATACCAAAGTTTGCTGAAGAATGCCTGTAGTCCTGCTGCCTCCTTACTTTCTTTCACTCCCTCCTGGAATGTAATCCCTGGTGTTAGAAAGGGATACTGAGCTGTGCATACATAAAATATCATGATGTAGAACTTCTCTTCCCTCACTTCATAACCAAATGCTGTCAAATCTCATATCAAATAGTGCATTTCTGTGGTGGTGTTGAACCTTATTGTTGCTGTATGTTTGTTTGGTAAGACAATGACATTGTGCATCATCGTGTGTTCCATTTTTGAGCCACTTTCTTGATCCAGATAGCAACAAAATATACTGTAAAAATGAAACATGGGGTTTGGTACTTAGCTGCAGTATGGAAGTATATGATAAAATGCATGTCTGTGAATTTTACTACTTTGTACTTGCACACTGTCACATAGTTATAGGGACTAAGTCATTGAAGATTGCTTAGATAATGAGGGTATACTGAAATAAATTTATAGAAATCCTCTTGATATTTCTTTTAAGTTGTGATTATAAGTATAGTAGAGAAAGTAATTAGATGTACCTTTTGCATAATTTCATCTTTTTCTATTTCTTTCCTGGTCATAAAGTTACAATGTAAAGAATTTTACCTAATACATCTAGGTGGATCAAATTTTTTCATAAAATTTCATCTTGAGATTTAAGAGAAAAAATATATTTGAAAAGAAAATTGTGAGTTTCTTCCTCAGTCAAGAATAAAGCTGATATTTGTACTATATCAGATTGAAAAAATATATTGGTTGGGATTCTGGATACCTGTGCTCCCTTATACAAGAACATTAGGAGAAGGCAGTGTTACTTAGTTAAGCTTCTGGCACACTGAAGTAATAGCTGTATGTTCAAAACTCAGGGGCCTCATTTCCATTGACCTGTGTGTCTTAAACTCCTTTAAAAGCTGACCTTAAGCATCAGTAAAAGATTACTTTTATCACGGCCTTTGCTTTCCTAATTTCCTCAACCTCTTCTACTCTGGGAGTGCTGGTAGTATGGCACACAAGGCGCTATATTCCTCACTGAAAAATTCACTTTACTTTGAGAGGCGATGACTCATTTCTTTTTTTCTTTCATCTGCTAGCAACCAGCATCCCTTTCTGTTTCTCTCATCTGTAAGAGTTGCCTTCCACCTTTTATCCTGCATGAAAGAGAACACCTACCTCATTCCGTTATTTTCTAATCTAGGGGCTCTTCCCTGCTTCCTGCCTCCCCCCTGCTCTGCCACTGACCTCATTAGCCACTCCGTCTCTGTCGGCTTTTCCTGCTCGCTCCGAAAACTGCTGCTATCATTCTTTGCTTGTGCAAAAGAGGCTAAAGCTATTCCTGTGTTGTCCGGCAAATACTCTATCAAAACATGGATTTCCTTAGCAAAATTCTTGACAATATACTCAATCTCTTTCTTTTTTCTTTTTTTTCCCCAGCACAATCTAACAACCTTTGTTCTTATGATTAGTGAGTCAGAATTGTAGGAAGAAATAATCAGCCTAGAGAAACTGACGAAACCTTGCTTTGCTCATAGCAGTAAACTATCTGGTATCCTTAACTATCCTGGACACTGTCTTGATACTATGGCTGTGTTTGTTAATGCTTTTCAGCAAATCTTGCATTACATTTCCTGACACTTTTTTCTGAGGCTTGCTTTCTCTTAGTCTATCTATCTGGTGAGCTATAGAGCCTTGTACTAATCAGAAATAGCATTTATACATGTAAGTGCTGCCCATCTGCCAGTGCCAGTGCTTACATCCAAAATGTACATCTCCCAATTCTGCTCAGCAGCAGTTAACCCCAGAGGCTTCTAAATTCAGGTGCTTAGAAGCTAACTCTAAAGCATGACCAGAACGGCCCAGGTTCCAGCAGCAGGCAGTAGCTCATGATGGCATTTGTAAACTGTTTGACTCTGGTAAGTGCTCTTGGAGGACACCTATGATCAGCTGCAGTTCAAGTCTGGACCCTTGGTGTCACAGTGGTTGAAGCTTTCATCAAAATGTAAGAAACCCAGATTCAGCACTGTTTCATCCTGATAGAATGCATAACACATCTGCCATATGTTTTTAAGATATTCTGAGAGGGGCTGTTTTCAGTTCTTAGGTGGACTGAAGCTGTATTTCTCTAAGAATAATTATATACTCATTTAAGGCCTTATAAAGAGTGTGCAAGCTTGGTTCTGTAGTTCAGCGAGTTGCCTGGAAGGGGTGTATAGTCTGCTGAGATAAGACAAGTTATATAATTAAAAAAATACATAAGTTACACTTTAGGAAAGTGAACTTTAGAAGGTAAAAAGAGGTGGACTACAGTTCTGCTTCAAATACTGTCTCTAGTGTGCCAACAGTTTTTTTTTTTTTCCGCCTAATTCTTATTTCTACTGTCACAATTTTTCCACCTAATGTCCTCCATAATAATCAGCCTTTACAGATGTAAGGTCTTAGTTACTTGACTTCTTCTAGAAACTGGAAAACAGAACAAGGTCACTGTTCTACTTCAACAGTACTTTAAAGTATATGTAATTGTAAAAAATGATCAAGTTACCGTCCTTTTTTTTTTTTCTTTCTTTTTTTTTTTTTTTAAGTTCCCCACCAAGTTACAGTGTCCAGCTTGTTCATCTTTATAACCTTGGGCAGTAGCATGAGACTTTTTATGACCAGATAGTGGGGAATACAACTCTTTTTGTCTAAATATGTTTTCATTTTCGATCATTTTGATTTCCAGTGCTCTCTCTGCTGTACTATGTACACAATCTTCTTGGGATGCTTAATAAATAACTGGCTTTCTAGTATTAGTACAGCTGACTGGCCAGTAAACAATATTTCTATTACTTCCCAACCCGTATGTTTTTTTTCTATGAATCTTTGTTTCACTAGAAAAAGAAGGAAGGATTTTTAAAATGAATGAAACTTGCTTAGAGAGATCTTACTTGAAGGAAGAAAAGACAGTTCTGCAATGGTCTCTTTCCATTGGTGAACTGATACCCATCATACCCTGGACATGGAATTTGACTGAGTTCTCATCTTCTGATTAGAAAAAAAGTGCTTGAAAACTATTATAATTATTAAACTAATTATTTTTCTAATACATTTTGTTTTCTTTTTTAAAAGAGCTGTGAGCTTCTGGTAAATACATATTTTTAAAGAACAAAAAGATAAGGTTGTTGCTTGAGAAGAGGCTGGTCATTTGTTTGTGCACAAAGGGAAATGCTTTTTAGTCTTTCTCAGAATTTCCATCTAATGCTTATTCTTTTAAAAAGATAGAACAAATCCTTCCAGATATATCAACTAATAAAACTATGTGACATTAATATTGTCTGCTGAGCAGCAACAGGAGGATGTGGGTCCTTTACAGCATAGGGGTGGCTATCTGTTTAAAAAGAATCTACATAATTATTTACAAAAGAGGCAAATTACAACAAACTGCTTCACACAAGTTGTTAAAATAATCTCATTAGGAAGAATTTGTATAGACATGGAAGGAAAGAAGAAGAGGGAAATTACAAAAATGAAGATGCAAATCTAAATGTATTGCATTTTGAAACATTTAAATTTGCATGCAAATTGAATATTCAATTAAAAAGCTTTAAGAAAATGAAAACATGAGCTATTTTGGACATTAGGAGAAAATCTAGAAAGCTGAAACACATTTTTGCTTTTCTCTGCTATTCCCCTTGGCATATATGTTGTGATCTTTACTATTACTCTTCTATTAAATGAGTATAAAAGAGTTTAGGTTTAATTTCAGAAGGTCATATACCGCTTTACATCACAATATTATTACAAAACAGATATTAGCATTAATGGTTATGTATATATTCTCCTTGATACAACAACCAGAAAGATGAAAGGAAGCAAATCCATTTGAAGATCATGGTCAGTTAATATAAAAACTGCTTTTGGAAAGGAAAAAAAAGGAAAAATTGCTGCATAAATAGTAATTGCATTTAGTTTTAAACACAACTGCAAATTATAACAGATAAATTATGTTGCCCCTGGAAATTGCATAATGAGAGTTGTTATGCAAGGGAATGCCTGTATTACCATATTGAAATAATAGGACCTATATGGCACTCTGCCTGCTTTTATCTGTCTATTATTAAAATTTATATCTATTGGCTAAACGATTGTTCATAAAAAATGGTCTTATTTTTGCATAAAGAAGTAATTTGTTATCACAAACTGTGATGCTTTTAATGCCCTTACTGGGCTATTTCTCTGTTAAGTCTATTGGAGATTCTTGCTGGCAAGTATTGGAAAATGATTGAATATGAAAGTGAATAATCCTTTCCAGAAAAGGGTGCTGCTTAACATTTCCACGCAATGATGTTTATTTGTCCATAGGTTTATGTAAGACAGTCTTATTAATATCAAGAGGAGATATGCATGTCAGGGGAAAAACAGACTTGCAGTTGAGAATTTTAGGTTTAATGAGCTATCAGATGACCCAGAAATATAAATGATTTACTGTGTATTAATATTTGCTTTAATTGTTATAGAAACATCATGGATATCTTAATATGCCCATATGTTAATGTAGATTTCCTAACATGTAACTCCCATTTAGATCTTCACTCTTATCTCTTGGCTTTAATTCATTTTTGACTGCTCTTTTGCAGCCTAAAGTACAACTGTACTTAGAAGTAATATAATTGGGATGTTAGGTAAATAAAAGAATCAAATAGAAAAAATATATAGTGTTTTTGAGCAAGAGACTTGTTTCCAAATATGCAGTCAATATTGATGTTACATTGAAACACATTAGAATTCCAGACAGAATTAGGTTGTTCTTGTCGCTGGGTTTTTGAAGGTTACCAACTAATGTCTGCAGGCTTGCAGCTCATTTAGTGCAGTATATGGAGCACTGACTCTTACCTAGTAGCATCCACAGAAGTGCCTGTGTCTTGTTTTCCAGAATCCTATCCTGATAATTTCAATGGGTTTATGGAATAGCTGGAGGATGCTCCTGTAAAATGCTAAGAAAAGCAAATTCCAAAAGCAAAGAGGAAAAGTCCTGAGGCTTTGTCTAGTATATTTGATCTGTGGAACTGACAAGGAAAAGCCCAAGGAGAAACTGGCAAGGAGATCTAATCAATAAATGGTAAGGAAAACACCTGTGGCATTATCACTTCAATACTTCATTACAGTTTCTTCTCTTGGTATTGTATTTCCTTTAACAAGAAACCTGAAAAAATAGTTCTTTATTAAGATATTCCATATCTAGATATATACTGTAAGGTTCCTATGGACAGTTTTGCACGTTTAACTGGATCTCTGACTCAAAGAACCTATTTTTCTATGCAGATGATAAAACTAGCTGGAATACAAGTGCATGGCAAATAAAATATTTGTGTGCTGAAAAATATGCGATAAGAGAGGAGAAATTATAAGCCAGACCTGTGGGCTGAATATTACTTTAGAGACCTGAAAGAAGAGATATCTGATTTTTAAGCATATGGAGGTGCATGCTTTCAAATTAATTACTTTCTAGATCTTTCACTCTTGAAATTCCAAGATGTTCATTATCCTTTTCATATGTTCACACTTATAAAGATTACTTATGTTTGTATTTAACTTTAAATATCTTTAAGAGCATTGACTACTTAGTAATTGCTGAAATATCCCATTGTCCAAGTTTATCCTGTTTGTGCTGTAAGGAAGCATTTTTGACACTCCAAACAAGCTCTAGTTTACTAAGATGAACAGCTGTTGTAAATATCCTTGTCTTAACTTGGACTTATCTTCTGTGTTGCTAAACCAGACGTTTCTGCATAAAATAGTAATAATACAAAAGAAATGGATCTTTCCACTGTCATCTCAAGATAATGTGTTTTGTCTTTCTATAACATGCCAGAGGTAGCAGTGCAGAATACAGCGTGACATTTGATATTTTCTAACTATTTGCCTGGGTGACATTTTTTTAAAACTAACTTAACACATTTCAACAAAATCTGCATTGAATGTCCTTAGCTCTTCTAGCTTGGAATGTATTTGGAAGCTATTTATTAGATGTTTCTGACAGTGTCATTGGTCTCTAGAGTCTGCTTCTTACGAGTCGTAATGTTAAGCGAGATCGGTGGAAGTTAGACAAGCCATTACCTTTGTGGAACTTGTACAAGGATACCTCTGTCCAGGTCTACCCAGTTCTTCACTTCATTTAGAAGCAGAATGCTTCTGTCACTGCCTCTCCAGATCTTTCTGTCCTGGAGATGATATACTCTAAGCAACGACAACTAAATATGCAAGCCCTCTCACCTTCCCTGTGTTTCAGGAATGCAGGACAAGCCTGCCGCCTCTGTTGTGTCAGGGATTGTAATTCTTGATAAATAACTGAAAATGTGCCATACTTGTTCAACAAGAATTTTCTGTTTTGTTAATTTTATGTATTTATGGAAATGAATTCAGAAAAATACTGAAGGCAGAAGAGATTGTGAGCCCTTTAGGGAACCTCCTTTTTTATATTTTTATGCTTTACTATGCAGCTACAAAACCTCAATGCTATTATGATACATAAAAGTACATAAAAAAGACTGTAATCATAGTTTTTAATACCTTCATTGGTATCTAGATGTTCTAAAATGTGTACAATTGTACTCCAGATTCTTTTATTTTCTTTGAAGATAAACCAGAAGTAAGCAATAAAATATGTTTATAAGCATCATTGCATATATGTATGAGGCATGAGTGTGTGCATGTATAAATAGATAATGTATATAAGCATATGTACAGGAACAGATAAGAAAATTATTTCCATGATTATCAGTAATTCATAGCAAGAAAAGTTTTAAATTCCATAAGAACAAAGCAATAGGAAGAAATGCATAACTCTTCTCTTGAAACTGTTGATATGAATTCATTCATAACAAGGTACTGCAGGTTAAATGCTTTTAAGTCTGAACAAAGTTTTGTTTCTATTAAGTAATTTTTAGCAGAATTATTAATTGAAAATAGAATTGAAGATTTTGAAGATAGTTTTCAAGTGACATCTGGTGAGAAGAGCAAATTCTTAGGTGGAATTTTGAGTAAGGATTGTGTTTTATAGTACAGCAAACAAGAAGTTACATAGAATTCTGAAAGGCTGCTTTAATCCTGGTATCAAACATTATGTGACCAGGTGTATACTTGCCTTAAAATTACCCAGCTGTTGCTCATTCACACTCATTTTACATTTATTTTCTTCCAGGTTGTGCCTAGCAATATGATTAGCTGCAACATTTTGGGAAGAAGTTCAGCTCTGAGTTGCAGTATTTCTCATCTGCTCTTTCTTAATTAGAAATGGCTAAATTATGGAATTTTGCATGTGAAAATATATACAAAAATAAAAATTTTGGAACTATCTAAAATTCCAAGTGAACTTTTGCAGTCTGTTTTGTATTTTTCTGTGAAATCAAGGTTTGCTATGTTCTAGTGCTCCTTCAGACAATTTCTTCCAGATCACTAGTCACAGATTCTCATGCTCTTACTTTATACCATCCAACTTTTATTACGTTTATTCATAACCAGTGTGGAGATTGTGGTTCAAGCTCCTTTCTCTATTTATACTTTTTAGCTACAAAAATTTTAAACTCTCAGTTGCTGGATCTCAGCTGCCTAATCAAAGGGCAGTTTAACTTTTAAGTTAAAAGTTCACATAAAAAGACCATTTGATTCACCTGATTTTTCTTAACGACATTCATTTTATCAAGCTTCAACCATTAATTCAACATTCTCTCTACTTCTTTTCATAACAGTTGGTATTTTAATGAATGAGGCTGGCCTATAGATGAAGATAGACTGGATCCCAACACACCTTCTGACCCTTGATTCTTGAATGGTCCAGAGTGTCAGAAGGACACTTCACATTCTGCTGCCCACACTGATGGCGTATGATGTTGGTACTTTTAAAGAAAGATTCTATGACCGACATGTTTACCTAGCATAAGACGTGATATTCCGGCAGTTAGGTAAAGTAGCAGATTATGTTGCAGGAGACATGTACTGCCTAGGCACATCCTAAGGTAGCACAGACCCCAGATTTTGCCTTCTGGTGCATTTCTTCTCATGGCTTTTTTGCAATTTTCTGTCAGTGAAGTGTATGTGGAAAGAGAAAACTCTATCTACCTCAGTTATGGAGAATATACAGCCTTGTGTAGCACAGTGTCATGGGGGTCTTCTGCCTCCACTTCTAAGGCAAGGGATAGTTCAGTTGCAGCTGTTGATTGCAGGAGTCATGTCAGGCTGACATGGAGAATTTCTGAAGGAAGGGAAGAGTCATTACTGTTACATGTTTCTGGCCCATCTTCTCAGTGTCTTCTCTGTCCTCGATTAGCAAGTGGGAACCCTGCAGAGTACTGCTTATCTAGAACCTGCAAAACAATGAAAGGCAGCAGGTTCTTCTGTGCATGATCTCATCTATTAAGCAATGGACGTGACTAAAATGGGCCCACACATCAACCTGAGACACATTATTTTATTCCAGAGTAGCTCATTATTTTTAAAGTTCAAATAAAATTACCATTCAGTGAAAAAGTGCTATTTAAGTATCTTTATGATGAAAATAAAAATTTCCCTTTTTTATGTTACTGGCAGATGACTGTGTTTTTTTGACATCTGTTGTACATTATAATAATTACAAAAATAAAGATCCAAGCAGCATTTGACTTCTGTAAAGCTGTTACCAAGAGAAAGTTATACAATTCTACTTCCCTTCTCTGCCCTGGTGTCTATCTGCCTTAGGTCTCAGTCTCAACTTCTCCCTCATTATATCTGCTCTTAGTTTCAGTCTCAATCACTTCTTTATTCCTTCTCCCCTGCAGTGCCACTTCCCTTATAGACAGTAGGATCTAAGGATCTGCACCATTCTTATTACTGTCTCCCTTCTCTGTGTCACACATCAGTCTGTTCCAGATGACTGTCTCATCCATCTTAGATTCATCAGGCTCTCAAGAAAGAGTTTCATCAACATTTAAAGAAGAGTAAAAGACTTCTACTTTTTTCTCCCCTTCACATCCATCAGGATCTGGGGGGAAAAAAAAAGCATGAAAAAAGACTTCAATAAAATGAACATTATTGAACTCTTCAAGTTAAAATAGCAGTGGGACTACCCTTTCTTCTTTTTACCTTGTTTTTTCTGGCCTATTAACATTCCAATGAAATACACTCAAGAGCACCGCAGTTGCTTTTGACCTGTGTCTGATTCCTTGGCAGCAGTCAAATACTTAAGTAACTCAGATGAATGAAAGGATTTTTTTTTCCTTCAGGAAGGCATTGTGAAGTCTAAAACAAAAATATGCATTTTGACAGTTCCAGTAGTTCTGTTTCATAACAAGTAAAGAGACTGTATTTCTATAGCAATTGCTTGTTGTGTAGCACCTTTCCTCTTTTTTTCTTTTTTCTCTCTTTTCTCTCCTTTCCCTTTTTTCTTTTTTCTCTTTTCTCTCTTCTCTTTCTTTTTCTTCTTTCTCTTTTTTTCTTTTCAGATTAATACTCAAGCAGTGGATCTTTTTCAAGCTATCTGCCTGCTTTTAGTGTTTCTATCCCTTGGAAATTCTTTAGCTAGATGAATGATGACCTGTAGCCTTTATATTCCTACGTGTTTTATTGCATCTCTCTTGTCTCTATTTTTCTATGCTGATTGGTAGAATCCTGGAAGGTACTTTTTCATGGTTTATGGATTGCTCTGAGTTCACAGTCATATCACTGTATTATGATCTTAATAGCCATTCCTGTACAGAAGATTAGCTCACATGTGCCAGTGACAACTATTCCAAGAAGGAAGACTGTTTTACTTTCTAAGTGAGTTGTGTCCTATGTTGTCCATTATTCTTCTGTTTGTCAGTCTAGCTGAATCTGTGATTCATTTCTTAATGTGACATCTTTGATTGCTGGGACTTCTGTATCTTATCATAGTTTTTCCACCCTTGCCAAAGAATAGTCATGTGATTACTCTTTCTAGATTGAACTTTTAATAGGTTTTAATAAAAGCATGGAAACCTAGGGTTGTAAAAACACATTCCATAACTCTAGGGATGTGACAAATTTTCAGTTGATGAAGTTTTTAAAATTAATATGGAATATATTTGTAAAAGATGTAAAGGAGCTTTTTTTTATCACCATGCTTGATGCAGGAAGTATCATGATGAATTCTGTCTCTGAATAGTGCAAATGTAAATTGTTGTCATAATTCTCATGACCTTAAAAAGCTGTTAATTTTTTCACAGGTCTTCTTAGCTCCACCCTGCCTGGTTATGTCAGACTTTCTTTTCTCCATTTTCAGGTTAGGATGTAGACCTTTATATGACATCTTTTAGTCATCTTTTAGGTTAGTTTTCTGACCATATATGAAAATACCAGTTAACAGGTGTGTGTCATATGAGAGCCTTTTCTTGGAATCCTTCCTTGGTTTTACCAGGGCTCTTCACTGATGTTTTGTATTGTTGCAGGAAAACTTTTGTCCAAATGGTTTGAGTACTCATGGAACTTCTTAGCATTGTTCAGTTTTCCCTTGTAGGGACCATTATTGTCACTTTGTTAAGAAAGTATAAAATCTCAGCTCAAGATTTATCTTAGATATTGTGTTTTTTAGGGCTTCCCTGCCATCCTTAACAATTTTTCTTCTTAAGAAAAAATGTACTTCTTTTTCCTTGTTTTATTTTTAAGTATTAAGACAGACAGTATAGCATTTATTGGGTCTTCTGATTTTGGAGAAATAAGCCTGACTTTTGAAGCAAGAGCTAAAGACCATATGCTTACTATAGCATACTCTCCTGCCTTACATGGGAGGTCAGGAAAATTCTAGTGTCTCTTGTAAGCATTGCCTTACAAGGCGGAACACTTTTCCTCTTTTGGAGAAGAGGAGAACTCTAATCTATGAATCCAGTAGAGATAACAAGAGTTTCACCGTAAGCATCTATATTGAGAGGTGCCTATGCTTGGTTCCTGTCCCCTTTCTTTTCCACTGGCAAAAAAATGCTAGCCTGCCTTTAAGTTATGACAAATTATTACAGTTCTATGCAAACTGTTAAGTCAGTTCCTTTCCAAATATTATTTTGCACTTCATCTGACTTCTAAAAACTAAACTTTTTTTTGAAATAAAACGTATGGGATGAAAATTCTAATTGAGAGTAGTAAATCTCATCTTTCTTCAATGGTTTGCCTGTCTTAAAAGCCCTTTTCTTGTGCATCCGTTGTCCTTTTCTTCATCTCCTCAACTGAGGTGGAGGGGAAATCTAGGGTTTCTTGACTTGATGCTGATTGTGCTGTTACTAGTATTTTTTTTATCTCTAGCTTTAAGGAAACTGAACAAACTGAAATTGAACTGATAAGCAGTTTCAGAAAGCTGAAACTGCGTTGTCTGTTTCATAATACATCCCATCGTTAGGCAAACACCAAATTCCTAAAGCATAGCTGCCGAGAGTTTTCCAATTTAATAGTTACATTATTTTAAGAGCATACATATATTCATCACAAGCTGACTCTGGATAGCTGCAAATGAACTCTAATGGCCATCTGAAGGTGCAAATGCAGCAGAATTCTGTGACTGATGCCTAGAGTGGTCTGCTGAATCAACGAACAGGATTCATACACTCGTTCTCTGTGAGGCCAAAAATACATCCCTGAAGCCAGCCGAATTCCTTAAAGTTTTTTTGTTTTTAACCTTGACGTGCATGATAGAGTAAATACATAAATACGAAATTAACAAATTGTCTTTCCAGCTTAGTTTAAGAGGTTAATAAACCACTAATATAAAACAAACATAAAGTGGTATATTTTCAGATTCACTTGTTCCTCACATCTGTTCTGCACAATTTAGTCAGATGTTTATGAAGAAAGAAGGCTCATTCCCTCATCATTTTTCCCGTTTCCCTTTACGTCTTTTCCACAACATCTTTTCCTGTTTATAAATGTTCACATATAAGAAACTGCTGCCAAACTGAGCTTTATGACCTTTTTCTTTTATTTTTGTTTTCCTTTTTGAAGTGGCAGGACACACAATTCCCATTTTCCATAGGTCTCCTTTCTTATTAATTTTTTTAATAGGAGGACAGAAAATATATAAAAGGTCTCATATCTCCTCTTCCCAAAGTAAAAGTGTTATCCTTAGAAGGAAATCCATTAGATTAGGTACTCATAATATTTGCAGGGAAAAGGTTGTTTCATAATGCAGTCTGATCATTTTTATCAATTCTTTTGGTGTGTGTTTTTCTAAATAATGTATCCTACAATGTTCTATCACAGGTTAGATTCCACCATGGAAATAAATACAGCTCATTTTCCCCAGTACTGTTTTATCACTTTCTTTTTGCCACTGTTTATCTTGGGAACTCCTAAGTAGTTTAGTAGCTGATTCTGCAGCTTGAATTTCATGAGCAGACTGCTCTGACTCCACCATGAATTATGCTGTACAATGCAGAATCAGGTGTAAAATATATTGGCATTCTGTCTACAAAATAAGATGAAAGAATTTTGTAATGGGAGGTAACACTCAGAGAGACCTGGAATGTACCTGACTGTCTAGTACCTGAAACAAATTTACAGCTGTTGGTTTTGCAAAGGGCAATAATAAAGAAAAGTTTCTATTCTAATGTAAAAGCATTCCACTAGTGTTTATGTTGCAATCAGTCTGCCCCTCTGCGGTAGTATTACCACTTTTTTTCTATTCTTCCTTTGCAAGTCAGGTTTCATCTGCACACCATAATGATTTGTGAGGCCTAGTTTTATGGAGAGACTTCTTAAAGGTTGATAATCCAGTTTAGGGGAGCAAAACAGTTCACCAAAAGTGGGAGCCATTCAGGTTCCACAGAGTTTTTCAGACAGGTCACTGAGCTGCTTCTCGTGTCCCAAAGGAAAGAAAGCAATAACTGGTAAAATAAATAAATTTTTAACTACTATTCATTTTGTTCCCAAACATTAGGTCAAAAGTTAGGTTAGCTATGTGATTAAGATGAAGCTCATTGACAATTTCAGGAAGATACAGAAAAAAGAGCATGGGAGAGGGAACAGAAGAAAAGATTCTTGCATCAATGAGGGTATGGTCGTCAGGCAGGACAGCTGAAAAAACAACCTTAGATAAACAGAACAAACAGAAGGAAGGATGAAGGGAGATGTTCACTAACATAATGTGTTCTTAACCATTTCTATCCAGCTAAGATGCTAGTTTTTTTTTTCCCTACATTATCGTGGACTTACAAGAGCTGCATTTTTGTGACTTTTCCAGTATAGCTTATAGTTCCAAATAATTTTGTCATATTTCTAATAGAACTTGGGGCTTAAAATCTTGCACTGTTTTCAGTAGGAAGTAACAACAAAACAAAAACAAGGTGTAAATGTCATGTCATCATTTTATCTCAAGGCCATCTGTTATACCATTTCTGTTGAACTCTTTCTTACTGTCATTTCATTCAAAGCAGGGTAACAGATGGTGTGCAAACCATCTCATAAAGTACACTTAGTCTTCTTTTGTTTATAGGAATTATTAAATATTCTCTCCATAGATCATTGTTAACTAGATATTCTGTAGAAAAACAATAAGGTAGGTTGAGTAGACTTAAAAATTAATGATACACATCCCGATCTCTTCACTTATTTATAGAGCCTTTATCCAAATAAAAGTTTCCCTAAAGTAACAGGAAACATCGCCAGGGTATGGAATGACTAAAAAGACCATTAAAGTTTCAGAATTTTCCCTAATAAAGGAAAATATTATTAAATTCACTTTCAGCTTAGTCTGTATGAGATGATTATTGCTTTAGAAACAAATGCCATTCTGTGGTGAAATTGAGCTTTATGTATGTCTTTATGTGTCCTGTTATCTTTATGTAAAAAGACCTGAAAATTAATATACTGGCAGGGATGGATGCTGAAGGAAGGAATTGTAAAAAGCAATATGGAATACTGATTGCAAATTCTCCTTGAGCCTGTGTCCTCTGATGTTTAATGGGGAAGTTATTCTGTAGTATGCGTGCTACATATCCCTTGGCATTTAGGAAGCTAGGATCGATAGAGGGAGAGAAAAAAAAATAAGCCATAGAGAGATTCAGAGGTGCAAAATTAGTCCCTGGTCTTACCCCTCACTTTCTGGAGGAACCCATATTTCTAAATACAGTGTGAGCCTCAGAAGTTGGGCTGGATGAGATCAGTGGCTGAAGGTGGGTATCATCAAAACTGCAGAAGGACTTCTGCTGACCCAAGCCAGAAGTAGAAACAACATCACATGTCAGTTGTGTGTAGGCAAATCTACATCAGCTCAAAGTCTGAATTAACGCTTTTGATTGTTTATGTAATATAACTGTGCATGCATAGTATGCAGAGTAAGAATTAAAGGAATTTAGCATTTAATAGTACTGAATAACAAAGAAATAAAATGCCTGTAAACAGTGACTGAACTAAGTGCTGGAATTAACTTCTAAACCAAGAAGCCAGTTCATTATACTATTTGGTCTGTTTTACTTAAATGTGGGTTGTAACAACAGCTTGGATCCCCATCAAATAAATGTGATAAAGTTAGATTTTTTTAATTAATATTTTTAGGATTTTGTTACTAAGGAAAGCATTTAGAATAAGTTATAGTATGGAGAAGGCTTTATACACATTCGTCGACACAAAATCAAATGCTATTTGATAATTTAAGTGATGAGATTGAACAAAGTAATAACCAATTCTATAAAAGAGCTGTGTACAACCTTATTTAGATTAACGAGCTGTATTCTGAGCATGTAGAAATAGATGAGTTCAGAAAAAATATCCGCAGGACAAGGAACACAGTGCATCAGGCTCTGAAGGTTAATGTGTTCATTGTTTTTTAATGTGTAATAGTGTGTTTTTAAGGCTGGAGGTTTTTTGAAAAATTAATACATAAAAGTGGATTTTTAAAGATGCTAAATTAAATAGTAAGCTATCTGTTAGATTCCAGGCAATGACCTGTGAATAAAAAAAAATGTACTGGGGAATTAAAAGAATGTCTATAGTTTTTTGTGTGAGCATTGGCCTGTGGTGCAAAAGTTTCTGATAACTTACTCCCTTTGATGCCAGTGACAAAAACTCCACTAAAGACGTATGGTGAGGGCATAAGTGACATGTGATAGACAGGACTTCTATGAAGTGTGTTTTGCTTTGCATTCTTAGATCAAACAAGCTGAGGAATAACATACAGGCTGTAGGATGAAGGTGAACTGAAAGAGCTCAACTGTATTTAATGGGAATTTTGCTGTTGACTTGAAGCAGGTCCATGATTTTCTCTACTCTTCCCATTTATGAAGCAGAAGTGGAAAATCAAACTGAAGTTGTCTTATAGTTGGAAGCGTCTTCCTTTAAATAAATATTTTCACATTTTCCTGATAGTAGCTTCTTCTACCATATTCCCCTCTTGATCCTACAGTATCTGTTAGACCAACTAACAAACTAGCCTACTTGAATTCTGACCTACTGGGCCGAATAATGGTGTGTTTAACAAGTGATTTATCCTATTCTTTTGATGAGTGGTTTTAAGAAAATCAGTCAAGTGAAATCTTGAGAGGATTATAAGGTCATTGGAGCCAGGAAAAGTGTCAGATTCAGTTACAGGAAGTTAAACTTGTAGTAGGCTTTGATGAGGCTTCATATTTGTGCTGATGTTTTCCTTTAGGAAAACAATTTGATCTAGTAATAAAGTCAATATGTAGGATGTTGTTAGCAAAAAGTCTTCCAATTTCTTTTAAAAAATAGAGACAGGTAAACCTGAAAATTGAGTCAAATACATGAAAATTGCCCAATTATACCAAAATGCAACATTTGCTGCTGAAAACACTGATACATACCTGCTTAGAAAATTTGTCATAATAGTTAAGACAGTTTTCATGATACTTAAAAAGCATTTGACTAAAATAGGCCTTGCACTTGTTTCTTTTCTTTTGTCCTCATGTGCCATTTCCTTCTTTTATTATTTACTCTTTCTACTTGTCATTCTACTGCTCATTCCCTTTTGCAATACCCTATTTCAGAGACACCTGATTAAAGCTGTGATTCTTACACAGGCAGAATTCCTATACGCTACTTTTGATGACTAATAGTGTGTCTATATAATCTTGTTACTTTGAAATTCATTCCAACACCCCATTAAAGGATATGTAATCAAATCATGTGAATATAACAGGTTCTGTTAAACTAAACAAAAATGCTGGTAGGTAATTTCTGTTCTATTTTAAAGCCAGGCTATTTAAAGAGATTATGCTGTACTCACTTTAAATTAATTTTGGTAAGAACTAAATTAGAAGTGAGATTCCTGCATGCGTTATTACCACCCTCAAGTACTTCAGGAAATGCTTATATTTATACATACGTTTATAATAACAATATATAAAAGCTGCTGTTATGCAGAAATCTTGAGTACTGCCCAGGCTTTATCACCACACAATATCCTGTTTTGTAAACCTGTGACAAGGTGTTGTAAAACATTCACTTCATAAGTGATAAAGCATATTATGCTAATCAATCCCAAGTGTTCAGACTGACCTGACTACACTCTTTGCATGCAGAGGATACTGGAATGAATTATATTTAAGACAGCAACATACTCTTAAGTTTACCATGAGTTCACAAATAAAATACTTTATGTTTGTAGACAATAAGAAACTGGTTCCTGATCTGCAATTCCAGACCAGTGCAGCTCAGTTTTGGTTCACTGATATGAATTCTGCTTTTCTATGAAACTTTCATTACTTTTAATATATACCTTCAATTCTAAAAATCCTTCTCCAAGGCTACTCCATCGTCTTATCTGACTGTCCATTGACCCTAAAGCAACCACTGAATAAAACAGAGATTTGTTCAGTGATCATTTTCAGTGTGAAAGATTAAAAGCATGAAGATAGCAAGTATTCATAACAGTGTGGTCCTTGTTTTGTAGTAACGTTCCTAATCAGGATGGCATTGCAGTGTATCCCAGAAACCTATCTTTGTTTATGCAGTTTAACCACATGCCAAAATCTTATTTGAAAGATCCAGATTAAACAAGCTCCTCTCTCAAGTTTGAGGCAAACCAATATCAGTACATGTAAGTAGTAGAGGCTGAATTCATTTGAGTTCATGTTTCTGTGTATATTGTGACTGTTGCTTTCTAGTGGAAGTCTTATTTGATTTAACCACAAGGATCAGAACATAGAACTAAGACACTTAGAATGATATAGGAAAACATTAACATAGAAGTGGTTGTCTGCTTAAGCTGGGATGCATCTAGAATAGCTAAATTTTTTTGTGCATAGAGATGCTTACTGACAAAACTGTATAGCAGCTCAGTTTGAAAGGCTCTGATTTATCACACTGAAACTTGTAAATGGAAACAACTACTCCTAGGGCCATGAGCAGCAGGCAAAAAAAGAGCAACTCCCAAGAGCATGGACAGCCATGTCATGGTATTTGTTTTCCATCCTGCAATATTTTGATTTCCATTCTGTAATATTTACAAGTATATGTAGCTAGGCCTAGACTTCTCATGGCCCTGGAATTGCTGATAGCTGCTATGCCAATGGAAATCTTATGTAAGACTGTATGCATTAAAAAAAAAAAAAAAAAGTGTTTTCACAGATGCTTTTTTGTATTCATTTGCATTTATGCATGACAGAAAGTCATCTTAAAAATTCATGTAAAAATGTCTATCAAATGGCTGCAACCCATGGCTCATGAAGCTCCTAGACTGACGATTCTCCGAAGCTGAAAATGCATATTGAGGGGAATTTCTTACCCTGTTTCTTCTACTGCTCCCTGAACAATTGCCTACTAGCTGGGACTGGGATACTGGACTAGGCAGACTGGTCTGACATAACATGTCCATTGTTACATTCCTAAGGCACAGGAGAAACAAATCCTCAGCCCACAGCTTCTAATTTGATCAAGAAGTCAGTATATCTCATTCTGAAATAGATTTCAAGATTTCTAATTTTAGAAAGCCTCCAAAAAATCCCTTCAAATAGCAAAAAGGTTTTCAAGGACTTTAAAGATGAACCACTTCCAAAGTTAGACACCATAGCACATTATAACTAAAAATTTTGATTAAAAGGAATAATCTCTACTTTATTCCAAAGTATAATAACTTATTCTACATGTCTGATGACTAGTTTTAAGCCATAAATGAAACATAAGTGAAGCTTGTGTTACGTGGAATTAAAAATCAGTTTTACATGTTGCTGACATAAGGTCTTTAAAGGTATAGGAAAGCTGAAAGTGATTGCTGTTTTATTTTTTGATAAATGAGAAGTGTGATTTGGGAGGTGGTTGATGATTGATAGGTAAAACATCCAATAACTGATTTTGGTGGAAATATATACAGGAAACGGGCAGTCACAATCTAGAGCCATAAATAAAAATTTGCTTGAAAAACATAATTTCTACACAAAGTTAAAAAATAAAGTATTTTTTGGTTCCAGACCAGGCTTCTTCTTTTTTTTTTTTTTTTTTTTTTTTTTTTGGGGGGGGGGGTTTACATTGAAGTAGCCAGGTAATTTTTTTTATTAAAAACAAAACAGAACAACACAAAACAAAATGAGAAGGGTTACATTTCAGCTCAATCAGAATATTTCACTTTGATGAAGACAATTTGTTCACTGCTTTACCTTTACTTCTTGAGAAAAGGCTTCTCAAAAACTGAGCATCATTGCTAGTTTCCTATTTCTGGAAAGGAAAAGATTGTACAATGCACTATTTGATCCTCTCATTTTAGATTTAGTGTATATATATATTTAAATAATGAGTCCACCAGGGTCTTTTTCACCACAGAAAAGAAAGGGAAAAGGAAACGGAAAGAAGAAAGGGGAAGGGAAGGGAAGCAGAAAGAGAAAAGAAGTCGAAGGAAAGGATACTTCATAGCGAGATGGAAAACAACAATCAATAGCAGCACTAAGAATTTTAAAAAAGAGAAAATAAAGGCATAACAAAATTACCTGTATTTGAACTATAATCATATTTTAAATATAATCCTTTTGATGAACACAGCACATTCACAAAATAAGTTATGTTCCTCATAACAGCTAAGACAATTTTAGGTGTGCATACAGACAGAGTCTTCTCCAATATTCAGTACTGTTTGAGACTTGAGTGCTGACAAAACATGTTTTCTGTTTGCTCCAGAATAACTCCAAGATTTTTCTTGGTAAATTTCCTCCATAGCAGCATAATGTTCCAAGGCATTTATTGATTCAGCTTCCCAGTAACATTGCATTTATTTTGGCTGATTATAGAAATTCATTCCTATTTCTTTAAATGAAGCAAGACATAGAGAGTTTTATGACCATATAGATATAATAAAAATGTAAGTAGCATGTAGTTGTCTGTATTTTTATTTTTAAACTTTTTCTTCAAATTGTTTTACAAATGAATATTTGAATTCTGCGGATGTTAACTGCGACTGGTCAGATGGAACATATGCCTCTACTTTATTGTATGGATTTGGTAAACACTTAAAAGCTTTTGGTACAAAATACCAAAACTCACTTGTTTATACAGAAATACTATCTGCATGTTCTGGACTTTGGATAAAAGTGTCTGTGATATACTCCCTGTGATTTTCAGGATTCAGTTTCAGGTGATTTCCAATATCTTACAGCGGGCCAGAAAGAACTCTGGAGTGACAATAGATTGGAGGTGATCGATGTGACAACTTAAGTATTCTGTGACAATATTAATCTGTGGAGAGAATTTCTATTGGTAGGAAATATGAACATAGTGGAAAAGACAAAAATTAAGGAAATAACAAGTAGCTTTACAGATTATGGCAGCTATCACACATTGATTTACTTACAAAGATTGGTGGGGCCTCATGTTATGTTCTGCATAACAGATGCAGAAGCAATGCAGTGTATTGGTGTCACAAGGTAAGGGTGAGGCTGCAGCTCCCTTCTGCTTTGGCAGCCTGGGCAGTGGAGGAGTGGGATGAAGGATTCACACTCCTAGGTTAGCACACGAGGACCACTTCCCTCGTGTATGTGTGTGTGTGTGTCTGTGTGTGTGTGTATTTACCAGCGTAATAGCAATGCAAAATTATGGTCTTTACTCAGCCCATGCAGAATCAACATCACTCTGTTGGTACACACAGCCTACCAAAAGGGATCAAAAGGAGCTGAACAAGTATTCCAACTAGAAAGTATTCCACTAGAAAGTGCAGGAGGATAAATGCTCCCCTCCTGCACTGAGACAAAGAGCTTTCCTCTCAGGACTGATTGCCTTCTACTTCTTCCTTGAGAGCAGCAGGATACTACATTGTATGATATTCTTCTTTCACATTTGTTCTTAGTTCTAGGCTATTTGCGGAATTACAGAATAATCAGTCTTGCTTCAGCAGAGTAAACAGAAATGCAAGATTAAAGAACTTTCCTGCATATGGTTCAATCCCAAATCAAAAATGAAGAGACTGGAATAGCTGCTGCCTGTATGCTTCCTGCACTGTGAGACTTGTCAATATGATTGGTCTTGCTCATTTTGATTGCCATATCGCATTAATACAGTCCAAGCTGTTTTTTAGCTCTCTATCATGGATGAGTGAGCCAGGACACTGGTATCTTTGCGATTATTTCAAGGGGAAAGAGTTCAAGTTAGGACTTTAAAGGTTAGATGGGACTGGCATGAACTGGAACAATTAAAGAGGAAAAGAAAAGGTAGGCTCTGAAAAAAAGTTAGAGAGGAAAGATCTAAGTGATTATTTGGCTGAAAGTGTGTCACATGATTTGAGAACCTACACATCTTGTCAGGAAATGTCTGAGGAGAAGAGCAGAGAATCAATCACTTTAGTTCCATCTTAAACCTAAACTTGTCAAGTCCCCACTCCACTCTCCTCATGTGCACAGATGTTATAAGTACAAGAGGTTTAGAGTGCCATGCAGCTATATGGCAAATGTGGCCTTGTGGCAAAGAAGTCCAATGGTATGCTGGGATGCATTAGGAAGAATGTTGCCAGCAGGTTGAGGGAGGTGATCCTCCCCCTCTACTCAGCCCTGGTGAGGCCACATGTCAAGTAGTGTGTCCAATCCTGGGCTTCCCAGTACAAGAGAGACACGGAGCAACTGAAGTGAGCCCAGCAAAGGCCTGCTAAGATGATTAAGGGAGTGGAGCATCTGTGATATGAGTAAAGGCTGAGAGAGCTGGGACTGTTTAGCCTGGAGAAGAGAAGGCTCAGGGGGATCTTATCAATGTATACAAATATCTGAAGGGAGGGTGTAAAGAGGATGGGGCACACTCTTCTCAGTGGTGCCCAGACACAGGACAAGAGGCAGCGGGCACAAACTGAAACACAGGAAGCTCTGTCTGAACATGAGGAAAAACTTCTTTACTGAGGATGATTGAGCCCTGGACCAGGTTGCCCAGAGAGATTGTGGAGTCTGCATCCTTGGAGATATTCAAAAGCCATCTGGACAAGGTCCTTGGCAACCTGCTTTAGGGGGCTGGACTAGATGATCTCTAAAGGTCCCTTCCAGTCTCAACCATTTTGTGATCTATGAAATGTTTTGCTGGTCAAGGAAGAGATGAAGAAGGACTGAGAGTGAAACTCTGGGTTCAGGTTTCCCTCTTACCTAACATGCCACATTGAAGAGCTGCAATATCTAAAAGATTTACAGGAGATAAGTTATCATTTCCTTTCCCAGAGCAAGCAAACATCATAAAAGCAATGTGTCTCCAACCTGCAAGTCCTCCCCCCTGCATCAGCACAACCATTATGTCTATTTGCAAAACACACAACTTGTTTTTAAGGTTTTTGGGTGAACTGGAATTTCAGTGTTCTTTGAGTTAACAAAATGGATGTCTGTGTGGACTGAGAACAGCTTATGTTCTCATTAATAAGGAATTGCAGCTATGTAACAGATGACACCACAAGGATCTATCTGCTGAAACAGCAATACAAGTAAGTAAGGTTTGTAAGAGAATATAAAGAACAGAGACCAAGATAATAGGAAGGAGAATATGGCCAGAATGACTGTCCAGGGAATTTTCTGTAAGATCTACAGTCCAGTATGTGACATAAATCAGAGAGTGTTAAGAACAGGATAAACAGTATAACTGAAAGGTCACAACAACTGGTTTTAATTACTTTTAGTTAGCAGAAGACAATAACTCATTTGCATCTGGCAATAATTTCATTCCACTGTAAAACTATTTACCTTATGTCAAGTCACCTTTTATCTATGCCACTTACTTAGCACACTAAGTACTCCTAAACAGAGTATTCCAGTGTAGCTTAGGCCTATATATTTAATGTAGGGAATCAGCAAAGGACCAGCTAGAATGATCCTGGCACAACTCACAAGCCAATACCTGTGGAAATTATACTCACTGTACTCCAGTCTGGAACATCCAAACACTGGTGGACCTGCACGCCTGATAAACAGAAGGAATCTCAAAATGTTACTGGAGTGAATCACACTTTTATATTAATTGTACGCCTATAGTCTTTTTCTCTATGTGTCACCTCCAGTTACATCCTGTTTGGTTAAAATATTCTCAGCACTCGCAATTGAAAAAAAAATACCAGAATCATCTAGCTCAAATTAAAAATCTTTCTTATAGGTAGCAAGCATGAATAATCTTCCTTTCAAAGAAACACTGATGAACTAAAAGATATGCATGGTTTTTAGTACGTGAGGTGATTTAATTAGACTTTGTTATAAATCAAATCAGTATGGGAACAACAGAATCATAAATGTGCAAGTTAATCATATGCAACTTTTGCAGCAATTAGCTCTACAAAATAAGACTGTGCAGTTTTCAGAAACTTCCATAGTGGAAATGTTTTAAAAGACAGTAAATGAATATAGCAAACTATTATTTTTAGTTTTAGTATTTATCAATATTTCTGTAATCCTTTTTGTCCATAAAACTATAATCTGACCAGTGATGGATGTTTTAAACATTCAAAAAAAGACATAAAGTTAACTCATTAACATTACAGTTAATTCTCCAGCAACATACTGCACTGGCACCTATTATTAGAGAATTAGAGAATCTGATAGCTATACAGCAAGTGCCTGTTGGCAGTGGCTAATCCAGTAACTGTAACAATCTTTGCACTCCCATCATCCCTGCTATCAGAGAGGACCATTAGCTTGTATGTGAAAATCCTGTCCTTTTTGTCCCCAGTAACTGTGTGGTAATGAAATAGCATCAGCCCTTTTCCATTTTTGCTCACTTTAGAGATTTTAATATACTATCATGAATATTTTGGATAGTTTGAATAAGCAAATAATTTTACATAGAACACATAGACAAATCATTCTGGGGTTTTCATGGCTGTAAGTCAAATTGTGAGTGTATCAAATTCCAACATACCTCCCCTCCCCCATGTTTTTCCTTCCTGGTTGAGCATTTATGATTGCTTTTTTCTGTGTTTAATTTTTTTTCCCTACAGACATACTGAAAACTCTTTAGCTTAGTTGGGCTCAGCTGACTTTTTAATTCATATGCCAAACCTGTAGATTCCCACTCTGTGGAACTATCCTCAATGATGGTGCCTGTAGTTTTGCTGTAAAATTATGTCTGGCCCACCAAAGCCTACCTTATTAGGTTAGCTCTTAGCTGTTTGTTGTGTTCTTCTGTGCAGTTGAGATTTTCCACAATTCAGTAATGATATATCTTTCACTGATTTCCTATGAGTTACATAATCCAAGGATGTCAAAAAAGCTTTTCCCTCCTAGATGTTTGATTCTCTAATACTGGCCACACAAAGATGATCTTCTGTCTTTAATTTGTTATGTTAGTGATGGTCTTATTTCTTTGAAATATCCCTGCTCATTGCATAGTCAACACAAATATATCAAGGAATGTCTAAGTACTTCATCTTAGCTTTGAACAGATTAAGAAAAGACTTCCAAAGAAATTCTCTTGAATAGAAGAAAATACTGTTGTTTTGACTGAATACTAACCCTTTAAAGCTTTTGCATCTCCATTTGGCAAATTGGTTCAGTATACCCTATTTTAAAGAGAGGGGAACAGTGATTGAGAGAAATGTGTTACAGATACTTTACAAAAAGAGCACAGGCATTTCTGCTCTATTTGTATTAGGGTAGTCCTTTACAATCAGGGTTTAGTCACAGTGTCCTTAAGACTCATAATCTCCTCCATTAATCTAATAGGTCCGTTCTCGACATGAAAACTGAGGCTGAGTAAAATTGGAAAGCTTCTTGGTGTCTTTGTCATCAATTTATGCCACTAATTATGAGCTTTGATGTCAATAAAATTGTTCTATTTCTTTTACTTTCATGGTACACATTTCAATGGGTCTTCAAAGTTGCCAGATAAAAGAGGTGAGAGCAGCTGGAAGTTCTCCTTCAGTGAGAAACCAAGGAAAGACTCCCATTATTTAGCCTCTTTTCCACTCCAGAACAGACAAAGAATCA
Organism: Dromaius novaehollandiae; assembly: GCF_036370855.1. NCBI lineage: Eukaryota > Metazoa > Chordata > Aves > Casuariiformes > Dromaiidae > Dromaius > Dromaius novaehollandiae. Next base: position 138,055,176 of record NC_088099.1, on the reverse strand, counting down.
AGTTTGACTATTGATGCCAAATGAGTGTGTATTGCTTAACAGTAAGTTGAATACATTTCCAATGCTTGAAATTCTACAAAATGTAATTTGGGGGTCAGGGGCAGAATTAACAGCTACATTCTACTATTCTTGTTGGGCTCCAAGGAGAGAAAGTGTCTAGCAAAAAGACATTAATGGAAACTAAAATGAGATTTCAGAATAATCTTCCATTTAGTGCAGCTTTCCTGTAGCAGTCCCGGGAAAAACAGTATGAAACTATTCATGAACATTTTTAGCAATCACAGTACCATGAAAAACAGCTCTTTTCCTAGCAGTAATGACTGCAAACCTCTGGGTTGTAAAACACACATTTGAATCTCTAAATTGAATATCTGAGTGTAACGGAAAAATATTACGAGTGGGTACTACCAGGTCTATTTGATTGCTCTATGTGAATATATAGTAATATTAAGCTTTCCTGGTGGGAAGGATTATTGATGCAAATTGTGCTATTTTTACTGTGTTCACTTGTGGTTGCTCAACCTGAGTGAGTAGAGGTGTTTTCAAGGGGCCTTGCTATCAGAGGTTTTTGACTACTCTGTTTCATTTCAGAATCTGTCATTGCTGATATTTCAATATTATATGTAGGAAGTTCTATCAGACAACTTTTGCTGTGAAAAGATCATCTCTGCTCATCTCTGCTACTAAATATTTCACCAACACTTCCACTGAGGGTTAAGAGAAATATGCTCAAAACTTTTAACAGAATGGTCCTTTTACTGCTGCTTCTTTACCCTACAGGATTTCTGAAACCCATCATCCAGTCAAGATTTGCCCTTTCATAGAGTTTTATTACTAATAAAAAATATCATATATGTTTTAAGTCTTTTACCATTTATTTTGAGTTGCTAGGAGTAATAAAATTTCCATTCAGGTGTTGAGTGATGATGGACAGGCATCTCTGCCACGCCAGTGTATTCTAATGCACACAAACACTGTAAATAATATCACTGATTTCTCCAGTGATACAGCTTCCTTGTCAGTTAGAGCAGTGCTACCAGGAATAACATAGCTTCAGAATAATAATTGGAAGATTATATAATGAGAAATACTGTGCTTTCATTATTGTACTGTATATTTAAATCCAAAGTGCTTAATTAGGTACTGATTTTTCCTGAAAACACTATAAAACAAGACCAGGTATACTATAAGCATGAACAACTGCCTAAAGGGTTTTCCTCATGAAGCTTGGTGATATTTACAGCCTCTGCTTTCCTAAGGTACAAGACAGTGACTGAAGATCCATGTTAAGTTTTCCTCCACTGATTTTTCTATTTAGTGCAGCTGTCTACAGTGATTTAAATAAAATGTGAAAAAAAAATTATATTCTCTTTGGTGAAAGTTTTCTTGGATTGCTGCCCTCACATTCATACCTTTTGCCCAGCTCATTTTAGTCCAGAATGCCAATGCAAAAATCATTTTCCCCTTCCATAACTTTGCTGACTATGCCAGTTCTTTTGCCTTCTTTCACTGATTTTTCCCTATCTGCTACCTCAGTATTAGTCACTTAATATCATTTGCAATGTTCTCGATGGTATGCTCCACTTTATCCAGTCTCTCTCATTCATTTTTGTGATGCTAACTCCTGCTCTGTTTACCCCATGATGCCAACGTCCATTGCCCAATTGTTAATTTTTTAAACAAACTTTATCATGATTTCTCCCTGTCTGCCTTTGGTTTGGGAAAAATATCAGCTAAACTGGAATGTTGTCATCTTTCAAAATCAGCTAAAACTTTTCCCCTTCTATGGTGCCTTCGAAAACTGGGAAGCATAAGCTAACAAAAATTGTGTTACTGCATTTAACCTTTTAATTATTTGTAAATACTTTTTAGAGACTTTTAAAGGACTTTAAGGTTTTTATTTAGTGTTGTTAAAATCAATGCAATAGACGCCTAGATATAATCATAATTCATAAAGTAAAAAATTTACATTATTCAAGATTTTCAATATCAAGGGTGAATTGAATGTAAGAATGGGACCCTCTGCATGATTGCTGTTTTCTACTTTTTGCTCTTTACAACAGTAGGTACCACTAAATCAACAGTTATATAAAAAGAGAAGATACTGAGAAATGAAGTGCTACTGGGGAAAGAGATTTACTTACAGGGCTAATTTGGAAGCTATTGCTTATATCCTCAGCTCATTCTTGCCAAGCATTGAAAAATGATAGCAGAAATGATATTAGCTTTGATTTATGGACCATCCTTTCTTTCTGGAAGCCTAAAATCACTAACAAATACATTCAGAAAGATGTTTAATGTTCACAGGGTCTGAGTAACCATGAGACCACAACAGCAATTGCAGAGAGGTAAAACACCTTGACATACTTATGACTCGCTTTATTTAAAACAAGACTACCTCTCACCAAATAGTAACTTTATGTGCAACAAAGGAAGTGGAAGGAAAACTACCACTGTGGTGTCTGTGATATCTCAAATGTTCTGCTTCTTGTTTTGTAGAATGCAGTAATTTATTGTATTTTAATGAAAGCAGCTCTGCAGCTATAACCAACCAATGAACCAAAAAAACTCCAAACTTTTAAACTCTTAAAACACTTTGGGAAATAGTCTTTGTGCTACCAAATACTAAAGAATCTTTTCTGTGAGGTCATACTTGCTTCCAAGACTAGAGCTAATCCAGTACAATGACTTTTATACTTTGTGTAAGCTAAGTACAGAATAAGGACATGTAGAAAAAAATATATCTCTTTTTTCAGTGAAAGTGTGCTGAATGGCATTTTGCCAAAGGTATTACAATTGACACATTATTGATTTTAAAATCTTGTCATTTTTATCATAGTTGTTATAAAAATAATTAAGTATGTAATCATTAACTTTTAAGAAGAGAATACCCTGTCAACAGGAGTGAGAGATGCTATCATGACACAGATAAGTGCTGTATTTGTAAATCTAATAAGCCATGTACAGGCATTACAGGGATACTGTTTTTACTGATATTCTTTTTTATATTTAGAATACATACATATATAATCAATAGCTTTTATACGTATGATTCCTCTGTGTGTGTGTTACCAGTTCAGTAAACCTACCTCCTAATTATGAGATGATTTCATGTTTCTGTGATCTATTCTGCTTTATAGGGTTTCCACATAATATAGTGCAGGAAATTAATGCATAATTATAATATTTCATGGTGTTTCTGTTTTGAATAAGACATCAGGTACACAGTGTCTGTGTACCTAAATACAGTGCAAAAGGCTTTAACTCTATATTATAAAGAAAAACCTAAAAGAATATAGTGCAGGCACAAACACTGTTAACAAGCAGGTAGAGACCTCAAAGAGGATGTGAAAATAAAAATTACAATAAACTTTTTAAATGCTGCATACGTTTTTCTAGGGGGTTGGGGTTTTTTTGTTTTTTTGTTTTTTTTTTTTTTTGATTGGTTGGTTGGTTGGTTATAGCTGCAAAAGTGCTTTCACTGAAACGTAATAAATTACTGCATTCCACAAAACAAGAAGCAGAACTTTTGACATACCACAGGCACCACAACAATGATTTTCTTTTTTATTGCCTTTGTAGGACATATTACAGTTCATTTGTGACTCAGGTAATAACCTAGACTACTGTCTAGTTTTTGCCAGTTAGATGATAGCTGTTAGCTGATTCAGTTTAAGAAATTTAGAGGTGTATCTTGGTTATTGTATAATGAAGTAAGTTGAATAAATACTTTACTGACCACAGGCGATCAGTTTATTAGCTAATGCACGTTTAGCTTTAATTGGACATATCATCATTTTACTGTAGCAAAGGTACTTACATATGCTATTTATGGTAGTATAATTATCGCTAAAATCCAGACAGTGTGACTGAATACTGTCTGCTTTACACTGGTATAAATAATTCCATGAAGTCGATAGAAAAACTTCTCTACCAATGGAATATTATTCCTGTTAAATGGAAATAAATGGGAAGAGATTTGAGTCTAAATTTGACAAATACTATTGGGGTTACATCATTTAATATTGCATCCAGATGGAAAAGATATTCTATATATCTACATCTCTTGTACTACGAAACATAAAGGCTGTAACTCAGCTGATCAAAACTGAATTCAGGTATTGTCACGATATGGAAGAATTCATGTCTCCTTCCTTGAAACCACAGAAAAATTCAGTAAGACTTAGGTCCCCCTCACATTTGTGAGATATAGCAAATTAGACTCATGATACAGATGATATATAGAGAGGGATAGAAATAATCCAACCCAATCATGTTTACAACAAAATTAGACCAACTTTGTAAAAGAATGGCTTTATTATACCTTCGGACTTCTGTGTCATTCTGGAAAAAATTGCAACCTGGAAGAAAAAGATTCCCAGATGACTGCAGATAGAAGTGCAGTGATGTGGCAAACAACATGGAAAGTCAGGTCTTCCTTATAAATATATGAACAGTTATACCTCTATTATTTGCACTTCTTATTCTGTTTGTGATGTGAATTTTCCTTAGTGCATGGAGAATAATGAACCGTTCTAAGACAGAGGACCAACGATGGGCTCCCCTGCAGGACTGTTGTCACTTTAGAGACCAAGTCTCATCCTATTGCAAGGGAGAAAACAAAACCAGATGTACCCAATTCAAGTAGAAGTTCCAGTTAACAAAGAGCATTTTGTAATTTTAGTGTGATTGAGCAGTTCAGGGTAGATCCTATACTTCCTTTCAGCCACAATCTTTACACTAGAAGTAGAAATTATTTTGTTTTCACTAGGGTTTAGGAACCAAAGACTGGAAGGAAACCAAGAGTTTGTATATTCTGTGTTGTTACAGGTACTCACATTATTTAATCTACTTTACTTAATGCTATTTAAATTTAATTACTTTTTCTCCTGAAAGCAAGCCCCATATATAAAGTGGGCAGTCCTTTCAAAGCTGATGAGAGTTAAGAGACAGCATTTCTATGAATAAGTTCCCAGAAAAAGGCAAGAAAAGAGAATTTCTGAAAATTTTTCCCCTCAAATAACTGTCAATACTTTATCCAAAATCAAGGATATTTCTCCATTAAACATACAAATAATATCTGATTCAAATAAATTCTAGAAAGATGTAAGTAATTACCTAATTAATATAAATTAAAATTTTAGCAATAAGTTACATTTCTGATGAGTAAGCATTGCTATGATGTAATCAGGGAAATATGGACTCTGATTACTCTTTCATAACTACACTGGAATTTTACAAAAGTGACAATGAAATTTAAATCATGTGTTTTCAAAATGACCTTTTACATTCAGGATACAAAGTCATTTTAGGCCCTTGGGAAAGTGCCTAATATTTCAATGTATACAGTGCAGAAGTGTACACTGCACAGTTGAACAAGATGATAGCTAAAGGGTTTGCCTGTGTTGCTACTGCTATAAACTAGTAAGTAGCCTATTAAAAGCAAAGCCATGCACTACCAAAGAAAAAAGAGTCTTTGCTGAGTCTATCATTAGGTGGGGCATCATTAAGAACTTTTGAAAAAGGATGCAAACTACAAACTCAAGAGGAAAGAAAAGCTTGGCAGTCAGCAAGAAAGTACACCTTATGTCCCCTTCCCCAGCTCATGTACAACGCTCTCCCAAACTCACAATGGTGATCGAAGAGATAAAGGAGATTCACTCCTTTTGACAAGAAATGGCTGGGGAACACAAAGATGAAGGAATAGTGTCAGGAATAAAACACTATGAAATCCCTTCAGACCAGGGTAAAGGAAACCAGGCAAGAGAAAGTATATCATGAAAAATATCATCTTGAGGAAGACACAAGTAGATCAGACTATTCTATTCTCTTCAGGGAGAAAGCAGTCAGTCTGCTGTGTTAATGTTAAATTTGTTCCTCAGTGGGGGAGAAAAGTCACACTGGAGCCACTTTCTCATGGACCCAGATCCAGCCATGAGCACGGCCTGTTCTCTGCCAGTTGAGAAGGTTAACAAAAATTCCAGGATAAAGAAGGCTGCTGCATTACCAAAGTTCTCAGGTTTCCTTCAGTTGTAACAGCATTTGCCATAAACAGCAAAGAAAAATAAACAGGAGACTCCAAGAAGGGAAGGGCTATAGAAGCATGTTTACTATGCCATCTTCCCATTGCCAAGGAATAGGGAATGCTAAAGATCAAAAAGAAATCTTGTTGGAGACTTTCAACAGAGAACTGGACAGCTTACAGCAAGTATTATGCTAAATATAAGATAATAAACCACTTAAAATATTGGAACTGAAATACTACCAGTACCATTGCTTTGGTACAATAATTTCACAATGTTATAATGAGGAAAAATTGAAGAGTAGAACAGAGGACATAACTTCTGTTTCTCTGATACTGACATGAGAGAGATATTCTTATTCACAGAGTAATCGTCTTCTGATCAATCACTAATCAGTCAAATGATGTATATGGAGTAGTAGCAGAACAAACAAACAAACAAACAAACAAACCATGGACAATGTTCCTGCTAATCACATACTGTAGGTACAAACAAGCAAACATTTGAAAACCAGAGAGCTGAGGTCTCATTTCTACATCCTTGCTGATTCAACTATGGATAACAGTTTAGGAAAGTGTGAAGGATGATTGGTGAATAGCAGGTAAATTTTCTCTTTAGCATCTAAAAGCACGACTTCAAAATGAAACAAAACAGAAGTGTCACAGTGCTGTCAGTAAGACATATTCAAACAGCTTTCTGTACTGAAACTTTGCTTTCAGAAATGCCTTTATTTCCTATTATATACTCAGAGTTCACAAGATTTTATAAAGCCCACGGTAAAGAAAGTTTTTTAATATTTAAATATTACAAAATCAGCAAAAGTTAGTAAACACTGATATTTGTAGAATGATGTAGATATTACTTGGGAAAAAACGTGGGGGATTTTTATATGTATGTTTGTGCATGTATCTATTTAATGATGGGGCCATTGAATCAATCTTCAGGCTCATTTGTGAATAAGATTTTTATTGTCCAAGCTCTAAAAGAGACAGATTGGGAAATAAAATCTCAGAAACAATGAAAGATCTAGACCTGACGGGCATCTGTTGGGACAGCAGAGTGTAAATTTTTTTTTACACCATTTATGGAAACACTTTAGGGCTTTATTTTTAGTATAACTGAACACTTAAGAGCATAAATCCTCCAGTGTCATCGTGTTATGCTGAATAACAGTATTTATACATTATATGGCAGTGATTTAAAAGTAGACTTCTAGTACCTGCAAATAACAACGCTGAATGTAAATAAAACATGAAACATTGTTTTGAAAACTCATAACAGTGGAGAGATAGGGGACTCAAACTTAGGAAACCAGAATTAGTGCTGTCTTTAAAAATAGAATATCTGGTTAGAATGTTTTCAAATAAGGAGCTTTTTGCAAATGTCTTGACAAAGATATTAATGATACTAACGATGAATGATTTGGGGCAGTCTTAAGGGCAAAATAATTGTATTTACTAAAAGAAATAAGGGAAAACTACAGAAAGAAAGCTATATCCCTCAAAGATTGTATCTCAACACCCAGAAATTTAAAGCAAAGACTATCAGAAGTGATACTAAAATCATAAGAACACAGGAGCATATGTTTTAGTAAAATATTAAACTGGCAACAGAATCAGTAGGGTAGCTACAAAAGCCCGATTACGCCTGATAGGCATCTATAACTATTACAGTAAAACTTCACAGCCTCTGAGTCCTAATGGTGGACTGCCAGTGGAACCAACTTATTCCAGGCCATGTTTACACAAGAAAAACTTTCTTTGAATAGCCAGTCTGACAGAATATATTCTTAAAATGTGAATGCAAGAGTTTGAATTTCCATCTTCAATGCATCTCATTTTTCCAAAACATCTTTTTAAATTTTGGCAGCATGTGGACTAGTGTCTTTGTACTTTTTAGCCTTTTCTCTGCTTTCATTTCCTTCAAGTTATCTGAAGGGTTTGACTTCGTTATTAGAAAGAGAAAAATCTACCTCTGACAAGACTGGAGGTAAATACTGTTAACCATATTACAGAACTGTTATAGGCCAGTACCGTAGCACTACCAAGCTCTCATATTGTAATATGGTTATATCTGTGACCCTGAGGACAAAATCCAACCCTGAATAAGATTCACCCAAGAGGATAACTCTATCTATTTTGCCCTGTGTATCACTGCTGATTCTGGCAGCACTGAAACCCATTACTTCTTTAGTGCACACCGGGTTATGAACCTTTTTGCCACTTCATTTACAGATGACTCTACCATGTATGTATTTTTTAACACCAGGACCACATACTGCAGATAATACATCTCATAAGTTGTTACAAGCTGCCCCAAAATGTACTTTTAATGCATCAAAAATGTTCAGTTTTGTAGCATTGGCTGTGCTGTGATAGGAAGTATACATTATACAGTTTATTTGTAAATCTTGTCTTTACATTTAATTTCTTTCTTCTGCAAAATTTTTAGTCTGGCTTGTGTCCCTCATCTCCTATTTATGAATAGTGAGACCTCTGTAGTTGTATCACATCACCTTTTTAACACTGATATCTCTAAATTTATGTAACACATACTGTTGCTGGCACAATGCAAAAACTTGCACTGTGACAGCAATACATTTTCCTTCTTGTGACTTATGCACGTTTTGCTTTATTTTTCCATCTTATGGTTCAGAAAAAGTGCCATAACTAAGGAAAGGAACAAATGAAGTTAGAGTATTACATATACTGTTAATAAAATGAGGTTTAAAGCAAGTATCGTATAATTTTCCATCTATATTTTATCACTCTAAAATTGCAGAACAGCATTACTTTTATAAACTAAACAACTCATTAATTTTTCCCACACCTTCTGTACAGCAGAGTTCAAATGCCACTACATCCCACTATAGTCACTTTGTCAGGAGCAGTTAAAGCTGCTCCTGGAAAGACCCAGCCATTTGTGGAAGTTCTAGGAAGCTTCTCACATAAAAGGCAGCAGTTAGTAGCAGCGCTCTTTTTCTTTCCTGTTGGTAACACATAACCTTGTAAAAGGAGCAAGAGACACCAGTAAATTCTGAAAGATCCTGCAGCTGTCTACAGTTTTGCTCATTGCAAAGAGTGAAGAAGCATCAATGCATTTATGTGAGAGAGATGAACCCTTAACTCTACGTGCCAAAGGCATTTTCATTTCATTTGAAGGGGTATCATCCTCCCAAACCAGAAAGATCAGAAAGCTGACATTATCAAGTCTTCTGCAAGGGCCACGACTTCAAACATATTGTAGACCATATAGTTACCAGTACTGACATGGAAGACAGACAATTAAGCTAAACAAACTGCTCTTGTCAACAAATTCATGGGAGGTAGACATTTTTGAGAGATTCTGTGGAATGATGGAAAGGTAACATTTGCCTCAAATAAAAACCCTGCTAGCCCCTAACTATCTGCCACTAGATTTACTTGGAGATGGCAGAAGTGTGTGGGGGTTTCCTTCTTAAGTAACAGTGTGAAAAAATGAACAAATTAATAACAGAAATGATCATTTGGAGATGCAAACCAAAGCTGACATGAGAACTACTCAAGATTTCTGTTTACAGTTCCCATATCTCCCAGTCTGGGAGAAGGAAATGAACAATGTTGTAGTCTCCATTTAGGATCTTGGCACTGTAAAAAACGACCCAACAGACTAATAGTTTAAAAATATCTCTGCTCATAAAATAGCAACATTTGTATTAGTCTTATTAAGTTCAGGCTGAAGAAAGAAGGGGAGCTGAAGAGGAAAATGTTAGCCTCTTATGCCACTAATTTGAAAGGAAAAGCACTCATCATAATAGATCATTCCTTTGTGGTTACAGCACAGACGGAGGGTCAGGACATGTGCACCTACCTCTAACACAAATATACTGAGTACTGATGGGAAAGTCCCTCAGCTTCTACCTCGTGATGTTTCAGCTCTTTATCAGGATACTTAAAAAACTCAAAAAGGGATTGTGAGCTAAATCAACTGACGTCTGTCATCTGTCTGCTAAGATTTACAAATATAAGGCAGAATAGAATTCAGAGATACTGACAATGCATGCACACTGATGCTGAATGAATGACTAATGAAAAAATAATTTAGAATAGAAAAAGATTGTTTTTATGTACTCACGGTTTGGCATTTCCCTATATTTGTTTATTATTAGATTTTCTGCAGATTCCATTTGAGTTTTCACAACTTTGTGATTCTGTGGATAGCTAAGAAATATCGCTGGAAGTAACAAGGCTCCCACTGGCAGCCATTTGGTTTGTAAGCCACATAGTTTTTTGTATTATCTGTTCATTTCACTCTACTCTGCCCTAGGCTCTGAAAATACAACTAACCACTGCTCTGTCAAGTAACAGAAATAAGCACAGAAGGCAGGTAGAGAGGGAAACATCTGGAAGACACACTCTAACACCATAATTTTATCTAGAGAATGCAAAATGTGCACTAATACAATTGTATCTCAAAAAAATCAGCTATACCTTGGATTGGTCCACAGACCAGCCTCCAATGCTCAACATGGAACAAATGGCTTACATAACAGTATCACAAGGCTTAAATGTAAACAGATATTCCTAAAATATTTTGCAGCACACCACAAGTTGCATTGTGTTTTACATAATCAATGGGAGGCATTGTTATTCAGACAGTATTGCAGATACCAAAACAACCAAGCCAGGAAAGTAGCCAAAAAAGACAAGAAAATGAAAAAAAAAGTTGACTTTGTAACAAAGAATCAGATATTTGCATTTAGTGGAGTTCAGCAATAATAAAAACACACTGAGGCAGTCCAAAATCTGCACCAAGTAGCAGGAAACATGAAGTAACTGTTGGCTGTCTGTGGGAGAAGTGATAAAAAGAGGTGATAAAATTCCTGATTCAATGAGTTCTGCGGAGCACCTACGAGCCTCAGAAGAGTGAATTAAGGGGATAGAGAGCAGTGAAAAATTCAGCTGAAAGAAAGTCCTGACCTAACAAGTTTGAAGAACAGCACTGGGACATAAGAAACACCACAATAATCCAGACACCCCATTGCAACACTTAAGATCTGTTTGAACCTCGTTTAACCATATCTCTTCTTATTTGTAGTAGATGTAGAATCAGTTCAACATATTCTGTAGGTCTTTATAATAAAATCACACATTCATTGTGTCACTTGCCCTGCACTTTGAAGCATCATGGTAAGGCAGAATTGCTATTCATACTCCCTGTAGGGGCTCTCTTGTCCACCTCCTCTAAGAACCACCTGGAGTGGACCAAAAGCATTCCCTCAATCAGCTGGTGTGCAACAAAAGATGCTAAACAGAGATAAGTAGCATTCCTGCTATGTGGAAGTCCACAAGTTACAAACCAGGGCTCAACTGTTTGGGCTTATTGTCCTCCATGATTACATTGTTCTGAGGAAAGTGGAAGAATTCAAGGTGGAATACTACGACCACAGTCAGTCTTGGCCAATACATGATTAATCAGGCTGTTCCATGAAACGTGTAAGGAATTCTCTGAGAATCTGTTTGGTTGTCCTGAAATGGCATCAGACAGTGAGTAGTTTTTGTTAATGCTGGCACACAGGCTAGGGTCTGCTGACCCACTGAGTTAGTTCTGGTTTCACTTAAGACTGGAATTTCCACAAATCATTTTCCTCTTCCCCGTAATGGGTTGCAATGACATACTGCTTATTTATGCATTCGCTGCAAAGGACTTGACCACCTAGCAAGCTAAACTGGAGTTCTATAATTGCTTCTGAACAGAATTTTAATGCCCATTTGAAATGCAACTGTTTTTATTGTTATGTTTACCATGTCTTATGTGTTCTTTTCATGTGTAAAGTAGCCCCGCAAAACACGTGATACATCCAATGGAAGGAGAAAGAGAAAGTACCACAGGCAATAAACATTGTTACATTTAGGGGTTATATCCAGGGAAGGAAGGTCCTTATCCCTCTCTCTCTACTTACATTTTTCAGCTGGTATCATCAGTTACATTCGAAAGCACAGCAGTCATTAACAAACAGCTCTTTCGGCTACACGATTTTTTTGGCTTTCCTCACGATACCTTTTAGTTTAATCAGCTGTTATTTTTGCAGGCAGTACTGGTTGCTGTCAAGTTTCTTGTATGAAAGTATATAGCCATGTTTATGCAGGAAGGTTTTATTAATATGTCAAAAGGCCAAACCAATTTGAAGATTAAATTGCTAGTTTTCCAAGGGTCAAGACTCACAAGAACAGAAATTTTTGCTGAGAAATGGTAACTGGTGAAACAATATCACATATAAATCAAGAAAATCTATACCCTATATAGGCCAGAGAATTAAATGGGAACAGTACTCTTGAAACCTGACACTTCTGTCCTCCCAAGAATTCTATTTATTTTCTAACTAAATATACAAAGTATAAAAAATTAGTACAGTTGGTTCTATCATTAAGCATAGTCAGGGAAGGAATGCAAACATTTGCTTTCAATTACTACTTAACATCCTCCTGCCTAGCTAAGATATGCATGCACATATGCCATCCTTAATAACACTTGCTCTCCCTTGAGCTTGTATCGCTGTTGATGTATGTTCCTTAGAAAACCCGAAAAAGTCCTGTGAAACACTTGCCTCTAATTTCAGAAGTGCTTGCAGGGTAAGCCAAAATCTTGTGAATACATCTATTTCATCCTCAATGATTTTAGAAACAATTCTAGTTTGTCTTCAGTCTGCAGAACGCACACACTGCAATGACACTTTCGTTCCCAAGATCCAAATGTTCAAGGTAAAATTCCAAGAGCTATAGCAAGAAAGGTTGGTTAGGATTTCCTAAAACAGCAATGAACCCCAACATTTCTATGAGCCATGCAGTTTTATCATGAAGAACTAAATCTATGCTCCTGCAGTCATTATGTTTGAGCAGCAGTTATAGCCTCTATCCCATCTACCCAATCTACTGTAGATTTCTCAACCCCTGAATTCACTAATCTTCCGTGCTTCAACAGGCCAGAAGAACAATCAAACATCTCAAAGGTTATCACCTATCCCCAGCATAAACAAAAGTCCCAGAGTCAGGGGAGGCTCATCTAACAAAGTCATGCCCTAACTAGTATCAAGAGACAGCAGTCAGGCCCTTGTAGATCCAGGAGAACACTATGGGACAGCATCTAAAACATCATCATAATTTAAAGCCACAAAGAATGGATAAATTATCCCACCATAAACATAATACTGTTTCTAGAAAGACACAACCTGCTGCAAGAAATAGTAATCAGAGACACTCACCATAGAAGTGGCTGTGTGCATGCAGCCTGTAATACATTTAGAGTAATGAAATATTGCAAATGAAGGTGATTTCATTGTGCTAAAGTCTGCATTGACATAAGCCAGAAACAAGCATACACAACAGTACAGACACAGCCAAGGAGTTATTCTTTTCCCATCTGAATATTCCATTAAGTTATTGCTTCTTCTGAATAGGACTGTCACTGTAAAGATTTTTACATGTAAAGAAAATTGTGACCATTCCTATTCTTGGCAGTTTACTTGCACAGCCCAAAATCTCACTTTATTGAAAAATATTTAAACATGATTGCATTTGTTTGTACAATACATATTTGCAAAATGATATGCTAAAATATATATTTTTTAAACAGACATGAAATACAGTATATATGCATCATAAGTAAGAATTACTGTTCAAAGTGGTGTTTCATGGCATTCTTCTAACCAATCCAAATCAAACCAAGCCATTTTTTGTGATATAGGTTATAAAATAAAATGTTTTCAATTCAGTCATTTTGAACCTTGCTGTTTAAAGATATAAAAAGTGACTGTATTTCAGAGCACCTGCTGAGTCATTTGACAATGTTGCTTGTTATTATGTCACTTCGGGACATATGGCTCACTAGGTTGTGCTTAGAATAAGTAGACAGTATTTCTCTCAAGTGTGTTTTTCAAGTCTAAAGTCCCTATTAAAATGTTTCTTTTTATCCATCCCCTCTGAATATCTGGGTATAATATTTGGGTGCAAACTAGCCTATTCGCTACAGTTAAACTTCCTTACACTGAGTGTAAGATAAGATTTATGAAAAAAAAGTCCTTCTAGTTTCCACATATGACCACTGACTTTTACTCACACTGACATTTACATTCACATGGCTTTTGCCTCTTTCAAGTGGCAAGTCTTCTTTACTTCTGAGGACTTTCCAATAAGCTCTGTGTAGGCAAAATCCTCCCATTTCTGTGAATGACCTTTAATATGGGGCAGAAATGCTGTCTTTCCCCCTTATCTGCAAGGAGTGCATGCAGCAACATTTTTTTCTCCCTCTGCAACTCTTTTTATTGCTCCTGGGATAAGTTACTGGGGAACTGCAGACTTCACAGGACCTGCTGAGTGTTGTATGTATGCACATCCAGAAAACAACCTGTTTTCTGGACTTCTACAGAACACTTATGTCCAGTGCAAGTGAAGCATGTGGTACTAGTGTGAAGCCAGCACTAAGTATTTAGTATTTAGCATAATGTTATCATCAAGCAGTGAGAAAAAAGAAAGCTTTTTCTTTTTTCATGATTTTACTTTGAGCGTGAGTATGACCTCATGTATAATTCAAAACCAATAGAAAATAATTCCGTCATCAGATCTTCTACACTGTACTTACAGAGATGGGCATAACCTAGCCTGAACATGTCATACAAAAAAGAGTGATTAGCAATCCATTACTTCACACTACTAAGGAACTGTGGACCCTTTTCCTCAACTCTGCCTGAACTCTTCATTGCACCTCACTGGAAAATCACAGCACAGCTCTTGCAGTCTGGTAAAAAAGACAGCACTGCTGTGTCATGAAACATGAGAAAGACTGCAAACAACTTATAAGAGCAAATAAGCTGTGTTACTACTTTATAAAATCATGGAACATGATTTTCAATTAGATTTTATTGCTGGATATCTTTTCAACAGATGCAAAATTACTTCATCAGCTTCAGTTCTTCAGGATCTCCAAAATTCTCAGCATCTATTGCGAAATAAGAAATAAAACACAGCCTTCTATTAGTAAATTGTTTTTTTTCCTCAGGCCCTTCTCTTGAAAAATAGAATCTAGTTAACCCTACTTTACATGAAAAAGTAATTTTGTAGCTGTGAGATGGCTTATCTCTTGTCACAATCCTGATCTAATACAAAAGCTTCGATAGGATGTTTCTAATGTTTTAAACACCTTGTAATTTTCCTATATCTCTACAATCAATGTATTGTCTTTCAGGTTAATGTAGTATACCCATTTAGTTCTTTGATTACAAATTGGAAGACAGTGGATGTTAATATGCCTGTCAGTAATTCAAAATAGCTTGCAGATATATTGATGTACAGCACCAGCCAAATGTCTCTATCTGTTTCTGCTGAAAATTACAAAAATTTTGGGAGTATGTGGTGAAGACTAAAGGATTTCATTTTTTGACTATTTTCATTTTATTAGCTTTCCAATTTTCCACCTGTTTTTCACAAGTTCTGATCAGCAAGTAGGTTTATATTCAGTTCAGCTCTCCCTCTTTCCCTTTTTTTTAATGTCTTTTTTTTGGTCTGATTCAATTCTAATTACATTTTTAAGGCAAAAAAAAACAAAAACAAAAACAAAAACAAAAAACCCCCAAACCTCCACGCAACCAAACAGTGGCTGTTTCTAATAGCAATGCACTTGTCTGTAATGGAAACAGCTCTGAACTGACAGTCAGAAGCCCAGTTCCCTGTGCTAAGAATAGAAAAAAAGGTTGCTACTTTTGGTGCACACAATTAGAAGAGAGAGAACTTCAGGGGTTATTTTCTTGCAGCCTTTTCATATGCAACTTGCTCACAGATTTATCGATTTTTGTCTTAAAAGAATTTAGATTGTTTGCCCCATGCTCTTCCCATTGGAAAATCATTCTGTAACCTTACTGTCTTAGTGATTAGAAACTTTCTTCCAATTTCTAGTTTAGACATATTCACATCCGCTTCATGAAATGTTGTCCTTATGACAAACTACTCTTTTTACTGAAATAATTTTGCTCTTTTCAATGTATTTGTCTCCATAGGTAACAGTCCAAAACCCCTCAAATTTCATTTTTGCTAGGTTAAACAAGCCACCAACTTGCAGCCTGATCAGTTTTACCCTAAGAAAATCCTAGTTTGCTCACAAGTACATCAGCCAAAACAGCAGTTATTGTATAAATAGCAAGTTCCACCCCTAGTGGTTTATTCCCATTCTGTAAGAATGGGAGCAAAGTGAACTCAGTTTACTGTGTGACACAGTATTCCTCATAATGCAACCAAGAACGCACCTGTAGACTTTGTATTGAACTTTTCCAATGGTTGACAGTACTCTGAGAGGCACCAATAAAAACACAAAAATTAATGGTAAGAATAATTAAAGGGCTATTCCACGGTTACACTGAGCTAATGTGCTTGTTGTATCGGTTTCTCTAGTCAATGGTACACAAAAAGATTTTAATACATGGTCTACATGACTGTCTGAACAGACTCCAAAAAGTACAGGAAAGCTTTATTATTCCTAGGAAGCTGAGTAAATTTATCTGTAACAAGAGGGGTTATTTCAGAAAAAGTTAAAGATATCAAAAACTAGTGATGAAAGAAGCAGTTTGGAAGGGAAAGAGAGAAGGTAATACTAAATGAGAAATAATGACGAAAAAATGGGCCAAACCCATAGAACATTCCAGAAATAGATACTAGTTCTTTCCAGAGAAGGAAACGTTTGGAAGAGAAGGAATGAAGACTTCTGCATGGCAGTAAAAGCCGTGTTCTTTATCTCCTGGTCATGTAGCCCTGTTCCAGGTATAGGTTACCAGCCTACTCAAAGAAGGCATACGGAACTGATTTAGTTTCTCAAAATCAAATTTACTACAGTTACTGTTTCTTGGGTCTCTTTTTTTTCCTTTATTGAATCTTGGTTTCCTCTATTGCAGTAACACCCATAAATATAGAAAAGTAATAAAATGTTTTTACTTTGCTTGTGATCTGATAAAGCGCACACACTTCTCTCACCTATCTGAAAAGCCCAGTATTAAATTATTCACCTCTCATTTTCATATGAGCTAGAACTTCTTACCGGAAAATATCGATGTTAAAGGTGAGGAATAATAAAAACACTAAAGTGACTTAAGTCACTTCTATTCATAGTCTGGGCGCATGGGGTCAATATCAGAAAATAAGGTCTTGCTCTTTTGGAGGTGGGGAATAAATTCTTATATTGGTTCACTTAGCAAACTGGCCATCATCTGATGGTTAAAGAAACTCTCTTCAAAGTTCTAACATTTTAACCCATAAAATGTCGATTAATATATGTTGATATAAAAAACCTCCAGTATCCCAAATCTGAAAACTAATAGTTTAGGTACCTTGAGTCTCATTCTTTTCTTCAAGCTAAGCTTAGACTTCATGAACCATGATGAAATCTGGCAGCATGATACCCATGATGCACTACAACAGGTCAGTAAAAGAAGACAGAAGAATATCAGGGAAAATGTAATTCAGTGTAGTAAGAACAATGCAAAATATATAAGCATTGATTATTTTGTTCAGTAACATTATGAAAATTCCTAGGAAAATTCTGCTTTTTCCTAAACCAGGTTAAAGAACAGTACCTTCTTCTTCAGAAAAAAAACCCCCATTTTTAGAACCTCCATGCTCTAGACTCTGGAGTGGCATTTTATCATATTTTTTTCCTGAAATATAGTCTATTTCTAAACATTTGGATGAGCAAATTAGTCTCAGCTTTAAGTATTGCAGTGGATTATTCTTGTATTTTAAACAACTGATAGGTTTGTAAATTTGGCTTATTAAAAGGGTACCAAATCCTAGTTATGGATTACTGACTGGGGTCGAATGGACAACAGTTTTAGAACCTACAGCTACTGTGATTTTTCTCTTTTTTTCTATTTAGGAATGAAGTGAGTGCAGATTGTGAATTCTTATCAATGAACATTTTGTCTCTTTTTTCGTCTCCTCTCTATTCAGAAAGAACAGTCAGTTTACAACAAACCCAAAATAATAAATTTATTTCTTACATGCTTTGTATGGTATAAACCCCTTTTGTGATCTTTTTGGTGTGCATTTTATGTCCAATTACAAAATACTATTGTAATGATGTAGTAATGCTATTACTGCATAAGTAGTGAGATGCTTTATGTACCAGTGTAGAATCAAATGACCTTAGTACAACTGTTTAGTAATATAAGAAGCCATATGAGTTCAGAATGTTTATAATAATTGAAAATCATATTAGGCATCTGGCAGTGCTTTATAAAATCCTTTTGCTTAGCTCAAAAATGCAGAACTACTTCTCCTAGGACTGTTAGAGAGAAGAATAGTTTTTTACAGGCTAAGTTATTTTAAAGCTGAATGGCTTTTATATATAAATAAATAATTTGACTACTTGAAACAGAGATTCAACTTGTATTAAACTCTGATAGAAATAAATGAAATAAATATCTCAGAATATGAGCTAAACAAAAGGAAATTAAAACGTATACTCTGAAAATTGACCACAGAGAAGAAAAGGCGACATAACCATGAAACTAAAGATTTGTGATTCTGTGAAGATTATGAGCATGCGATTTACTGATAGAACAGAGTCAGGACTACCCCATAAAAGTATGGTATCAATGCAAGAATGAGAGCAGCCATTTGGAGCTTCAAGAAATTAAAAGAGACAATCTCTGGACTGTGATTAAAAAGAAATCATTACATGTGGCCTGATAACTTTAGTAATTAGTTCATAAAATTACTTTTCTGTAATAGTTTAAAAACTTCCCTGAAACCAGAGAACTCATGTAATAGAGAAGAAATGGGCCAAGACAGCATCTTAGAACAGGAATATTCTGTTCTCACACAAGATTTTGATTTCTGCTGAAAGTTTTAGGCTATTTTTTCCAATTTTTCTTCCTTCAGAAATTTATTTAGGATATTTGTTAAGGTGTTTTCAATCCCTGTCAGAAACAAAAGCCAGGGCTTTTGAAGAAACAGTCAGACAAAGAGAAAACCTGCATTTGCCAGAAGTACAGTGCCATTAGTGAGAGGAAGGAGTAAGATGGAGCAGCAAAACAAAGTTGGAATAAGCAAGAACTTCCACAGGAATTAAACCCCTAGGGTAGAGGGACTGTTGCAGAAAGAATGGGGTTGGGGGGAGCTTTGAGCTGGGCTGTGTGCTTACACAGGAGAGCAAGAGCTACAGGGCCAGGAATGGAGAAAGACTGACTGACTTGAAAAGGTGGAACAACAGAAATGCTTGGCAGGAAGATGCAAATTCTCTGTTAGGTTTGTTTAAAAAGATAAGATGTTGGAAAATCTTCAGGTCAGAAAGATTCAAGAGACAGGAACTCCAGATTAGTAAGCACTGGAAAGTGCTGGGATAGAAGAAATAGCCTTCCAGGCTCTGAGTCATGAATGGTCACTCACTTCAAAGCACTCTTTACCTATGCATTTTTATCCAGCTTGGTTGGGAATTTGAGCAAACCCACAGAGACTGCCCTGTCCTTGTGTCCATTCCATATCTACACATATAGCACTGCTCTAAAGCCTTTTAACATTTTTTGTGGTATGAGAAAGCTCCATTTTTGTTCAATAGCTTTAATTGTAATTACAATGGAATCCAGGTCAATTTATGAATCTCGGAATGCATTTAGTTGGCATTACTAAACATCACATTTTCCATCATTTGATTCAGTCTTTGTAGCTGTATTCCAGACTTCTTAAATTACTCTCTTCAACTACAAATCACATTGAACAACAGTGAATATTTTACTAAATAAGCAGGGTTGTTTGAATGACAGATAAAGTGCTCTTAAAGAATGTAAGGTGATTGATTGGCACATCAATATATGGCAAAGTAATGATCCATAATATAATCTTTCTACAAATGTAATTTATACTTAAGAAAGTTTACGAACCATTCATTTGCACTTCATTCTGTCTTGGCTTCACCCTAAAAACCGCACTATTGAACCCCGTTACTGGCAAGATGGTTTCATGTAGTATGTAAATATGAACTTCCCTTCATCTCTTTTGGTTGTTTTTCCCTCTTTTCTTTTTTTTATATAAATATAACAAATAAAAGTCATTCATATCCCAGTGGCAAAAGCAAACATTTTTATAGAACGATCATTTCTTAATTAGTGAATTAATAGTACTAGCTCAAGAAAACTACCAATGTATTGGATATGACAGAGCTTGGAAGCTTGACTGATCTCAGAGCTGAATAAATGAAAGTATGGTAGACTCTGAAGACAACTGCAGCTGAGTGCATGGCAGGCAAAAACAAGGCAGTTATACAGAACATTGAGTTAAAGAGAACAGAATATTGCTTTTCAGCTTCATGTACAGTTAAATGTTAAAGCTTTATTGGTTGGGTGGATCTTTAAGAGTTATTTGTACAAAGCCCACTTAAGCGCGTCATACTTTTCCACTTGCTAACAACACTGGGTTTTGCTCGGTGCTTCTTAAGGGCAAGGCTTTTCTAGTCCTTTTGCCATCGCAAAGCAGAAAGATAAATGTGGAACTATTTTAAACAAATCTGGATTGATAGGCAATTGCAAAAAGGCACCAAAATTCTACCGTCGAAGTCCTTAGAGCAATAAAGGTCAAGCTGCAGCTAACTCTCCATGCCACACAACTAGATAAAAAAAGCAGAGTGGAGTTTAACCACGTCTTCCATACTTATCTATGGAATAATGAGATGCCATCATTTTTAACCAGATGTTGCAACTGGGGTAGCACATCTGAATCCAAAATTTAGATTTCATGTTCTTCTCATCAGAAAGCCCATTATTTTTTCAACTAAATTAAATTCTGACTATCCCCTTTTAACACACTTCTCTGCCAAATTACACATACTCCATACCAACATATGACAAAACGTTCGATGACCTCTGTTGACATTATGAGGCAGAATAGTGGTAGATCTGGCAAGCAGTTGGAAATATGCTGACATATCTGTGGACAACAGCAATCTTAAAAAAAGATATAAGGATTTTATTTTTAATTTGATAAAAGCTCTATGTTCTAGTCTCACTTTTGCTGGCATATATCAATGGGGAAAATCATTCCCTAAAGTGATCAAGCAAAGCAAGGAGGCTTTATGCAATCAGGGTTGTAGTTTTATTTGATCCCTTTTCTGTTGACCTACATAGGTGGGCAGAGAGGGGATGAAAAGAAGTCTAAGCCAGGGTCTGTACCATTCTACTAAGTGGGAACTGAGGAGCTCTTTTTTTAGTGACATCTTCCTAATGAGATCTGTGATTAGGTCACAGTACCTTTCAGGAGTTGAAGGTGGTACAATGCAATTGCCTGTGCAGATTTTCTCATCCCTCATTCTGAGCTTGAAGGCTCAGATGCACCTAAGATACATATTGTGGTTTATCTTTCAATGAGTACTATGCCCAGTAAGTGTGTGGTTTTAGTACGCAGTTTTCTATCATATGCAAAATTCAACTGGGTAACAAAGCGCAGTTTTTCATAACCACAGACAAAAGGAGATTATATCAAATATTGGAGATATTTAAGATACTAAGTCCTTCTTTTGCTTTTCAAAAGCGCTCCCCCCTTCTCCAGCAAATGAGCCCAAGATCTCCTCTTCTATTCAAGCAGAAATCTTAATTTGCTGTGGACAAAGAAAAACTCACAGTTGTAGAGCAATAGGGAACAGTAGCCTAAAAGAGATTTTTAATCTGTAATTGGATTTTAGCTAGGGAGAGGGCCAGAATCAACCTCTACTACTTTAACTTCCCTCTGAAACATAAAGCATAGACTTTACATTATATTTTGAGCATTTCCTCTTATTTTACAATAGACATCGAACAATTATTTTCCTAGTCTTTGTTGAAAGCTTGGACAACTGGCAAAGTAGCAGGAAGATTAATTCAGCCCTTCAAAACTGAAGCACTCCATCTATGCTGAAGTTCATTTCTCTGAACTGCATATACTTGCAGTAAAGCAGAGAAAGCAGAAAATTGAGGGATAATAATAGTGTGACTATTTAAATTTTATCATTTTATTCATTTTTGTTTACAATGTTTAATTTCAATACTGCCTTAGTTGTTCGGGGAAAGAGATTTGCATCTTCAATATTCAGTCCCTTGCCCTGACACTTACTGACCAAAAATCTCCTAGCCCTGTTCTTTATTTTTCTGAGAGACCTCCAGAGAATAGAGAAGAGATGGCATTTGTACTTCCATAGGCTTCAAGACAAAAAAATCTTTCACATATTTAAACCAAGTCTAACTCAAACATACATGTCCTCTCCCCACTAGCTCCCCTCCTGACTATATTTTGAGAAAACAAGAGAGGGCACGTATCCAGATTGTTTTCTTTTACAGATCACCTTTGACCATAGCAGGTTTGTTCTGGTTTTTTTTTTTTTGGACTGCTGCTGAACTAGAACTTGTGCTTTAAACAGATCTAACAAACCCAATTTATGTTCTCATGTGAAATCAATAAACTCAGTTAAAACATATGCCTCTACATTCTGCGCCATTTGGCATTATTTCATTCCATTCCAGGGTTTTCTTGGTTTTGCTTTTGGTTCTGAACTGTAGTTCAGAGACCATCACAGAGGAATCATACAAAAAAGTTCCTAGCTGTTTGTATGAAACAACTCAGCTAATTATCTTTTGCTAAAAAGTCTTTCCTGTATGTGAGGATCTGGAATTTGAGAGATGCTGCTTTTTCTTTTTTTTCAATTAGATTACCTTTAGATCAAGAATTTGACAGAAGGAGGGAAAAGGAGAAGGTAGAGGAGCAGTACAAAACAGGTAACTCTCATCTTGAACTATATTTTGTTCAGTCTGTAACCTCCAAAACAAGATCAAAACAAAGCTGCAGAAAATGTTTTCTGCATAATTTATATATAACACACACTTTTATATATAGTAGATATGTGTGTATATGTAATTATGTGTGTGTATATATATATATGATAAATAGTGTGTGGATGGGTGTATATATTCATATATATCAAATACGTTAGATGAGAGGATTAAACGCAATTATTTAAGGACTAAAAGTTATTAAGTTGTCAGAAAAATTTTACTTACCTGGTTCTCTAATGATTTTCTGTTCTGATTAAACTGTGCTAGAAATCTTCTTAAAATTGTGGAAAACTTTTGCAAGTGCCTGTAGAATTTCAGTCATGATTTGTACTCTGTAGTGAAGTCTACTTATCTACAAGAATAAATTAGTCATGACTGCATGGCATTCAGAAACCTTTGGGCTCTAAAATTGGCTATTTCTACCTGAGGAGACAAATGAGCAAGGAATGATGCCAGTAAAGAAATGTGTGTTGCAGCTTTGAACAGAAATAGCTATAAAAATGGCTTGTAAGCATTAACTTTTGACACATGCTATGTTCATCAAGGAGAGCAGTTGTTTATCTTCAAGAATGAGATCTGAAGAGTGAGTTTACTTGCCCATGTCAGACACTTCAGAGAGCTCAGTAAGGTAGCCCTGAGATATCATCCAGTAGTTCAACTTTATAGCAAGAGAGCATTTCAAACATTTTCTGACAATGTCATCTAAGGAGCAGAACACCCTGAGCACACAAAGGAAAAAGGGTCACAAAGGAAAAAAAAAAAAAAAAAGAAAGAAAAAGAAAATCCTTAAATTTCAATATTGCCTGTCTACTAAGTATAGTGCCAAGTAGCATAACACAAGTATAGTGCCAAGTAGCATAACACAAGTATAGTGCCAAGTAGCATAACACATCTCTTCAGTAACATATGAGAGTTTAATATTTCTTTTAGTCAGGAATTATAGTGAAATTTTTCTAAATGTGGACATGGATTTTCTTTTCTGTTTTTACTTCAGCGAGCTATTTGCAATAAATACTAAGTCTAATAACAAAGTTTAAGTGAGAAAATAGTCATTAATGAAGCATTACAACTTTTACTAATGGCATAAAAACTGTAATCATCTTATGACACCCACCTCCAATGTGAGGCTAAATCATCATTGGATGGAAGAGCGCAAGGAGGAAGACTGTGCAACATAGTAGGATAGGAAAACTTAAAATATTCCTGTAATGGAATTTTTTTCAAGTTGTTTTGTCACAAGAATAGTATTTATCTGCTATCAAAATAAAGCTTATTTTTAACCCCATGCTCTGGTGGTTCCTTCTTCACTTTTTCCTGTTGTCCTCTTATCTTAATCAAAGTTCTTCTTTTGTTACAAACAGGTGCAGGTTTTGGTCTCTGTACCCTAAACAGAAGTGTTTCCTTATCTGTGCCCCCTTTTCAGCACAGTCAGTTCAACACTCCAAATCTCTCTTCATTTACAATATACAATCCAAAACACCTTATTATTTATATAGGTCACTAACTGAACACTCTGTGAATGGATAAATATGAAATATCTGTGTGTATCTGCTACACATTTGTTTGATTCTGTGTTTTCCTGATTAACCAAGACTGGGGCTGGTGTGTTTTTTACAGTTTTTCCCCCAAATGACTTATTAATGAATATACATTAGGAAAACAGACCACCAGCATAAGGAAGAGAAAGGGGCTCATTTGAATATTTCTACCTAGTCATTTATCTTATGCAAATGACTAATGAATGACTTGTGTTAAATGCTGTATAAATATGAAAACATGATTCAGGCATGAAGTGGTTACTATCTATTAACCAAGAAATAATAGGGGGATAATGCAACCTGAGTGAGGAGTCCATAGAAACTCCCTTTACTTATCCTTCAGTACATGTTAACTGTGCCTGCCGTGGATGTAATATGAACATCTTGAACATCAGATAGTGCATGGTAGAGGGAAATTTTAGGAAGTCTAATGGATATACAGAAGCTGCTTTATTTTATTGTTTTTAACGTTGGGAACACTAGGTTGTGTTAGAAGAAGAATCTGGATACCAAAGAAAAAAAAGGTCAGCATACGGCAGTGGTTCTACATGGAGCTCTCTGACCTGACATCTGGAAAACAAAAAATAGATAGAAGGCCAGGTACACCATAATGAGTGTATCGATACATGCAAATTAGTTAAATTTCTGTATAAGTTAACTGTGAGACAACTGCAGCTGTAAGGTAAGAGATAATTTGAATCCCTTTAGGTATCCTTTAAGCAAATGTTTACAGTAATGCAAGTTTTTTAATACTGTAAATTTGGACTACCTCCGAGATAAAAGAGCTTTTGATATAAGTCTAATATGTTCTACAGGTGCATCCACAGAATAATATTTGAAAAAATGAAGCTTCTCTTTAGAGACTCCAAAACTCAAGTTACATTGACGTAATTATAGTATATCATAAACATGATCCTAAATGGCATGCTCAAACTGTATACACATGCTTGTGTAGGCACATACACATTTTGGGAGAATATATGGCTGTAATTAGGGTACTTCCTATTAGTGGTAGTAGCATATTTCTCTCCTCTACTGAGCAGATAACAAGTATATCACTTACCCATCAGTCCCTGCCCTTCTTACTGATCCATCTGTCTGATAATCCAAAGTGCCTGGACCTGAGTCAGCTGGAATATTGTGGAGACTGAGGAGCAAAAGAAATGCCATATTATGCAGCAGGTACTTTCAGTCTTTCCATACCTTGTACCTATCTATGACCCTTTACCTTTCGGAGAACTTCCTAACCAGTTCTTCTAATACTGCTGAACAAGAGCAAACTATCTGGCTTAGAGACAAAGGACTATGCCTATACTACCTAGCATATGATTGAATAACAGAAAAAAATGAATTAGATGGAACTGACAGCATAGCAAATGAATTAAATAATGTATTTTCAAATTCTTTCTTCATAGCAATGAAATACAGTGAAGAGAAAAATAAGTAGGTTTTTTTCCTCTTTTGATTCAAGATGTATTCAATAGACAGTACATACTACATTTTAAGAAGCTCCTAGCCCTCCTCAAGACTTATAACATTACTAACTTAAGGTAATTCTAGGAAATTGAAGCTAGCTGTGCTAATCATTCAAACTGTGTTTTATTTCAGACCAGCAGGTATTAATCAATTGGATTTGCTTAACAGGTGAATCTCATTAACATAGCATGTGGGAACAATTTAATCTACTGATTTTTTCTGCATTAGGGATTTAGCTATAAAGGCCATTATTCCTGTTTGTTGTGGTGCTTGCATTTATTTATTTATTTATAGAATGCAGATAAATGTTGCAGCTGCAGCCTGAGATATGGAAAGATTGAGCTTGCTAATGCAGAGCTTTCTTTCAGAACCGTTTCTTTTAAAACTTATTCTTTTCAATGTTCATTAGGAAATTCCCACAGAAAGAGCTTAAAAGAACAGAGGAAGAAACAGTACTGTGTGCTTCCAGTGTCATTATTCTATAAACAACTAAAATATGACAGAGCATGTCAGGGCAGGAACACGATTTTTACAAGCAGAGGAATCTAGTGTGATTGGAGGATAACACTTGTTTGTTGTTCAAATGAGTTGATTCAAGGAAATATTTATGATTAGTTACAGTAAGTTTATAGGGCTACTAATCTAATTTGATGGCTTTATGCCTTCTTTGTACGGTTTGAAACCATTACGTAAGGTGTAAAGTAGCTGGGATTTGGGCTGAGAATGTAGTTCCTTTCTAGCTCTATCAAAAGCTAAACAGTTGTATTTGTTGGCTCAGTTTTTCTACAGAGGTGGTTTCTGAATCATTAATATGCATTCACAAAAGGAAGTACTTTTTTTTTTTCTGTTTTCAAATAGGCTTATAAAGAACTCTCTCATAGACTTCATTCCTTACTTTTTACTATTGCTTCAGATATTTCAATTAAGTGGCAGTAATAATGAATAGCTGTTTTTTAGAGTGTCTTTCTCCTCCACTCCTTTTCAGGCTATATATCATAACTGAAGTGTTTCATAGACAAAGCAGTGTCCTTTAATGTGAATACACCAACCAATCTGACCCAAATTGAAATGAAAATAAATATTAGTCCATTTTCTGATGTACTTAGAACAAATATCATAGTTATTCTCTCATTCTTTAACAACACAGAGGGACTAAATGGTGGAACTTAGGCATTCCTGAGAGGTTAGCAAAACCACAGATTCATGCACAAGCTTTAGAGGATTTGTGATAGAGAGGAAAGCACAGAAAATACTATGTCTGAAGAAGTAAATCAGGTGGGCCAAATAAAGCAGGCTAAAATGTGCATCTTGTTTTCACATATCCATGTCAAAATGAGGAAGAAGAAGAAATAATAATAATGAGTTCGGAATGAAAGGAGAAACTTAAGCCAGATATTTCAGAAGGGCCAACTGTATTTTCTTAGTTCGAGGTTGTGTCATTCTTCTTCAATGTAGCAGTTAATAAGCATTGTGCACCTAGACTGGAAGACCTTGAGAACTATAAATTGGATTAAGTTTATTAGCATAAGGTGCCACATCAGGCTGGTTTGGGAATAATAAAAATAACTTGCTGTAAACTGGGAGAATAATTGCTGAAAGAGAGAGACAGGTATGTTAATCAAAAATTTTCTGCTGCCATTATGCTATAGCTGGGGGAAAAAACAAATAAAAACTTGCTAAGATGACCACAGGAATGAAAAGTTTGTCGTACAAGGTGAAAGAGAAAAAATGTGTTTGTCAACATATATCAAAGTAAAGCTGAGTAGCCATGTTTGCTGTGTGTGAATATACTAGGAATACCCCCTAGAGAGATCTACTTAAATTGAACATCACATTATTAGGTCTTGATCATCTTTATGCCTTCTGTTATGCAAATTTACACACACACACACACACACACACTTTTTAGTGCACACTGACCCTCCCAAATTTGGGTGCTTCAAATAAGGTAGTCTTCTCTGATTATAGTAATGTGGGAGTAATAATGCCAGCCTTGGCACTGACAAATTTGATTTGGAGCCAACAGCATTTTACAAATATATTTTTTAAATAATTGGCAATATTGGGCAACAAGTAGTGCTATTTTTTTAAGACCTGTTTTTATTCCCCTCCTACCTCCAGTTGTACTTAAGGCATCCAGAGATTGTGTGAGCTTAAAACTTTTGATAAGGTCTTGAATTCTGAGCCAAAACTTGCTCTATTGACTACAGGACAGGCTGCGCTAACCATAAATGTCACTTAATAATAAATATCAAATGTCTTGAATCATCTGGGATGTAAAGTTAATTCCAAAGGACTGAATCAGAATTTGTGTGAAGGAGAGCAGGAATTTATATACATTATTATGCGTTATGTGCCTAAACAGTGGGCTATAAAATTATCTGTCACAGTGATCTTCACATGCTGTCATACTGAAAGAAACGATGCTGTATAGAGTCATGGCATTTCTTTCTCAGTTTCTTCCAGACTGTCACACTCAGAACACTTTTCCAAACTTCTTGATTCTGAATTAGATTATTGAAAAATATTTGCATAAGTCTTTGAAATTAGTCCTTTAGTATCAAAATATGTGGGTTTTGTCTCCCTTCTAGCTGTGACGATACTGGGCAGAGTTGGTGTTCTTGCATACACTTAAGGCCTGTGACATTAGTGGCTTATAAAAACATTTTGCTTGAAACATATTATGTGAGATGGTGGCTTTGCATTAAATGTTTTTGGGGCAAGCTTCACCAAAAGTGCTTCTGCTTCTTCTGCAAACTTTTTCATTTGAGGAAAATATTGCCATTCTCCAGTCACTTCACTGGGAAGCTGTAGGGGACTCTTTGGACCAAGAATTTGAAACAAACAGGGTTCACCTTAGTGACTTGCAGTTAAAATGGTCAGTTCTCAGACTCTGAAAGAAATTTCATGTTGTATGTGCTGATTAGAGCTTCACAGGTGTACTAGGTAAAACAGCAACCTAAGCCACACATGCTCCAGTCCAACAGTACCGGGTGAGTAAGTGCTTCCCTACATTTACTGCGCCTCATTATACTCAGAGACATTCATCATATAGTTACCTAAAATAAAGAAAGCTTGAAAGGACAAAAGATCTGGTCCCTCATAGAGTGGAAAATACACATAATAAGGAAAAAATTGTTTGAGTGCCAGCACAAAGGATAGGATTCTATACCTGCATACTATGTTGGAAAAGTCTTCTGTATGTCATCACCTGCTCTCTGCAGTTCATAATTTGTTAGCTTGAATAAAATCTGTGGAAGTTCTGCATGCTTATAGCTGTGCAAATAAAATCAGCGCTTAATTTTTGATACACTATTCACTGCTCTAAATTACAGATCTTCCAAATGAATTCGGACCCGATCTCTCATGCCCAAATCCTTAAACATATTTTGGCAGCAAACAATGAAATAAATATAATTAATAATTTCCTTGGTTTTAAGAAGTTCTTTCTTCTTTCTTTTTAAAAGGCCTGTGCCTTCTGTGCCTTTGGTCCCATCTGCAAAATGGACATAAGATTTAACCTCATCTCACAAAAACACTTAATTATAGTGATGAGTACTGCTGAAGAGCTTAGAAGGAAACAAATTCTTTTTTTTTTGGAGCATAATTTAGCAACGTACAGAGTAATATGATCTGAAGCTAGCAAACCGAACAATGACGAGAAAAAATTGTAAAGTCACTATTAATTGAGCACTATCCATCTGGTGTACTGAACCATATATTCTAATAACAGAGTAAAGTGTGCAATGTAATGCTTATGTACAAGAGAAAGAGCTTAAGACTATATTTTTTCTGCGTGGTACATTTAACAGCCTTAAGCGTTCTCTTAAATTTTCCTGTGTATAACTTTATGCATAACCTAGGATGAATTTTTACAGATATGGATAAATATGTGCACTTGGATCAAGCTTCTTTTGTACTTCTGCTTATCACTGCTTATTTAATGTATTTAAATGTGGAACAAGAGGAATATTATCTAGACAGCTAAAATTATTACAGCAAGATGTTTACATGGAGCTGACGAGCATAGCTTTAAATATAGTGTCTTATAGATTTTTAGTTAATTATAGATGAGATAAATATAAATGAGATCTTACAATCTATTATCATTTTTTACTTAAAGTGCCCAATTCGTGTAATATTTTTGAATATGTGAAAAGATTTATTCTTTAAATAAAGAAAACAATCAGCATTTGTCCTTCTGTGTCTTGTCCAAGACAACATTATGATTAGTTCATTCAAAATTCTTTGATGTACTTGTCAAAAAGTTAAGGATACATTGTACCAAGTGAAAACATTCTTGGCAATAAAATGAATTACAGTTGAATTGGCGTTCCAAATCATCCTCTTCAGATCCAGTGTGAAAAAGAGTATTATCTTTTTTTGCATCCACAAAGCTCTATCCCTCTCTAACTCTGCCTTGGCAAACTGTACTGATCATGACTAACATGATCAAAACACATATCAACTTAGCTAGATAAGAAACATTCATCGATAATGATTGTATTAAGGTTTTTGTTTGTTTGTTTGTTTGTTTGTTTGTTTTACTTTCTCAATCCACAATGCATACAGCAACACATCTTGGCAAACCCCCTAAAACTGGAGATGTCATGGGCCCATGTGTTTAAGAGCTTCTCCCCATTCAGTATGACTGATGCTTATTCACCAGCTCCATGTGAGGTCATGAAGTATTTGTTCAGCACTCTTTTGAATCAGGTGAAATATTCCAGGGCTCCCATCTGTGGATATTATGAACTTGTCCCTTAAAAATTAAATCCATTATGGAATTGGAAGAAAGCAAATGTCACTCCAACCTTCAAAAAGGGAAAGAAGGAGGACCCAGGGAACTGCAGGCCAGTCAGCCTCACCTCAGTCCCCGGAAAGGTGATGGAACCTTTGAATTGCAATGGAACCTTGAATGCAATTTTCAGGCACATGAGGACCACGAAGGTGATCAGGAGTGGTCAGCATGGATTCATAAAGGGGAAATCATATTTAACTAATCCAATAGCCTTCTCTGATGGAATGACTGGCTGGGTACATGAGGGGAGAGCAGTGGTGTTGTCTACCTTGACTTCAGTAAGGATTTTGACACTGTCTCCCAGAACATCCTCACAGGTAAGCTAAGGAAGTGTGGGCTAGATGAGTGGACAGTGAGGTGGATTGAAAACTGGCAGAAGGGCAGAGCTCAGAGGGATGTGATCAGTGGTGCAAAGTCTAGCTGGAGGCCTGTAGCTAGCGGTGTCCCCCAGGGGTCAATACTGGGTCCAACTTACTCATCAATGACCTGGATGAAGGGAGAGAGTGCACCCTCAGCACATTTGCCGATGAACCAAAACTGGGATGAGTGGCTGATACCGCAGAGGATTGTGCTGCCATTCAGAGGGACCTGGACAGGCTGGAACAATGGGCAGAGAGGAACCTCATGAAGTTCAACAAGGGCAAGTGCAGGGTCCTGCACCTACGGAGGAGTAACCCCATGCAGCACCATTACAGGCTGGGGGCTGACCTGCTGGAAAGCAGCTCTGCAGAGAAGTAGTGGAGGGTCCTGGTGGACACCAAGTTGAGGTAGCAATGTGTCCTTTTGGCAAAAAAAGTCCAATGGTATCCTGAGCTGCCTTACGAAGAGTGTTGCAAGCAAGCCGAGGGAGGTGATCCTCCCCCTCTGCTCAGCCCTGGTGAGGCTGCATCTGGAGTACTGTGACCAGTGCTGGGCTCCCCAATACAAGAAAGACATGGAGCTACTGGAGTGAGTCCAGTGGAGGACTACGAAGATGATGAAGGGACTGGAGCATCTCTCATATGAAGAAAGGCTGAGAGCGCTGGAACTGTTCAGCCTGGAGTAAAGAAGGCTCAGAGAGGATCGTAACAATGTGTATAAATATCTGAAGGGAGGGTATAAAGAAAAGGGAGCCAGACTCTTTTCAGTGGTGCCCAGTGACAGGACAAGAAGCAATGGGCACAAACAGAAAAACAGGAAGTTCCAGCCGAACACGAGGAAAAGCTTCCCTACTGTGAGGGCGACTGAGCCCTGGAGCAGGTTGCCCAGAGAGTTTGTGAAGTCTCCATCCTTGGAGGTATTCAAAAGCTGTCTGTACACAGTCCTGGGCAACGTGGTCTAGGTGCCCTGCTTAAGCCAGGGATTAGACTAGATCATTTTTAAAAGGTCTCTTTCAATCTCAACCATCCTCTCCTAAACCACAGTTCACCATAAGAGAACATCAACTTTTGTAAAATTAAGTATGAATCAGAGTCCTTGAGGACTTCTATTGGGTTATAAGTGCTTAGTACAAGTAAAGGCTGTGGTTTCCTTTCCATCTTCCTGAAGACCTAGGAGTTACGGTAATCCCCCTCTAATCACATTTTCATGGAGCTTCATATTCTAAATATATCTTTCCTTTGATATAAGAGAGATAAATGCTGACTCATTACAATGTATTGCTGTTCCTGACTGAATTCTCTGAGTTTGAATTCCAGGAATAGAAATTGTTAAACTATACTTAAAAAAAAATACTTAAAAAAGAATAGGTGCTACAATACCATCATGGATTCCCAATTGCATAGCCTTGACTCTAAGTTAACACTGATTTTCTATTCCTCAGGCAGCCCTGGTGGCAAGTATGTTTGAAGAAAGAACTTTAAAAAAAGTTCTTGTTCTCTATTAGATGTTTCATTTCCCATGTATTTTCATGTCTTGTGGTAGGCTGTTTTGAAAATATATTGCCTCGCTCATTTTCTTTTGCCAGAGAACCTCTAGTTCCCATAGTGAAATGGGGCAAGCATTGCAAGTGTGATGCTTCTGCTAGACATAGAACTTCTAGTTCTGGAGTCTTTTGCGGTAGGAGAACTTACCTCTTTTCTGCATATTGTTTATAAAATCATTGGATGCAAGATAATGTCCCATTTCTATTTAAATGACTTAAAATTCAAGATTGGTCTTGGGAATAATTGATACCATTAATTTAGGTTCACAGTGCCTTCAGGGAATGTTGTTTTTTTTTTTCTGCACAGAGATAATGGTATATAACAGAGCATAACAAGACACACACAGTGCCTTCTGAACACAGCAAAAGCTCTGCTTTTTTTGTTACTGTTCTTTTATTTCTGTGTATCTTTATGTTCAGGGATTGCTGGAAACGAAGTTTAAATCTTTGTACCTCCATAGCTACCTAAATTCTGGCTACTACATGCATAAGCAGAAAATGCCAAGGAGCAAACTTAGTCTGAGACTAGGAGCTAGTTCCTAGCTGACCAAGGGTCTGGGTGAGTTAGTGGAAGGCTGTGATGTTTGACCAAATTATGATACTACTCTTTTATGCTGAGAATTAAAATTACTAGTTATGAATGCCAATACTTTGTTGTAAGTCACATGAAACTGCTCTCTAAATTGTTTTCAAGAATGCTATTTCACTATGATCACTAATGATCCCTCTGAAGTTGACACAGGACGGAGATAACTCTGTGCCAGCACAGCTCTGTGCCAACCTCTCCAAATGACAAAATGGATTTAATGGAGCTGGGCAAGGAGCATTCTTAGCTAGAGTGTCCTTGTTGATGCAGCAGTATGAGGTCACTGCAGACATAACCAAAGATGGTTTGAAACAGTCCTGGCAGTACCTGAATTTCTAATGAGCCCAGACAACTCTAATCTTGTAATACGGAAACCCTTTTTTGTCCTTTCATTGACCCTACAAAAACTTTAGAAATCATTCATCCAACTCTGCCTGGACTGACTGTCCAATATTTAATTAAAATAATAGATCAGTTAATTGAAGGCTTAATTACTAATTTTATCTGTTTTCTTAAGAAACTTAATTCTCCTGGACTTCCAGCAAAAAGAAATAGCTCTGCTGTAGCAATCTTTTGTTTACATCTTCTAGTGTACTGCCTTCAGGGGCAATTCAGGCGGTCCAACATAACTGCTATATATCCCCACCGTCTTTTTTATGTTCACACACAACCTTCTCAGAAAAATTAACATCCTTGTAAATTATTTACTTAGCACAAAGAAGATTAATGCTAACTTCACTTTCACCATTCTTCTCCATAGGAAATTCTCCTGATCGATATAGGTCTGTCTTGCCTACAGTCTGATAGATATGGAGAGTGAGTCAGGTAAACATTTATATAACTGAAATATATGACTTCTTAGCCAGAGTATTCTTGAGTTTGACCTTTATAGTACATTTGCTTGAATATAGTAGAAAATCATGTTTGCTCTTGTATATAAATATCTAAAAGTTGATCAAATGATATTTGATTTAAGATTGAAAACACATGAGACTATTGTTCTATAAAATATTTCCTTCTTTTCTGGCTTTTTGGAGTCTGACTAGTAAAATGCGTCAAGGTTTTGGCAGAAAGATAAAATTTGTCTTAGTATTGAAGATTGTATTTCTCTCCTGTATAATTAAAAAACAAAAGAAAAAAAGGGAGCCTAATCTTGGGGACAAGGAAACTGAAATAAAACACGCATTCTGGATACTGTTAAGTTTTGGAGTGATATTTGGAAAAAGCCAGTTGGATAGCTTAGTCTTTTTTTTTTTTTTAACCACTTAGAACTGAAGAGAGCAAAAGCACTCTTACCCACAAAAGCCAGGTTTTACTAGAACAGAAGCAAGAATGAGTGATACTTCTAAAAAAGCTCACTTTTAAAGTACTTCTAAAAAGAGACCTCAAGGTGAGACCAAACAGCAATAAAAAGACTTTGTAAGTAAATCTCTCCTATCTATGTCCTTGTTGTGCCCATTCCTCCTCACAGGTATATTCTCAATCTTACTGACTTTTGAGTTGCAGCAGACTCCAATTCCTTATGTCCCAATGAACTCTTTCTTTCTGTCTGCTTCTTTGCTATATACAAGTGAGCTTCTTCCTTCCTGAGTTTTTACTTTCTGCTTCTTTTCTTCATGGCATGCTCTACTTTCCCCCAAGAGGTAAGTGAGCATGGCACCAAGAAGGTAAATCCCGTCTCCTGCTCTGTGGAGGGTGCTGTTTGACAGAGGGTGCAGGGAGCAGGCTGCCCACCCACACCACCTACGCAACTTAACATGGCCCTGGACAAACTAGTAAAATTGTTACTGTTTGTCACAAGATTAAAGATATGAACTGGTGATTTTTTTTTAAATCAGTATGGGAATATTTTGCCTGGACATGATTATCCTTCTGAATTCTGCATCTCAAATTTATAGCTAACTGAGGAGAATTGTAACAAATTGCTGAAAGGACCAAAAGTCTGTGGGTGCAATACCTATAGCTAACAGTGAAACTATAAAAATATTCTAATTAAAATTTTCACTTCCCTGCCATCTCCTTTATTATCTTCAGTATAGCCAAGTCTTGAAGGGGGACATATATGTTAATGTTAATGTAATTTACATCAGATGCTGTTAGTATTTATATCAAAAGCAGTTAGAGGTTTTTTTTTGAAAGATGATGCTTTTTAACACTTCATGCAAATTATCAATTTATTTTAGATGAGTCAAATCCTTTTCATAATGTTTTTGCAGGAAGAGGAGATTGTTGGTATAATTAATTTATGTCTATCCCCACTTCTATTTCTGCCACTTTTTGAAGATTTGATGCAATGCATGATTTTCTGTGACTTTTATGAGTTCTGCTGAAGAAGATGGCTCCTTTGGGTGGCACACAGAAAAGAGGATTGTAAATCATAACCATATTTTCAATGTCTCAAAATCATATTCAGCTTAGACCTTCTCTCTATTTCTCATCCTTCTTAGTGAATGAATCTCCAAAAATGTAATGCAATAAATAGTTTATTTATTTATTTATAATAAATAGTTTAATGCAATAAATGCAACAGTTTAATGCAATAAATAATAGTAATTCAAATAATTAATTCTGAGGAGAATTAAGTGATTGGAAGCTACTCTCAAAGTAAACGTTTCCCGCTAATTTGTAAGTAAATAAAATAACAAACACCAGATCATATTTCAATAGGGTGTTTGGAAAGAAACTTTGCTCCCTATATTAGTAAAAATAAGTAGAATTGAATGTGCTTCAATCTGTAAGCTTTTTTTTTTTGGGGGGGGGGGGGGAAAGCAATAGCTTCTCTTTTGCAGTTTCTTTCCAGTGTAAGTTCTGGAGTGGAACTCTCTACCAATAGACTATTGTAGACCAATACGAAAATAACTCTTTAAAATGTTTTATTAAGTATAAAAATAATACAAATAACTCTTTTTTATTAAAAATAAGTTATTGCATTACTTTTCATTATTTAATTCAACAAATCAGCATGCTACTACTTCTAAAAATAACTAATACTTTTATAAAAGAAAGTGTTGCAGTATATTTTTGAGGAACTGTAAAATGACAGAAAATGCCATGTTCTTATCTCAGTGAATATTAAACATAAGAGTCCCTATACCGAACTAGAGACAAGAGAATAATCTAGCAAATCTAAAGTTTTGCTATTCTTTTATAAGGTAGTTCCCAAGTTTCACATAAAGCTTGTATCTTTGACCTCTTTATGTGTCCATTATATCATATATTTGGAAATATTAAGAGCGCCAATTCTTTTTTTCTGTGTGTTTGATTAGTAGCTAAAACTTGCTAAGTAATGTTTTAAAGTTGTTTGTGTTTTCTACAGAAGATTATCAATTTGATATATCTGTTACTTCTATAGCAGGTTTTGGTTAAGTACCCTGTATTGGAATAAAATCTGCAACCTAACCCTTCTCTCACTGAGGTTGCTTAGAAGTAATGTAGTTCTGAAAATCTTTCCTTAAGCTGATTGTCCTCCACAGAAAGAAATACTTCTCTTGATTATTACATAGACCAGCACTGACATCCTACTGCTTCCTTTTTTTTGTATGAAAATGTGTTTGGCTAAAGAATGTAAGAAACCTGCTTTCAACAAAGGCTACTCTGTAACTTGGATTTTCATTTTCTGTTGTTTGTGTTGATCAGTAATTATATGAATGAATAGATGAGCTTGAAAGTCTGTGCAAAAATTGTTCATTTCCTTAGTCTACTTTTAGAAAAAAATATAGCAGTAATAAGTGAAGGAAATTACAAGAACCATTAAGTTATCAGCTCCTGCTTTCAGCAGTGTACAGGAGTAGTTCCATTAACATTGATTTACAACAATGTAAATAACATTCTTGGTGATTGTAATCACGCTTGTGTTGACAGTAAAAAGCAGTTTAAAAAACATTTTAAATAGCTGTCCCGATCCAATATCGGGAGGGTTTCGTTACGATCCCAAGGACGAGATTAAGACGCTAAAACCGGTCAAATATCGTACAACCTTTCACCTTTATTTTCCACGAATTGGGGAGAAAAGGCGTGTGTGTGTGTGGGGGGGGAAGGCGAAGGGGAGGCGAAGGGAAAAAGGGAACAAGGGTAAGGGGAAAAGATAGAGAAAAGTTGGAAAAGGAGAGAGGAAGCTAGCTACCACCACTCCGAGGCCGATGATGTTCCGCTGACTCCGCTCGAATCACAGCTCAAGCTGGGGGGCCTCCGACGAGGGACGAGGAGCGAGGGCCGAGAGAGGGAGCAAGGTGGGGGGGGGGGGCAAACAAAGAAATCCCTCGGCAATTATAGCTTTTTCAAATTAAGTTTTCCCACCCCTCACGTGGTAGTTCAGACCAATAGTAATATTTGGGTCTGGGGTCTCCTGCTCCTTATTGGGTCTCCTCACTGTCCCTAGGTAGGCCGTTTACTGTTGCCGTTTCTGCTGACAGGTG
Source organism: Dromaius novaehollandiae (assembly GCF_036370855.1). Lineage (NCBI taxonomy): Eukaryota > Metazoa > Chordata > Aves > Casuariiformes > Dromaiidae > Dromaius > Dromaius novaehollandiae. The sequence goes on along the minus strand of NC_088099.1, from coordinate 138,017,621 downwards.
TGTCTCCATTCTTGGGTCCAGCCATTAGCTCTCAAGGTCCTGACAAAGAAGGTGATAACTCCAGCAATTAGCACTGTTTCAGCAGTGCACAGGAATGCAAATTGCTGGTAACTCCCTTATCATTCCCGCCTGCAGCAGCTCTGGGCCCTTTCTCACTGTACTAGGGAGTGCGGCCTAAGGCTTCAGCAAATTTAGCCACTCATGCCAAGCAGGTTTTATAGAAGTTGTGCTAAAAACGGACAATAATTTACTGTCCAGATCCCAAAGTCTCTGCCCGATTGTGGTCTTGTTCAGTGCAGGCTCGGTGTGTCCTGGGTGGTTGCAGGGAGACCATCTCAGGGGTCGCAGCAGCCCAGTCCTGTTTCCGCCAGGGACAGATGGCTTGTTCGGGGTTGTGGCCTGCCTGCACCCCATGCACCAAGAAATGTTTAAGGCAAAAAATTCATTCATCAGTCCACCACAATAGCAAAAGAGTTTATTTTTAAATAAATTTTGTTTTTATGAATTTCCTCTATGCATGAAATGAAACAAAACTTTCTGATTTTGTGTTAGTTAGTTACATACTTTCATACTTTAATAAACTGTAGGTCACAATCCAAATCTACTAGAGTAGTTTGGGGATCCCATGCAAATCACACAGGCAAAATAATTTTGTTGCATCAAAAAGGCTGTGCTCAAGTAGAAAGAGGGATTAGTGAATAGTAGGGAAAGAAGAGTCTAAAGAGGAGGACATAAATGCATCATTGTCCTTGACAAAACTGAAGATGACCACCTTTTAATCATCTGAGAGCCATAACATAGCTGTCCAGATAACAGCTTTTCCATCTCATACTGCTTGCTCTAAAGGCTGAGCTATATTGCATGCCTCACTTCAGCCATGAACTTTGATTTGATAACATTTAATATTTAATTTGACAGCTTCCAGCATCAGCCAACTCCATAGCTTTTGTAAAATGTTGCTCAAGAAGAGAGGAAAAGAGTGCACAGCATGTCTGGAGACTTACTTTTTAAATGCAATATCTTACAGTCATTAATTTAGAATATTCTGCCACCCTCTGACTGAAGTGCAAGAGCCGTCAGTCAAATGCAGGTAAAACAAACCCCATAGCTTCCTAATTGGTGTAATACCAGTTAATAAACTGATATTGCATGTAGAATCATGTGCAGTTAACAAAGGAAAAAACTGCCAGACTAACACTAGGATAAAAGGAAACAGTGTTTTATATATATATATATATATATATATATATATATATATATATATCTACGTGTGTGTATATATATATTAATGTTTGAGTGGATCCTTATTAACTCATCAGAAATTAAAAGCTTAGACTCTTCTGCTGAGGCAAAGCAATCAGAACAGTCATTTGCTTAGTCTCAGACACCAAAGCTATAAAAGTAAATACACTGTTAACTTGTCACAGCTTAATCAATCATTGTAAATAGTAAACCCTTGAGTAATAAACTATGTAAATGCATTAAGTACGTAATGTATTTCATGTTCTGTTGCCTACCTGGCAAAAACCTGTAACACCTGTATCTTAAATAAATGGCAGGTGAAAGGCCTCAGCCCTGGTTGTCACGTATATAATGTGCATGCTGGAATGGCAGCTGAAAATAGCATATAGGAGCACCCCCAGAAGTTTGAATCCAAGAAACAGAGCAGACAGATTGGTATGCATTGGCAATTTTTAAATTCCTTTCTGCTTCTCTTTCCTGAAACCAGCATAATAAAATTGCTTGTCCAGTACCTCAGATGTTGGGTAATGTGTTACTATTTGCAAAATAAATTAAATGAGCTTATAATGAAGTTTACAATATTTTGAGCATTTGTTCATTTGTTCATATACATATATTTTCACTTGCTTATTTGTTTTTGAGAAGGGTTGGACTCTTCTCTGATATTATTGCTTATCTTACCTTATTGTTACTCATCTTGATTTTCAAGATGACAGCATGATACCAGAAATTCTTGTGCAAGATTGATACCTTTGAGGTATCAATGAGGCAGCTTGCCTCAAAAGTCCTTTACAGTCCTATTCTAATTTCTAAATTCAAATTAGTGAGAGGCTGAGCTGGATCTTTAAGTAGTAATGCTAAATGAAGGCCCATGGTATGGTGTATGTCCTCACACTAATGTAAATCCCCCACGTTCTTTATGACAGTCTTTCACTTTGTCGCTTCTTATTGTTTTCCTACAATAAAGGTGGTACCTGATGCAATGCATTTGCTCTTTATGACCCATGTTTTTGTTGCTTGCTTTTTCCTTTGAAAGAGGACTGTCTCCTCCAGTTTGGTTTAGAAAAGCAAACATGCATGCAAGATACCTCTTTCAATCTTTGGAGAAAAAGTGGTCACATGCCCTGTAATGAAGGAAAGTAGCAGACATAATCCTAGCAGAACTGTCTCGGCACAGTCATGTTTTAGAATTGGCCAGTTTGAGGGGAAAAGTGAGGACATTGTTTCTCTGTACCCTCTTTGGTACTGGATTTCATCCTAAATCTCCACTCACTTTCTAATATTGCTATATATGCAGCTAATATAACTGATACTCTGCTCATTTGGGCTAGATTGTACATATACACACATACATAGTTATTTGTTTCTTCGAGGTTTTAGTTTATAGTCTTTGATTTTTTTGGCTGGTAATCCACCAGCATCCACCAGCATCATAACAGCAATAAAGTGGTTAAAACAATGTACAGCAGCAGTATTATACTCTTTTTTGTTCTAAATTATCAAAGTTCCTTGAACGCAGCTTAGCTGTATTTCAGTGCACTATGTTGTATTTTATTTTGTGTATACATTTTATCAATAAATGAAGCAGTGCAGAATTTGTGGTTGAGCATTTTATTCTTCAAGGAGTACAGTTTCAGTTTGACCAAAACCATTAAATAAACCCACAATGAAAGGTGTTGCTGAAAAATATCAGAAACAAAAATATTTTGGAAGGCTTTATTTGTCAGGAAGAAAATACCAAACATTTTGGAACTAGATCGTTAGCCTATTATTAATCTAAAAAAAAATCTATTATTAATTCAGCCTTACTAGTAAGACATTGAACTGTCTTTCATTTATCAGTGGTTTCTTCTTTCCTTCGTGCAAGTATCTTTGCATTTGCCACGCTTAGGATTCAGAGAAAAAACTACAGAACAAGCAAAGTTTATCTCCTACCTGGTTTTACAGTCTCTCTGGTGGAAATGCGTAGACATAAGATGAAGAAAATCTCTTCTATCCTTGATGCGTGTGCATAACTCCCATAAACTTTAATGGGAATTCACATACTGAGTGAAAATTACCCCTATGGGGCAAGAAAATGGAGTTTAGTAAGCTCGGTGGAGAGGGAAAAATCAGTCCCTCACATTTGAAGAGATCTGAATTGTCTGTATTAAAAAAAGAAGCAGAAAAAAAAATCTGTTACTTCTTAAAGCATATTGTGAATTCTGCATTAATGAACCCCATATATTCCTCCTATAGCAGTGATTTCCTCATAGTGTCTTTTCTCCACAGCTTCACTGGAGGAAGTAATTTGTATTTTGACTTTACATCTAAATCTCTACATTATAGAAAATGGGGCCATGAATTGTTCAGTGCCATCAATTTTGTGCATATTCTACTTCTGTGGGGTACTGTTGTTTTCCACTCTCCAGTAAGTCACTCACCAATCACAGCAGCAGTAATAAAACACATAGTTTACCTTCAGGTAGAATATATAGTAAAAAACTATTTCAGGAGTATTGCGTTTGAAATGTTTGCAATGTTCTACTTCACCACTTGTCAGAGTTTAAGACTTCATTAAAGAATTAAACCTTGGAAATAACTTTTAATAAATACAAAAACTGCTGGGTGATCTGTTATTTTTCTGTAGAAATATCTCCCCCTTTTTTTAGCCTCATATTCCAGATAATTACTGACTCCTTTTGGTTTTATTTTTTATGATACAGTTTGTAGTTGGCAAACCATATTTCAGCAGCTCTTCAATGAAAGAGAGCATCCAAATCATCCTGCTCATGGATGTTTTACAGGAACTAAATTAAAGGCTGTTTTCTATATATTAGCTCTCAGGAAATGTAGAGCAATGAACAATGGTGACCCAAAAGTATATTTAAATTACCAATTCCCACTCTGCATCAGAGTTTAATGTAGGCAGTGTTACCAGCACTGCTGTGGATAGTTCGTGTGCGAGAACGTTTGCACATGCCTAGCTTTCCCAAGATGTTTCTCAAGCTGAATCTTCAGCATAACCTCTATCAGTTTGGTTCAACAAAATCATAGGAGACATTTTGTAGACAGAAAGGATATTTGGTTACAGGAGAACTATGCTGCTGCTGATGCCCATTTGGGAGAGGCATTGAGGTGCACCAGTAATGTGTCAGTTAATGTCTGCCAAGACCTTTGCCTTTTTTAATAAGCTGGGCATCTTTTTGTAGTGTACTTCTTGTTACTGAAGAGTTAATAGCTAAAACTACCTTACCGCAGTTTGGATTTCTTATGCTAGTGGCCCTTTTTGGGCGGATAAGTACGTACCTCCCAGAAAGGGAGCCAGGTAAACCATATAAATTCAACAGCGTTTTCCTGAATTTCTTTCTGCCTTGAGCAGAAGCCACGCTCATTTGAAAGACAGAGCTCTCTTCCTTCAGGATTCATCTAAGAGCGGTATGGATTCAATCCTAGTAGGTCAACAGCTGAGGAAATGGCCAAGAAGTGTCCAGTTGCAGCAAGGGTGGGCTGCTCTGGAGAGGATGAGGAGACAGGAGCTGAGGGTGACAACGAAGCGGGCAGGGCCCGCAACGTGACTACCGGGCAGCTTGGTCCCCACAGCACCCGAGCACGGTGAGCGGAGCAGGTCTGGCATATCCGTAGACAGTGCATAAGTCCATCGGTGCGGGGCAGGTCAATCCAGGCAGGCAAACCAGCAGCTCGGGGTCTGGTTTGGACCTGCAAGGCTCAGGCGTTGCAGCAGCACAGCTGCGGCCCAGACCAAGGGGCTGAAGAAGAGGGGCGCCAATCCCCACCTCTCACAGCTCTTCCTCACGCAGCTCGTCTTCACACAGATGTCTGACTTGAGGCCAGTCAGCTGCACCAAAATCTAGCCCTGTGCCCAGACAACCAAACCCCTGTGGGTAGGCATTGGTATCCAAGACTTGATTATCAACTCCAAAAACTCGTGTGGGCTTCAAGAAATGCAACGCTGTTCCTGCCAAGTCAGTGGATGTATCGTATGCATTTGGCATGTACTCAAATCTGTTGCTATGTTAAAGCTGACAACCTTTGCCAATTAAAAGACTGATGAAAAGCAGAATGGTGTGCAACTTTAATTTGATGAAAAGTTGGAGATGAATATTGTTGTCTGAAGGATACATAAACTGTATTAAGGCAATGTAACATCTAATGTGAAAACACTGAAAAGAAAAATATGAAGGTATTCCGTAGATGGAACACTTGGATAATTGATAAAGTTGTACTTGCATTAATTTATGACCAATAATTAAATGAAATTTGGTGTAATGCAAACATACATTACTACCTAGACTAGGCAAGTGCTGTCATAAAAATATAATTACCACTACTAAGCATCCCATCATTAACATTTTCATAGCATACATAGATTCTTGTTTAGATATTGCTACATTTGAGAATTATTGCTAAAATTTGCCACTCCAAGTGGTAGAACAGTTAAGTTGCTCTCCTTCACTGACCACTTTTCTGTACTTTTACTATATAGCAGCAGTGGAAAGAATTTTGCCTCCCCTGCTACGCCTTTCTACTAACACTTTTCTTCTTGCTGTCGTCCAGATTGCCTCTAGGAATTATGGGGCAGAGGTCCTGGTTGACAGTACTTATTCCATGCTGTCCTAACTACTTCCATTAGTGGTAAGGGGCCATAACAGAGAGAAATGAGTCAAAATCTTTAGGTATTGCTTTCTGCTGTGTGAAGTTGCTTTTCTGAGATTTGCAGCCAATCTTTGCAGACAAAGGCAGTTTAAATAAAATATTTAAATTTCTTGTAATGCTTAGTTAACAATCTTTGGATTCCTCCACAGAACTTGCCTATAGTGGAGAGCACTGACTGGTTACTGTGCATTTCAGCTAGTACGTTGTTTTGGTTTTTTTGTTTGTTTTATGGTCCTGAGGTGTGGAGAAGAGGTTAAGTGGGGAATGTTATTTTCTATCCCGGCAGTTTTTTAATTATTGCAAGGAACAAAGAATCCAAATTGCATTACAGTATCCTGAAAAGATCTGCTCTCATGAAAAACTTCAATGTTGATTATACCAACAGTAAACCCACTAACAACATTTGATAGCAGATTTTGCAGCAATTTCACAAAGACTTTAAGTATCCGCGCTTCGGCTTTTCTGTTTTTCTGGTTCAAAACAAACTAGTTAGCAATCAAATGATCATAACTTTGCTAACTCACACATCTTTATACCCAGCATAGGAGTATACAGGGTCAGAAATTCTTAGGATGGCTCCAACCTAATTTAATTATTCTGTAGTACTACATAGTACATACAATAGTAAATACAATAGTAGTGTATTTGCATTTGTCAAAGCCACCTGTCATTCAGTGAAACCAACAGCACACTAAACCCACCGATTTCCCTGCATTCTGTTACTTTAATTCTGAAACACTCTTGGTGAAAGATGTTTATTTCCGAAAGAGCTCAGCTATTACTGGTGAAATGATTGCTCTTAATCCATTTTAGTGCAAAATCAAACTGATTAGATTGAGCCATCTACAGCCATAGTTTATGTTAGGCTAAGTTCAGTTTTTTGACTCGTTTTGAACTAGAAGCCAACTAGAGTTAGGACTCCGCTGGGAGGCTGTAAGTTACAGCTGAGCATTGTTATGTCCTCAAAGAGGCACTATTATCTTTTTTTAGATAATTTAATCCCAGTGCTTGCTTTGGGCACTAATTCTCTTGTATGTAAAGGCTAAGGTCCAGTCAAGTAACATATGATTTGCCGACTAATCATGGAGCAAATTTTAAATACCGAATATGTTAGGAATTTTTTTATACTACTTACATGCTGAGTGTTTATGAAAATACTTGTAAAATCTCATGCAAGGAACTAAACCAAACCAAACCAAGTCATGAAGTATTTTAAAGGGTGCTGCTCAGACTCTCAGCAACACAGGAAAAAAAACTGGCTTTAAATCTCCTTTTCTTTATACTGACATTTTGTGTGAGCATATATTTGTGTAAAGGTATAGTCAATCTTTTTCATTATATAGGCACAATGTTTCCTTCTGGATAGGCACTTTGTTACCAGGCTGTATATTCCAAATCTGTAATAGCTTTTCTAAATCTGAACTACATGTGGTATCTTTTGTAAAATCATTTCTCCAAGTGTTCGGATAAAGGATTTGCAGAACAGTGTGAGAGGGCTGTTTAAAGAAAGATTCCTGCATGCAACTTCTTGGCATGATGACCAGAAGATGGACATCTGGGCCAGCAATAGACACCTAAAATGCCAAATAGGCTGCTGCTATTCTATCAAAGTGCAGCTCCTTCTAGTCACACCTTAAATGTGTTTTGTTGAAGAGATGTAATGCTATTGGATGCGAAAATCTCAGATGGTCACAGTTCCTCAGTCAGTTGAATTCCAAAATGGAAAAAGAAATGCTATATCATACTGAGAAAAACATGCCTCATCGATTTGATCTGCCTGGGTAAAAAGATTATTAGAAAAACAGTAGAACAAACAAACAAACAAACAAAACCCAAACAAATTTACTGCATGTAGAAATTACAAATTTAAACTTGCATGTCCTATATAATGCAGAATGTAATTTTAATTTCCTGAAAGGAAAACATACTATTTTTGTGTACTTTATTGTTAATGTACTGTTACTCTAGAAACTACTGATTAATAGTAAATGACCTGCAGTGAGCTACGGTGAGATCTTTTCATTGGAAATTGTGTGCGCTATGTACTGAGGTACACTGAGGATAGTCTGAGAAAGAGAGCAATAGGACCTATTAATTTGTGTGAATGAATGTGTGTTTTTTGAAGGTTGTGAAAGTTAAAAAAGATCCCAAATACCTAAAATTCAGGATAGTAAAGTATATCACTCATTAAAAGACTGTATTTTGTAGCATGATTTACAGGGTCTTTTTCTTTAGCTTTTCTTTTAGTGGGACTGTTCAGCTAAATTTCAGGTAATTTAACTTTTATACTTATCTTTGTTCTGTGTTGGAACTCATGGCAAAGACAGTGTTTTTGTAGCGGTTCAAAACATATCAACGGAGCTTTATCAAGCCAAACCAGCTGACAACCTGGAACAATTTAGGGATTATGGGCCATATTCTGTGATCTAGATATGGTCTCTCTGTGCCACTCAGATGGTCATAAAGTGGGTGTGATACAACTACAAACTGTCAGCAGAGAAGATCCCTGACAAAATGCAAGTTCACCATTGGTTCCTCCAGGACACCTGGGAGAGATGGTGGTGGAAGGGGGATTGAGCTGCTGCAACTATTTGTCTACCCTTCTTCGCAATGGGGAATCTGTCAATCTTCTGCTAAAAAACAGTTCATTGGGGATCCTGCAATGACCAAAGATACTGAATAAGAGATCTAAATGGCGCAGAATCACAGAGACAGAATTTGTTTCTGGATTTTCCACTCTGCCCTCAGCTTTAAGCACAAGCAACACCCAAGTTACAGTTCAATAACTGCTAGATTTTGTGGCTTAACCACTTTGAACACTACACTACTCCCAGACCAGGAATCCCAGCTGATCAGCTGCTAATGTTTATTCTTGATACTCCAGTAGAATATACTGTGCTTGAATGGCTTAGATATGCTGTATTACTCTTGAACAGGTGTAGTACCAGTTTTTTTTATAAATATCATTGCAACTACTGCATATAGTTTATTCTCCCTGCCCTCCCTCAAATGGAGCCATATGGATTTTCTCAATGATGGTTCTGAACAGATGAAAGCTTTTCAGAGCTTCCCAATACCTCAGTGAATGTATTAGCCTAGCTTTTTGTGTGCTTTTGATTTTTTTTGCCCTCCTGTGGGGTGTGTGTGGGGGGGGAGTAGCAGAAGGTGGAGTCTGACATTTCAGTGCAAGGTGATTCTCCCTTTGCACAGGCGCCTTCGCTAAGCCTGCTCTCCCTAAGTCATATGCTGAACCACTGTGCATGGAAAGAAGCACACACTGGCACCAGAGCCGATGCTATTATGCCATCAGTTATTTCTCCTTTGCTTTTCTATTGCCTGTGGCTGCAAATCTTGAATCTGACTAGATTTTCTTCTCACAGCTCTCATTAAAACCCTGTGAATTACCCTTAGTAGTTCCAAACATCTTTACTTAGCCTTGACTGTATTCAGAAGTCATGTTAGCTTGATGGGAAGTTATTTTAAAAGAATTTTGTTAAACATCTGCAAAGCCCTGCTATATTTAAGACAGATTTACAATACTGATTTTACTGAAATCAAACTAAATCACATTGATACAAGCAAGATTTACACTGAATCATAATGTCTGTGTGGGGCTTTGATGTGGTTTAGTAATGCATTTCTAAGCTAAAATAAAGAGTAAATTTATATAACTTTAATCATACAAGAAGGACAATATAAAGGCATATATGCACCAAATTTTAGGTTAGATGTCTGAATTGTTAGTCTTCAGCTCAGTTGATATACCAGCATATTCCTTAAATCATCGTTTGCTTTTACACAGTGAACATTAAGCATATATGTCACAAACAGGTCTTAAAAAGAATTTCAGACAAAGAAGTGACTTAGAAAGAGAACCACTGTGAAAGAATCCTAGAGTTTATGGTAAGAATAAGCTAACAGTTCTCCAAATAAAATATTGCATAAACCTCTACAATTAGAAAATTAAAACCTTTTTTAAAATTTCTCTGTTCTACAGAATTATATTAAATTCTACAGAAAGATTATCAGTCATCTAAAAATACTATTTTGAATTAAATGTTTCCATTAGGGAAAAAATATCTTAAATGATTTACAGTGTTTAGCATGTAGTGAGGAATTAGCAGTACTGTTTATCTTACTGCACCTTCACTTCTAAGCGTATTTGACTGTTTCACAATTTTAGCTCTAGCTTCCACTTAAAATAAGAAATTTCACATTGTTACATTTTTGAATTAAGCTATTCTCAGTCCAAAGTAGTTTCCATGAAGAAAAAGAAAAAAAAAAAACCCAAAATAGAATTAACATACACTGAGTAGTCACCTGGTGTGATTAAAAAAAAGACAAAAATAATTCTGTCACAAAAATGAACTTCCATGTTGAGAAGCCCTTGCGCATGTGAATCCCTGTGACTTTTTACAAAATACAGTATAGTTTAGAGTTCACAAAGAACTTCTCATATGAAAGAAGGAGTGCCATCATTGCCGAGCAGGAGAAAAAAAAAAAAAAGCATAATGTGAAACTACAGCCTCATTTTTTTTCCTGCTAATTTCATGTGGCTGCTGAGACTGTCAGGGTCCATAACTCCAGTGAAACCTAATATACAGGGTATGCCTGGTAGTGTTTCTTACATGCCTGCACTGCTGAGGAGAAAACCAGGCAGAGCCTTGTAGTTCAAAGCTAGAGCCTTGAAGGGAATTTCTTAAGTCTGTGGTTCCTTGCTACACACCTGGATGCCACCTCTAGTTCTTAGGCTTAAAAGCCCCCCATTCTGTGGAAATCAAAGGCCAAAGGCCTTGTTATGGTGAGGCTGCTCCAAGATTTTGTCATGGTCATTATAAATCTGGAAGACCATGGTCCCTTGGGAAGTCCCTGTGTTAGGACTGCTTCTAGAGTAAGCATAGCTTGTCAGGAAGCTTTTTTGTGCTTTAGAAGTCTTCAGTCTTATTTGTGTTCTTCAGTGTTGCATGATATAAAAACAGTAATTTTTGGAGTCTAATGTTATAAAACAAGTTCGTTATTATCAGACAGGTGATTTTTCCTTGCCTTTACTTAGAGTCCCATCTCAACAGATAATTTAGATATACAGGATAAATATATAAACATTATTCCCAGAAGGTGGAGAGGCCTGGGATAAGATGTTACAGGCAGGCTATAATGAAGAAAGAGTAGCTTCATTCCCATGACACAACTGGATTTTATTGTTGGCCTTTGAAATGTACTGGCTGTTACACCACTGTTTCTGTGGCTGAGTCTATTTTTTCCCAGTGAGGGAATAGATATGGAGGGGAGGGATGTACCTAAGTGCAGAACCTTAGGTAATGTTGCAAATAATGCTGAGGCTGCGGAGCATGGAGTGCTGTCTGAATCTCACACCCTTTCAGTGAGAATAATACACCATTAAAACATTAAAGCTGATTTTACTGCATAGAGCTTTGGTGTGTAGAAAGAACATGATCTTACTGGGAAAATTACTACTGTGCAAGTAACTTCACTGTGAGGATGTAGCTAGCTTTAGAATGAATTATTGTCACAATAGCTCACAGCAAAATAATACCTGATTTGGTGTGTATTATTGGCATTAACCACAATTCTGAGGATTTAATGGCAATGCAGTCATAAATCCTATACAACGATGGAAATGTTGCAGAATGATCACCTTCTGTCAGTGTAATGGCTGGTATCTAATCAGTCACACAATTTGTTTGAGTCTGTTAGGCCATGCTGAGTCCATTAGGTTTATTGTGGTAGTCCATAATCTAATCAACCTATAAGTTGACTTTTAACCTAAAGATTAGAGTAACTCATTGTACAGGGTAGTATAAATATACTATATTAAATATTTGGCACAAAGTGCCAAAAACCGGTATTACTGAAAATGCATACAGTTCTGCTATTCTGCTATCATACTGCTAGAGACAGGAACTATATAGGATTGGTTCTGGATGTTGTGTAAATAGGAAACCTAACTGAAACCTAGGAGTTCTGAAAATCTTAAGCCAAGGAATTTGTACACTGTGCAATGGGATGCAGTTGTCATCAATTCATTCCCTTTAGATGAGATCTAACTGGTGACCGATATGCATATCTTACTCTTGTTTATTCATCTCTTTCTTTTTTTGCATTCACAGACTCCACAAAAATTGGAGATTTTAATCCAGCCATTTTCCCAAAATTTTAATTTGGGAAAAGATGGTCTTCCTAGCTAATATTTTTCCTGTGGGCTCAGCTGGGTGCAGCATTGAATAGAAGCCTGCTTTCCTTATTAGTGGGTAATGTTCTGTGCATTTAAACTGCTGTGTTCTAGCCGTAGCCACATGCTAGTATGGGCAAAGTGATGTTTTTTGAAGAGACTTCCTTTTAGCAGTAAAATAAAATAACAGCAGGTCATCTCATCCTAGTAATTAAGGCTCTCCCCGTATTCCCACTACTAAAGAACTGCTGCCTCTCTGAAGAACATCTTGAAAGTAAAGTTCTCTGCCCTCTTGAATTCTTTTGTAATTTCCCCATTTTCTTCAGGATGCCCTATTTGTCAGGGGATATCCAGGCAACAGTTACAGCTTGCTTTCACAGATCAGTGTTAATTATAGTTGCAACTAAACCTGATCTAAAAGCAGAGAAAGCTCTTCAAATAAGGAAAAACAGTTGACTGCACCAGTGTGAAAAGACAGTTTGTGCTGCAGTAGGTTGGAAAGCATGAATCATGTTAGATATATATGCAAGGAAATAGGTATCAAAAATGTATAAACTACTTGTCTTTGTCGATGTAAAGTTAAATATTAAATAGTCTAGCTTTGTACATTCTTCCTGCTAATTTTTCCATTAGTGATCTTATTATGTCCTATCACCAGCTGGGTAAACTGCACTTCGCTCAGTTTTGGGTTCTCTCCCTACAGCATCACCTGCTGAAAGAAAGGTTTAGGCTAAGGCTGGACCATAACCAAAGCTATGCGAGGTTTTTCAAGTTTTCCCAGTTTCTTCTTTTTACTAAGGATTTTTTGTGGTCATCTTTTCTGCTTGCAGCCTAAATGATCACCTTTCCTTGCAGTCACATTTCTGGATAAAAGCTTAAATGACAGTCACATCTTCTGTCCTTCTCTCTCCCCCTCCTAACTCAAGGTGAATGAGAAAGAGGGCAGGAGCTCTTCTAGTCGTGTCTTTGTTCTTCTAAGGCAGCTGCATGGAACCTATCTCAGCAGCTCCTGTGAGTCTGATGTGTACCACAAATGAGGTCATGTGTGAAACTCATCATCAGTATTTGTTTCCATCTGGTCGAGGCCATGACAGACCCTTGAAATTCCAAACTTTCTCACTTTTCTCCCATTTCTAAATGTCTAGAATGGGTGCATCGGTGTCTTGCTGAAGTACTGAGAAATAAGTAAATTGCCCTTATGTCCATAAATCACTAGCAAAGTTTTATATTTTTCTACTGTATATAGGCTTTTCCTGTGATTTCAATTTGTTTTAATTGCATCATTTTTTGCAAGTGGTTCACTAGCCGTAATTGTCTTGTATAGAAATATATTGAATTTTTTATATTGTGCCCACATTTCTTAACTCTTCTGTTTGTATTAAAGAATTGGTTATATTATCAGCACTGCTGTCCTCTTATTATACAGTATTGATTTTCTTTCACAGTATGGAGGAAGTTCAATAACCCTTGTCACTGTTCAAAGCTTAGATTCTTCCAAATAAAGCACTTCATTGAACCAGGCAAAGTGGAAGGACAGCTCCATTTGCGATAGCAGAATAAATATATTACATAAGAAAATGCTGTGTATAGAGTATGCAAGAAATGAATATAGAGCTCCTTTCTGTAAGTGATTTTTTTTTTTCTTTTCAATTACTCTTCAGTTTACCACAAGGAAATATTCATGTCTGTTTGCTATGCAGAAGGAGAGTGGCAGAACTGATTAAAACTCTGGTAGTAGTATTCTGTATTACTTAGTCTGAAGTGACACTGAGAGCACACATTGAGTTTAACACCATCACATAAACCAAATGATGTAAGAATTTCTAAAATGCAGATACTTCAAGGAGATTTGGGGGCCAGAAAATGAGAAACTAAAACGCTCAATAATCTGATTTTTTTTGAGCTATTGATCACCTTTCTGTCCATCCACAGATCTGTTGCCCGCTACAGAACTTCAGTTCTGTATACTATGCAGTCTATAGTATGCAGACTATACTTTAGGTTCTATACTATGCAGTAGCTCACACAGAACACATAATGCACAGGTACAAATTTTATGCTGTAGATCTTATGGTTAAAGGTATAGAAACTGCTTGGAGCTTGAAAATTTACATGTTAATGATTCCGTCTGACCACCTCTTGCAAAGGGGTGAATAATTTTTTCATTGAAGTTGGAAAGTGTTCTAATTAACACTTAAAACAAAACACAATAAAACACAAAAAGACTTACCAAAACAAAACACAAAAACAGCAACACATGAAACCTGAATGCCCCCCCCAAAGGAAAAGGTGATCTCTGTTCAACTAGAGGTGGCCTAGTGTACCTAAGCTAGTATTAGATTGTATCCTATGCATTAGGATGCATGCTAAAAGAAATTAAGACCAGAGAACAAGCCTAGAAGCCATCTGCTCTTATTTCGAATGTCTGCAACAAACTGATTGTATAAAATACCTTTATACTCAATGGAAAGAAATGAGTGCACTAAAAGAGCTGAATGATTTTTGCTCATAATTCTGAAGATGATATGAACCCCTTACTGCAGGTTCTTGTTTCTTTTCACTGGCGAGACCAATGTGGCTCATATCAGTAGATACAGCCTATTTCATATAGTGTCTCTCCCACGTAACCTATGTAGAGGAGTTCACTAGGCCGTTTAGAACATTTGGTACATGCACCTGCTGCATGAAGAGTGGATTTGGAGATAACAGCGATGATCCCAGGACGCAGCAGGTGTGCAGGGCAGGTACCACTGGTGGAGTGGTGCTGGGCTGCTGAACGTCCTACTTTCTTCAAAATGAATCAGAAAGAAAAATCTTGCTCCTCTTTTCTTATCAATAACAAAAAGATCTTAACAGATTTTAAGGTAGAATGAAAATGCTAAGTGGTTGAAGAGTTAGTAGTGAATATGTTCTTGAACGGCTTCTAAAACTTCAGTCTTCAAAAATTACTTTGAATGACAAAGTAGAACTGTGAAGTCAAACACGTTGTTTCGTGATTGTGTAACTATCTGTAATTACTAATCTCTATGCCATATGCTGAACAGATCAAATTTAGAAAAACTTAGCAAAGGCTCTTCAATGGACTTTGTTTTCTTTTCGGTTTGCACAATTGTTCATAGGATAAATTTAGTTTTGCATTTATGGATATTTTCCCACAAGTGTCAATAAAGTCAACAGCTAAGCAGTAAAAAATTCTGCCATGTCTTTCTCTCATTCTTTCTTCTGGCAACTATTCTGCTTTGAATTAAATACTTTAGGCAAAACGGATGAGAGAAGGAATTATCCTACAGTCTGGTTACTGGCAAGTACGTAGTACTTGCTAAGGTAGTACCTAATTATTTAAACATAATGTAATACGGTTAAGAGAAGAGACTGAATCTGCAAGTGCTGCAGAGTATCCAATATGACTATTACTTTCACGAAATTTGTGGACCAGTGTTCAAATACTCTTGCAAAGTAGAGGGAATTGAATACAGATTTTCTGTCTCCTATATGGGTACTCCTGTATACTAAACTCTCAGATGAAAAGGGAGAAAGCCATTCCAGTCTTGGGAAACTTTTCTTCTGATAAAAACTATTTGGTAAACACTGACCAAATTCACAATCTTGTGATGACTAAAGCAAGGTTGTTCAAGAAAGTTATTATTCAACTTCTCTGAAACTAACCTATCTGTAATTATAAGTCCTCTTGTTAGTAGTACTGTGCCACTCAAAGAAAACTTGATTGAAGAGAAGCTGATTGTAAATACATGTAGACAGCAACCAGTTTGTTATACAAAGTATGTAGCATGCACTATAGAAAAAGTACAAAAAAGTGATGTTAGCTGTAATAAATATTATTTAAGATTATTGGTTTAGATTTATGCATTAAGATTTTAGTAAGCTATTCAAGAAGTTTTATTATAGTGTCCTTCTAAAGGATATTTGAATGCTATTTTATTACTGTAATAAAACATTATGTAAAAACAATATGCACAGCTAGAAGATAAACAGGATTCTGCCAATTAGGTGGGCATATGATAACAATATACGTAAAGTTTTAATTGCTCATTTAAATTAAGCACCAGCAAACAATTAACATCTGTGCTACACTCTGTTAGATCTTTTGTAAAGTTATTCCTTGTCTACAAACATGAATTTCTAATGTTGCTTATGAGCAAATTGTACACTAATACTTGTGTGTAATTTTTACTGATCTGAATAAGAGTCTATATATTGCTTCCATTAAGCTGAAAATTCATGAACAACCCATTTCAAATTTCTATTCTATTAGAATGGCTTTTGTGTGAATGGGAATAAAAGTTTTCTAAACTTCCCACACAAAACAATTATGAACAAGAATATTTCTGGTTCTCCGGACCATGTTACTGCTTTGTGAAATAAATGTGTTTTTTTGGTTTAACTGGGGAGTTCTTTGGGATCCCTGAGTGCATGTCTCTGAAAACATAGGGACAGCAGACTGTTTTCAAGACAAGATCTATGGGATCCCTAGTCAGCTGCCAAGCAGGTATATCACAGAAATCCTCGAAAGGATGGGATTTCTGCTCATCAGGCAGGATAGGAAATGTAGGAACTGATGGAGGTTTCCATGGAAATCTTCCTTTAGTGGTGGCAGATATCTCAGATTTGATGAATATTTCAGGTGTAACATACACTTCTTCCCAGAGTTAACAAGCTCTAACTGCTATGTCATAGCATCCCTGGACAAGCTAGTGTCTTTCAGAGAAAGGTGTCTTGCATGGGGGAAAAAACAAAGATATTTGCCCTACCTAGTGTCTAGGTATGATAGAGAAGTTTCACTCAAGCATTCTGAGATTTTGATTCTTAACTGTGTCTTCCCTCAGTGCTTCCTTTGTGAGACATGAACAGTCTGTAAGAAAAGCTTCACATGTTTTCATAAAGTCATGTGGGAAATTTAGTACCTTCAGCTTTATAACACATTATTGCTGTTATTTATTACACACCAAATACAAAAAGTGAGGAAAGGAGCATTGAATCAGCTCCATATAACTGTTTCAGCTTTTCCACTCTCACAACAGATGACTGGTGACTAGCAGTCATTTAGGGCATGAAATTAACTATTGCGGTCTTACACAAATCATTTGGACCAGATCTGTTGAAGATCTGTGTGCGAGTTCATTTGTAAAATAAGGGTACTAATACTACCTTGCGATT
The DNA here is from genome assembly GCF_036370855.1 of Dromaius novaehollandiae. NCBI lineage: Eukaryota > Metazoa > Chordata > Aves > Casuariiformes > Dromaiidae > Dromaius > Dromaius novaehollandiae. The sequence goes on along the minus strand of NC_088099.1, from coordinate 138,000,358 downwards.
CATGTGAGGCCAACGTAATATGTTCTGATGTAGTTAACTGCTTCAATAATTTGACCATTATTTGGAGATGCGAATGTATAAATGACATGGTAGGTAGGTATAATGAATCATGCTATAGCTGATCATTTATTAATGTGATGCCATTGTGTGCTATAATTATGAAGACTAAAAAAAGCGGTGGGTGGGGAGATGGTTCCAGCTATCACGTACATCTGAAAGTTTTAAAGGCGCCTCCTCTTCTAAAAATCCTTTTTTCCTCCAGTGTTCAGAATTCTGCGAATGCTTTAAGCCAAGAGACTGTAACCAGCAGTTGTGAGATAGTGATTTTTTTTTTCTATACTGATCAGGGTGGTTTTCTAAGGATTAAAGAAGGATGAGATCTTGCAAAATGCATTTTGTTTCCATTCCTTGGCTGCATAATTTTAAAATGAATATCATTACAAAATACCTCCCTTTTTGTATACCATAAATATATAAAATAATCATAAAATTAAGATTTATAGTTGAATAGCATTATGAAGATACTAATTTGCAACTGGAGTAAATAATATTTGAAGTTTGGACTGCTGGAGTTGTCTTCCTACTTTCTCTTTGCTTGATCATAAGTCTGCTGCTATCATCCAAGTTCTGTGTCTGTTTCTTGGCATAAACAAAATTCATCACCTTATGACAACAGTCATAAATACACTTGACCATATATTATATTAGCTTACGGAAGTGCATTTGTGCTTTTCCATAAGATGGCTTTTCATGTTTAAAATGTAACATTTTTATTTATATGAACTTTTGGCAGCTATAATTTAATGTGATTCACCTTTACTTTCATCAGAGACAATTCTTTAAAAGTCTAACTCACTTTTTGTTCGTACTGTGACTTCTTGTCCATAATTCTGGTGAGTGAAATAAAATTTACTGAATATTAGTAATAATGGACTACCTAAACTGTGCCTTAGTAGATCATCAATCTTCGCTCTAGCCAGAGGAACAACAATCTATATATTTTTCAGTAATTACTGGTTAATATAAAATGCCAAGAACCCCAAAAGTTTAGCTGTGTAAATTATTCAGTAGCCTGCCTGAGACAATTTTCAGTGGGTCCGCTCATTTGTTGTATGTTTCTTGTACTTTTCATTCTTCATAAGGAATTCAATCTTTAGTAGCTGACAACGTAACTTATTTATAGCAGGCAAAATAACATGTCTTATCCAAACTCATTTTAGCTCCTAACATCAAAATGACTTCTTCTCTTTTTAAAAAAAGCAAATTATTTTGGAACAAATCTATATTGGATGACTCATTTCTAAATTTTATCTTCTGTGAGATGGAGCACTTACAATGAGAATGTGTAATTATACATACATAATTTTTAACCCATTTTTCTATTAATTTCTCCCCCACACTTCTCCCCTCTACATACGAGCTCTGTCATTTTCACGCTATAAGGTGTGCTAAAATTAGTAACAGTTATACTGCACTAACTTTTTGTTTTGTTAGAAATCAGCTGTAACTTTAAACTTTAGGATCTAAATTTTAGAATATTTGACAAAGGGACTCAGTAAAAATTTCTTAAACAAGAATTCCGTGAACTCCATGGGTGAGTATTATAACACATTGTCCCAATGCTAACTGTGTAGTAATAGTTTAACTCAAGTCATACCATTGGTCTTGAGCTTTATTTACATGTCTTTTTCAATATTTTTTCAAGATAATATATAGTGAGTCTTTAAACATAAGGATAAATTCAGACTTTGTGGGAGATCAAGTGTTCTTTTATCATTTCTTTCACATGCATTTTCTTGTCATTCTTTTTTGGCCTTCCAAGTCTTCCAGTGGGTCTTCAAAGGCTGTTTATGCCTGCCTGCATGCACAGGTAACAGTGCCAAAATGCAAATTTTCAAACTAAGTATGCCTATATCTGTAACTTATTCTAGCTGCCCAAAATAATAAGCCTGGATGAGGGAAGTATTTACTGCTTTCCTTTAGAAATACGATTGATCTAAATCTAGCTGTGTCTTACATAAGAGCTAATGTTGCCAAATGAGAGGACTAGCCTGGTGAGGCCTCCTAGTAAAATCCTGTGGAGTACTTATCTATGAGCTATAGTATAGGAAATATTTGCCAGTCCTTACCTGGTAAATTCTTGTCTTCCTCCAAAGATCTGCTAGGACATTACCTTTTTCTAGTAAAAGAGAAAAATCCTGATGACTCAATAATTTGATTCCTGTCTTAACTTTTTTTCTTGTTTTATTTTTATTTTTTAGGAGTGGGCCTTGAGATAATTGCAATAAACAACTTTGAATTTTCAAATTCTTTCTGCTTTTAGTGACCCTATAGGTTCCCTAAAATAAGCTATGGATCTATGTATGTGGAAAGTGTTACTTCAGTTAATTACATGCCAGTAGTTGTGCCCTTAAGGCATTTTTCAACTGCTCTTGATACAGTGTTTTTAATGATAAACCTGTGATTCCTAACAGGTGTGAATAAAGAGGTACTTTTCTGACTCACCTTTCAGTGATCCTGAAGTATAATTCCTAGGTAATCACTCTCTATCCCTGGGAGAATTTCTTAAATCACATGAGCCCGAAAATCTCTGTAATGATCTTCCACAATGATTTGGTGCCTCTACCTGTTAAGTAGTAGAGTACAGCTGCTGAAGGAGTTAGCCAGATTGTGCCTATATGATCACAGAATCATAGAACGGTTGAGGTTGAAAGGCACCTGTGGAGATCATCTAGTCCAGCTCCCCTGCTCAAGCAGCGTCACCTAAAGCAGGCTGCCCAGGACCCTATCCAGAAGGCTTTTGTCTGTCTCCAAAGATGGAGACTCCACAATCTCTCTGGGCAACCTGATCCGGTGTTCAACCACCCTCAAGGAGAAGAAGTTTTTCCTTATATTCAGATGGAACTTCCTGTGTGTCAGTTTGTGCCCACGGCCTTGTCCCATCACTAGGCACCACTGAAAAGAGTCTGGCTTTGTTTTCTTTACACCCTCCCTTCAGCTATTTATACGCATCAGTAAGATCCCCTCTGAGTCTTCTTTTCTCCAGGCTGAACAGTCTCAGCTCTCTCAGCCTTTCTTCATATGAGAGATGCTCCTGTTCCTTCATCATCTTAATGGCCCTCTGCTGGACTCACAGCAGTAGCTCCATGTCTTTCTTGTGTTGGGGAGCCCAGCGCCAGTCACAGTACTCCAGCGCTGAGTAGAGGGGAAAGATCACCTCCCTCAATCTGCGGGCAGTGCTCTTCCTAAGGCACCCCCAGGATGCCACTGACCTTCTTGGCCACAAGGGCACATTGTCAAGGGCTCATGGTCAACTTGGTGTCCACCAGGACTCCCAGGTCCTTCTCTGAACAGCTGCTCTCCAGCAGGTCAGCCCCCAGCCTGTAATGGTGCTGTGTGGGGTCATTCCTCAGGTGCAGGACCCTGCACTTGCCCTTGTTGAACTTCATGAGGTTCCCATCTCTGCAGCCTGTCCAGGTCCCTCTGAATGGCAGCACAGCCCTCTGCGGTGTCAGCCACTCCTTCCAGTTTTGGTTCATCAGCAGACTTGCTGGGGGTGCGCGCTGTCCCTTCATCAGGTCACTGTTGAGTAATATGAACAGGACTGGACCCAGTATTGACCCCTGGAGGACACTGCTAGCGACAGGCCTCCAACTAGACTTTGTGCCACTGATCATAACTCTCTGAGCTCTGCCCTACAGCCATTTTTCAATCCACCTTTTCTTTGGGGTCTGTAGAATGACATATGTTGTAAAACCAAATGATTAGATGGAACAGTTGAGAAGCAAAATCAGATGAATAAGACCTTTGTAGTCAACTTAGTTTATAAAGGAAAAAAAAGAAGAGTTAAAGAGTTCAATAAAGAAACATTCAGTTTTTTGAGGTCCTGTACCTTGGTTTCTTTAGCACAGTATATTACAGTTATCATGTTGCCAGACGTCAGAGGCTCATGCCAATAACACTGTGATGACCAGTTGCAAGCCTCTACTTATTCTTGAATCCATGGCTGGAAGGTATTACAAAGTTCACAAAGAACAGAAAGCAAGTTATCTCTTTGCAATGCTTACGACATAATATAATCAACAAATTCTCTGTACAATTTAATTTTGCACTGCAGAAGCAGATTGTTGCAGCAAGTGCAAATGCTTCATAAATTTCCTCACTTAAATTTTATGTTGCAGTCTCTTGCTACACGCACAGAAGGGCTCCATGACTCAGCATTAATGTTTTATTATTTCTGTTCTTTACATGTCAGTGTATCAGGTTTGTGACTGTGAATTTGCTCATGGGATTTCAGAGACAGTATGCTATAGGAGAACACAGAGGCAGCTTTTCTGTCCATTCTTTTGGAAAGACATAGACGTCTTTCCGTTTTCAATGTAATGCCAAGCTTGTTGTCCTCAATGCAAATTATGAAATATTGGTCTGATAGTGTTTTCGATTGTGGTGTCTGCAAAATTTGTCACCCTTTTAAGTTCATCTTCTTTTGAGTCAGAGCTTGTTTGTAAGAAACTTTTGAGATGTATTTTGCTGTAGTGAGATGTTATGGTATATTTACAGAACACTGTGGTAGTGGAGGGTTCAGACGTAGCTGCTACTCACCCTTCCTAATTTAAGGAGAGATGACTATTCAATACGATTCAAGCCCTTGATCTGGGAGTCATCTATGACCCACTCCCCATCTCCTTCTGAGGGAATGAATAGTTAGATATACTCTATAGGGAAATAATTTTGCCAGTTTTTCCACTCTCCATACAGCATTTCTGAGATCTCTTATTCTCCCCCCACTTTTCTGTGCTCCCTAGCAATCTCTAATTTTTATTCCTCCATTGTGCTCTTTAGGAGTTTGTAATAGTCATACTTAAACTGTAATGTACTGTGGGGTGGGCGGTTGTGTACAAACATATATATGTACATATACATATATGTATTATATAGGAATAGGAATAAACATGCTATATAGATGTATATTATATATTATATTACATTGGCTCTAAACTCTACTAAGTCTTAACATCTTTCTCAGGTGCTTACTACTATTTCAAAGTTGAAATTATTTTGTAGATTTTGTGACCTACTGAATTCTTCTTCCCTGTCTTCCTATCCACATACACTTGCATAACATTTCTTACCATGTTATCATCAATATTTCCAGTCTCCCCAGGCCAGTCTTGCTGCATGACTCATGCATTTCTTCAACACCCATCAGGATGTTTCCTTCCCTAATTTTCTGTATTGATGAGTTGTCCATTTCTGCTTCACTAGCACCAAGAAAAAAAAATGGCTGTTACTTTTATCCTGTGTGCCTACACAGAAAAGCAGAAAAATAACCTATTTAGTTACTAAAATAGTGGATTATTTGAACTGATTTTAATATACTGAAAAGCTGACTAAATTTATCTCTGTGTGTATGTGACTCGACACAAACATGAAAACTGTCTTAAGCCCCTATTTTATCTTTTCATATGTATATACATATGACATGAAGTATTTTTAATGATTGCCCTCTCCGGGAAATTTTAATTTAGTTTAGTTTTTTATAACCTTTGAAATATAGATGAACAAACTGACAAAATAGCCTATCAGTTTCTATTTTTATGGTGCAGATATCTGAAATAGTTCATGTAATTTTCAGTTAAAATGAGTTCTCATTTTTTCACAGTTTGGCTTTATTTTTATTTTATTCTATTTTTCCATAGTTTATAGTACATAGTTCAGGTACTGGAATTTTGTGTGTCAGCCTTGAGGACAAGGGAAGACAATTATACATACAAACAAATGAAGTAGTTGAAGTGCCATGCATTCTCAGTCAGAGCTTCCATTGTGGAGGAAGAAGCTGAAGCTATAACTCCACCTTCCCTACCCTTTTTTTAAAGTACTTTTTCTTTCAAATTTTTCTTAGCACTGTTTGTATGTATTTCGATCTTCAAGAGATATTCTGGTCTTTCTTTTAGTTTAGGAGGTTTAAATATAAGGGTGTAATCTAATGAAAATATAAGAATGAGAGAATGCGATTCTTCTTTGGAGAGATTGTTTTTGTTGTCTCTTCAGTTGACAGCAGTATCATTTAATAGCTTAAATGTGACCTAGGGAAATGGGGATTTCAGCTGGTAGCTAATGATCTTCTGTGAAACTTTGACTTGAAGAAATCTCTTATACTATCCCCATGACAACTCTTTGCCTTAAACTAAGGGTAAAATTTTTAATCTTTAAATCTTTAAATCATCCACTGCAGCTGTGGAAGGGATGACAGACTTAACTTTAAATAAGCTCTTTCTCTGCTTATTGACTATTGGTGAAAAATCTGTCTGACATGTATAGAAAAATAAGGCCATGAGCAAGGTTGCTGTTACAGCTCTAAGGTTATGGGGAGGAATAATACTGAAGATGAATCCTGATCTCAGCCTGAGAAGGAAAATTGTACTTTTTCATATCATTTACCTTCCACCTCCTTATGTTCTAGATCCTTCATCTGCAGTTCACATTTCAGGCAGTGCCAGCCCTCTTTAATTCAACATTTGTGCCTCAGTCTGCAGCTAATTACTATTCTAGAATTAAAATAGCTTTCCTTGGTGGCATACTTTAACAGCTTAGTTCTTTTATGATCAAAAGTATGTCATGCATGAACCACATGTAATTCTAGATGAGTCACTACTCCATCGAATGAAGCTCACAATTATATGGAAAGCCTCGCGGCACATCTCTCTGAGAATGATTTTTCTTGAAATGCGTTTTGTCCTCAACTCTCCACTAACATGAAATAAAACTTCACTGTTTTGGAGTGACTGTGGCCAGTTTAGAACATTACTCTCATTTTCAGCTATGATGTAGCTACCATTTTGAAGAGTTACTAGGAATAGCTGTTGTTAAATTGTTAATACAGAGATAAGGAATAAATTTAATGGATAAAAACATGGTTAATACAAAATACAGCTTTGTGTTTGCCTGCATTAAGATGTGAAGAAAAGAAAGATGAATAACTGGTGCTTGGAATCTCCTAGCACCAATCTGGCCTAGTAAAGTCATGCAGTACATTTTAAAAAGGGATATGCTGCTTCCAACTCCGAACTGCTGAACCAGCTCAGGCACTACTACAGTAGCTGGACAAAGACTGTGTATTGAATGTCCAGTTATGATTGGAGAATGCTTGAATGGAAGAATGCAGTTGTGCTTTTTCTTTCCTTTCCCAAGCAAAGCATAAGGAAGACCTTAATTAGCATTTATATTTAATCCTCACCAAATATAGAGTAGAGCACTTTAAAGTTAATGACCAACTTGGCTCTCATTCAGCTTCATGATTTCAGGAAAAGAGTATCATTGACAGGTATAGCAACGAAAGCTAAGCCCAGGCTGATTTGCTGGTATTGGAAGGACCTACCCTAGACTGCTCACTGCTCTGAACACATGAGGAGAAAGCTGTGTGTTTTCAATGGGGGGGATGTCAAGGCTAAGAATGAAACTTCTGTGACAGTCTGACACTCTCAAAGATTATATTCAAAAGCACATTCAAGGCTTCAGTGTGGGGAGAAATGTTTTGACAAATGGAGAATAAATAATTTTTTAGAAAATGTACAACTTATGCTGGCATTGAAGATGTTATAATTTGCCACTTTAATAACTTTTATTATCTCTGTCTTAATAATTATAGGAAAAGGGGGGGAAAACCTTTTGGATGACAAGAAGCAACTATTGAATTAATTCAGACACATTTTTAGCTGAAACATTAACATTATGATTTTTTGGGGGAAATTGTCAATTTAGTTTAAAACAATTACAATTTTAATAATTATGTTTTGTGACTGGTAATGTGGAAAGGATTATGATAGAAAATTTGAAAAATTAATCAGAAATTGTAATCTCCTGCTCTTGCAAACTCCTTTGTATGCAAATCCTTACCTCAGTGTAATGTGCATGCATAGACTTCACAGGCTTTGGCTTTTGAAATCAGGAATCTGTAAATGTGAGACTGACTCTTTTCTTAAGACTGTTAGATATTCCATGCATTTCTGATATTGTTGTAAAATCTTTCTAGAGGAAAAGATAACTGATCCAGCTGTCTTGTGACATCGTTCCTGGATGTAAACTCCTGAAAAAAGAACAGAGATTTGGTTTCTTGTAATAGCAGGGTATTTATGTGGTGGCAAAAGTCCTGTGATTCAGTACTGCACCCATAGTTGACCTCTGCTTTTTTGCCTGTATTGCTTCCAAGTAAGAATGATTTCTGCCTTTATAGGCTAAAACCAATTTAGACTCAGTATCCTGCAGGTGTTGTATTTGTTGTATTTTTTCAAATGCTAAATATTTAATATTTTCATTTTTAGCTGCTTAAAATTAGAGTATGCTATTACTTTCTATCTTACATGTGAAGTAAGGATAAATCTGAAGTAAACAACACATCATCCTTAATTGAAAACATAGAGAAACACATGCATAGAAGATTGGAAGCAAAATTTGGCAAAAAAATTTTGATGGACTTCAAGCACTTCTGAAGAGCTTGGATACCAGTGCTGTTGAAAACTGACAGTCCTATACATAGTCTTTTCACTGTGCCTAGGAAGTAACCTAAAATTTTTGTCCAGCACTGTCTAAATCATGTTTCACCAAGGCATCTTGAGAATATGATGTTTGTATATTTGGGAGTTTTTTTTTTTTTTTTTAGATTGTTTGGGTAGTGAAAATAAAGCTATTATCTGAAAATCTTCCTGTCTTTACATGACCTGCATGAACAATTAGCAGATAACCTCTACGCCTTCTAAGTAAAAAGGCTTGAAGGAAAGGAAGAAGGTTATCTTGGAAACCTTAATATGAGAGAGAAGGTATGGAAACAATACATCATTAGAAAAAGAGAGAGAGAGGTACGTGGAAACTGATAGAAAGGAATTTTCTGAAGAATCTGACTGTATCCTTTTCCCATCCTCCAATTCAATGAAAATAATGCTTGGTTTTAGTTGAAATAACAGGAACAACTTAATCTTTCATCTGAACTTTACACCTCAGTTTGGTTAGACCAAGTACATACATTCTCTCTCTGTCATCTCTTTATCATCTCTTTATCATCCCTCTCTCTATCTGATATTGTGTTTTTTAAAAATTCCAGTAGTCTGGAGTTCTTGTAACCCATATACTTGGGTTTCCATAGACATTTGTGAGCCAAGTGGATGAGCTGGCAGGAAAAAAAAAAGAGAAGTCTATTTTTTCATTTACTTTTCTTCTGTTGGGGAATTTGTTGAAAAGGAATTTTTTGCTCAGAAAAGGCGTGGTTTTGACAAATCATCTCGTTTTAGTGTTCCAGGTTTCCAATGTGCCGTAAACGGGATTTGTTTGTCGGCACAACTCAGCAGAAGTCTTTGCCCCTGCAGGATTCTTTTTGCTTGTGCTAAGGGCAATGAATAAAGGGCTCGGAGAGATGATAGATGAGAGAAGGGCAAAGGGGAAATATCAATCAATCAGTTTCATAACTTTGAACCTTTATATTCAGAGAAGTAAAAGTATAGTAACACTCACAATCTTTTAAGCTGACATCATGTTTCTCATGGGTTCTTAATATTGAATTAATCTGTCCAATTACAATGCAAAAACAAAGTTTAATTTATATATGATTTTTATCTAACACTTCTACTGACATCTATGGAACTAAGAATCTACATATACTCTCTATATAGAATCTATAGAATTGTCCAATTTTTCAGGTTTACTGTTCACTAATATTTCAATTTGTTCAAAAAAAAATCTTATATTTTTTACAAGCCATAGAAATGAGTTGTCTGGGAATAATGTGATAGCGTACATAGATGTCCATAGGAATTAGACTTCAACCATTTTGTGTTTAACTGCCTGCCAAGAAGCATCTTAAATTCTCTGAATCTCAAGGTTCTTGTGCAGTGGTATGATATGTTGGACATGTTAGAGGGAATTATCACACCCAAACAGAAGAAGTCAGGTGCCTGGAGGAAAAAATTGATTTGTGTTGAAGATAAAGGAATTTAGCTGAAGCAAAGAATTACAGGAGTGAGACCAATTTTGAGCTAAATAAATGAATTGTATAGTCTTAAGACCAGAACTTCACTTTGGAGGAACTGGAACAAAAAAACAAATTCCAAATCGATTTCACTCTAATAGCTTGAATCCACGGAAAATACAAGATTAGCCTTTCTTCAAATACTGGTGTTTCTGTTGCCCTATATAATAGATAGCTATTGTGTTAAAGTAGAGTGCACATTAAGATGTGTGTGGAAATCTGTCAGTGCTGTGTGAGTGCTCAAATTTGTAAGGGACCTGTATCACTGTATCTTAATTTTAGGCTAACTTTTTTACCAGAATGGGATCAAATAGGACACAGACAGACCCATACTGTGATAATTTGCTGCATAGCCTGACAGTGTGCTGTATTTAAGAAAAACAGCCCTATAATCACGTTCTGGAAGATAAAGACACTTTGCTACAAAAGCTAAACTAGTTTGCTTTGCTAAACTAGTTCAGCTTTGGCAAGGCGATGTTTTTGTCCCAAGTTCCTTGCTCAGAGCCACAGTGGGGGCTGTGTTTTTGGCCTTCTCAAGCAATGATTCTAATGAAGTCTCTTAAAGAGCTAACTCTGTGACCACTTTAAAACATAAAATTACTTGTAAGTAGTTTCAGGTCTCTGAACCGCTCAAACAAGTTCAAGTTAAGGTGTGCAACTCCACTTGTCATTAAAATACAACAAATGATCTTGTTGCATCCACCACTTCCTAAACAAATGTCAAGATATAGCATCTTAAAAACAGAAAAATTGTATCAATCTTTTTGGTCGTTTTCTTATTTTATTTAACTAGAATGTGATAGTTTTCTTCTCAGCTGCTTAATCCTGAGGGAGAAGTGCAAAACAATTGCAAGTAGTAGTGTGCAGCATGTTCAATAAACCTTAAAATCATACAAGCTACTAATAAGTTATCAAATTAGTTCTGAAAAGAAAATCCAAGCTATCGAATTTCAAATAAATCAAATAATATTTAAAGTGTGTCATCTATCATACATTGCTTCTAAAATAATGACAACACCAGATTTGTGAGGAAACTTTTTTGACAGAAATTGTAAAGCAATTCATAATTTATTGTGCAAATAAGTGTTGAAGGAAACAGATGACAAAGGCAAAGAATTTCAATAAATGATAGACATCTTCCGTTCATCTTTACTGCTATATTCATGTGCATCACAATATAGTTTTGGGAGAGAAATCTCTGTTGCTACACCTCATGAGAGTATAGATAGTTCTTATATAAAGGAGTCAGTGCATAGAAAAGAAAGACTTGAGCAGAGCTGGTGAGAACAGGAAGGTGTTGCAAAAACTTGACTAAAACACATCTCAGTGGGTGCATGCAAACCACTATGATAGTTCTGTCCAGAAAATCAGTGCTGAAGAAATTTTTCTCCTTCAGCTACATTAGGCACCTTCCTGTGATGATTTTTATGAATGCTAAAGGCCATATGGCAGAATCAGAGGTCAATTATCCTAGAATAAATCTTGAGTAATGAAAAATTATTTCAGTTTTATGTATTGGAAACTGTATTTTATGTTTTTATTTGCTGCTGAAGTACTTGCTTCATCAGTACTTTCAAAAAGCACTGATGAAAACACTGCTAGAGTAACCAAAGATATAGAGGAGAAAAAAGTGTAAAACAATACAGCAAAAATTACACCAAATCTATAGTTGTATATGTAACTTGAGAAATGAATTTAGATTTGAGGAAATGACAGAGTACGGAATACACTTGATTATAATACCTAGAACATTTTCTATCTCGAACTATGTCGTCATTTGGTAGGAAAAAGGTACTCAGTCTTCCTTTCTTTGCACATAGTATCTAATGCATAATATAAAGTGTAGCCTGCATCTGTGACCTTCTAGACTATCCTGCTAAAAAGGAATGAAAGTGTTAGAGGCAAGATTATAACATGGATTTAGTTCAATAACTGGAGTGAGCAAGGGTGCAACCTGAATATGAAATGTAAGAATAAGCAGAAGTGCCTGTTCTTCAAAGTACAGTGTTCTCTCTTGCTGGAGAAGAATCATCTCCTCATCATCAAAAGGCCAGACTTCTTGTGTTTTGTATGTACAACAGAAAGGGATCACATCCAAGGCATGGAATGACTGGAATATGCTAGTGAATATTTCTAGTAACTGCTCGCAGAGCTTTGTAAAGGCTTCAAATAAGAAGAAAATGGATTATAATGACTTGAGAGAGTTTAGGGGAAAGGCAGGAATCAGAATTTTGTGGAATTATTTCATAAGAATGCAATTAATTCAGTAGAAATGGGGAAAGACAGAGCTGAGGTAAGTATCTGTTCCGAACATTAGCTGTGCTTTTGTCTTTAGTGAGAAAGCAAATACCCTCAAAGAGTATTTCAAGAGGCTTTAAACGAGAATCCTCAAAGCATTTGACTTTAAACAAATAACTTAAATACTTAATTACTATAAAAGTGAAATAAACATAGATTTTAAAACTTCAGTGCAATGATGCCTTTTGCACAAATTCTGATACAGTAGCATATTGTACCTTATTTTCTTAAATCACATGTAAATTCTTAGCATCATCTGTACTAGATATGTATTTAGAAAACAACCAGGCCTACCAAAGCTTAGTAATATCTTTCTACTACCTAACTTAACTTAAGTATTTGAGCCCTGAAGAATTCCCTAATATAAATTTTTCTGATTGCCCTATACAAAGTAATCTGGCCTGACAATTTTGACAATATGTCTTGTAATATTTCAGTGTAACTAGACTTTTTCTTTTTTTATGCTACCTAATTGTGTCTTATTCTGCATGTTGGGTTCCACAGTGCTGTCAGTAGTGCTTCGATCCATTCCATTTGTAAAATAGCAAAACAATCATTTGTAATAGCTTCATACTGCAAATTTAAGATTCAGCTTATTTGATCTGATCATTTGTTTTGATTTTAGGATCTGTAGTTCCCATTGGGAGGTTAGTTTGAGTTTTGTTTTTTGTTTTAATCTCAATAAAGCTTTCTTTTTAAAGTCTCTGACTGCAGGATAGTTTTTGTTTGTTTGTTTGTTTGTTTGCTTGTTTGTTTGTTTTTTAATAAAGCTTGGGTATTTGAGTTTAAGACATCCATCACAAAGCAATTTGATGTGTCAGGGTTGCAACCTTTGCTCCTGCAAACATGATGTCTGCTAAAGGAATTTCCTATTAACAGAAAATTGAGCATAATATAGGTTTGCCTGCTCCAGTGTTTTTACCATTCCTGGCTATGCCCAATTAGGTTGATGGTGAAGGGCTGCTGTTTGGTTAGAGATACTGAAGACAAATGCTACTGGAGCTAGTAAAAGTTGCCTCTTCTAGCTGTTTTCTCTTAAATAATTTCTATGACTGTTGATTAGGATGTCTCTGAGTGTGTGGCCATGTGAAGGAAGGTAAGCTTCCTGAATATTTTGAAGCTACTAATATTGGTGTCTTAAGAAACAGGGTTTTTTTTTTCCAAAATATTTATCTGAGACATTTTAGCTTTTTTGCTTCAAATTTTTTGTTGTCTTAAATAACTTACAGATGTTGCTGTAGAAGCAATGGTTTTCATAGCTCATAATCTGATATAACCCTTAAAATATTTTAATTTTACAGTCATGTGCAACAGTAGATGTATTTTAGGGACTAAGGCATTTTTATTTTGCTTCAAGATCAAAACATCTCCGCTACAATTTCTGTTTGTAGTTGAAACACAATACCCTCAATGAAGAAGTAAGCTGTTGTGATGGTGATGTCAAAAAATAATGTAAAAGAAAGTAACATAAAAATAAAGCACCCAAAAATGTGAAATAGTTTGAAAAATAAGATAGTACAGGTGAATTCAAAATAGTACAAAATAGGATAAAATAGTAATATTTTAATTAGAATCAAAAAGATTTCATAAATAGAATATTTATATAGTGTTGCTCTTATGTTTATTAGCTTAAATTCTTTCCCCATTGGTTTATGTATTTATGGTTACAAAGTGGATTATTAAGTGGTTGAAAGGAAAAATGTTTCTGAAGGGCACAGAGATATATAGTACACTTCCCTTGGCCAGATAGCTCCACCAAATCAGATGGTGCCCCTTTTTTGGGGCTTCGAGTCTTAGTCTTTGCAGACATAAATTCAGAGCATGCTCACTGCTGCCTTTTCCAGGTATCTGTGGGAGGTCTAGGAGGGAATGTGCATATCCCCAAGTACAACCTTTGGAGATGCACATGGAGTTTAGGTATAACAGCCACATCATATTCCTGAGAGACCACCTGATATTCTCAGTCACATTTTGATTAATGTCACATTTGTAAGTACAGGAAGTGGAATTGCAGACTTAGCTACATTAGCTAGATATGGAAATCAAAGTCGAAGTTTACTTTTCCTTTTCCCCCCCCCCCCCCCTTCTAGTTAGTACCTGTACGCAATTTCTACTGATAAAATCAGGGTGTGCTTGCATTTTAGTTTGGATCAGGAGTGTGCTTTTGAAGAAACGTGCCCAGTCATCTCACACACCACACTTTGGTTTGCACTGAGAAACAGTTGTGGCATGTACAAACGAGATTCTGTTCAAATTAAGCTAATCCAGAAGACATGTTTCAGGAGTGCATGTGACACCCCCCAAGAGCTAAGGCTGGGCAGTTCCATCAGTGCAGCTGGAGCTTATCTTTACTATTGCATTTGGGGGGTTGTACTGTGGATGTTGGGTTGTCACCAAATATTTCTGTCTATAGATACGTTTCTATTCTGCTGCTCTATATACTAATGCAGACATAGCCTAAATGTGGCCCTAAAGCCAACTGGCATAGAATGGCCTGGCTCCATCATGTTAAACTGCTTTATCCTTCGAAACAGGATGAGTGCTTCTAAACTTATTCCTGCTAACTCTTGAGTCATGTACAGGAATTGTTTGAAGAGTGCAAGTTAATTGTGGCTGAAACTGTGTCTGTGGCTATTCTAGCAACTTAGTGGTAGAGAAGATTGAAACCCACTGCCCATAAAAGTTCTCTGGAAATGTTAATTTACTAATATAGACAAAGTGTTAATACAGACAGAGTGTTAGACTGCAGGTGCATTGGTTGGGAAAGATTACGTAAGATTGTTCGCTCTTATGCACCTGTATTTGAGACTGACTACGTATTTTTCAGTGTAGTGATGACATAATTAAATGGCACTGAGAACAAGCAGAGAGACCGCATCACTGGGTCATAGCAGAGGTGAGAGGCATACTGTACCAGAGGTAGGGTCTCCAGTGTGCTAGGGGTCTTCCAGTTCTGGGAAAATGAGGGTGCTGAGGATCTCATATGATGCAGTTAGGTTTATGAGACATCTGATGCTGAAATCAAATACATGATTACTATCCTTAAAAATACTATTGAATGTTCATTTTATTTTAATCAAAAGTTCCCTTCAGACAACAGGGAAACTGTGCTGGCTCTTCTTTCCTGCTCTGTTTCTGGTTTGCTTTGTGATTTCCTGCTTTGTGCTAATCTATCTGATTCTCTGTGACTTTATTTGTCTCTTCACTCTTTCTCTGGTTATGTTAGATGCTTTTCTGGGCAATGTTCCTCCCTGATATCTGCACATGAAATGTCTATTATTGTAAGGGTCTGATTTGAGGGAGATTTTAAGGCAGTCATGTGCATGTTAAATAATGCAGTGTGAAGGACAGACCAAAGAATGATGACTTGCCTCAAAAAAATGACTGTTTGTCAAAAAAGGGGGGGAGGGGATGCAAAATTATGTCCAGAATTGTGCTTACTTACACAATAACGGCACTCACAAGAAAATAAGGAAAATTCAGGCTCCCGATTCAAGCTGTGCTATGATATGACAGTTGGAGCGGGGGAGGGGGAGAAGATTTCTGATATAATTTGCTCTTAGATATATTTTCAGCATTCGATCCTTTTTTTTTGTGCAATGGTCACTGTTGGAGATGGGTGACACAACACTGGATAAATTAATGGCATGTTTTAGTGTGACACTTCTTAAATTTGCCACTTTGCTCCCTTCTCATGCTCTTTGCATAGTGCAATCTACAGAAAAAGGAAATCTCTTCAGTTCCGCCCATGGTAATCCTAACCTAAGGATTCCTTCCTGTGGCGCGGGACCGCTACTCATGCAATGTCTCTGTTTCCATAGGTGATCTTGGCAACTGCTCTGTAAAAGCCACTGTCTGATTCATTTGCCTGGTTCTGTAACAACGGATTGGCATTTGTAGCAAAACTCTTTTATCCCAGCCTTTTTCCTCTGGCATGTGATTTGGCCCAGAGAAGAAATGGCCTAGTTTAGCTCTGACCTACTTGTAATTAAATTGACAGCTTGCTCTTTGCATAGGATTCTTTATTAAAATCAAAGACTGCCCTCAAGCCACTAAGATTTGAACTAACCCCTAGAGTTGTTTTAATATCATTGATGGAATTACAGGGCAATTGCAGACATGTAGCATTTCTAAAGTATTTTGAATGAGAGCAAACTGTAGCCAACTGAAACAACCAATATGCATATCATAAATATTAATATAGCAGTAATTCTCTGTGGAAGAATATTCTCTGTAAGAACATCAATATAAAATATTTCATAATCTTTCTTTTAAATGCAAAGTTAGAAAATATGCTTAATTAACATGGATTATTTTTCTCCTAGTAAGCATGACTTTGAGAATTTTTAGTACTGTTCTCCATCATAAAACTGACTAGTCTTTTAAATCTAATTTTAGTTTCAATCTTTCTTCAAAAATATCAAGTATGTTGATTTTCATATTTTTAATTATTTACTTGTAGTTTTTTAAATGCTATTGAGAGACAAAATAAAGATCCCCCCATCTAGTTATTATTCTTTCTTATATGGTAGCTGTGCTTTTTTTTGTTTCTTATCTTTTGGCTCCCTGTGTCTCCTCCGCCACAAGGTCTCTTTGGGATATTTTAATTGCAAAAGAAAACTGAGTGCATCAACAAAGTGCTGTATAATGATCAGGTCATACAGTGTAAGCATATGCTTCTTTATGTCTGGATTTTGCATTGAGTAAGTTAGAAGATTTTTGAATGCAGACTGATTGGCAGGAAATTTCCTTTAATCAGCTCAGCCCTTTTTATTAGTTTTATCCTATAACCAGTACAATTGTATATTCATAATCCTGCGAAACAGCAAAATAAAAATTTTCTGTGTGCTTTTTTTTTAAAAGTGACTGTCTCAGCTAAAGTTGATTAGTGAGGTGTCTCAGGGTGAGGTGGAGAGAATCTTTTGTCTGTATACTGTATCACACTTATCATTGTATTCCCTGACCTCTTTACAGTAATATGTTGAGCTGTGTAAAAGTATATTGTTTATATGATTATTCCTTTATGCTCTTCTGTAGAAAAAAATGAATGTAAGTACTGTTTGGTTCTGGAAGTGAGAGTTTCCTTTATATATGTTTCGGTATATTTAGGTGGGAGAAAGAAGGAGGTGACAGAGATGCTCTGCCCTGGAAGTGGCGAGGTTTTTGTGGTCCTTAATTTCCAGGAAGGTTAATTAACTGGTCTTGCATTTGGCCAGGAAATTCTTCTTTTGCCTATTGACAAAGCATTCTTATTGTGAAAAGTCCCACTGTGCCAGGGAAGTCTAGGGCTAATAGCCTATAGCCTGAAGCACTGCAGAGTCTTTTAGGCAATCTGGATTTAGGCCTTGCTAAGTCTGAATTCCTGCTCCAGCCATCTCCTAACAAATTCAGTGAGGAGCAGGGTGCATAGTAGCATTGTGCTACTCTAGCTGAGAAATGTTTCTCACAAATATGATAAGGATTGTGTCATGCGTATTTTGAGTTAGAGTGAAAATGTGTGGGTATTTCTTGTGTTGTAGTGTCTCCTTGCTGCTATAATCAATTAAAGAGGAGGAACTTGAAAGCAGACATGCTGCTGCACTCTGCCCCATGGATGATCCAGAGGGAAAGGAAACCAAGGTACCTTAAAACCCATCCTAGAAGGAATCAGGAATATTTTAGCTTGTAATAAACTCTAATTTACCCCAATGGTGATGAGACTATTATCATCTACTCTGCCACTCCAAAGCTCATCAATCACCCACATTCGAACAGTTCTTTTGCCCAGTTGGAAAGGTTGTGGAAAGGCCATCGGGACTTGCTAGGACTCTCAGACAGTTAAGAAAGGAAATCTGTAGGTTTCAAGTCGGGGCAAAAGGAGATGAAGATCAAGCCAAAGTAAATAACCTTTATAAATTTGTTTCTAAAATATATAAAAAATGTTTCATGTTCTTTTTTTTCCTTTTAACAGCCAGTCATGTATTAATGACAGTGTCAGAAACCAAGAAGGATATTGCAGCTATACCTGTACTATTGGAGGACTAAGCAGTAAATAGCTTCAAAAACATTTCAAATATCCTTTTCATTTTTGTTTTTCCTAACAAATTCCTCTTCCTCAAAGTTTTGAGAGTAAGGAAATGGTTCTCTTTTATTGTGCCGTCTGTTCATGACGAGACAGGAAGGATATGAGAATGCTGAGCTTCTGTTGTAAGTATCAGCCTAATGCTACCTTGGGGAAAAACAATTTGGAAGTATCCCTGAAGTTACCTTGGTGGACTAGTCTTGTAACAACAGAAAGCTTACATGAAAGAGTTGACAGGCTGCTGACCTGCTTTGCTGAAATAACAATGATCAGAGAAGCTATTTTCAGTGGTTAATTTAAGTTTTCTGACAGTTATGAAGAAGTATAGACTCTGAATAATCCGAGGTCAAATACTGGTAAAAAATTGTGATATACTGCTCATGTCCAGAGATCCACCAGCAATTAGAGACCAAACTCTAATTTCTTTCTCCCACTGACAACTGTCTCATGTTAGTAAATTCTACTTATTTTCTGAAGTTATTCCGGAGCTGCACCTGAAACTTGTAGAACCAGTCATCTGTCCTGCAAGCAGGGACTGTGCTGTGCTATATACTTTTACAGTATCGCTAAAGCTACCATGTTATCTCTGAAAGAAAGTTAATTCACTTTTTCTGATAATTTCTTTTTTTTTCCTGAATTTTGTGTGGAGGGGAAGGGGGGTTTCCCATTGCCCTTTTTTTTCCCCCTGGTCTTGTCCTCCCACCTCTCCTTTTTTACATACCACTGCCTCACACTCCAGGACAGCATATAGCACTGTCATCTTTGCTTATCATCCTTCTTGAGCACAATGAGATGCAACTTTGCAATCAGATTGGCTTCATGAACATTCAAGAACCTACTTCTTTCTCCTAGTTCTCTCTTTCCTCTCTCTTCTGCCCCTATTTATTCTTCACCTTTTCAGTGCAATCTCTGCCTGAGTAGCCTTTCTCTTCCTGAGGTTCCTTTATATGTCAAAATCAACATTAACTTTCAGAAGAATCTGCTGAAAACTTTTCATTCAGGATTTTTTTTAAAGTTATATCTGAAAGGAGGTGATGATAGTGGTATTGACTTCTGCTTTATTTACAAAGCTCTGCCTTTGTAGGAGATAAGAAATATAACTAAGATCAAAGTCTTCATCATCTGTCTGAAAATTTGTAAGTCCTGTGAATTCATTTTTTTCTGAACTTCACCTCTTGGATCACAATTCCAAGAAAAACTTGAGACCTAAGCCTTAAAAGACCTATGAGCTGCGTCTCACTATTTTTTTTTTCTTCTATTACTTATGCTAGTTTCAAATGCATTGAAGTTTGAACCAAGTTCAGTTGTTATTTAAGAGGGCTCATACTTTATGAAGTAATTGAACATCACAATGTGGTGAATTTAAACAAATGTTTGTTAAAAATTTTTGTTCACAATTCACTTGTTCATTAGCAAAACGCTGAATGGTTTTGTAAGCTTGACTTGAAGTCCAGTAGGTGTCTAGTAATGGTATTCAGCATGAAATCTAAGCTGAAGAGACCTTGCGCTAGTTCCAAGATAATTCTCCTCATGGCTTTACCAAAGAGGAATAATAACTTGTGTGGAAAACAGCAAGGTGTTTTATGAACAGTGCAAAATCACAGAAGTGTGTGTGGATTAGAGAAGCGGGCTTTGCTCTCCGTTGTCCTTCATGCCCATGTAATAGATTTATTGACATTAATTGTGACATAGGATATGTTTAGATTTTTTTCCCTCCTCCTCTCAGAATTTCCTAGGCTGACACATATGACACATATATGGATTTGACTCAAAATTATACCTAGTAAATTCCAACTGAGGACAGCAAAGACATTTGCAAGTGAAAGCCCAGAGATATGTTATTAGTACTATAGTCTTCAGTTGATGTATGGACACATGAGAATTATTACAGCTTATATTGAGCCAGTGTTAAAAACTCACAGAACGTTGCTTCAATAAGGTACCTCAAGCCTGCATACATGAGAAAATAAATTGGGTTTCAAATACAATTCTTTCTTCTAGGTAAGAAACAACTACTGCTAAGCCCTTACTGCTGAACTGCTGAAGCTGGTTTTACCTTTTTACACTGGTTCAGGTTCAAAAGAAGATTGTGCTGCAGGCTTCAATTACAGAACATCTTTGAGTCTCTAATTAAATTGAGTCTATTATAATTACCAACTTTTGAAAATAAATCTTTCAGATGTCTTTGAACATCTGGGAAGAGTTCAACAGTTTATTAGCTATTTAGCTGCAAATTATTACAGATTTTTGACATTAGGAAGCACACATGGCTTATAACAAAGTAGATTAAAGGAGTGGTGTCATGCTATACTTGATACCGAGTTAGGAAGTTCATTGCATTATAATGCTTTTCTTGCTCATATTCATTTCACTGTCAAGACAGTTCATTTAAGAGGTGACTTGATTACAGTTTATCATGTATGCAGGCAGAAGGTAGCTATTGTATGGTATACCTTAATCTAACAGACAGGCATATTGCATTCAGTTACTAAAATTTTAAAGCTAGTAAAGCTAGCTAGCTACTTCGCAAACCATTAAAAAAAAGGCAAACAAAAAGCAAAAGAGTCCCACATACATTAGGTCAGAACAAGATTCATTTAGCCTAGTGTCCTGTCTCTGCCCATAGTCAATGTTTTTTGAAGATTACTCTAGGCATGTAGTGGAACTTATCCAGTTTCTAGTAATTTGGGGCCAGATGTATCTTTCTATTTAATAGCCCCCCCCCTTTTTTTTCTTTTCCATCCCTTTTCCACTAGAAATTTATCTGGTTGAATTTTTAAACATGTCTGTGCATTAGACTTCAGCACTTTTGGTGGTGGAATACTCCCCATTAATCATTTGCCAACCCTCTTGTTCCAAGGCAGTTTTTAAATGTGAAGTTTACACTTCACAATTAGTAGTTTGGCTAGTTCATTTCTCGGCTCATCAAGAACTCTTGACTAATACCTAACGCCCCTAGTGATGTGTTGCTGTTCATTTCATCAGATTGCTCTACAGGCGCTTGTACTGAAATTTCAATCTGACACATATCTGACACATATCTGCTTGGCAGCTCCATTGGAAATAAAAGCTTCTTGCATGGAAATCTCTCCAAATACCTGCACAGAAAATAGGGAGGCAAATATTTGTTTAATTTTCCATTTTAGCTTTATCTGCTCCAAATATTTTCTTTATACCTTAATCATGTATTGACTCTAAGACTCCTTGCTAGACTTTCTGCTTCCAGTGCATTTGGTAGAGGATTTATTGTTTTTACGACTCTCTTAGAGACTGTTCCTCAATCCTCATTTTTTTTGGCCTATCTTGTTTATTTCAATATATAACCCACCAGTGGCTGATCCCTCTTTCTTATTTGAGGGAAGGGGAGCAAAAGTGTGTGTGTATATTATATATACACACAAACATACATATACACGCACACACAGGGATCTATACATGTGTGTGTGTAGTTTTATTTTTATATATATTTCCCCTCAAGGATGCCTTCTCACTTCTAATAATCTTCCTCATCTTGCTGATTAGCTATACTGACAGTTTTTGGTGTGAAGTCTTCTTCTGAGATATGTGCGGTCTATTTGCTCTATTTCAACAGGATGTTTTTCAACAGCGTCCCTGCAGTCTGGCAACATTTTACCCTTGTGGCTGCCACCTTCCTTCCAGAAAGGTTCTTGGATTTTATATAGCTCCGTCTTTCAAATAAGCACCACTGAAGCAGCTTCTCTGACTCCTGAAAAGATGATGAGCCAAAATGACATTACTCCTGAAGAACCAGCCAGCTTCAGAGTGTTTCGAATTCTTTTTATTGCTGAGAACTCCGTTAAGAGTTGCTGCTCCTCTGCTGGTTTTCAACTAGTTTTCAACAACTAGTTGTTCAAGGAAGTAGTCATTCACAGTGCTTACACCCTAGAGACAATGTCCAGCTTGCTAACTGAGAAATGAATCCCTGATACTCTTTACCACGAAACACTGTCAATTTTTTTTTTCATTTTATATCAAGACTCTGTATTTCCGTAACAGAGATGCCATAATTTAACCTCACATAACTCAATGAAAGTTTACCAGTTATTCAAAAGAGTCAGAGGAGTGATTCATATTGGCTGCTCTTGATATTAATAATCTGTCTTCTATAAAAAAGAGGTTATGATAAATACCTGAATAGAGTTTAAGTACACCCAATCTTGGTTTGTGGCATCTTTTAGGATTGTAATGGGATCATAGGAAAATTCAGGCTGGAAAAGACTGCCGGAGGTCTTTAATCCAACCCACTGCTCAAAGGAGGTTCAGCCATGAATCAAACCAGGTTGCTGGAGGCTTTATCCAGTTGGGTCTTGAAAAGCTCCAAGGATGCAGGCTGCACAAGATCTGTGGGCAGTTTGTTCCACTGCCCCACTATCCTCATGGGGAAAGTTTTCCCTTATATCTAGTCTGAACATATCTTGTTTCAACTTGTTGTCTCTCATCCTCCCACCACACCCAACAGTGAAGAGCCTGGCTGCATCTTCTCTATGACCTCTTTGTAGGTAGACCTCCTTTTCTAGTTCTCTGTACAATATGATGAATGTCTAGAGCCATGTTCTTGCCCAGGCCTAAACCATCCTTACTTCAGGTGTTCTCCTTTCCCTATACTTTTCTGGTTTAGCATCCAATATTATTTTGTTTCTATAAAATAGACAGGAAAATACTTGATGCAAATAATTGGTTCTTCTTGAAATTATAGCAATTCTCAAAGACCTCACAAAGAGGAAAAATGCAAGTGTTACAGGGATCTGGGATAAGTTAAACTCTCACTTGGATTGTACTTCCTCTACTTCCCCTCCATTGTGCTTTATGCTGTTTTCATCTTTCTGGAACCTTTACTTGATGTCTTTTTGTTTCTGCTTCCAAACTGCACTAGCTCTGGAGCTGACTGAAACCTCCTCTGAAAATAGTGGAGCTTGAGGTGATTTCTGTTTTATTTAACAGATTGTTTTAGGTAGAATATGCACGTGGTGTGTGGAATTAGGCAGTAACATGCAAAGAATACATCAAACCCTTTTTCACTGAATATAATAGAAATTGAAAAATTAAACACTGTACATAAGAGCAGTGGCATAAATAGTAATATAAAGAAGTTTATTTGTGGGGAAATGAAGTTTACTAAGTACAAGTACTCCCTACCCTTAGACAGTTGGTTGACTTGATAGTTTGTTGCTTACCAAGAGTAAGTGCCTGAAAAATTGCAAAACAGAGACACCAGTAATCTTGGTCTGAGTTTAGTGAGAACCTGTCTCCTTGCTGAGTTGTGCTTCTGTCTATAGATATGTGGAAGATACAAGTCGATCCATACACACACATGCTCTGAATTTACACACTCATGCACTGATGATCATTTTGGCTATCTTTTCTGCACAGAACAGTTGGTAGATTAAGTAATAAATGGCAATATCCATCTAGGTTACACTGTCTATAGCATCAAACACAGTAGCTCTTGAAATCCTTTACTGCCTGTGTGAAAAAGCAGAAAATATTCTTCGGCATGAAAATGTCTTCAATTAAACAATAACGATATTGAGGAGATAAAGCTGACTTTTTTTTTCTCTGTCTTCATTTCTGTTATAGTTTATTATACAGGCATAGCTTAAAAGCTTGAATAAAGTACAGTAGATTTAAAGCTACATTTCAAGATGGAAAGAATCTCATTTCTTTTTTAACGATATTTAATAGATGCTATTTAATCAGAATAGGGAGGAATTACTTGTATAATATGTATAGCGGATACTTTATAACACTACTCAATACATAACAATGCTAAATTACTGTATAAATAATACCATTTACTTAACCAGTGACTGGCACCCGAAGTACATTCTAATACGGACTCTCTGGTGTAATTGCCTTTCTGATTATGGATGGTCTCTAGATTAATTACCATTTAGTCATATCACACTGACAGTCTGTGCAGTGGTTCTTCCTCTATTATTTAGTGTCTATTAACTCACAGATTTGGCCAAAAGCTCAGTTCTGCCAGTATTTCTACACTGCAATATGTAATTATATAAAAATACTGTTGTTTCTGTAAGATTCACTCTTATCAATATTTTAGAAATAGTACTTCAAATCTTTATAAACTGCGTTTCTTACTGCATCTGACATGCTTAGGTATAAGAAGACTATTGCTTATTATTTTAATATAGATCTCTGTAGAAAGTTTCTTCTGTGTGCATTTTATTTTCTTATAAAGGAGAGTCTAAAATCAATGTATTATTTATAACAAATCAACATTTGTTACAAAAAGTGCCAGACAAAATATTGGTCTTGAAGAAACAAGATTACTTTCTTATTTTCCTATTCATTCTTCAATTTCAGTCATTGTCATCTGGTAAGCAATTTAACTTCTGTTTGTGAAGAGAAAGATATAGCTGAATAACCAGAATGCAATATATTTAATCTGCTAAGGAGAAAGCATAAGTATGAGAAGAAAACACAACATTGCTGGCAGAGTGTTTTTCATAGTGAAGAAGGCATTAGTCAACTAGTTTTGCTGTTAGGTACTCTTGGATTAGTGTAGCTTTTTTCACAAAGGTGTGACGATAGCTTGAAACCTTTCTGAGGTGGGCCTGCATACTTGCTGCCCTTTATTTAGATTAAAAATAAGAAAAGAAATGGTTGCTTTTTTGGAAAAGATGATAAAGCCACCGAAGACAATACGTGTACAGTCAAAAACTGCAGTATTAAATACTGCTATAACTGTGTGGTCTTGCTAACTGTGTAAACATCCTTTTTTTTTTTTCCGCCTCTTCTTTCTCCACCTGCTCTGAATTTTGCTAACGCCTGGAACTTAGATGTGGCAGAGTTCTTCAGCCTACTAAATCCTCTTTTGAATTAGTCTTGTTTGGATTAGCCACTTTTTGGTGTTCCCAAATGTGGGCTCTGATTTTGTTTTATGACTTTGGGGGTGGGAGTATATCTGTTCACACTGACTGTTTCTCAAGCTGTTGTGGATAGTAAGATTTTAGGTGCAAAAAGACTTGTTGAGGAGCAGGGACAGCCCTGACGGCCCTGAGCTGGGAGGGCTGGGGGTGCCATGGGGCCCTACCAGGACAAAGACACTCTTATCTCCATCCCTGCAAGTTGTGATCTCTGGAGACAGAGCAGTGTGAGGGGCAGACCTCTGGTCTGTTAGGATTTATAAGATCTTTTTTATTATTTGGTTGATATTGAATATTTAGATGCTGGTCCCACTGTTGTGTAGTGGTTTTTGAATTCCTGTAATGGGGTGGAGGTTTGTCTTTAAGCAGTAGATGTCTGGTTCTTTTTCTCTTGTGTTTTGTTCAGATTAGCCTGCTGGAAGTTTGAAAATGGATGGATAAACCAAACCCAGCTTAAAGTAATTAATTCCAGCTTTTCTCATAGTCTATAGGAATAGTGACCATAGAAATATCATAGGTTCCTGGTGCTTGTCTAACTCTGGAACACTGCACCTCTAAAAGAAGCAAGTTCCAGGGACAGAAGAAAATTCAGGAATGAAAATCATTATATATAAATGCAATCACCTCACCTTCCCTGCTTAGCATGGAATGACACTTCATATCTTGTATCTCCATTGACTTCATTTTTTTTCTTTTGTTTTTTTTCCTTAACTCTCATTTTAATTTCAAATTAAATATAGAATTGCAGAGCTAAGTTCATCTGTGTCCCCGAGTTTTTTGCACCTAGATCCTACAGCTAAAACCAGCTTTCTAACGCAAGTTCAGAGCTGATGCAAAATATTTGAAAAATCTTAGCCCCATCATTGCCCTTTGGCCCTTGTTCATTTACATGCACTATTTTTTTTTATGCTTTCCTTCTGTTGAGACTATAAAAACGATCTTAGCAGTATGAGCAACAGGACAGGGAGAATTCAAGGCCAGAATTCCTTTATTCCTAGCCTATCTATCATCAAAGCAAATGTGATTTTTTTTCCTTTGAAATTTATAAAGATACAAATACTTTTAAGTGTAGTTATCCTGATTCTCATTTGGTAGTAGTATCTTCCCCTCCTTGACACTTGTGGAATTGTACTCACTTACAGCTATTTCACTTGTGTCTGTGTTGTTCTTGTTTCTATCTCAGTCAAAAGGAGTAGTCTAACAAATAATGCCTACTAGCCTCTGTTGTTTGTTGTTGTTGTTTTGCATAAGTGGCTTTTTTTTTGTTTCCAAAATTAAATCAAATAGATAATCCTCTACTTAATTCAGTCACACACCTTTATTGTAAGTTCAGGTATTCTACAAGCTCAAAGATGTATCTAATTGGATCCTTTCCCATATCTCCAAGGATGTCTATTGGAGATATTTGTATACTTGTTAATTATCTTTGGGAAAATTTGGCCTAATGGTTAAATTCTTTAATTTGCTTATTTTTATTTCCTACTGACTGTTATAATGTGAAACACTTACTGCTTCAATGTTCCTCTGGTTTCTCTAAAATTTAACTGTTTTTTAAAGCTTTAATAGTTGATAACATTTTTATCATTTACATGCCAGCCATGCTGTCTCATTCTGATGCAGAGAGATGATTTAAACTCTCTTGAAATATTTCAAGGCTTCATGTCAACACCTGATTTGGAATTGCAGGAGGTGATTTTGAGCACAGCAACTGACAGGCAAAGAATGTCAGGGATCCTCAAAGTGCTAAAATTCTTCAAAAGTATGTATTATTTTATCAAGGTGGATGAAAGCATCAAAATGTTAAGGCATCTGAATATCGTACAATTAAAAACAATCAACAAATAGCTTTCAAAACCTGAGCTCACTTCAAATCACATAACCTAATCTGAATGACTCTTTGAAATGACTCAAAAAGATTTAATAACAATCCCATGAAATATAGAAATATTATTTTGTCTATATGGCTTGATACTGTTTGTTAAAGCATTATATAGAACACAATTACACAAAAAAACATTCTGTTGTTTTGAAGCAATTTATGTAAAAGTCTATTTGTTAAATTTACCAGCGTCCAATGAATGGTGGTAAGTGTTTACACAGCATTTTAAACAAAAGCACAATAGCTACTCCACAGCTTTCTGGTCAAGCGTTCTTTCATTTGCTTTAGGAAAAGGAACATGTATGTAGTGAAAAGCTGATCTATACGTAGTCACATCTGAGTTAAACTTTGACTGTTTTGTACAAATGTTTTCATGTGAAGATAGACAAAAATAGACAAAATGGACAAAATATAGACAAAAATGCAATAGACAAAAATTCATGTGATTTCACAGCCATGCTTTTACTGCCTGTGATCAATTAGGTCATTGATTCTAGCTTGTTTATCATGTAAAATTCAAGTAGGTCAGGTTTATGTGTTAACTGGTTGGGCACAGTGAACACTTTCAGCTTCAACTGACATCTGGACAAAACTGCTTTGTGCTCGTCTGTTGCACAACATATTCAGGATAGTTAAGTAGCAAGTAAGCTCTGCCTCAGGAGAGTGTTGCTGATGTTGATAATATTGGTGTGCCCAAAGGAATTAGCATGCTCTCAGACTCTGGTCCAATACATTTTTATTCATGTGAGTAAAATTTTCTCACTGGAGTATTCCTATGGTAATCATCAAATCTTTTAATGGCAATAAAAATAAAAAAATAACTAAGGATTTGCAAGAAAAATCCCTTTGTTGAAAATTCCCATAAAGAAGAAGTCATTTTTAATGTGGTTCTCCAAGGAGACAAGACTTACACGATCATGATTTCTCTTTCTGTCTGGGTCTGAGTATTTTCTTCCTTACACTTTTAAGTCCATTGCCTATATTGGTTGAAATTAGCAAAAAGAGCAAGGGGTCTCCGAGTATTGCAAACTCTATAATCAGTCCAGTAGAAAAGAGACTAATAAGGCTGAGTGATGGCTGACATGATGACTAATAAGGCTGACACAATGAATGTCCCAACAGCAAGAAAAGCCTTGTTTGGCACCTACTTCATAGGCATCTACAATCCAGCCAGTGACTGGATGAAATGACTGCTGCAAATATAACATATATGGAGTATCTTCAGCAGGAAAAATATGTGAATTGTAAAAACAAGTCTCAGTTCCAGTTTCCATTGTGTAAAAACTCCTCCCAACACAAAATATTGTATCTATCTATCTATCCATCCACCCATCCACCCATCCAACCATCCACATACATACACACACATATATATATTTGCCTATCTACACAGTTTGTGGAATGTCTATCTTCAGTCAGAAAACATGGGTTCAAAAATAGCTTGTAGGTTTGGGAAGATAGTTCAGGGATTTGGTTCAAGGACTGTACTGTTACTTGTGAATTTGAATTTGACTGTCCTTTTTACAATGAAATTTTCTCAAGCTGGCCAATTCTCTGTATTGTGTTATTATTTTGTTTTCAGTCCCACTTCATTCAGGTTGGTTGTCCTAAGCTTAAACTACTCTATGCTTGTACAGTACAGCAGGTAATTATTTACTTGGAGCTAACTGCAAATAATTCTTATATCTGCTCTTATGATATATAGTTTTAGTGTAGAATAGGAATCTGATATATCTCAGAATTGCCATCATAGCACTTAGCATTTTCTTGAGATACTGAAATAATATCTTTTGGAAACTAATTTAGCAGTTACTGGAATTCTTTTGCTCCTACCGTGTTATGCTATTTATTTTTAAAAGTGTTTCCTGTTGCTTTGATTCACAATAGACATACAGCAGTTCATTAGACCTAAGAATAACTATTTGTCATCTGCATCTCTTAGCATGTGGATTTCAAAAACACTGAACTTTGCTTTTTATTCCTTTCAAAAGAATCAGCAGAAGAAATGAAAGGACACGGTTCCATCTGTGCATTGCCAGCAATCTTAGGGGAGGTAGAAAGACATTTCATACACAAAGGAAAGATGCTGTTCAGCCTTGCATTTTCATTTCCCTCCTTCCAATAAGAAAACAAAATAAAAAGATACTAAAACAACAACCACAAAAAATATTGTTATCACAGTACAAAGGTTTAAAGAAGACTTGGAGAAGACGATTCCCCATTCAGGGACTCCCGCTTATGGCCTGTTTCTGTTCATGAGCCATCTGAGTACCAGCTTCTCCTATTCTTTCATTTCCAACAATGCTCATGGTGCCAGAAATTTAGCTTGCTGTCCATCTCCCTTCAGTCCATTGCAGTCTTTCTTTGTCTTGAGAAATAATTTATATAAGTGGAAGAAAAATAGTGTGCATGTGACTCAGTGTATTTTGTTTGATCATTGAGTGGACACTACTTAACAAGAATAGAAGTGTGTGCACTGTCTTTATTTAGAGTTTTGAGATATTTGCTCTACAGAGTCTTCTGGGAACTCCTTTAACTTTGCTATGCCTTCCCTTCCTTCCCTCCCCCCCACCTTTTTCTTCTACTACTTTCTCTTCATTGTTCTAGCTAGTAGGGTTTCATGTTTCCTTATAGAGTCTTTTATTCTGTCCCTTATTACTGCTGAAGCATTTCACAATCTGAAGTTGTTTTTTTTTTTTCCTCTTGATCTAAATCTTCATCTCTGAGGCTCTGGATTTTGATTTCAAATCCATGTTTGTCACAATGAAAACAATAATTACATATAACATAAATCAAATCAAATAAGGTAATTACATATAAGGTAAATCAAAACATCTGCAAAGGAAAACCTCTTCTGCAACGTTAGGAGATCTTTATCCTTCAGAAGTTTCACGTTTTTGGAAAAATGTACTTACTCCACTTTGCTGTATCAGCTCAGCTTAGTTTCACATTGTTTTGAGTGCTTTATGTCCAATAATAACTCAGGAGTTTGTCTTTCTGCTGCTCCTTTCTTCCTCACATCCCAACACAGCCATGTTTGACTCTGCAAGGAGTCCAGTGAATTTTGTCTGTGAAAAGCCTTGCTTCTCTCTTCTCACTGACATTATAGTGTTTCATTAACCTCACTTTTCTGTAATTTCTTTCCCAAGCATCTCTGTGGCTACCACTCCTTATAGAAAGGTATTTTTAGCTAGGCCCATAATAAAAAGGGATTTATTAACAATGCCTGGGTGAATTCAGTTATGGGTTGCAGCTCCCAGCAGATTCCAGGAGTCCCTAGGAAAGTCTCTCACTGGTTCTGTTAAAGACCTCACTGTATTCCCCAAAATGACATGGGCATTATGAGCCCCTGTGGTTAGGGACAGTCCTTTTCTGTGCTTAAGTCCTCCTGATAGAGACTACATGTAAATTTTGTTTAAGCTTGTTGTACATTATTATCATGTAATTATCCTGGAAGAGTAGGATAATTTACCTGGAAAACTGTATATAATGTAGGAAAGTTTCTTTTGAAATAAGCTCTACAGTGTTTCTGAGGAGTAGAATCATGGGTTTAATATTGAGCAAAACACTTAATGCAGCCTAGATTTTCAACTGATGTGGTTTCAGGATATAAAAGGAGAGATTCTGATACTTCAATATATTTGGATATCTATTAGCAATTCCGAGGTCTAACTGTATTGTCTCTTGTGTGCAGGTGCTTGCGTCCAGTGATTTGAGGCCAGGGATGCGCAAGCTCTAAATTTTCAGCGAATCCGCAGTTAGGTCTAATGCTAGGTTGCATGTCTCCTTGAAACCGAGCTAAGTATGTGCAATTAATAAGCCTTACTATGCATGTACAGAGTATTCCAACAGTCAGTCTACAATCTCGCTGTTTTGGCTATTTAGTGACTTGAGCATGCATATGAGAAGTGTCTAGGTAATCCTGATTCTTGCAACATCTTGGATTCTGTTGAGTAGTATTTAAAAGTACAGTGCTGAGAGCTGAGGACTGAAAATCCATTATCAAAAAGGCAGTACTTTCAACAGAAAAATTCATAACCATATCCATGGCTCAGCCACATTTGTATGACTTTTCACTATTAAAAAGCATCATCTTTGGAAAACAAAGATGTTTTATTACAATGTGTCACTTAAATACCAGGCTTGAGAATAGACAGACCATGCAAAAACGACTGATCTCATCCTTTGCTTCCCATACTGTGTTAAGCTCTCGCCTGTTGTATTAAAAAATCTTGTCCATTTTCTTTTTCTGTTTAGACTCTAATTCTCCTTCACATCAATCTTTAGGATCAAATTTTAACAATTCTCTGATCTGTTTATGTGTGTGCTGACTATAAGCAGGATGATATTGACTAAATTCCTTATCTTAAATTCAGTCTGTTGTTAGTAGATTCTAGACTGAGCAGTAAGAAAGCTGAACACAGAAAACGAAACAGAGAGAGGGGTAAACCCAAGGAAGGCAAGGTTTGTTTGGCTTATAGTAGTATGGAGAAAAAAGTTCTCTCTCTGCATTTTGATTTCATTCACCATTTTTACACATTCTTGTGTTCTCTCATATATGAAAGTATTTCTGAAAATGCGTGTAGAATAAAATGTAGGAAAACAAGGTTAAATCTCAGGGCACTTACAAGTGTAAGCTGAAAAAAGAATTCATTGAAGTAAACCATGTGAACTACTTGAAGTGCTGAGAGACCTGGACCATGAGAATTAAGATGAATGCTTTACAGCAAGACGAGGCCAACATACTAGTCATACTAATTACATTTGTAGATCAGTATCTTCATAACTTGCTTTATCGACAAGAATTAAAGCATGACATTTTTCACTCAGAGTATTTATTTTTTAGAGAATGTTGTTAATCTTTTATTACATTAATATCTCTGTGCATTTAATTTCTTCATATAAGTTTAGAAAAAACAAAAACTTTCAATAAAGAGGAATTGACTTAGTCAGATTAAAATATTCAGCAAAAAACCACATAGAAGTTCCCTTCATCACAAGAAGTTGGCTTCAGCGTGTGTATGGAGAACATGACTTAATTTGGGTTTTTGTATTGCATTATATCACTCTTAAAATAAACGCAACAACCACTGTAAGTCCTGCATATAAGTTACTGCAGAGACTTTAACTCTTGATTTTCTGAACTAAAAATCAGCTGAACAAAAGGCACAGAGTTGTTGCAATTCTGGGGTTTTTTTACTTCTGTAGTGTTAAACATTCTAGTTCCCATTTCTAATAATATACAAGAAAAAATTGTGTATGTTTAAAGTATGAGTATTGATTTTTTTTTTCTTGACACCCCTGCCCCCTTTCCCTCCTGACATAGTCAAAGTATTTTTTCCACTAGGCTTCTTTTAGGGTGACTCCACTGACATCACAGGTATTAGTTGACTCTGAAAATCTAGTCCTTGTAATGACAAACCAGTCTTAAAAACTGCATGCGCTTTCTTTAAAGTTTTGTGTTGGAGATACTATTTTCTTTTCCCTATTGATATTTACTTTGGTGAGAGAAAGAGAGCTGCTGTCCTTAATACTTCTTGCCAGGCACAAGCTAAAGGAACTAATAGCTATGCTCAGAGTTTAGGGGCTTAGTCTGTAGGAAGATAAATGTTCCTTTGTTCTTGTGTCATTTCTCAGTATTTTTGGGGTAATGGGACTATCTCCATCTGATATGTCTGACAAGCACAAGATTTAGGAAAGGAGCAGTGGTTAATCAAGACAGATGGTGGACAACCATCAGACAGGCTCAGAGGGAAGTGGGGCTCCTGGCCATGAGGAGAACCTGGGTTATTGTTAGATCAGGATCAAAGGGTGAGAATCAATCAATTTCATCAAAATGCTGTTTTTTGAAAGATCTTTTTTGTTGATGTCAAATGCCAAAGTTTACCTAGGTTCTTTCCAAGCAAGTGAAAAACTAGGTCATTTCAAGAAGCTAAAGTTCAAAAACTTTACATTCAGCAAACTGCTTAATCATGCACTCACAACTGGACTTATGCTAACACTGAAACAAAAGTGACTTCATTTTTCTGAAATCCAAAATTCAGCATAAATGTACCTGGAGAAGAATGCATTGGAATGAAAGTCAGAGAAGATGCAGAAAAGTTAAATGTGAATTTTATTATTTCCATTATGCTGATTCTTGCAATGTAAAGTATCTTTTATGCTAGTAAAATGCCTTCCAGCTCTTTGGCTCTATCTTGCAACTAACTACAGCAATAAATTTGGAGAAGGCACAAAGTGGCTTTGCTATCAGGAATAAATTCAGTAACTGTTCAATGTGCCTGTTCTCACTTTGCCGTAGAAGCACCAGATTTTGTCTGTGATCTTATGTGAAGCAGATATGTTTCTGTATCACCTGAGAATATGCTTGTTGGTGCTATTTTCACATAATTACTTTTCAGAATTGAACTGTAAAATTAAGTTCTTCTTTGAGAAATCTGCTTTTGTATAGTTTAAAAATAAACCATTATTTTTGAGAGCTATCTTTAGATGTTATACTGCTCTGTGTGAAGCACTTGCCTGGGGCTGCCCTGGGACTCTCTTCACCTTTCTCATTCTCCCGGTGTTGGCCATTGATTAGTATCCTCACTTTCCAACATGCGCCATGTATAATTTGAAACTTTATACTTTTGTCAGCCCAAAAATTAAGAAAGAGCATTGCCTCAAGTTGAAGTGTGTCAAGCTATATCAATTAATTAATTAGCTAATATTTCTTGTTTATATAGGGATAAATACCTGTATCTTTAGGCTTTTTGTTGCTGTAGTGATAAAGGATAAATAAGATCTTCAAAGGGAAAAAAAGAGAGGGGGGTTAAAAGTACACAGTGAATGTATTTGGTATTTATTTTAAATTCTAGATTAGAATATTTTAGTTGTGTGATATATAGTCCTCCTACATGTAAGAAGAGAGTGACATGTTCTTTGTACACAAAAGGAAGAAATTACGCACTAGTTAAAGCAAGAAAAATAATATGTTTTGGGGGGAGGAAGTCTTAATTCACATTGTATTTCTAAGGACATATTATGAAACTATTTGATCTTTGGTTAAATTATTTTTTAATTCAAATCCTTCCCCTTGCCCCTCAATGACATTAACATTTTTGGACCATATATGTTTTGTTTCACCAGTAAGTGTGAAAAGTTGCTTAGGAAGAACTCGCTGTTGTACATGGAAGGACACACCACAAGTGGAAATGCTTTAAGAAAAGAACGGGATCAAGGGAAATATATTTGCTTTTCATACAGTATTTTTCACTCCCTTCCCCTGCCCTAGAAGAAGGATCAGCATAAGGAAGAGCTCATGGCATAGAAATTGGGAGCACTGGAAAGAAGAGAAGAGGAAGACAGAAAGAAGGAAAGGAACGAAAGAGCATGGCGGTTTTCCGAGAGGACCGCTGTTGCCTCTCGTCCAAGATGGCAATGGGCAAGCCGTGATCACTAACACTACTTGTGTGCGCTGGTGGATCTTCTTTGTACCCAAGAATCACTACAGGTTAATGCAGGGGGACAGCCTACAGAATTGCTTTTCAGTGATGACTGATTTTATCATTTAAGCTATACCAGTTACTTTCCTAAGAAACACATTGGTATTTTATTTGATTTCAGTGAGAGGCACTAACATTGATGGAGAGCATGCAGAATATTTGAACAAATTAATACAGCTAAAGAGATTGCTGTATTCATGTGTGTGTTGCCTCAGGGATTAGCTGAATCTATTCATTGAGGTGAATGTCTAGATTTAAAAATCCAACAGACTTTGAGATTTGTGGAAACTTAAATACGGAACAGGGTTTCTTGTTCAGAACAGCCATTTGCCAAAGGAGTCCAGAAACTTTAATAACTCGGTGAATTTTAAGCCTGAGTCTGAATGCTTTTTTCAGCAGTATGTTACTCATCTTGTAACAGTGCATATTGAAAGCAAACTGGGATGGCAGTTCCATAACGGGTAACTTAATAAGTATTCTCTGAAGATTTATAAAGATCAAGAACCTGCAAATCCTGAATTAGCACTCACATTCTTCAGTGACTTTTGTATCCTTTCGAAACTTTCTCATATAATGCTCTTTTTCAAGAATTAATTGTAACTTTGGAAAGGCTGATGTTCAAGAAAATCTCAGAATAGCATAAAGGTGTTTCATGGCTATTTTGAGCTACAAAGCCAATGATGGGAGTTTTTGCGTGGTAGTTGAGGTGGCTAGGGCATCTCAGCATATTCCTCTGTCAAATCTCACAAATGAAAGTGAAGTCTAATTAAATAATATTTTCAAAGGGCTGAATCCTGCCAGGTGCCTATGGACTTCAGCCCTCCTGAATTCGAAAAGAGGTCTGGGCACCTTGGCTATTGCTCTGAAGGGATAGCATTGTTAATGCTAGCCATTGAAAGAAAAGCAAAACCACCTGTGGGTTCTGCGTTCTCTGCACCATATATGCTTTTAATTTTGTGTCTTTAGAAGAGTGGTTCTTTGAAATTTAACATTTCTCCTTTGATTTTCTTCTTTCTTTTCCTTTTTTCCATTTCTTTCTTTTGTCTTTTTTTTCACTTCAAAAATTGTTCGGATATCTCAAATTTTCAAAATTCAAACCAAAAAGCTATCTGCCAAAGTTTTCAGATTTTTGTCTAATGACACTTTCAAGTGCTAAAACAATGTCTCTTCATTTACATAAGAGGGACTTGTATATTTTGTGTTGACTGAACTCCTATATACAGAAAGATTCTGAACCTTATCTAATGGTGTTAAGGAATTGAATGCCACTGCAGAAACTAGAAATTGAAAGTGTATTAATCAAGCAGACTCATTTCACAAAATCAGATTCTGAGTTAAAATTTGTGGGCAGGATTATTGGATGTGAATCAGTATTAGTCAATTGAATAACATCTGAGGATCTTTTAGAAATTAGTCAAGAGTGTTTTGTACTAGCAAAAGGTGATGTGTTCATGGGGATCACTAGTATTTGTCTGAAATTCTATAACTGATTTTTCTCATTAATTTCTAACTCTGAAGTGAAATGTATGTTATTGTTGCTATGCTTGTATGGTTTTTAATCTGCAGAGGCTACAACCAGTTTACAGGAAAAAAACCCCCCAGGAAATAAACAAAAGAACCCCCTTCCAGATCCTCAGTAATAAAAATAGGAAAATAGGATACACTGTTCTTCAAATACATATGTATGTCAATATTACAGTTGTTACTGCAGGGCCAGTTTTGGTTGATTTAGTACTTGGACTCCACCAGGTAGTGGTTAGAAGATCACTTGTTACTGTATGACTTCACACTGCAGATGTAGTGAACTTTTATGGACATGCACACTAGAACTTTTGCTGTCACTAACTTGTGACTGATCACATAAGATGGCCAAATGATTAAGTTCACGTTTGTATGCATTGAAACTGGATAATAGATAACTATGAAATCTGACAGCATATTCAAGGCAACACACATAAAATATACTAATGTGGCATTTAAACTGGCTAAAACTGTCAGCATTATAAGGGAATGCTTTTCCATTTGTACTATACATCCTGCCACAACTAAGAATTTCAAGGTCCTGGTTTTTTAACATGGCACCTACCTCTTATGCTCAGTGTTTTTCTATGAAAAGCTATTGCGAAGTGCAGGATCATTACCTAAAGAAGATTAAAATTGTGGTTCATCTAACAAAAATAGGTTTTAGTTTCAAAGGAGATAACTTAAGAGCATTTTTCTAGAACAGTCTTCCCTAATGGCAAAAAGCTTAAAACACGTGATGTGTCGATAAGAATACTGGTATTTTGCAGTTGCTCACTTTGTTGGAGCTGTAATTACAGGCAAAGTGAATGATCCTATGGCAAGAATTGTATGGGAGCTGCATCAGGATACTTAGGATTCATATGCATTCTTGCATCTTGGAAGGGGAAAAAATGAAGCAATGTTATCAGGAATACAGCATGCAGGTTAACAAATAACATTTGGCTGCTATTTGCTGATTCCTAAAGTCAGTTACCACATGGCAAAGACTAGGACACTGTAGGAGCATTTCAGATTTGGCATGCTGTCTTTTAATAAATTATGAATAACTGGAGACAGCATCTCGTGTGGCCCTCCTAGCTACATATTAAATAAAGATGAAATTAGTATCCCTGATGTGAGTGGCAGAGCAGGGGGGGTAGAACCAGAGAGTATTCTCATGATAACCGAAGACGGTCCTTTCCCAGTTTACACCAGGTTTCTTGGACAATGTTATCAAACACTGGAAACATATAACCAGTGATCGGGAAACCACAGGGGTCATCATCAAACAGGAAAACTTACTTTCTTTTCTCTTTTGTCTCTCAGTATGGAATTGAGATGAGATGTCTGACTAAAAGGCACTGCTGTATTTTAACCTTCATAGATTATCCCTGTTTCTCTTCCTTCTTTCTCTCTCTCTTTCTCTCTCTCTCTCTCACACACACACACTCAAGCCTTGTTAACGACTGTACTTAATATTTGTGAATTCTTTAGTGTTACCGACAAGAATATCTCATCAGCTAAGAAAGAGAGATATATAATTTATTTTTAAGAAAGATTATAGATTTTTCTTCCTGACCTGTTATTGCTTATAACACCTGTCAGAGAGCTTATGCCTTTCTTCTGAATTTACATGACAAAGGATCAGATTTCCACATACTCCAAGAACACTAGTTAAGACATTGATGGTATTATTCATGGTAATTATGTCTCCAAATATCAAGGGCCAGCCTGTCTGTGGGAATGCGGGGAGTGGAAATTATTGGACAGCTTCAGCAGCTGCTATGCCATGGCAATACTAAACATTGCAGAAGCGGGAAGTGCCCTTCTTCAAGATCCGGGGTAGATGGGCTGCATATCATAGTGTGGAGCAGTATTTTGATTGTGAACTGCATACTGGACAGACATGTTTTCTTTATCCTGCAGTAGAGATTTTTTTTTCCACCATGGTTAGCTAAATTAATAATTCTGCTGAGCAAAATCTTGGACCAAACTATTTCTTTATTTTTGTTGTCTGAAGACAGTGGTGGAATGTATATGTAAGAAGCAGAGAAAGAGAGTATTAAATTGTATATCCATTTTTGCTGTCTTAGCTTTACCATGATTTGAATACTCTCTAAGTGTGCATTCAGTAAGGGAATAACATGTTTCAGGACTTGATCTCTGAAATTAATTCTGAAAATTTCTAATACTTGTTGACCAAAGAGTTATAATTAAACTAAATGAAATAAATTGCAGTTACAATGATTATGAAAGCACTGAAGAAGGTCAATGGAAAATCAGCAGCTGTTTTTTTCTTAGGGACCTTTCTTCTTTAATTTTGCTGTGGAAAAAGTAAAGTTCTTCAAATTATGGCTCTCTTTCCTTTTATTTGAAGTTTTGTGGTGGAAAGAACATAGAAAATTCTGACAGATTTGAAACCCATGCAATTCAATAGAAAATAATGGTTCTCTCTGGGAGAAAAATAAATGGTGAGATTTATCATAGAGAGCCCTTGTAGCATTTAACCTAACAATATTTCCGTGTAATATAACTGTCGCAACGTTTGAAACAGTGTCTCAGTTCATTGCAGAAGAATTATACTAGAGATGAATTTATTGTTTGTACTAGTAGATTTAATAACTTCTACACTTGCATATGCTGTGCCCACCTCAACAATTTTTTTTCTCTTTTGTAAATCTAAAAAATGTTTTTAATAAAGCTTTGCTCCAAGTCTAATGAAAGCCGCAGGGTTACCACTCTGTTTAATGAAATGATTGCCAATTAACAAAAATATATTAGAGGCCTTTTGCTGTTGTTATTTCACAACTGTAGTCTTGTTTAGCCATGGAATTGCCTGAGAACAGGACAGGATTTTTTCCCAGTTTTAGCCTGTTTTTATCCTTTATGGCTTTTCACCAAATGGAATTCTCAGTCATTATCTCCAATCACTCAAAAAATCACCTGCAATCTCAATATTCCCCCCCCTTTTTTTTCTTTTTTACTTATTTTCTTGTAGTTTCTGAGAATACTAGTAAGACTTTTGATTACAGTAATGAGTGGTTTCAGGTTACCTACTGCTTACTTTTGGTCTGGTGGGAGCATTCAAAGTTTTCAAAGATACTTTTTGTTTTAATCTCTACAGGTTTAATCATTAACTCTCCTTCTAAGGCTCTCAGTACACACTATGGTTTGGATTTTCAAAGAAGTCTGAATGCCACTAGAAATTCAGCAGTTTAGTTCCTTTAACATCCTTGGAAAGCCTCTATCAGAATCAGTTTTTGGCATTAGAGAACCTTGGTTACTGTAAGGAACTTTTACATTTTCTCTCTTTCATTAACTATCTATACACACTTGCCTTTCATGAAACTTGCCCAGAGACACCTTCAATTTGTTTCTCTGCTATTGTGAATTTCACACTTCACTCCTCAGATAAACTTCACTCACATTGTGTTTTTTGTTTTTGTTTTCTCACATCCCTTTATAGTGTCATTAGAAAAACAAACTTCATAATGTTTGTTTGACAGTGTTTACAAGTGTAGGATTATGTGAGTTTATAAAAATGTCTACAGATAATGATGACATTTAGAATTAGGCAATGAAATGTGTATTAATTTCAATGATGCCAAAATATATTTCAGGTTTTTGC
Source organism: Dromaius novaehollandiae (assembly GCF_036370855.1). Taxonomy (NCBI): domain Eukaryota; kingdom Metazoa; phylum Chordata; class Aves; order Casuariiformes; family Dromaiidae; genus Dromaius; species Dromaius novaehollandiae. Next base: position 137,960,579 of record NC_088099.1, on the reverse strand, counting down.
AGTCCAGCCATTCAAGTAGTCTCATTTTTACTTGAATCCACAGTGAAAGTATAGCCCTAATCCTCAGCTTTTCCCAGGATATGTGCTACACAACTGCCAAGTAAGATTGAAAAGATCACCATGGGTTTCCTGGGCTTCTTTTATCTGATATCTCTTGGGATATGAATCAAAGCTGATTATTGGCTGCCAGTCATCTCAGATGACCATCTCAACATGTGGGGCTGCCTCATTCATGATCTCACGAAACACTAGCTCTTTCTCTGTGCTGCAGTATAAAAGCCAGGACAACGTAGGAACAGTGCCAAAGTGACTCAGGTGGAAGCCCTTCCTAGGCTGGTTTCACTAGCCATAGGCTGTTTTCATCAGCAAGCTGATGCATTTTTTTGAAGCTATTAAAGATCATACTGCAGCTCAGGAGTTGAGTAGAACAACTGGAGAAATACTGTTTAGAGTTCTATTTAATCCCAAATACATTTAAGCCTCATATTCTGGCTAGGTGTGGCTTTACATTCTCCTTAGATGCTGTATGGATGATGAGAGGTGGTACAGGAGCTATCTGCATTTCAGCAGGTCTGCTAGCTGGAGATTCATCTGGAGCCAAGGCTGTGGAGAGCTGGTGTTGCTGCCAGGAGGTGACTGTGGAGCCCCCAGGACAGAGCTCTGTGGAGAGAGCTGAGGCGGCACCAGCTGCTGCTGGTGGGTCCTTGCGTAGCTGCCACTGCTCTGCCACTGCCTTCCTTGAGCAGTCTGGAGAAACACCTAGCCCCTGTCCCTGGGGCTGCAGGATGGTTAAATCGAATGGGGTGCGTGGGGAGATGAGCATAACAGAGATAATCAAAGAGCTAGCAGGAAATGGTTCGAGTTGAATCAATCCAGGCATTTAGGTCTGCCTATAATAGGCAGGAATTGCTGGTCCAGTTTACATGTCTTCTGTTACCAGCCTTTAGATGCCTCCTTTATTACACAGGACAACTGAATACATTAGCTTCAGGTAAAGTTTTTTAACTAACTCCCACTCTTATTATCTGTGAATCTTTGGAATTCAGTGTCTTCAACAGACAGACTTTTTTCCTCAACTATTTTGATGGGTTTCACAGGTATTTCCTCTACTATATTAAATCCTACACTTATCCTAGATAGGTTTGATTTTTTTGTCGACTTCAGGCCTGTATCAGACAGCACTGCAAATTATGATATAAATGTATGCCTGATCAATACTGTTCAAAACAGAGAATCCCACCTTTGCACTCCGTCATGGAAGTTGGGTAATGCAAACACTGCAAATAAACATTCAGAAAAGGCACACTTTTGCCTGAGTACTAGCTTTGTACCAAATTTGTTAAATGAAATTGAGCCCGACCAACCTAAAGTTTGGAGGTCTGGGCTCCCACATTTCCTTTTCTTCAAAATCTAAATTACTTTTACTGAGTACTGCTTATAATGACATCTGTCTAAAATGCTTACTCATACCACCAAAATAAAGCAACAATGTCATCTTCAGCAACAGTCAAGATTCTGATTTTGTCCACTGTGGACTTATGGATCAAGTTAAATGATCAAATTATGCTCTGGTATTACTTATTTAATAAACAAAAAAGGTTCATTCCTGCTAGTAAAATTGCTAGCAAGTGAACATGATGTGTGTGTATTTTGTTCATTAATACTTTTGACTAGTTTATACAGACAACTTGCAACCTATGGGGTATCTAGAAGTGTTTTGTTTTGGATATTTATTACTTGTTTGACATGGAATTGATAGATATTATTTCTATACCTGTGTTGATGATTGAAACATTTAGAAGAAGAGAATAACAACAACAACAACAAAGATTGATGGATATCCTATAACTTATCAGTGAGCTGTTATGAACTGGGTACCTAATTCTCTTCAGACTTCCTGGAATATGGTACATAGCATGCACACCTTTCTAGGGCTATGGCTTCATTAATGCTGATCTGTTCATACACAACCAGAGTTCCCAAAAGGACGCACAGTCAAATGTCTGTCAAATCTGCCAGATCACTGGATATGGAGTTCATGAAGGCTTAATATCTCAGGGATGAGAGAGCAAACAGTATCTGATCTGATGCAAAGTTAGAGTGGCAAAGACAATAAGCCAGCATCAAGCATGACAGGGAAAAGTTACATGTTCAATCATTTTTAACACGTTTGAAGCAGCTTAGAGGACTGAAGCAGAATCAGTGCTTTGTGTCACAGGATTCAGCATTTTTGACCTAGTACGAGGAGACTTAAGGCTGGATTTACTACATTATTGAACTATAATTTTGGTCAAATTCAGGGACAATACAAACATGGGAAGACTCTGCTTATCCCAAAGGGTTTGGATCATAAAGAATAGAAGAAACAAGCAAGTATAGCAGCCCACAGAACAAACAACTTGTATGATAGCGATGGGCTGTCAATGAGATGTGTGATTATATAGGTTAGATAAGTACACAACTTGATATTCCAAACTTCATAGGTATTTTCTTAGTACTTTATTTCATAAGAGATGGCAAAGCATCCTTAAAATTTTTAAATGCAGAAAGGGAATGACTTTTATAAGGGTTTCGAAATCCCTTATTTGACTAATAATTCACTCATTAGTCTTAACTTCTTGTACTTCCTAAATTTCTGGGAAAAAAAATACCAAGGCACCTATGCTGATTTCTCTGCAGTAGCATACATATGATGTAACATTCATTTCTCAGTAAAATTTGTTACATTTACATTTTATTTTTATTTATTATTTACATTTACATCCCTTTCTTTACATCAGCTCATGTCACTTTCCAGCCTCATATAGGATTAGAAAGCTTTGGATGTTCAAATGTCCCCTGGACAACAGCAATACTGAGGAGACAGGCTTGGATTCCTGTGGGTTTTAGGCAAGTAACAGAGTAGCTACATGCATATTAGTGGAATGGGAATTGCCAATGACTCGCTCTAGGCGTTTCCTGACACTATATCTGGGCAATATTTGGATGTGCCTAGTGTGTTTTAGCAATTCTCCTTATCCAAATTAGGAGGTAGGACCCCAGGGCCCACTGTGTCGGCCCACCACAGGCTAACTAGGTACAGACAATATGCAATTTTGAAAGTCATAGCAGAGTCTCTTCTAAGAAGTTATCACTCATTTGTCAACACTCACTGACAAAAGGTCAGTGTCTGGAACATCTGATACGATTAGGGTTTTGAAGACCAAGGATAATTTCTGTTACACCCTGTACTGCCCTCGTAAACACATTTGGAATAGAGAACAGTTTTCCTCATGTATCTTATAGCATATCTGAAATAGTCTGATAGACAAGTATTTGGTTTATCTCATACCTTTTTTTTACCTCATACATTTTTTAGTACTTCTTAGAAAATTCTTGTGCCTTCTGTTTTCTGCCAATAACTGAACTATCAGATAACTTGTTCTTTATTTCTGTTCTGAAATGTTCAGGTCATCTGCCACTTATAGGAATGTGGGCCCTGTAACTCTGGAGAGCCATGTTAAAGACTTCTGCTGTTGTCTGTCTCCTTTTAAAAATGTAATGTCTAGCTAAAATTAAGCATCCTCCTCAGCAGGTCACATTAACAGTTCATAGTTAACCTGCCCTCTTCCAAACTGGCACTCTGTCTTTTTTTGTTTCCGTGATATTCAGGCAGTCTTATAGCATGAAAGTCCCCTGATAGTTGACGAACAAAACTGACACAGTAAAATTCTGAATAGAAGATACATTATGTAGTGAGCAGATACATTATGTGGCTTTTAATGGACAGACCTTCAAAGTCAAAATTCTTTCATTTGCTTTAACAGCCTTAGGATAAAACAGTTCTGAGTATTTTTCAGAATTCCCTTTCTAATACACTTGTATAGTAATAGTAGGCAAACACTTTTATAGAGGGAAAGTTCATCTGAGAAGTGTACCAAGCACTTTATGTACCAACACAGAGACTGTGATATTTGAGCTAAACTGGTGGATAGAGTGTTGCAGATGAATCAAGAAGTTCAATCTCTTCCAAGCCTTGCTTCATTCCTATTCTAGAAACATGTCTGTACTTGCAAAACTTTTGTGATGTTCCAAGGATGAAAATTTAGACAATGAAAGACAGCATTTTTATTAGGCCAGCTGATACAGATGGAAAAAACACGTAGCCTTTCAGGACTCAAAAAGTATATTTGTGTCTGTAATACTTTTTGTCCGTTTTCTTTGTTTTGTTTTGTTTTCCCAACTCTGCCGTTACTTCAGGTGGCATCAAAAGCAGTTAAAACACTCTTACGTGCTCTATTAGTCTCCCATTTTCTAGAAAATGCTATCTAATGGGCTTCCTGCACCTGACATTATGTCTTTGAGTAATAGCCCCTAATAGATTTTTCTTCTATAAACTTCTCTGGTTGCTTTTTAAACTCTTGTAAAGACTTACCATCGACATTGCTTTGTGTCAAAGAGTTCCACAGATTAGCTAAGAGCTACATGAAGAAATATTTCTGTTTTGTTTGGTGGCTTTTTACACATAACAAACGGTTAGTTTCATGTGATGTCCCAAGTCCTTGCTTTGATTGGACTAGACTTTCCTTTTTCACCTTCTCGATGCCACTCATTATTTTATAGGGTTTTTTTTTACCCCTTGTTAGTTGTTTCTTTTCCCAAACTGAATAGTCCTTATGACTGTCCTTGATTATTCTCCTTGCTTTTCTTGCCTGCTTCCTTTCTGAGTTGGGGAGAGGGGTGGTGCAAACTGCACTGAACACTCAAGATGGCTTTATACAATATGATACAATACCATATTATTTTCTGTTTTCTTTTCTCCCCTACCTTTTATAGGCTTTGATTTTCTTTTTTACCACTCATGAGTATTAAGCTGACATTTTCATTGAACTATTTATTACAAAGCCATTCTAAAGATTTCATTCCTGAGTGGCAAATATAATCTCGGAGCTCATCTCTTTCTATGTAAAATTAGGATTGTTTTTTCTCATGTGCACCACTGTACATTCACCTACACTGATTTCATCTGCCATTTCATTATCACTTTATTTCCTCTGCAGTTCACTTGCCCTTGTTTTTATTACCTTGAATAACTGAGTATCACCAGCAAATTTAATCCCTTCACTGTTTCCTCCTCCCCTTTTCAAGATGATTTATGAATGTGTTCAATAGTAGCAGAACAGCAAAGATTCCATATGACTCCACTTGTGTCTTTCCTCATGAAAACTGCCTATTATTTTTGAAAAATATAACAAGGGGTATTTGAAGACTTTTTCCTTTATGTTGTCGCTACTTCAGTTTTTAAAGACCCTTTAAAAGATTATTTTGAACGGAAATCCAAGTAGGCCACATCAGCTGGATCCTCATCCATATCCTCATTAACTCTTTCAGAAACCTCTAACAGGGTTGTGAAGCATGGAGTTCAGGCTCTTTGCCATTCTTACCCTCATCTAATTAGTCTTTGAATAATTTCCATCAGTTTTCAGAATGGTGGATGATAAGAAGAAAGGATGAAAAAGGAAGTAGTTTACTCCAGTTTTTCTTGTCCTATAGAGCCATGTCTTCAGAGAGAGCAAAAATGATTACAGTCAAGGATGCTGGGACTCATAGTGTGTACAGCCACAAAAGTAATGGGACGGGGGTAGTTCTTTATCACCTTGGAGTACCTTGTAGCTCTCTTTGCCTGCACCTTTCTTTGTCAAGAAATGTGTGGCGTTTACCAGAACAGATCACTTGTTCAATGATATACAGTCTCTTTTCTAGAATAAATATCTTGCTTAATTTTTCTAGGTAATTATTTAAAGACAGCTCAGAGGTGTTAGTGAAAAATTACCAATCATGTAAATATTCTTGCTTTGTTATTGCTGGATTTACTATTAATTAGTTAAATGAATTTAAAGTTCAACCATTTAAAATATATTAGACTATTTATGCATTTCTTTGTTGAATTTCCCCTCTTCTTCAATCATATATGTGGTTGAATTTTCTTTAGGTGGTCATATATTACTTATACAACAAATGTTCTTTTTTTCCAACAACTTTGAGCAGGTCTGATCAGTCAAAACTATAATCTCACAGACTTCCTTGAACTGTGTGAGAGGTTTTTTGCTTACTTAGACTCTTAGTATTTTTTATAGGGACAGATGTATCCTCATCACTTCCAGAAATTTTACTTATGAGATATGTTATGATATGGGGAGAAACGTTCATTGAAAATGTAAAATTTAGAACAGTGCATTTGGCACTATTGATTGCGCAGATTAGGCTGTTATGTAACAGTTGGACTCAGAATGCTATTTTAAAAAATATTTATTAAATTAGGTGAATTTGGCGGGTTTCCAAAGCTTGGCGTTAGCTCTTGCTTGTAAGGTTCTTCTCTTTGCAAGCAGAATATGTCAGATAGTATTTGGAAATGAAGATTTAAAGTGGTCATAATCTTCTTTGAACAATAGAAACAATCCCATAAGGCTGATTCTGTAATGATTGTAGTGTCAATCATTTTTAGTACTTTTCTGAAATGTATGCTTTCACATGAGTGGGGGGCTGTTAGTAAAAAATAAATAGCTGAAGCTGCAGGTGTTCTGTTTTTATTGTGGTTGGGCAGATTTCACTTAAAAGTTACTGGTGCTTACTCAAACGAAGTACTCAAAAAATGAATCAAGAATGTTGGTGTCTATTGTCAATACTGTTGCAAAAATAACAACAAAACAGCCAAAACAGGATAATTTTATGTCAACAAAAAATTTTCATTGAAGTTGAAACACTTTACATGAACAGGCTGAATTCATCAAAATTTTATAGCAAAAATGTCACTATATATTTTGGCTTTTATATTACATAAAGGGATTAGATTTAAAACTCTATGTATGTTATTGAGTGCTTAATGTAGTATCTTGTCCTTGCTACATTTTTATGTTATCAAAACAAAGTTTTTTTTTCATTATCAAAATGAAATAGTCTGCTGGTTCAAAATAGAATTATTCTGGAATAATTATTGTGCAATGACTATTCCAAAATCATTGAATTGACATATATCTGATTTACAATGGTTTTTACACAGTATTTACTTTGTTTTTTTTTTAATATATGTTGGAGTTTTTACTGAACAAATACTCTGTTTTCTGATCAGTTCTGTTTGAGAAGTGCACAAGTGTATGGACACAACTGAATATTCAAAATATTATCTAAGCTCCTATAAATTTGATAGCTTTCTTAACTTTAGTAGAATATGCAGAAGATAGCTTATAGTCCAGAATCACAATAACATTCTAAAAATGTTGTTTTATAGAAATTTGAAGAATGAAATCCACTGGACTCTCAGTGAGAATTCCGAAGATTTTAAGAGTTTAAAAACAAAGGGTCTTCTCTGTGTTTACATATCTGATGTTTTCACTGTAGCAGGCCAAATAACTTCTGTTTGGCTGAAATATTTACTCCAGGAAGCATCCAGTGTTGGCTTGAAAGTATCAAGATCAGAAGAATTCAAAATTCTGGTATCACTGGTACTCTGTTTTGATAGATGGCCATATTTCCTGTTAGAAATGTGTGTGTCATTTGCTATTTGAATTTACCATCAGCTTCTAGACATTCATTCTTATTGTGCCTTTTTCTACTGGATTACAGAGCAGTTTAGTACCTGATGTTTTCAGCATCTGATGTCTGAAATATTTATATATTGCAGTCAAAGCAATGTATATCCTCAATATCCTTTTTGATAAGCTAAGTGGATTGAGCTGTAGGAGTCTTCTACATGAATGCCTTTCTCTATCCCTCAGGTAATATTTGTGACCCGCTTGTGCTTTCTTTCCAGTTTTTCAACCTCATTTTTAAAATGTGGGCTATAGAACTTCATGTATTATTCTGATATTTCTCACTAACATCACATACACTTAACTGCTATCCTCCTCTTTACACAGCCACAGAATTTTTTTTTTTTTTTGCTTCAGCATTGCTTTGAGAGTTCACGTCAAATTACCTATATGCTATGCATGTTTTATTTTCAGGGTACAGTCTTAATTCTGTCAATTATGACCTCTATTCCTCAATATGTAACTTCTTTTGTAAAGTTAAGTTCATTTTGTTTGAATCAGTCCAGTCCAGAGCATTTTCTTCTTCCAGTCATTTTCTCCTTGGTGAATGTTATGCTATAAATTTTTATATTTGATGCTTACTTTTATATATTTGATTGAAAAGATAAATAAGAGTTTGGTACAGAAAATCATATATTTTAAAGATAATCTTTTGCAGAAATTAAACAGTAAGTAAGTCAGGTACTTTTCCTGCCCTGTTGTTTTAAGGCTCAGAAGGTAAATTCTCACTGTTTCAAATCCCAAAGACTAAGTTTCCACATGAGAAGCCCACAGAATGTAGTGGCACAGGCAGCCTAACATACTGAAGCACACTGAAGAAATTAGGAAGTGAGGAAATGTGAAAAAAAAAATAATTTCAAACTTGCTTTCACTTCATGGTGAAGTAATTTATCATGGTGTAAAAGTATATTGTGCATTACTTATATTTGTATTTTTCCATTACTCTTTGCCAGACATAACAGTAAAATCAGAATTGCTCCATTTCTTTTCATTTTCTCCTTTTTTTTGCTGTTCAGTCCTTTGCTAAGTGACAGTAGCAAAAGGAAAAATAAAAGTTAGTGCATGAACAGGGCAGTTTTCTCATATATGTGGAAAAAATGTACATTTATTACAACATTCCCCATAGAAAAAGTTTGAAAAAATCATTTCAAACTTCAGGTCTTGGTTTTTCAGTCTTCAGCCAGACTAATAAATACTATGCCTTAAAAAAAGGTGAGTATCAGGTAAATCTGAAAATGTATATTAATCTAGAATTAGGCAAATGTGTTCTGCTTCATATCTCTTTGTACTGTTTAGTATTTGGAGAGTATTTACAAGACACTGTGGCTTTGGCTGTGGCACTGGGTGAAGAACTGCTCTTACCTCCTGCCACTCATTCCCCTTCTAGCTCAGTGAAATTATCCAGGTTTAAAATAGCCCTTATTTGTATAGCTTCTTACTGTACTTTATAGTGTGGCTCATGAGCATTGTAGTAAAGGAATGAGATTGTGGGCTGTCCCAAAGCAATAGGCTCCACAGACCCCAGCGGCCCGGGTGGGCCAGAATAGGTACTGATGGACTGGGAAATCACAGCCTCATACAAACACGGACCAGAGTGATTTCGGCTGTTGGTTAAGACTCTAGAAGTAGCCACGGTGTGGCCAGAGGCTGTAATCTGGCATGGAGAATACAGTATGAACAGGTGCCACAGAGAGTGGGTGGTGCAGGAAATTTTCCTGGGGACGGAGGAAGGGGAAGGGAGTAGGTTTGGCCTCCCTAACAATCCTCTGTGTTAGATAGATACTGTGTAATGGTTTTGGTTCAAATAGCTGTTCTGTTTTATTCCCTGTATGCTTGGGTCTGTAAACTCTGTTTTGCCACTGCTTTTGTCAAGGTGCCTCCCTGCACTTCACAAAGTCATTTTGCTTAGCCTCAGAACTACTCCTTTTTTCACAATAAGTAACCATAAGAACAGAGCATCTCCTCTGGACTGTAGCAATTTTGTCGGTGCAGTTTTTGAGTCCTGAATGAGGTACCGTGAAAGCCCTGTCTATAGGTTTCAACTTCCATCTCACTTAAAAATATGCCCTCCTTTACCCATATGGTTACACTTTTTCTCAACGAAAGAGTTATCTCAGAGGTGTCTCATGATGTCATTAAATGAAGATGGGCTTTTATTCACATGTAAGTGTCCTGGGCAAAAGGTGATTTACCAGAAAAGAAGTTCTTAGCAATCAAATTATCTGCTCAAATCTTCGACTGCCTGAGGAAACTATGTATGCCTGACTAGGCAAATAATGCTGTAATAAAGGAATGCTTTTGCTGTAATTATTGGGTGGAGCTTCTTTCTGCTCATGATAAGTGAAAATACTTCACCAGCTTGGTAGGAAAGAGAAAGTTTTTTCTACAGAAACTCATGAAGCCAAACCCTGAAGATGAGCTAAGGAGGAGAGTTGTGTACATATTTGTTTCCCTGATGTTCCAATTGCTTTCAGTTTTTATCTTCCATGTGAAGACTGATATTGCATTCAGAAATATTGGGCACAGTCTATGCACCTTGTCACTCAGACTTTTCATCTTCTTTGCAAAGAGACAGGGATGAACAACTGAAGGCCTGCACTCTCTTGAGGTGTCGGGGAATCAGCATGTGCAATAGAGAAAATTGTGAGCTTTCAGCTTGCTGGAGCAGAAGACTATACAAAGAGCCCAGGTACTAAAATATAGTGCCTGGACTTTATTCAGATTGTTAACTAACAGAACAAGATGAATCCAGGTAACGGACCTGCCAGCAGCAGCCCAACGTCTTGGGAAAGCTTTACCAGATCTGTTGCACTTAGTGAGGACCGTACTCAGGCTTAATATTTCAGAACCTTAACTGCAAGAGGATCATCTTCTTTCTGGTTGAAATCTGAACTTCTTTTCTATTTAGTAGCATTCTGGTGTTGATGGCATATATGAAATATGGTGAAATTGTTTTCTTCAGTTAGCATCCTTCTTACTTTCAAAGACAGCAACAATCAAATTAATGTAGCATAGAGATAGAACCGCTTTTCTCAAGATGGTCAGTGTGGTATTTTTCATAAGCATTTGATACCTTTTCCCTTAAAAATGTTCCTTTAACTTGTGAAATGCACTCATGTATAGATTGTGATCTATGTGCTGATAATTTTTATTGATAGGGATTATCTCAGCATAGATAAACTGGTTCAGCATTTCTATTATAATTATCCACTTGAAGATAACTCCTATAGCATTTTATATGATGTTTAAACTCAAAGATTTAATTATAAAAAAGATAAATTTTTTCATAAGTTGGTATTTTGCAAAAATGGTACGAGATTTTCATCCATTCTGGAGGTCCATATTTTATCTTTACATAACTAGCTTTATTTTCATTAAAGCAAGATGAATACAGTTAGAGTAATTTTTCTCTGCATCCTATGCAACTGAACAAATGCCTTTGCAAAGTACTCAACAGCAGAATAAACATGGAGTTTGTTGGTGGCCATAACTGAGATTTAAATGTATTCTTAAATAACTCTCAGGACTGCTGCATTCACTTTTGAAAGTAATCAAATTGCAGTGGGGGGAACCCTATAAAACTGACTAATTTTTAATGATTTGAGCTCACTGTTCTACACACAAAACATAGAATATTCATAATATGAAACTGCATGATAGAGGAGGGCAACTAGCCAGTCAATAAAGATTATGAGGAAAGTGCATCTCACAATATTGGCCAGTTAGCATCAATCAGTAAGAAAGAGATCTCAGAATATAGTAAATTAAAATTTTACAGACTAATTCGAGAGAAAGGATCCTACTGTTTTCTTTAGCTCCTTTTAAGAACTGAATGTTTGTATTTGGTTTTTAAACTCTACAATTGGTCATTTAAATGTTCTGATATGTCCCTGTTCTTTGACTAGATGGATATGATATTTAGATATAAGTTTCCTGTAGGAATAAGGAATCCAAATATGCAACTTGCTTTTGGTCCTTTAATAATCAAATTAAGCTATTTCCAGCTATCTATTTACCTCTTCCTGTCTTCCAGTGTGGCTTCAGTTCCCTTATTGCATTCTTGGAAAATTCTGTTGGTTTTCCCTCTTGCCATGCTTGGACGAGGAACCTGACAAACGTAACTTCCAGCCAGGCAACTGGCAATTTCCCTGACTAGTGCCTAAGGAAGTGCATTATTTTCTATAAAGTTTTCCCACAGGGAAAGTCAGTGGAGTATTTGTTACTTTTGTCATCTCTGGGTTTCTGGAAAATTCACAATCATCTATTTAAAATTTTAAATGAATATGTGGAAATGCGAGGGTTGGATTTCATGGTTTTCGGGAGTGGGGTGGGAGGTATTTGTATTTTTGGTGGGGCTTAGTCAACTTCCTGCTGTTGCCATAAGGCGAGCATTCAAATTACACAGAAATGTATAGAGAGCTTATGCCTAATATTTTACTTTAACAACCCTAGTTACAAAGTTGTTAACTAGAATGGACAAGCAGTTTTATATTTAATTTTTATAAAAATATAATAAACAACCATATAGTTGTTATAACTATTTATATTGCCTTGAAAAGATGAAGGCCTGAGTTGGCAGTGACAGCAGTTGGTAAGTCAAAGCATGCTAAATAAAATATAGGCATTTTGAAATTTATTTTAGAACATCAAGTCTATCTTCTGCTGTGGGTTTTAGTGACATTGAAAGGATTTCTAGATATACTTAATGCAAACCCATGGTGATTCCTTTGCCTTAAAAAAGCAATCTGTTCTCTTCTAGGTTCATCTTCAAATATAGAATCCCACATGTCTGCGTTGTCACAATGACAAAATGCAAAGTACACACAAATTGCATTAGACCCAAGCATAAAACAATTCTACTCTCTTCTATAAAACCAGCTGTTAGGTAATATTTCCTGTGGTGTAACAATCTAATGTAATTTAGAGGACACATTTCTTTTAGAGCAAAATATCAAGAAAGAACCTTAGAACAAGCCAACAAAGAGTTTTTGGTACATTCAGTGGGCATTACTAATCAAATCTTTAAATATATGAAATGTTTCTTGAATTATGCTACTAATTTTAAAGTCAAATTGGGCTGTCATAGGTTTTGCAGTAGAAAAGTTAGAAAGAAAACACAGTTTATGAAGAAATGTTTGATATTTCCTTTCTTTGTATTGATATTTCACTTTTGTGCTTCGACTGTTGTGACATCTTTTAGGGAAAATTTAGGAAAACTTTGTGACATTTTTAGGGAAGCCAACGTGTCTTAACTGGAATTTAAGGTATGTATATATTATTGGAACATATATTAAGCTAAACTTAGAACACAGCTTTACCTTGAGGTATCCTTTGAAAGTGAGCTAAGCAGGTGAGCTCATTTACTTTAGGACTTTCTGCCCTCATCTATACCAGCACTATACAAATGGTTTCTGCATAGAATTTAATCAGTAATGATGAAGTCAAAGGGATTACATAGATGCCTATGCAAAGATAAGCATATCTATAGATGCTTACTTTGGTCTTGGTTAATTAGTGTCCAGATTTCTGTCTTTGGTTACCATAAATTTATTTTGTCTTTCCTTTTTGTCCCTCTACACATTTATCAAGTAAAATCTGGGATGTTAAGATATCACATAGCAAGAGATCATAGGATGCATTGTCATTAAAACTACTTGTTATTATGAAAAGAGTACTTTTCAGTGACAGGGAGCATATGAAAAATTTGCCAGTATCAGAGAATCACAAAATGATTGAGATTGGAAAGGACCTCTGGAGATCATCTAGTCCAACTCCCCTGCTCAAACAGGGTGACCACGTTGCCCAGGATTGTGTCCAGATGGCTTTTGAATATCGCAAGGAAGGAGACTCCACAGCCTCTCTGGGTAACCTAGTCCAGGGCTCAGTCACCCTCACAGTAAGGAAGCTTTTCCTCATGTTTAGATGGAACTTCCTGTGTTTCAGTTTGTGCCCGTTGCCTCTCATCCTGTCTCTGGGCACCACTGAAAAGAGTCTGGCTGTGTTTTCTTTACACCATCCCTTCAGATATTTATACACATTGATACGATCCTCTCTGAGCCTTCTTTACTCCAGGCTGAGCAGTTCCGGCTCTCTCAGACTTTGTTCATATGAGAGATGCTCCAGTCCCTTCATCATCTTCGTAGTCCTCCACTGGACTCACTCCAGTAGCTCCATGTCTTTCTTGTATTGGGGAGCCCAGCACTGGTCACAGTACTCCAGATGCAGCCTCACCAGGGCTGAGCAGAGGGGGAGGATCACCTCCCTCAGCTTGCTTGCAACACTCTTCATCAGGCAGCTCAGGATATCATTGGCCGCCTTTGCCACAAGGGCACATTGTCAGGGGCTCATGGTCGATTTGGTGTCCACCAGGACACCAGCTCTCTGCAGAGGTGCTCTCCAGCAGGTCAGCCCCCAGCCTGTAATGGTGCTGCATGGGGTTATTCCTCCTCAGCGGCAGGACTTGGCACTTCCCTTTGCTGAACTTCATGAGGTTCCCATCTCTCCAGCCTGTCCAGGTGCCTCTGAATGGCAGCACAGCCCTCTGCGGTATCAGCCACTCATCCCAGTTTTGGTTCATCAGCAGACTTGCTGAGGGTGCACTCTGTCCCTTCATCCAGGTCATTGATGAGTAAGTTGAACAAGACTGGACCCAGTATTGACCCCTGGGGGACACCACTAGCTACAGGCCTCCAGCTAGACTTTGCACCACTGATCACAGCCCTCTGAGCTCTGCCGTTCAGCCAGTTTTCAATCCACCTCACTGTCTGCTCATCTAGCCTGCACTTCCTTAGCTTACCTGTGAGGATGTTCTGGGAGACAGTGTTGAAATCCTAACTGAAATCAAGGTAGACAACATCCACTGCTCTCCCCTCATCCACCCTGCCAGTCATTCCATCAGAGAAGGCTACTGGGTTAGTTAAGTATGATTTCCCCTTTGTGAATCCATGCTGACCACTCCTGATCACTGTCTTATCCTTCACATGCATTCAGGATGAGCTGCTCCGTCACCTTTCCAGGGATTGAGGTGAGGCTGACTGGCCTGTAGTTTCCCGGGTCTTCCTTGCCATTTCTGAAAAACGGAGTGACATTTGCTTTCTTCCAGTCCTCAAGCACCTCTCCTGATCACTATGACCTTTCAAAGATGATTGAGAGTGGCCTAGCAATGACATCAGCCAGCTCCCTGAACACTCATGGATGTATCCCATCAGGGCCCATGGGCTTCTGTATGTCCAGTTTGCTTAAGTGATCCCTAACCCGATCCTCCTCCAACAAGGCAAGGTCTTCCTTTCTCCAGACTTTCTCCCTGGTCTTTAGGACCTGGGATTTCTGAGGGCTGGTCTTACTAGCAAAGACTGAGGCAAAGAAGGCATTCATTATCTCTGCCTTTTCTGTGTGCTTTGCCACCAGGGCCTCTGCCCCATTCAGCAGCGGGCTCGCATTTTCGATAGTCTTCCTTTTGTTGCTGATGTATTTAAAGCCCTTCTTGTTGTTCTCGACACCCCTTCCCAGATTAAACTCCAGATGGGCTTTGGCCTTCCTAGCCCCATTCCTGCATACTTGGACAACATCCCTATATTCCTCCCAGATTACGTGTCCCTGCATCCACCTTCTGTACACTTCCTTCTTCTGTTTGAGTTTTGCCAGGAGCTCCCTCTTCATTCATACAAATCTCCCATCCCTATTGCTTGACTTCTTGCTCATTGGGATGGACCATTCTTTAGCTTAAAGGAGGTGATCCTTGAATATCAACCAGCTTTCTTGGACCCCTCTTCCTTCTGGGGACCTATCCCATGGAATTCTTCAAGCCAGTCCCTGAAGAGGCCAAAGTCTGCTCTCCTGAAGTCCAGGGCTGTGATCCTGCTCTTTGCCATGCTCTTTCCTCACAGGCCCCTGAACTCCACCATCTCATGGTCACTGCAGCCAAGGTTGTCCCCAACCTTCATGTCTTCAGTCAGCCCTTCCTTGTTTGTAAGTATGAGGTCCAGCAAAGCACCTCTCCTCATTGGCTCCTCTATCAGCCATTTCAGGAAGCTATCATCAGTGCTCTCCACGAACCTCCTGGATTGCTTGTGCCCTGCTATGTTGTCCCTCCAGCAGATATCAGGGAGATTAAAGTCCTCCATGGGGACCAGGGTCTGCAAACATGAGGCTACTTCCAGCTGACTGTAGAAGGCCTTATCTACTTCTACCTGTTCAGCAAACTTGTAGCAAACACCCACAACAGTGTGGGTGTCAGTCTGTCCCTTCATCCTTACCCATAAGCTCTCAGTCTGCCCATCATCCACCCTTCAGCCAAGCTCAATACATTCCGGTTGCTCTCTCACGTAAAGGGCAACTCCTCCACCTCGCCTTCCTGGCCTGTCCTTCCTAAAGAGCTGTCCCAATCCAATATCGGAAGGGTTTCGTTACGATCCCAAGGACGAGATTAAGACCCTAAAAGTGGTCAAACATCGTACAACCTTTTAATTTTATTTTCCACGAAGTGGGGAGAAAAGGTGGGGAAAAGGCAAAGGGGAGAGGGGAACAAGGGTAAGGGGAAAAGATAGAGAAAGTTGGAAAAGGGGAAAAGAAACTAGCTACCGCCACTCCAAGCCCGATGATGTTCCGCTGCCTCCGTTCGAGATCTTCAGTCGTCGCAAGCCCCCCCCCATTCACACAGTCTGCAGTTTTTATAGGTTCCTGCCCCGCCTCTGGGAGGTGCTGCCTCACTTCCCATGCAGATTAGCTGTCATGCGCAGTTCGCCCTCTTGGAACCTTCCAGAAATGGGCTAGCGGCATCTGGGGGTCTCCTGCTCATGAGCAGATCGTGAATGTGTATGTGCGGTTCGTGCCAGATGTGCTGTTCCCAAGAAGCCTTCTTCTGCCCTTTTCACACCTTTTTTCCCTGCACAGGTGCATGAGGTTGTTTACCTCGTGGACAGCTCCCGGAGGCACCTGCGCGGTATTGCCCCGCGTGCCTCGGCAGCAGCAGCGGTGGCGGCGATGTTGAGACAAAACCACATTTAGTACCGATTCTCTATAAGAGCCTGTAGCCATCCAGGGCAGCACTCCAGTTGTGCGAGCTATCCCACCACATCTCCATAATTGCAATGAGATCATAGGTCTGCAGCTGCACACAGATTTCTAATTCCTCCTGTTTTATTTCCCATGCTACATGCATTTGTGTACAGGCACTTCAGAGAGGTATCCGAGCATACTAATTCCCCAGAAAGGATGCAAGAGCTTTCCCCATAGTATTGTCTTGTAGGCACTTCCTTGTCTGCTTGCAAATGCTTGAAATACCCCCACTTGAGCCCTGTTTGTTCATTGTGTATTCTCTATAACTGTCCCCTTCCCCCTTCTTTTCTAGTTTAAAGCCCTGTTTATCAGGTTAGACAGCCTATTGCAAACGGTCCAAGTACTCCTTGCAATGTTTCATTTAGAAGCAAAAATATGCAACTGAATTGGGATCTCCCACTTGAGAATCTGTAATTGCTTTTTCCTTCAGGCTGTGCTGGAGGCTATAACAGTTAAGGAGTCCAGTCTCAGAAATACTCTTTTCCTTACTGTGAGAGCTAAATTAACGTTTTTATTTTAAAAAAAAGGAAAACTGACATGAATTTTTAAGATTAGTATTCATAAATTATTCATCAACATTCATAAACACTCCTAAAAAACTATACGTGATGCGCTATACTTTCTGTTCTTTTTTAATCTAGTTACTTATAAAAGATGACCTGTGCTTTAAGTCATGAATGGAGGGTTTCCAAGACTTCTGTGATAAAGGAATGATAACATAACTTTGAATCAGGCCAGAGAGATACTATTTGTGAAATGCCTCTCATGTTGGAAAAGTAGATTCCCTGCTTATTTTTAAGACTTGATTGAACACTGACTTAAAATGAATTGTCAAGTCATCAAACAAAAGTTATTGCTATCTCTTGAATAATTTGAAAAATAGTATTCAACCAGATAAAAGTATTCAATCAGCAAAATAGTTGTCAAGCTACTCAACAATATAGTATTTTTATTCTAATCTTAAGTAGTATGCAACAATTTTTCTTCTATTTTAAGTATTTTGATATGCAGATAAAAGGGACCTTCACTATAACATTTACTAAATGGAATGCTTGACACTTGAACAGCTACTTTTAACTTTAAAAAGGCTCAGATTACTAATATTTCTCTATTCAAATGTAATGAATATGAATGCTATTAATTTATTTTGTTAAAGGAGAACTCTAATTTAAAAAAAATGTTAACTTGCAGAAATACCTTTAGTTGCTATAAGCTGTGCTGTAAATCTTCATCCAAATTTTCAGGCAGTAGCTCATCACAGTTCTGGATAAGTTGAAAAGTATTGTATATATGGTTCAGGATAAGGACTGCAAAATATCTACTGTAACAAATAGAAATTGTATGGTGCCTTTAATGATAGTAATAAAGTAACAGCCTTTTTTTTCTTCCTTACCCACAGCCCAAGCATTTAAGATTTCCTGTTGTTCATAGAATTTGGGGGAAAGTGTGAAGTCATGTGTGTTTTAGGTCAGATTTCTTTCCAATATAAATATTAATGGATAGACATGAGAGACAGCTCAATCTTCATGCCATGTATATTTATGCATTAGCTGAAAATTGGAAAATCTTGGGATTGCTACAGCAAGCTTTGCATCCAGACCTAGGTTTTCTTTACATTCATTTGCCAGGAGTCAGTACCTGAGCCACACACAGCTAGCTGTCCCACATGCTAGTATTGGATTCTATGTATATGTTAAGCTAACACACGTTTTTGGAGCCCAGTACTTGTACCTGCATACCTAAAAATAAAGACAAGGGCACTTGGTTTGATCACAGTGTTAAGCTTTAGCTCCATTTGGGAAATACTGTAAGTATATACTACCTTACCTGTTTTCAAGAAATATTTTACTTCATTCATGCATGACGCAGTCTTATAAAAACTGCTTTGTGCAGAATGGAGATGGAAGTTATCCATGTTTCTTGGAAAATAGATGTTCCTGACTAATCAGGCCAGGAGGAACTGTGAAGCTGCTTCATCTTCTCTCTGCATGCTTCATTGCTTTTTTTTATAAAGTAAGAATAATTTTTTCCTACCTTGCTCTTCATAAGAGTTTCACACAACCAAGTGCTTGTAATACTGTACCATACCAGATGCTGTGGTGACAAGGTCCATGTACTGGTACTGTCAGAAGAAAAAAGTCTTTTTTCAACTCAGGATTACTGATGTCAGAACCGTAGCCCATGTTTAGATTGCATGGAGGTCCATGCTGCAAGAAACCTTAAAATCCCAGTTCATTAACCACCCTCTTGAAAAAAGCATGCTGAAGATCCCTTTCGGCCTGATTTATTTTCAGTGAGAGGTTGGAGTGGGAGTGTTGACTGGATCCAGCACTCCAGTTGCTGCAGGTTGGGCATTGCAAAAAAATTCTGGAGGGAAACGACTATCTCATACCCAGCCTGGCAACAGAAGTGCAGGGACAGAGTATTTAGAACTTATTAAGGTTCTAGATAAACTTTGAATTCTCCAAGTTAATGTCACTAATGAACTCTTTAGCAGTCCTCTTCCCAGTTATTCTATAGTCCAACTGAATGGGTTTATAAACAGAAAATAACAATTTGTGGGATTGACACATATTTGATGGCTAGTCACCAGTTTGCTCATGTGCATTGCAACAGATTTGTCTGACCAATGCTTATATATATGGAGATGCTCAGGGATCAGTCATGGAGGAAGCATATGGATTAAACATTTATGACATTATGATTCTTGCTGAAGCAGAAGGTGGCCTGTGTAGGCCTATAGGGATGATTCACAAATGGTCCCCACTGTATTTTCTTGAGGGTGAAAGAAAACTTCATTCTACTGAGTCTCTTCTTTTTGCAAGCTCACCACTGACATTATACAATTTTTAAAAGGCCATGATAAGAGTGCTTGGAAAAAGACAGTGTGACCTGGTAATTAGGGTGCAGGATTAGCTTCAAAATGCCTTCAAAACACACTGATCAAACCTGCCATATTTCTAAGGTAATTCTATACAAAGCTACCAAGGCAATTCTATACACAGCAAGGCTACAAAGTTATGTACCTTCCCTGAGCTGTATTTTTATTCCCAACATCATACAGTTTCTGGCTGTTCTATTTTTTTTCAAAAGCCTCTTTAATATCTGTCATTAAAAAAATAGAGGTATGTAGGGGGTTTGACATGACAACAGTTTGAGGATTCTGACTTTCACTGCAGATATTGAAAGCTGGTAAGCTGGAGCAGAGAAAACCCTCATAATTAAGGCTAGCAGTTTGTAACGCAGTAAGCAGTCTACAAAGCACACTTGCTCCTGCTGCTGTGGAAGTGGCTGAGACAAGAAAACAGCACTGATGAATGCACAGTCAGCACTTACTGGTCCCTCATCTACTCCCCACATTCCTCTTGCTGTGGGGATGAAATAGCAGGCCCTGTGAGAGTAATTTTTAAGTAGCTGTGAGCTGGAATGGTTATTTCTGCAGCAAACTAAGCAACTTCTGATAATGAAGCTATTTGGCATTTTTGTATCAAGAATGCGTTGATTCAACAGCCATTTCCTTTCACCTTTGAGGAAAATGATAGTTGACCATGACAAACAAGTATAACAAATGAATTATAAATATCAAAATGATGCACAAGGCTGATTATTACCTTGATGTTTCAAGAAAGTTCTTTTACGTTGCTGTATATACATATATGTGCACATAAGCTCTACATAGTTCACAGTGTGTGTGTGTATGTGTATGTGTACGTATATATGCATCTAATTCATATGTACACCTCATAATTCCATCACATAACATGATCCACATTCATTATACATGCTACAAAGGTATGTGGTAATCACAATTATTTTAATATAGCTTCCATTTTTCCTTCAGTTTTTTTTCTTTGTTTTCAGTTACACTCAAGTTATTTCTTTAAACAACTAGTATATTACCCGAAAATTTTAGGGGGGTATAAAGTATTTGCAAATTCAGATTAATTTTTGGTTAATTTGTTTGTCTGAAAAAGGGTAAAGAGATTTTTAGAATTCATTGATTTGTTCACAATGCTTCCAGTAAGATTTGTTTTTAACACTGTAACTTCTGTCTTTTTTTTAAAAAAAAAGGTCATTCAAAAAAACACTCTCCTCTTATTCCTTCCCCTCCCCCCAGCTGTTCAGCTGAACAAAACAATTTTGTATTGGATGACATAAAACTTTTGGGGTTGACAGCAACTAATTTTAATACCCCACCCTTCTGATTTTAGTTTGCCTGCAACAAATGTTTCCCTCAGTTTTTACCCTCTTCCCCCAACTCCATTTTCCAGCACCATTTCCAAGGCACTAACCCCAATCTTGAACTGGGGTACACATAGCGATGAGAATTCATCTCTGTTAAACTCCACTTCCAAGACCTTTTAGTCTTAGACTTTTTAGCCCTCAACATTTATTCACTTATATTTGGGCAGTTTCATATATAAATGTTACACATATAGATAATGATATTATTAAAATATAACTAAAGTTAATTACCCTGTGTGAAATCTTCTTTAACACATTTTTTATTTAGATACCTAATGGGTAGGGAAGAGCTCCTTTCCTTAGGGAGGAAAGATATGCAACAAAGTGGTAATGTTTAGACCACATAGGCATGTACTACTGTGAATTGACAACTGATGAATGTAACTATTTTGGAAGTATGATGCTAGACCAGTAACTTATTTTACATTAATTTATTCGAGTTTTGATCTCCTGATCCTGGATAGCTGCTGTAAAGCAGAATTTTGCCTACACAGATGAGAAAGTACATTTGATTTAATACCCACTTCCAGGGAGACAATGAGGGGTGAGCTGGGGCCACTCCTGTGCTAGAGATGGTCATCTGGGAGAGGAAACTATTCTACGTAAAGGGAGGGAATAAGAGAAGGCCAAAGGAGGGGACAGAAACATCTTACTAGCTAAAGTCCCCCAGATCAACTCAACCTCCAGGACCTCTGACTCTTTTTAGCGCCTCTCCTCAGTAACTGCATCACCATGCTGGTTCCTCTCACCTATTTTTTCTGCCACAGAACTTCTTGATCCTTTCCAGTGCCCCAACACAGTTCTTCAAAAATGGCCCATAGTCCCCACCTCTTCTTTCACCCCCTCTTCTTTCCCATGGCTGCAGTAAAACTGAATTCTGCCTCTACAGCTCCAATACCACGAGGCAGTTCTCGATCTACCAACCTAGTATGGAAAAGCTGATATGCTATGCAAGTGATACATATTTTGGCTGTAACATTTTAAAACAGCACCCTGAAGTACTGTATGCTGGGTGAGGGTTGTTTGGTTCATTCTGTGCAGTTGCAAATGACTCCTACTTTCATGTACAGTTGGACATAAGGTGAATCCAAACTGGAAGTCACTGAGTTTGTAGTTGAAGCAAATGCCTGTTGCATTCATAAAGTAGAAGCAGACTAAGCAAGATATAATTAGTATTTGCTTGCTTTGAACCCAGACCTAATCATATGAAAATAACATAACCAGTGGCAGTGTATAAGCAGTTTAAAACATTGTAATGCTACTAATAGCATTTTGTATCACAGTTAAGCACAAATCTATAAATAATAGTCCTAACTGCAAAGGAGCAAATGGAGACTTGTGGTATAATAGCACAAATGAAGTGCAAGAAGATATGTGCAAGTAGTAAACTACAGATGCAGAACAGGTATGAAAGATATCTAGTAAAACTGAAATAATCTTGCAGAGCAGGCAGGAAATGTGTTTGGTGGAACTAAAATAATCCTGCAGAATAAGTCAGAAAGATGCCTGGCAAGACCAGGACATGTCCTGATCTGAAAAATAAGCTGAACTGTGTCAAGAGTACATGAGATCCTTCCTCAAAGACCTCTGAGCAGTGGCCACCTTGACCATCAAAGACAGTAGCCAGCATCAGCTTTATGATATTGTATACTCATGGGTAATTTAAGGTAAGCTTGTTAAGTACTAATTGTTTGAATATACATAGTAATACTGATTGCTAATGAGTAAGAACTAACCATTAACAATGTTTACTATTAGTGTATGTCAATCTGGTAAAGCTGTTTTGAAGTTTGAAACTGGCCTAATTTGTCAGTTTTTTAAAGCGATCACTGCCATCACAGTGATCTCTAATTCTCTTAACTAAGATGTATATGGTTATGTATATACATATACATATATATTCAATTGCAGTAAGTTCAAGACCACTGTCATTATGGACCATGATAATAAAATCTACTAAGGGACAGGGTATGTAAGGTAGAACTCAACATCCTGCTGATATGGTGCACAGATTCTCTTAACTAGGAGTGTAGGAAAAGGGAGGTTATATTCTTGCTTATAAAAGACTGTATGGATACATTGTAGGAGTGGTGCACTTTCTAAGGCAGTATGCCTTCAATCCCTGATGTCAAAAGTATAGTAATGTAATACAGATATTTGTACACCAGCAAAAAAGGCATAAATAACAATCAGACAGACATGATTTAAATATACCTCGTGTTTTCTATTTGTCTGAATAAGATAATAGACTAGTAAACCTATCAAAAGAAAGAAACAACAGAAATCTACATAATCACAGTTTTTCATGTAGCTCCTTTTGATAAACCTAGGTCTGCTTTTTAATTAGGTTCATTCTTCTAAACAGACACTTAAGAACATTATGGTGTATAGAAAACAATAGAAATAGAAAATAATATTTTCAAGGAATAAAAGTAACCACTTATAACTAGAGTGTTCTTCATTAGAATCACATAACACTCTAACAATTAAATTTGTTTTGGTTTTGTACTTTAAATCCTTTTGGTTTAGAAAAAAGAGGAATATGAGCTATTAGAGTTCTCCTTGGAAAAGAGCTTCTGCTCCCAACAAGAGTCTATATGCTGTCTAATTCACTGAAATATTTTTAAATAGTTACTATTGGCCATGTACTGTATTCCATCATATATTTTGTTCAGTAATGGTATGCCATTTTTAATGTTACAGAATCATCAGAGTCATAGTACAGTAAAAAAATTACCATTGCAAGTATCTCAGAAAATGCATCTGACTTCAATGTCTTTTAAGTTTCCCAGTAAAAAACAAGTGTCAGTCATGTAATAATGGCATTTAGCAAGGTTTTTTTGGAAAAAAAAAAGGAAAGAAGTAACTAATCCTAAACGCTTTAAACAATAAATGCATTAATATAGTCAAGAAGTCCTTTATGAGCAGTGTTGAGTTCAATATGGTTTGGAAGAAGGTAATTTAGAAAAGTTGCAGGGTTGTGGGAAGATAGAAAGCTCAAAGCTGTTGATGTATTATTAACAGGTTTGGTTTGAATTGACATGGAAAATGCATATGTATAACAGTGTAACTGTGTCCACACTGGCATGGTTTTCATTCTGAGATTTCAGTAACTTCAACCAGTCATCTGATGTTTGAAGTTAAATCATAGAACAGTAGATGTTGATAAAATCTACATAAACATAGCTAGGCAACTTGTGATTATATAAAACTACATGTACTTTGTAAGCTGTATAAGCTATATAAACCTTGTTACTAATATAAAAGTATCTTAAATCCTTTTGCATTTCCTCTCTTATATGCCTCTAACTTCAGAAAGGAGGAATCAAAGAAATGTCAGTGGCATGCATCCTAGAGAAGAAGTCTCTGAGCTGCAAATTACTGATGGCTGGAAGAGCATGCAGGGAATGTATCATTTCATACTTTTTGCTGTTTTTGTGAGTATCACTATATATCCATTCTTGACTACTGCTGCAGATAGGATGTTGGGGTAGGTGGATCTTTGTCTTGAACTGGCTGCTCAACCGTTCTTTGACATAAATATCACCTAACTTACTGATAACTAGACTTGTAGCCAACTGTCTTTCATGTGTCTTTCAGTGGCTTCTGGTAAAGAAACACTTACTACGTTTTCTATACTGATTAGGAACATTGACTTGAAAAATTTAGACTATTGTTGAACACATTTTTTTAATCTCATAAAATCAGTCAGAGTTCATTGGAGAATACTTTCAAAGAAGAAAAAAACGCAAAAGGAATAAATGGAGGCAATAAGTATTCACTTTAGGAAAATGTGAGTATATTGATAAAAATATAGTCTCTGCGATTCTGCTCTGCTTTCCTATGAATATAAAGGGCCCAGCCAGAAAATGAAGTGATATTGTCAAAATGTTACAGGGCTATCCACATGACCTCCACTTGCTCATGAAATCCAAGTCATAATCTAGAGCTCTATAGATAAAAATTATATATAAAAAGTCCTAAAACTGACCAGCAAATGTTTATTTTGGTATGATGTTATCACTCCTGTTGGGTGAAATACAAGAATTCGTCTCTCCTTTCAGAAGGTCTCGTCAACTCTAATTGCAATTCTTTGCCATCCCGTTCTGACGCATTTCTGCAATTATAGATTAAAATTTATGTTCTCTGAGTGGCATAATCATAAAAAGTCACTACCTAGCATAACAATAATAAAATAATAGATGTGAATATAAAACTAGGAGTGCACTAAACATTGTGAATTAATTTTCAGTTTGGCAGTAAAAATGCCTTTGTGAATCTTTCATTAAACTTTAGATCTATGTATAAAACAATTTTTTTAGAACTAGTATGAGTAATATTTAATAGAAATATATGATACGTTTTTCATGTGACAGTCTACTTGCTTGCATGCTACCTTGATTTTCATGTTCAAAATGGAAACAAAAACAGAACCATAAGGAGCAGTAAACTATTAAAGTCAAGAAATCCGAGGGAACGTAGCCAGCCACCAAGAACTGTATAAATAGATGCTGTTTGTATGAATGCATGAAGACATCTGTCATCATTAAATGAGCACTTTTATATGAACGGAAGCAAACTACTTGGTATTAGTTCTAATCTCTCTCCAGTTACTTGTGGTTTTACTGAGCAATGAAGGTGGCAGAGACACACACCGCACAGCACCCCAGTCACTTGCCATATTTGAATTAGAAGTAATCTTAAGTTCTTTTTCGAACGGTTACAACTGGACTGAAAGGGAATGTAAGGCTTTCTCCCAGCTTATCTGAAATTGCAGTAGATGCAATTCAATGTTTCCTAAAAGAATACAGTAACTAAACAGAGGGCTCCTTACAGTCTTTTGTAATTGTCTGTCTTTTTTTTTTTTCAGTGGCTGAGGGGCACTTGAAAACAGTCATTTCACTCCAGAAGGCACCTGGCAACTCACAAGGCATGGTATTATAATGGGCTGTTGTTTTGATTGTGTATCTTCCTCACTTAGTAGTAGTACTAGTGAAATTTGGTTTCTGATTGATTTTTTGTATCATGGTGGACAGACTTTTGTAATTGAATTTTGCAAAGTGTGTGGTATGAGTTTGGCTAGCGTAGACTGAGATAAGAGCTGTCTGCTGATCTCTCTTTTCTTTATTAATTCCTGTATGCAGTGCTCAGATTATTATTCTTTTCCTGTGCATATCTTGAGGAAAATCTATTCGTACTATGAAATATTCTCATTCTATAGTGAAGAATGCCAAGCTTTAAATATTTTAGCCTTGTATAGCTAAAAGAAGGATGAAAAGTGCATTATTACAATCTGTTCATATCACATTTTACTCTGTAAGCCCAAAGTACATATACATACTAAAAATCCTCTTCAATTAAATGCCTAATACTTTGCCACTGCTCAGTAGAACAAATATGCTGTTATTTTATGTAGGTGCTGGTACACCTCAAGGCCACAACTGGACATCAATAATAAAGAGCTAATCTCCTCTTTGAAAGGTTTAGAATAAATAATATTTCAGAGGAGCAGAGTTCTAAACAGTTTGGCCTTGTCCCAGTCTCCTGGCTGCCCTAAAAAAGCAAAATTCCACCAAGACCCTGCAGCAAGATTTCACCTGTGTAAATTCTTCCTTTCTGTTCTTTCAGCCATCCCAACATCTGTGTTTGTTGTCTGCTCTCCAGACTCCTGAAATTTCAGTCCCAAATTGTGTCATTATTTATATCTAGGTGCTTCCACTTTGGCTTCTTGATGCTTCACTCTGAGGTTGAATCTTCTCCAGTGATAGGCCTATATCTTCAGGAGTGAAGAATTACTTTCTCACCACCTCTACTGAAGTTTCAGGTCTGTAATTCTAAGCAACACTGTAGGATATAACCTTACTGTCCCTCAAGGGAACCAGTTAAAAACAAATGAACTTCAGTACTGTTAAAAAGAAAAAAATGCCCTTTGGCTGAAAATCCTGTCTGCCCATGTGGGAATGAATTCTAAGGTTAATTTGTAGTCCCCTCGCCCATCCAGAAAAGATGTATAATGGAAATGTTAACAAATCATGCACATTTAGTTGTGTATAGTACTTCAATTACAGTGGCCAAAAAATACTAGAGCTCAGACTGAATTGCATCTATTACAATTTCAAATAAGCTGGGAGAAACAAAACTCTGGGAAAGAGTTTTTTTTTTTAAGTAATTAAATAAATAGTGAAATATTTCTTTATTGAAAAGAAAACATCATCTGCTTGATGTGTGATCAATAACTAAGATATTATCAAGACTGCAGAGGAGGTTTGCAGTCCTACTTCCCCAGGAAGACGGTGTGATTTGCAGCTACAAGGATGGCAAGAAAGCACAGGCCTGCAGGCCTGAGAGAATATCTGAGCTTTCAGTGCTTTTATTTACTCAGTTTATGAGAAGGAGAATCCTTGGCTGTGTCTGCTGGGAGACAAGTAAAACTGGGAGCTCACGCTCTTTCTTGAAGCAGTAAGACATATATTATCAAGTGTCATAGAAAAAAATGAGTTTGCTTTTCTCACTCAGGGGCCATGAGGAAAAAAAGACCTTCAACATTCAGCTTCAAAAATATGTTCCTGAAACTTTCAAATCCCAGTCATGCAGAAGGCATGGATGGTACATGAAAGGCAAGACTGCCACCTAAGCCTCCCTTACAATGCTCAGAAGGCCACAGCCCCCAGTCCCTGCCTGGGCTGTGCAGCGTCCGGGCCTCCACCAGGCTACGGACCTTGCTCAGCCTGGGCTTTCCAGCTTGACCACGGACTTGTCCAAGCAGACAGGTCACTACGGACTAGTCTGGCACTCACTGGGCTGGGGCTGACTCCAGTTAGTGTCATCGGACCTGTTCAGCTCTTCTCCTCTGAGCACTGGTGGACTGCGCCCTTGTCAGTGAGGTACTGCCCTGCTGGCCCCCTTGGCTCCCCATCCCCTGTGGAGCAGCCAGCCCTGCTGCTCCCTCTTGCCTCCTACTTGTTGAAGCCTTCAAACTGTGCCAGTGTAGTCTTTGTCATCACTGAGTTACATTAAATGCAAGTGACTTGTTTCTTATTAGGACATTTTTTCCGCATTTCTTTGCCTTCCCTGACAACTTCCCCGACTCAGTTGTTTTGTATTGTTTATAATATTGGCTGAATAATGGTGCCTCCCACTGATTCTGTAAAGTGCACTTCAACTTGTGGTATGCTACAAAAGACTTTGGGGGAATTTTTATCTACCTTGCCAGCACAATTCCCTGCTCTTGAGCTTCTGGACTTCCATAGGACATGTTATTACTGCAGCTATCTTTGAAGAGGGGCCAAGGCTGTTCTTAGAAGACATTATCTCAGAATTATGTCCTTGCTGAAGAAAATAAGCAATTGCTATAGTCAGTCCCTCAAACAGATTACAAGCACAAGGAATACAGCTTCCAGAAATTTCTGAAGCCCTTTCAAGATTTAACGATTTCCTGGAAGTATTCATCTGTTAGACACAGGCAAGTGAGCTGACCCCATGAGGACAGCATGACGGACTCTATACGAAGAGAAGGTGGAAGTTAAGAGTGTCGGGACAGAGAAATGATGGGGATGGACCAGCTACATGAAAGTCTTGGGTTCCTTCTCTAGTATTGCCAGCCAAACACTGAAATTAGGGTTGTCCAGCAAGCCAAATCTGCCAAAGAGCCGGAGGCAGAACTAGGCAGTTCCTCAGAAATCTTCCAACACTGGGAGGTGCTATATCCTGTGAGAAACCTGTAGGTTTTTCACCTCGTTTTCTACCTAGGCATCTGTCATGATATGAGCTAACGAAGAGTCTGCAGCTAGGGGTACACAGCCAAGACGCAAACAATATTTTACATATATATTTGATGTGGACGGTCCTTGCATAGAAGGCTTATACTTTAATATATATGGAAAGCATAATATCACCTCTAAATAAACTTACCAATGTATTGCTCTTCTAGAGCACCTTTTACAAGTATCTGTGACCTTTTGTGTCTGAAACTTAAATTTTTCATTTTTGTTCTTAGAGTAAGAATGATTGTTTTTTTCAGTTGGTTAAATTCTATTATGTATCTTGTTTTAGAATTTCAGTTGAAATTGCCGAGCGTTTTTTTCCACATGGACAGTATGGTGGTAGTGGGGAGGGGAATAAATGACTTTCCTACAGTAAGATTTGTGTGACTGAGTATGGAGAAGCAGGTCACTATAACTGCTGTTCTTTATTGGCTGTAGCATTAAATAGCAGCTAGTGCTTTCCTTTCTTTGTACTTTCTTGAGTAAATGAGATTCATTGATCTGCTTTCCCTCCTGATTTGCCACTTTCTCTTAGTACATCTCCTTTTCTCTTAGTACATCTCCTTCTATTTGGCTTCTTTGTGAAGAGTTCAATTTTACTTTATGTTCAGGAATGACTTTTTCATGACTTCTAAAGTTTAGTGAGGTCACTAGTCAGGTTCCATCTTCTATTGTATTTCCTGGAAGAGCACATTTCTCATTTTTTTCTGTTGTTTCTACTGTTAGAGTTTTATTCTGTATAGAAGATAGCTGTGGGAAATGGCTTGTATTTATTTCAAATGTCAAAAGTGGTGATAAAGAAAGCTTTCAGGGGTTTACAGGTATAAATGGCCTAGTATTTGGACCATTGTTGTCTTGACCACTGTGGCAGACTAGTACCTGAACAAAATAAAAACAAATGTTGTCCAAAAGATGTCCTCCTGAAAAGAGTATTCTGAATGAAATAAAATCATTTGCTAAAACTAGAGACAAGGCTAGGGAGAACAAATTTGCTTGGACTTAGGAAATTTGTATTACTGTTATGGAGAAAATGACCATATGTAGTGAATGTCACAAAACTGGACTTCTACTAATGGTCTTCTGTCTAAAAATAAAGGAACTGAAGGCTTCAGTGGCTGAAATAATATATGCAGGATTACCACTGAGAAATTCAAACAGTCTTTTTAGTCTGAATACACACGCTTTGATTCATATTTTCTGATGCCCTGCATGGTGTCTGATGTGAACTCTAACGTGCATGTATTAAAAGGGCATCTTTCTCTATGCACTCCTAGTGCATTTCAAGTAAACACCTTAAGGTGGAATTTTTAGGAAATTCATGGTGAAGCTAGAAAGTCAGAAGAATTCTCCATGCCTTGCATTGCCACTTAAATGCTACACAAAAGTCTGATGTGGTTGTCTGCTAAAAAAAAGAATAGCTGAACTGTCTCAGAAAGGGAATTTTTTGTGGTGGATGTGAAGCATATGAAAATTTAAAAGAGCAAAATAAATGGTAGGTGATAGGGTCCATAATATATCTTCCAGAAGTTTCAAGTTTATGTTAAAAAGATGTTCTTTAGTTGTTCTTTGGGTTTTCTTTCTACATTCCTTGTTCTTTTTCTACAGTGTTTTAGTACCTTTAAAATGTTAGGAACAAAAGCTAGAGATGCCTCCCATTATTGAGGCATTGATGCCTCTGGATAGGGCTGGATATTTATAGATGTTGTTCCCAATGATACATCTTAAAATCAATATTCCTCATGGTCTCTTGATATTGTTAATGGTCAATGTTGATAGTCTCTGGTGCGTAACAAAAGTAAATTTGGTCCAAGAGTGAATGCTATAGATGCTAGTCAAGGTTGCAAGGTATTGATAGCTATCATTAGGGATTTGTGTCTATAGTTATCCATAACTTTCAAAACTCATAGGTGTCAATCCCTATTGATAGGTATGGAAATTGATAGGAATCGATACCTGTTGAGATCGAGAGGTATTGATGCCTCTGGATAGGGCTGGACATCTATAGATGTCATTCCCAAGATACATCTTGAAATCAATAGTCATCAAAGCTTCTAGATATTGAGAGGTATCGATGCCCATAGTTGTTGATGCCAACCGAGAGCAAACTCAGGCCAAGAGCAAAAGCTATAGATGTCAGCCAAGATCAAGAGTTATCAATGTCTATCAATAAGTGTGGTAATCAATAGGCATCAATGCATGTTAATGTCGATCCCTATCGATGCCAATAGTCATCAGTGCCTGTGATGGTGTTCTTCCCCCCTCAGCTTCCCCCCAACCAGACCTTTTGCATGTAACCCTGCTCGGGCAATAGTCATCAGTAAGACCTGACCTCCCTCCACCCCCACTCATGCTATAACCACCAGTAGCAGTGGTGATGGCTGCATCCGGCTCAATTCAGAATCTGGGGAGACAGATAACAGCACAATAGCCAAGGGCTAATTGAACATGCACCAACCAAAATATGGCTGGCATGCAAATATAACTATGAGTCAACCATCTCACCCCATAAATAGGGGGCAGCCCGGAGCCCGTTGAGCTCTTCTGCACGGTAGCGGGCTGCATGCCAGGATCGCCTCTTGAGTAAGGATTCCTCTCAAGGTTATTCCTTGAGGTTGGGAGATTCCTTACCCACAACAGATCCTCGGTAAGTGACTAATGGCATGCTGAAACTTTGCGAACTTTGCTAAGTTGTATCTCTGATTGATTGTGCACATAATCCTTTAGACATAAACCGTTGACCAAGTCAGGGACTAAGACTGGATCCAGTAGCACCCACTCTCCTCTGAGAAGGAGTTTGGAAAGCGAGGGGGTCCACTCTGAACCTCATGACTCAATGGGAGAGTCTCCTTGACGATTTTGTCTGTCCCTGTCCTCTATGCAGTAAATAACTGAGTGTACCTTGCCATCGAATCTTGTTAAACCACTGTCTTATTTACCATGGAATTTTGTTAAATCACTGTTTTATATCAATAAAACATATTGCTGCTTCTCTCTTATGAGTGAAGTGCATCACTCATCTGCGACAGTGCCTCCTGAGAGCAAACTCTGCCCAAGAGTGAAAGCTATACATGCCTCCTGTTACTGAGAGGTGTCTCTGGATGAGACTGGATGCCTCCGGATAGGGCCGAATATCTATAGATGTCATTCCCTCATGATACGTCTGGAAATAGATACTTATCGAGGCCTCTCAATATTGAAAGCAGTCAATGTTGATAGTCATCAGTGCATACGGAGAACAAAATCCATCTGAGAAAAAATGCTATGGATGCCAGTTGAGATTGAGAGCTACCGATGTCTATGGTTAGGGCTTTGTATCGATAGTCATCCTTAACGTTCTACACCCATCAATGTCAATCCCTATCAGTAAGTATGGAAATCGATAGGAATCAATACCTGTTGAGATCAAGAAGTCTTGATGATTCTGGATGGGGCTGGATATCTATAGATGCAGCTCCCTCATGATGCAACTGGAAAGCAATACTCATTGAGATCTCTTGATTTCAAGAACGGTCAACATTGACAGTGGTTAGTGCCTAGCAAGAAAAATCTGGTCTGAGAGCAAAAGATATAGATGCCTGTCAAGAACGAGATGCATCAAAGCACATTGATAGGGATCGATATCGATAGATATCAGTAGGTATCGATCTCTGTTGATATTTATCCCTCTTGATAGGTATGGAAATTGATAGGCACTGACGACTGTTGATATAGAGAGGAATTGATGTTGATAGTTGTAGGTGCCAACCAAGAGTAAATTAGCTCCGAGAATGAAAGCTATAGATGCCTGTCAAGACTGAGAGGAATCGATGCCTATCAATAGGGATTGATATCAATAGGGATTGATCCCTATCGATACCTATCGTAACCAATTCTTATCAATAGGTGTGGAAATTGAGAGGTATTGATGCCTGTCAATATCGAGAAGGATTGCTGTCAATAGTCTTTGGTGCCTACCGAGAGAAAACCAGGTACAAGAGCAAAAGCTATAGATGCCTGGCAAGACTGAGAGGTATCAATATCTTACGATAAAGCCGGATATCTATAGATGTCATTCTGAAGTGATACCTTTTGAAATAAATACTCATCAAGGCCTCCCAATACTGAGAACAAGTGATGTTGATGGATGCTGGTGCATACGGAGAACTAATTCGTTCTGTGAACGAAAGTTATAGGTGCCAGTTGAGATCAAGAGGTATCTATGCTAAGCAAAAGAGATCCATATCAGTAGGTGACAAAAGGTAATGATACTATTGAAATAGACTCCTACCAATAAGAGTGGATATCTCAACAGGGTCCTGACCCTGAAACTGCCACCCCAAGTAAGGATCAGAGGCAAAAGTTGTTCTAGGAGAAATCTTGGGGGAGCAGCGCATTTCCCTTAGCATGCCCTTTGCACCGCAAAACCATGTTCTGACACAGGCTTTATCTCTCTTCTAAAGATAACCCCAATTTAAACCTTATCTCAGCAGGGGACTGAACCTGAGCCCCCCAGGCACATTCCTGGCCTAAGGGAAGAGAGGTTATGGGAGCAAACTTGGTGCAACCACGCATTCCCTTCCTCATGCCCTCTGCAGTCCAACTCGACATGGGGCTTGATGTACTATTGCTATCCTAACCCTAAACCTGACCCTAAACACAGGAAAATCTGAAGTGTGGCTTAAACCCCACAGCCCAATATAAAACCAGAGGAAATGGCAGAACTGGGAGCAATGTTAGTGCAGCCCCGCATTTCCTTTGGCATGACCTTTGTAGCCCCAGTCTGCCTGGAGCTCTACCCTTTTTCACCCTGCTAACACTAACTTTAAAACTAACTCTAACCCTAACCCGAAATGTGAGGCTCATCGGAGATGGGGCCTGAAGCTGACCCTGCCAGCCCCACTCAAGGCTCTGAGGCCAAAGGTGTCCTGGGAGCAATGCTGGTGTGGTCCAGCAATTCCACTGTCAAGCCATTTGCAGCCCCACTCCCCCTGCGGCTCCATGCTTTATCCCTCTCCTAACCCTAACCTTGACTCTAACCCTAGATACTAACCCAATGCTAATGCTAATCCTAAACCTAACCCTAATACCAATCCTAATCCTAATGCTAACTTTAACTCTAACTCTAACACTGAACTAAATTCCAGGTCAAGTTCAGGGCCAGACTGAGAGAAAATTTGGAGTGAGGGTTAGGGCAAATCAAAGGAAATGCGGGGCAGCGCCCACATTGCTCCCAGAACACCTTGGTCTCAGAGCCTTGAATAGGGCTGACAGCATCAGCTTCAGGCCCTGCCTTTGATGAGCCTCACATTTCAAGTTAGGGTTAGGGTTAGGGTTAGGAGAGGGCTAAAGTGTGGAGCCACAGGGGAACTGGGGCTGCAAAGGGCACGCCAAAGAAAATGTGGGGCTGCACCAGCATTGCTCCCAGGACACCTTGGTCTCAGGGCCCTGAATGGGGCTGGTGGCATCAGCTTCAGGCCCCACCTCCAATAAGCCTTACATTTAGGGTATCCATACATGTTTTTAGGTGTGGAATTCCACATGTATTGCTGTCTTTGTATATCCGGAAGTACCAATTTCAATTGTCGTTGATGGCCATTGAGAACAAACTAAACCCTATAAGGACAGCTGTAGTTTTCTCTTGGGATATTGAAATTTCTATGAGTATTCTTAGTTATTGCTATCGATAATGTTCATTAGGTACTTATACCTATCCATATCGATCACATTTGCTAGGTAGGATAGGAATAATGCCTGTCAAGGTCAAGAGGTATCAGTGGTGATTGAGAACGATAGATGTCTATACATGCCTGTCCCAAGTGATATGTTTTGAAATTAATACTCTTCCAGGCTTCTTGATATTGAGAATGGTTAATGTTGATAGTTGTGTGTGCGTACCTAGAACAAAATTGTTCTGAGAACAAAAGTTGTAGATGCCTGTCGAGATTGGAAGTTATTGATGCCTATTGATAGGTCTGGGTATCTATATATGTTGTTCCCTAGCATTATCTTCCAAAAGTGATACTCATCAAGGCCTCTAGATAATACGATAGACGTTGAAAATCATCCGGGCCTACAGAGAGCAAAAATGGTCCAAGAGGAAAAGGTATAAATGCCTCTTGAGATCAAGAGGTATTGATGCCTGTCAATAGGGATTGATATAAATAGGTATCAATCTATATTGATATCAATCTCTATTGATAGGTATGGAAATTGATAGGCATCAACACCTGTCAATGTTAATAGCCATCAATGCCTACCAAGAGCAAGCTGACTGACAGTGAAAGCTGTAGATGCCTCTTGAGAAGGTATTGGTGCCTATCAAGAGGGCTGGATATCTAAAGATGTCATTCCCTAGTGATAGAGCTGGAAATTGATACTCATCAAGGTCTTTCAGTATTGACAGTGATCAATGAAAGGCATGCAGCCAAGTTTCTTTTACTGCAAGGTAGTTGCTACCTCCTTTGGCTGGTCATGAAAGCTCTGACTGTATGGATGAAGCAAGGCTATTACTCTAGAAACCAACCATTTTTGTGAACAATGTAGGAGAAGAAATATTGATTAGATTTTTACTGGTTAGTAAAAAGTGAAACTGAATTTGATCTCGTTGTCGATGTAAAAGCAATATTACCAAAGGTTATTGTAATATCTCACTGCATGGATTCTGCTGTTCATGTTTTTAAATCATGTTGTGAGATATGGAGCTATATTAGTTTTGTTACTTACAGTCTCCTTAACCTCAGCGTAAGTCCTTGTTGAGAGTAAAAGTGAGCCCAAATTCTAAGTCCTTGTATCATCCTATTAGCTGTGCTTTTTGAGGCATGGAAGTGTATAGCTAGATATACTCCACCAGTTCCTTTTCTTTTTCTTGTCTTCCTGCTGTTCAGGGCGGAATAGAGAGACAGTCCTGCCTGTTCTCTACACTGGCCTCAGGAAGAATATGCTAGTCCTAGAATAGCTGTCCTCCCTTAATAGAGACTCACCATTTTGCTCATTGATCCCTGCAATCTTTCTCTCCAGTTTTCCATGTTCTTATTTCAGGGCCCATCTCTTCATCAGTCTTCCTGCTATCTCTGCTTTATTTAAGTACCTACTGCTAAGCTGCACATGGTGCCCTTTTAAATCACATGCCCTGGAATAGGTGAAAGACAGTCATGGGGCACAGAGGGGAAAATTCACTAGGGTTGGCCAGCACGCAATTTTTGTTGCACATTATCTCTTTAAGTTAAAAACATTCTTCGAGCTTTGGATCAGGCCCACATTGGTTAGACTGAGATTAAGACTGTCTTCTTAGCCACAGAAGAGTTTTATGCTTCATTTTTGTTGTTCATGTTGATTTTTTTGTGAGTGAAAGATAGACAAATGGAACTGAAAGAAGGAACGTGATGATAGCTTCTGACCTGCAGAATAGCTGTAAAATCCCAAAATGTTTTCTAACATTTTTTTACCTTTCTAATATTATTTAAAATGCTCTAGAAAAGTGATTTCTTTTTAAAGTTAATTTTACAGGCAGCTATTTTACCTAATTCACTTCCAGTTTTTGAATAGCCAAGGAACCAGACTATTTGGCTGGATAGATACTTGTAACGTGTAGTCTTTCACATGACAGCACACCACTATTTACAGTCCAAGTTTAATTATCAAACATCTGGTTTCTATAGCAACAGAAGGACATTCATTACATAAAAACAAGTTGCACATCTATTTCAAAGCTAAAGTATATCTAATGAAGATGTAAGCTCCCAAAGCTTGGACTAAATCAAATCAAAGTTGTAGCAATGGGAGTACAGGCTATATTTGTGTAGAATGTCACTCCTAAGTACCTAAAAGTGGTTGGATTTTCAGTAAGTATCTTTCTATCTTTAAATCAAAAGGCAGGGTAACTATATGTGCAGCTAAGAAAATTTTTAAAAATTCTCCCATTGATTTGATGATGGAAGAATTCCCTATATTTGGCAATTTGTGATTAAGTTCCTAATTATCTCTTTTATAGGGGGAGGGTATCTCAGTGAAAAAAACTTTATTTAAAGTCATATTATTGTAGAATTGATACAGTTGTAGAGGATTTGGCATCTAACTTTAAGCAGTCATTATCCAAGCAAAATTACTGTTAAAGTAGTTGTATTTAGGGCTATTTTTTGGGGACCGGAGATTCAGTCTCTGAATCACTATTTACTTTGCAGCAGCTTTACATCAGTGATTTCTCTAGGGTATACAGCTATAGAATACAGTAAATGAAAATTCAGCAGTTCTAAGTTTAGTGATTCTAAGTTCAAAAAAAGGAAAAATACAGAGGCCTGAGCTGCCCAGGTTATTTCACTAGTGTTAACTGTTATCTTATAACATTGAACACCCTTTACTCAGCCTAGAAAAATTGACAGGCTTTGCAGTTCACTCTGACATTTAACACATCCACAGTCTAATTATCAAAGCAGAAAAATTAATTGTAGATTGCATCCCTCTCATGGAGAAAGCTTAATTGGCTGTGATCTCCTGCCCAAGCATGTGTGTGTGTGTGTGTGTGAACAAGGATGGCAGAGGTTTGAAATGAAGCATTTCCCCTTTACATCAAGAACTTCAGATAATCTCTGCTGATGAATGTTGTGTGGAAAGCAAAACAGTAATAAAGAAAGATCTAAAGCATTTAGTACTTTACAGGCTAAAAACAACACCTTGAAAGGCATCCAAAAGCCAACTGGAAATGAAACTGTAGGCAATATGTTAGAATAGTTTTGTTACTACGCAAAAGGACAGCCTTTTTTCACACCTGGTGAAATCAGTGGCAAAGATGTAGTGCTCCATAAGCAGATTTTAAAAATCCATGTCCAAAGGAGGAAAAGCATACTTTATGTAGCAGGAAATGCAGATGAAAAAGAACAGCTGCACTTTCTTGACTAAATGGAAATATACCTTACCGTGGGCTACTGAGATAAATCCCAATTCAAGAGATTATTTTGTGAGTAAAAGCTTGACCCTTTGAAATTTGGAACTGACTTAGAAACAATATCTCACTCGATAGTTTTACAAGCGCTCC
This sequence comes from Dromaius novaehollandiae, assembly GCF_036370855.1. Taxonomy (NCBI): domain Eukaryota; kingdom Metazoa; phylum Chordata; class Aves; order Casuariiformes; family Dromaiidae; genus Dromaius; species Dromaius novaehollandiae. The sequence goes on along the minus strand of NC_088099.1, from coordinate 137,922,936 downwards.
TCTTCAAAACAGACAGACAGGCAAAAACCTGGAGTTAGAGCACTGGATAATGACATCCATACGTCAAAGCAGTTGATTTCACTGCTGTTCTCTTCTGGTGTCCCTTCTAAATGGTGACACTGCCCAGACTTAGCTGGCCTGCATTTTGGGCACCGAATTCCAGTCCAGACACAGTCTCGGGTCGGTGCTCTTGAGCTGACAGTCCACTCTGTCTTTTCCAATGAAATACAATTGTAGAGCTGTGTGTCAGTCACTAACTCCCACAGCCTGTGAAAAAGATCTGGAGGGAGAAGTATCAAAAATAGAGATTATTTAGAAGGCTGAAATGTCCAGCAAACTGTTGTCTTTCAGAGATTCCCCAGGGCTTTAACATTTGGAAGTCACAGTATTTCGAGATAGAAAGAGGCAGACTGAAAATGGTACAGAACTGATTTGTTCTCATGACAACAGTTTTAATGAAAATGGGAAGAGAAATTAATTCAGTCTTCTCATGAAGTGAAGGTTGTAATCAATGTATTCATTTCTAAGTGCTGAAGCTTTTAAGTCAACCAAACTGAATTAAAAAGGGAAGTAAGGTGATTATGCTTTTGTTTATATGCCTCACACATTCTTTCTAGGACCAACATGACATGTCTGCCATGTTATTTTGCACTTATTAATGGCATGCTATTTCATGATGTTCTGAGTTGTTTTGCATCATATGTAACTGGACAAATCCGTAGTTAATGTTTTTACCTTTCCATAAATATTTCATGAAAATTCCTTCATTAGGGTCATATTCTTGCTCAGTTTGATTGTTGCTTACACTACAAGTTTCCCCACTGTTTACCCCTATAAATGATAGATTCTGTCCTATAATGGTTTTCTGCTGACATAAAGTGAGAAATTTAAAATTAGATTTACATCCCTCTTGCATAATCAGCTATCTAGTTCTCATTTTACAAAATGAATATTTTTGATACCACTAATTTCTACTAGATATCAAAGCTTCTTTTTCATTAATTGAGCCCAGCTTAAATCTTTTTTTTCTTGTTTTTGTTGTTGTTCCTAATGAGGTTGATGCCTCTAAGATTAAAAGAAGCTTGGAAAAAAAAAAGCTTTAAAACGGCTTTGATCTCCTAAGGTGAAGCATATTTTTGTGCAAGACTTTTTCCTCTGAGGCATGTTAACAGTTGAATTGATCTGGAGGGGAAAAAGAAAAAAGAAAAACATGCTGGTGAGAAGAGGAAGGAAATGTGGGAACTTATAATGGAAATCAGACTTCTGCTCATATTCAGATTGAATTAACAGTCTTTTCCTACATTTTGCTTAAAACATATAAAGAATTCAGGAAGACGCCATTGTTTTAAATTCTCTGAAGAAAAGTAGCTGATTTTCTGAACACTGGAATAAGAATTTGACATGACAAAGCTTTTTCTTCTCTTTGATGTAAGAAAATACTCTTTTAATTGAGTTATTCTTAAGATTACAAATTAATTAACAATTGAGGGAAATGAAAGAAAACATATATTGGACACACATCCAAATAACTTCCTGTTTTTTCAGAGATAAGTTAAATACAAATGGTTATCTATAGTCTAATGCCACATAGCAACCTTAACCTAAGAATAAGACATATCCTTCTAGGCATTGTGTACATGCATACTAGGATTACCTTCTGTCTCTAAGAGCTTACTATCAAAATTTAGCAGAGGATCAAAAGGCAGAGTTAAACAAACAAAACTGAGTGGTAATCTGACAGGGTCAGTAGACAATCAGGGTTAGTACAAGGAGCAGCACAAGTCAGAACAATCTTGTTTCAAAGCCATTATAAATTTCTGTATTTGTAATTTCAGCAAGAAAAAACTGAGAAAGGATTTGAAAACAGTTGTTGCTCATGTTTTCTGGTTATTTGGGGGTTTTTGCTTGTTTGTTTTTTTTCATAGGGAACTTTCTGTACATGAAAGATGGCAATGTTTTGCTTGCTTAATGGAAGAGAAAGACTTAGAATTATATTGATTACATATCACAGCTTTATTTTCAATGTTCATGATAATTATTTTCATAGGCACAAATGGACTTAGATATCTGACTGTCCTTTGTGCCTTTGAAAATCTCACCTTCCATAAATAATTTAATGCATACCAATTGATTTTCTCAGTTTGGTTTAGAGATATGGAAATGAAATTACATTAGGAGGAAGGGTCTGTTTGTTAGTTTTTTGGTTTCTTTTGCCTGTTTTGTGAGAAGTTAAAATCATATTTTGCTTTCACAGAATCACAGAATGGTTGATGTGGGAAGAGACCTTTGGAGACCACCTGGTCCAAGCCCCCTGCTCAAGCAGGGTCACCTACAGCAGACTGCCAAGGCCCATGTACAGATGGCTTTTAAATGTCTCCATGGATGGAGACTTCACAGCCTCTCTGGGCAACATACTCCAGTGTTCAGTAGCCCTCACAGTGAAGAAGCTTTTTCTTATATTCAGATGGAATTTCCTGCTTTTCAGTTTGTGCCCGTTGCCTCTCATCCTGTCTCTGGGCACCACTGAAAAGAGTCTGGCTCTGTCTTTTTTACACCCTCCCTTCAGATATTTATGCATATTGATAAGATCCCCCTGGAGTCTTCTTTTCTCCAAGCTAAACAGTCCCAGCTCTCTCAGCCTTTCTTCATATGAGAGATGCTCCAGTCCCTTCATCATCTTCGTAGCTCTTCACTGAACTTGCTCTAGTAGCTCCATGTCTTTCTTGTATTGGGGAGCCCAGCACTGGTCACAGTACTCCAGATGCAGCCTCACCAGGGCTGAGGATCACCTCCCTCAAACTGCTGGCGATGCTGTTCCTAAGGCAGCCCAAGGTATCATTGGCCTTCTTTGCCACAAGGGCACATTGTCAGGGGCTCGTGGTCAACTTGGTGTCCACCAGGACTCCCAGGTCCTTCTCTGAACAGCTGCTCTCCGGCAGGTCAGCCCCCAGCCTGTAATGGTGCTGCATGGGGTTACTCCTCCGTAGGTGCAGGACCCTGCACTTGCCCTTGTTGAACTTCATGAGGTTCCTCTCTGCCCATTGTTCCAGCCTGTCCAGGTCCCTCTGAATGGCAGCACAGCCCTCTGCGGTATCAGCCACTCATCTCAGTTTGGGATCATCAGCAGACTTGCTGAGGGTGCACTCTGTCCCTTCATCCAGGTCATTGATGAGTAAGTTGAACAAGACTGGACCCAGTATTGACCCCTGGGGGACACCACTAGCTACAGGCCTCCAGCTAGACTTTGCACCACTGATCACAGCCCTCTGAGCTCTGCCGTTCAGCCAGTTTTCAATCCACCTCACTGTCTGCTCATCTAGCCTGCACTTCCTTAGCTTACCTGTGAGGATGTTCTGGGAGACAGTGTTGAAATCCTTACTGAGGCTGAAGGAGACCACATCCACTTTTCTCCCCTCTTCTACCAAGCCAGTTATTCCATCACAGAAGGCTATCATGATTTCCTCTATGTTAATCCATGCTAACTACTCCTGATTACCTTCTTCAGACAACGGTTTCTCTACAGTGGATAAATAGAATTTTTATTTTAGTTCTGTAGCAAATAATGGAATACTTTCATTCTGCTGCTTGAGGTGAATTTAGATTTTTTTTCCCCATAACTTGGACCTGGGAAATTAATACTGCCTCAGTGTGTCTGACAGTGAAGGGAATCCAGCCACGGATTGCATTTAGAGCTAGTAACAAATGGTTTCTAGGCTTTCTGTCATTGACGCTTGCTAGAGTAGAATAGCTCCTGTTCTTTTCACATGGCATGGTCCATCAAGTTTCACAGTCCTCTTATATTAAACTGGGACAATGTCCCAGCCTGACCAACTCCGATGATTCTTAATATTGCATTTATTGGAAGAATAATTGCAATAGAAGAAGAAGATCTGATGTATTTCCAGAAAGAAAAAAATAATATCAGAGAAGCAAATCAGTATACAAATAATGTTGCCAACCTTTGTGGTTGCAGACTCTAAAAATGTGTAATCAGAAATCTGAAAGACAAGAAATTTAAAACTCCCCCTCTCAAAGCTGTAATTTCTTAAAATTGTGTGTCTCAGGAGCCTGACTCATGACTCTCAGATGCCTAGAGATGATGTTACTGCAGCAGTTATTGATCTCAGAGCCCACCAAATGTCCTTTGGAAGAGTCAGGCAAAGAGGAGGCCAATGACTGACAAGGACTGTCATCTCCTGTTCCTGCATGAACCCAGAGGAAGTCTTCTCTTTTGTCAAGAGGAACTGTAATTGGAAGAGCTGGAGCTTGATGCATGTTACCCGTAGCAAGAGGAGCAATGACTCTTACTCTTCCTTCACAACGAGCAGAGGGGTCTCAGGAAATTCCTTTGCATGGAGATGCTGCTGAGTAAAGCTGTATGGCAGCACAATGTTAGCTGGGCTCATGACATCTCAGTTTCCTGAACTAAAAGAAGGCTGTGTTATGAGCAAAGAATAAAATTTTGACAAAAGCGAAGACCAAACTGGAGAAAGAAGCAGAAAAATCGGATGAAATCTGATTGATCTTTCAATGTAAAATTCTGCAAATGTAATCTTTGCTGAAGTTGGCCTTATCTGAGAATGGTTCATTTATCAGATGTTATTAGTTATCTATATAGCTAACTAAGCATATTTTTCTCTCTCTTAACGCCAAGATAAGCATGATTTAAAGACGAATCCAGGAAATATATTACAGAAATATTATGTAACTGGCAAGTGGCAATTTAATTTTATAACAACCAGCAGAGAGCAGTGCCACTTAGCAGTCTAGATATGATTGTATTACAATCTTGAAAGCTTTTTCTGCAGAAACTTAGCAAAATTCTACATAAGTCTTTTGTAATTCTACATCTTTATACCAGTTATGATCTTATGTCTGTTATGATCTTATACTTATTTGCCTTGGAAATTAAGCAGGTGTAACTGGAAGCATTTTGGCAAGTAGGGAAAAGTAAATAGGGGAATGTAATTACATTTCTGTTTCTAGAATTCTTTTTGCACAACCCATATATTCAACTCTTCTGCTTATTCATTTAAATGTTTCGTTAATCCACTGTAAGAGATTAAAAAACAAACAAACAAACAATCTTGGATTTAAATTAAGCAATAAATAAGTAGAACAGGTCTCATATATTGCTAGTGAGTTCTCCCAATTCCTTAGTGTCCCCACAGTTTGGATGTAGTGAAGATATCTGAAGCTAAATCAAGAGATGAGGAGTATTATGATAGGTGGAAGAAATAAAAATGTTTAGAAAAAGAAAGAATACTCATGGAAATCCTTCTCCCCTCATTCTTGCTTCTTATAGCAAAGGCTGCTTCCATTGATCAAAGATCCATGCAACTATGTATATTCTTCAAGGTATGTCTATCCAGAAAACTCTGGATTGTCTGAACAAAGTTGTTCAAGGTGAGAACCTGCAGGTTTGACCTTTGCAGGATATTCTATGCAGTACTTAAACCTGGAGTAGCTTCATGGCACTTGGAGTAAATGACCATAACAGGTAACAGGTTGCCAAATGAATCTGACTGAGCAGAATAAGCATTAAGCGCATTATATGTACTTAAGAGCAAATGTAGGTAGTGTTATTAGTCATGTCTACTTCTTTGGAGGGAAACTCCCACCTGAATATTGACATAGGACATATGACAGTAGAGTGACTGCAGCATTCAAGCCTGTGCTGTGAACGTACCTGAAATCCAATGATTTCTCATTGTTTTGCTTGTCTTTAAAATAGTTTGCCATGGTAACTTGTGGCATCCAGTGCAGGAAAAGGTTCTAGATAGAAGGGCATATAAACATACCTCCAGAGAACTGTCAAGTTACAGGTTAAATAAGTGGCATCCCCACTGTAAAAGGAAAAGAATAAGGCCCCGTTAAAGTGGTGGCTGGCCTATAACTTGTGCATCTTACTGGGTTAGCTAATACAGACTTAAAGGACTCTGAGTTCAAGTCAGTTCTTTCATGTACATGGCTGTAAGTTAACTTTCTAGGAAGCACATACCCTTACAGTTGATTCTCATAGGTAGTAAAGGTAAGGTTATGCATATCTACTGTTACTAACGGATGCAGAGTTATGTTCTTAGGGGTCTACCCACACATAGAAAAGGGACCTTTGTGGGAATGAATACCAAGGCTGTAGTGTTTGCTTCTATATCATGCAGTTAATACTAAATACCTAATATCTTATTAAGCATGAACATTTTTGAGGAATTGAAAGGTGCTTCATGGAGTTGCATGTTTCCATGCAATAAGAGCAGCCTTTTTTATCCATTCTAATCCCTTTTATTTCATGTACAGAGCTGAATAATATAGATTGGAATTATGAAAAAAAGAAAAAGAAAAAAATTCTGCTTCTAAACAAACATCTTCCGGCAGGTATATGACATAAAAGGTGCTAATACACTGTTCTCATAAAATCCAAGTTGCACATAGCTGGAGTGTGGGCCAATGAGGTATTTCTCTGTAGATGATTCATTAAACCTATCAGAGGTACTGACTTGGTAATAGTTAAAAAATGTAACTATGCAGTATTTCAAAGAGAAACACATAACATTTGGATTAGATGCCTGTTGCCTGATAGTATGCGATCTTAAGTACAACTAAAGAGATCAAAGCTCTGAACAGAGGAACTGTTAAATCATTTGCCATCTTTTGTGAATTGATTGGCTGATGTAAAATTGTGTAACCTTCTTTTTTATCTTAAATGATCTCTGTTACATAGCTGATAATGTTTTATTTTTCTGAAAGTAGCTATATATAATATAGTTCTGAATGTGACTACGAAATGAAATGGTGGTCCGGAGAGAGGGTAAGCCCAGGTCAGTTGTAGTCACCCTCCTGCAGCTTCAAACCTTTTCAGAAACTGAATGGATCAAGGAAGGTGATGAGTCATCAAGCTGTAAGAAAAAAAGAAACATCCTCAGGGATATAGACTCTGTTGCTACAATGTTATCAGCAAAATTTAAGCTGTGTTCTGCAGGTGTCTGACCTGAGTGTTAGACTGAATTCCACCTTGTCTTGCAAACAAGCGGGCATAAAGATCTTTCAGACATCTTTTTCGTGCATTCATAATGCCAAGTAGATAGAAAACAAGAGCAATTTGTCTTCTCTATACATCTGCTTTAACCATAATTCTGCAGTTTTAATGATCCTCTTTTGTTATAAAATAAAATTCTCATGGAGATTATTAACCTAATCACATCTGAAAGTCTGTAATGTGTCAATTTCTGTGATGAGCTGGTCAGAGAAATGTGCTACACATTTCTGTAATGTCTCTGACCCTGGCATAGTAGTAGCTGTTACTCTGCAGAAGTCAATGGGTAACTACAGAATATGAAGCTATTTGGTTTCCTCATTGTCTAGCCTTGTAGTGGATTACTTATTGTTCAAAACATAAGCTATTTTAACCTTGTGAACACCTTCTAATGATAATTTCTTAAATGTTAGTGGGCAGAGCTGTATTTTTTTAAATTGCTCTGGCGTGGTAAACCATTTATTACCTGTGATAGGCTGGAAATGGCTTTGTTTGAGTGTGTCTTATACTATTGAAATTTCTTTTGTAGTTGTATTAACTATAATTTGAATCTGCTGAAATCTTTAGAATTGGATTTAAAGGACTTTGTAAGAATCCTGTCATACACAAAACATGGTATATGTCAGTAATGAAAAAGCTGCCAGCTTCTAGTGAGAAGACTCACAGTTTAGTGAGGAGAGGGAACAACCAGTATTTTTTAATGGCTATTATGGCTCAATTGTTACTCAATCAAATTCCCAGTACAAAGAAAGCCTCATAGAAACCATATTCTCTAGGAACTTCTGCAGAAGGGCAATGGAATCAGAAGCTCTTGAAAAAAGTAGCCAAGGAGTACACTGGAAGATGATTTCCACCTACCTCAGACTCCTTGACAGACAATATGAGGACACCATCTCCTTCTAATTCAATTATTATATGGTAGCATATGCTGACAAATAATCAGGAAGGTAGAAAATTATTTTGACATTGATGGACATGAAGATGGAAAGCTTTCAGGTGGTTTTCTAACTTTAACTTTTTAAGCAAATTTTAAAGCTTGAATTACTCTATGAGATGGGAATGGATTTTCTGAAGGACAGCTTTGACCCTGCAAGAATTAAACTGTGTAGAATGTCTCTTACATGTTCCTGAAAAAATTAAGTCCAGACACTCTAGGGATGTGCAAAGATGTGTAGCTTCATTCAGTATTTTGTCCTTGTTACTCATACTAAAAGAATCAGAATTCTCGAGACTTCGTAAGATTTTTTTCTCTTTAGTCATCTTGTTCTATTTGTTCACGGTCTTTTGAAAATTGCTTTGTGGGTGTGGGATGTTTCATACTTAAAAGAGATGGAGATGGCTTGTTTTAAAAACAGAAGATTTGACTAGGTCAAATATAAAGACAATGAATGTAAAATATTCTTCAGTGTAAAGTAAGTCTTCTGAAATGGATTAGGATACTGATACAGGCCACAGAAGTGGCCCTCACTGGTGAGTGTGGGAAGTGTCTCAAAAAATTTGCTGAAAGTGTTTTGAGATGGCTAGGTTAGAATTACCTGAATCTGCTCTGCATGGTACTCGGCTGCATTATTTTTCCCCCTCTGTAACAGCAGCTGTCCAACTAAGGAAAACTGCACTCTGAATACACATAACAACCCTGTGGGCTTAACCTCCCTCAAATTTAGCAGTCTAAAATGTAGGTATCTATACTGAGCTAATTGTCTGTGTTCCTTATTTAATCAAAGAAAAGATGTGTACTCTTCCAGCAGACAGTTCATCTGATCTACTTGAGGAGCCTAGATGAGTGATTTAGACTGGTTATACCCACCAGTTAGACATCTGAGTTGGACAAACTTAGTTGTGCAACGACAAAAGGAGAGGGAGGTCACAAGGCCTGAGCCCTTTGCCTCATTAGGTTTTGTGGAAGCTGAAATTCTCCCCACTGAAGGAAGCATCCGAACTTGTGCTCCAGGTGTCTCCTTTGACATACAGCAACATAATTCCAGGTTTCGCAGTTCAGAAACATCAAACTGTTGGTAGGGATTTACATTCCTTAAGAGTGATGATTCTGCAGAGGCATAGTACAAGGTACTTCATTGTGCACACGTAATAATGGATTATAAAAAAATGGTGAATATCAGTGAGCATTATAAGGCTGACTTCTGCAAACCTGAGGGGCTTAACTATTTTTGCAGCTTTGTTTGAAGAAGATTTTGTTTTTGCTTTTTAGGCCTCAGAGGAAAGCATGCCTGTGGCCAGACAGTCTGTCCATCTTGCATGTGCATAGGTGTGGTACAGAGTACAGGGACACTCACACTTTTGTAGCAATCCAGAGGGAGTCTTACATAGCTAAAAATTGCTATTGACTCCTTTCTCATGATTCTGTGATGAATATCAATTATAAAATTTCAGGTGAAAAATTCTGTGTATATATCAGTGTTCAGAAAACTGGAGGCACAAAATACTGGTTCTTGAACCCCTCCCTCCCATCCTGGATTCAATGACTGCTACCCCACAGATAATTCCATGTTACCACAGTTTACTTTCTAACAATATTTTCTCTTTGTAAATCATGACTCATGCAAAAAGCTGTTAGTCTTAGGCCAAAAAATAAGCATAGAAGTTGCAGAGAAAGAAGTAACCCACAGCTTACACAGTATGGATGCAGAATTCCTAGAGTAGCTGAACTCTTCTGTGGAGAAATATATGGTTATTTCTTTCTCAATATACTTTTGAATATGGCAATATGAACATAAATCACTTTGAAGTATGAAGTTATAACTGACCCCACAGAAAGACTCATATCACCCCTATCTATCTTATTTTGAACAGCATTGAGCACACAACTTGAAGGCTACATTTTTACAAGTGGTATTTTCTTACAAATCAGTTTTCCATAAGGTCTGGGCTGAATTCTTAAGACGGCACAGATCCACCTGACTAAAAAAACTTCCGTTGAACTTGATAAATGTGAGAAATGTAGCACAACGGCTTTAAATTTTTGTAAAAGCATTTGGTACTGTAAATCACACTATACTATCAAATAGATAGTCACTGCAGGGTAGTCATGGGCATTATTTATGTTGGTTGAGATCTTATCTATCTAGTGAGAAATGGACTGAAATAACAAGAACTCCCATATGAGGTTTTGTTGTGGTAAGAAATAGCAGAACACTGCTAGGAATGGGGCAAACTGTGAATGTAATTTCAGATGATAGTGAAATAGCATGATCCTACTTACAGATGAAACAGACACCTTTTTGCATGGTCTCTTTCTTGTCTGGTGGCTCTAATGCTGCAAAAATCCCATGGATAGGCTTTAGCATTGAGTTTTTCCTCTGACAACGCTGTGTCTTTAGAAAAGACAAAGGGTGTCGTGACTCTTTGATCTTATTAGGCTGTTCTGCATGGAGTCTATATGGATTATAATACACTAAGATAACTTTATTGCTCCAACCTTACATTGTGAGCAAATGCTGAAAACCTTGAGCATGAAGCTACAGCATTGTACAGGTAAAGAGGACTTTTAGTTTTAAAGCTTCTAAAAAAGCTTTTAGCACAGTACCAAATAATAAAAGTAGTTGAAGTTTAGTGCACAAGACCATCTCAAAAAGGGTTTATACCACCTGATTAGACAACAGCCAGCAGAGAGACAAAAACGTGTCGAGATGGTGAATACACAAGGACGCAAAGTCGTTCAGACTTCTGTTTATTATGGATTTCCATGAATGTCGAGCCCTCTAGTAGTTGATGATGGGCTAGGATTCTTACCCTGCCTCTTTTTCCTGGCCATACCTCCTCTCATTTCTCAGCCCTTATTTTGCAGTTTGCTTACGTTACCTTTACACAAAGGCAAATCTCCACATACGTAAGAAGATTTGTGCAATGAGGAAGTGTGGAGGTCAGTCTTTTATAATAGCCCCTGGAATCAAGGGGTGTGAAGAGGACTTAAAGTCATCTTGTAGTATTTCTTTCAATAAATTTGTGTCAGCTCGACCCAAAACTTGCCTTTTAGTTGTTAATAACTCATTCTATTCCATTGTTTCTTCCCTCATTCATCTCTTTCCTAAACAAAACTCCTTTGAACTTGCTACCTTTCTTCTCATTTCCCCCCTGTACTACCACCCAGAGCCAGAAAAGTCCCTTTTTGAGGGGTTTGTATTGTTCTACTTTGTACTCTACTTTTTTTCTACACCATTGTATTGTTCTACTTTGGCCTGCTCAGGTCAGCTTTTTTCTGATGGCTTGTATGACAGCTAAGATCCGCTTTTGGACCTAGATGTTTCTCCTGCATAGTAAGATGCAGCAAGGACTTTTTGTTATGAAAACAGATATCATCAAAATATTCTGAAACATCCAGTGGACAGTAATTGATTTAATAAATCAAACTTTGAATAAAACAATTTGGAGAGTTTCTGTTTTAAAGACACTTTTCAATACAGAATAATTCTTCAAGACTGTGGGTACTGAGTTTATAGGAGGATTTGGCCTTAATTGTCTTCATTTTAGCAGTCGACATAGGAAAAATGTGGCTTGTCTACATGAGATAAAATAAACAATTGAATAGTTAAATTTGGCATTCCAGGAAAAGAACTGAGCTTGCTAAACTACTCGATTCCTATGCTTTACCTAACTGCTAAGGCAAACAGCTAGTCTCCTGCTTAGATAGGCTGGAAAATTTTAAATTAAAAACTTTTTATTGGAAAATTCCTGCTGGTCAAACCAAATCTCTATTTTGGTGAAAGGTGGTTTAAATAAAGTTGTATCTCAGAAGGTCTGGGAATACATTTCAAAATGATCTGAGTGAAGCTGACATCTACAAAACACTCTCCTTATTTAACTGTCTTTTAAAATTTAAGTTATAGTTAAGATGGTTAAAATCTAAACAACGTTCATTAGAATGAAAAAAAGAAATATTTTCATCTAATGCAATCTGAAAGTCTCTATGAATTAAAAATGGGGAAATACTTTTTGATTTGGACTTCTGATGTAATTCAAGTCAGAGTTCTTTAAAGTAACTTAACTTTTGGTGTATTGCATAACTCTCCTATCTAATTCTACTCATATCCTTATGGTAATGATTAAAATTCTTCTAGCAATTAAACCATCAGCCTTGATGGTTTATCTAAGTGCTATAAGTGAAGTGCTGCAATTCATTTTGTCAGTTCATTCTGTCAGTATATCACTTGTAAAACAGAAAAGCCAGGATTGCTTCCTTCTTAGCATATGGATTAAACTAATTTTACTGGCCATAGCTGTCCACTTATTGTGTCCACAGCACACAATATAAATTGAGAAGAGTTTGCACTTATGCACATCATTATTTAATATTCTGCATTAACTCAAACTGCTTGGAACAAAGTCATTTTTGCTATAAATACCTGCGTTTAATGACATGGATGAGTATCTCAATACACCATTTGTTAAATTGCTTTGTCTCCTGTTTACATAATTTTCCTACAACTAATTCCCCAATTTATTGAAGGTTCACTTAATCTATAATAGAAGAGTAATTGAAATTGCTAGCTGCTACATTACTAGCATGACTTGTTGATAGAACCACTCACTTCAGATTTATATGTAATGACTCCTCCCACACACTTCTCCACCCACCATGTTCTTGGGTATATCTCACCTGTTCCTAGTTAGCTTAATAATGCTAGATGAGGATAAGAGGAGAGCTAGCTACCTGTAGGACTGGTTATATAGGTGTGTATACAGTGCAAGGTGGCCTTGGCCTATGAGGTTTGTTCTTCTGAAAGTGTCTGAAAAGCAACAGTAAAAAGAAAAGGAGAGGTTCCTGGATGAAGCCTACCTATGAGGATACTACAGAGTGGTGGCCCTTCCTCTGTGGCAGCTTTGTGCTGCTGAAGAGAGCAGAAGTCTTGTGGAGGGAGGGCTGTGAGCTGAAAATGAAGAGTATAATCTCTGAGATGAGACTTGCTCTCCAGCTGGTATCATGGCTCTTGCAACAAGGGTGCCCCGAAGCAGGATATTGAAAGAAGCAAGTGGTGGTGGTGAGAAATGTGACCATGTGCTAACTGGTGCCAGTGAGCCTAGTGACAAAACCAGGTAGATTATCTGAGGGTGCATGGGAGGAGCAGGTAGTCATGATCTGAGCTGGTACCAGTGACCTGGGGCAGCATGGGAGTGATGTTCTGGAGCACAATCTAGGCAGCTGGAGAGGAGGCTGAAGTTAGGATCTTCATGGTAGTGTTTTCTATGATACTGCCAGCTCTGTGTGTGAGACCTGAGAGGCAGGCATGATTCTGGAGTCTTGCTGCACAAATGAGACTGGTGTATTTTGAGGTAAAAGGAACACATAAAGGAAGCATGGGTATCTTAATAAAGATGGAGACAGACTGCTGACTCTGAAAATTTTAAAGGCCAATGAGGATTGTTTAAACTAGGAACTGGGAAAAAGTTAACAAACATGGAGAAACCCTTCATTCAAACTGATTCAACTTTGCAGGGGGACCTGGAAAATGTTCAGCATACCTCTGTTTGTTTATTTCTCTATTGGACTTTCCAGAAATGAGGAAGGTAAGCAGTTTGCCTAAAATGGCAACTGACTAACATGGCAAAGCTAGAACGAGGGAAAAATTTACAAATGCTTGCTTTTACACCAATGCTAGAAGACCAACATATAAGACAAGGAACCTAGAATGTTTGGTATCAAATAACGGCCCTTAGATAATAGGCATCTAGGAGACCTAGTGAAAGGAGGATAATTAATGGGATGCAGTGTTGCCAAGCTACCAGCTTTATAAGGATGATGGGATGAGGTGCACAGGTGGGGGCATTGTATATGAAGGAGAATATAAAATGTAACAGCATAAAAATACTGTGGGGAAAGAGCACTAGGAGTCCTTGTGGATGGAAATCCCATGCTCTAATAAAAATAATAAAAAAGTACTTGGATGATACTATGTACTCCCTGATCAGGAAGATAATAGTGATTAGGTAATGTTAAGAGCAATTAGAGAAGCTGCAAATTTAAGATAGATTGCAATAGTGGGAGACTTTTCACTATCCTCATACAGACTGGATCACTGCTGCCTCAGGGCAGAGATAAGATCTTTGTATGCGATAAATGGCTGCCTCTTAGAACAACTAATCTGAGAACTTTCATGAAAAGATGACACTCAGGCTGTGGTCCTGAGCAACGCAGATCTAATTCAAAAGTTATTACTTGGAGAGCACTCTGTATCACTAATCACAATAAAATTAATGTTGCAGTGGGACAGAGCAAGCCAAATAAATCCAGCATACAGACCCTTGATTTCAGGCAAGAGAATCGCATAAAAATGAGGCAATTGGAAGGAAAAAAAAAACCTAAAATGAAAAAACCCTAAAATGAATATTCCATAAAGTGACAAGCCAACAAGCAGCCTCTGAGGCTGTTTGAAAATACTGTACTAGAAGCCCAGGTAAACTGCTCAAAAACAGAAAAAGAAATGGTCCAGTAACCTTATATAGCTCAACAGAAAAATTAAGGAGGTTAATATACTGAAAGGATTGACTTTAAAACACATGGAAAGGTAGCCCAAATGAGGAGAGAAGTAAAGTCGTGGGAGATAAAGTGTATGCAGGAGATTATAGGAGACACAAATGAATACTCAATATACTGATTGAAAAATAGTGATGATGAAAAGGTCTTGGTACTTCATAAGCAGGTAGTCAGCCTGGAAAGTGGCTGAACCACTTGATGACAAGGGTGTTAAAGTGGCATTTGAGGATAAAGGCCACAGAAGAAAAATTCAATAAATTTTTATTATTTTTTTTACTGTTAAAGATGTTGGGGAGTTTCCAACCTCCAATGCATTTTTTGTAGCAGATCAGTCAAGGGAGCTGTATCAATTTGAGCTAAGTATACAAGAATTATTAGACTGAATAGAATAAGTTAGATGTCAATAAGTCAGCAGGATCAGCAACCATTCACCCAAGAGTTGAGAAGGAACTCAATGTGAAATTGCAGAACTGCTGGCCAAAATGTGTAATGTATCATTATAAACAGCCACTGAGCCAGAGGTCTGGAAGATTGCCACTGTAAGTCCCATCTCCAAACAGGGCTCTAGAGAGGATCCTGGGAACTACAGACCACTGAGTCTGTCTTTCATCTGTGGTAAGATGGAAGAGTCTATAATAAAGGAAGAAATTACTGGGTGCATGGATAAACACGGTCTGTAGGGAAAGAATCATCATGACTTCTGGGACACCATGAATAAAGCTGCCAGGAAGGGAGCCAGTGCTGCCCTGACCAGAAAAAAAATCCAGGTGCAGGTTGTGGGGGTGCAAGGTGGCAGCTGTTGAAGCAGTACCAGGGCACAGGAAGGAATAGTGGGATGACAATGAGCCAGTGTTCCCTTGAAGGGCAAGCAGCCACAGCAGCCCTATGCACCTCCACAACTGCTCTGACATCCTGGCCTCTATTTTCTCCCAGTAAGGAGCTGGGGAGGGGTTGGTTGCAGAGAGGTAGACACCTCTGTCCACCTGTCTATGCCTTGCTAGATGAGATGTGGAGCCTAGGTGAAAGGGCTTCACATTCACCAAGTCATCTGGGTTTTTATCCAGCTTTGAGAGCACCAGCCTCCTTCCCCCAGAGACAATGGTCATGTACAGTATTTGAGAGACAAAACGGATCATGCACATTGAGGAATATCTCAAAGGACTGCATAGTTTGTTCTCAGGATCAATTTACAGTAGCACAGCATGGTTCAGAGATTGGTCTGGTTCCACTAAGTAGATTTGTTTCTGAAAATCATTGCCAGTCAATACACCCCAGGCAGAATAAAGCAGTCATTTGTTTCAAAAAATGGATTTTGAAATTCATGGGTTTTAAAGAAAACTTATTGGATACTGAGAGCTTTCTAGCATATAGAGAAAGTAAGTGATGCAACAAGTTTCAGAATAGTTAATTCTTTCTTGTATGTTCATTTGAACATTAGAATCTGTCTCATTAGAATCTGTCTTGACATGCTGAATACTCTGGAAGCTGATTCCAAAATAAGCTGGTTAACTCTCATGAATCATCCAGAACAGTAATGGCAAGGGGAAAGACTCTGTAAAATGGGACTGCAGAACAATGACATTGAATTAATTCTAAAATGGAATGAATGTGTTGTGAGAGAGACAAACAGCCTTATGAGTATTAGAATTAAAGAATCTCTCCTTTTATTATAATTATTCCACAGACAGGCTATAACTGGTGAAATTCTTCTCTGCAAACTGAAGCTTAAAGAATGCTATCTTCAGGTGATCCAAAGGAATGAGTTCACTAGCATCACCATTCTTGCCTCGTTCATATCACCAGGCTTGAGCATAAAATTCTATAAGGTCTGTTCAAATTGTAGCATTACTAAACTGACAGTCAGAAACAAAATGAATCCTGGTGAAAGTAAATATAAAAGTTTTATGTGCAAAACAGGCTGTGAATCTGCATACTCCATGGAATGGAGGTAGAACTACGTGCGCTGGATACATGGCAGTAGAAATACAGAAATACCAAGAAGGGGTTAGAGTTGTGCAGATGACTGACTCAGCGGTCAGAGACATTAGTAGTCTCAGCATTTCCAAAATGCAACAGGCAGTAAGTCAAAAAGCCAAAAAGCATGCAAGAACAAATAAATCTTTAGATCATATCACAGATTTGCTGAGTAGATATCTTTCTTTTCTTAAACTCATGAAATGGAGGATTTTAAAATTGTCATCAAAATGGCTAACCAGCCTTTTGGGGAGGGGGAATTATAAATGTGGATGAAGAAAGAACAGGAAACATATTCAAAAGCCATCATTTATTTTGTTGCCTAGATACACTGTGAATCATCAGAAAACTTGGAGGCAGGCTTACAGGGGGTAGTACACTGTAAAGCACTTGTTCTTTATTCATTTTAATATCTTATATAAGTTGGCATCTTTAAATTCTTTTTCTAGTATAGTTATTTAAAGAGCTGCATCTGGAAATAAGATGCAACTGTCTTAAGCAAGTTTCAGCATGGATTTAAAATTTGTGTAGCTACAGAATGTATACAGTTTTGCATGGTTCCACTGTTAATTTCTATGTAATTCAGGGTTATGAGCATAATGCACTTAGTTTGTAATGTAGGTGAACCATTCTCAAATGACTTATTATTCCCCCCAAAATGTGGTGGCTACTCTCAAGTAACAAGTGCATTAAAAAATCATAAACAAAAGAGGATAATATAAATAAATAACATATTTCAACCAGTTATATCACTAGAGAGAAGTGGTTTCACAAAAACTAATTGTCTACGTTATGAAACTTTTCCATACATAAGGAAAGATGGAGGTTGTGGAGTATGCATGTGTCCGTCATGGTTCGTCCCAGAGCAGAAGGCCAGCTGGAGGAGGAGATTTCAGGTCAGCCTTCTACTCAGCAGCACACAGGAAAGTGGTATGAGCAGCACTCATACCTTTTTCACACTGCCAAGCCCATATGACCAGCCAGATACTCACAGCCACATCAGTTGGCAGGACTGTAGAGTCAGACTTATGTGTCTGGAAAAATGTTTTTTTTTTTTTTAAAAAAAGAAGTTTTATCCACCCTGAAGGAAAAACAAAAACAAAAAAATCCAAACCCCCCCAAGAGGGGAGAACATAAAATGAATACTCGGTTCTAACAGCACACTGCTAAAGGTCCCCCAACTCATAAGCTATGTAAGTTATTGTAAAAAAATCAGTTCATTGGCCTGCATATTACTGACAGATGAGTTTGTCAGTAATGTCAGGAGCTAGGCTTCTCATTTTTCATTGGAGGTGCTTACGTACAGTATGTATGTTATATAGCTATATATGCTTCTTGGATAAGAGAAAATGAGAAGTTTATTGTTCTGAGAATAGTTGACAAGATATAAATTTACATTCATTTAACCACAGCTAAATTACTTTATATGTTAATTCAGAATAGCAGTTCAAGGAAGCATACTCTGGAATGACGAGTAAATACTTGTGCCATAGAGTCGCTAATTCTTTATGCTTTGTGAATTATGTCATTCTTAGAATCAAATATTGGAAATCAGAATACAGTGTTGATAAATTACCATCCTCAAAAAGGAGCAGGAAGATGTTAAGGAAGAAACCAGGGCAGGGGGAGGTGAGTCCACACCTGATTCTGCTATTCACCTGTCATGTGACAGCACTGATAAATTATTTAATATCTGCTTCTTTTCTTCTGCATTATGTCTTCATGGGGTGATATCCTGTAGCAGTTTACTCTGCTCCAGCTGACTCTGTTTCATTTCCTTTGCAGATGGCTTGCTGCCGTGGAAGATAATGGAAAAATAAAACTGCTAGGCTTCCACCTCCTGCCAGTTTCAATAGAAATTAGGAAAAACTAGCAGAATTGAATCTTAAAGACTTTCATTATGGTCTTTCAGCATGATGCAGACTGTAACATTTTATCCCTGAAACAATTTTATTTTAACACAATGCTAATTATGCCACACCAACAATCTCCTGAAATCTTACAATGGCCTTAGAACATGTTCAGTGTTTTAATAATGTTATTGCATGAGAAAACATTGATCAGGATAGGATTCTTTTAAAAAAAGAAATAATTTCAGAAATAACGGTTGAAAATCAGGCTTAGATCGATAGGAGGTATTCATAGCTGGGGAAGATAGAAGGAAGAAGCTGAGAGAACTGGAAATTACTGGCATGAAATTTGGCAAATTTAGCTTGTTTCACATTTTTTAAAAAAATCCTTTTTATATTGCATTAGATCATCTTTTGAAGTGTTTAAGTTGTTATATCTAAGATTTTTAGTTAAAAGAAACCAGGGGAAACAAATAAAAGGTAACAATATACTTTCTCCTAATTCATTTGTCATTACAAGTGTGTGTCCCTGCTCTGGCAATAAATAATACTTTTGCATATAGCAAAGTCTGAAAACTTCAGCTACTTTGTAAGCAAACATAAAGTTTAACATGTGCAAAGAGATCTTCTAGTTATGTGTAACTGCATACACATAAGCTTGGAAAGATTTCACTTGTATTTTTACAGAAATTCAACAATCCAAATTGAATTTTATTTTTAACTGTTGTTTTTTGCCAGTTACAATTTTTGACAGTGTCAGTCTCTTGGTCTTTCCTTCTCCTTCTTTGCCAGTTCTTAGAATGAAAGAGTAGGTTTAGGGGAAAGCCCTGTGGGTTAGGAGAAGACTGAGAACAGTAGTTCTCCAAATTTCAATTTGGAAAAAACTATCAATGTGAGAATGGTAAAGAGTGAGAACTATTGAAACACATATATTCTTCTCTTATATTTTTGCACATAAATATCAGGAATTGTTGTTTTTTCCCCTCTGTTTTTAAATAACTATTTATCAGTATTTCTTGCATGAAATAGAATCTCTTCCTAGACTTCTAGTGTTTTCCCTGGCTTTCTGTCTGTTAGATACATACCTTACAGACTTCTGTAGTGATATCCAATTACAGAAAGCTATTCATTTTTGCTTCAAATGTATGGAAGAGATGAAGCTTGATCAGCTAGAGTCTCAAATCCAGCAGGTAAGGGACATGAAACACTCAAATAGCTTTGAGGGGAGCTGGTAAGTAGCTTGGTTGGTAAATAGTTTGATAAATAGCAAAGTCATTTACTGGTCCAGCATCTAACAGAATTATCAAGTGCCTAACATGCTGGAGGTATTGCTGCCAAGGGGTGCATCTCCACATGCCTCCTGTAAAGCACTGAGGAAAAAAATGCAGTGAAAAAAACCTGCATGAAGAAGGCTATCAGGCGCTCCCATAGTGCCTGGTCAAAGGTGTCCGAGAGATGACTTTAGTGTCAAAGGCAGCCAGAACTGCTTTCCTGTAAACTCTCATTTTTGCTGTTGCGTTTCTCCATCTTTTCTGGCTCCTCGCTACCAAAGGAGGTAACATCTCTTTCGCTACCTTCATTCATCCCTGCTCAGTTTCCCTCTTGTATCTTAGCCTTCCTTTTCCACATTTAACCACCTGATCACAGTTCTGTGGTTAACAAGACTTCAGCGCTCTGTGACCTCTCCTGTGCAACAGTCCTATAGATGGTGAGGAAGGTAGAGCTGTGTTCTTGTCCCTTAAAACCAAGAGCACAAGGCTGCTGTGCCCCCTCTGTTCACCACCCTAGCAAATCTGACCTTGGCTAACATGTCTGGGTTCTCACTCTTGTCACAGATTGTGACTGATTAATTCCATTGTTCAGTTACTTTTATAATATTTTTATTAGGATGAAAGTTTTGCTGATAAAACACGTAAGGATGAGACAATGTATCTTAAAAAGTACTTAGCAGGTAGTATCTTTCAACTGTGTAGTCCTGGCATTTACAGAGACAGGATCATGAATCCTTTGTTCCAGTCTGTTTTGTGTATGTGAGTCCTTGATCTGAGCTCAAGGCTTTAAATGGTTTGCTTGGCTTGTTTCTTAAACAAGTATAAAAGACAATGTACAGTATTTTTACCTCTGGCTTCTCTGACTTTCTGTGGATTTGCATTAACTGTACCCTCATCCAGCCTGGATCCCAAAGATATAAATACTCTCAATAGTAATAACCTGTTCTTTAAAACATATATATTACACATGTACAAATTGTCAAACAGCTCTCAATATAATGAGAAGATGCCCATGCCTGCAGGATCTCAAATCTGTTGCATCCCTCCCGAATAACTCATTAACCTTCTTTCATTATCCTTTTATCATAATTACTCATATGCAGAAGAAGAAAATATTGTCATCTTACTGTCCACCCAGTGTGTGAGCCTCTGCTGCCTTGGCTTTTCTTTCCTTTTCATTGGAGTCTATATTGTTACTCTGTAAACTGACTGGCACATTAGGGCTCCCGTCTTGATCTGCTCTTTGGCTTTATTGTAGTTTTGAATATCATTAATAACTAACACGGTTATGATCTGTCTGTGGTAAAGTCTAACATTTTATTGACGCTGCAGTCTGAAATAGTTCCTTGTTTTAAAGCAATGTTTAAAAAATAAGAGAACTGTAACTGGTTATTGTCACTACAGTGGTGATTCTCATATTATTGGCTAGTTCAACATCTGATTAAAATCAAAAACAATACTTAAATACATTGTGCATAACTGGGATAGGATACTGGATCCAAAATTGTGCTTTTGATTTCCCCTAATAACACAACAGCTGTCATAAATGGATAAAGCTATAAACCTGATACTCTTTAACCCTATCCTTCCCTATCCCTGCAGAACTTGGGTTTTTTATGGCTTGAGGAGCAGTCATTCAGGTTCTGTACAGTTCACAGAAGGTCCTCCTGTGGCTTTGTGGAACAGAACCACTGACTGAACAACCACTGAACCAGTTGGGTCAGTAATTGTGAACACAAACTCCCTATATGGCCCAGGCTAAAGAATTCCTTTGCAGTGTTTCTGTTATAGTCTGTATTATTCTATACGACATAAACAGAACAATAAAAAAAATCCAGGTTATCTAGTCATTGGCAATATCTTCTGATGGGGTGTATTTAAAAATTACAAAAATTACTAAACTCACATCTGTGACAAGTGAAAGAGTGCGTGAATCTTCCTTTTGCTGCGTACAGTGTATGCATCACTGCTAAAGTTCTTAGCTTATCACCAACTCCACCAAACATGTAGATATTACATGAAAATTTTTGAAATGGCATGACTTCATCTTTATCATATGAATAAAACCAATAATTTTACTTTCAACTTTAACATAACAAGAAGTGTCGTATCTGGGGCACTTGGGAGCCCATGAATTCTGTTCTGAACAGTTTGGAGTTAATATATTTTCAAATTAGGTGCCCAATTCTGTTTTTTGGAGCTTGTCCCATAGCACCAGAAGCTAAATCTTTGTTCCCATGAATATAGCTCAAGATCTTTCTGTATTTTGCTTCTCTTTATGAAATAGCTATGTATTTTGGGAGTCAAATGCACAGTTATTCCTTGGAGAGAATAGAATTAATGAATTTAGTTCAAGTGAGCATCTACTTTGGGGAGTAAAAGCTTTTTTTCCTTTTACTTCCGTTCCTTCTTCTCTGTACAGATGATTTTTAAATTATAGTTTTTCTTAGGACATTAATAGCATTTTTCTCCTTATAGGGATATCCTTTGCTTTTGTACAGAATTCAGTATGATCTTGAAATGTTATTCATTTCATTTTCTGCTGCCATTAATGTAATTTTTAAAAGAAAGACATCAACTAAAGAATCATTGGCCAGCTGTATAATATATTTTTAGCACAATTTTCCTGATGCAAATAATTGTAAAAAAATATTCAACAGCTTTAATTACTACTGAAAAGGGTGCAACAGTTTCTCCCTGCAGAATTCAGGCTGGGCTGGCCACCATTTTCAGACCTCTTCTTGTATTTAGACAGTTGTACTCTCAGTGAGCACTTGCATCTGTGTTTAACATGCACGGCTAAGCCAACAAAGAGGAACTATACAAATGCCAAGTGCTGTTCCTGTGTCTACTTGGTTTGCTTTCTTGTTTAATTTACTCAGTGGTTCAATTTTTTCTTCAGGTTTTCTGTGGACCAAAATGCAGGCAGAATTCTAGACAATGCTATACATTCGTGACTGCCTGCTTTGATATGGGAATGAATAATGATTAAACTGCCTTACATTAGAGGAACAAGAATAGTGCTCTCTAAAAGAATTCAGTTCTGCACTGCTTCTGCATTGGAAACCTCAGGGTGGAGGTGCAATCACTGTCAAGGAGGAGATATCATGTTGTAGAAGGTCAAAGTGGGAGGGGTGGAGAGAGAGGTGTAGGTACCCAGGTCACCCTCCTGCCAAGTGCTGTTGGGCAGCACAAGGGGAAGCTCATCTGAATTAGTCCCAGAAAGTTCATAAACAGAGGGGAACTGATCTATTAAAGAAGACCTAATGTATTGCTTATCTACTCCCTGGTTATCTAAAATCATTGTGATAGATATGAGAATTTAAGAAGCAAGCAAGGATTTACTACTAATGCCACTTTCATCACAAGTGCACGGGGTGAAAGTATGCTTTTATTGTGTGACCACAATAAAAATAAATCAGATGGAGAGAAAAACAAGGGTGTTATAAGACAGACCCTGTTCTTAGCAAGTACTCTTCTTCCATCCATGTCATTCCCTCTCTTTCCTGGGTTTGGGGTGCTGATTTTCTAACTCTTTTTCTCAGATTCAAGCTTTCAAAAATTTAATCCCTTTCCAGGGTTAGATATGGCAGTTTCATGGTCACAAGGAAATCTTAGATTTCTTGAAAGTGTAGGAAATTTAGGAATTAACCCTCTCTTCTATTGTCCAGCTCCACAAACTAAGTGAAAAAAGTTAAATGCTATCCTATCTTTATTCCATTATTTTAGTATTGTATAATGCTACATTGTATTTCCCTGAAATTGCCTCTGAATTTATAAAACACCTCTGAAAAGCCACATTCCTTCCATATTTTTTCTGTTTTGAATTTAACTTTCTGATAATGTTGTAGTAAATGGCAAGATATTGATTTGCTAAGAATTCAGTTAGAGATGAACTGAAAATCATTTTAAGTCACTGGGAATTAGTTTATTTTCTTATCACATCATTTTTACAGGTACCTTTGGCTTGTTCAGTCGCTGTTCAGGACGCCACAAACTGCAAAAATATTTTATTAGTTCTTCTTCTTAAAGAAAAGATTTTATAACAACTTCTTTTAACCCTTCTGTAATACAGAATACTTTAACAATCTACTGTGTATACACTGTGCATTTACTTCTTGCTGTAAATGATATTTTCTAAGGTTTACGTTTAAAGTTTCAACACAGGTAATTACAGTAGTGTGGTTAGAGATGAAAGGAACATTTTAAAGCCTTAAGACTTAAAAGGAAAATTAATTTTGTCCATAGCAGCTATGCTGAATTTGTAGGAGATGATGTGCAATGTTTCAGTCACCTGTCTCCACTTCTTATGGTTTCCTACATTTTTCCCATCACCTCTTCTCTTTAGTTTCTTTTGATTATAATTCTTTGTGAACAGCTCTCTGAAGCTTTGTGAAGATGCCACTAAGGAAAGTGATACCTCCAAGCATCCCAAATTAGCTCTTAGATTGCAAAACTAAGGAAGACTGATGAAAGTGCAAAATGATCCCCTACACATCTTCCAGAATATCTAGAGTGCAGATTCAGGAATGAAGGTGTAAACAGCTGCCCCATATTTCATCCTTACAAAGCAAGCTAGCAGAGAGTATCTCAGCAGCAAATTTTTGATTGAGTCAGATAGAGGACAGAGTGGCCCTTTCCTCCCCACCAAATTTCTGCTCAAATCCTGCTGCTGTGTAGCAGGAGTACAGCTGAACGGCTGAGCAACCTTCCCATCCAGCTCATGTAAATATTTGGCCTAGTTGTCACTGAATGGAAGGAGTTTTTAGTCTTGCCCACTGTCATCCCAGTGCAGTTAAGGTAACATGACTTTTTCGGTTTCATGTAGATTCGGGGCAAATTGCTGGCACAAGATCAGAGAGGCCAGGGAACTATGTTGCAAAGAAATATCCATCTTTCACAGTTCCATCTAAGGTAATATTCCTTATGTATTACTTGGTCAGCTCCTACTGTCATATCTTACTTGTACTGGGAGAGTATTTGGAAGCCTGAGTCACAGGCAAGGACATAACTGTCAAACACATGAAACAGAAAGATGTTCTTCTTTCCAAAGAAAAGTGTAAATTCACAGTATTGCTCCTTAGAATTTAGAACATTTGATTTTGATTTTGAAAAACCTTGAGATTATCAGCAGGGTAAAACAAAGGACTTCCTGGCACAATATATCATATGAGTGTCATCAGGCTGTTTCCAGCTTTTAGTGGAGCTGCTCGGTCTATAGCACTCTACTGTTGTACAGAATAGTAATATTTTCTAAAAAAAAATCCTCACTTGAAGTAAAAAAAAAGACAATACTTGATTTAAAAGAGAAAACTGTCATGAAGTAACCCATAGCCAACCTGACTGCCAACCTGAAAAAAGTGTAATCCAGTACCCATACTGTTTTTTTTTTCTAGCATGCAGGTCGGGAGAAATAGTAGATCAAACGACTTATAAAGGATACAACTAAGGAGTCTGTAGGGTGTTTCCTCAAGAAACACAGACTATTCAGATGTGGTGAATTTCATTCTGAATAATTCCTTGCTCTAGTATAGAAGGATGCATAATTTAAAGGCAACTCAGTATACAGCAAAGAGAAGAATGCTGTAAAGACAAAGCCTGCAGAACAGCTTAATATGCTGTCTCTCTGTGCCCTCCTGTTCAGTGAAGATAAAAGGAAATCCTTAGGAAAAAGGAAAGGCTGTATCTGATGTTACGGCTAAATCTTAAATTCTCTACTCAGGCTAGTATGGGGCTGGTGGCTCATTATAACTGTGAAATGTTGACTAGAGACTGTAATAGCAAAAGGATTTGTAGCTACTGCATAATACGGAGGACTTGGACATTGATCTACAGTGCCACTCCAGCACTTGGGGTAGTATTCATCTAACATGGCATTAGCCATTTAAAAATTAGCCACCTAATCTATGCTAGTGATTTGGTTTCCTTCTATAGTCAATGGAGATAAATGAACCCCTTCAGAGAGTGATTTCTCTCATCCCTATGTAGGTATTCACCATGTGTAAGATGAATTGTCCTTTGGAGATGTCTCACTCTCTGTGAACCTGAAAGATCAGGTACCTACATGTTAGCTGGATAAAGCTGAATATGGCAAAATTCATGCTTATGCACTTGATGGTAATAGCATGTCTCCACTATACAATGCAATTCCATGCAGGCATGTCTAAACTAAGTTACTGAAAGGCACCTTGCAAATCAGAGCAGAGAAATTTATGAGGGATAGTTTACACTGAGAAAGAGACTGATTTGATCCAGAGGACATAAGTAGGCATTGATACAAAAATTTCTCCATAGTCTCTTCAAGTCACATTGGTTATAAAAGGATGGGAACAATAGCTACTACCCAGAAGGTATAACACCCTCATCAGCTCTTCTGTATAAAAATTATCACATAAAAGCGTGATGCAGAATATTGCTGATTTTTTAGAGAAGCTCACCTTCTTATTAGTGTTCTCTTACCTCCACTCTTGAGAAAACAAGTGTCCTTGATTTTTAAAACAGTATCCTACTGTTGTGACATATAAACTGTCATTGTTCCCTTAAAAATGATAACTTTGTGCACTGATAATTTACAGAGAGTAGTTTAAAGACAGTCTAAAAGCTATCTGCTTTGATCAAACATGAGCTGACAGTTTTGCCCAATTGCGAACAGTGTAAATATGGATTTTTTTTTCTCCAACAATTCAAAATTGAATTGTCTCTCCATAAGTGGCATCCACCCTGTGCACACAAAAACACACCTGCACCCATACCAACCCACTCAGTTGTGCATTCTCTTTCTCTCTGAACATTTGCTAGTGTAATTTGTTTCACTTAAAACATAAAGTAATAGATTATCTTAGAGAAAACTGTTTATGTCCAATGCCACTGAGATTAGAGAGTACCAATCTCATGATAATGTAGAAACAAACTATATCAAATAAAGCAAACAGAGTAGAAAACTATAAATATTGTTTATAGGTGTTCAGCACAATAAAGAAAAAAGATACATTCCATAAAACCGTACATAATGTTTATTTTAAAACACTTAAGAAACGTTTAAATAAGGAACAAAGTGTAACAATGCTGGCCACATGTAGAAATTTTTAAATGGATGATTATTACACACATACTTTAAGGAAAATACAACTTCAGTCAAATTATTGATCAGTTTTACATGAGCAGATAAACTTTTGCAGCATTTTCAAAGTACTGTTCTTTAGAAGAAATCTCATAAATTCTTTCGTGATTGAAAGTTCGATGGAAAGGCTTTCTTCCTCCCCATTTACCCACTTCTATGATGTTTTGACAGATCTTATTTGCTTAGCTGTGTTACCGACTGAAATAAAACTGCAGTTTTATAAGCAGTAAAGTAAGTAAAAAATGTTCAGATTAAAAACAAAACAAAACTGAAACAGCATTAAGGGGGCAGGGCAAAACCAAGTTGTTGTAATCAAGATGTTTTATTGAGCCAAATTTTATCCAAGAATGCAGCACTGTTAAAGAATTTCTCTGCCTCTATTTTTTTTTCATTTATTCTTTTCAGTGAATTAAATACTTTCTGTAATAGAATCTTGTGGGTTTGGCTTTCTCTTGTAATACTATTGAATTTTCTCACATTTCTAAAAAAGTAAAGATGCATTTTTAGAAATGCAAAGGGTTATTTGGACAATAATATGAGTTCAAATAAACCTCACAATTTGGTGGTTATTTCTGTAATAGTCCTAGGTCCGCTTTTGAACAACCTGATATATATTAGGGAAACATTTATTCTAATGAATTAATTTGAAAATAGCCTTGGTAGAAGAAAGGTTATGATAAGTGTTTTGACTTCGGCTGTATGCATTTGATGAACAGAGGTGGTTAATAGTTTTTAAAAGGTTCTAAATAGTTTCTAAAAGCTTTTTAAAGACAAGTTGTGAGAGACAAAAAGTTCTGCAATAATTAGGGCAAAAGCATACCCACTGCGTGACTTTTTTTCTTCAAATGTCATGATTCTGAAACCATTCCAGTTTAAAGATTTATAAGTCATTACTCTTGTCTGCAGGTTATTAAGTATTGCAGTTGCAGGTATTCATGTTAGTCAAAACTTTTTCAAATTTTGCTTTATACAAGGGGATACAGTTCAGCTATATGTTGCTATATCCATATGCTATATAACTTTGCTTGAATACTGAATAATGAAGGTGCTGTTACAGTCAACTTCTTGTGACTTTGTGCAAAAGCTATTTTAGCCCCCAGCCTGTGTTACTATTCCCATAGCTCATAGAGCATCAAAAATAACCACAGTGAGGTGAGGCCATTAATTCTTCCCTCTGCACCTTTCCACAGAGCAAGGGAGATGCAAAAAGAAGGGGGAAGGTGGGGAGAAAAGCTTAACCTATTTCCCAAGTTTTGTGCGACTTATGTGCTTCCCCTTGCTCCGCCTGCACTCAGGGAACATCAAGGAGAAATTGTTTTCTTTTCTTGTTATTAAGATTTACTTCAAAGACACTGTGTAATTCGTGCTATAGCCACAGATGCCATAGCTGACCATACATCCTTAAGAAAAGACAAGAGAGAGGAAGGAAGGAGGGGAAGGAAGCTGAAGGGGAAGGGGAGTTTCAAAACAAGGAAGTTTTATGAAAAAATATTGTTGCATATCCTTCATTGGGGAGAATGCATGAAGGTGATCTTCTCCCTTCTTACCCTTACCCCTTATATCTTGCTGCTGGAATACATTCCAGGTGCATCCTGGTTTTATTCCTCACTGGTGCTTACCCAATAAATGCCCATCAACAGCAGCAGGATAGATAAACATGAGGTGAGAAAAGTTTATTGAATTTTTGAACTGCCATGCTTGGCAGTGTCTAAAAGCTCTTAAAAGAACTGCACTGAACTCTTGGCATCAACTCTTTCAGCAAGGTTGGAAAATGTGTTTCCCATCTGTCCTAACTAAATCATGAGAAATCATAGTGGTAATGCCTGAAGAAATTAGACGGCTACAGTGGCTGTCCTTAAAGGCACGAAGACCTTACTCTGAAGTGAACAATTTTTATGTCATTCATGGTGCACGGTTAGGAACTGCTGTATCAGAATATGCAATTAAAGTTTTGAACCTTGGTACAATAGAATATCTTACTTCTGGAGTGTGTTCAAACTTGTGCACTTGTCAAAAATTCTTTCTTAGTTAGACTGAAGGAACAGACCCTTAGTATGGCCAGAAAAAAAATCACTTTAATAACTGTTTAAATCACAATTACTTTACATTTACTTTCTTACTATCTAATTCAAACTTATGGAATTGAGACCTGTGATGCCCCTGATGAATTGATGTTGCTTAATTAATGGCTTTTTATAGGAGAAATTCCAAGTATATCTTAGATATATTAATGAAGATAAAGAGTTACAAGTGGGAAGTTTGTGACTTCATGTAGAATATACAGCCATTTTAAAATTCAGCACTCTAATGAACTTTAATGCTTAGCTGAATATTTGGGAATAGCTGAAAACTTAAAATGTCTAAAATGAATGTCGTTTGGAAGGACTTTTCCACTAAACCTTTCTGACAGAATAGCAAAAGTGTAGCTCCTTCTTTTTTGTTTCATATCCACACACATTGTCCTCAAATTGAAATAAAATTCTCTTACACAAAGGCAATGCTTGTTGTCAGCTAGTATCCTAGAAAAAATTGCCATCACAGGACTTTTGTTTAGATCAATATCATTTTCTGAGTGTCATCCTGTTAGTCATTTGAGAAGACAGCTAAAATACATTATATAACCTTCAGTTTTTAATTAAGCAAAAGATTTTTCTGTCTTCATCTTAGCATAGCCTGGAAACTACAGCTCTAGGAAGACAGTTTGCTTTCCTCTTAGGTATCCCACTGTAGTCCACAAATGGCTTTTTTCTGTCTTTCTTATTCTGCTGAAAGTCACAACCTTTCCTTATAAATGTGTTATAAATGTTATAAATGTGTTTTTATTTTTTTCATTAATGGAATATGTTTATGACTTCCAGACATACATTTCGTAATATTCACTCTGGCTTCAGACCCTGAAATACTTCATTCTTCAAAGGATTACACATGTAAGACAAAGGGAGGTTGAGGAGGGCAGGATAAACAACAATATTCAGTGTCAACAAGTGACTTTCATGGAGTCACAGAATCTGGCAGGGATAATGTGGAAATTTCCTGTTCTTCATCCTTTAATGAATCCAATGGAGTCTGATAGATATAATTAATTTTTTTTCTGGCTTTCTGAATATTCTGCTTTACCCTTGGAAACAAGAAGATGATCTCTTTTTGCATCATTCCTGGAAATACCATTTGTTATTTTTACCTACAGATTTATTAATAGACAGAGACACAAATTTGGAAGCTGTTCACATTTTAAAATTTCACTTGTGTTCTTCATTTCAACCTGTCACCCAGTGAATTCATCAGTGTCACTTATGTCTTGTAGTCGTGTATTTTTATCGAAGCCTCAGGCATTGCCATAGTCAGTACAATTGAAATATGTTTGACATATTTTGAAAAGTTGACTATGGTGCAGTTCAAAGGGTGACTTTACCCTGACTCACCTGAAGCTTTTAATAATTTATAGTTTAAAAGGGATTGTTGATGTATTCTACTGAGTTTGACTCTAATGTATTTGATAAAAGATCATTCTGAGGATAAGGCTTAAGTCTTCAAAGTTACCTCTGATTCTGGGTGGCAAGTGGCTAAATAATCAGGGCAGCTCTGAACCACAGGTATTCCTCACCAGTTAAAATTGGGTCAAGCCATGCAAAGGCAGCCCCTAAACTTAGGTTAACAATTAAATAGGGAGGGAGACACCCCCCCCCCCCAAAAAAAAAACCCTATGGCTCAAAATATGGGATGCAATGGGGACTTGAAACTATTGCTTAGAATATGTTGACTTTTACTGCTGAATTCATCCTGCACTATTGGGCATCAAGGTGAACAGTGGAATACAAGGGTAGCTGAAGACTTCAGCAAACTCCAGCCACACTCAGCTACGGAGTCCAGCCATCTACTAAGTAATGGCATATAATTGGGGCCTAAAATCATAACACAGTGAAAATTACATATATGGTCACTTTGTGGGAGCAAAAAGTAGTGAATAATTTGTGCTATTTAAGTGTCCTGGTAGCCTGTTTGCTTTAATAGTGAAATCAGTCAAAGAGAAAAGCCCCCCAAAAGAGTGAAATGCCCTTTCAAGACCAAGGCTTAAGTCCATGAGAAATTCTTCACGCAGGTGTATGTATTCTGCCCAGAAGTAAAGGGAAAAGAAAACAGGATTTTCTTCTTTTTTCATTTAACATAGTACCTTCAAGACACTCAGAGCTGTGCAGTATAGAGGTATGTAAATAATGTTAGCATAACAGCTGTTGATAATATTTTTATAGAGGCCGCTACATTGTGGCCTGTCTTTTGAAGTCACATCCTAAAGACTGTCCGTGCCTGTGTTCTGCTCCAGGAATCGATCCCTAGTTAGGCTGTGCAGACAAGGAGGTGTGTTTCAACCATAAAACATCTGGCTCGAGGTCTTCTGTGGGCCTCATGGAGTACCTCTGTGATGCTAAGACACAATTCTGTTTGTTTGTATGTTTTGGTTTGTTTTTTTTTGTTGTTCTTTTTCATCCGAAATGCCCCAAGCAATATCAGGCTTGTGCTACTGTTCAATGCAGTGGTGTTTCTATTCAAAGAAAACAAACCGTGTTTGTGTCCAGGTGCTGCACACGTGAGGTGTGGCATGGGAGCACACAGGACTCAGGGATGCAGAGCCCACTCAGATCATATTGGAGGATGGTGGGAGGAGGGCCAAGGCAGACAGACTTCAGTTACTGTTTTATAAACTGGCTGCTGGAAGGTATCTCCTAAATGAACCATGTCCGGCTCTGCTTTGGTAGGAACTGTTGGTTCATGCCAAAAGAGAGTCTGGGAGTGAATTAATATTTATGTATTGCAAACAATCATGGAACCAAGATCTAAAAATGAGCTGGAGAGCTAAGTAATTTATGGTATATATGTACCCTAGGTTGCTGAAAACAGTGGAGATGATACAGGATATCTTCTGCCTTTCTCACCATTCACTAGTGTAAGCTATTGCTTAAAGATGTTAGAGGGAACCATTGTAGTAATTTATTTTGCAGAAGTGAGAGGAAGCCTGAAAGAAGACTATGACTCAGTTCTTAGTCCCTCCAGAGTTCTTAGGCTCTGGCATTGTACTAATATAACCATGTGTTTTATTTTAAAATATAATATTTAATACAATGGTTAATGCAAAATATACAGTCTCTTTTCAGGTTGCAGATGGAAAAAGAACCTAGAAATACCTTCATGAAAAAATTGTGACACTTCCTCTCATGCAGCTAGTACTACAGACAGGCCAAAACAGCATTTCATATGTTGCCTGTTCTTGCTGCTTTTATTAGGTAGGAAAGTGCCTTGCAAAATATTGTCATTTCAAAATCTAAGATAGGACAGCTTACAAAACTTGTAACATGAGATATAAGAAAAAAAGAGTTGCATTTTAAAATGTGGGTGTATTTCACTCAGCTTCTAAAGCCCAGTCCAGCCTCCCTGAAGTACAGCTGACCACAATTTGTTTGGATCACACCCTTCCATTACTTGACACTTAATCACTTTCTGGAAAGAGAAAAAAATGTATATATTTATTTTTATGTGTGAAGGCTTTCATTTCATCATTGCCATAGGATTTCATGCGAGGAAGAAAGTTGTACAAAGGACCAAAGACTCATCTGAGGCAAGACAGAAAAAAGAAACACCCCAAAGAGGGGAAAAAAAAAAAAAAAAGACAGAGAGAGAGACAGACAGACAAGTAGAGGATATGCAAACAAAATAAGAAACATAGGCATAAATGAAGCATGTGGCATATTATAAAAATTACCAGTGCTCATGGTTGCTTTTTGCTTGTCTGGACAATTGCTGGGTGACTGACTGATGACTAGTACTGCTCTTTATTCTACATCATTTTCAAAGGATATTACATTACATCATCTTCTCAGTGAGATTGGCTCATATTTTTGATACGTTAGGTGTAGAATTGATATCTCATTTCTTCTTCAGAAAGTGCCCTGCCTCTGTCCTTTTCTCCCATCCTTTTTATACAAACAAATTCCTTGTCCTTTTCCTGGATAGTATTACTTTTTGCTAAAATTAATCTGACGACCAGTGACTCAACCTCTTTCCTTTTTTCTTCTTTGCAGAAGCCAACCTTTCTAACCAGTCTGTCTGCTTAAGACCATTTTCAGAATACCTATCACCTTCATATCTGAACACTTTTATCTAAACACCTATACACAGCAATAGATCAGATCCATACTTGCCAACAGTATTTCAAAATCCTCCTGTGAAATGTCAACGAAGTGTGTGACAAGACTAAGTGTTTGTGGAATAAGCACTGATTTCCACAACTTCAACATTTTTGTTAATTTGGTTGAAAGGCCATGATAAATGTGAGCTATTTTCATTGTTAGCAGGCGCTAGCATGGAATATTGTGCAGATGATCACAATGAAATCAAATTTCCAACAGTTACTACAAAAATACATCTGAGAATGCTACGAAGAAGAAAAGCAATCCATTGAAGAGAGATTTGCATGGTGTTACTGTAAGCAGTGGTTGGCAAGTGTTGATGTTCTAATGGCTTTGGTACATGGATAGTCACTATAACATTACCACTCAGAGATATGTAAGTTACCACAGTTGTTTGCTTCTGTACATAAAGGGGTTATCTATGAAATACTATATGGCATGGTATTTCATACTGTATGATGTCATCATTCTGGAAAACACTGACATTCACTGTGCAACTGTGGCGGACAGATGGGTGAACTTTTGCCTTAAACATTTCTTGGTACGTAAGGTGCAAGCAAACCAAAACCCCGAACAAGCCATCTGTTCCCGGCGGGAACAGGACTGAGCTGCTGCGACCCTCAAATTGGTCTCCCTGCGACCACCCGGGACACACTGAGCCTGCGCCAAACCAGGGCATGATCGGGCAGAGACTTTGGGACCTGGACTGTAAATTATTGCTGCTTAGCACAACTTTTATAAAACTTGCTTAGCATGAGTAGCTAAATTTGCTGAAGCCTTAGGCCTCACTCCCTAGTTCAGTGAGACAGGGCCCCAGAGCTGGTGCAGGCTGGAAAGATAAGGGAGTTACAAGCAGTCTGCATTCCTATGCTTCACACTCCGGGAGGGAGGATGTCAAGGCTTTGAAATAAGGCCTGCTTGGGCGCTGGGACCCTGGGAAACAAAGCCTCCTCTCACTGCTGAAACAGTGTTAATTAGGGGGGGTCTGGATTATATCCTCCTCGTCAGGACCTTGGAAGATAACACCTAATGTCACTGCTGGGGCAGTGCTAATTGCTGGAACAACACCTGTTGGTCAGGGCCCTGAGAAAGAAGGGCAGAACCCGAGGAATCAAAACACATCTGTCAGCAGAAACCGCAACAGTAAAGATAAGGGAGAAAAGCAGCCTGCCTGGGAACAATGATGAGACCCAATAGGGAGCAGGAGACCCCAGACCCCAAAATTACTATTGGTCTGAACTACCGCGTGAGGGGTGGGAAACTTAATTTGAAAAAGCTATAATTGCCCAGGGATTTCTTTGTTCAGGGTCCCTCTTCGGAGGCATCCAACTCGAGCTGTAACTACTGCACGCGTGTCATTACAATTTATTTATTTAATTTGCCTTGATTTGGCTCCAAACTTTTCAGCGGGAACCTAGGGTCGGACCCTGCTCGAGTTGTAATTACTGCACGCGCATCGCTAAAATTTACACCCAGGGTGAAGAGGACCAACGGGACGCCGCTGGATCCACGGGTGGTGATATCTCTTTCTCTCTCCCCCGTTTCTCTCTCTTTCTTTCTCTCTTTCCTCCCCCTCGCCTTTCCCCACCTTTTCTCCCCACTCCATGGAAAATAAAGTTAAAACGTTGTACGATGTTTGACCGGTTTTAGCGTCTTAATCTCGTCCTTGGGATCATAACGAACCCCCCTCCCCCCCCACCGATATTGAATCGGGACAGCAACCCAGATGATTCAGCTATATGCAATATCTCACCCCAGGACAATGTATCTTGTACAGGGGCCCATTATCTTGACAGTTGAAAACTGCTAGTAGAATTACTGAATGATGCAGAGAATGGGCCATAACCTGAACCACATTCAGGTGCTGCCTTCTGTACCTCACTGTTGTCAGGATCATTCCGTCTTTGTTTGTGAAAGCCAATACTAGCTTGAGATATATTCACTGTAGTCTCTTCGGTGCATGGATGGACCCACCAATGCAGATGGGATCATGGGCAAAAGTGAGATCAGAGCACCTGCATCCTCCAGCCTGTATTCCAGATGGGCAGCCATCAGCTCCACACTGAATACACATTAGCACCAGACTAGCTGGTTCACTAGAGTCAGACAGGTGTAGCTAGACACTCTGTCATGCTTTTTGTAGTCCTAATTGCCAGTTTCTGGAAACAACAAAGAAGATATGTACAGTTAAATAAATATGTATGGAAATCCCTTTATAGCTTTAGATGACAAATTGAGTAAAATTCTCTTCCACAGATTAGTGAACATCCATAGATGTTAGCTGGATTTTTTTTTTTTTTTTTTTTTGGCATAACTGGCATGGGACTGAGATAGTCTGTTATTTCTAACCTCTCAGTGAACTGGCTTCTTATACTGGTGTGAATGTAACTATGCATTCACGAGCCCTCTATTTACACAGCTGTTTGAAGGGGAACATAAAGAAGACACTGCTTTTGAAATCTCTATTTTATTTTTACAAAATATCAGTTCATAAGATCATCTCAGATCATATCCTCATCATTGTCTGAGGTTTGCCAGTTCTGGGATGGTACATCTGGTTTGAGGAATCCTCACCTCAAAACAGTCAGCCACCCTTGAGTCAGGGTTCCCTTATGTGTCCCGATCCAATATCGGGGGGGGGGGGGGGGTTTCGTTATGATCCCAAGGACGAGATTAAGACGCTAAAACCGGTCAAATATCGTACAACCTTTTAACTTTATTTTCCACAGAGTGGGGAGAAAAGGTGGGGGGAGAAGGCGAAGGGGAGGAAAGAGAGAAAGAAAGAGAGAGAAACGGGGGAGAGAGAAAGAGATATCACCACCCGTGGATCCAGCGGCGTCCCGTTGGTCCTCTTCACCCTGGGTATAAATTTTAGCGATGCGCGTGCAGTAATTACAACTCAAGCAGGGTCCGACCCTAGGTTCCCGCTGAAAAGTTTGGAGCCAAATCAAGGCAAATTAAATAAATAAATTGTAATGACATGCGTGCAGTAGTTACAACTCGAGTTGGGTGCCTCCGAAGAGGGACCCTGAACAAAGAAATCCCTGGGCAATTATAGCTTTTTCAAATTAAGTTTCCCACCCCTCACGCGGTAGTTCAGACCAATAGTAATTTTGGGGTCTGGGGTCTCCTGCTCCCTATTGGGTCTCATCATTGTTCCCAGGCAGGCTGCTTTTCTCCCTTATCTTTACTGTTGCGGTTTCTGCTGACAGATGTGTTTTGATTCCTCGGGTTCTGCCCTTCTTTCTCAGGGCCCTGACCAACAGGTGTTGTTCCAGCAATTAGCACTGCCCCAGCAGTGACATTAGGTGTTATCTTCCAAGGTCCTGACGAGGAGGATATAATCCAGACCCCCCCTAATTAACACTGTTTCAGCAGTGAGAGGAGGCTTTGTTTCCCAGGGTCCCAGCGCCCAAGCAGGCCTTATTTCAAAGCCTTGACATCCTCCCTCCCGGAGTGTGAAGCATAGGAATGCAGACT
The DNA here is from genome assembly GCF_036370855.1 of Dromaius novaehollandiae. Taxonomy (NCBI): domain Eukaryota; kingdom Metazoa; phylum Chordata; class Aves; order Casuariiformes; family Dromaiidae; genus Dromaius; species Dromaius novaehollandiae. The sequence goes on along the minus strand of NC_088099.1, from coordinate 137,886,537 downwards.
GCTTGTAACTCCCTTATCTTTCCAGCCTGCACCAGCTCTGGGGCCCTGTCTCACTGAACTAGGGAGTGCGGCTAAGCAAGTTTTATAAAAGTTGTGTTAAGCAGCAGTAATTTGCAGTCCAGGTCCCAAAGTCTCTGTCCAATCGTGGTCCGGTTCAGCGCAGGCTCGGTGTGTCCCGCATGGTCGCGGGAGGGGTCGCAGCAGCTCAGTCCTGTTTCCGCTGGGAACAGATGGCTTGTTCGGGGTTTTGGTTTGCTTGCACCTTACGTACCAAGAAATGTTTAAGGCAAAAGTTCACTCATCTGTCCGCCACATTATGGAATGTGGGAGACCAAGTATTCTGGCATGCACTAATGTTTTTCACATCCCTAGGTGATGCGAAAACCTTTTTCACATATTGAAGATTTTTGAAACACAGGAAAGATGATCTCTGCTTAGCTTTAATTATATTTGCCTGCTCTTCCAAAGATGATATTTGAGGACTTTCTCTTTTTTTAATCACTGCGTAATTGATATTAATTATATTAATAGTTATGTTTAGTTAAAATGCTTATTTGTGTTCTCTTCTGAATATCACCTCAGGTCAAAGAAAGGGAAGATTGGCTTCACTAGTCCACTGATTAGTAATGTCATTTATAGTTGTGAAAACAGAGATCCAAATCTTGCACAGTATACATGAGTTACCCTTCCTGAAGTAACAAAACAAATGCCACAGTCTGCTCCAGAGGTGTTTTGCCTTCAAAATGAAGTATGTCAAATGTGATCACAGTTGAAAGTCATCTGGCCTTTACTGTCATGTAATTATTATTCACCCAACCTCTCACAACTTTTGAGAAATAACATTATCCCCTACCTCTTTAATGGGATGATTTTGTTTGTTCTTTCTCCTCTCTAGGTATTAAAGTTCTTATCTATCTTACTATCAAACTCTGTTATGCTCTGCTAGCTATTTATATTTGCGGAAATTTAAAAAGGTGTTGGCAAGAAAGATAGATGTAAGGAATGTTTTTTTCATGTTTTAGGCTCTTATGCATATTTAATCCAACTTTGTATATTTTTCTGGGTTTACTTCATGCCAGAAATTCCAATAAGTGACTGTGGGATGATTATATTCTGCTTTAAAAGTGGATCATTTAGTACCTTGAACAGGACTCAATCTGATGACAGTTTGCCATTTTTATTAGAAGTATAGAAGACATTCTGGTTCCAAATCCTGAAAATCTTGGGGTTTGTTCTTGTCTTAATCATGTAAACAATCATAGGTCATCAACAGAGTGATATGCATACTTAAAATTTTGTCCTCCTTGACCTCCTATCTTGAAGTGAAATTCTTAAAGATGCATTTATCTAACAGTTAAAGCATTGGCTGTGATATAACAACTGGCGTGTTACTAAGGAAAACATACTATTCATCTTCTCATTTTCCACCACCATGTTCCTAGAGGCAGTGGGTTCAAATCAAATCTTCCTTCTTCTCCCTTTACCTTTAATCTGAAATCATACTCAAGCTGAGTAAGTCTGTACAGGGATCAGAATCGAGATAAAGCAGTCATTTGCTGGATTCTAATTATTGACAATTTCCACAGATGTCATACAGTACCTCAATTTTAATTGGTTGTACTAATAAAGGCATATTTCTGTGCACTGAGACAGACTATCCTCATGCAGTTTAGGTAGTCTGCTGTAAGCAGCCTTATGGGTAAGTACTTAGGGACTGCCACTTACTACAAAAGGATTCCCCTAAATTAAAACAGTGCATATGAAATTAAAATAGTGCATATGTTGCGTTAATGAAGTCATAAATCATGCTCAGTCAAGCTGATCTATGCCACTGCAGAAGCTTTAATCGATCAGATTTTGTTCTCTTTTTGATTTTCTTCCATTTGGGAAGAGACATATCCTGAAACAGAAGATCATTAAAAAATTCTTTTTAATTATTGGACATGAGCAGTCACAGCATTTACAGATTTTAGATAACTAATAGACTGAGAAAATATCTCTTCTGGGTTTACCATTTGCTTCTACTTGACTTTGATTCCCAAAGAAAGACAGAATTAGGCAGTGGCACGATAGCTTGAGACACCTGTACTTCAGTTATCAAATCAGGTCAAACAGGAAATTAAATATAGTAAATACTGTTTATAAACATGTAGCCTAAATCTAGAAAAGTCTTTGTATCAGTTGGGAGTTTTTTTGACTTTCAGGTTTTGAATACCTGCCTAGACAGAAGTAACTGTATGAAAGTGTCTCAAACATTGCAAGTTTCTGTATGGCTGTTTTTTTCTTTTTTTTTCTTTCTTTTCCCCCCCCAAGTCTTGGGTTTAGATCGTTCTAAAAGGGTCAAAAACAAAAGATAATGGAAATAATCCAAAAATTAATATATAATAAATACAGATCTTGGTTTCAGATGAGTCTGACGATTCTGAGAGCCTAAGGCAATCTGAGTACTTGTGGCTTATCATAAGTCCATTTTTTCTCAGTTAAACATTGTTGGGAAAATTTTAATTTTATTAATATTTTGAAGCAAGTAGGTCAAGGAGTAAATTTATAATAATATATTAAACAGACCATGATAATACGGTTCTAGAGTACTCTACACATACAATTTCCTTTAAGGGTGAACACTGAGACTATCTCTGTTTTACAGATTGTGAAACTGAGCAATGAATATGATTATGACTCCTGGTTATCATCACAATATTGGTAACAAATTTCCAGGTCCTACCTTAGCTATTTACATTCCCTCTTCTGTTCCTGTCAAATATCAAATTAATAAATGCATAATGATCAATGATTGAGAACAAACCAGCACTTGCTATACTTCCCTCTGTGTGATCACACAGGAAAGTACAGTACACCATCTTCTAAGTTTAAGGAACCGCCACAGTGTTTGTCCCATATACTAAAAAGTAACTGGTAGTGTAACTGTCGCAATCACCATTACTGGTGACTCATTTTATGTATGTATAGCTTAGACATGCAAGTGGCTTTAAAAACCTTAAGAATGAAAGGTGTTACTAGACATCTGTCAGTATTTCCCACATAGATATTTATCAGCATTTCCCACACAGAAGTCAGTGAGCTAGGCCATTAAATTGCAGAAAGCTTCAGAAGACTTTCATCTGGCAGAGAAGTAAAGTCACAGAAATAGAACTACTGACAATTTCATGGTATGAATAACCTTCCTGGCTATGAACCTGGCTGGAACGTAATCAGCACTTTTGAAATCAAATCAGCATTTTGAAAGACAAACGGTATTCCTACTTTTCATAAGTGGTTCAAAAGCATAGACGAATAAGTTTTCATTTTGTTTTACATTGCTTTTAGTAGATTTTTAGCAATCAATATTGGGAGTTGGCAGGTGGATAGCAGCAGAGCTTCCAACTCATCAGTTTGCCACTAAATAGAGACATTTATAAAATACATTTTTCTAGAAGAAAAAGAGACCATCTCATATTTTCTTTCTTTCCTTCTGCCCTTCCCCCTTCCTTCCTTCTTCTCTTTCTCATTCTTTCTCTCTCTTTCTCTCTTTCTCTTTCTCTTTTTCTATGCCTTTCTTTCTCTCTCTATTTCTCCTCCCTTCCTTCCTCCCTTCCTTCCTTCTTTCCCTTTCGCTATTTGTTTTCCCTTTGCATTTGCTTTTCCTGATATCTACTGACAGAGCATACTACAACTTGATGGTAGAAGGAGAACTTTAGCAGTGATATTGCAGTGATACTGACTGTTCTAGCTACTAACCCAGCAATCTGATCTAGGTCACTGATGCACAGGGCTTTACTTTTTCATTTTTGTCCTTTGCTCACGGGAGAGACATAAAGAGATTAAAGGGATAATGGGTCTGATCCAAAGCCCTCTGTGTGTAATAGCAGAGCTGACAACAGTTCTGTTTCACAGCAACTTCTGAGATTTGGGGATTTGTTTTTATTCCACTTTGGAAAAAAGCAAAACCTTTCAGACATTTTTGCTAATTGAAATTCTTTTGAAATGTTTGTTTTGAGTAACATGCGATCTTTTTGATTCAGGAAGAAGTCTGTTGCTTGGTAATCAGAGCGGTGGTATGAGGGGTGAAGTAATTACGTTAGTATCCCTCTTCTCTATATCATAGGACCAGCTTTTTCATTCCAAATCTAATTAAATTAGAAAACTAATACTTCCTTCATATATGCCATCAGAGAATTAAGTATGAGGGGAGAAAGATTCTTTCCATTGGCTCTAATAGTCTTTAAATCAAAATCATAGAAACAAATATGGTCTTTCTTCTTAATTTCTAAGATGTGAGAAAATATACTAATGCACCAATTTCTACGCTGTAATCCACATGTGGTAACAGAAGAGACCTTCTTTTCTTTAGTCACTCTTAAGTGCTGTTGCATTAACACCACACTGAGTATTGTTTCTTTTAGTACTGCTTTGCTATAGTGAGCTCTTTAATAAACCTAAATTACTTTCCTATAAAATTCCTAATTGATAAAAACAATCTTTAATATACTGATTTAAAGGAACAAAAGCTATAGTGATTTTTCAGGCTTTAAAATCTTTTTCTTAAATGGACTTGGCATTTTATTTATTTATTTATGAACAACACAATAACAGTGCTGAGTGATAATCCAGAATGAATGTCCAGTTTGTAATTCGAAAGGATTAATCCTCACCTAAAATACATCTATGCATAATTACATCAGTGTCACATGTTGCACAGACATCACATTCAAAAGCCTTTTTTAAATATAAACATGTTAGTAGAAACACTTGAGAAGCACATAATTGGAAGCTTCAAAAGAAACTTTTTATGTCCTTTTTTTATTTTGCTAGACTTTAAATTACAGAAATCTTAGTCCTGAGATTATGAAATAAAGAATATTCTCCACAGCTGCTGGGTGCTGCCCACAGGAACCTGGGAGCAGGACTGCCTGTGTCCATCAAGAATGTGGCCATAAGAGCTATGAATCTGATATTTTTTTTCTTTTTTCCTTTTTAAAAAGACCCTTTTATCACAACTCCAGATATTATGAATGTTTCCAGCTTGGTTTCTTCTACCATGGCATCTCTATTTTTTTAAAAGATATTTATTCATAGATTTATAATATGTCAGATTGACCCTGATGCTATGAACATTGAAGCACTCTTACAAAAAAACTTTTCTTCAAATCTCTAATATGCTTTATGTCCTACAAGTTGTTTTAAACAATGGTTTTATATATTATTTGTATGTGAATTAAAGACACCTAGAGAGAACAGCACTCAAAATTTAACATTCAGTATTTCAGAATTCTGTTACAATTACAGTATTTTCCGGTATTCAAATATCAGAGTCCCAACTGCCAATTTTCAGGGACTTCTAATGTGTATGTGCATGCATGCACACAGCTCCCTGTGACCTTCACCATCTGCTATTACAAAATATCACTATTATTCTTTCCAGTTCTGTGAAGAGCTCTCTAATTTACTTTTGCTCTTTCCTCCTTAGAGTCTCAGATATAGCATAGGTAGAATGCATAAATAAATGTCCTCATCTTAACACTCCGAATGAACAACAGTGGACAGGAGAGATTAACTGACTACAATATGAAAAGAAATCAGAATGAAGATGGCATCTGAGATGTTACTGTTTGAGGAGCATGGAGCTTAGTGAAGCCTGTAAACATGGGAGTAGCTCAGCGCTGAAAGATCTCAGGGTGTCTTGAGACTTTAAGCCTCGTTACCAATGGACTAGTGATATTAGGGGCACTCGGGGGAACTCAGCTTCAGGAAAGATCTTAGATTATCGCGCAGTCCAGGATATCAAGCTCAGGAGGGTCGATGGGAATAAATCTGAGTTTGCCAGACAAATGTAAGAGATTTTCTAAGGTCCTTTTTAGCTCCAAATGTCAGTCTTCAGAGTCTCTCCACAGAGTCTTCATGTCTGGGTTGCAGTTTTAGCAGTGTACTTAACCACAAGAGGCTGCGGAGCACCTCCTAAGTGATTCTTCTGTGTGATCCAGTAGCATTAAGCTATTTTGGGACCAGGGAAGCCACAAGCAAAAACCATAATTTAGACAACAGAGCCATAAAGGCCAGACAGAACCTTCTGTCTGATGTACCAGGAATAATACTTAATATATATGACAGTTCCTTGAATTCTCTTTTTATCAGAAGGGAGATTTATAACAAAAATTGCCATGTTTTGTCTTTGACTCCCCCCCCCCCGCCCTTTTTTTTAATATTTCACTTTGTCAGAATGTGTCTTTATTCCTTAACTGGCTTCAGATTAATAGTCCTTTTTGTCTCCAGAGAGGGAGAGAGCATTGTAATATAAAACTTGTAGGAAGTAGCCAGCCCATGTGTTGAAGTGACTGCTTTATCTATAAGCAGCTGTACATCAACCCCTGTATGGTAGCTGCTGCATGTGATTGTTCCAGCTTTCAGTCTGATAAAATACTAGCTTGCACTCAGATTTCAGTTAGTCAAAACAGCTTGCATTAACAGCACCACAGACTTCCTGTTGTAAACAGAATTAATCTGAATTTTTTTGGTAGAATGATTCCATTGTAGGAAAGCCAATGCATTAAAAGCACTTTGGTGGGGAGCCACAGTGCCAAAAGTCAGCTTGACAGAATTGTGTTTTGAAGTAAACATTGAAATAAACTGATATTATCAGAGTGGAAAACGTGGATTTTTCTGGTTCGGAATAACTTCTCATTTCACTATCCCGAATATGAGAAGAAAACATAATAAATATTTTGACTGACTTAAAAGGAACCTTTTTTGAATTTTTATTTTCCTGGAAATTTTTGAGATTTTTTTGCTTTTGTTTTCATTTATTTTCATTAAAACATCAACACCACAACATTTCCAAATAAAAATGAAACTTCTCCCCATTTCTGGTCTGATATAACTGATAAATACCACAACGATTTAATTTATAAAATGCATGTGTTGCATATGTTTAAAATGTAGTTACCCTTTTATCATGCTTTATTCAATTCCTGGGGGTTTATTTTTGCTTCTTTTAAGAACTATTAATCAAAAATAGAAAAAAAATATAACTGAACCCCAATTTCAGATATTTTCAATGAAAAGTTATGCAGAGTACATAGTTAGCATTTCCTTAAAGCATTCATAATAATATTGGCATAAAATCTAACTCACTGGCTAGTGTCATTTGGAAAAAAAACAGAAATTTATATTCATTTCATACCCATGCAACTCTGTTACAGGTTTTGCTAGTGATTTCATAATTTTATGATAGCTCTCTGACCCATTTGTATATAGTCTTCTCCCAGTAACACCTATGGTGAAAAATAGGATTGTTTTGATATGCATGTCCACCTTTTTATTTTCTATTTTTTTAAGCCGAGGTCCACTTTGAAGGCTTGTTAACCTTATAAATGAAAATGTCCAACTATCACGTACTGATCTGTGGTTTATTTCCGTTATGAACAAGCTGTAATTAAAATCTGAGTAGCTGTGTTAAATTATGACTACTTTCATCACATATGCAAATAATATCACATCACTTTTGAGAGGTATTACTAAAGAGAGAAATAGGAACAAAATATGCTTCAGACATGGTTTACTCTTCTGAAAGCAATAAATATTCTAATTCAGTTATTTAAATAGTACTGAATTGTTTTCCTCAGTTAGCCTTTCATCACCATAACACAAACTCTACTAAAATAATTAAATGTCTACAGAAGAGGATAAATGATTTTTTTTGGTAAATATTTGTAACAAAGGAAAGCAAAGCATCTTCATGAGCTAATGAATAGCTAGTGGGCACAATACAGTAAAATTTGCAAAGATCAACCAGTTAAAATTCAATGTGAAGCTCATCATGTGAGCCCAACTTGCAAGTCACCTAGGACAGAACATGGGATACATGCTGTTTTTAGATAAAATAGAATATTAAATGTAATATCACGAATTTAAGGCTATAACTCAGTAACCCTTTCCTGGATGGCTTGTTTTTGCCCATAGAAATAGTTACTATGGATATGGGGAAACCGTATTACTTGAATTGCTGGAATGATACTTGTGACTGGATAAAGTTATATTTAAAGACAGTCGTTATGTTTCCTCTGTGCTTCTAAGTGCTGCTAAAGCTTTTCCACAGTGTCTGAATTAGCGGAGTTCCCTCCAGGAAGGGGGAAGATAATGCAGGCAGCAAGATCAGGGCACTGATCTAGGACTGAGATAATTCAGATGTTTAAACAAAGACTTTAGAAACTCTTAGTTTTAATGGACCTCCTATATAACTTGGAAAAGCTACTGAGTTTATTCCCTCCTTCATTTTACTTCTGTGAAAAAGTGTTTCATAAAGATATAATATTTATAGAGATGTAATACTTGGAAGACACACATTATTACTGTAACAGACAAGCAGAGGTGGATAGTCCAACGTCATTGCTAGCTTTTGTTCCAGCTGACTGCATCTCAGAAGGAACACTTCAAAGGTACTATGTCAAAATGTTTTTCCTTATATAAAAATGAGGCATATTTCATGCAAGCCTTGCTTATACTAATTAAAAAAAAATATTTTTTAATTTCTGAATATGTTGCTGTGGGTGTTTCTTTTTTGTAACTGTGAGCAACACAGTGCTGGAATTGCATGAGGGCTCACTTTGCCCTGGAATAAACAGCTCTTGGGAAATGCTGTATCAGAGCTGGAGCTTCAGTTCAGTACATTTGTTTTTGTAATGAGTGTTAATCTTCTGGTGTACACATACACGGTGCAAAAAAAAGACAACCCCCCCCCCCCAAATCTTTGCAGTAGGACTGTCTTAGATTCTGCCTATGTCAGAAAAGTGGCAGGCCCTGCTTCACCCAGTAAATACAGTGACTCCTCCAGAGAAGGATGACATACTAAATATTTTCTGTTTATATCACATGTCAGGGCCCTGAGGGCACTAATAGGCCTTAATGGCCCTAGCCAGCCTCCCCCCCCCGCACCCTGCCCATGGCCCAGGAGCCTGTGTCAGCTAAGCCGGGGCTGTCAGCCCCTGCCTGAGCTACACTGTGGGAAGCATGCAGACTTGTCTGCAGCCCTCAAGCCCATCCAGCACCTCTGGGGCTCCCCACAGTCAACTCAGCCCCTGCTTCCACCTGTCCCCGACCAAGTCCACCCAGCTTCCAGGGCTCGTCAGGTGTGGCTTGAACACCATTCCCCACACGCCCCCAGTATACATGCACCCCATGTCATCTCCAGGATTCTTCATAGCTAGCATGAACCCCCTACACTGAGCCCCAAGTCTCCCATGCTGTGTCCCTGCCCCAGTTCTCTGTCCCTGCCCTTGCTCCCCATTCCCCAAAACAGCACTATGACAACCCATAGCGATTTAATCCACCTACAGCAAGTCCCTTCCAAGCCCAGAGCTCTGTAAGATGGGAGGACACACTGTGCTGGGAGGGGAGGCTGCTTGCAGAGTCCTGAGGGCACCGATAAGCCTCAGTGGCCCCAACCAGTCTCACCTGGGAGCCCAGCTCACCCTGCCCAGGCCCAGGACCCAGACTCCACTTCAGTCCAGCCTGGGGCCACTAGTCTCTGTGCCCTGTTGCTGTAATGGTGCCAGGCTCCAACCCGCTATGGCCCTGCCTGGCCACAAATCCCAACCCACCGGCCAGTCTCTCAGCCGGTCCCTGTGGAGGTGCCCAATGCCCAGGGCTGGGCTGCCCTGCTCCCTCATGGAGCAGTGGGATGAGTCCTGCCCTCACACCACCCAGGAAAGTACAACTTCTACAGAAGCTTCCGTAGCAGTGTGCTCAGAAAAGCTGTTTTGTAGCAGCATAACAGATAGGTGAGACCCCAAGAGTACTCATTCTAAGGCAGGGACAAAGGAACAGTACGAAGATGCTGTAGCCATATCATATGTATTAGGCTGAAACAGAAAAGTAGCACACAACATCGGTTTAAATGGGAGATCACTGGGAGGGTAGTTGAGTAGATAACAAAGCCATTATTGTAGTGAATAAGTAGTCCATTAAAAAAAATAAAATAAAGATGTAAATAAGATTTCTGTTATTGCTCTTCATCTCATTTTGGTCCCTGGTCAAGTCATTGAAAAACATGGCAACCAACTAGTTTTCTGATAGACATCTTCTCAAGAAAGCCTAAGGCTTAAGGCTAGAAGTGCTGAAAAGAGAGAGCTGTCTAAGCATAATCAAGGCAGGGAGTGAGCAAAGACCAGAGTCATGAGGCACTGGACTAATGACAGAGCGATGAAAGTAAGAACTGGCACATTCAGCAGTTGGCACCAAAGTGTCGTGGGAGAAGTACACAGAGCACTGTCAGGGCCTATTTCACAGCTGTGAGTTACAATCCATAGCTAGGAGGAGGAACAAACCCGTCAAGAGTGTCTACATGGTGGAAGAGCAATGCTTATTATTTAGTAGCTAGGAATCTGGAATATTTGACTCAGCTAATGCAGGGACACCATGGGTCATATACTGCAGTAACTCTGAGCTGGGGACAATTTTTTCAAGAAACATCTGTATATGGTGCAGCTCCCTCTGCGCAGATGGTTTTCCCCTTGGGTATGGCACAGCTCTTGCCTCCAAACCACATATATCATGGTAGAAAAGCGATTTAGGTTCCACAGGACAGTCAGACTCGGTCAGGTTCAATGTATTCTCCTTTGCACTTGTGTCCAGGATCAGCACACAATGTTCACCCTTCCATACATACACATATCACGTGTTCCTCGCAGTAAGAAATATCTATGTCCCCTTCTTCCACAGTGAGGCAGCCATTCTTTCCGTTTACAGTAGGCACTGAATTCACCCTCCAGTGCTCTTACAGATCAGCAGGTTGCTGTTGTGTGACTGAGGAGGGGCAATCAGAGCTGCCCCTGCTATTGAAGGTTTGGAGGGATGCAGTGGTGGCTCTGGCTGGGAAGGCTTACCTCATTTATACATAGCTGGAACCACTGTCCCATTTCTTTGGCAGCCACAGAAGCACCTCCTTTTTACCACCTCTCCTTGACTTGGGGCTATGAATGAGTGTGAAAAAATATTGAGCTGTCTGGAAGCATTTGCTGATTAAACAGCCGTTGCTCTCTTCATCATCCCACAGGCAAACACTAGGGCCAGGCTGAAGATGCTGGGAAGACCATGGTCTAATATCCATCCATCAGAGATTATCTATAGCATCTATAATTTTGTACCTAAGTCTTTATACCTTTTTGCAGAGTGGTTCATGTTTCAACTTTTGGGCAAAATTATGATTTTCATCCCACCCACACAAACTGTCTCAAGTGTACAGCAACACTTACTTTAATTCCAGGAACACAGCAATCATTTTATAAGCCTAGTTGGATCCACATACATTTCAAAATAGTATAATCCATTACACTATTCGCAGATGACATTCCATATCTGAATTCCACTGTCACATCTTTTAACTACTGCTTTAAACATCACAAAACTAATAGAAATAATTCTTTTCCTCATCCTCAGTCACCTTTTATCTTTCTGGCTTTCTTATGTAGACTCGTAAATATTACAGACTGTAAGTTAGCTATTTTTAAATGAAACATGTTTTTTATCAGTTATTTTCTTTCCAAAGGGGAAAAAAAAACAGTTCTGAACTTTGCAATGTGTAAGTTGATTTTTAAAAGCACAGAGGATAATTTTATCTTCTTTTGGTAAAGAAAGAAGAAATAGGATAATCGGGATAATGCTGAGATAAGTTTTTGTAGTGAGGATAATACAGGAAAATGTAATTGATAATTTTCTTAGATTCTACTAATTATAGCCTATGAATCTGAACTTGCCCTTTCTAAATTTGTGATAATTTATTATAATAAATTAATTAGTAAGACAGATAACACAGATAATTTCCCTGAAACTAGTTAAAATCCTTTGTTATAATTTTACCCAAACTCTCTCATAGGTTAAAAATACTCATTCATCAGATGCAAGCCAATTATAGACTGGCATAAATAAGAACAGTGCTGAACATGATGTACAGACTGCATATAAAATTTGGGATTAAGGAAAGAATTTAAGGCTATGAACTTCACAGTCTGGCTTCTCTGAGGTTTTCTGCTGTTTGGTTTCAATGTATGTGGGTTTAAATTCTCCAGGCTTTGAGATTATTTGAAAAGCTCAGAATTTCAAAGAAATATTCATATGGAATTGCTAATATCCTGTTTACATGTGAAAAGAGAGATTTAAATAAATAAGCATATGCAGTTGCAGCCTGAACAAACCCCCATGTCTGTGTTTGGGTCTACGTGAGTAAGAGTTTTAAACATGAGCTCTTGAGAAACAAACCATGGCAGCAAGGAATATTATGGAATATAGCTGCAGTTCTCTGGGCACCCACAGACTATAAAGGCTATTTTGGTCTCTGCCATTTCTCCAGTCAGATTTTAAGATTACAAGACATGGTGACACATTATTTTATATAAGTGTGCCAGATACTGGTAAATCACTTTCCATATTTTCTTGGAGTTTAGTTTAGACTAGTTGCAGGAGAATGAGAAGGAATATGTTTGTAGCCTTTTCTGGACTCAGCTGTGTGGATTATTACTAGTCTGTGAATGGAATTTAAAAATAATATTAACTCATCAGAAACTGGGAATGTGCTCTGCATTTCTACTGCAATATAGGGAGTACCAAGAGCTTGATGCTCATAGATGGCCTTGTGACCTACTTATTATGAAGCATGTTATACCCATCCTTGAGGGAGCTACAACTGCCATATCTTTTCCAGAAATGGATACTGAAAGTATATTAATTCTATTCTGATGGAGACAATAGAAATCCCATCAGTGCTGTGAGTTTCACTTCAATTTGTCTTTTGATATTCTACTTAACGAGATCTTCTTATAGGCTGACAATGTCTTTTAACTGAGTATTTATTTTCATGTGAATAAAGAAGAACTGATACTTTCTAAGAAATAAAGACACATTTTGAGGTCTATTTGAGTTACTTTGTGACTAAAACCAAAGCTGCTTGTAAATGAACGTCATCCATGCCTCAGGTTCGGTTATAGATTTTCATGCTTAAAATGGGGGAGGGGATACCTTGCCTTTATTTGCAGACTACAGTGTATTCAATACGGCTGATGGCTTCAAAATGATAAAGAGCTGGGTTCTGTCAAGGAAAGAGCAGATAATGGTGGATAGCCAGGATGTTCTACCAGAACTGCTAGGACCTGCTACATGAATGGATGCCCACTGTCTTGCACTGGTTTTGGATAAAGGTCTCTTTTTTCCCTATATAGTGATGCAGCTGTAACTTCTTTTTCTGGCCCTTAGTTCTCTCCTGCTTGTTACCCAGCTTTTCCACAGTGAGGAGTTATATGTCACAGATATAGACACAAATGTCTGGTTGCCAGCTGTCAGAATCACTGCCCACGATCAAAGTGAACTATCCTTTAACTGGAAAAGAGATTGGGTTCCGCTAAGGGGAAAGAGGACAAATAGCTGCTCATAGATAGGTAGTCAATACAGTTTTACAAAGGATGTCACTACTTTCTTGTTGTGTGACATTCTTCCCTCCAACCCCACATCTTTTAGCCAAAGCCATTTTTTTTTCATCTTTATCTTCTATTTCTTCCATTTTTAACTCTCTTCTTTCTCTGTCATCCCATCCTTGATGGGCAGCTTGAAGTGATGCCAGCCTCCTAAAGCTGCAGAATCTACAACAGAAGCCACCACCAGTTTATGTCATATTGTGTGACATTTCTTAACAAATGCTGCCCATACTACACAAAAACACTTCTGGCTCACCCAATCTGACTTTAAATGTTGATTCATGTTCTTGATTACATTCTAAACCTGTTTGAAATATGAATTCTGTGAATGTAAGAATCCTATGTTATGTTTGTGCTGCCTGAAGCAAGAATGCAATACAATATTAACCTTCTAATATTGTGTAAAACTGACAGGCACACATATTTCATACAATCAGCTTGATAATGATTTAAAAAATTGCACACTTTTCATCTGGTTCGGTAGAGTCCATCTTCAGCATATTCTTACTTTTAATAAAACTTGTAACTATGATATGTGTTTTTTAACAAGTATGGGAAGAACTTGAAAGCTCTGGCAGGGAAAACTGCAATAGCTTTCTCTCGTGAAAACAAAACTTTCTTACTTACATAAGCAAGGGTATTATGCTACCCTTCCTCTTCACATAAAAGAAAGGGGATAGGTCTCCATTATGGATGACAGTTCCCCCCCCCCCACACACACACAGAGCTAGGGGGAATATGGCATGTATCGATTAATCTATATCCAAGCTTGCAAGTTGTAAGGGAAGGTGGCTTCAATAGGTAAAACAGATGAGGCTGTCCCTGTTGGAACTGCATCCAAGCTATCTCAACATGTGGGATTGGCTCTAACCAGAGTAGTTAAGAGATTGTAAAGGATCATTCGTATCCACTTTGGTAAAGGATCATTCGTATCCACTTTGTTTAACTGTGCTCTCAAGGGTAGAGTGTGGCCTTCCTCAACAAGGCCAGGAGCAAGGATGGATGCAGTTCTGCTTTACTTCTGTTTGACTCAGAAGAGTTTTCAGTTCATTACATTTCACTCATTATTTCATTTCCCTGAGATACATGTATTAGGACTTGGATGATAATATATATGGTTGTAATCATTTATTTTTTCAGTCTTGTCAGGAGAACTGCCTGTTGAAATCATTCAATCTTTTGATAGAACCACAGTAGGACAGATAACTTGGTTAGCTTGTATCTATCAAGAAGTCTGTTAACATCAATCACTATTAAGAAACAGGGAAAAATAAGGATCTGTATCTCTAGATGAGGACCGAAGTACAAATCTGTTCAATTAGGCATGAAACCTATCACTGCATATTCTTATGCATCTATCAGCTCAACATTTAGCTACACTCTTCAGAGCAACTCTATTATCTTTGCATTTAGCTTTCATGAAGCTGTCTTTTAAAATCCTTTTCCCCCTTAATGGCTCACTGCACATTACCGAAGTTAATATTTATAAAAGGAAATCATAAGGAACAGAAACACTTTTGTTTGCCCCAGCTTGGCAGAAGAAGGCCTTTTAACTGTAAAATGTAGCAAAAAATAACATCACTCCAAGAAGCCTAAACAACTGCATAGAGGGAAAGGGCTGGAAGGGGAGCTACACAAAAGCAAAGCTAAATCTCCTTTCATAGGGCATTTAACCCTTCCTGATAATCTCTGCTTGACTAAAGAATAACATTTCCAAGAGCTAAAACGGGGCCCAGAGGATACAGCTAAGGCCACCGCTGCATTCCCCCACCCCAATCAACAACAACCAGCCCGGCCCGCTCTGGGGACCAAACCGAGACGGAGAAGAGGGTCCCTCAGTTGCACCTAACGCTGCCACTTTAAACCGTGGGATTTTTTTTCCCTGCTTTCGTAGCTCCACACAGCGTCGGTGGGATGAAACGAGTCAGCCCCGCGCCGCCCCGTCGCGCCGAGCAGAGCGGAGCCGCCGCGACCCCCCGGCGCAGCGCCCCGACCCCCGAGGCCGCCGGGGCGGGGGAAGCGCGGGGCTCGCTGCCGCCCGGGCGCGGCGCGGGGGAGCAGGCAGCCAGGGGACGGCTCCGCCTGCGAGCAGCCCCGCGGCGCCCGCTGTCCTCCCGCTTTGGTTTTCCTCCTCCCCCGCAGCCTTTGCAAAGCCGGTCGGTGCCTGGCGTCCCCCACCCGGGGGGGGGGGGGGGGGGCAGCTCCCCCGCGCCGGCAGCGCATACGCGTATGTATGTATAGCACCCCGCAGGGCACGCGCGCGCACACACACACACACACACACACACACACACACTTATCGCATTGGTCTGCCACGTTATCCTATCTCGTTTCAGCACTCTCCGACGGGTGGGGTGACTCCTGTGGGGTCTCAGTGAGCTCCAGCTGGGAGCTGCTTGCCAGCTCTTGGAGACAGGCAAGTGCGGGAGCGGAGGATGCAGGGGGCTTAGGGGTGCGCGGCGCAGCAGCCCCCTTGCCGCCCCTCCCTGCCAGGGGTGCTGGAGGGGTCTGTGCGGCGGTGCGCCCGGCTCCCTCCCGGGAAACCCCAGGCCCCGGCTGCGCGTGGGGGAAGGAGCCGCGGCGGCCCAGGCGTCAGCCCCCTCCCTCCTCCCTGCAGCCCTGGCACGGCCGCGCTGCGGGAACCCGCAGCCACTTGTTCCAGGAAGGCTTTGGCCTCTCGGTGATACCCGGTGTCCAACACAGACAGCAAGTGTTTTATTCCTCCCTCCCTCTTTCGCCTGCCCACCCTCCGCCCTTTTCTTCCCCAAACCCTGGCCGGCACGGACCCTGTTGCTGCCCCGTTTTAGCCACCTCAACTTCCAGCTCCTCTGCTGAAACACAGTTAGATGACCCGCTGACTGGGGCTCCAGGACACGGCGATGCCGAGGCAGCCCGCGCACGGGGGGGCGGCCGTGCTCTCCGCTCCGCAAAACCGGCTTGCGGGGAGCCGCCAGCCCCGCCGCGGGCTCCGGGCCGCCGGGTGCCGCTCGCAGCTCTCCGCCCGCAGCGGCCCCGCCGCCGCCTCCGACACCCCCTTCGCCCCCGCGGAGCGCTGGGCGCCGCCCGCCCCCGCGCGCGGCCAAGTGCGGACGCGTTCCCGCCGCTTTTATTTATTTGTTTATTAATTTGGTGAAGAATGAAGCGGGGCACTGTTCCTTTGGCAGGTGGGAGAGCTGCAAAACCCAAGCGACATAGCCCAAAATTAGAGGTTGGCAGATCAGGAGGTATTACTTGGCCGAGGGAGGATGGTAACGTCTAAAAAGAAAACGACTCTGCCGCTTAAAGTGAGTCTGTCAAAATAAACCCCACACATAATTTCTTCTAAATATGGGGGCTGCTTTGTTATATTTGCTGTCTGGAAAGCGAGCAATATATACCCACTCGCACAGTGAGGAGAAACCGCACCCAGCGAAGTTCAGCGAGAGGAGGGACATATTAAGGCGGAGGTCAAAAAACTTTTCTACCTGAGGAGAGGGAATTTCTCCTCACTGAAAACTCACGGGGAGGCGGGGGGGGGGGGGCAGAGGGAGGGATAAACCGTGACCGGGCAGCTCGGTGCCGCCCGCCTCGGAGCCCGCCGGCGCCCCGGGACGGTCCCGCGGGCTCGGGGCGGGCGGGATCGCGGCAGCCCCGGCCGGGTTTCGGCAGCGCTGCGGCCGCGCAACCTCCACGGGGGACGCCGGAGGGCGCGGGGGAGCCAGCGGGGGCGGGCGGCGCTTTGCCCGCGGAGCCCCGCGCAGCCGCCCCCTGCGCTGCCCCTGCTCCCCGCGCGCGGCGGGCGCGGAGGCGGCTCCCCGCTGCGGCGCGGCGCCCCGCGCACCGGCCCGCTCCGCCGCCGGGAGGGCCGCGGCTCGCCGGCTTCGCTGGGGGCGGCCCCGGGGCGGCGTTTCGGACCCCCGGGCGGGGCAGGCATCGCCGCGCCTGGCTGCGGCCGCGCTGGCGGCGCCGCCTCGCCGCGCCGCGCCGCGCCTGGGCGCTCGCCGCCGCGGAGGGGCGGCGCTGCCTGCCCCGCTCCCCGCCCGGCGCCCCCGCGCCGTCTCCGGGAAGGGCGCGGGGAGCCCCTCGCTGCCCGCGGCGCGGCGGCGGCGCGCTGAGATGCGGCGCTAGCGGCCCCGAGGCGGCGCCGCGGGCACCCGAGCGCGACCGGCCGCGGCTGCGGCGGAGACCATGGGCGCCGGGGTCGGGGGCGCGGCGGAAGGGCTCCCTGCGCGCTGCGGCTGAGCCCGGAGATGCCCCGGCCTCTTTGGGAAATATTTTGGAGACCGCTCGGAGAGGTCCGAGGAGGACGAGCGGCTCTGCGTTTCGCCAGCCGAGAGGAGGTCGCCCGGCAGGAGCGCGCAAGCAAGTGAGTGCCTCTCTCGGTTGTGCTCGCGCTGCATTACCGTCATGTCGAGTGACTTTTTTCGCAGCTTTTGGTTTCCTGCTCGCGGGTTGGGAGGCCGCGGCCCCGGCTGCAGCTCTGCCTCTCCGGCGTTTCGGTGCGGGAGGCTCGTGGCCGGGGTCGCGGCGGCGCCCGGTGCAACTCCGCCGAAGTGCGGCGTGGGCAGCGCTCCGGTGCCGGACTTGGCGTGCGGCAGCGGTAAAGTAATCCTGTGCTGCCCACTTCTGCACCTGTAAGAAATGATGCGTTGTATGTGCTGATATATAATGTCTTCGGCTTTGTGCTATGCTATAACTAAATTGTAGGAGCCCCTTTATTGCTTTCCAGCAGCGGCTCTGGGAGCAGAGAGGCAGGGAATGTGTGCAAACATTTCAGACCCGTTTATGGGTTAAGATAGTGAACCTGGAGAGTTTTGGCTTTCATGCCTTTAACTTTGTTGTATCTTGCTTGCTGATTTTCTTTTTCTCTGAGATGCTGTTGCTGTGAGGATGTGGTTTCCCCAGCCTCGTTTGTTTGCTTTAGCCCATGGATATTCATTGCTCGACTTGACATTGCCATGAAACAAAAAGTTGATTGCAGTGTATCTCAGTATACAGAGCAGGCAAGGGGCTAATTCTGCTCTTGGAGGAACTCCACTTCAAAGGAGCAGACCCACAGAGCTGTCACCTCTTGCTAAAAACTCAAAGATCTCAGAGCAGACCAGTCACGCTGCAAAAATGATTTCTCCTGGTCACCTTTCAGCACAGATAGCATACGAGCTAAGGAGCCTGCCTTCCCGTATCTGCGAAACATCTGTCTCTGAAAGGTAGGGGATAAAGAGGTGGATTCTGGGCAGGTTTGGGAGAAGACAGATCTTCAGACCATGTTCAATTAAGTTTACTCTTATTGATTTCCTTGGTGTCTTCTTTATGAGTCTAAAAACAGTCTTTTACAGTGACCTTGATGTACATCCTGGTCTAACACGGAAGCATCACAGGGTAAAAGGAGTTACACAGATTCATAGCTGAGCTCTGGCGTTTCACTGAGAGCTCAGTCAGTTCCTGTGAACATGGTAGTTTGAGCAGAGGCACTGGGCATGGTGAGTGTGTGGACTTGGGGAAATAACTCTTAACAGTGATAAAAGTATAAGATGCAATGTTGGAAGCATATGCCCCTGCAGAAATATCAAGGTGTGTGAAATGTTTGTTGAGTTTTGGTTATTTTTTTCTCTAATCAAGGAGATCTGTAGCACAAAGTGCATGTGTGTGGCGGGAGGGAGGGGGCACAGAGCTTCCCAGGTTAATGCACTTTGATTTGCCTGAGGAAGGGATCTTCTTGTGGACTGAAATACACATTTCACATGGACGCAAAATTAACATAACAGGATTAAAAGGCATTGCGTTGGCAGTACTGTGAACATGTAACTAACTCAAGTTTATAGCAAAAAGTAAGCCTTTCGCATAATGCTGGATGAAGTTCGCTGTGGGGAAACAGTGGGAGAGGAATGTCACTGTTTCAGTACAGATTCAGGAGAGCTTTGCTGTGATTCCTATTTCTGACTTTGAAGATGCTGTGAAACACAATTAAAATAACTGTTGCTAGGCTCTGGGGCACAAACCTGTCCGTTATTTAAAACAGTAAGCTTCTTTTTTTGTGGCTTATCAAAAAATATTTATTTTTTATCAAAGCGTACCTACGGGTTTATTGTAGTAATTCCTTTCTCTGTTGCAGAGTGGCAGGCTTTCACTAAGTGTGTGCAAGGAAGATCATAAAACACTGACACATGCACTGAGCTGGAATTTATTTGGGCTATACATTACATTGATGGTTTACAAAATTAACATAAGTAACTGCTTATACCTGATTATACAGATAAGTGGTTTTTGAAAATTGTATCAGCTTTGCCACTTCTCATGCAAGTTACAGAGCCCTTCTCTTCCTTTTCTTTTTAGTGTTTCAAACTAATCTAATGCTGTATGCAGCCTGGAGAAGAAGGAAACATAATTTAATGATGTATCATTTGGCTTTTGCAGTATCTTGTCCCATAGCTATGAGATAATCTAATGACGGTCCCCATCACTGAATTAAAGAACATGGTGCTCTAGACTTTCATTTATAGCCAGATTTTCATTCTGCTTTATGGCTGAAGAACCGAGTTTTCACAGAGTCTGGTAGAAAAACAATCTTTTTCTGCTGAAAATTTGAAAAGAAAGGGGAAAGACAGACCTGAAGTCTTTAAGGAAATAAGTACAAAACAGCAACTTCTAAGATACTGACCAGAATCCTTTATTTTTGCATGTTTTCTTTCTCTTTGAATTAGTACCTATCAGAAGGCCTTTCTGCATATTTATGCTTCCTATTAAAATGCATCTAGTGCTTAATTTTGAAAACTCAGGAGTCTCCGTCATGCAGTTTACTGTAAGGCTGTTCTAGTATTCTCTGTAATGCTCTGTATCCAAATTTGCTTGTATCTTTTGAATCAGAGATTTCCGAAGTACACTATGTTCAACTTTATGGCATGCACTTTTATTTTTATACTATGCAAATTAATAGAGAAGATGTTGATTTGATTTAGAAAGTCCAGGGCAAGCTCAGAGATTGCATTCCTTTGCTACTTTTGTTATGTTTGCCCAGACATGCTGTTTGGCTTGTCAGACATAAACTTCATGAACTAACAAAATACCTGTAACTAAAACTGAACATATCAACAGTTAAGGAAGGCTTGTCTAGTCAGTCCAACTCAGTTGAGTGTGTTGTTTCTATTTATTCATCTTCAATCAAATATTAAAAAAGGTAGCCTGTTCTTGGTTTTTCTTCACTCTGAAGTGCTTGAATAAGTACCATTACTTCATGCTCGTAATTCAGCACTGGTCCTTGTGCCTGAGCTACTGGGAAAACCGTGATACTGTCAAACACTAGCCACCACCAGGGTTGCTTGCATGCATTGTTTAAAAAGGTGAGGGGTTGTAGCAAATAATAAATGGTGTCAAATGGATTTAATGTGTAGTCTTTCTTGTATCTTCTCATGCCTGTGCTTTCAGTTCAGGTTACAAGAGAGAGGATTAGGTGGGCTGAATCTCAATTTAAGTCTGCTGCATCAACATGTACCTCTGACAGTCTGCTTTGACATCGTCTCAGCATGATTACACACCTGACTTTCTGTATTCGCCCTGTTTTTCCAGTTATGGTTTATCTACCATAACTGGGAGAGTCAGGAAGCCTTATTGTCATTGTGGCCAACCTAAATTTTCTGCCTTCCTATTCCAGGTCAAAGGAAGGAGAGAAAGCATATGTATTTAAAAACAAAAAATAAAATAAAAGAGAGAGAGAAAAAAGTACAGATGATGTCTCAAAGGTACGACTGGAATCAACAGCAGGAATGCAGTGGAGGCACTGTCCATGAAATTCACACGAATATTTAATGATCAAAGGGGGGATGGATTTAGTGAGTGATGGGTCTACTTCTTATGAAGAAGAGGAGCTATGTGATATGGAAACAAAGCTTTCTGTGTTTTGATACACTGCACTTCAGATATGGCTGTCACTCGTTTGGCAGTCTGAGCTTTTGTCTCCAGTAATTAACTTGAGTTGGCCAAAAGAGGTGGAGCGCTCAGTTGCACAATGAGAGTCTTGAAGTGCGGGAGCCAAAGGCTGGGTTGTTTCTTGAGGACTTGGCCCCATTGATTTATTAAAATAATCGGTAGAGGGAGAATAATAATAATAATAATAAATAATAAAGAGAAGTGTTTGGGATAAGATTAATTTAATGACATGTTCTCCAGTTAACTTTGGGTAGCATTGGACAAAAAAGTTCTTTGCTGTAGTAATACCATGAGAGTAATAATTGATATGAGTTACATAAGCATAATTGTTCTAAAAGATGAGAGTTTGTATATAAGACCAAAACATGGTTAAATGATATTGTTGGACAAGTTTTGCTGCTCTGCTCAGGTATTCAGAGTGACTTCAGCAGTAAGGAATGGGTGGTTTGTGTAGGGCTGTGCTGTGGCCTTTCACTGTAAAAAGCAGGAGGTCTCCCATGCCAGGAGCTGGACACTACGTGTTGATTTTGTTGTGAGAGGGGAACTGGCCCTACCCTGAACGGCACAAGCCCTGCAACAGAGCTAAATACTGAAACTGGTGCTCAACACAATTCATTTCAATGGCTACTGAAATTCCTGCGTGAGATGTGGTGGAAGGAAAGGAGATGGATGATGGTTTATTGCTTTAATATTTATGTTGATACAGCATCTGTGAAAGAGCTCATGGTTTTAGAGCTGCCATGAGTGCAATTGATTGTTGGCTCAATTGATTATTCTGCAAATAGTTATAATCTTTATATAATATCAAGATTGTAGGAATTTTTTTGCTATGGAATACTTCTTACTTCATGTTAGATATGGGTGTTTCTTGTCTTTTTGGGTGAGATCTTGGTTCAAAGATTTGGTTCAGACCTTTCAAGCTGATGACATTGAACATTTCCAAAGTGTCCATTCTGCTTCTGTTAGCGGAGAAGCAACAGTTTGTCAGATTATTCTGAACCTTCGGTTTATTACAAGGTTTTGTTCAATCTCAACATCTTGTTTCAAATAGTGGGCAATTTACTGGCTTTTTTGTGGATGTTAGAAGTAACTCCGTTTAAGTAAATTTTATGTTGCTGTTTGTCAAATAATTTAAATGGACTTGCATTTAACTGTGAACAAAGGCTCTGTGAATAAAACAAAACATATGCCTTTTTTCCCCCCTCTGTCTGTTATGTTAAATTAATTTAATACAATATATCTATCCAGAAAGAAGTAAGAATGGGAGTGTTGTTGAGATATTACTTTAATTCTTCGTCTTTCTCTCCAAAGTTGAAAGGAATTTGAGATCATCCTGTACAGACGACAGATTCTAGCCAGTGATAGTAGTCCCATCTTCTGATTCTTTTCTTGGCATCTAAGATTATTTTGCTATTTTTATTGAATTCAGTGGAAAATTCTGTGATTTGAACAGCTATAATGCTAAGATCTCAGAAGTCTTCTCAAAGCTTGATAATCATTCATGATAAAATTATTATTTGACTTACTATAAAACATTGATTCTTAATCACAGAATTGTTGCTGAATTTCTCCTTATGAAATGCTTTGATGCTCATGCTAAATATATCTTTATTTAAAATTATGTGAAATAGCTTCTTTTTCTAATAGCTCCACACAGTAAAATGTTTTGATTGACTATTTTAACAGTTGTGAATAATGAACTGTATGTTTCCGCTTCTGCAACACAAATGGACATTGATTTTCTTTGGCTTGCTTTTGACTCCTAAAGAAGTAAAGCAATTAGAATTATGCTTGCGAGAGAACACTCTTCTCTCTTTCCTATCATTTTATATATATTCTAAACAGCGCTTGAGAACTGATCTCAGTTAATCAGATTTTGTTTAAGTGAAAAAGGAGGGGAAAATCATCAACTCTACAGTTGTCTGGAAGCTGTAGATTTTATCACACACAGCTGTCTGCCTGTATCCATTAGCAGTCTGCATCACAGCTGTATGTCCCTGGATGCAGAAGAATTCACAGACAGTTCTTCATACAAATGTTTTAATCAGTTATTAAATTGCATACATTTTTGTGGCAATATATTGTTATTGTCCACGCAGAGCAGTTGTTGTGTAATAAAACATACACCAATGCATACACAGAACTCTTCACTGAAGATAGATTTTGAATGAAAATCTGCATCAGGCCTGTGTCCGTATGGGTTTTCAAATTTGGAGTGTCTTTATTTTAATTCTATGGATTATGTGTTTTGCCTTTTTATGGAACAAGTTTATGAACACAGAGTGTACTATATAATAAAAAGTACTCTTTTCAAAATCAGCTTTAGGCTTTATAAAATGGAGAAATGGATTTAAAAGCAATCTGGGGTTATAGTTCCAAGAAACTGGGGCTGTTAACACATTATGAATGTGACATGATTGGCTACCATCAGGGGTGCAGTTAGTAGCAGGGCTCCCTGTTGGCAAACTAAGCAACTCTATTAATGTAAGTGCAGAAATAACTACTTTATTGCTTTTTCAGCTGAAGCAACTTCTCAGTCAAATACAGTGACATTCATGAAGGAATTTCACTGGAAAAAGCTTTCTATAGCTGTGCTAGCAGTTTGTAAGTGAAGTATAGAGAAATCATGACATCCTCTGAAGATTATCACCTCTCATTTTCCTTTAAATTATTGAGATTGGGAAAGACCTTCCTGGATAAATGAATACACAAGAACAGAATTTCTGTACCATGTCATTAGTCTTCCAGCTAGTTATTTCTTAAGCATCTGTACTAATGGTTCATCAGATGTTTCCTTTAACAAGTTATTGTATTATGCAGTTGTGAAGTTGTCTCAGTTTTTTTCTTCTGGTGTCTTAATTGAAATTGCCTAAGTTTCAGATTATTAATCTCATTTATGCTGCATGTTTTCATTACATTAAATAGCTTCGTAGTAAGAGGAAACTGATCTCACTGATTAGTGTTTGTACATTCTTTGTTGTATTAGTATCTAGCTTCTGAAAATGCTTATATAAGTATATTTTTGCCAGTTGTCTTCTTACTTTTAAAACAGCAATTTTCTGTTTTTGGAAGATGAGCTCTGTAATTATTTATTGCATGCTTTGACGAATGGAGAAATTCAGTTTTCAATATTTATGATTTGGTAGTCCTGTTTATCTCAATATCCCTGCTCAACATGCGCTTTCATGTGCACCTTATTACCTCTTTTTTCACCTCTTCAGGGTGATATTATATTCCCTTGAATATTGATATTGCTGTGTTACTTTTTCCTGAAATGAAAATCTCAAGGTTAAGATGCAGCCTTATTTCTTTTCCTCATGTGATATACCTTCCATCCCGTTGATTGTTTTCTCAAGTCTGTGATTCTGTAGTTCTTGTGCGCTGCTTCTTTGCGTCTGTATACAACTCTGTTAAAATTACTATATTACCCTTTGCATTCTGCCTGTTTGCACAACTGAGTCTGTGACTTTGCCTTTTGGAAATCAGGATTTGGTTTGGTCTTTTATAATTGCTCTTTGTTGTTACGTATTAGCTGCAATTGTGCAACTACAGCAAGGGCATACTTTTTCATGGAAAAGCATTGTGGGAAATTGGAAAAGAAAATATTTTTGGGGACCAGTTCAGTATTGACAAATTGCAAGAACATCACACAGTTTTTGTGACGGAGGTATATGGAAATATATGATGTAGGTATCGGGAACAGTGGAGAAAGGTTTCTGTGGTAAAATATGAGCTCAAATGGTGTTTTTTGTTAGTTTTTTGCTTCTGCTTTGCTTCTTTTTATCTTACCAAAATGAACCTCTGTTTGACTTTGCTATCAGTTTTCAGGAGGAAGTCTAGCGAAGCCAGTAGATTCAAGGCAGTCTGTTTCTTTGTAGGTAGCAAATCCAATCAGAATAACCTGGGCAAGCTTCTTGCACCCCCTAAAAATGATTTAATGAATTTTCAGGCTGGCACAGGTCCCTGCTAAGCTCCTGATGCCTAAAGAGTTTTCGTATTGCATGGTGGCATGTTTTAGGTGAAGAGTTTGTCTCCAGTAGGTGCAGACCAACACTTTTGCAAGAGGCAGTCCTCAGAATATGGCAGTGACTACACACAATTATGTTATTTTCTAACAAATTTGTAGTGTAAGAGCGTTTGCTGTGATAGATTCAAGCAGGAATGCGTTTTGCTGGTTTTATTCTGTGTTCAGTGTCAAGAGATGTTTATATTCTTGGAGCATTATGGACTGATGCCTTCCTATCCTACAAAAGTGTACTAGAGAAGAACCAAATGTGTTTTTTACTGGGGAATAATAGGGAAGAATGAAGTCCTGATCTGAAGTGTCTACTTGAGAAATATCCCCAGACACAGTGTGTGCCCTCTAGTATGAATGGGGACAAGATATGATAGCTTGCCACAGGAAATCACAGTAAGGTACTTGGTGCACATATGCAGATATGCATATCTAAATGTGCAATTGTTGACCTCAGATATTGTAACTGTAGAGAGAGACCTTTGATGGGAATGCCTCACTCTAACTATGCATCCTATAGGTAACATCAGTGATAAAGCCAGAAGGTATTCTTTGAACCTCAATACTGAAACCTTAAAGTAAACTAACAGCACCTTTTTCCTACTTCTCACTTAAAGGAAGATATTTAAATAAAGCTCTCCTTATGTTGGCGAAATGTTTACTAGATTTCGTAGCAGCTTTAAATGGCTTATTACTATGTTATGTTATGAAGTGCATCAGTAATGACCATTAAGCAGATAGAGTGACAACCTCCTTGTGTTGTAAGATGCAGATAAGATGTCACTTGCAGGTGTTCATTAGAAAGAACAGCAGTAAGTGTTTAAAGGTGCTGATAGGGAATGCTGCTGTTTTTCCCTCTGGATTTTTTTTCTGCTTTTAGCTCTTTGCAGAATAAAATGAAATGACTCTTTGCCTGCTAGCTACTGCTAGGATGTTACCTGACACCACATATGCGTGTGTATACAGCAGTATGCATTCTTTACAGTTATTTGATGGCCACAGGGCTGTTTTTCTGATACCACCAGTAACTGGGGTAGTAAACATAAACAGACTGTGTGAAAGAAAGCAGAAGATACAGTAGATTTGCTTCTGCATTCTTTATGCTGTGTTAGAGAGAGGATATATATGACCCTTATAAAGAGGAAAGGGTGAGTAGCTGCATTTCTAGAGGAGGTAGTGCCAGTCTCAGCAAACATCTTGCTTCTGTCCTTCTTATAGCTCTCTGTCCTTGAGGGGAAAGAGTGCTGCTTCCCAAGATTGTACTTGTTCAGGAATTGAAATATATCATTGAAATATAGACCTGCCGTTAATGCATAGGAGCTCTGCCAGAAGCACGTTGCCTGTCCATCTGAGAATTGTCTGGGAAAGGCTGAAGCTTTCATTGTAGTCCAGAACTCCCGTCTTCGAGTGTCCTGTAAGTTCCCTATATTTAAAGCACGACCTCATGCGCAGGAATTCAGTGACGTCCTTCGACAGACGGTAGAAATCATATCACACATATACAGCCCCATTTGAGCGTGTAGTTGGGATGCTCTTAAGGCTATCTGAGACTTGGCCTCTGAATGCACAGGTAGCGAAGTAGAAATTGGTGAAGCCCTCAGGTTGTCTCATGTCTCATAGGAAGCATGCAAAGGTGAAATAAAAAGCATCAGGATTTCTCTTCCTTTTTGCTCTCTCACACAAATACATGCATGTGTCTCTGGCCCAAGATAAATGCTGCAATCAATTAGGCTTTATGCACACATCCGTTTTTACAATAGGTTCTACAGTGCCCAAAAATCTGTGGAGATTTAGCAGAGTTATGGATCTTATTTCACAACTCTAATTTCCTTAGATGAATTATCTGGGCACCTTCCTTTCCAGCTAGCAGAGCTGGAACAAATAGCTAGAACCACCTCTAAAGGCAATATTAAAAGTATAAAGTTATGATTATGAGGTTTCTAAATACTAATTCCACTTCTGAGAAAGTAGATGAGAAGGAAGCTACTTTCGTGAATCAAGTGTCAATATTACTTCAGTTATAAAGTGATACACCAGATAATTTGCTGCCATAAAACGAGGAATATAAGTTTATCTTTTCTGGATGGTGAGAAGTATTTTAGATCTTTTTATGGATAGAATCTCTCTGCAGGCATTTAAAGTGCTGGGAAAAAAAACTACACAAAAACTCAAAAAAAGTTTTGCAATTACAGCAAAATACTATGTTCTGCAGGTTTATGGCATGTAAATAGTTGGAAATGCTACTGGAGGGAAAGCTAGTCCTTTTTTTTTAAAAATATACATCTGTAGTGGTAACCTATATTTATGAATGTACAAACTGTTCTGCTGTGTGTTCAAAACCTATCGTTTTGCCCCAAACACCCATCTGTTTGCTCGTCAAAGGTTTTTGTTAGCTAAGCTTAAAAAGAAGATGTAATTATATAAATACCATCTTTTATTTAAAAGATTTTTTTAACATCATCCATATGAAATACACTCTTGTATTTAGAAATTATGAGAACCCCCCCCCCCCCAAACATGCGTTTTAAATACCACAGAGTAGTGTTAGACATCAAAATTACAGTCTTTTGTACAAGCTGATTGTTTTCATGCTACTGGGGCACATTTGGGATGCAGATTAAGGGCAGTATTTGACCTTTGAGTTTTTGGCTATGCAAACAAATCCAGCAAAGTGAGTACACATGCAAGATGTTCTAGATTAGGAGTAAAGCTGTATTCTAGTAACACCTGCCTATGCAGCCTGTGATTTTTGATGAGTCCCTCTACAGACTGCCAGTTAAATATCTGGAGTGATATGTTGTTTAAAAATGTAAAATAAAGGAAAGCAAAAATCAATAAGAAAGTAATGTATAAAAATAATTACTGTAGGCAAAATCATAGCTTAAAGCCATATGCAGCCATAGGCTGGCTTGGGAGCCTGAATAGCAAGGTGTCTTATTGCCAAACATGCAGAAAGGACTGTGCGTGATATACTGAATAATGCTAATTGAGAAGGGGCATTTGCCCTCTCAGTTGTCCCCCTGCTTTTCTTGCCCCTCCTCATGTGCTCACATATCAGGTTGAATTTACATTCTGGACCTGTGGAGAATCTCTGGACCTAGCATGTGAATATTCATAGCAATGCTACGTGGTTCCAGTAGTATCCTGTTTATGCGTACTGGATGAATGGGAGATTGGTCAAAGAGTTGTCTTCCTCTCATCTCCAGTATCTTGTCTTTTTTTCATCAGATCTGATCATGTTTGTTTATTTGATAGAACAGGTCCAGTATTTTTTTTAATGGATTCTCATGGCTATACTTACCAGGTTGTGAAAGTTCATATTTTAAGTCAGTGATGGTTTTGATTTTTCATCTGCTTGTGTATATGGCATTAAATATGCATTGCTGTGTGATAGAGTCAAGTAGAGAACTGAGAAGAGCCTGAGTTATCTTTTGTGCCTAAGTCTAAGGTCCAGGAAACAGCCTGAATATTTAACCAAACAAAAAAAAGATCTTATTCTTATGCATTATAAAATATAAAGAAAGGTTCTTTTAAGATGGAAGACTTGATGCTTTGCACACAGCAGGTATCGAAAGTGAGGGATATTGCTCCCTGTAATCAGAAGGCTTCTCACTCTTGTAGTTGCTGGAATGGGGGGGGCACATTGCATGTTGTTCTCTCTGTATACATAAATGGTTCTTGGGATAATCTTCCTCCCAGTCTTACTGCTGATTTCTCTAGCAGCCTGCATATGCTTGCTTAGAACAAGAATGCAAATGTTTTTTCAGGGCATGACAGGCATGGCATGTGACTGAATCAGCTCTGCCTTCCTTGGCCAGAGAGAGGATGTTCCTCTACAGCAAACTCAGTTTTCATTAGTCTGGGAAGTCTTTGATTTACAGATTTACACAAGGCAGTTTCTGAAGAGGGAAATGATTTATATGACTGTTCCTTCTGTCTAAGTAGTTACCTGTTATCTGGGGCCTTGCTGCAGCATTCCCCTTAAAAGAGAGTAGATGATGCATATTGGAGATTTCTGTGGTGACATCCTTTTTATTTACAAAGATTGAACATAATATTTCCCGTTACACAGCAGTAAGCACACTGCAGATAGATATTTGCAGAGAAAACCCACTTGCTGCCTTTGCAGTGAGCGTTGTGCCCCACAAAGCTTGGGCTCCGTTTCTTCTCGCATTGGTGCAATGTCTTTTCCTATCTGCCTCTCTATGCGCTGTGGCCAATCAATCCTTTAGCTCCCATGTTTGCAGTCAGTCAGCACTGGGAAGGTCATGCGTTAGGTTCATCCTGGCCATCTCTTTGGGTGGTAGCTGCTTCCAGGAGAGCATGCAATTAGCCTTGGTTATATCTGAAAGAAGGGGGCTTAGCATGCTCATAGGATTCATGGTGCTGAGACTAACTTGGCAGAAACCCTGACATGTCAAGCACAATAATCCTACAGTGGCATGATACAATGATATAAAAATAAATAGAAGAAGAAATGGTAAGTGCCTGAGTGGAGAATGCTTCTATGTTCACATGTACAGCAGTGAGCACAGAGTCTGGGTTTCTTTGAATGAGGTAAAAGGTGCCATTGCAATAGAAGTAAAAATAACTTTTGAATTATACAGACTCTTGTTAGCTCTTCTGTAAAACTTCAGGTACAATGTTTATATCCATTACTGATTACACACAAATTTATACAGAGAATTTATTTCTCTTAAATCACTAGGAAGTTGACTTTTTGCTTTTCAGCCAACTTTTTCCTAAAGGGATGACAGACTTGGTAATTTGAGACCAGCTAATGATTTTAAGATGGCCCCTAATTAGACCATCACATTTATGATATTTTTTCCCCAATATTTCCACTGCATCCTGTACAGGTTTATCACTTTAATCATCTCTTTACATGTCTCTGCTGGTTCCTGTCTTCCTTCATGTCAAGCTCTTTATTTTCAAGGGTCTTACTTAGTAAAACTGTGTTTTAGGCTCTGTATTTAGGGGTTTACTGATATTTTTGTTCTTGCCGCTTGTTGTCCAGTGTCTGAATTGCCCTTTCTGTACCTTGAAACTTCAATGATATATATTTTTCTGTCTCATATGAAAGAAAAATGCTCTCCTTATAACTTGCAAATCTGCTTTTATAACCTTCAGTTGTCATCTTAACTTCTACTAGGATGCTTGCAGATCATTTTTATCTGGAACTGATTTCAAGCCTAAATGAGATTTTGTTCAGCAGTTCATTTTGACTAGTTTTATATAATTCAGTGAGATCTTAACATATAATTTTTGAACATGAAGCTTTGCCTTTTTTTCTATTTTTTTTCCTGCTAGTCTGATAATAGAGTTCACTAATATATGCTGTTGTGTATTAAAACATCCTGTCAGAGAGCATGAAAATAATATTTCATGTTTCAATAGCTACACTTGAATATTTAATTCACAGCTATTTAACTTACATTTATTCAGTGAAAGTGTGGAGCTTGCTTGATGTGAATGTTTTTGGACACTTGCCTCCAGGCAATACATCCCAGACAAGGACAGATTACCTGGAAATTTACTTTCAGCTTGATAAAATATCCTTGTTTTTGCTTATGGATGAGTCTTCATTATTTGTTGAAGAGTCATGACAGTGGTTAGTGTTAGGTTCCTTAGGCCTAACCCTGTTCCCCTTGGCTCAGCAGTAGAAAATTCAAAGTGTTAGGAGTTTACTTTAAAAAGACTTAAAAACAGCTTGAATAAATGAAATTAGAAGTGACAGTCTGAAGGTACAGTACCTTAAAGGAGTGAGTTGCTGGAGAGAAATTTTACTCTGGAGTCCGTGCTATGATGGTACAGTGAGTGGGGAGACCCAAAAAGAAGACTTGGCTTCTGTCGTGTTCTGTCTTTGGGTTATACTACATATTCACTTCCTCAAAGTTTGTAGTCCAAAGACAACTTTATCAGCAAGCATACTGTTTGAAGAAAGGAGAGATGAAAACTTTTTAAGTAATGAGAACCTGGACCGGGAGGCTGTTTAATTGGTGGATTTTGCAGGCTGATTAGAAGCCATGTGAACAACTGATAGAAAGAGAGTAACTGGGGGTAAAACTCCACTGAACATTAATAATGCAGTTTGAAAAAAAATCATAACAGGCCAATTTAACTATGTGTAGTATTTTTTGTTAGTTACATCTAAGTAAATTTAAAAACTGTAAGTTGTTTTAATTAAAATCTAGTTATTTCATTTTGGCAATGTCAAGTCTACTGAATAGCGCAAGATCTTTGTGAACTAGAACTTTTGAATTAGATTTGCTCTGTGATCACCACATAGACTTGAGCAAGTCACATAAATTTCTTTTGACTCATTTATCCCATTTGACTTAAATTCATACTTCATAGGCACATGGGTTAGTACTTTGAAGCTTCATTAATGAATGGTTATATAGAGGCTTATTTCCATTCGTTGAATACAGTTGAGGTATATTGCACGTTAGATATTTATTTGCATGCATTTTTGGTTTCTCGGAAATACTTTGCATGATCTAGTTTGTGTATCTCATTTGTGTAAACTGGAAGTCACTGCTTTCTCTGATATATTATTCCCTTTTGAAAGAACCTTGGACAAACCTCAAAAATAATTTGATTTGATCAGGAATTTTTAAAATGAATTTGCCTAAATCTGTTCTTGACATAAACTGCATTTGAGATGAAGTCATATTTGCTCATTTTCCAGTCTCTGTCTTGATTGATACTCTCCAAGGAAGAACGCTTGGAGGTCTTAGGATTCACGTGCAGTAATAAGAACTCGAAGGATTCTCTCAGCAAAAGTTTTGCCTATGAATAGAGTGACAACTGATAAATAATTTTATTTTCATAATATAACACTGTAAAAGAAAAATGGGACTTTTTATGTAGAGATCTATAAGTTCTCCCAACAAAATGTATTTTTTTTGTATTTAAAGACAGCTGAACATATGGCATAGTAACCCATGGCTTTTAGTACAACACGACAGTTCTGACTTCCTTTTCCTGCTTTAGTATTTAGTCAAGAGACAACTATAATTACATATATTTTTGGTTTTGATGCAATGCTACATTTTTCCAGTTATGGGAAAGAATTAAAGCAAACTCAAGTATGAGTAATTTGAATGAAAGTGAGGAGATAGTCTAGTATGAAGCCATGTTATGTTAAGGTGTTCTACCTTTTTCACATCAAGTACTTTTTTTCCTTTAGCTCTCAGACTTTGGATGGCAGATTGCAATTTTTTAATTTATTTGTGCAATGCCAACTAAGACTAAGTTATTTTAAAGATTAAACTGAAAGTTTTCTGTAATCGTATATTACCGTTTAGAGGATATTTGCACTGTCTGAGCCATCATATTGGTCCATTTTGTTTGTTTACTTACTATTTTCATTGCAAAAAAACTTAGAAATGCCTTAGTAGTAGGGGAGACTATAATTGCAATCAACTATGTGTGTGTATATGTGTGCATATGTATTTTTATATGAATATTGTATTTACATATATACGTGTATATGAGTTTAATCTGCAAGGCTCCGATGAGTAGTTACCTTAACCTCAACAGCATAATTAGCACTCCTTTGTAGGATCAATCTGATGTCAACTTTGTCAATTAAAATAAAAAGGTTAATTAAAATGCATAGCTGCTCTTATTTAAGAAACCATAAAAAATAGATAAATCGGTTTATCTGTCAATATTAGACATATGGTTTTCTTTTTATGTTGTACTCTATGTCCCAAAGCCGATGTGACTAGCTGATGAGGTGTGCCGGTGAGATGCTATGTGTCCTTCATATTTTAACAATACACTTATACCCCAACTAGTAACATCACCAAACCAACTATAACAGCCACTTAAGCCTTGCCACAGTTGTATTGACACTAACACAGGTCTCTGGCTTCAGCATGGGAGAACAGACTTGCACCTCACTCACCTTTATGCAGCATAAATACTAAAACTCTTGCTTTGCTCATAATTGCCGCTGTGGGTAGTCTTCTTGCTGGTGCATAGTATTTTGAGAGGATATTATTAACTTACAGAAATAAAGCTGCTATTAATAAGAATCATCTGCTTTGATAAGAAACGAGAAGAGGGGGGAGGCTAATATGACTCTACCAAATATGCACATTCTGGCAAAGCCTCTAATTTATTGGGAATGTGCATGCAGAAATTTATTCTGCTTCCACAGTAATTTTCATTGTAGTAACAGTGCAAGAGATTTGTCCCCCTTTAAAAAAAATACAGAGTGAAGAAGAACCATCTGTCAAGATCCTGTCTCTCCCACAGCACCTTCTCGGGGACTCAGTGACATTGTGTTGGGTGAATCAGCGAGCAGGTGTATTAATCACTGATGTGAGATATTAAACCACTTACAACTTGTTATGTTTTGCTATGCTTGCAGACAATATATGCTCATTATCAAAGATTTTGAGTGCCATAGCCTCTGTCTTCTGCAGTTGTCTTATTGTAAGGCAACAACTCTGATTGATACTCAGACTGGCTTTCCTTAAAGGCCATACTTTGCTCATTAAGAAGCTGCTTTTTCAATGCAGTATTTTAACATAGCGTTTTAGATTATGTAATGTTTTCTGTTTGCAGAGAATAAAACATGCAAAACCACAGTTCACATTTATTAAATAGTCCTATGGTCCCACCACTATGGTACCTTAGTGCCTCCACAGCAGTTAATCACTCATTCTATGAGCAGGGCTTTCATTTGTCTTCACTTTATTTTGAGGTGGCAGTCTGCTGTAGGTTTTCTGTCAAGAATAACAGCTCACATCTGCTGTGGATGCATTAATTGCCAGTAGGATTAAAAATGGAGTCTGTTTTATGCAGCTATGCATTTGCACAAAACTTTTAGGAACTTTTATTGCTGGTACTGCTTCCTCTATGGCCAATTTTTCTGAAATTAACTGAGGAAGAGGCTGCAAATACATAAATGCTTCTGGAGGTGTTCAGGCACCCAAGTATGGTCTCATATATTCACTCATGCGGGGGCATATGTGCAGCATGATAACACAAACTTCCTTTTCTAGGCAATCAAATGAAAAAATAATGACGACTGTGCCAACATGTCCTTGTGTTTTCTGTTGCGCTCTGGAAGTTTTATGTACTATGTTGTATTTTATACAGTAAAACAATTGTGAATTTTGGAAAACATATTGTGGGTCCTAGTTAAAGCTTTTTGTGGCCAAGTTGGTACCTGTGATACACCTGGGGAATGCCATTCATTAAAATGGCTGGGAATCTGAGACATAGGGTTCCATTAATTTTGATGAGTACTTTTTGAGTTATGACTCAGACTGAAAGAATGACTTTACTGTTCAGGGAAAGGTCTAAGAGAAGCCCTGATCAGTGGCAGTAGACATTTTGCAAAGAAATTGGTTGGATAAAAGGCTGAAAAGCTTTTGCCACGTAATTGTGGGCTCTACAGTTCATCATTATCCCATCAAAAAGATTAAAGCAATTTAAAGCTTAGAAGTGTTGAGCCAGAGCTGTCCAAGGAAATGTCCAAAGGCACAGAGGAGTCCTCAAACCTGATTCAAATGCACAGTGATAAAATGCTAGAATTGCTATTTGTGATTAAACATCTATTACCATTTTTTACTTTTTGCTTTTGTCTGATTGACATGCCTGTCTTCCACGCCAGATTTCTAGTCTATGGAAGAATAGCTAACATTTCTTATAGAGAGAAGTAGAATCACTTTGTACTGTTTCGTTCTTGTGGCAGTGACATCACAGATTATGTGGCAGAGGTTTTCTCTTGCTGATTGGAAATACAAATTTTTCCTCTTCAAGCTTTACAATTGTTTTGGTGATACCTAACATGTGACCAGAAGCCTCAGAAAAATTAGTTTATTGCCCCTGCATTGTGGGGGAAGAGGTTGTTCCTAGAATTATTCTGATCCTTGCAGTGCTCTTGAAAATTAAATGTAGCACTCAGACTTACATTTTTAAATTATGTTAAACAATTTATGGCTAGATCTAAGGGAAAAACTTCTCACTTCTAGCAAAACTGGCACATTTTGTAAATTGACTTCTTGCTTTCTCTTGGTTTCTGTGCAAATAAAAGGCAGTATGATCTCTGAAGGTGTAAAATTTTCTTGTCTAGCTGAGTGTATTTGCTGCAAAAAGACTAAAATTTCACTGTGATAAATTCTAGTAGAATTATGCTTCTGGCAAAATATTAGTGTATGTTATGTATCCCTGGGAAACTAAGAGCCTTATCAAACTTGGGAATGCTGAAAAGCATTTGTGCACATGAATTTTTGGAAGTGCAAAAAAGAAGTGTGAGTGTGCCAATACGGTCTGTGCTCCAGAGACTTGTCATAAATCCTGTAAAGAGGGAAACTACCCAAATATATCTCACAGGTCTGTGTAAAAAGCAAAAAGAAATCTGAAAGATAGGTAATTTATCTTGGTCATTTGAAGGTAGTGTGAGAACTGAACGCAAATGTGTAGCAATATGTGCAGCAAATATGAAAGGTAAGAAATGGGATCACTTGCAATGTTTTTATACATTCAAAGACTGCTAATCTTAGAGATTAGTTATAAACAAATAACAGGACTAGTACTTAGAAAATCTTGTAAGCCCATCTGTGTCATTAACAAATAGGACAATATTTGTTTTTAGCAAGAAGACTGTTTTTTTTAATGTGTTAATAAATAGTTAAACTAAAATAGTTAAACATACTGGTGGATTTACATTCCTTTTATGTCTTTATACATAAGTAGACTATGTTGCTGAATATATAATTCCTCTTTCTTATGTTTTTCATCTTCTATTTAGCCACTCAGTGTACTTTATAGTCAACTAGAAAAAATAATTTTGCTCTTTCTAGTTGCAGCAGCTGAGTGAGTAAGTAGGAATTATTATTCTATGGTAAAGTAACTTTCATTTACCAAAGGTCGACATATCACTAGCTTAAAGTTGGGAAACAGGTCAGGCAACTAAGTTTAGATCACAAATGAAAATAGCGAGCAGTGGCTAATAAATTTGTAGCTCACTGGAAAAGATAAGCTAAGTTCATGGGATCTGAAGCCAAGAGCAATGCTACAGGGAGTACATAATGCACTGTGATATCGTTTCCAGTGGTAGCTTTATGAATAAGATGATAGAACATATTAACAATTATGCTGATGGCTAGGACTAAATTGAATTATAACCGCATCAACTGTACTAACAGTTTCTTTTCCCTTCCAATTATTATGAAATTATGTTCTTTCAACAAAAAAAAGCAAAATATTACTAAGTGAGCATATCATTCACCCTTGACTATAATGGTCATTCATTGGTTAATGTGGGTAATTATCTTTTGGGAAAATACAGATTTATTTGGTGACATCTAGCCTAGGGCCTAAAACAAATGAAAGGCAAATATCCAGCTAAGCAGTGATGACATTAGTCATTTTTAAACATCCATACTGATAAAAGATTAAGGTTGATCAGAACACTTCTGGTTTTTTTTTTCCTTCCACTAGAGGAATTTACTAGGATTCCTCTTATAAGCTTCTGAACGTTAATTGATTGAAATGGAAAATGATTCCTCTATAAAGTTGCATTAAATTATCACATCAGAATGGTAGAATTTAGCATGCCTCCGCACTCACTGTTTTGTGCACCGAGTGTTCAGATGCAGTCCTCGGCACTATGGTCCCTTATGAACTGCAGTTCAGAACAATCTGAATTACATCCAAGACCGAAGAAGTCATAATCCGTTTTATTCCCACTACCAATTTCCTTGACAAAACATATTCTTGACAGATCTCTTGACTGATAAAACTGACTAAGCTTCTGTAATTGAGGAATGAAGCATTAACTACGAAAGCATCACCTAAAGCACTGGAACAAGATGTATGGATGAGCTGAATTTGCTTTTCATAGTCAAACAGGCACTCATACTATCAGTGGCAAACCTGAAAAGGGGTTTTGCTCCAGACCACTACTTTGTGAACTGGGATCTTATGAGAGAATGCAACTAATCCTGAATAGTTTTAGATGGCCTGGAATACTTCTGTTATAACTGACTACATTTGTTAAAGAAAATAGGCGGCTACCTTTTACTTTTAGTAATTCTTAAAGTGTCAGCATTTTTGATTCTTGCACTTTTTGTCTTGTGGTGGTGGTAATTTTATTAACAATACCTAGTTTATCTATACTTATCTATCTTCTTCTACACCTTGTATATATATTAATTTTTAAAAACTTTATCAACTTATTTTTCTTTATTTTGCATGCTGTTAACACAATTTCAGTGTTTTTTAACCTTTATTTTGCCCGTAGTTGTCTTATTTTTTTTCTCCTTCTGATTTTTCTTTGGTTTACCTATGCCTTACATTTTACTTACCTCCTTTACTTCCTTTCCCCATTTCTTTGCATTTTACCATTTTCTGTACCCCCTTTCATCACTTTTTTTTTCTTCTTGGATGTTGGCAGTCATGGAAATGGTCATGGCTGAAAAAATATTCTTTAGGTGTGTCATGGAATGGCAGTATTTCAAATGGTGCTTTCAAATGTAAAACTGTGAAATGGTGAGCAACAAAGCTAATTAAAGAGCTTCATCTCATCAAAGAATTACACAGCTATTTTCAGCTTGACCACAATGGAAAATAGAACCGGTCAACCAGTACAAATTTAGGTTTAATAGGTACTATGAGTAAGGGAAAATGAAAAAGAGAAACATTAGTGAACAGCAAGAGTTCATGCTAAAAATGCAGATCACCGATGGGGTTCCCACCTTGGCAGTGCCCCTGCATCCTCGTTCCCATTTCTAGCTAGGATTCCTTGGGCTTGCTGAGAAAATCCTGTCATCACAGGAAATTCTTTTATCTTTTGTAGCTTTGCTATGTTCATCCTTGCCTTTTTATCACACAGAGAGATTTCTTTTCATTTCATGATCAGTGAGTCTGGAAGGGACAGACCTTGATAAAACTTGGACCACTTTGTAGAAAAAAAGCTTCCTTGCCATGGCTAGGTCAAATGATCCCCTCCCACAGAGCTCCTGTTCTGACAAGTGTTAAATGTCTGATAAGGTGCTTACAAACTTTAAAAACTGTTTTTATTTTACACTCTCTTGTAGTTACACTCTCCCTAAAAAGGATTTCATCCGTATTTATTATAACTTCCATTAATTACATCATAGCATTTGGTTACTGATTTGACATGGGTGTCATAATCTGAAGGGGTCAGGGCAAGTATTAGCCATCATAAGGGATATAGGACTGAAAAGCTGGTACCCGAAAGACAGTTTTGGTGTGTATGGTGTTTTTTAAGTTAAAGCTGGTGTGTGGAGGAAAAGGAGGCTGTGTTCCTCTGTGGTTAGGGCTGCCCAAGAGCGGTGAAACCAGGGGAGCAGTACCAGCCTTCCCTCGCAGTCCATGTAAGTGGACACCATGTGAATTTGAGGGATGCTATCTGGTGGGCTGCACTGATGCAGTAACTGTGTTGGGTGCCGCTTGTGCCTGTGGTGATCCTGCCAGATGTGTCACCCTCCAAATCCTGCAAGCTCTAGTGAATTCTGGAAAACACTGGGGCA
The DNA here is from genome assembly GCF_036370855.1 of Dromaius novaehollandiae. NCBI lineage: Eukaryota > Metazoa > Chordata > Aves > Casuariiformes > Dromaiidae > Dromaius > Dromaius novaehollandiae. Next base: position 137,847,643 of record NC_088099.1, on the reverse strand, counting down.
TGTATCTGATTTTTACTTCACTCCTGTCTGCCTAGCTTCCTTTCTTGCAGGGGAGGTGGCAGTACATGAGGACCGACTCCTGCATGCAAACAGACACTATTATTTACTTAAATGTTTGCACTGGAATATAAATCAGTGGGTGTAACTTGGCCTCTGTACAGTAAGTTGATGTGATCAATAACTCACAACTGACAGCTCCTTTTCCTTTCCTGTGCTTTTATCTTATTCTCTGGATTTCCTGGTTATACTGTAAGTGGTCCTTTTAAAACTTCTTGCTAGCTCTGCGAAAAAAAGATGATAAATTGTCTAGCATCTTTCTGTGTACTGTATGACATTCTGTTCTTCTAAATAATTTACTAGCAAAGAAATTGCAATGAAAGTGTGGCTTTGAAACGTTCATCTTGACAATTTATGATCCTTGACAAAATATTTGTCTTGCCTCCAAGAACGAAAATGAACTAAGGGGCAGATTTTGATATTGCATGAATGGGTTCACGCAACTTTTACATACTTCTAAGTGAAAAGAGATTTGGATCACAACTAAGCAAAGTTGAATCATCTCGGCTGAAATGATAGATTCCCTAAATTCTGAAGGCAGTATAGAAGAGTTGGACTGCAGAGTAGGCGTGGGAAATTGTCACTGAAGCTGTCTGAAAACTTGGTATGTTTTGAAGATTGCACAACATACCCTGTTGTGTGTTTGTCCCTGTTAATTTACTGTCTTGATCAGAACTCTATATAGAGCCCAATTTCAATGTTTTGTCAATCTTTATCAATTAATTCGAACATTTTGACAGTCATTTTCGTTTCTGCAAAGTGATGTGAAAATAAGTCGTGATTTCTTTGAAAGGTATTTTGGGATGATCAATTTACCTGAAGGTCCCAAAGAGACATTCACATTCTGTTGGTTGAACAGAAACTGGGAAATTATCCAGCTAACCATCTCTGCATTACTCTCTCTTAATACACATCAGTTACAGTTATTGACACACACACACACACATACACACATTATTTTTTTAAACCACTCATACTCAATTTTTAATCTAGAGTTTGGCTTTATCAAGGTCAGGAATTTGCTCTTGGGATCACTGCCTTCCCTGGTTTTGGAGTTAAAGGTAAAAACTGGAAGCCTCTTCTGCATGTAATTCACACCCACCAAGGTATGCGTTTTAACTGTATATTCATTAAGATGATGCAAAGCGCTGTGTTGTGCTAACAGTAAATGTTGAGGTGTATTCTGAACCGCTCTAAGCTGCTTTGTATCTCTATAAGAATGTCTGTGTAGGAGTTAACATTAGTCTTAAGGCCAGCTTTAAACTAGTGCAACCTTGAGGTGAGGTGTATGATTCTCAACAGCTTTGCTTTTGGGGTACCAGTTTATTATGCCTTTGCATAAGGAGGTTATTTGCTGCCATTCAGAAAGCCAGCATGATGTACTGGCGGAAATGAAAGTTCCCTTCAGCTAATTGACACGTGCTAAAATAGATTGTCTTCCCCGTATTAGCTAGTGAATGCATTTGTTAAATAAGCTAGGAACACCTTTTATCTTTATTAATTGTGTGAATTTATAACCTTGTCTGTGTGTGTCATGAGATCACGAACCATGTGATTGTTATAGATAAGACCAACAGCTTATCTCAGAAACTGTCAATTCTCATGTGCATGTGTTGTCACAAGCCACCCTCTGTTTCTTGGTGAAGAAGCTGTGAATTTGTGCTTCGCATTATCTCTGTTCTTCCCTGTTTAGCCCCTCACCAGTTGTTCAGTGAAGCTGATCTCCATACCTGTCTGCCTACGGGATTTTCCTCAACCATCCAGCAGTGGCATAAGAAAGAAGGAAATGCTAAGAATAACACTGAGGAAGGTATGACAGCCATCAGCAAAGTGGCTTTTAAGAAAGCCTACCAGTGCGAATAAGAAAACTAGTCATAAATCTCTGCTCCTCTGAGCAGTTAGCAGCAGCCAGCAGCAGATATCTTCTAAGTAAAAAATTAATAAAAAGATGCCAACCCTTTATAGGTCCATAATTGTCATCTAATATAGCTGGCTTAATTTGTCTGACTCCAAATCTCAGGATTTTCTTTCTGGAAGAAGTAGTTTATTAGTCCAGTTTACATATAAGATTATTGAATTTCATCATTCAATGCCTATTTTTCGTTCAGATACCCATGTTTGGATAGCATATACTGCTGCAGGTAAGAGAGAGGCCTGTGAAGCAAAACTATGCAATTCTGACATTTGAGGCATTTGCGAGACCAGATTTCAAAATCATATGAGACAGATTCTCTAAGCACATAAGTCATGTGTGTTCAACAAGAAAATGACTATTGCATTTCAGTTTCGAAATAAATCTCTCATAATAATGTTATAGCATGCCTGTAGTTCCTGTGGTGTTTTTTTTTTCCTGGAAACTATACATCAACAACCTTGAAATTATATACCTTCCTTTCTGTTTCTAGTAATGTTTCCATGGGAAAAATGTAGAATGTGATCTACTTCAATATTGAGGACTTTCACTTTTTTCCCCCGGCTCTTAAATAAATATAGTCAGTATTCAACTGGCTGCAGCACTGGAGAGAGGAATAATAATAATAAAAAAACTTTAACTTTTCTTCTTTATAATACTTCTTTCAAAACCATTTAAAAAGAAATAAAAAAAAATTCTTCACACTCAGTTCATTAAAAGATAAAATGGAAATATATTTTATATGGAAAACCCCAAGATAATTCTTTTACATTTGTTGAAATTATTTCTGAACTTACTTTCCTTTAGTTTTGCAAAGATTAGTTTTTAGAAACTTTATATCTATCCTGTGGGCCTGACTGATGGCAGTGATATTTTTCACCTCACATATTTTGCTTTTGCGATAGGCATTTTCATATTGCTGCAGCCATGAAATGTATGTTAGCACTGCTTCTGCCACCTGGGAAGTCACAATCTGGTTTTTGGCTGTTAGGCAAAGCAGATAAAAGAGATAGCTGTTATTCCCAGGCGATTCTCAGGAAGTGAGTTGTCCCTTCCAATTCATTTTTTCTGTGTAGTGAAAAAGTGTGGTGGAGCAAAAATGTTTCAGCTACCTTCCTTGTTCTGCTATTTGCCGTAAGTAAGGCTGTGTGTGATTTTTTTTAAATTGTTCCCCCCCCCCCCGAGTGTAGATTATGTTTTAAAATACACCTATGTTCATGAACCCATTCTTTAGTTATCTATTTTCACTAGTTGTTACAGGATTTGGGCAGGTAGAGAGGTTGTTTATTAGCTGTAGGTTTTTGCTTTTGTTTTTATTTTGCTTATTCAATCTCTTTAAAAAGAAATACGAGAAAAAGGAAAAATTATTAAGATTGTAACACCAAGTTTTAAAATCAATAGGTATATTCTTTCATTCACTTCAGTCATAAACGTCATGAGACAGTCTAATACAACATACCTGTAGAATATACGTCATCATGTAGATTCACAGGAGTGTTGCACCATTCCCTGAACAGGGTGAAGGGTACTACTGACTGAATTGGGATTCTCATGTATTTGCCACATAATGAGTAGCTATGGATACTGTGGAAAGAAAATGGATGGCTGCATACTTGAATGCCGCCCACTCAGACCGATGTGATTTTTTTTTTTTTTTGGTCAGGAACTGCTTGTACAAGACTTTCTGCAGGTGGACACTGATTGCATACCACCTGATATGCAGTTGTGCAGCTATGACAAAAAAACCAACAAGGCTCCTGCCTGTTCAACATTTTAGCAATAATGTTGCCCTCCATTCTTTTTAGTTCTTCTTTTTTTCTTTCTTTTTTTTAATTGGCTACTTAAGCTTTGAGGCACAGCAAGAGTAATGTATTAATGGAACTCAGTCATAAGCTCTGTCACAATTTTCCAGCTCTGGAGTTGGAAATATAATAATAAATTTCCCATCTTATATAGAAGACATAAAAATGTGTTAATCAGTATTGTGATGAGTGAGACAGCATGATCATAGGGATAGAAGGGCCAAGGAAGAAACTAGAAATTTTGTATTCACTGTGCGGTTTAGATGACAGTTTAGATAAAATATGGCATGGGGCCACAATATGAATGAAGTCAGTGAAATGAAGTTGTGAACATTCATTACCTAGGCTGAACAAATACTGATCTGAGTGTCCCTTGGTGAAAAAACAACATCTGGATTTGAAGTTCTAATATATTTTTGAGCTAGCTTTTCTTATGTGATATATGGATACAAAATATGGGTATTTTTTAAAGACCTATTTTATATACATCCATTTTCTTTGGTTTGATATAAGACATGAAATTGACTCTTTTATAAAGGGTGAATATAGCATTTGTGTGCTTTTTGCACACTCTTTTAAAGGGAATAGAATAATTAGATACATACTGTGTATTAAAGAAAATGGGTTTAACCTGATGCATGCCAAAAACCTATTTTGATAGTTTTACTGTATAGAAACTAAAAATACTTATCATCATCATAATCTATGAACTGGGCTAACCATTCTAAGATGCCATTGTAAACCTTGATTGAACAGATGGAGAATTTTTGTAATCTGTCTTCATTTCTAGTAGATTATGTATATACAATTTTTCAGTGGGAGAGCAGAATGCTTTTCCTGCTTTTTCAGATATTTGTAGAAAATACCTGATCATATCTGATAGTGGGAAGCAGACAATTTGGATTAAAGAGCCAAAAATGAATCATGCACTCTAAATATGAGCTATTGCCTTATTACCAAACAATAAAAAGGTACTTGTGGGTTTTCCAGTGTGTATTGATTTAACAGTTAATTTGTTGCTGTTCCTTCCACTCTGAAATATTGACAGTTACGCTTAATTACCCCACACAAGTAGTAATTAGTTTATTTGTCTTAGTGAAGGTTCCTGAGGTATTTACTGTGTGTGGCTATATTGTAAAGTCATATGACTTTAAAATACATATGCTCCATCTTGCTGTGGTGGACATATTTTTTTGTATCTATTATTAGTTCAGTGTATGCTTTTTATTTTAAATATACTTGTATATTTAAAAAAACCCTGAAAATAAAAGCTGGAAAATAGATTTTGTAACTTAATGGGGCTACAGAGTCTTATATGTGTTTCCCTGTATTTTTCTGAAGTGAAAACATTGTACTAAAGCTCAATTCTGGAACAATTTTAATTACAAGGAACCACAGCGTAATATCAATTTAGAAGAGCTTTTTGTTACAGAAAATGACTACAGCTAGGACTTGACTCGTTTCAGGTCAGTGTATGGACACTAGCAAGCTCATTCAGAGTTCAGAGATCTCCTGGAAAGTAATGTGCCAGTTCAGGAAATAGAAATCTAATACATCTATCTACCAATGGAGCCCTTCACAGTCACCAATTGATTTTAACGTCAACTCCAATCTGTTGTTAGATTTTTGAGGCATTTCTCAACAGACAGTGATTTTTTTTTTTGGTGTGAACTGAAGTGCTCAGTTCTTCTTGGGTAACACGTCTTCACTGCTCTTGAGTTATGTTACCTACTGTTTTAAAGCATGCTCTGTTTATTGCTATGGCTAGAAGCGTTGTTGCTCAGTTGAGTGGTAATTTTCTTTGGAGGCAGATGAACAGAGGGTTAGGATAGCCTTTCTGAAGTCTTGCAAAGCTCTTGGACAGAGGTCTGCATGGGGGAGAACTCTGACTACAGGAAACTTCCCTTGAAATATTAGTGTGTATTTGTAGGTTTTACAGTTGATTGATTTACTATTTAGCCTACAAAGGGTTCTTTTCAGGATGATATTTGTTCTTTTTTCTCTCAGTAAACTCTTAACCCCCTCAGAAGTATACCTTATTATGTATTTCTAGTATTCGATGAAATACATCTTCAGACACTAAAATAAATACTTACATTTCTTTGCCCTGTTTGGTTAATTATTTTTGTAGATAATTTCTTAAATATAACTTACCTTCCCTGAATTCAACATGATATGTAGTCTTTTGCTTTTAAATCAGAGAATTATTTTCTCCCCTTTCCTCTATTAAATAATCTCTGGGAATCCTCAGTTTGTAGCGATTCAGTCAAGTAGTTGAATTCTCATAATTAGACAGTGAATCACAGCAACTGACAAAGTAAATGCTCTCAGAAATGATGTCTAAAACATTTTACCATGAGCATGACACCAGTACAGTGACTGTAGCTCAGGTAAAAAAACAAACGAATGTGTTGTATCCCATAATCTGATCATAGATTTGAAGCCCAGTCAAAGATCACACTGGTCTGATGATATGACAGCTTAATCTTCAGGATATATGTCATCATTAAAACCTTATTGGTCAGCCACAGTTATCAAAGGCACCACTTTTCTTAAAACTGTTAATTTCTCTTTTGCAATGACATTCCACAGAATGACAATACAATAAACTGGTTTGCCCTTGCTTCTGAGAGACATAATGGAAAATTAATCTTTATTTCAAGAAGGAAGGAAAAACAGGCTTGGTTCTCATCTAAATGACCTTGTGTTGCCTGCTGCCTGTGTTTACTTAATTCCAAATACATTTCCAGTGATTTCTTATGAAGTGGCAAACGGTTTGTTTCAGCATTGTATGACTGTGTAAACATTCGTGCCTTAGAATTAACAGAATACATTGGATAGCTAAGGATCCTGTGTGGGAATTAGCAGAGGAGAGGCAATTTCTCCCAGAGTGAAGGCATTTATTCAGCATTTGGCATGCTTTGAGCACCCCCGTAATACATGACAATGCTGTAGACTCTCCCCTCAGATCTCATTTGTCCTGCTCGGGCATCGCTGCGGCGTGGAGGCTCTGTGGAAAGGTATGATGTCAGTGGAGGAAGCCTTCTTTCCTCTTAGGAAAGTGCTCTTATTGCTTCATTGCTGAATGAGATTTCACTTGTATAGTTTATTTCAGGAGAAAGCTTTGAAAGGGGAAGATGGTGTCACGAGCTTCATTCTGCAGAGCTGCTGTAGGTAGAGAAAGGAAGCAGGACCTATATTACATTAAAATAAGTCTTGAAGTTCTGCCTTTCAGGCTGCTCTGTGTCTGTCCATATTCCTTTGCCTATTTCTTTCCCTGAGATGAGGGCCAGACCAAGTCTAGCTGTGCAGTAGCTTCACTTTCTCACATGCTTTTTAAGGATTCTGTACATTATTATGTCTGTTTAAAAGGCTTAGATCCTCAAACAGTTTGGGTTTTTTTTAGGCTTAGCAAATAAACTTCTCAATATATAGAAACTGATTGCAACTTACAATACAGTAACTGCTTCCTATCCCATTCTACCCTCCCCAACAGCAGAATTACTAAAAGATAAGATGAACATTACTTTCAAGCTTAGCTTTAGTGGTTTGGGACACGGCCGTTGTGAAAGTGCTTTATACTTCAAAGGAGCGTAAAATTATTTGAAATGTGCATTGGAAAATAGAGATGAAACAAAAATTAATGTGTCTTACCTATTTAAGGAGCTTTGAAATGTAGTACTTTTAACTACCAAAACCATAAGGGACCCATTGTAATGCAGGCAGCATGACAAGTCTTTATGGAGATGTTTTGACTATTACAGAATGCAAGTAGTATCCGTCAGAGGGCAAGATTACAGAGGAGCATTTACATTATTCAGCATGTAGCTGAAATGAAACTACATTTAGATTCAAGGGTGATGAAACACTCATGAGACCATTGATGAGATTATGCTATGAAGAGATTTTGTAATGCTGGATAATAAATAACTGGATTATCTTGTGAGATTCAATGGTACATAAATAAGATTTTGGAGGAAGGCTGTAAAGTTCTTAACTTCTTCAAAAAGACAGATATAATGATAAAGTACTGCTAGTGCAGGGTGAATCTATTTTTTGTTTTACTTACTGTAGGTTATGCAATGATGCAACAGGTAAATAAGATTTTTAAGTCACATGTGAAAGGTTTTTTCCCCCCAGTACTTGTGAGAACATTTGAGAGGGGAAAAAAAAAGCTCCATATTTCTGCAGGCAGTGCTCTGAATAATGAATGAATTCAGTGAGATTTATTTAGATGCATGCTGAAATGGAGTTGTCTGATTATCAGTTATTGCTTGATATTTATGCTTTAGTGACACTTTAGAATTCTGTCTCTGCTGATGAAAGCTTATTTTTGTTTTTGATCAGGTAGGAAGACCTTTCTGAAACCAGTTGCTGACCTTCCTCGACTGTGTACAAAAATCTGTTATTGCCTGCTTCATATTTGTAGTGAAATAATTTCTTACTAAAGAAAATATGAAATATTTTGAAGGAAATTATGCATTAAAGATTACTTCCATCATATCTTGAAAAGTCTTAAAACTGACTTAATAATTAACTTGGTGGAGTACTATTTTTCTTGTCCTGTTTCTTGAGAACATGATGATAACGAATATTTATTATGCAGTAGGACTGACAATGAGGATCAATTTGTGATTTCCTTTGATATATTTTTATGATGTTCAGAGCCAGAATTGTGCTCACTGGTTCTAGCTACAACTTAATCAGTAGAAAACATAAATTTGCTGCTTTGACATCCTAATGATAGAAAACTCTGAGAAAGAAGTGGCCAACAAAGAGGTAAATTCCTCCTGTCATATCTTTTTTCAAAGGAAAAGCTTACCTCTAGTCTGTTAGGTTGGTTGTGATTTTACTGGTTCAACAGATAACTTAAATGCTTGTCCACTAAAAAAAAAAAAAAAAAAAAAAAAAAGAGTTTAGATACGTTAAAGAGCTTTCACTTCATATATGTAACCCTAGAAATTGTCCATAACACTTGAATTGTCAGTGATCTAGGCCATTGCTCTATCACATTAGCCTAGGTTGTGCCGTTAAGGAGTTATACTATAGAGATGCAGTTTTTTTGTATTGATTCCCACTGAATGGAAAAGTAGTTGTCCCCAGTTGTCTGCTCTGTAAAAACTAACATTGTTGCAGTGAATTTCAAAAGAAACAGAAATCTGTGGTTTTGGGAACAAAACACCTTCATTTTATTCTGTTTTTTGTCCATTAAATCGTGTTGGCTTATGGGCGTTATTGTGCAAACGAGGATACTACGAACTCTTCGCAAATCTCATTCAGTTTGTGAATGGGTTGGTGTTCATGCAAACTGAGTTTACTTTGTGGTTTGTTTGTTCCCATTACCAGTTTTACTGAGTCCATTTTAATATTTTGTTATTTTGGTATTCTGATTTCTTGTGTGTGTGTGTGTGTGTGCATGCGCACACACAACTTAAGTCTGTTGAGTCTTAAATTACCAAAGGATTTGTGCAGTTGCAGTATTGATTAGATAATTTGCCAATTCACTGTAGGTGCTATTGTGCTGAATTCTTTATATTATTGCTGCGTTTTCAAGAAAGTGCACAGTTTTGCCCCACACAGGGAGGACTCAGCTGTCTGTAGTGCTTCCAGTTTCTCTGAGTCATCTTGTCTTCTGTGGGTATTTGGAAACAGCGGAGTGTAATTTCATGACACACCATGTTATTTCTAGAATGGAATCAAGTGGAAACAAGTAAACAGATCTGGGAAAAATCAAAACCTGATGCCTAGATATGAAGAAATGGAAAAATTGAAGGTGTTCCTAGACAGCAGCTTATGAATCTAAACTAAAATGTATTAGTGACAGTGGCTTACAGGCAGTATAGCGAAGAATAGGTGAAGGTGGAATTAGTGTGTGTAGTGGAGAGGAGAAGGAGTTCTAACAGACGCCTGTGTTGGCAAGCATCTTCCTGTATTTGAGGCCCTAAGAATAAATATTTATTAGGGAGGGAAATAGTTAAAACTTTTTATTGCAACAGTTGTTTCTAATAGGAATATACTGTAGAAGACTAAGTTGAAAAAGTCCAGTTGGTTTATTGATCATAGTAATCTATGTAATATAGATATTACCAGTCCTGGTAAATTCTGCATCCTACTGCTTTTACTGGAGACCAGCTGAGAATATGGTTGCATGCACTATCCACTTTGCTGAAATGTGGGTCAATGAACATTATTATTAACACTCTTTAAAAAAAAAAACTTGTCAACAAATATGCATAATATACATAGTATTTGTGTCAAATACAACAACAGTAACAACAACAAAACCATGTCTGCAGGCATTTTGTGTGTAGATACCGTCTGGACTGTATATAACTTTAGTATTGTATTAACAAAGGAATTGGGATTTTATAGGTGGAGCATTATGGAAATCTAATTCACAATTTAACATAAGGCAGGAGAGAGGCCTTTATGCTTTCAGAAGCTCATCTAACATAATTTATTAATTATTGTTCAACCAGACTTTTTCCAGCTCTGAAAATCTTACATACTCATTTTCAGTTATTTTAATCCCACCATAAGTACTTTTGTATACAAAGATACAAACTTTGTAACTCTTTGTACATTGCTTATTGTGACTTCAGAGGGTATTAATTTAGATATCTAAATTAAGACCTCTTCTATGTCTTACTGCACTATCAGTGAGTGGAGATAAGCTTCTCTAATAGGGCAATTCAGAGCACCTAACTTAAACTCATCCTTGATAAGCTCTAAAAAAGTCTCTCTGTATCTGTTGCTGTTATAAAGAAGCTTGAAGATTATGGTGGTCTTGCTTAATCGTGTAGTATACTTAATGTTTGGTGACATGAATACTGTTGTATATGTTTTCTTGCACATATGCTACTAAACTATCGGCTTATGGTTTGATATCTGAAGGTAAATTTGGGATTTGAATAGGCGAGAAACCTGTTAGTCGTGTTTGTTAGAGGGTTCCATAGTAATCACATTTTTTTAAAAGAACATACCAATTCCAAGTAACATGACAATTCACAGATTTCATGTTAGGATAAAGTAAATGTCATTACAACTGGTATTTGACAAGAAATTGTGTGTAAAATCAATAACGTTATGTTAGAAAGGATATAATAGTGACACGGGTAAAACAAACAAAAGTGGACAGAAAAAATCACAAAGGAAAACGTGGAAAAAAAAAGCCAGATTTTTTTTCCTGTTTAAACAACAATGCACTGGTACTTACAACAAGCTTGGTGTTAGGAGCAAGTCTGTGTTTAGTAGAACCCAAGAAAATGACACTAGGATAGGATATTTGGGGCAGAATAAAAGGAAGAACAGAAATCGGACACATAGATGTGACTTGTTGAGTAACCAAAAGCTGGGTAACATCATGTCAATCAAAACACATCAGGCAGTGTTCCAATCTGTCAATTTATAAACAGGATGTCAGCAGGAAGCATACAGAGCAATTAAAATCTGTGAAAGATCAGCTTTTCATCAGCGTCCTGCAATAGCAATGACTAATTTGGGATGATGCCCCACCCTCAAGTTTGAACACATGCATTTGCTTAAGACATCAGTGCTAAACAGTAAGCCCAATTACAAAAAACTATTTCTTTTACACTTACATGAACAACTATGTATATGTATGACAGCTTCAATTTGATTGTGTTGAATAAGTTAATGATTATATCACTACTATGACTGCTACTACTAAGGAAAGAGTTGAACTCTGGTCTGCCTGCCTGTCTTGAAAATTAGTCCCTCCTGAATAATGCCAGTGATATTTCTGGCACTACTCTAGGAGGAAATTTAATTTCCTGAAATATTTAAATGACAGAAGCTCTAACTTCTTGGAACTCCATTAACTCAGAAAATCTGCTGTCCATGTTTTGCGCACAGTAGCTCAAGGGCAGCATGAAGCCCTTGCTGTGCATGCTCATATTGATTGCTGAAAGGACGTTGTCATAAACAAAATGCTGAAGGACATGCCATACTTCCTCCTTAGTGTTTTACCTCTAGTGTATCATAGAATATCTTTAGAAACATCTGTCAATTCACAGTGAAATAAGGTTTAATTCCTGATAATGCATATTAGAAAACTATTCATACAAGCTTATTTCTTTGCTCTGAACATATGAATGGCTTGGCAGAATCACACTAGGCTAAGTAAATTCAATCTTCTTCCCAGTGGAAATATTGTTACTCTAGCAAAGTCCATGAGTGCCAAGTTCTTTTATTCATTTGCATCTGAGAACTAATCAGTAGTAAGTGCTCCCAGTCTATAAGAATAAGATACATTATGTATCCTCAAAATACCTGCCAACTCCCATTCAATTTTGTGAGCACAAGGGTTCTCAAATGTTTATACGGTTGATCACATTTCCATCCGGGCTGTTTGTGGACCACTTGGCCTTTTTTTGCAAATATATTCTGGGAGAAGTAGAGCAACTGACTCCTGAGGGAAGTTTTTACTCTATTTTACAGAGCTTCTAATGAAGGTTAGCAGCTGGAAATACAGAAGAAGAGGCAAAGCAACATAATCTTATTTACCTCTCTGTGAAGGACAAAGAGATATTTAGACCACATGGACCCAATCCACTGTGCAAGAAAACATTTGACCAGTCCCCAGCAATATAATTACTTGGAATGATCTATTCTGTATACATACATGAGAAAAGGAAAGTAGAGATGGTATACTGATGCTTATGCAGAGGTATTTCCATGGGTAGGAAGAGAAAGCTCATGCCTTGAGAACAGTGACTGCTTTTAGGAGAACATTCCCTGAATGCCTGTCTATTGCTCAAGTCCAAAATACCAGTTAATACCCAACCTAACAGAACATGGGGACAAAGGTTTTATTATATTTCTCTTTTCAACAAGAATGATCAACCTTTGTGAGGTGTTCAGGGCCAAGACCAGTTTGTGTGGTACTGCAGTTAGCCTGACAACCCTGTGAGGTGTACAGAAGGTCTCCATGCCTTCCCCACCTCCCACACAGTATGCACCAGCAATACCCTCCATCTGATTGTCTTGCCCGCTGATCAGCGTCCTTGCTGACTAGTTGACATTGCTTCATCAGCCAGACCTGATTTTGGACTGGAAACTGACTATCTGTGATCAGAAAGATGGACTATTCACAACAGGAAGCTATGGGAAGTGTTAAAAACAAAGATTGTAGAATAGGCAATATGCCTACAGGGCTGTTCTTCTCTCTGAGGAGAAAACAATTTTGAATATTTTGTTAAATGAGGATATTCACATAATGTATTTCAAAAGAAAGGACTCCTTAGAAAAAGTCCTTTCAAGTTTAGCTGGACATTGAAGCATATACTTAGCTTTTAATGTGAAAATGCTTCTAGTGATTTACTGATTGATAACTATTGGAATTGAAATCTTAACACAGATTTGTGAAAATGCTGTGCTCAGAGCAAGCCCGTACTTTCAAAATAGTATGGTAATGTCTCTTACGTAGCTTTTTTATTTTGTCCTATAAATTTTGTTTTCATTTAATACACTGTTAGGCTTTCTTAGGTATCCAAGTGTGATTGCAGTGACTTGAAACAGTAAAGCTAAAAATCTAAAGCTGCTAATTTAAATTTGTGGGTTCCCTGTGGTAGTGGCTTAAATTAAAATACTTTCATGTTCATGAACGTGGTAGGAGGGCATGAAAAAAGAAAATTGTTTAACAAGACTTGTGTAATCACCTCTGAGTGACAGAATTGATTTGGGATGGAAGGGTTCAAGGAAATACGGTTGGGAGAGAGGAACATTTTTCCTTTTAATTAAACAACCAAGGGCAATTTGCCCAAAACAAAGCTCATTCAATCTCCCAACCATCCATAGGGTAAACCATGCATTAGGAGCCCGTCCAGATTTATTTACACTGATACACTGATAGTCAAAGTTCAACAAATAGATACTTTTGAAATTCTACTGAATCAGTTGTGGTATACATGTCCTGGTATTTATAGTTTCTTTTCCTTGAATTTATCTAGATTTATTTCTATTGTTTTGATAGATTGCATGTGTAATTTTGAAAAAAAAATGATTTGATATCCATGTTCCTCAGTTTCTCAACTGATCTCAGCTTAGAATAATGCTATTTCCTGATTTTACAAGCTATAGGTTAGCTAGAGGTCAAATACTTTAAAGACTGTGAGAGATTCAAATTGCATGGTTATAGTGGTCATAAAAATACCTTGTATAGATATATTACACACGAATATATGAGAATATTTTGATATATCTTCAATTTTTATGGGCTGAAAATAATCTTTGTAAAGTCATGGTACTGGAAATTGTTGATGTAATATTTAATTTTACATGTTAGGCATCTTTACTTAATGTCTTTGCCTGGCTGTTTCAGAAAAACAGAATTTGCAGGAAGAGCTGTAGAGATGTTTTGCAGTGTTGACAGTGTGTCAGGTATTTTTGTTCTACTCTGTTTTTGCTTAATAAATACATATATTATTCTGTGCATGCTCTTAGGTATATATAGCCACATTTATAAATATTAAATATATAGGTATTATTTATTTAAAAATAAACTTTTATGATAAAATGAATTTGCATCTCAGTCAGTGAAAATACACTAAATTGTGCAGCAAGTAGTATTTATTTTCAAATTACTATGCTCTTTACATTTTAGGAAACATTTTTCCAATTCCTTTTTACAGGCTTTCATGTTTTAGGATTGTAGATCAGTGCTTACAGCTATGTTAAATTTGTCATTCTTTGTTCTTGGTGCTCACTTTCCTGTAAGAAAGCAACCGTGTCAACTTAAATTCACTGAGCTTTACTCTTTATTAAGTATTACCATTACTGAAGAACAGCTTGCTTTCCCATCAAAGTTTGAAATACTGTTTCAAATTCTCTTTTTTACTTCTGTTTTGCACGACTTTTAACTACCTGAAGGACTGAAGATATTTTAGGTACACACTACATTGTATTGTATTTTATTGTAATCCAAGATTGTATTCAACAGAATAAGCTGTAAGTGCCTTCCATGTTTCTAATTTAATTGGCTCTTCTCTGAACTGATTTTACCTGCTTTTTTAAATCTGACACTTTTTGTGTCTCTTGACACACAGTTGCAGCCTATAGCTCATGGGCTTCGAGGCTCTTCTCTGCAGCCCCTCACAGCTGCCTTGTGGTAGCCTCCTCACTCAGGATTGCAGTTTCTTGACCCTAGAGGATGACTGAAGTCTGGGCAAACTTCTTCATGTTGCCAGAGAGTTTTCTTACTCCCCAGAGCTCAGTTCTGCGTTGTGAACAGAGAATCCATCGTGAGGGAGGTGTTTTCTTTGGGCTGGTATTGAGTGACCCATTCAAGCAGAAGACTACTCCATGTTTGTCGTCAAGCATAGAGGTTTCCTCTAGTGCAGCAATGGTTAGTTGCTGTAAGTCAAATGAAAATGCTATGTCAGGGTCTTATTTGTGTGTTAGTTAGCCTCACTTGTTGGCAGTTGTGTTGCTTCTGACTAGTTTCATCACCCTTGCATGTTGTACAGTCCTTCAGGGAAATGGATGTTAGAATAGAGGTACCTCTTAAAAGGGAAGATGTCATTTAGCATTAGTCTAACCTAGTACTAACAGTGTCTTGCACAAGTGCTAACATGTCTTGCTCAAAATAGTATCGTTATAGAAGAACAGCTTAAGTAACATTGAAGTTGTTAGTGTGCTTGGTGTATTTAAGTGCCTGCTTGTTTGCAAACACTGAGTGAAGTGTTATGAGGGTCTGCTCAGAGTACTTGCAAGCTTCTCAGTTATAACCATGGTGGGTGTCACAGGAACATGATAAATGCCATGATGGGGTTTCTAGAGTGAAATTGGTAGATCTAAACTTAAGATTACTTTGTTACCTTCTGTTTCAACTTTGAGTCTGCTCAGTTTATTTTCACTAGGCATGTTCAGAGATGTGACAGAGACATGGGTATATGTTCTCTCCCATATTAACATTAAATAAATACTTGCAAAGTCACTCCTA
The DNA here is from genome assembly GCF_036370855.1 of Dromaius novaehollandiae. Taxonomy (NCBI): domain Eukaryota; kingdom Metazoa; phylum Chordata; class Aves; order Casuariiformes; family Dromaiidae; genus Dromaius; species Dromaius novaehollandiae. The sequence goes on along the minus strand of NC_088099.1, from coordinate 137,831,910 downwards.
CATTAGTAAGCTTCTTGTACAAAGTCCCTTCTGGTCTTTTGGCAGTTTTACAGCAGCTATTCATTACCCTCTTCAGGATTTCCATTTTTATTCTACTGAAATCTATTAACAAGGTGCCATGATATCCAGTAATTTTAGGTGTTGACAGTGTTTCTAAATTTATATGTTCCTATTTTCTTCAAGATATCTGAACTTGAAGAAAGACCACACTATTTGCAGTGATTACTTAGAAAAGAGATTGGCTGAAGACTAATAACTTAATTCATATAGTTATCTATTATATTTATATTAAAATAATACCTCTATTTTGGTATATTGGTACTTTTATTGATTGAGTAGCTTCAAATATTTATAGTATATATAGCCTCTGGGTTGCCTTTGTATCACAGAAAGTTGTGCTTTCAGGACCAGATTTAGTTAATCATTTACAGGTGAAAATGTTTTCACTGAAAATAGATCATTTTTAAAATTGCAGAAATTGAAATATTTAAATTTTAATCAAAATTGCTTTTGCAATCACAAAAAAACCCATAAAAAGTTCCGTAAGAGAGCAAATTCAGTAATCATTTTGAATATAATTTTGATCGTACAATGTAATGTGTATAAAAGAATAAAGTGTAAGGTGTGTTATATATAAAATTATAAACATTGTGTCTTACAAAGATGACATGGTCTATACATAGAGACCACTTCAAAATTTTGTTCCTATTTTGTTCTTTTTTTTTCTTTTAATACTAGCTCTAGTTTACAACTTTTCTTACCTCACTGGTAAGCGTATTCAGAAGGTATGCAACATGCAGTGGCGTGCACGTTGTGAAGTTGCTTGGAGGTAGGAAGGGTTTTGTATGTGTTTGTAAAGTCCCTGTAAAATAGTTCTGGTGCATAGAAGGTGTTCATATACAGTACTGTAATACAAATAAAAATGGGTGAAAATTATGATTTTGTTTTCACTCTGGTTCTTTTTTTAACTGTCAGTCACATTGATATATTCCCAAATAGTCCTTCAAAAGTTCAGAGAACTGCTTTCTATCTTTATTTTCTATATGCTTGGTTATTGGAAATATTCACACAAACTAGCTTTTGTGGGGAAAAAAAGTAGTGGAGAAAAAGTGATATATTAATTGATTAGAATAAATTAATGTGGGTTAGAAAAAAGAGCACTGATTTTCTTGCTTTTTTAGCATCTGGTGTTACTAAGCAGCATTCTAAATATTCTGAAAATTTTGAATGTTATTAAAAACATGGACTATTTGCTTGAGGATATATTTATCTGAAATCCGTAATGTCTGTTAAAAAAAAATATCAGAATTTGCAAATAATAAATAAAAGGTGTTCTTTCTTGAAAGATAAATGAAACAAATCATGGGCTAGGTATGAAGATGAGAGATGGTGCTTCTGAATCCCAATTCAGATTAGAGTATATCAGGAATTCGGAAGTTGTGGAAGTTTTAGACTGTTGTGGAAGAAGTGGTCTAGTGTAACAGAGCTTGGATAGTAATATTTGAGTTTATATTGAACCTACATGGAATTTTGCAACACAAAAACTAACATACAGCAAATATGCTGTTGCTTAGGTAATATCAACATATCGTCAATCAATTGTAGCCATTCGTTGTGGACAAAAATGCAGGACTATTTTATAGTTGCTGAGTTATATTGTCTGAGGATGAGTGGGTTTCATGAATAATGATCCAGCTAATGGGATGAAACAGCATTATGGCAGAATGAATACTTCTAGTTATTAATCAGTAGCCTCTTAAACATATTGTGCTAAAACATTTTATAGAAAAAATAGTCTTCATTAGTGATGCCACAGTGCATTGAAATATTACCATAGTCTTTTGGACTTTGGTTCAGCTGAGAATTTAAATATATGCTTATCTTTAACCTCATGATTAAGCCTTTTTGTGTGGCAAAACACATGAACAAGTTCTTACTTTTTGTGCTACTTTGAGTTCTGCAATATTTCAAAGGAAAGTTGTAGTCCTTCCAACTCAGTAGCAGATTGCTTCCTCAAAAAGACTGATTTTTTTTCTGTAGTTGATTTCAAGAGTAGAAAAAAATATAGCTACAGAAGCAATATAATTTAAAATAAGCAAAACAGATCCTGCTATTTCTCATGCAGATTAACTAATCAGGAAACAAAGTGCAAAGCTATGCAAAAATTTTGATCAGTAATTATTCAAACCAATAAAGTTGAAAATAAAACTGCAAAAGTTTGACATATATTTTAAAAGGTTACTGTAATATCAAATTTATGTTAAGAAACTTAGATAATTCCAAAGATGAGTAAAACTTCAGCAAATGAAATCTTAAATAGGCAATATACAACAAGTAAAAATAATATTTTTCCAGCTGCAAGAACCATGTTTAATTTGCAAAATCATGAGTTAGATGTGCACATGGCACAGTGTTTTAATAAGCTGATAATAAAAGGTTCTGTATGGAAGTACACGCACTGTAGTTAAATATATATGGGCTAATGAATGAGATCTTCTGCTGTGTAAATCATCTTTCCTTCATTAAGCGCTCATGAGGGATCTGTTCAAAGTGCTTTAAAAGGGACAGAAGAGAGGAGTCTGTGATGAAGAAAAACCTGTAAGACAAAATGGTGCCTTGCTGTGAGAACTGTCCAGCATTCTCGGTTTCAAAACTTCACTTTGAAATAATGATGTCATATCAGATACATGGGTGAGAGTGCCATGTGTAATTAGCATCCTGAAATCAACTGCTTTTCTAGACTCTGAATCAGTGCATTGCCACAGTCATCTGGCAGAAGCTAGCCTGTTAGCAACTCTCTTTGTTCATAGATCACCTAAGAAGTCCTTATTTTATATATTGCCTTTGAGCAGTGTGGAATCTAAGGATACATTTTGAGGGGAAAAAAAAAAAGCTCTAGTTTTGTTATGGGGCAAAAAATAAATTATTCAGGGTAGTTTTGTTCTGAAATGAGATGAAGACAAATACCAATGCACATTTGTCACAGAGAAATAATATCAAAGAACAGAGGCACGCAGAGCTTGAAAACCACAGTAAGGCTATGAAGTCCGCATTGTATGCATTGTATGTATTGGATACATCTGAGAACTTTTGCATGGTTTGAAGGTGCTGATGGTTTCTCCCAGCAAAGCTTGATAATATTTAATAAATTTTTCTTGCATTTAAAAATGTAAATGGCGTTCATTTCTGGATAACACTTCATATTCAATTCTATTTGATCTTTTAAAATGCTTTTCATTTTCATGCACATTTTGTTGTGTGCTAATTATTAGCTAACATAAGCTCAACTGTAAATATCCTTTGGGATTTGTTTTTAAGCAGCCTGTCTTGCACCTCTCATGGAGATATATATATAGTTAATAATTAATTTTCTGAGCTGAAGATGTAAATAGCATTTAAGAGCATTTCCAATTTCTTTGCACTCAGGTGCAGTCTCTGTAAATGCATTCTCCAAGGTGTACTGAAATGTTAGAAGACTGAGGAGAACTGCTGTTCTGGGTCGTTATGATTGGAGCATTGCTTGCACCTGAAAACATGTTTTATGTCTATGTATATGTTTGGGAAAAAGGAGGGCTTGCTTTTCACTTTGTACTCCTACGAAGTCATACATGTTTCTGGATCAAAGTGAGAAGGATTGATTTGTTTGTTTTGATCTTGAAAATTGCCAAGTTGCCAGATTATAGCAAGTCATTGCTCTGTGAAGTCCAATATTGTTTTTGTGAAACTCATCAGTGCCACAATCTTTAGGTACAGTTGCAAAACTTTATTGTTATGTAAATATGGTTCAACTTTTCCTATACATAAGACTTTCTTCATCTTCTATTTTTTTTTTTTTTTTTAGCGGGGGCAAGGGGAGACTGAATTTTTAATGTATAAATAATGAAAACTCTTTTTTAGACTCCTAGAAATATGCCGCTGATGCACTGCAACAGTAGTTGCACTTTTTTTTTTTTTTAATTGTGCAAAGGCTATTCTGCATGAGTTTTAAACTGATGAGTGTCTTTGGAAAGGTTGATTTTGTAGCTACTTTGTAATACTGTAAGGGCATTTCTGAGAATAATTAGTCAGGACATCCTGACTCTACATGCTTCCTTCCAACTGGACAATTTTTTCTCTGCTTTGAGAATCGTCTAGATTCTGCAGAGGATTTTATTTATAGACCACAGTTTATGATAGACCACAGTGTTCAAATGATTAATATAAAATGGTCATACTAGGTTGTGTGGCTGAAATGTGATTTGGCGGGTATTAAGTGGGGAATGACGGCAGGCTCTCTGATGTGTTTTCCTGTCAGTAGCAGGGCAGGAGCTGGGTGAGGATCTAGTTGTGGTTCTTCAGTTTTGCCTGGAGTCCTCACATGGCTCTCAAAGAGCACTGGCAGATGGCGATGTCCGGCCTCAAACTCTGTTGTTGCTCTCAGGCTGCAACTCTCCCTTGTTTTCTCCTTTATCTCTCATCCTTCTCCATCTTGTGTGCACACCAGAAGACATTCACTATTTAAGGTCTGAGAGGAGATGAAGAAACTTCCATTGCTGGTCCTGTGTTTGCTAGGACTTCTCCTTGCAGGTCTGTCTCCAGCAGCACAAATGAAACAGAGCATAGAGGGGACAACTGCTACAGCAGATCGAAAGACTGCAATGAATGATGCTGATGCAAAGTGAGAGAGGCAAGATGGGAAGCCTCTTAGAGCAAATATGTCTACAGCAGCAAATTTAGATTCTTTTTGAGTATGCATGTATGTGAGTATTTATATATATATTTACATAGTCTAATATGAACAACTCCTAACTATTCAAAAGAGTGGCTAATGCACTTTTGTGGGTATAGGCAGTTTTTGAACTAAAGTGGAATATGGAGTATGCCAGGTTTCTTGGAGACAGTAATCTTTTGAGGGGGAATCTAATGATCCCATGCATCATAAAAATCATTTTTTTAGTATCCTTAAAAAAAAATACAATCTAGGTTGGAAGGCAGCTCTGAAGATAATCTGGTACAACCTTCTGTTGAAAGCAGGGCTTCAGGTTAGGTTATCCATGGCCTTAGCAAGCTGAGTCTTGAGTCTTGAGTATTTCCAGTGAGGAAGATTGCCATTCTGGCAACCTGTTCCAATGCTTGTTTGTCCTCACGGTGAAGAATTTTTTTCCTATATCAAGATGAAATTTCCACTGATCCAGGTTCTACCTGTTGCTTCTCGTTCTGTCACCATGCATCTTTGTGAAGGCAATACTTTTGTATTCTCTATAAACTACCTTTTAGGTGTCTGTAGACTGTGACTAGATCCTTCCTGAGCCTTCTTTTCTCTAGGCTGAACAAACTTCAACCTTTCTTTATTATGTCAAGTTCCCCAACACTGTGCTCATCTTGGCCCTCTGGTGGATCCTGTATAATTTTTCAGTGTCTTTAACTGAGGGGACCAAAGTAAGGTCAGTCAAAAATACTGAAAATGTGGAATACCTAGAAATGACAAAGGAAAGCTAGGGGATTGAATCAAAAACCAACATTTCTTCCTAAAATTTTCTTGAGCTTTTTTGTTCAGTTAAGTCTGCCTGCTAGCAGGAGGCAACACACTGTGAAAAAAAATGCCTAGTGTCATCTGAATATGGTTGGAAATTCCCCAAACACTAAGAGACATGCTAAACAACAGTTTAGTTCTTTGTAGGGATCAGACATGAAAGTAGGAATAATCTTGGGTCCTGTGGGTTGGTTGAGGAGCAATTGGTTAGCTTCTCTTTATGCTGTGCTTCATAGTCCAATGAGAATGTATCCTTAGTCTCGGAAAATTCATTGTAAAGTTAGACACACATATAAACCCACTGTCATTTTATTACTCTCGTGTCTAAACTGTTGTACCTAGAAGTGGTACCCATCTCTCATATCCTGAAATACACCCTTGTGTATCATCTTCCAACTGTGTGTTGAGAAAAGTTCCAGTTATGCACTTTGTTTTTCTCATGCATTATGATTTCTGTTGAAGACTAGCATGCAAGGTGTAACCTAAAAGGTGTAATGCAGGTACCATCAGGTATGTGTAGTACTCTATAGAGTGCTTCTGCACTGCAATTTAGGTGTGCATAGTATTTGTTATCCATCTGTAACGGTATGAAAAGGTTGTCATGGAACCCACAGCAATTATGTGGGACTCCAAGGAGCTAGAGATGTTGGAAATCAGTTTGTGCTCCTGGCAATGTAGCGTTGTAGGGGAAGGGTTCAGAAAGGAAAAAAGCAGTTTGTGATAGGCAGAGGAGTCGTAATCTGCTAGCATTTAGGACTAGTCACGATGCCCCTGTGAGAAACTTAGGCTAAAATTCAGATAAACTTCTAGGGCATTTTCTTCACCTGGTGTTGTCAGGTAAGTCAGTGGAGCTTCAATGAAAGCATAGTCATGTAGTGAGTACCGTGCTCTTGTAGAAAGCTCCCTAGGCACGATGCTTAGCAGTTTGCCGCAGGTCCCACTCCTCTGAATGTATGTGCACATACATTTTCTGCAGTCTGAATAGGGTGCAGCGCTAACTTTTCCCAGTGCCCTCTGATTGATATTCAGGGCTGTGGTTTCCCTTTGTTGCTGCTTTTGCTTAAAGCTAGGTCCCACAGCGCAGCTGTCCTGTATCTCTAAGACAAGTTCTGACACTTCAGTTCCCCAGAGGCAGAGACGTACCCATACCAAAAACTCCGTCTTTGAAAGAGGTACAGTTCAACCTTTAGAAATACCTCTGGACCCAGGATATGTGTGGGCTTTGAAACACAGTTCTTCTTTTCTTCCATTTCCAAAGAAATGATGTGGTTTAAGAGAAAGTAAAAGTGTATTTACACATCTCTCTTCACTTTCCCTGCCATCATGAAACTTTATGAAGCAATTTACCTTCAATGATTCTCTTTTCCTTCTGCTTTTTTCTCCTTGCAATATTCAGCATTTCAAAAGGAAATGGCTGCTGCACTGTGAGTTTACAACTGAAAAAATCAAAAGTGTAGTCATGAAAAGTTGATTTGTATTGAAACTGGATTTTATAATTTCTGGGTTTATGTGAAAAGAACTGTGAATTACTTCTGAGCTCTATTTCTATAGCTATTTAAGTCTGTAAGATCCATATAGATTTCCATATGTATTTACCATGTACTTACTTAGATTTCTGGTTTACACATGGGGTAGGCAGTTATTACATAGCTTTCATACATTTCAGTGATGATAACTTCACCCCACGTTGATTTTCCAATTATGTTTCCGTGAAACTTGGGTTGCACAGCGAGCCTATTTATTTTATGGAGTTTAAGTCAACCCACAACATTTTCAGAATTCATCTGTTTCATTTTTTGACAGTCACCAATAATCTTGTAGATAGTGATATTGCTATGATTGCTCTCCATGGTGTGTAGCAGGGTCTTGCTGAGTATAATGCACAGGGACTTTGCTGTTTTACCTGAAGCTTATAAGTATATAAAAGAAATGAAGAGATGACTGAGATCAATTATAAGAAAAAAAAAAAAAGAAAAAACACAAAAACCCACAGATTGCTTTGTAATGGCACTATATTTTAAAATGATCTACAGGTGATATCTTGAATAAAAGATGTATAATTATTCAGATACCTGCTATCTCACTGTGCTTCTGTACAGCTGCATTTAGCTTTGTCTGTATATTCAGAAAAAAGTGGTGCCACTTTTCCAGAAATATTGTTTCTAAATCAAAATTTTTTTTGTTTTAATTATTGTCCTAAATCAAAATGTAATAATTCATTGTTATACAAGCGTGGTTAGGCATTCAAATCCATGCATAGGACAAAAGAATTCAAAGTCACAGCTTTATCTCAGAAAGACTAAGTAAACTAATGATGAGGCTACTCAACTCCTTTTTTAGACCATCCTCTCTGTCTGAACTCAGACAAAGCAAGAGTGAAGGTAAAAGTAAAGATAACTTGTTATAGTAGAACTAGGGAAGGAGCTGGAATCAGATTCGTAACATAAAAAAACTAGCAAGCATTTATTCAGGGCTAAGAGCTGGAGGGGGACTAAAGGGTGATCCCAAGTCTCACAAGGACTTGGGAATATCCATGCTATTCTGTATTATCATTTGAGAATCAAATTCCTTGTGTCGATCTGCAGGAAACATGCTGCTCCTCAGTGAAGGTGTCAGTGTGCACATGACAAACAGCTGAATGTATGTGATTCCCTACAGCTGCATCAGGAAGTATTACCATATTAAAAGTATTTTTTGTCTGCTTTTTGACCATATTCTGAAGGGATGCAGTAACTTTTGTAGTAAAGATCTTCAGTGTGCTGAACTGACACTTCTCACTAACAGAATTTTAGGAAAAAAACAGGTAAAAAGCTTACTCATGGTTGCAGGACTTATTAAATCAGATATCGAAATGTAATTTACATACTTACGCACTGATGGAATAGCTACAGTTCTTAGTAGCTGTGTAGACGTTGGGTCCATGTGGTATATCCCTTTACATGATTACATTCCTAATGAAATGATCACCGAATATAATCACTTACTTGATTTTTTTGTTGCTGCTGCAAGAATGTTGCTGCCGAGGTTCCATTTGGAACAATGTGCTCTCTCCCAGTGCAGCTAGTCAGAGCTGCAATGGAAAATGTAGGAAAATCTCTAATAGACTGTTATGGCATAAGCTGTTCAAAGGCAAAAAAACCAAATAGAAACCTTAACTTTGTTAGTTCTTGACTTAAACCCTAAGGTATTGAGGGTATAGAGACCTTTGCTATTATTTATTATTATTTATTTTATCTTATGTTGCTGTACTTTATGAAATTTTGGAAGTTAACAACAGCAGCTCTTTAATTCCATTTTTCTACTTTTCTCTATATTATTTCTAATATAGCAGTATTTCTTTGCTGCTGGAATGCCCATTATTTACTGATATAATGGATTTTTAGCAACCCTGGGGCTGTTATAGAGTAACTATTTCTGTATATCTGCAATTGGTGCTGTATTGCACTTAAGAAGGCTGACTAATCTAATAGACCATTTTCCTTTACAGTAATGCTCTGCATTAATAGTCTACAGATGTTTTGTGTACCTTTTTCTAGCATGAAGCTGTCTTTTTTTTAACTTTCTGTTTGATTTTCCTTTAGTTTTAGTTTACAAGTGATCAACATTAAAGATATATCACATTTCTCCTAGCAGAAAGGCAATCTATAGAAGTGAGAAAAAATAATTAGTATGTGCATTCCAAAGGATCGGCATCAAAACAATATAAGTTAAAACTGGTCCTCAGAGAAAGAACAGATAAAAGCACCCTTGTCTCTCATTGTCTGTGCTTATGGTCATGCTTTGTTTGGTGTATTAATATTTCATTGATGGCTTTTTTTTTGGTTATGAATTGTTTTTAACAGTAAGACAAATCAATTGTTCAACCTGCTAAGCACCTCATAGGAAAGTGTGGGACAAATTCGTTTATTGTTATGGTGATATTCCCAGGCAAAGCAAGGTGAGCACATAGGTGGCATAAAAATTAAACAACAGAAACAAATATTTAAGGAGTAGGAGGCATTTAGGCCTTTCCTTTGGCCAAGTTGTTATTCCTGTAGGCATCTTGTTACTAAATCTGATAATACTGCTCGTAAGTTCTATATCCAATTGCTTTGGTAACCAACTTCAGGTTGGAAAAACAAGTGTTGCAATTCACTGAACATGAATGTTTTGAGTGGCCTTTGCATATCTTCTCCTTTAGCAAATCAGATTGTCCTGCAGGAATCGGAGACAGGTGTCTGCTTTTCTGGAGGTATGGGGTATGTACTCCACAAGTCTTTTGCCATAGATCACAACCAGCCATTTCAGGGAAAAATGACTTGATCTTTCTCTGCTTTGTTAGAATTTCTTAGTAGTAGGGTTCAGTTTTCTATTGTGACAAGGACCTTTGTATCACTAATTGCTTAACAAAACGCTCCTTTGTATGTCATTGAGTTTCTCTTCTATTCTAGGAAAATGTAGGATAAAATATCTATTGTTTAGGGCTCTCCAGGATTCATTTCAGAGACATATCAGAAAAAAAAAATCCTTATCTAGCTATGACCAGAGTTCCTAAAGTGACGTTGCTCATGTGCTGCCATTTCTACTGGTAGTGGCAGCTGCTCCCTTTGCCTGCTCTCTGTCCTGTCCTGCCATCACCTGTTTGTAATGCACTCAGGCATCATTTCTCCTTTGAAAGAAGGGCTTGTAAATAGAGGGTCCTTGCTGGAACCAGAGTTAGATTATTCTAGATAATCAAGGACAGCTACAGGCAGAGGTTCTAGCTGTTAAAGCTCATTAAACAATGGGCCAAGGAAATGGTGTAATTCCATCGGAGAGCATATTTGCTTTCTCATCCCATTTATTCCCCAGTCAGGTTCCTCAGGCTTTGTTAAGTCCCTAGAATTTAGCCTCCTTTTAATGACAGAAGAAGAACAGGTTTACTTTACCTGTCAGAACTTACCTCTAAAGGAGACTAAATACCAGTTATTTTGTTCAGCTTTGCAAAATGAAAGCGTCTTGCTTGATTTCAGAGATAGAAATGCATTATGGCAACTTTGGCTAAAATAAAATGGAAGCCATATCTGAACTGTGTCTTCTTTTGGGTTTACAGAGTTTGAAATAGATATAAATTTGTGAAAAATTAAATGCAGCCTGTTTGCTGAAGGGCCCATCACCAAGGGCTTACTTATCAACTTTCCCACTGTCTTTTCTCTCTTTCTGAGTATCACTTTCCTTCTGACTTCTTACTTGGAGGCTTGTGTTTGTTTGTTTGTTTGTTTGTTTAAATAAGTCCTGAATGCCCTGTGTTTTCTTGAGTATATCTGTCTGTAGAAAATGAACGTTATCCAGTGTATTGGCAGGCCCTGAACGAAGCTGCAGAATCTCCATAAGATGTGGCACAATGTTATCTAATTACAGATCAATATGACCTCAGTAATTAATGACATTTTATGGAACAAAATCGTACTAAGACCTCATTATCCTTGGACTTGACGTAAGTAATTGAATATCCTCATTCACTTCTGTAAGGGTCATACACTGCAGGTAGGGGAAACCGACAGTCTAGTCTAGAAACTAGTACTTGTAATTTGAAATGTTCGTAATGCAATTACTAGGCATATCATCTCTATTTCCATTTTCCTTACTGTGAATTAAAAAGGAACTAGGGTGTCATTTTAAAATACAGAGTTCTAGAAGCATCTTAAAAGGATACATGCTCCTGTTGGAACTTTGAAAAGTTATTTATCAACCCATTTGCATATATTTGTTTTGACCTGACTTCAAGACATTATTATTCTGTTTTTCTTCTCTGCCTTTGTAGACATCTTGAAGCTATAAGGCATTTTCGGAGGTCTTTAGTACAGGCCCACAGATCAGTGCTGTGGGGAGATTGCCAAAGGTACTCATCAGCTTATCGGTGAGGAGGATCTAGTTTTCTAGGAGAAACAAAGAACACCCATTAGTTTGCATTTTCCTGACAAACATGCTTTGTTAGTAGCTGGAGGCAATTCAAGAAGCTGTAAAAAGGCTTGGAGAGTGATTTAAGAAAAGTTGCTGTGCCATTTAGCATTTTGCAACTGCCATCTACCTCTTCTTCCCCTGGTAGCCTTATCAAGTTTTTCATCCAGCAGATATTTAATCCAAGAACATGTTTATTGGCCACTACAGTTTTCATCTCAATTATTTTGCAATGCAGCTAATATTACTTGCACTGTTACACCCACATGATTGCATGACTGCTTTATACTCACCTGTTTCATAACCCCTACTATTACTGATGTTAATGTTAGATAAAAATAGGCTCCAAAATGTATACCAAAGCCAAAGATGCCCCAAATGTATATTGCGGCAGAAAGATCTGGTTAGACCATTATCTGGTCTACAGGTGTGACGATAGATGAAAGAGCATCAAGATATATCAGCCAGTGTGTTTACTTGCAGTGGACAACATGGCAGACATTAAAGATTAACTTCTATCTGACTTGTAGCAAGAGCTCAATTTTGTTTCCACCAAGGTACTAAATGGCTAAAACATCCCTTCAGGTGGTGGATAGGTACAATAGGTACAATGGAGTGCTCTAAGACAACTTTATCTCCTATGGGAATCTGGCTTTGTCTTGAGGTTTATGAAAGAATTACTGTTACTAAAGGAAAAGTGCTATTTCATACTAAAATATGGTAGTTCATAACCAAATGATTTTACATTCATTGTAAGACTTTACATTTATCCTTAGACCTAAGGGTCTTTACATTAATGAATAAACATTTGAAACCTTTGACCTCCCCTATTTTGTCTCAGATATACTATGATAAGCACTGGCCTTCAGAACCCATAAGCAGTGCAGATTCCAGAAGAGAAGACCAATACTTTCTTTTTCTCAGATGCCTGCAACTTGTTGACATCCTTGGTGAGAATCTAGAGCTGATTCTGCTTTTCTTTTTTGTTTCTTTTTCCCCAAGAGACATGGAAGGCTTGGAATTAGGATACATCATGCATATGATGTATGTATGATACATCACACATACCTAGGTATGCTTGTGTGTGTGGGGGGGTTCTTCCTACAAGGGAGAGTTACACCCTTGCATTCCAGCATTCGTAGGCTCCTTCAGAGGACACTCACCTGAACTCAGTCACTGTAACTGAATAAACATGGCCAGTGAAAAATGTTACACTGCTCTATTTTAAAGCCACGTGTTGGAAGATTCTTACAAAGGATAATTAGTACAAGGTAAGCAGCTGCCTTGGTTGTATATCAGTGGCAGCCTTCATGATGTCCAGTATAGTATGCTTTTTCCTCCTCTTCTTCAGTCGTACACATCAGACTTTTTTAACTTGGGAAAGCTGCAGCTTCATAGTCTTTCCTCCATTTGGCTCCTGTTGAGCATAAAGACATTTCAGTTTGCATTTTCTGGATCATAGTATTTGTTAGGCAGACAGGTTTTCTGTAAAAAGTTTGCCTTGTAATTTTTGTCATCCTATTCCTCTTAATTTAAATCTAGTATTTCTACAGTAAAGGACATTCTCTGGCCTCACTGGTCTTAATTTTTTGTGATATAGCTAAGATCTATTTAGCTCTCTGCAGTTACTAAATTTAGCAGACATGGTCAAGCTCGTGGTGCCTCAAATATATAATAAATTTGTCAGATATCCTGTTCCATGAGTAGGCTTCTGACTGCTTCTCTTTTATCCTGCTGTCCTTTTGAGACATCCTCATATGCATGATAGGTCAAAACCTCGTGTCTGCTTTCATATTGTCCCATTATGTGCTACGTCTCCCTAATCCAGTGCTTTCAGTCTCCTGATGATGCCCCTTTCCTACATTAGTTGGAAGGGCAGGTCTTGGTAGCGGGTGGGATGTAGGGCAAAGCAGAGTAGAGCAAGGAGGACCTACCGCCTCAAGTGAGCATGAGGACCATGACAGCAAACGTATGGAGATCAGTAGCTCACATACCTGCTCACTTTATTTTTTTCCTAAGTTTTCCAGTTTAGAATAAATTCTGAACAATTTTCCTCCAAGTTTGCAAGAGCGTTGTCAAAATCCATGCTACACCACTGATATGTAAGCTGTTATTTGAATTGATTGCAAGCCAAATATGGCTCTTGAGCCAGTTTGTCCATTCCTGATACATTGCACACTTAGAATAGACAGGCATTAAATTATGATTCAATTCTTTATTGAGATGGGAAGATATGTCACAGGAGGTGCTTTCTGAATGGCAGAAATGAAGCATAATTGCCATATTTCAGTAGGATCAGCTTAATCTGGTAAATATATGAAAAATAAATTCTGTATGTATAGAAAGCTAGTCGATAGTCTTCCATTGACTCTTGCTAGGTAGGAGAGAGACAGCATGAAATTACCATGCTTTTATAATGTTCTTTTCAAAGAACTTGTAGAGAGTTCATTTAGGGATGTGTTGGCAGTCTGAGCTCATACAAGGTTCTTGCTGCATCTACCTCACTTTTGTTTCCAGTTTCAGCTTTTGGAGACCTTCTCTTATGCATTTGTGCTACCAGTTCCATAACTATTTAATAATGCAATTTATATCAATATGTCAAAGTAGATTATTTAGCACTCGTATGTGTGGTGACATCCTTTATTTCCATAAGAAGGGAAAACAGTTTGACTGCTGAAGCTTTCCTTTTGGCAGTGACAAAAATGTATGGGTCTTACTGCATCAGTGAAAAATGATTATTTATAAGCTTTCAAATGTACAAGACTTCTTGAAATTTGTTTTATATGCAAAATTGTTTCTTTTCACAGTTCACTTTGCATTTCGGGTAAATTACTTTTCTTTTGGCGAGAACATTTTCTTTTACTACCGATCGTTCCACTCCAGTGTTGGATTCCAAGCTCTGGGGTTGGTCAACTGTAAATACTAGATGGTACTATTTACTATTATATTGGGACAGGCTGTTCCAATATTTTACACACAATGGGAAGTTCTTTCAATATTAAACTTTTGCTTCATCACCTTCTTTTGTCTGTTGGCAGAGCAGTATTACTCAGAGGTATGTTTCAAATTCCAGCTTCAGGAGCACGCTTCTGTCCAAGGATTCCCATTCACCTTTATAGTAATTGTGTACATGCAGTTTCCTTAGAGCAGTGATGGACTTTTCAAGGCCAGATCCTTTGTATTAAAGGAAAGTTGAACGATTACACTTCCATTGTTAATAGTTTTTATTCTGCCGTGTACCTCAGTGGCATTAGAGAGCTGTGGGGAAGAAGTGTGGTTAGAGCTCATCTCTGCCTTTACTAAGATGCCTTTACTAGTTCATTACACAAAGATAAGCAAAAGTTACATGAAACCTTCTTTGAAATGCATCTGTATGCCTGCCTTCCTTCTATTACTTTTCAGTTTTTGTTTCAGGGGGTAATTAGAACATCAAAATTTTATCTCTATTATAGTTTATATTAGACGGAGTAAACTCATTATATCCTTAAATATATGGTTATAGAAAGGAAATAATTCTTACAAATATTTTCAGAGTAGCTTTTCTATAGAGAGAAATCCTGATCCAGCTATTAATAGGAGGGCTTTTTTTTTTTCCCATGTGAGGTATGAAATACCCCTCTTCTAAATATTTTCTTAGACAAATATTTTCTGAGTTATGAAGTTACTAGAAACACCATAAATTATAGATAAAGAGATAATACTTGTTTATCCTTTTGGCTAAGCTGAAGTTCTACTTAGCTGGTGTACTTAAGGCCTCTGGCACGGTGATAGACCTACTTACATGGCACAGGCAGTGTATGTAAGGCCTGTCTCATGAAATATGTGTTACAGGGAGAAAACGGAAGAAAGGGCAGAAATCTAGTTTCTAAGTGCGTGTACAGAGCTCCTTTGCACAGGCTGGGAACAAGCCTGACAAGGTTGATATAATCCAGGTCAATGAATCTGTAGTTTGCGTAGCAACTTTCCATGACAAAATGTGAACAATTTTTTTTTTAATTTTCCTGAACTACATGTAATCTAATCTTTGAACTAGTTTTCTCAGCCAGATTAGTAAGTGCCTTTGCATCGCAGTTGTTCATATCTATAGTGTCTAGTCAGTATTTGCCGACATATAAATAATAGTCAGTAGTCATGTCTGTCTTTGATTCATTATGTTATTTGCATTATTGCTCCACCTTTCAGTCTCTTTCAGATGTTTTTTCTGTAAATATATATTGCACACAATGGAAGGCACTACTCAGAAAATTTGAGCTATTTTCAAGAAATAATTAATAATTAATAAAAGTGAAATTAAAAAAAATGCTATGCTGTATTACCAGGAAGCAGATGGGCTGCAATTTATTGTATCTTCTGTTCACAAAAAATGTAGGATTCACTTTACCTTAGGGTCATCGTAACTTAAATGATGACTCTATTTGTCTTTGCATGGTATATTTTCTATATTTCTGAGAGAAGATTAGTTCTTTGACTATTTTGTACGCTCACAACTACTAATGCAGTGCAGTATTTGTTTGCATGTTTTATATGTTTCTCTGGTGGGTAGGTCAGAGATAACAAGTATAATACAGTTAGGAGTTATCAGATCACTCCTTTTGCTGTGGTCATGGATAGTCATTCGGATGAGGCTGTGTCCTTGTTGATGTTTACGCTTAACAGAAAGAACGTTATATCCCATAGAAATCTGTATTTAAGAATTTCTTTTTCAGACAGTTGCATTTTTCATGAGTTTATGTTTTGTAATTTTTTAAAAAACAAAATAATTGTCCTATCAAAATGCAACTGTTAACTATGTTTCTATTAAGCTTTATTGATGAATCATCATGATCTTGTCTAAAATTCCTATTTGTTTCGATTGGTATTTTTTTGTCAAGAGGTAATGGTGACCCATCACCATGGCTGCTTCAAATAGTGGTTTGCCTGGAACTGGAAACCCCAGTGTTCTTCATGGCTACAGCCCCATCCTGCTGGAGTCAAAAGTCAAATCAGCAAGCAACAGTGGTGCTTGTACCTTGTAGAAATCTTTGTGGTGACTTGTACTTATGGGACATCAGGAACAATTTTAGAGAATTTTCCAATTCTGTATTACCTTAATTTCTGCTAATGTAGTTCATAGGTTAAAAATACCATAGTTTGCTTTAAATTTCTTTATCTATTGCTTGTTATCAAAGGTTTGCAGTGAAGTTTTCATATTCTAGTGTGGTACTCAGGTATTCAGAGTGCAAATGCGCTGGAGTGGGAATAAATCAGTTTGTGTTAGCTGTGGTGGGGTGTAGGAGAACTTGTCCTTCCCTGAGCGCAGGGCGGTATCTTGCCTGTGGGAAGGATTGGTGGCTGCTCTGGCTGCAGAGTGCAGGTGTGCGCGCCTGCCGGTACCTTGCTGGTGTGACAAGCGGGTGTCAGTCCTGCTCCTTCCAGACCTGGATGCCTGTTTCCTGCTGATTCTCAAGGTTCATCCCCCTCTCCTCTCACAATCAGACCTTTTGGGTCTAGTCTTTGAAACATTTTTTGTCTAAAGCATCCCTCCCTTTTTAATTCCTGTTCTTTTAGTCTTTTTGGCCATCTTCATTTTCAGCTCCTCCTTGAGTCTTGACTTTCATTCCACACTCTTCTAAGAATAACCATACTGGAAGAAACTTTAGTAATAAAACCTGGATTTGCTATCATTCCTTATAAAATCTAATTCACCCATCATTTGCAATCCTGAAGAAAACTTAAGTATGATTTTGAAGATAGGGTCTCAAAGAATCATTTTTTATTCAGTTTTACTTCAGGCTCCAAAAGTGAATGATACTCAACTTTTGTGTTAACCAAAATAAGATCAAAGAAACTATTTGGAATTTGAGTCACTGAAGTCTGCACAATTCTACCAGTGGGAACCTTATACTATTCATTTTTATTTCATGAAATAATATGCCTTGTCAGTATCTTTTTATGCAGGATGGTACTAACAAAAATTGTCACATTAGTTATATACATTTATAGCATATTATGAATCTTTTTTTGCCCTGTATGTTTCAGTTTAAAATTGACTCCTTTACTACAGAATGAACTTAGATTTTGGAGAAATATAAAAAGAAGAGTTTCTTTACTGCTTCCATTGCTCTTTTCATGTTACTTAAGGTACTGATGAAGAAGAAAAAAACGAATAGTTCCTTTGAATGTATGATTAAGATATATGAACAAACAGATGGCTGATCATAATGGCACGTAAATGAGTATGTTGACTGGAATGAAATTACTCTCATTAAATAAAAACTTGGGCACAGTATTGGTAGCACAAAATCTGATAAAAAGGCAGATATTCAGATCTGTTTTCTTTTTCTCAGTGCAATTAATTGTTGACAGAATTACTAAAACTTGGGTATCTGATTCTAGGAGAAATAGATGATATTTAACTGCTAGTTTGTATTTGTTTGTTCAGTTTGTTGTTGGAACAAAAAATGGAGATACATATATCCTTATTCCACACTATATCATCAAAATGTGATCCAAGCTCTGTGACGAAGTAGATTCTTATGACCCACGTCACTCTCATTGGCTTTAGTGAAAATTTTGTGCAAGGCACGGCTTTTTGGCTGGTTGGAAACAGAAACAGAGAAGTCAGCCATGAAACAAACACAATTGTTCAGCTTTTAAAAGTTTTACTTATGTCGTTTGTACTTAAAGGAAGACCATCTTAAGCGTTCACAGACCACTGTAAAGAAGAGCCAGTGTTTGGAGGTAAAGAATTAATATCAGGAATTCCCACATTAAATAAGGGTATTTTAAGTGTAACCATATTCTTATAACATATTTCGTAATCCTATTTTCAAACAATTTAAGAACTGCGTGACCAGAATTGGTGATTTGTTTGACCTTCTGTCTTTGATAGTGGATGACATTTTTATCCAGTAATTTCTGCATCAAACTAATAGTGGCAGGTTGATAAAGAGTGTTCTTTTTCATAAAGACATCAATTCTTGCCTTAAAGACACTTAAAATGAAGACTGTCTTGCACCCTGGATAAGTCGCTTTAATGCTAAGTTACTTTCATAGTTAAACATATGAAACCTCATTGTTTGTTTGAATTTGTCTGACTTCAAGGTGCAGGCATTGGATCTTACAGCTTCATTGGTTATGAAATAACAATATTTTACATTTAGAAAGTAAAATACTTTCAACTGCAAAATTGTTGAATGCAACTAATCTCTCTTCAGATGGCCCAGCACTGCATTTTGAAAAGTAGCTAAAGATTAATGTCCACAAATGACAATTCTGTTTTTATATTGTGACCTTAAAATGTATAATCACATTGTGTGGCTGCTGTTTATGACCAATTCAGTTTCTGTTAAGTGAGATAGATTGCAGGAACAGCTGGCTATCACATTATTAGAGATCAAGTCTTAAAGACACTGCAATTAAAATAATTATGTTATTTTTTTTTTCTGGTGGCAAAAAAAGCTGCAGGGGCTGTGGAGATTAGTCATGTTCAAAATGACTCTATACTGGGAAATAACTAACTTCTGTAAAAGAAAAAGAAGAATACATGCCTGCACTATAGCTTTTTAATGAAATCATTATTTAAGATATTTTTCTTCTTTGTTTGCTCTTCCACTGAGGTGACTTCCCACCGCTAGGTGCAGCTTTAAAAGACTGTACAGTAGATAGACACAGAGCCATTGAGAACTGCTGTTGAGTAAGCTTTGACTCTTTCCTCTCTACTGTCATTAAAAGAAGTGGAATGCAGTATAGAATTTGGATTCTATCAGTATTTTTCTACCAGCATTTTCTTTCCCATCACACTCATTTTAATTGATGGCAGATTTCAGCCACTATTACTAAGATGACCATGTAGTGTAGAAACTTATCCCTAACCTTGCATAATCGTGCAACCACTATTTTCGTCATTCTTCTCCTTGCAGTTGAGTGATTCTGAAAAAATAAGCTGCTAAGAAATCATGTCTCGTGCTTCCTCAATATTCTTTAGGACAGCGTGCTGCTTGCTTTTCCTCATGTAGCTGAGAATACTTGACATATACCTCTCAGTATGAATTGAACCATTTTTCTTTCCAGGGCCAGACTATTGTCATTTTACCTAGGAAATGAGCCTTGTCTGAAATGCTAACGCTTATTTTATTTTTGGTAAAACTCTGGATGCTCTAGAGTGGATTCAGGGGAGAGAGAGAGAAAGACACAGAGAGAGAAGGTGCAGGAAGAATGTTTTCTCTCTTGTCCCAGTTCATGAATAAATGATTTGATCGTTCCCTGGAGAGCGAAGCTGCATAGCCCACCAGAGAGCCCGAAGTCGCCCGTGGGAGCTTCAGGGCATAGGCAGATGGGCTGGGAGCCTGCCTGCATCCCAGCTCCGGAGCACCTGCTCCTCTCCGCCAGCATGCCTGCTGCGTGTTTTGCTTCGATCAAACGAATACGATGAACATACTCTGTGGCTTGTCTCCAAAACAAACCAGGGCTCTAGCATATTTCTAGTGGGCTAACTAGGCCCTTGGGTCTTGTGGGCATATTTAGTGATTTCTGGAACAGTAAGATAGAGATAAACTATCCATAGAGCTGGAAACTGCTGCTTCTCAAGGCTGACAGGAGAGGCAGTTTCTGCACAGTATAGCAGACCCTCTTCAGTCACGGATGATGCTGAGAAGTGCTAAAGTGGCATGATTTCCCATCATTCTGAATTCAGGTGTAGGGATCTTATTAGCTAGGCTGGAGGAAACGAGAGTAAAAAGGACAAAAAAATTAATCTTGCTTGTAAAAGAAACTGCGAAAGATATTCTGAACAGCCTTTTTGTGATTTTTCAGATGCAAAATGTCACCCTTCACTGTGACTACGTTACCAGAAATATTTCATCAGAACTTCAGCTTGACTCAGTTGAGATTAGAGAGCTTTTGTTTGTAGCTCTGAACCAGTGATCAATATTTAGCTAGTAGAACTGTAATTCCTCATGTGGTGAAAGTAAAATGACAGGTAATGAAAAATATTTTAGTACCTGAAACTATTTTTCCTTGAAATATTAAAAAGCAGTCTTCTCCCAAGGCTCTTTTCAAAGGCCACCTTGAAATGACCTCCAGCTGCAGCTGGGTTATCAAGCTGCTTTTGTTAAGATGGCTGTCACTGGAACTTACAGCGATGAATATATGGGGAGCGGTGAGAAATGTCCCTTCCCAGAAGAGAGCTATGGACTGTGATAGAGGACTGGAGATGCATATTGCTTAGTCTGGCTACTCATGTAACGTGTTTTGAAGATGGTAGGCAGAAAATAGATAAAACAACAATTTAAATAGCTGTGGCAGCAAGTCAGATGATAGAATATCCAGAATTTCAGAAAGTACAGTCAAAAAAGTGAAGGCAGTATTCAATGATGAGGTCAAAGCATGTGGGATAGAGATGCATATTCCAAGAGTTATAGTGAGATTATTTGGGGATGCAGTGGTAGTGCTGTTCTTACAATTCTGCTGCTATTTCCAAAGTGGAATAGGGAACAGTTTTTCCTCAAAGAAGACCTAAGTAAGTTAGAGAAATCCAGTTCTTTGATGCCTAAAATTATATGGTAAAAACTGTGAATATGCTCTGTAATTATCCAAGAACACTCATATTTAATAATTATTTACTGCATTTATTGTGTTGAGATGTCCATTTGCTGATACGCTTTTTAAGCTAAGAAGTAGTATGATATTTACCTGATTACAGAGGTGGCTTTGAGCATAAGCAGACAGTTGAGAATATTTTTATCAAGACTGACATTAAACATAATGGAGCTTTATCTCTCTCTCCTCTCTTCCTCACCAGTCTATCCCTTTCTCCTGCATGTCTCTTCCCAAAGTAGGATTGCAGTCATGTGTCTCCTGCTATTCCCGTTCCTGCTGTACCCGTTCGCCCACCGCTGTGATCTCTGCTCTAAAGCCTGACCCGTGGTGGCCTCATTTCCCGCTCAGGCGGGTGCCCGGCTCCCGCTGAGCTGCTGCGTGCACTGAACAGCACGCAGGCTCTCGTAGGGAGCTCTGCAATGATATCTTGCCTCTGTGCGCAGCAGCTCCTGCCTGGCTTTCTGCCTCTGATAAAGCGGAGCTGACGTGTGAAGTGGAGAACATTGTTAGGAGGAAAAAAAATCTTATGACAAAATATTCCATTTTGCCTTGTGTGTAGATGCTTGTTTAAAAGAGGTTATCTGGGCACTGTCGAGTACATCTTGTTTTTGCAGGGAACATGAAGGCAGGGTCTGAAGAGAAGCTGCATTTGCTTACTAAGTAGTCATTGGTGACACATAAAAGCTTCAGTTAGAAAATGAGGATCACATTATTATTCTTAGAGTACTGAAGCAAAAGGAGGCAGAACTGCAGTTATCCTAAAAACATGAACATGTGTCCTCTCTAGTGAGCTCACCTGCTTACAAACTGATTGCACCTAGAGTCACTTTCATTTGGATCAGTTACTTCAGAAACATGCCTTTTACATAAAACATTTCTTTTAGCCACCAGTCTTTTTTCCACCACATGAAACTTGAATTCTCTTTTTCTGCAAGCATTGACAAGACAGGAAGTAGCTCATACTCCGGTGAGGAATTGAATTGTAGATATTTGTGTTTTTATCTATCACTTTGTGGTGTCTTTGCAAATGGGAAATACTGTATTTTTTTGATTATTTTAATTGAAGGATTGCTCAAAACTGTTGCTGAAATGACTTGCTGTCTCTGGCTAGCCACAGTGAAAAACAAAACTGTGAATGCCTTATGCTGAGAGACTGTCTTCTTTCAAACTAACATGTTAATCACTTGCTCCTGTAAGACGTGATACTATGCATTTTTTAGACAGAACTTTGATTAGGTAGTGCTGGGTTAGAAAGAGGTTTCCTGTTTTAATGTTTTGAAAGCTTTTCCCATCTCAGATGAAATGGCAGACTTGAATTCTTTTATAAGCCAATGACTTGGAAAAAAATCAGATTAGTTTAAAAACATTTCATTTTATTTTCAACCTTTAATTTTTAGCTGTGTAATATAAACTGAAATATCTAAATTAAATTGTTTTCAAATGAAAATTAACCTTTTTGCTTTAACTGTTTAAGATGTTTTAGCAACTTAAAAAATTGTTCCTCTCACCATGAACTCTAATGGTTCATCATAAAAGGACGGATTCTTCTTGAGAACAGTTTTAGTTTAGACTATCTGATTTTGAGTTAAAATAGTTTATTCAGAAAGTTTCTGATGATGTATAATACTGAGCAAGGAATAAAGGATAAATATATCCCTAGAGGTGAACTCTCAGTTATAGAACAGCTAAAGCTCTCTAAAGCTACTACAGTTCCAAGTTGTAGTATTTTTTACAACTTAAGAGAGAACTTGGTCAAAGAAAAGTTAAAAAAGAATCAAAAACCTTTTGAAAAATAGGCTTTCAGCCATTATCACTCAGCAGTCTCTGAAGCACTACAGATAATTTAACAATATGAGCGGAAAAGTAAATTCTGTCAAAATCTTTCCACTGTAGCCTTTAGTAACCATAGAAAGTATCAGGGTGTAAGTTCTCTCAGCATCCCAGTGCACTGTGCTGGCAGATCCTTGATGGTAATGTTGACAGCTGCTGTATAAACACACTGAAGATAAATAGAGAAGGGTTCAAGGTCAGTTATTCTGTAGCTAGTAAAATTTCCAAGTCACCAGGTTTTGCAGTATGACTCAGGATGCACAGCGGTAATATTCAGGGGAGTGTTTTCAGCCTTCCCGAGAGCTGTTTTCTGAAGCCACAGCACAAGTCATGGAGATACAAAAGCAGCATATGTCCAAGAGGAAGACAGCAGGTTGCTGTAGTAAATCTAAAGGTTGAACTGGTGTTTATAAGCTGCTCTGATGTTTTTATTCAATATGGTAGTAGTAAACATCTTTCCGTAAACATTCCAATGTGGTGCTTCTTTGTCTTCTTACTGAATCAGGATTTAAGGACTCTATGTCTCTGTTCTGCTGTTCTCTTGGACTTTTATATTGGGATGACATAAATAAATAAATATTGGTGTATTTTTCCTTTTTCAGTCACAGACTGTGTGATTTCCAGCTTAGTTAATGATGCATTTTTTTAATGGATCTGCATTCCCTGGTTCCTGGCAACACCAGAAAAACCAAACTGCTTAACTTATGCTTAACTTTTGTCTGTTACCCATGACCCTACGGAGTTTAAAAGTACTGCCAGTTATTGTGGTAGTAGCACATAGCAGGTCTGGGTGATATAAGAGTTGTCATAGCAACTCCACGTCAGAAACAATCTCTCAAGAGTTTGGAATTTTTAACTTTGTTTTTCACACACAAATTTAAATTTCTAAATTGGGCCCCTGTTTTGACATGACCTTTGGAAGAACCTCTCTCTCTCTCCGCTTTACTATACAGGGAGACTATAAGGTGTATGTCTTCATTATTCATCTTCTAAAAGCATGTTTACCTTTGCACTGAAGGTAGCCTGATGTGTGCTGCTTTCAAGAGTTGTTGATACCTTCACAAACCAAAGGAAAAAATGGATTGACTAGTGACTGTTGCTTTCATTCATACCTTTTCATCGTCTTTCTTTTTGTCTTTATGACTATAGAAATATTTTACATGAAAAATATTTTTGAAAACTCTGTCTATCGGGGTAGGAGGAAGACATCACCTTCTTTTCCTTAGTTTTCTAAGCGTGCCATCCAAGTATCAAAACAAATTTTACTCTCAAATATCCTTCATTAAACTTCTGTTGGTTCTGTGATGGTTCTGTTTGAATGCCTGTATTTATTTATTTATTTTTACTCTTTAACCTTCTTGGTTTGTTATTTGCTTCAAGAGCAAACCTAAATAATTTCATGTTGAGGCACTTGTCTGACAAGGCATTCATGTTCCACTTTTTACTTACTTGGCTGGCTTAAAATCTTACCTTCGAAGACTGCAAATATTAACTAAAGTTAGACTTTGCTTGTTTTACTCCTCTGTTGTCCTGAAGGCATTTTGGCTTTGAGGAGTTTGACAGGTTAAATATAGGCAGAGTGTTTGTTTTTTAGGCATCACATTGTGCTAGTTCTGAAGACACGTATGGCTGTTTTAGTTTTGTTGTCATCTTTGTAGTTACTTTTGAAACTTCTCTTCACGTTGGCCTCAAGCCACTACAATATTGGAATGAGATGAACTGCATTAAGATGAAATGTTGGAGAGGTGGAATATTGGAAGAAAGAACGAGTTTAAAGACATTTCAGAATGTCTTTTGGGATTATGTTCACCTTTTAAAAATTTACTTCAGTTTTTGTCACTTAATAAAACTGGTTAAATGTTCTGGCCGCAAAAAAGCAGATCAGATAACACTAATTTGGTTGAGAAAGAGTGCTTGACAGTACTTAAACTTCCAAGCCTGGTGAGATCATTTAAGTGTGTTACCTTAAAGAATGTGATTAAAAAAAGAATGACCATCTACAGAAGAGAAATTTTGTGATGAAGATGCAGCTTTTGTCACTGCCTGTGCAGTCTGACTGTATTTCAAGGGAGATATACTGGTGATAAAAAGGAAATTGTGCACAATTAGTGAACATCACTGGGCTCTCTTCTGTCTTTTGGAGAAATGGAAATCTCTGCTTTTAGTAGATGGATGTTTGCTGCTGTGAATGAAAGCAGGCTTTTTCAGCAGTGTCTTTACTAATGGGACCCTTTTGTGTATTACCCATATTTTATGTGTATAACCCACACTTGAGCTAAATCACTTATCCTTAAAGATGTTGTTACTTGACATAGATCCTCAAATAACTTGAATGTACACATAACTGCATGAAATCAGTGGAAGAGATGGAGTTTACTAGGCTAGAGAGAGCAGGCTATGGTGGAATCAGGGACATATGTGATAGAATGGGTAAACTCACCTCACACTTTACATCCGACAGGCTGTTAATAAAAAAACAGTAGCAAAAGAGAAGCAGAAATTAATTTAATTGTATAGATGGCACAGTACAGGTGAAACCTGGAAAATCTTCTAAATTTAGGCTCTCATAAGTTGTGAAAGTTCTTATATTAATCCAAAACATAAAAATACTCTACATTAGCCAACCTGTGCTGAACTCATCAGCTCTGCTGAAGTCTTTTGTTTTTATTGATCCCACCAAAGCTGAAAATGTGTTGAGAACAGCTGTTACTATTGTACCTAGAATTCTCATTTCTAGTCCTAAGTGCAAAGAAATATGAGACTATAGAAAAGGTTAGAGACTGAGATTTCACAAGAGATTTGTCTGAGTTTTGGGATTTGTTGATTGATAAATACGTAGCTGAAGTTGTAAGCAGTGTCAAATGACATTTTTTCTATCTATTACGAGGCCCTTAAATAAACACTTTACATTTTTCACATAAATAATTTTGTACTTAAACATATCTGCCCAAATTTGCAGTCTAATTTTTCTTAGCTTAGTTTGTGCTTCCCAATGCAGACTGAAGATATTTTGAGTTTTTTTCTCCTCCTCTGTTAAATGGTTATTTTGCTGACTTTCTGCAATCAGATGAGTCCATGGCCTTTCTTCAGAAGGAACTCATCTGAAGAATCTATCGTCCCTTTTTTTATTACTAGATTTTATCCTTATTTTTTTCATCATAGATATTTTCTGTGTCTTGCTGGCTCCACTTCTGTTCAAAACAAAGAGATTAAAGTCTGTTTGATAATGGAACAAGTTTTTTCCGTTTTCCAAACTTGCTGTTCTTTGGAAACTATAGCAGTATGGGTAAGATTTGTATCAAGGTCATCATAAATACAACCTTTTGCATTTTTATGTTTTATTTAAATGAATTCCATCTTGGAATAGTTTTGCTATGATGATATTTTTGTCTTCTGTAGCAAATTCAGTATTTGTGGAATTTTCTTTATTTCTCTTGTCTAGCAGGAAATCAGCTCTGGTCTACAAAAATTCATCCTTTTCAGTGTTAGAGAAAGGTAGAGATGACCAAAACTTATTGTGTAGAATATTTCAGTTCCATGAAAAAGGTTGAAGTTTTAAAATGTCATTCATTTGGTTTTGAGAAAATTTTTAAAAGCTTCATGTCATGATTTTCTGTCATGCCTAGAATTCTTCCTTGAATTTTTTTTTCATTGTAATTAGTTTGCTTTTCTGGCCAGCTCTGAAAAATTCAGTTAAATGAGTCAGATGAGTGACTGTGATGGTGAGTCAGGTGATGACCACTGTCTGGAAAGCTGGCCTAGATAGCAATGCTTATAGTGAGGATAGCAGTGATTTCAAAATGGATATTAAAGTGTTCATTAGTACCTGAACAAAACTCACTGCTCGTTTCACCTCAGTCAAGAAAAAGCTGTCAGATAGTAATACTTTTTTTGTATGTGTGTGACTTGGGCAGAATTTACTTGAACATGCTAGTGGCAATATATTCTTTATGCCTCTACTATGTCTCTAAGATATTTCATTCTTTACAGACAAGTGAAAATTGAAACAAAAAACATTGCATGTTGCTGCAAATGATTGATTACTCTGTCTTGACAGCCCAGAAATGATCGTTTGTCAAATTCTGTGACTTGAAGTCCAACAGTAGTTGAATTTGCAAGATACATGTTAATATAGCTGCCATGTTATATGGACCCTAGGCCTCCACAGGTAATGCCTTTTCTTTTGGTATTGATTATGAAAGTCAGGTAAATTCTATATTTGCAAAGTATCTCAATGAAAAATAAGTAACTGAATATATACATGTGCACATACAAGTTTGTATAATTATAAATTAGCTTCCATGATTATATAGAATTAAAGATCCCATATAATATGTGTAGCAGAGTTGTCTTTAACCAAATAAGAATGCAAATGGATTTCTGTTGTTATTTTCTCAAGCATATGAAAGACACGGTTTTGAAATTTAGACATTGCATTTCAGGTTATGTGAACAGATAGCTTATATCCTGTATTCTTTCAAAGCCTACACATATGCACATATTTTGGATTATAGTATGCAGTACTGTATTCAGTAGTTTGTTTTTTAGTGAAGACTATTCATGAAAGTATAATGAATATTGTCTTGCTAAAAATATCATCAGGAAAGCATATAGCGTAAATTCGTTTAAAAAGAGAATTTAAAGAGCCAGATTTCTTTTTCTATCTTGACAAATTCAGTCTGAAAATATTTACTAATGGTTGTGTATATTTTGGCAATATATATGAATGTTTTTGCCTTTATCTGCTTGAGGAGAAGTTGTGCAATCTCCATGCTTTGAGATACTCAAAACTTGACTGGACAAGGCTCTGAGCAACCTGGTTTAATGCTGAAGTTGGAACCAACATGTAGTAATCAGTATTACACTGTCTCAGGGTTTAATTTATCCCTATGTCTGTGGGGTAATAATATACTGGAAATAAAACTGTGAAGGAATGTGGCTTGTCCAGGTAACACAGGAAGTCTCTGAAGAACATAAATCTTACTGCAACAAAATGTTCTTTAGAAAGTGTTAGTGACCAAACATGCTACACAGAGACATAAAATATGGGGACAATGCTCTAGAACAATTGTCTCTAGAACAATTGTATAATACAGTCCCAACATAATTTGGACTGCATGAGACATTTTTGGTGCTCATTATTGCAGACACCTGGAAAGATGTGGCATCAGGTGGCTGTGGAGAGGTGGTAATGGAGATACAACGTGATTTTAACCTTTAAAAGCTGTAGGAAAGTATGTTGATAGGGAGAGCTATTAAAAAAAAGAAAGAAAGAAAAAGAAAAAAGGAGGGGAAAGAAAAACAAAGCCCCAAACCTCTATGTTAAAGCAAGCAGTGAAGGAAACAGACAGTGAGAAAAAGTCATCTGAGTCTATAGAACAGTGGACAGCCTATGTATATTTTGAATCCAACTCTTGGATTGCTAAGCAGGCGTAAGTTTCTCCATTATGTCATTTGAAGTAGATAAACAAATGTCTGATGTGAGGAAGTAAAACAGAGACATGGGAGCCACAGAGGCAGAGATCCTTCAGAGGGTGATCTTCAGATGACTCTGTCAGGAGCTACTGTGATGACAAAGGTAAGACTGTGGATGTGCTGAGGATGTATTCTGTTAGAAGTGGAAAACTCAGTTACTACATGTAGAAACTCATTTTGGAGTTGGAGACATGAACATACATATAATGTCACAATTTCCAAGCTCACTTGAACAGTTAGCCAAGCTCTACAAAGAGCTAACATCTGCTTTCAAACACAGCATTGCTAGTAGCCCCTCCATAAAACTGATTCCAGCTGATGCACAGAGGTGTGCTGAAGAGGCAGGGGTTTGGTTATAAGGTGTATGTGTAGTTAGCGCTAGTAAGAAGCGTGGACTTGCATACTGTGTACCAACAGGACAGTTAAACAGTCAAAGGCTGGGAACAATACAGCTGTCAGCAGCTCTGTGGATTGCAACCACATTAGAAAGTACAGAAGAGAGATTCTTGAGGCAAATCGTAATTTTTTTAGGTATGAGGTATGAGCTAAATATGTAGATTACAAATATCTAACTTCATCAACATGCACCATTGAATCCCTGTGGATGAAGTTCCACACATAAAGAGGAAGGGTAGAATAATAACATAAAAGTACAAAACAGCCAACCAAAATGGTTACAGGAACTGAGAAACACTAACAGAGAGAAACTGTGAAAGTGGAAAATACAGTAATAATAGATAATTCAATTGCCTCCTTATAAACTAGGTGAATGTCATGATGTGAAATGAGATAGAAATAAAATTATTGTACAATGTAAATGACTGGAGTAACTATTCAAAGAGCTCACAAAAGAATACGCTTGCTTAAGTGCCAAGTATTTCCTTATAAATTTAAGATGTAATATTTGAAGAATCACTTTGGAGCAGTGGCTATAGGGAGAAGTTGTTGTACCTCAATACCAAAATGTTTCTGACAAATTTCCTTACCAAATGCTTTTAATGAAAGTGAACTAAATCGGAATATACAAGAAAAGCTTCCTACAGATTAATAACTAGCTAAAAGACAGCAACAGAAGGTTAGGAATAATGGGTATTTTCCCCAGTGGAATGGAATAGGTGGTCCTCCAAGCTTTCTCTCTCAGGACATGGATGTGACCATGTCCACAATCATAAATGGAATTGGGAAGTTTAATGAAAGGTGGTTTAGAACTAAAGGGAGTATTTTTTTTGAATGAATGCATAATACTATTGTGGAAGTTATTGTTGTACAGTGTGAGTGAGTTCAAAAAAGTGATAAGGCGTGGAAGTAAATTCCATAGAGGAATATTAAACACAAAGACCCTTGTACACAAACATGGGTATTTCTGACTCAGTTCTGAATAAACTACCAAATTGCAGGTAGCTGGGAGAATAAATCAAAGGACACACTTGTCTGTATTTTATATGCTTTTCTGTATGTTTACAGATTGTTCATTATGTATATTATATGCTTGTTATGTTATAAAGCATGTTATATGCTTTCTTAGGTATCTGCTTGTTGTAGACTTGAAAAGATGCAAGGTTAGAGGTTTCTTTGCTTGAACAAAATAAGGGGATCCTTAGTTGCTTAAGATATATCTAGAATTACAGGAACTGCAATATTTACAATTTATCTCAGAATAAAATTCTCTTTTTTATATCTCTTATTTGATCTGGCTCTGGGGAACACTGCACTACTCAAGATTCCCTATGGAGAAGAAACAAGTCTAGCTTTAGCAGGTCAGATAATCTGAAGAACATAATCTTCTCTCATCATTAGTTATGTGTCTTAACTTTTTGTTTGCAAGAGGGACTGGCTTTAAAATCAGGGATAGTTAAGATAAAAAAAGTAAGTCAGACTTTATGATGCATTTTGGCTATGCAAAAAGTAAGATGGGAGGGGGATTGGCAGGGAGTTCCCTACATAGGTTATTGGGAGTTAGCTCAGGTCTGGGGTGATGTCAAGTTTCTCACTCACTCTTTCTCTCTCCGCTTCTTATACTTACCAATATCTATTTCAGTCTGGAAGCCACAGGCATGAGGTTGCACCAGATGCAAAGGGCTGAAGCAGATTCCTGGAACAGGAGGAAGGTTAGGAGGCATATGCCTGAGATACTTCTTAGTTACTTTGAACTTTGATAGAACAGTCCAGCTATTGTTTTGTCCTTCGCCCTCTTACTTTGACCTGAAACCATGAGAATAATTATTATATAGTTAAATCAAACTTAATTATGATGTGAATTGTATGATTTAGAATAACTTACATTAAAGTGATGTGTAATGCTAGTGTTATAATGCCAAATGACAGCATTAGCTTTAGAACTATCAAAATTTGCGGTGGAGATATGTGTAATATATATACATATTATGTCTAATATAAATTTGTAATGCAAATTGCATGCAAAAGCACAAGGAAGCATAATACTACCAACCATACTGATTCCAATGTTACACATGCAGGCCTCGATTCAAGAATATTTAGAGGTAAATGCATGGGGGTTTTTGGTAAAATTTTAAGTACACTGAAGTTGTGGATTGGGTATCTTTCAGTATTCCAGTGATGAAAAGAAACATAAGCATTGTGTGCCACAGGTAAATGAATAGTCAGCAAAAGGTCTTACTGGTTTGAAGCCACTTGCCTCCCATCATTGCCAAAATTTAAGGCTTCACAGTAAAGGGCAGCTTGCTGTGCATTTTGTCTCAGTGATGTGATTCTTAAAAAGGCCTTCTGTTAAAGAAAATTTGAAAGCTTCTGATTCAGCATTTCACTTTACCTTTAAAAAGTCAATTTTTTCGTATATTAATAACAGAAGAGAATAACTAGTGGAAATGTCTTTCTGAACATTGATAAACAAAGAACTCTACAGTCCATTTGTTACTATGTATATAGTTCCTCCACTTAGAGATATATGTGTAAGTTCTTATTTTTATAAGGAAAATTCCTGAAATGCCAGAAAAGCAATGATGCAACACGATCCGATGAATATATGTAATTGAAATGCCAAAACTATATTCAGAAGATGTCCTTAATATAAAACTCTATTAATTCAGTAAATGAATACAGTAAGTTGTACCTGCTTCATTGAGCAGAAGGCAAGATTATAGAAAAAAATCATTCTGAAACTGGGTCAATGGAGCTTTATGAAGCTTAAAAAGGAACAATAGAACAGAATTAAAAAGAGCATTACTACTTAGTTTCAGATTCTTTTATTTGAATCTAATTCCAAATTCAAGTCCACATTTGTGATTATCTGACAATTAGAATGAAAAGATGCAAAGATATCTTGAAGGGAAGGATTCTGGAAATAACTTAAAGGTCCCGTGAAACCAGGGAGATCATGATTAAAAAAATACTATCTTTAGAGGACTGAGTTCTTAACTGTGTTTTTGACTCTGGAAATTGTTAATCATAGTGGACTAAATGAGAGAATGGGAGAAATAATATGAACATCTTTTGGTGATGGAGGTGATTATTATGAGGGGAATTACTGAAACAGCAAAACAGATGAGTTTCCTGCTACTTTCTCTGGTATCAGATTTGTGCATAGAGTGGGGGCGTGTGTACAGCACATAATTCTAATTTTTGAATTCTCCTCTTCATAAATGTTTAGTAAGCTAGGTATAGGCTATAAAGACTAGGAATGAGAAAAGACTGCTAGAATAATCAAGGGAGTGTTTTAGAGGAAAAGACTCAAAAGGACTTAAGCTCCCACTTAGGGAGGATCACTCTTTATAAATGTCTGGGAAACTCCAGGGAAGTAGGATATGTGCAGAACAGTTTTGGCGCAAGAAAAAAGATTGCAAACTTAGTGGGGAGAGGGGGGGAAGGTTTGGGCTGAAAATGAGGTGGAATAGTGAAGTTCTGGAACAACATTTCAATGAGGACAGAAGCTTTAGCTTATGATGTAGTGTCGGAGATAGTAAGAAGCTGGACTTGCCATTACAGTAAGTCCCTTTCAGTCTTGTGACCCTATCAACCCGATATGTGTGACTACATATTATGCACATTGAATCCTGAAGCTAATAAAATAAGAGAGTACCCAGCTAATAAAATAAGTCATTGATATTTTAATGACTCTGCTGTGGCTGGACAAAGTTTGTAACAGAGGACAGCTGAACTGAAGTAATGCAATGGTACTTCTCAGTGCTGTGGCTCCCTGGTGGTCCTGAAGCCATCCAGAAATGGTCTGTAAGAACATAGTCTCTTTTTGTTTGAGAATTTGTGTGTGCCAGAAGGTGTAACCCTGACCCCCAAATTTAGAAGTGTTTTTAAAATCATTTTTATTTAAAACATTTCTGATTAAAACTGTAGATTATGATTTTATAAAATAATAATATTTTGTTTGCCTAAAGGCTAATTATTTTGCGTATTTATTATCTCTTACTCCTAACTGCAAAACAAGATACTTAGTGGGTTGGACGATTTATTTTTACTTTTTTTTCCTGGAAAAGATGGTAAAAAGCTGGTTTATAGTGCAGTAGATGCTGGACCAATTGGAACTTCCACCCGAAGTCTCTGTGGCAGCAGTGCTAAAGCTGAGGACATAGGAAACAAAGAGCACCTTCTGGAATATTTTTCTGCCTTAAGACAACAACTGTGGGGTATGTCTGCTTGTGTTCCATCAGCAAAGCTGTGCTTTGGCTTCTCAAATTTTGCCATATCTATTGTCCAGGACAGCAATACCCATTTTTCACTTCAATGAGCTCTAAAACTCCTGCCGGTCCCATTTAAAAAAATGAAAATCTTGAAAGTACATTTCATACATGGGTGCAGATTCAGTATGAGTCATTTTATTTACCTGCTTTTCTCTTTCACTGTGGATAGGAAAATGTTTTATGCATTTAGCCCCTTGGTATTTTAATGTAGAATTTCTTATTCAGTTTTCTTAAATTTTCCGTCCTTTTTTTTCGCACTACATGAATGATGTATACAGTAGTTTTATAGACTAATCATTTGGACTTTCCACTTATGGTTCCAGTATATAGTTCCAGACACACATAGTTCTAAATAAATATTATACTTTCTTTTATTTTTCATGGAAATAAAAATTTATTTTAAGGATATTATGAAGTTGCTTACATACAAAGTAGATAGCTCTCAACCTGTTTTCAAAATGCTGTTATAATAATCTGATCATTAGCCTACGAATTAGAAAAAACCCTACAGACCATGTAATGCAGCAACTAACTAGAGATAAACTTTAGGGGATTCAGTTGCTTTTCTACTGTGATATTACAATAAATTAGCTGTATGATTGGGATTCATGGACATGACAGCAAATATGGCTGTAAATAAATAAGTATCTGTAAAACAAACAAGCATACAGAACACTCTTCTCTGAGAATCCATTTTTATTTGTAAGTAGTAAATTCTGTAAATGATTTAGCTGATTCCACTAACGTTACATCCAGCCTTGATTTCTAACTTGAATCTCCAAAGCCCTTTAAGTATCAAGAGGTTTCCTGACACACTGTTATCTCCCACAGTGTAAGATTAGAAAAAGCCAGTATGCTCATTTCATATAAGGCCACATATACTCATAGTTAGCTTAATATTTCCTTGTGTCTAGACGTTCCTCGACAAAGCTGTGTAAGGACAACTGAACTGAAGCCAGGAATGGAAGAGGCAGCAGGATGTATCTCTCTGTATCACCAATAGTAAGTTTTAACTGGTTAGAATCACAGTGGAGTAATCTCTCTCTTTTTTTTTAATTATTATTATTCTTATCAAAGGACTAAGGCTAACATTTTCAAACTGAGATCATTAGATTTCAGACCTGCTATATATATAGGCATAAAGCAAAGACCTGAATTTCAGAAGTGTTAAATTTGGTATGTCTCATTGAGTTCACTGGAAGATTTGGGAGTCACCCTTCAGTTCACTCAGGTATTATAATATCTTTCGAAATACCAGGAAATTACTGAGGAAGTGAAAAATGAGAAGGCTTTGCATACACTGATTTGGCACATGAATACACTGGATCAGACAAGAAATCTCAAATAAACCCAACTTCTATTCAGCATCTGTTTTCTAAATAGTCTGCCTTTTGAGATTCGATCAAAAAGCAGTAAATGTTTTCATAAATGTATCTCCTGAGACTACAATATTTATAACACTTTCAGTAACTATCTGTGAGGGACATGCAATGTTACTGCAGTGTTACACAAAATTGCATAATGGCTTTAGAAATCTAAACGTTCTTATCAGAATAATTTTGCAGTTTCCAACTACAATATCAATACCTTTTAATGCCTGCTGCTGTTGCTAATAACTAAATACTAAATGAGAGTTTCAAAATAATGAATTTCTCTATTGATTCTACTGATAAGATGTCACTTTTAACTGTAAAATTTAAATATAACA
Organism: Dromaius novaehollandiae; assembly: GCF_036370855.1. Classification (NCBI taxonomy): domain Eukaryota; kingdom Metazoa; phylum Chordata; class Aves; order Casuariiformes; family Dromaiidae; genus Dromaius; species Dromaius novaehollandiae. The sequence goes on along the minus strand of NC_088099.1, from coordinate 137,797,214 downwards.
TTGACTAAGTAGCTTTTTGAACAATTTCCTATGTTAGAGTGTTCCTGAATATCCAGTGGACTTTATCTACTAGATGACTGGATTATTAAGATTTTTTTCTCTTGATTATTCTTCTTGTTGACGTCGTGTTTATCTCTACTAAACATATCGAACAGTGGGAAGTTTATAAATAGATCCAGCTGAAAGAATATAGCTTCTAAAGTCATGAATAATATGACATAGTTACTAATAATAACTCATTCCTGTAGGTGCTCTATCCCTTTTCCAATTACTTAGGCCAGGAGTTTTACAAAGAAATGAAACTCTCAAAAAATACATATATTTCCGTATATATCAAACAAAACCTTAATTATAATTGTATGCTATTCTCATTTGCTTATAAGAAGAAAAATAAAGATTCTGACTCCCTAGGGCAAGAATAATAGTATCTTTTCTAATTAAGCAGATCAAGATTTTGTGCTTTTACTTTTAGAGGCTTCCATCCCCATAAATAATGAACCATTTCTAGAGGGAAATAATTATATTTAGAATATTCTATTATGATGATTTTTCAAGGAATTTACTATATATCTCTCTTTTATCGTTCTTAACAGCCAGTTTCCCAACAGTCTGTAGTCTAAACTTCAAATATAATGTTGCCATACTTCAGCTGAAGCTATAATCTTTGTATACATCAGTGTGTGTTTTATTCTGTGTATATTAAAATTTTTCCTTGCCATTAAATGGAAAGAAAGAAGATGAAATATGTTAAACACTGCAAGGTGAAGATCATGCATCTATATTAAAAATGCAATACCTGAAAAAAATGAAGTTTTTGTGTTTACATCCACACTGAGTATTTCATGATATGCCCACTGAAGTAGCCACAAGAAACTCATTTCAATATTTCATTATTTTATCTTGCTTCCAGGAGCTTGGACTGCGGTCCACTGTTCCTCATTAACTTCTGATACTTGCACAGTTCCTTCAGCTCGGTAGAGCTTAGTGGTCCAGAAACCTTTTAAGAAGCACCATTTTTGTTATGTAGAAGCCAGATTTCTGATTGTGTATTCAAAAAGCTTGAAGCAGCAAGGGTAGTAAAAGAAATACGATATAAAAATCGTGTTGTATCTTGAGATAGGAGGTTATTATTGTACAAAAATGTTTTTTAGCATTTATTTTTAACTCTGAAAAAAACCTCAAAACTTGGAAGTATAAAGAAACAGCTTACAACTGCAGTCATAGCATCAATTTAACCTAGTTTTATATTTTGAAATGTAGACATGCTATTTTTCTCCTACTTAGATTTGTCCATGTAGAGAAAATTGCTGCACATGCATCCAGCTGTTGTCCATCAATGGACAAATAATGTCCTCCCAATTTGTTGAGCAGATGTCAAATTTACAGAGATCTGGGCTTGTTTAACAATATATGCAAATCTGGGAAGAACTATTTTGATTTCTGCTCTCTGAGAAATCTTTTCTGTTCATACAGATAGATCGTAATATTACCCTGGCAATCCTGTCTTTAATACACTCATATATACTCATATATATCAGGTATAGTTCACAAGCATTGTACTATTGGGAACAGAAAAAAGGGTTTTGCTCAAAGTCCCGTAGAAGGTTTGTGGTGCAGCAGGAAAAGGCAAGCGGATCTCTGGAATTAAAGGCAAGTTTTTGTACCATGTGGTGATCCCCTTGCTGCATAACCCTGCAAATCAGCAAGTGGAATCTGGTAGCTACAGAAAACAAAACATTAGTCCCAGAAAACAAAAAAATATTATTTCTCTCTGCAAAGACTATGTTAAATACTTTGCCCTCATTGTTAGACTCATTTGCTTTCTGGCATCCGGTAATGTCTACTGAAGATTTTATACTAGGACCTTGGTAGTACTTGTACTATGCTTTCACCCAGGAACTTGAATCCCTGAATATACAGTGTTTGTCAAATTTTTAGAGCCATATGAAGTTGCTAAATTTTGCTGCAGCTATATCTTTCAAAATTTTGTTGTCAAATGTAAGAAGATACAAGTGTTATTTTTCCTCCACAGGAAGACCATTTTCTTATATTGTAATTCTAGATCGATGTTGTATGAGTAGGATTCTTCAAAAGCAAAATTAGACTGTTACGGTCTTTTAGATGTTGATCCCATAAAAGCTGCTGCTTTTGAAGTTTTTGCTGAGTGAGATCTCACCTCTTCCTAACACACTGTATATTTTAAAAGAAAAGTAATTCCATATCACAGAAGCTAAACATGAAGTTCTGTGCTCATTTTTACTATTAAGCTTGTCCAGGTCCTCATCACTACTAGCAAAGCTTCTATCGTGAAGAGAATTTTTAGTGCTGTTAGGAATCTACAAATATTAAAAACAGATGTGTAAAAGCAACACTTTCCTACTAAATTAGTTTTTTTACCCTTCTTTCCAAGCTCCTGCTCTCATTTAAATGCCCTGAGTTATGTGAAGTGACCAGTGGAAAAGATGGGACAGCTAATTTTGAAGGAATAAGTACAGCCAGGGGTTCAGATGTGCTTTTGTGATCCTGTCAGTATCTAACCCTAAGCAATTAAACAAGTCTGGGAGTTTCAAGGAAACAATTAGTTTATGGTTTAAATGTTAAGCTAATGCTTTAGCTCCAAAATATCTTCCTAGGCCCTGTGCCCAAAAGAGGGAGAGCTGTGGTGGGTGGGGGCTTTGCGGAGGGAGCCTGTGGTGGCACTGAGGGCAGACACTGCTGCATCCCCGGGGCCGCTTGTGGTGCAGGCTGGGTCTGGATTTGCTGCATGAGAGCCTCTCGTTCATCAGGAAATACTGACAGGCAGTTCGGCAAGATGTTGCCTCTGCGAGCGATAGGGACCCTTGCTTCTGCCAAAACTCAAACGCTGCAGGAGCTGCTCAGTTCAGGGGTCGAGCAGACACTTGCAGGGAGTGAGGCACTTTGTTTATTCAATGAAAGGTGTATTTTTCATCTGAAAAGCCGGCAGTTAGGAGATTTTAATGAGCTGGGAGCCCAGCAAGAGATTCGGGAATCAAGAGCCTCTTGTTTGTGGCTGTGGCAGATGTTGCTTCTGCAAGCAGCAGGAATGATTGCTGTCTGGATGGGCTTAAGATGTGACAAGTATTGTCTGACTGGAAATTTGTCATGCTTGACCCCTAGCAAAGACAGAATAAAGCTTGTCAACATAGCTATAGCCTACAGATATGTCGGCCTGCTTACCATCAAAAATCTGTGCAAGCTTTTTATTGAAAATGCAGAAGAGTTCAAACTGTTCAGGCAGTTTGAATCTGGCATGTTAAGTAAGGCTTAATTGCCTTTAGTTGTAATAACTCTATGGAAGAAACAGCAGTTTAGGAATATGCTTGCATGTTTATTTATGGGAGAGGGGTTTTTATTAGTTGGCTTAGCAAAATGAAAAAAAGTTACAAAGTCATCAAAGCTCACATTACTGCTCAGTCAAGGTTTACATTCTTCAGCACTTTTCTCTCCTCCCTACCTTCTTTTAGAGTCTCTGAGAACTACATTTTTTGGTGGATTACACTTTGCTGGAGGAAAAAAGAAAAAAAAAAAGCCTAGATCCAGCTGTTGTTAATTTTGTAAGAGAAACTCTGTATCTTCCAAGTGATGTGGAAGATGTTAACTGTTATTTGCAGGTGGTGCACATTTAAAAACAGTGGTTGAGGAATGGTGCGCCCGTTTTTCCCGCTTACTTACCAACACCTGGAAGACAGCATAAAGAAAGTGAAAGGGAGAGAAAAATACAGCAAAGAGAATATACATTGTTTCTGTTATGACTTCTAACTCTTATTGATTACTTTGGGGAAATTCAGGAGTGGCACACCATTTTGTCGACTGATCTGAGAGCTGGCAAGCTTTTAAGGACAACTGGATGATCAGTGCTGTTCAGTTGCTTCTGAGGTCCTGAGCTCTGAGAATCATGTGGAAGAGAGAAGACTAAGTAAACCCCATTTCTTTTAAACAACAACAACAACAACAAAAATGGGTGAGGGGGGTGGGAAAAGGGAGATTGATTGATCAAAAAAAGGAGGGACCTGCACAATAATAGGAGTGAGGTATTTCAAATCTTGCATTTTAAAGCTGGTAAAATGGTGATGCTGTATTTCATTGTGAAGCCTGAGAAAATATGTGACTGCAAGCTAGTTAATAAAAATACTTTGGGTGTCCTATGTACCAAATACATTAGCTATACTTAACTGATCTTTTTAGATTTTAAAATAACATATATGTTGAATATGTTTGGTTTGCACTGAATAATACAACATCATGCAGGTGTATGTTAGAGAGAGATTTGAATGCCATACAGCTGATGTAAGAATGGTAAGAAACCTTGCTTTCTGGTTGTTGGACAATTTCATACCATTCTACATATTCATCTTGATTTGTGTGAGTGTGTGTGTATGATTATGTATGTGTGTAGATCATCTTGATAAACATCCAAATGATGTACAGAATATCAGTGACTTACCTTACTACCTGTTTCCTAAATTAGCAATGAGGCCTGCACACTACTTAAAAAATCTCCTGGAATTAATCTTGAGATACCTATTTAAAGATAGATTTTTAAAAATTAACAAGCCACTGGAAAATACATGAAAGACATGAATCATTAGAGATAGTACTGCAGCACATATTGAAGCTGGTATCTTGCATGACTACTGCCTTTTATATGTCAAGGAAAGAAAATGTGTTTTCTTCATATGTCGTGGTGGGATTAACTAAACCAACTGTCCAGTGATGCCACTGTTAGAGGAAAGAAGTTAATTATTTCTTGATGCTTTTCATAGCTAACACTGAGTGGATTACAGTGTGCAAAGCTGGAAATAGCTTCTTATAACTTGTTCTGCTATAAGAAAGATGAAAGAAATGTCTGACTGTCTCTTTTTGGTGATGATTGAATCTCAAAAGATTCAATGTTTTGTGGCTTTTTTTTCCCAGTGCTATTTATTTCTGGTTGATCTTTCCTGAACTTATCTGAACGTGTTAAATTAATTTATATTACAAACAGAAATATATGTCGTGGATTGATTAAAAACTGCAATTGATGGGACAAAGAATTAAAAAAAAGCGGGGAGGGGGGCTGGCACAGGCTGTGTAGGAGGTGTGGGAAGGAGAGAAGAAAAGGAAGGTGACGAGTCTCTGTGGAATAGCACTGCCTAGGACAAGAAGCTGGACTAATTTTCTTTATCTTTGTTTTCAGATTTCTAGACAGAGCTGTGGGATGTGGAGCATCCTGTAGATTTCAATACAGCATCTTGTTTTATGTAACGAATAAGGTTCCGACTGATGTATTTAGTTTGTCACAAAAGTCTCGCAGAGATACAGACATCTGTGGTTAACATACACCGTTCAGCCATATATAGAACCACGAAGTTAAATCATAATGCTGCATTAAATGCTGTAGAATTACAATCTTGAGAAATTTCTGGATGCAACTGTAGGTTATGAAAGTGGATTGTATAATGAAGCTACTTCCTAGGAGACTGAAAAATTACCAGAGAGTTTTTTTTGTTTTAAGGCTTATCATAATATAATACAGTATTTTTCACACTCAACGTAAGACACAATAGAAGAAATAAGAGGGCTGAGCTTGAAAAGAGAAGACCATACAGTAAGTCAAGACCAGACTCTGTCTATAGCCTGAGGCTTTCAAATGTCTCTAAAACACTTTCTTTGGATTTCAGTGTGACACGTACACTTAACCGGTGCGTTTTCCTTTTCTGAGCCCTCCCAGAGATGTTATAATTGTTCAAAGAACTTTGCTGACCAAAAGGAAGAGAGGTCTCCGAGACTGATGTCTTAGAAGAACAGCATTTTAGAGCAAGTTGAAGCTTCATGATAAGAGCCTTAGGCTTTTTATTTCAGAGATGTCAAAAGTCTGTAAACAACTTACATATGCCACTTGCCTGGTGCCAGATGCTTGCAGCCAGGTTATTTGAGTCTTCAGAAGCTGTAGGGAAGAAAATGTATTCTGATTTTTTTTTGTGTGTGTGTGAATTGTTTTTTTCCACATATTGTTGGAAGGCTGAAAAAAAAGATTGATCCATGTGAAGGTTATATATAGGTTAAAAGAACACCAAACTGATCTGTTACACTTCATATCCTTTTGCTGTTTTCCATAATGAAGAAACAAATTTTGAAAAATGTCATACTCTACCTTACAGATTGGGAAAAATGCCCATTATGATGAGTGTAGTAGGCTTTGGAGAATACACACATATCTAAATTTGTAGTTTACTGAGCTAGCATGAAACTGTCTTGACAGCCTAGTGATAGGGGCACATACTGATGATGGTACTGGTATTTGTCAGCAGAACTTGATCTACAGCATTTATTCACAGTTATCTTTTAAAAAACCTTGCTTCTTTTTCTGAAATCATCTAACCAATATATCCATGATTACTTATGGTACTCACTTACATTCACTTGAACTAACAAAACATACTCAGCTGTATACTGTATAAAAGACTGCATAAAAGCTTGTGCTTCAAAGTACATTTTTGGCATCTTTGTAGGCAATATTTAACATCTTATCAATGATAATATGCTTATTTTCCTATAGCCTTTTATTTTAAATTTAATTTTTAATAGTTCACTTTGGCTTAAGGGATATTAGTCAGCAGGAGTAATGATTAGAAGACTTATTGATAAATAAACAGGTTCTAGGGTTAAATCCAGATTGCTCTTAGTACCTGCATAGCAATAAAGAAAAAAGCAACTACCTTCCCCCCGTGCCATATACATGAAGTCTGACAGCCTTGTGAGCCATCTGTGAAATCTGCCGGAAAATAACTTAGACATGTCTTCCCTAGCATCGATCCTGAAGATAGTAACTTCTAAGGTAGTCTTTAAAGATCATTTATGTAATGTAATTCAGCTTACTAAAATAGATTTGAAATATAAACCAGTCTGATGAATCATAGATCTGTAAGTAAAATGTTTCTCAAATTAAGCCCTACCTAAGCTAATTAGAAATCTTTTATGTAGTGAGACTGTATGTCTGACAACTTAAAAAATCATGAACAAATGCCAGTCTCACAAAGGGAAGAATGTAAAAGAAGTTGATAGCTTTTGTGTGTGTTTGTGAGGGGGTGGGTGTCCCTAAGAGATTATAAATCTTTTTTAAATAAAATGTTATAACATCCCAACTTGATCCTTTAAAGTTCAATTTCTTATTTCCTTTTCCTAATACACAGTTGATCTGCCAGCTCTTTAAATGACTATGACTGATGACAGGAGATCTGCTGTGAATCTGGTTTCCGGTATTGTATATCTGTGGGAGAAGGGGCAAGACTGATTTTCCTGCTCCTGAAACCTCACGTAGCTGGAGCTTCTCTGGACTGTTTTATCTGAAAGGATACTTCTACTGCCAGACAAGGCAAAATAATATCCTTACCTTTCTTATAGAGAGTGCTGACGTCAGTCTGACCTGATGAGTCAGGCTGGTGAATCAAGTCTTAGTCTCACACCCGTCACCCGTTTGTTAACTGAATGCTCACTTCATTTGTTTGCGCTGTGATGGGAATTCTTTCCACAACAATTAAGAATTTCAGCTTAAAAGGCAAAAATTTGAAGCAACAAAATGTGCAGTTAACATTTTTTCCCTGGTTAGCCTTTTATGTTTTTGGCTTCCATGAATTCAGCACAGTATGCCAGTAAACATGAATTTCAAGAATTAAATATGAGTTATTAGGTGCTTATGAGTCATTACAGAATGAAACACTTTGTAAAGAAAAACAAATAGAATCCTCAATGCCATTAGCGGGGGACTAGTGGTCCTGCTCCTGTGAGCCTCTGCACTGCCTGCGTAGACCTGCCATGGTCTGCTTTCAGGGCTCTTGTTTTGCCAGATTACCTCAGTATCGAAAGGAGTCAGTTATGGCACTGAAGCTTTATCTTAGATTTTAGCTGACTGCAGGGTTTTGAGAAGCATTTTGTGGCGCGTGTGTGTGTGCATGCACATGTGCATGTATGTAGATAGTCTATATTCTGGAATCTTTCAAATATATATGGCATGCACGTAGTTTTATCTGTGGAGAAATTGAACAGTTTTGTTTAGTAGAAAAAAAAAAGTTGTAAGTCACTTAATTTTGGGAAGCCATTCCTATTTTCCATGTAAACTGGGTGCAATGTCTTTTCTCAGGCTGTCTTCGCCAGGTCCTCATGCAGGAGGCATGGCTAGTGCCTTCTGTTGCTCTGCGCCGTTCATGACATTTAAGGATCAGGAAATGGTAGAAGTATATCAGGTAAATGATACACTGATGGTGTATCATTTCTGGTTGAGAAGAACTAGAGGGAAAGAGAACCAAGATCGACACTGGAAAAAAATTAATGGAAAAAATTAATGTCGAGGTTAAAGCTTCAATTTTAACTTAGAAGCAATTGATTTAGAAATTTGCCATATTGTGTTGTTATATAGTTTGTTTGACCCTGGTGGTTGTGCTAACATATGCATTTATTTTTTCACATGTTCTCATATAGTTAAATCAGTGCCTTTCTCAAATGCTGGTGGTGTTATGAATATTCACAATTTGGTTATGTTTGATAGCTTGCTTTCCATCCATCTTAATATTAGAGAAATTCATGATATCCTCTGAATCAATTTTTGCCATTTGTACTGGAGATCATCATGTTTCAAAAAAGTCATGGAAATAAAAGTAAGGAAGACAAGGAATATAATTACTCGTACCTTTACAAACAAGATTACATGATAAGGTTGCTTGCAGTTGCTAGAGTTTATACACAGTAGCTGAGGAGATCTCTTCCAGTCTTATATTCAATAAACTGTACAATATGTACTTCTGGATACCATACGCTTTGAAAAAAAAATACTGCTTATTTATGTGATTAATGAGAACATTGGGTTTTAGGGAGCTTTTTTTCCCTCAGCAGGTTAGCCTCAGAGGCCTCAGAGATGTTTGGTGGGATACACTATTAGTTTTGGTGATGATAAAATCTGTCAGATACCTGGCTTCTGCGACTTGCTCAGCACTAAGTCTCAGTTCATCAGAAGGGTTCATCCCCAAAATTCATGTCAGGCGTCATTGTCTTTAAACAAGCAAACCAAAACACTTTATTGTTTGCACCATAGTCTGCTGTATAATGCTAATAATGCTTTATTAAATGCAAACAAACAAAATCCCTGAGGTATATATTGATAGTAAAAAGAAGTAGTTGTGATTCAGAGTCTGGGTCACGGTGGACTACAGAGTTTGGAAAAATAATTTGTGGCATGTGATGTATCAGGCTACATAGCAAAGGCGTTCTCTTAACCCATCTAAGCTAAATAGCTTTTGCAAAATGGACTGAGATTGCAAGAGGCCTGAATTAAATTAAATAGGCTGTTATTTTCAATAGATTGCCCTCAGAAAGTGTTTTTATCCAGCCTACACTTTGCAGTATTGTCACTCAAAGAAGAAATTACAAAGATGAATCAAAAGATTTCTTAGATTTATGGGTATTGGACTCAAGTGATCTTGGATACGTCATGTTCCTGCAGCTGGAAGGCTAAAGAAGAGCTTAATTTAAGGTTGTCACTGCACTGTAAGATAGTATGTTTTATAGAAGAACCTTGAAACTATTATTTTTGGAAGAATGGAGAAAATACCCTCCATTACATTTCATTAGGTGCTTAAAATATTAAGCTATGAATTAAACTGAAAAAAGCTTTTGTGATGTTTTCATACAAGTGCTTTTAATTCAAAATTTTTGAACAGACCCGAAAGAGTAGAATATTTCATTATTTTTAATCCTTCTAATCACTCCATCACTACATCAAGTATCTGAAAAAAATTAAAATGGGATGCTTTTACGTGCCTTTCCTGCCAATAGTACTAAACCAACATGAAAGCAAAATAATTACAGTTCACAATATGTACAAATTATTAGGTATGTTAAAAATGCACCAATTGTGTAAGAGAACTATGGAACAGAATTCCAGGTACCATTCAGGACTTTGTCTAATTTACAATTTTTCATATTTTTAACAGTAATGTGCAATTTCAGCTTGCATTGCTTTCACTTAACTAGAGATGAGGCCTCCATAACCTTGGATTCAAATAGCCCCCAGATAAATTTAAAGTGCTGTATTTCGTATGTCTTTGCAATCAAAGGAAAAAGACTTTCCTAACATTAGAGTCAGATCTGACATACCCTGCCTAGATACATTCTTTGAAGCTTCTCTATATGCCAGAAATGCTTTATCAAGGTTTACCATGTTTCTAGTATTCCTCTGTAAAGGTATAGGCTGCTAATTGATAGGAAGAGGGAGCCTGTTTTTCCCTTGTACCTGGTTGCCCACCAGCCATAGAAGGCTAAATACAAGCTAAAACTTGTTTTCTAGCTTAAAAAAAAAAGTTCATTTAGAGTTTACATACTTATATCCAAATTTTTGAGCCCCACGTGTACAAATTTAAGAGGTATGACACAAATCAGGCATGTATAAGCATCTTAAGCACTTAAAGCATCTTTTTGAGTCATACAGTATCTGATATAGAAAATGCAAGGATCTTTTCCTCTTTTTAAGAGGTAATGACCTTCTTCTAGAGGTAAGATAGCAGTGAATAAGACAGAAAATAAAATCAAAAGCTTAGTTACTTCACTGGCATTCTCTAGGTTGTGAATTTCACCTAATGTTTCCCTACTGTTTGATAAAATTTTGGTCTCAGATGTTCTCTTCCTATAGCAGACTAGACTGCATGTTTTGGTCTCCTGCTGTAGGTCCCTGCTATGGGATTGTTGGCAGGTTCTGTAGTCCACGGAGTCATGCAGAACAGTGGGTCAGTGGGCTCTTCTGGATCTACCAGCTGTTGTCCTACTGCCAGGGCCTGGTCCTGCTAACACACGTGGCCATTTCCTATCCTGTATTCCTTTATTGCAGTTTTCTAATCTAATCAATCTTTCTCCATTGCACTTAGACTTCAGGGCAGACTTTTTTTTTTCTTATGATATGTTTTAACATGTCATGTCTGCAGAATCCAGTTATATCACATTTTAAAAGCATTTCATTGTGGTAGGAGAATGGATAATCCAGAGGTGAATTAGTGAGATAGGATTTAATCCAGAATTTTCTTGCATTAAAATTAGGTCTAATTTAACAAAATAGAGTATTATAGAGTAACAGTCTTTTCAATTCTTTATGTAGTACTACTTTTATAATCATGTAATTGCTGTAGAATAAGATTATTCTAGCTGAAATTCTATTTCAGATAGGTAAATGGAAAGGTAAAATTAAATCTGTGTTTCAAAAAAAGAGCTTAGAAAGCAATGTAGCATCTTCTAGAACATTTACACTGAACTGGTCTTATCAGTTTTGCAAGGATTGTGTGTTGTTATCTGCCTTAAATTGCTACATATTTCCTGTTACTACAGGCAAAATCTCATTTTCCAGATTTTCAAGTCATTGTTATTTACTTGCTGTTGGAATGACATTGTCACTTGGAATCTAGCAATAATATAAAGCTAGGATTAAAAAGCTTAATTCTCTAAGTACATAGGTGAAAGAAGAATTGATTACCTTCAATCAGTCTTTATCTGACAGAGATCTATACCTGTGATTTGACATGTATATGTTCAGTTTGTAATGGTATTATGTACCAAGATTTAGGGTCAGTATGTCATTTGCAATAGTGGAATCAGACCTCAAATGTAAGTTTGTGTTAAGAAGCTGAAATAAAGCATTGATTTTCATTGTGTGCAGATGCTGAGTATAACATACAGAAATATGGAACTGCAGCAGAAGCTTTAGCTTGACAGAGCTAGTAATGACAGAGGAAAATGTGTGAGCTAAATGAATACCTTCTTCACCTCAGACTTTACTGGTAAGATGGGCCCTGAGGAACCCTAAGTCCTGAGACCAGAGGTGAAGTCTGGAGCAAGATTTACCCATGGTGGAGGAGGGTCCGGTTAGGGAACTTTTAAACAAACGAGACATAACACAAGTCCATGGGCCCTGACAAGATGCACCCATGAGTGCCTTGAGGGAGCTGGCCAATGTCATTGCGAGGCCACTCTGGGTTATCTTTGCATGGTCATGACAACTGGGAGTGGTTCCTGAGGACTGGAAGAGAGCAAATGTCACTCCTATCTTGAAGAAGGGGAAGAAGTATGATCCAGAAAATTACAGACTGGTCAGTCTGACCTCAATCCCTGGTAAGGTGATGGAGTAACTAATCCTGGATACTATTTCCAGACATGTGAAGGAGGGAAAGGTGATCAGGAATAGTCACCATGGATTCACAAAGGGGAAATTGTGCTTAACCAACCTGATAGCCCTCTCTGATGTGATGACTGGCTTGGTGGTTGAAGGGAGAGCAGTGGATATTGTCTACCTTGACTTCAGTAAGGCTTTCAACATTGTCTCTCTCATAACATCCTCACAAGCAAGCTGATAAAGTATGGGCTAAATGATGTGGTTTGAAAGCTGGCTGAAGGGCAGAGCTTGGAGGGTTTTGATCAGTGGCATGAAGTCTAGTTGGAAGATAGTAGCTAGTGGTGTCCCCCAGGGGTCAATTCTAGGTCCGGTCCTGTTCAGTGTATTCATTAACACACTGGATGAAGGGACAGAGTGCACCCTCAGCAAATTTGCTGATGATACAAAACTGGGAGGAGTGGCTGAGACACCAGAGGGCTGTGCTGCCATTCAGAGGGACCTAGACCGGCTGGAGAAATGGGCAGACAGGAACTTCATGAAGTTTAACAAAGGGAAGTGCAGAGCCCTGCCACTGGGGATCAATAACCTCAGTACCAGTACAGACTTGGGGCTGACCTCCTGGAAAGCAGCTGAGAGCCTTGGTGTATACCAAGTTGACCATGAATCAGCAATGTGCCCTTGTGGCCCAGAAGGCGAATGGTATCCTGGGCTGCATTAGGCAGAGCATCGCCAGCAGGTTGAGGGAGGTCATCTCCTCCCTCTGCTCAGCCCTGGTGAGGCCACACCTGGAATACTCTGTCCAGTTTTGGGCTCCCCAACACAAGAGAGACATGGAGCTACTGAAGTGAGTCCAGCAGATGGTTACTAAGATGATGAGAGACTGGAGCATCTGTAATATGAGGAAAGGCTAAGAGAGCTGGGACTGTTTAGCCTGGAGAAGAGACAGCTCTGAGGGGATTCATTATACACATTGAAAAGATCCCCTCAATGTGTATAAATATCTGAAGGGAGAGTGTAAAGAAGACGGAGCCAGACTCTCTTCAGTGGTGCCCAGTGACAGGACAAGAGGCAACAGGCACAAACTGAAACACAGGAAGTTCTATCTGAATATAAGAAAAAACAACTTTACTGTGAGGGAGAACGATCACTGGAACAGGTTGCCCAGAGAGGTTGTGGAGTCTCCATCTTTGGAGATATTCAACAGCTGTCTGTACATGGGCCTGGGTAGTCTGCTGTAGGTAACCCTGCTTGAGCAGGGGGTTGGACCAGAGGTCCCTTCCAACCTCAACTATTTGGTGATTTTGTGAAACATTGTTTTTATGTTTAGACATCATGAAGAATTCAGTTTACCTCACATATTCATGTAAATGGATATTTTCATTAGACTAGTAAGTACCGTTGGAAAAAATAGTGAGTTTTGGGGAACATGGCCTTTGTCTCTGAAAAAGGATCCAGCAAATTCCAAGCAAAATCATGTTGGAAACAGTGAGTTTTATTTTAGTCTAATTGTATTAATAGTTGGATAGCTTGCAAGAAGTAGCGTAGTTATTATCTAGAGATGTGTTTTAGCTGGGGATGAGGTTAATTGCCCCTTTGACTCACTGGAACAGAAAGACAAATAGCATCTGTGAAAAAGAGAAAGGTCGGTAGGGATATGAAGCATGAAAAATCCATTTTGCTATGGAATCAACATCAAGACTTTTGTGAACATCAAAAATAGCACCCTGCAAACCCAGGCAGAGACCAAAGGAAGACCATCTGTAGCCTTCCATCCTTATTCAGCACACGGAATTGCCAGTTTGTTCAGTAGTGTAGACTAATCTACATTCTCTTAAAGTTTGATATAATCCAGTTTGACTCCTATTAAGAGAATGTAGATTAGTCTACACTAATGAACCAAACAATAAGGATATAGACTCCTACTTCCTTTCTCCATTCCCTCTTTTCTGTGCTGCATCACATACACCTATTCTGGAAACAGATGGTACCTGAAATGCATATTAAAGTATCTAGAGACATGAATCCAATTTCCCAGTGCCCTTACAGGATTTGGTACAGAGTAGAAAGCAGCTAGACATAATTTGATCATTCTGTTATATGTGACTTTACAGTACCAGGATTAGTGTTCTCATGTATCTGTCTGTGATTAGAAAGCTCTAAATATCCCTAGTCAATTGCTAGTATGTTCATCTATGCTACTACAACAGTAACCAAGTGATGGCAAATGTAAGCAACATGTCTTCAAGATGTTATTATTGTCACTAGCCTAGTGCTTACTTCAAAGTTGTGATTCTTGTTTTATTAATCATATGTCTAAAATTAGTTTGCTCCTTTGATTTCAGTAAGCTGTCTGTGGTATAAATCAGGTGTGAGTAACAAGGGAAAAAACACTACATCAATGTTTAAATTAAGTTCACTGATAGTGGTATAAAATGCAATATTTCATGTTTTTAAATCTTGTATGTTTACATAAGTAATTTAATATCATATTAATTAAACTAATTGCTCTATACTACCATATAGTAATTGCTTTAGAATAATAATAATTTAAAAACCTTTAAAAGCAAAGATGTCTTTGCTGAAAGAGCATAGCACTACTTGCAGTTCCCAAGCACAGAAAAGACTGTTAAATTTCAAAGTTATATTTTAGGTTTTATAACGTAGAGATTTTTATGTTTAGTGCAATTGTATTATATCCCAAGAAGTTTAAGGGACTATTCCTCTGCAATTTAGAAGACACTGTACTTACAAACTATCTATACTGGCAAACAGAGCTAGAGATGTTTAATTGTTAGCATGCTTCTTAAATGCTTTGACTTATGCAATTAACACTTTCTCAGACAATGTCTAGGGACAATTTAAGGACAGCATAGGTCCAGGGGTTGATCCTGATAAGTAGTATAGATAAGGCTCCTCTGTTCTGGAGTAGATGAGAATTTACCATTTTGCATGCAAGCCATGACACTTGCTCTTGGTGCCACAGAACAAGCTTGGGCACAGCTAATTTACTGGAATTGATTTAACCACAGAGTCATAAACTGAAATTCTTCCAGAATTACTTATGTGATATTAGAAGGGGTTGAAAATAGTGATGAATATTCAACATACCACAAGTCCTTCTCCCTGTTTACCTGATAAATTGTACTGAGCTGTTTAGAAGTAAGAAAATACAATTTTTTTATTTATTTAATTTTTAGCTATCATAACTGTAAAACAGAATTTCCAAGGAGTAGCTACACCTAGTTTCAAAAACCTAAGCAGTTTAAGTGGTGGAAGTGTGCGTGTAGATTACTTGTAATGGTTTTTTTATATATATTTTTATTAATCTTAATTGTTCTGATATTTCCTTGCACTTTAAAGATGCCTCACATTCTCTTCCATATTCAGCAGGATCCTCCAATTCAAAAGGAATATGAAAGTTGATAGAAGAAATGAGAAAGAACAAAACAGTGAAGCTATTGAAAGAAGAATAAAAGATTAGATTAAACAAGGTTACCTGGGGACACTGCTTTGTTGCTTTTCTTTTGCTGTGGCCAGAAAACTTGTAATCTTTATAAATGAAATGTTGATTTTTTCCTTATCATTATTGGAAAAAAAACCCCAAACTATTTGAATAGAAGTTCTTCCCAACAAAGGTAAAAAAATGATTATTTTCTAGCATTCGACTTACCTCAGCCATATGGCCTTTGTTTCTGCGAGTTTTGAATTTGGATGTTCAGTTTGCTTTTACTACCCTATAAAGCTGTTTTATAAAGTGCTTCATTTGACTGACTGCGATTTTCTATAAACTGCAGTAGATTGTTTAAGGAATATGACCTGAGCTTTGAAACTGTGCTAGTTTTTTCCCACAATAACTTTAGGAAAGGCAGGGCTGGAAACTGATGGTAGTATTTCATAATACCATTAAGTCTTCTAGGATAAACTAGCATTCAAATGAAAATAAGTAGTAAAACTGCAACAAGAACAAATAAAACATATGAATGTAAATAAATCCCCCAAAATATTTTATTTTGTCTATTTTTGTACCTATTGCCATTTCATGGCAGGATTGCAGACGTAAAATCCTCCCCAGTTACAGCTCAGAATTCAGAAAGTAGAATTTAGTGGAATTTATCCAATGGCTTATGCATATGATAACTGATGCTGTCAGTTAAGCCTAGGTATGCATTCCTCTCACAGCTAGCTGTTTGGGTCTCCATATCGTTCATACTTGGGCCCATGCTGAGAGAGATTTACAGTGAGCACGAGAGCAGGCCTGAAGGGGAGACCCAGCTTATGTTTGTGGTGTTGGAGGGGTCTTGTTGGCTGGCCCAAAGATGCTCACTCTCAGTCCACCTGCAGCTGTCCCAGGAAACAATTATCCCAGCCAGACCATCCAGCTATGCAAATAGAAAACACACAGCTCTCAGAATTCATTATGTTTAATCCATTTTTACCCTTGTAATATAGTTTAGAATTTAGCCTGATGCCTCTGATCAAACCTATTCAGTAAATGATTAAAAAGAAATGAGTTTTGTTCAAAAAGCCTGATTCAGTAATCTGTATTCATGACAAACTAACTGGTTAAGTATAGACATATAGATGCTTAAAATTAAGAGCATGTTGAACTGAGTGAATACTTTGTGGAAGAAAGATGTTAAATAGCTGTTTATGCTGAATTGAACTGAATATAAGCTCTAAATGTTAAATAAAGTGGTTTAACGAATTAATGATTTCTTGTGAAGGGAAATAAGTTAATCATTTAAGGATTCAGCTTTATTCTATCTCAGAGTGGCAAAGTGAAGGCAAAAAAAATCTTTTGTAAGAATTGCTAGCAGGATTTTTTATGTAAGGAAATATTGGGAAACCATCCGTGAGCTTTGTTAAATATCTCACTTCTGTGAACTTTGCTTAATTTTTTGAAAAATCGTATCTTAACTAAAAATTCAAAAGTAATGGCAGCTTAAGGACAAGGAAGTACAGTTTTTAGATTTACACAGTATTCTTACTATCTCTAAATATCTCTAAGTTGCAGACAGTTAAATGACTTGTTTTCTACTTATTAGGCATGACTGATTTAAAAAAAAAACAAGCAAACAAACAAATATATCAGACTTCATAGGCAGAAATCACCTAGTCTTTAAGTTAAACAAAGTAAATAGTATTAGCACCAAGAGACTAAGTATCCATAAAAACCTGGAAAGTTATATTTCTCCTTTTCTCCTTTACAAACTAATGCTACAAACAGTGGAAGATCTTTTACCTCTGTTCTCCATCCACGCAAACCAAGTATGAGAATGATGTGTTGACATGAGTAGGAATATTACAAAAGAGACATTCCTGCATTTGTATCCCCAGCTCTAGATCTGCAAGATCTGAATTCTACTATCCATTTTCATTTAAGGAAACATTGAGAATTCTAATTTCACAGAATGAAGAAGGTTTCACCTATGAAAGAGAGAAACTAGTTTCTGCTACTCAGGGCAAAATGATAACTTGCAAGGGACATGAGCTAGCTACTATTGACATAAGTGTAATTTTCATCAGTTCAAGAGTAATATTTAAAAGCAAAAATATAGTTGCCTCGAACACTGTTGTGTTGTGTGAAAACCCGTCTGACCTTCTTACTTTCTTGTTATCATCCATTATCACTGCATTTAGATTTTTTTCCTCCGTGCCTCATCGTATCAAATAAAGCTCTCAGTCACTGCACCACACTGCCTCTTGGTTAGCAGCTGTGAATTGTCAACACGGTAGGCTTGACACAAATGAACATACAAAATGATCAACAAATAATTTTTCCTTTTTGCCCCAAAAAAGGTTTCAGCAGAGGAAGGCATCAGTGTAGACTCTCACCATTTCCTTCTGCTTCACTTATCTTCAAGATTATGCCTTAAAATAAGCTTTTAAGAATCGAACACTGGAAAATCAAATTAGGAGTACTGCAAGAAGTATGTGCATAATGCAAGTCTGATCTTTTTATAACCATACAGGCTGAATGGGCTGAGAAGGAAACAAACCAGCACTGTGACCAAAGCAGGCACTATTTACTCGCTTTGTTTGTTATGATATGATTTAGATGTTTAAGCATTTTAAGTTGTGTTTTCACCTCTTAACATGTATAAGCCTCGTGCTACCAAAATCTACACTTGCTGTTACTACCTTCTATACAGTGACTAGCCTTTGAGATACTCAGTGTCTGGGATGCAAAATGGAGTTTATCCACTGAAGGCATCAATTCCTATAGAATACATGTAAAATTAATTGCCTTTTGAACAATTTTCAGGATTAAGATTCAGATACAAAGGGCCACAAAAATAGGTCCACTGCTCCAGGACTTTACTATTATTAGAGTGTATTCTCATATGCCGTATATTAGATGGTGAGTGAAAAGACAAGACTGAAATGCTGATCTTACAAACATACGTGTGCTTAAAATTAAGCATTTCAGTAAGTCCATTGAACTGCATAAGGCTACCACATTCTTAAAGCTCAGCATGCAAGTGCTGGAAGAGGAAAACAGGCCCTTAGAAAAGACTACAGTAAATATGATAAACTAGCTATCTGGAAAGTGTTGGATTTGAACTGTGAAATTGTTTCGTCCTCCTGACCACACAAAACTTGAGTGATCCATGGTGTTTCCTGGAAGTTTTTTGATTATATTAAATTGCATAAGAAAATTAATGGGTTACTGTAAATCAAGATGCAATAAATGGTTTGGCCTTTCTGTTTGCCATTTATAAATGTCTATTTTGCATTTGCTATGAGAGTCATAGATTATAACCCAGGGCGGAAAAAGAATTAAAGGAATCAAAACTCCCCCTGTATTATGAAATCTTGCAGTCATATTCCTTGTGTCAGTTCTACTAAATGCTGTGTGCTGTATGCATTTTCTCAGCTGGCAGAAAGTGTCTTGCGCTACAAGTGACCGTATTAATGAACAGAGGGAATTATAGGTGAGCATGAATGTAGGGAAGGTTTAGAAATTCACATAATCAGCCTTGCCACCTCTTCAAAATTGTCAAAATGAAAACAAGGTGGATTCTTGTTGGATTTTTAAGAGCAAGAGGAGTTAGAATTTAAATATAATGTTTCTTCTGTTGAGAAAGTTATAAAATGAGTAGAAACATTGAAATGAGTACAACTAATGTGCAAAATAAGCTACATGAAAAGGTCTCTGTGAAGTCCCACTGGAGTCCTATAAATTATTTAAATGTTTTCAGCAACAGTGCAGTATAGTCTGAGTATGAGTCCTTTCGTGTGGATGTTTTCAGAATTTATTTCCCTGAACAAAATCTCAGTTTACAAAGCCCCCTATTAGACCTCAGTTACTATGATAAAGGCCACAGCATAAAGACCTAAACAGATCATGGAGGCTATATTTCTATAGAACAGAGAGAAAGCAGATGACGTTTAGGACTGCTGACATTTCATGTAGGAAGGCAATGACTTTGAAATGGAACTTTAATTATTCCATCACTTTTCTTCTCACCTGGTCCCTACAGAGCAAAATTCTTGGCTTAACATATGCAGTTTGCTCCAAAGTTTCATTCACTCCATTATTTTAAAGCATGCAACTAGCTTTTCTTTTACATTTTAAATCCTTCCACCTGCTCAAAGCCCTCTTAGTGTTTTCTACCGATACCTTAATACAACAGTGGTGGCTGCTGACAGGGACAGGATAACTACATAGTTCTGGGGTGGAGGAGCCCTTATGGGCTCTCCAAAGTAATTAGAGAAAACAGGAAAAAATGCTACAGATCACAAATAGAAGCAGGTGCAGAAGCCTTCTGTATTTTCATCATGCAGTTGCCACTTATTAAGCCTTAGTGTTGCTTGGCCAGCTTCTGTGAGTGAGAGTATGCAGTTTATCTTAATCCCATGTTAAGACATAGCATTTGGTCTCCAGAGCACGGGTTTCCATGTTCAGCCCATGGCACTACTATATTTTTGGGGGGGACTGTGGGAAGCACTCTGGCTTGAGCTAAGCTGTGATCAGGTACTTGGCAGTTCTCTTCTTTATCACTATCATCTGTAATCAGAATCAGTATATAGACCTTTCTGTTTGTGCTGCCATCGGAGTTTTTTCTGTGAAGTATTCTGCTGTGCTGAAATTGTAATCGCCCTGGACACCCTATGAAGCAGAAGGTTGATTCATCTGCTGGAGACTTGTCTGTTCATTTTTTTATTTGAAAATTTGCACTGGATGGCTACATTTTTGCATTTGGGTGAAAATACACGTCATTTTGGCTCATCTAAATCTTAGTTTGAGATTTACTTGGTTTGAGGTCATGTATCTTTCAGAAAAAAAGAATATCCACAGCAGTGTATAGTCTACTGTGTGGAAGGTTCTTAGAATGTGGAACCTCTTGTAAAGTGGGCATTTGTCTGTCACCAGCTTGTGATGATTTCAGATGATTATTTCAGTTTTGCAATGAAATAACATCCCACATGAATTTTAAGCCTAAGCTTTAAGATTTAAGGAAAATCATATACTTTCATTCTAGATAATGAGAATGATCAAAGAATGACCTCAAAAATATGAAGGTTGCCTGTCAAATAAATACTGCAGAGACATTTGAATCTCACAGAGATACTCCACAGATATTACTACATTAGCAACTCAACATTTAATTTACCTTTTCAGTAAATTAACATCTGTATGAGTTTGAGTTGAATTGTGTTGTGGAAATTTTGAGAGTGAAAAGATGTCATGTAATGGTAGCA
This sequence comes from Dromaius novaehollandiae, assembly GCF_036370855.1. NCBI lineage: Eukaryota > Metazoa > Chordata > Aves > Casuariiformes > Dromaiidae > Dromaius > Dromaius novaehollandiae. The sequence continues at coordinate 137,776,360 of NC_088099.1, read as the reverse complement.
TTGGTTCTTCTGACTTCATTAAATGAAGTTTAAGACTATGTTGTCACTTACTTACCAAATGTAATGTTACCAAATTGAACAGCACTGACAGGAGTATCTGAACAATACCTGTATTTTTTTCTCTGGCATTCTGGATCTGCAGTGTTTGGTGGCAATGCTCAAACTGACCTAGCAAAATTTCAGAATTTCATTTTAGGATTGGAGTAAAATAAATGTACGTAAATCCCCTATTTAAATTCCGTTATGCTTTTCCCACTCCGTATTGCCTTCAGCTGTTTTTCATTCCTGATTTTAACTTGTGTGAAGTGTAAGAAAGACAACTATATTCCTATGAGTATTTGAAAGTGGTATATTTGTTCATTTGCCTTATCTTGCTTTGCTTCTTGTTCTTGTTACACTTAGTTCCTTTGCCAGTGATGTCAGTTGTTACGCTTTCTTCTTCCCTTTTGTTACAAAGAGTCCAGTTTATAAGGATATGTGCTGTAAGGTTTTCCACAAAATCATTTTCTACTTTAAAATGCTCATTGACATCTGTTGGGTATATGGTCTTCCAATTCATTATCTGAAATACTGGTCTTGTAAGAAACTCCTCATTCTTAGTGAGGAGGAAATGCTAGTTTTGTGAAGGAAACAGAATGATAGAAACAAAAACTGGAACAGGGATTGCACTGTGACAAATGCAGGTAAAAATAATGTGTTCAATTCAAAGCCAAAATAATTAAATAAGGGAAAGCAGCATGTGGCCAAATGTTAAACCCAGACTGTTTTCCTGGAAGCTCTTATAATATACTGTTCTAAACTTGTTCCTGTTCTTTCAGCTATTTCTCTGTATCATAACTATGTTAGCTTCTCATAAGCTTAAAGATCACATGGTGTATCTTAGGTATGGTCATAATCTAGATGATAATATACAGTTATCAGTCTTTAATTTCTTCTTAAATGCAGTTAAGAAATGACAAATGGAGTTAGGACCTCTAGAAAGCTTTGAAGTAAATTAGTTTAACCATCTGGAAAATATTTGTGTGCGTGACAAAGAGTCACAACTCATATTGTGGGATAAATACTGTAAAATATTATAAATGATATATCTTAATAGTGTAGGTCATACAGACTAAAATGTGGTTGACATTCTTTTTTTTTTTTTTTTTTTGAGCAGATTGGTATTAAAAGCCTCTTTGTGCAAGAATGTTCTCCAAAAGCTGCTTTTTGGCATAAGCTACTATTTCATAGTTTTAATTTGATTTTGCTTTGCTCCTTTATGTGTGTGCTGTGCTCACATGCCCTGATACTTTATTCTTTTTGTTCTGTGTGTTTGCTTTTTATCCTTCTTTATAAAGCAAACAGGATGGAATATAGAAAACAAACTGGAGAAAAAATGACTACTGTGAGCATTTGTCATGAATTATTGAAGAGCATGAAATTGTGTTGTTATTCATTTCCTTATTAAGAAGGGAACACAGAAGACTTATGTGTCCTCATATTTCTGACCAGGCCCGGGCCCAGACTGTGTCAGTGTTACAGGTTATAGGCAACAGGAAATCATACACAACTTCTGTGCACAGACTTTTCTCCTTTTACCTTATTCCAGTACCTTCAACCTTTGTGTCTTTTAAGTTCAAGTCATGGCAACACTTTCTCTCAGGGGCCTGTGAATATACATGCTGCTGACAGGATTGTATAAAAGCATATAATCATTACTTGTGACTGTTTAGATCAGATGCAAGGCATGGCTTTTATTAGGGTACTGAGGATCTCAGCTTTGTGGGACCCCTGAGATCACTTGAAAATGATAAAGCCAAAATTTACCTTGTCAAGATGGGAAACATCATGCCATAACTGCCATTGCTGATTAAAAAACATTTGTGAAGCGTTGTGGAAGCAGTTCCAGGACTCTACTGTCATTAAAAAACAAACAAACAAACAAACTATAAGATCAGGATATCCAACTACTTGAAGGTTATGAGAAATGACTGCTGGAACTATATTATGCCATGACGTTTGTAACTTAGATTGTTTTCCAGTCTATTTTACTAATTAAAGCAGTTTAATAGTAATAGTGGCCCCCAAACCGAACTGAAAAAAATGAGTCGATTTCTTTGTCCTTCTGCTCCCAATTTTTGTAAATCTTTTCTTAGATAAATATTCATAGTACATATGAATACATATGTGTGTGTGTGTATATATATATATACACGCACACACATATTTGTATATATATCCATATATATATGTATACACACACACAAGAACACACAGACCCAAAGAACATTTGCTGTATAGCAATGCCATTAGTTAACACCCATTCCTGAATGAGGTCATTCCAGTTTGCTCAGGTGCTTGTTGTAGTAAACATTACTTACTTTCTAATACAGCTTAAGTGGGATTGATCTCAGTCATGTCAAAAGGTATTTGCAGAAGAGGATTCATTTCCTTGCAAAGCAGGCATCTAAGCTAGATACAGTGAATCACCCTTGGAGATGTCAGTCCTTCTTTCATCTGTAGGGGAAGCTAAGACTAAATGTTTTTTCGGTTTTTGAACCTGAACCTTGTTTTTTAGGTTGTTAAACCATGTTAGATATATTCCACCATAAAGGCCCTGTATCACAGTTTTCTTTGTATTGTACTGCTAAATATCTTACAGCTGCAGACTAATTGCACAGTTGTGTGTTGTGATCACTGAATTATAATACTGCTTTGTCTTCTAAGGACAAAGCATAACGTGTTTGTTAAAGACAGTGCTGGCGCAAAAGTGACTGCAGCCTTTCAAAGGGAACCTGTTGGTGGAGAGTAAAACAGCTGAGATGGCAATTGAATGTCTTATTCTTCAGACTCAAGGAAAAGAGTAGAAAATCATGGGAATGACAGATGATCAGTAGTAAATTGTTCTCAGAGAGCAGCAGAGACATGCTCGGCTGTTTATCATAATTTCCATTACTAGAAAAACTAAGTCATGGAAGAAAAATCCTTAAAACTATGAACATTTCTCCATTCCTTGGTTTTGTTAGGGTTTTATTTGAATGTGATATTCTACAGTACAAAGCTTTTGCAGTGGAGAAGCATAATTTCTTATTGAGAAATAAACTTCAGTCTTTTGAAAAGTCTTTTCATTTTTCTCCTTCAGATTGTCATTGGAGAAACTTTCCCTGCAGCTATATGAGTGATAGGCAGAATTTGATATTTTATTTGATATATTTAGCTGTTTTTGGATGACTAAAGGTGCTATTTTGTTCCTTTTCTAAGATCTTTTACTAGTAAATTTCATGGCTTCATGTGGATGGTAGGAGACAGGTATAATACAAGGGAATCATTTAGTGGTGGAGGTAATGGTGGTTCCTTAAAAAAGAATCTCAACTTCTGCTCAGTATTGAGTGGAGTTTAGTTTACTACTTTGAGAAGAAAAACAGCTCATGTTGCATCCCCTGTATGCTATCTCTAAAAAATTTAGTCTTAGCTTGGCCGAATGTACCTTAACATTGCCAATGACTACAGTTATTCTAATATCTGAAAAATGCTAAATGTACTTCATCTTGCAATAGTCTTGTTAATCTGACGTAAGTCCTCTATTGTCCTTCTACATTTGATATAGAATTATGATGAAAATCTACTCTCCTTGCTATAAATCCAACAACAAAATGACTGTCGATTACATTCAGTATGCCTTTTTGAGAACCATCCATACTGTACTACCTATCAAGTAATGCATATGGTTGTATTTTCATCTGAGTTATTAATTCGTTCCCAACAACATGTTTTTGCTTTCTGCTCTAACGGTCTAGTTATCTATGCTTCACAGCTTTGGTCAAGATAATTACTTTGAGTCCCTGCCATGAAGAGAAATAGTCCTGCACAGTGAGGTGACCATGACTGCAGTCACGCATAAAGAGAGCGTGTTGACTTTTCTGACATATTTGCTGACAATGGCACATTTAAAGACATTTCAATGTACTGCTTTTATAAGGTGAAGTTTTCCACATTTCTTGCCTACAAGGTTATATATAATCAGAGAAGAAACAATTCAGCACTCAATTTCTTTTGTTTTTAAGCACCATACAGAAAATTGCAGAACCTTTTCTTGGGCAGATATTTTTACTATTTTAAGCTCATTAAATATGATACACTCAACACAAGAATTATATTGCAGAGTGCATGAAGGAGAAGAGCAAAAAACTGGGGCCTGGATTAATCCCCTCTAATGCTAGACATTTGAGTGTGTTGTGTCCAAAGCTGTTCTAGTCTCCTCTGCAGTCAGTGGAGAGAGAGCATCCTCTGGGACAGGGAAGGTTTAGATGGAGTGAATTGTCCCGTAGAAATTCCTGTGTCTCTATTAACTACAGAGGGAAGAGAGGTGATACTCCTGATGTTCTACAAGGCAGTGTGCCCATTAGGTTTCACTTCTGTATCCCTTGCAATCAGATTTCATAGCAAAACCTGGTTCTAGTGGTCTTCTACTGAGTCCACATTCAAAACACATATCTGTTCTTCCTTTTCCATAACTAATACACGTGTAGCTCTGGTTTCTTAGGTCAAGATAGTATTAATCATCAGTTGCTTCATCATAAGAGACACCACTGTTGCCAGTGGTGACACAGGTAATGTGAAACAAATCTGTCTTATGCAAACCAAGCTAATTACGAAGACCAGCAGTACTTTGTTCATTTTACGTAATGAGTGATAAATTCAGTGGAATAGGTTGCCTTCCCACCATCAAAGTGTTCTTTAAAATCCAGTGTTCCATTCAAAACAGCCAAAAGGAAAAAAAGTGACAACTAGAAGAATCTGCTTGAATATCCATAGTATACGCCTAGCATAATGAATCACTTATGGACATCCCATGTAGGTAAGGAAATCTGAAATCACACAGAAAATAGTGTACTACACTCAACCATTTAGTGGTGCACAGAACTCCCATTATGGTTAACCTATGTTTACTGTAGACCTATGTGTGTTAACTTGGTTTTATTATTGGCTGCTTTAATTGCTACAAGGACATAAATGCTGGCCGCAGAAAGTTATAAAAATAGTGTAAAATAAACCTTTAAAATAATGCAAAACAGTTTCTCTCTTTCTGTCAGCAAGCATATCACTGATCATGGGAATTTCTGGTCTCCACAGTAAATCAGGTGATTTTAGTCTCTGTAGATACAGAAGAGTTCCTTAATTACGTGATAGGTCTGTGACAGAAGCATGTTAAGCTTGGGCACTAGACCAGAGTTATCTTGGAGGAAAATACAGCATATGGGAAGACAGAAGAAAATGTGTTTTGTGGGAGGTTCTTTTTATGAAATATGGAGTCTCTGTGAAAGCTGCCCGGAAAGTTAGAAAATCAGAATTGATTCAAGCACAAATAGATTAGCAGACCACAGTAGCTATGGGAGAGAGATGACAAACAAATTATCATGCAGCTGCTGCAATGAAGGATACAGACCTTAATGTCATCTTCTATATTGTAACTGGCATATAGTCTGAAAAATTACTAGATAAAATTAAATCTGGTCATATTGGTCTGGTCCCTAGTTTAAACCCATTTGGATGGCCACATGGCTCCCAGTGAAAAGTCAGTTCACACTTCCTTTTCCTTTCTGGTTAAACCTTAAAAATTATGCCTGTTGCTATGGTGCTTCCTCTATTTGAAGATCTATTCACTGCATATTATTTTGAGATTCCACATGAGATTCCACATATCTTACATCTAGCTCTCTGCTAATTTCTGTTTTAAAATAGATTTGAATTAGTAACAGGATTTAAAATTCTGAAATGATCAGCTAGCAATCTCTTCTGAAATATAGAAGGTAAAATCTTGTTTCTTTTAAGTTGGTGGTAAACTCCCTTCATTTTAAAAGGGCTGGCATTCTGCTTCAGAACATCTCATTTCCCATAATCATTCACATTGGAATAAGCTCAAAGAAGAGTGTGCTGATTACAGTAAAAATGGCTGTATCTACAAAGATGTTGAAGAAGCTGATAAGAATAGCTGAGCCCATTTGGAACTGGGTTGAGAATCTACAAGAAAATGAAAATGACAATATGCAATGAAAATGACATCCCCAGGACTTCGGGCAAAGAGATCTGGAAAGAAAGACAAGTATATAAGTAGGAAAATATTAGAATGATATTGTAATTTTAGTTTGTTGAATTAATTTCAGATATTGATAGTTCAGTTAGCTACCTCTTTTCAGTTTGTGTTTTGCCACAGATGGTGGAATCTATTCTACCATTGTTATGAAGTCATTTCAGAAGTGGTAGAGAAGCCCTGTTTAATAAAATTGTCACAAGTAAAGTTTTGTGAAATAGGCTGCCTTGACTTCAGTTCAGCTAATGCAGAGTCACTTGTGAACCAGAAAGATACAGAGTATTGGAAGCCACATAGTGGGCTGATCTGCAGTTAAAAAAGAAAAAAACCTTACATTTGTTCCCTAAAATTATTATTTTTCATGCTCAGGCTTCTTGGGACTGAGAAGTAGTGCAGCTTTGTCTTTCACCCTTTGCTCTGATTCTGCCCCGGGAATCTCCTCGATTCGGGTAATGTCAGGCCTCTGAGCAGACTGAGTGGACACGTGTAGGTAGAGTTCCCTAGTGGGACCGGGCTACAGGATGCCAAGATGCTGTTATTCTTTCGAATCATACAGAATCAAAGGTAAGATCAATCATCATCTTTCAGTAAAACTAAACTCAAGCCTGAAAACAGAGTAGTAGCTCCTTATGATCTAGTAGGACTTGATTTACACAGAGGTAGTACAAGTGAATGGTTAAATAAAGGTGAAGTATAGATAAGAGAAGAAACACTACTCCAATTTGAACACGTAAGTGATAAGTGGAATCAAAGGGACAGAAACAACTTCAGGGAAGAAGTTAAAGCCTAACAAGTATGGGAAAATGATAAATTAGGGGATTGCTAGGGTTATTAAAAAAGAATAAAGAAAAGAAGAATTATAGAAATGGAGAAAAAAAGTCAAAATCAAATATTATAGAGCAGCTCCATTAGCAGCTACAAGAATATAGATTGAATAAGAAAAGTAGGAGTGATAATAGATAGTTTGACCTTAACTTTTAAATAATAAAACTTAATGACTTTTTTAAACTTAGCAAATTCAGGGGTTTCAACGTCTAGACTTAGGAAGAGTGCAATTTAAGACAAAAAGGCACTACTGGATCTATGTAAAAATGGAAGAAGCAGTTTGAAATGGCCTTGTAAAAACATATTTGCTGATAGCGACTGTTTTTGGACTCCAGTTACTGGCTAAAATGGATGCTTAAATATTGTTTTTAGAAATGAATTTACTTTGGGAATTTTTTTTCAGAAGACTACATTGTATGAGGAGAGTTTGAGTCAATGTTCCCTGGACAGTGTGGGTGAAGATCTCTCACACTGGAGCATTTAGGTGAAAGAAAAGTACTTATGATCAAATTAGACTCAGAGTTTAGGCTAACATTAAAGGACTGATAAAGGTACGTGGAAAATCAATTTGCATTGAAACCCAGATACAACTTATAAAAGAATATCACAAATCAAACTGCAAAATGCAAAGTGTTACTAATCATAAGTGAAAGCTTCTGTTAATGTATCAGGAACTTGTTTTGTCCTGAAGTGAAATGAAAAGATGAGTGCAGAGATGCAAGACATTTTCTCCATCTACATTTGGATGTGCCTTTTCTAGAAATCTTAAGTGAAACTCTTACTGTTTCAATAATTCACTTGCTTCTCCCCTATCCAATGCACTATTAAGACTTAGGGATTGTAGGGTTCGAAATGTAATGTGTATAATGATCATTACAAGCTGGGAAAATGTTTATTTTATTTCTTAATCAGATTGTACATTATGTATGACTTGGTTTCACTGTTCACTGCCTGCTTGAAGTCAAAGGGAATCATACAGAATCAGGAGATTCTGATACAGGCTGGAGATTAGCCTGTGTGATTAATGAAAGAAGGACTAAGAATTAAGAAATCTTTAGGTTTTTTTTTTCAAAGTAATCTTAAAAAACACTCTGTTATTAGAAGATACTGTATCTAAGCACAATTAGAATTGGCAGGGGTTTTGTTGCTGTTGTTTTTGTTTCTCCCCTGGCTGAAGCTTTGGATTTTCAGAACACTGAAAAGAGATTTCTAGCAGGATGGGAGGGGGGGGGGGGGGGAGAAGGTCCACAAAAGGCATAGGACCTTACTGCACATTGTCTGCAGCAATTGCTGAGGCTATAGGTTCCCTGAACAGGGGTTCCCTTCCAAGGGGCCGTAGCGCAATGTCAGTGCTTAGGTAAATGTTGCACTTGCCATTTTCTGTGTAAGAGAAACTCATTTTGCTTAGTCTAGAATGTATGCACTGTATTCAACAGTAACTGATACTTGTGTTGAAGTTCTGTTTCTATGCATTTATTACCATCCAGCATCAATTGCCCACTGCAAGACCTTCTGGCAGAGGCCAAATTATGTAGATATACCAGTTACCACAGTTGGTAACCTTGGAGTAAAATCTAGACACAGAATTAACTTCAGGATCAAATCACAAAGAGAAAAATAGGTCCCACAAAGGCCTGGGAAGAGGCCTGGGGAGGTCAGAATTACATCTTGCAAGATACTGCTCATGAAGGGATATTGACAGTATTTGTTTTATGTAGAACAATGATCAGCAACTCTTCCAGAGGTAGTCAGGTGAACTGGTGACAGCTTGCAATACTTCTCTCTGTACTGATATTTCAAGTAATATATCCAGGCAGGAAAAGGAGGTTTTTATCATTTCTTCATGGGACCTTACATTTATAGCTGAGTTTGGAAACTGATTTTTTATTTCTACTTTAAGAGAATACCCATAGAATTATAGGTATTGCAGTGTGATACTGTAAAGAAATGTTAATTCCTAAGTATACACTATGCTGTATCATTTTGTATCTTCTAAGAACATAACAAATTATAATAGAATTTCATACTCAGTTCATTCAGAACTTCATACTATGCTTCTAGCTTTCGAAAAAAATCTTTTTTCTTCACTGACAAGTTCACAAATTACATGTGGATATTTGCTACCAAATCTCACTGTCTTCTGTGCACTTAATTCTTCATATTCCACAAAGAAAAAGAAAAAACAAAAACAAAAACAGGCCTATATAGACACTCTGTAGATGTATCTTCATGATATAACATTTCTGATTGTTGCCTACAGTGGCGCTGGTGGGGAGATGCTAGGGGTCTTTTTGTGTCTATCTGCCACCAACTCGAATAGAGGTCTGGCTGATTCTGCAATCTATTGTCCCTTTGAATCAAAGGGTTTGGCTTCTTGTTCAGTGTAAACTTTGAGCGAGTTTACTGTAGGTATTAGGATATTGAGTTGCATATTCTGCAAAAAGTCTAAATGTTTTTCAGAAACTCACCTTACTTCACCTTCTCTCAATGGTGACATTTAAGCATGTAATTATGTTGTTCCGTTTTGAAGGATACAGTGGATACGAATGGAGGATTACATGCACACAAAAATCAACTTCATGAGATGTTTTGCTGTTTCAGAATGATGAAAACAGTAGTATGTTTTCTCAACATTATTTTCAACTTATGTTAAAGAAGAAAATCTCTTATATCTCTATCTGTAGTTAATTTCATACTAACAAAGTTAGTTGTCCTCACATATATCTTGAGAATCATTTAGCTGTGTTTCATTATATTTTGTGATAGAGTTAATGCAGATGTTCATTCCTTTCTTTTAAAGGAAGGTACAATCAATTTTAAAATGCATTTCATTAGCTATCTAGGGTTTTGTTTTTGTTTTTTTTTAGTGGAATCCCTATTAGTCTGTTTTAAGATATTTATATAGTAGTTTTGTTAACAGTAGTAGTACTGAGGAAGATACCCTCCTTAGGGTAGAAAGTACCTTAGTCTAGTCCCTGAATATGATGACAGCTTATATACTGCTAGGGATCACGTTCATTTCCTAAATACCTTTTTTCTCTGTTAGTAGTATAATGTATCCTCTTTAACTGTCATGTCAGTGAGAATGGCTTTAACTTATAGAGAGGAAAGAAGAGGGGGAATAGTGGATGACTCCTGACACACTGTGATAGGAATGGAGCAAGAGTTGTACTGCCCAACGGCCTCTGTGGTTTCACAATGTTGTGTGTTAGTTATGGACGATCTGCTTCTGTGCCTGTGTAACTTCCGTGGCCATCATGGCATCTCTGCAGTCATGAAAACCGAAATGGCCCTGAACTTCCCTGGTGTTTTTCTTACTTCCACATTGAAGTGCGCTAAAACTCACAGCATTATGAAGCAGAATAAATCAAAGCTAGAATTTGTTCATGGAAGGAATATAAGAAACTGATATCCATTTTTATCCTCCTCCTCCTTCCCTTATCCAGATGCTAAATGCATGAAAAAGTGACAGGTCTGCTTATAGAAGAAGTTTTATAAGCCTAATCTAAAGCTGCTCCTTGATGAGCCACAGGAAGAGTATGGTAGGAGCAACATTCTCACCACTTCAGTCTTATGGGGTAGGAAAGAGAAATGCCCTTTTCTTTTCCAATCTGGGCTGCCTGTCTGGCAGAACAGTTCTTTTTCTGTGCTAAAGATATCTCAAAATTAAGCCTTATTTCTTTCTTTCAGCGATAGATTTATTAATTCCATTTATGAATTGTATGTGTATATGCAGCTTATATATACTTATACTGTATATAATTATACATGTAGGGAAATAATTATAAATTTATATTTATGAAACTGTAGAATGTTCTTCTGTAATTACCATAATGGTTCCCAGAAACCTGAGGGTAGTCCAGAAAGCTATACATAGCATTTGGATCTCCTGTTTAGCATGAGTATTTTAGCAGACTTCTTTGTTGCAGACTCTTATCTGAAGCTATTGTCATTGACAAAATTTTACAGGTCAAAGAGTTTGTTAATTATTTCTTTAATGGTAATGCATATTGCATCTAGGGCTAATTTGGGTGAAAACAGGTTATAAGTTAGCATTAGGTTTCCCCTGAGGTCTTGAAATAATCCTGCTCTTTTTTTTTTTTTTTTTTTTTGGCATGATGAAGATCACACAGTTTACATCATGGGAGGGTTTCTGGCTAGGAGAACATGAGCAGTGCGTAGGACACTGGACTTTGCGTTTTGTCCTGATTTGGTCTGCGTGCCATTGCCATTCTGCTTCTTCATCCCTGCCACCAAATAGGCATGTAGTCTCTCAGAATACAGAGAGGAACCAGTCTGAGTTGTAGATAGATATACATATAAATGACATGAGAGAAAAAAAGCTTGGAAGATGAAATTCAGAAATCCATTTTGGTGTGGGACAGAGACAAGAGGTAAACCGGTCCTGCTCGCTGCTAGTTTGTACATAAAGAGCAAACGCTTAGTTATCTCAGAGGTTCAGAGCAGGAAGCAGGGTGCTTATGAAAAATAAAATTGGATTTAGGGTAAACATTAATAACATAGCAGACATGCAGTGGAACTGATTAGCCCAAAAGCTTAGCCAAAGAGATGGGTTCTGGATTACTCCTAAAAGGATAGAAGTGATATAAAACTCAAATGATTTATAAAAAAAAAAAAAAAATCCAAACCTCAAATGTCAGCACATCAGGAGCTCTGTCAAGGTTTGAATAACTTAATTTATTAAAAGTGAAAAGTTTAAAGCTCAATGTAACTTGCTTTCACCATTTATTTATTTACTATTAGATGTCTGATTTGCGGGACATCCCAGTAGAGAAGCATTTTTTAATTTAGAAAGATTTGGAGAGAATTTATTTTAATGAGAAACATTAGGCTTTCTAAAGCATTGTAAAGACAGAAGGGTTTTTTGGTCTTCATCTAATTTATAATTCTTGTTTTCTAGATTTTCTTCCAAATACGTAATTCTTTTTAAACTGCTGGATAAAATGCTATATACAGATTAGAAGCATTTTGAGAATGCTTACTTCTAAGGGAGAGTAAGACAACTATAAAGCATTAGGTCTTTTGGATTTCAGTCCAGCATAATTGCCAGAAAATTTAATAGGGATTTATCATGAGTTGGAGTGAAGGGATTTAGGATTTAGATTTTTTCTTTTTTTTCTTTTTTTTACCTTAATCACAAGCAAAGTTAGCATTGATCTTCTGTGGAGATTTGCAGTCTTTTAAGTGCAGGATTTTGTGCATAATTGAAAAAAAACCCAACCGAAGAAACAGTAAGAATTAGGTGGGAAATTATATGATTCAGAGAAGAAAAAAAAAATGCTTTCCTGAACTTTACTTCATGAAAAAAGAAATGTAAACTAAACATTTTAAAATCCCCAGAAGTCTGTAGTTCTTTTTATTTCTCTATAATAATTTAATTTATACTGCTGCCACATTTTTAATACTGGCAAGGAGCATATACTGTTTGAGTTAAAATATTTTTGGGTACCTGCACACTTTTCTAAGGCTATGTCTTTTACAGGTAATATTCCTATCATTATACGTGCTATGTAATAAGTTTAGAGCATCAAAAACATGTCTAAAGGGAAATCACAAACACAATTGGTCTGAGTTAGGCCCATAGTACATCACTGAGCTGATTGCAGGACTGCTGCAGTCAGATGCAGAAATGTCAAGGCAACTAGTAATATCTTCCTAAAGGAGATACATTTGGGATAAAACAACTTTGATTCAACAAACATTCAGACTGAAATGAGATTTGGGGTAGAAACATGAGGCTATATATTTATGTGGGACAGCTTGCAGAAACAGAGCCAAAGCCTGGTGAGAATTGCAGCCTGTTAAATGCTTAGCAATAACTTAAGCCATTATGGAAACAAAAGTGGCAGGAGGAGAAAATAACTGGTAGAAACTGAAATTTCATCAAAAATAGCAATTTCAACTTAAAAAACATCTATGGACTACTTATGTAGCATTCAGCCCAGTGAACAAGACATTGTGCTTCCTAGCAGAGATCATTAAGTCAAAGAAACAAAAAGATCAATAAAATTGCAAGATGATAATGAAAGTAAAACATCAAGAGATACAAAAAAATCATATTTTAATTATGTTGATTTTTTCACAGCAATTAAAATATTCAGACATACTTTTCAAAGGAGTCCAAAATATTCTATAAAATGCAGCTCAGTTTGTCTGTCTAAGACAGTCTGCTCACATTTATATTTCCTTAATGAAATTCCGTTCTATGTGTTTGTGTAAGATCTTCTCACCACTGAAGTCAGTGACAGACTGATGTTGTTCGAATTTCCTCTAGTAAAGAGAAATAAAGTAAATGAGCCTTTAGCCTTCCATAAAAGATATTTTGAAAAATATATCTAAAACACAAATAATGTGAAATAGACTTATTTAAAATAACAGGTATGTACAGGTATACAATAGGACCTGTAATTGTATGGAACTGATGCAAGTTGGCTGACGTACCTGACATAGATTCATATTTGTGTTGCTTAATTAGCAGAAATGTAATTTCACAAATTTTAAAAAATGGTTTTATTAAACTGGATTCCAAAGAAAACCAGCTGAGAGTTGCACCAGTGCTACTGTGTAAATACACACGCACTGCATCACACATCTGGTCTTGTTTATGAATTCTTACAAAAATATGAAGAAAACATAAAGCAGCTACTTATATGTGGAGGATTTACGATTCAGAATCTGTAGATGAGAATTCCAGTACTTTGTAGCTCATTTTGTCAGATAAATAATGTGCATTTGCTCATCAATATCTCAGAAATTTATTGACTAACCTGGAACTTTCCCAGAAAGTTCTCTCTTACTAGGTCACAATTACATAATTTCTGGTGGATTTTTTTTGTGTATGTGATGATTTATTATGGGCAAAATTCCAAAATTAGGTTTATGTGATTTTAAGTGATTTACAGGTAGAACTGTGACACACTGAAATTATTCAGTGAAGGAAAAAAAAATAATCAGCTTTACTAGTAAAGCAACATTTATTTTGGAAATTATTTGATGTTCTTGTGGTGTTTTTTTTTTTTTTTTTTAACTCTAGACTGCAACATGACCATGACTTTGGCATCTGGATTCTACTTAATGGCAGAGAATGACACCACACAACAATTAAAAGTGAACTGGACTATATTTTGTGTTCAAAATCATTTTGGGGGGATTTTGATCAGGCAAAGTAGAATCTGGCCATGGCGATGGAATTAACTCTCCTTGACAAAGGAAGTTGAAATTAAGTTTCTGATGAATATGTGTAGGTGCAGGGTTTAGAAAATATTTTTTTATTTTCTCCTGTGAAATACAGTAATTTTGTAATTTATCTGTACATTTACAGTAAAATGTAGAACCGTTCAAGAAGTAGCTTCACTTCTTTCAATCACCTAGTTTGCCTTGGAGCTTCTGTTACAAAAAGGTAAAGACTCCTAGAAATTGAAATGCCACTGCTTGTTTGCAGAGATAACTGTCTCAAAGTGATAATAAACCACTAAGGTAAGGAAAGGTTAACTTGGTTTAAATTGATTATCATACTAGATCTTATCTTTAAGTAAGATCCATAGAGTCTTTACTGTAAATCAAAACAAAAGTGAAGTCAGGGTTAGCTGTTGAATCAGTTTCACTCCTACATTTAAAAGTAGAAGCATAAATTTTAAACTCTGTGTTCTTAATCTGCCTTCTTAATTTATCTCAGATGATGATGTGTTAAAAGAGAGAAGGCCAGCTTTAAAATATCCTAGAGCTCCAGTGCCTGGCAGCTATAGCAATTCAGAAAACAGCTGGGCATGCTATTAGCAGTGTGTGGTGCTGAGGAAAGCACTCGCTTAGACTGGTGGAAGAGAGGCAGGATTTAGGGGGGGAACATCAGAAGCAATCAGATGCAAGAAAAAACTCTGGATTTCTGAGTGGTCCTTCTGTGCTAGAAACAATTGGAATTCCAAGATAAGGAGAAATTTCTCCTTATTCAAAAAGGATCAAGATCTCCAAATAAGAATTATAATGCATATCTAATAATAATCAAAAATAGCTGAAAAGGAAAATAAGCAGGATTTGGAAAATCAAGCTTGTAACATTCAAGTTGAAATTCCATTTCTTGCAGTTTCAATCATAACAAAAATCATGGACCCTGAAATGCTCTCATGGGTTTATTAGAGGGTTACTATCTGATCCAGAATACACTGCTATGATAAGGGAGTGAAGGAGGTCCACTTTGCTTTTTATTGTCTTTTAATTGCTTTCTGGGAACATAAAGAGCATTGTGGCCTACTTTTTCAAGTATAGTTTTTTGAATAATTTGATATAGTGAGTATATCCACCATTACACTGTCAGAAGTAATCTAATTTATATATAATAGTAGAGTTAAGCAGAACAGTTTTAAAAAGATGAACACATAAGCAAAGGAAATTGAACACTATGTTTTTTCTAACTAAATCATCAGTGATAATTAAAGAAATACGCTGACAACAAGGTTCTGTACCTTTGTTTCACTTCTTTATAGTGAATTGTCTTTTGGCTGCTGTAGAGGAAGGATATATGAATTAAAACAGTAAAATCCACAGCGTAGATAGACTAGCTTAGTCAATTGTTTTAAAACTGTATATTAATATACACATTAAAAAAAGCTGGAATACAGAATATTTCCTCGTAAAAAGATTTAACAGCTATTAACTGTATTATGTTCACTGCCAAGTCAAAGATATATTTCCACAGCTCTGTGTCAAAAATTTGCTTGCTGCTGGAAATAGATGCAACTGCCTACTAAATAAATATAGATTTCAGTCTTCTTTGAAAATTAATAAAGTTCTCTTCAAAATTCTAGATTTTGAGAGCTCAAGTAATTCCCTTCAAATATGCAGAGGCAATGTTTTTGCATCTCATATGTGCTAGTGGAGAGTTCTAAAAGCCTGCTTTCATCCGGTGATTTTTCTAAAGGTTTTATTTGTTGCATTCTATTGTTTTGCGTTTCATTAGTGGTTCTCCAACAGTGCTTTTAGTATGAGTGCACCAAGTAAAGCTTTCGTCTTGATAGCAAAATGCAGCAAATAATTAAGTACAAAAACCTTGTTCTGACATTAGGAAGAACACTTTTTTTCATGCAAAAAAGCCATCAAACACCTCTCATTGTTCCCGTTTCCTAGTAGTAGAGGTGGCATGTTTATTTTACAGCTGTGATATTCATAATGCTATATTAATTTTAGTGAGGAAGCTAAGTACCTGTTTTGTTTAATCACGACTTCTGTCAAACTCTGATATCTGAGTTTTCTTGAAATCACTAATAGTCCATAAGCTTGAAGAGAGTCAGTCGTATTGCCAGTTGTTAGTGTTTATATGTTTAGGTACTTTAAGGTCAATAATTTATTCAGAAGAAGAATTCAGGAAGCCACAGACCAACAGTTAAATCTGTTAAAGATCTTGTAATATGTGTGCACCATACTGTGGATATTTGCCACTTGTGCTTATTTTATACAGTTCATTTTTATTAAACATATGTTATACAGAATTATAGTTCTTAATTATTATCCCCAAAGGTCTGTGTAATACTTTTTTTTGACTGCTTTGTTAATGCAGATTTTACTGTCATATCTTCACTCTCCCATTAAATTAATGTTTGGCTCTTGTTCAACAGCACATCCATTTTCTGATGATAGATCAGGTTTGTTAGCAGTGTCTTAGAGCTTAAGAGTATAAATGTGATTTCTTTGTGTGAATGATCTTTTAAAATGTTGAAGCAGTATAAATTCAATACCCAGAAAGATTCTTTCCTCCTCCTCATCTTTTTATTAATTCCCTTAGCCTTTAACTTAATCTGTCTTCTGACAAGGCATTCTTTAGGTCTTCACAGTCCCTTAGACTGTATCTTTCCTTTTTCTCACTTCCTTTATTATTCTTTTTTTTCTTTGTTTTGAGTTTTGTACTTGTTTTCCTGTAAGCATATTATCCACAGTCTTCACCTAATAAAAAAATCTTTCCTGTTCTGTTTCCCTGTTGCCACACTAACTTTCTCCTTGCCTTTGAATTCTTTCAGTGTCAATGAAGGCTGCCTATCCTGTTCTTCCAAAAATTCTGCTCTGGATGTTCTCCAATCTGGCTTCTCTGTATTTTGCTCTGAAAAAAAAATCTTACTGTTAAGCATAGATTTCTCTGTTGCTTCTTTATGGCTCTTCTGATGTCTCAGGCATCTTTGTCAACCGTATATCATTCTCTTTCCTCATCCAGACTCTCCCTTCCTGAGCTTATCAACTCTCCTCTTCTGTCCTGTCTGCAGTTCTTTGGCTTTTTCCTCCTGCTTTTTCAGTTCATTCCTTCGTATCTATCCATCCTCTCTTTCTTCTCTACTCCAGTTTTCACTGGGAAGGTTTCAGCTGTCCAGTCTAACAGAAATACTGCTGCTGAAAGTCGTATTCCTTCAGCCACACTGTTCCACCCTTTAAATCCTTGTGTGTTTTCTCTTACCCTCAGAGTCAAGTTTCTTCTCTTTCCCTACCAAACCATGATCTGCTTTCTGATCTACTGACCTCAGCGTCACACTCCAAATATCTCCTGATTGTGTGGTGCTTCTCTCTTGTTTTAGCTCCATATTGTAGTCTAAGGCTTTATCTCCATCAGTTTTGTCTTTCATAAGTGTCGCATTACCTCTCAGCTAAAGGCTTTCCTGTTTCCTGAATAGCTGTTTTCAACCTTAGAAAACATCTTTCCTTAAATCCTGCTGCATCGTGTAATACTTTCTACTTGTTTGCCTCACCAGTGATATCTGTGTGCCTCCCCCACTGAAACTTTGTGCCATATCTTATCTTGTGGAAGATGCTCTGAAGAGCTGATTGTAAAGTGCAATGTTATAGAAAGGGTGATTGTTATTATTATGAATTAATATTATTTCAGACAAATTTAGAAATGCTTCTAAGACACTTATGCTTTGTGCTTTCCATCTCGTCATTTTTGGCTCTCACCTTGTAATGTACTTTCCGCTTCACTAAAAATATGATAATGAGGCATGCATAATTGAAAAGAAAATCTCCTCAGAACCCCTTCTGATTGAATATGTTGAGAAGCATAATCAAGCAGTCCTGAAGTTAAAGAAAACTATGCATATTGATGCAGAGCAAAAGTCTGGGCTCTGCATGAGTCACTTAGTTGGCTGGCATACTGTCCTTTGAATTATTTTAATTACAAAAAAGTATCAGGGATACACTAATGGGCAGTAAAACAAATCAGTAATCTTGCATATGCACAACAAAAGAGCTCTATGAATGAAGTAATTAAATGACAGTGGTAGTTAGTGGATACATTTTGTGTATAGTAATAGTCTCCAAAGGAGCAGAAAATCCACAAGAACAAGATATTCTTATGTCTCTGATACACCCACAACTTTCTCCAAATTGCAGAACTACAGATGCATTTTTTCTGTTGATGTAAATATTTATGCACTTAGCTTGCATATTGAAGCTATTATTTCCTAACTTTTGGTATAGCGATATATAACCCCAAACAATTCAGTTTTGACTACAGGCATCATTCTCTAATCCTATAGAAGGCCCTTCCTTCTGACAAGCTTTTTTTTTAGTTGAATTCTTTTGTTTAGTTGAATTCTTTTCTTCTCTTGCACAATTACGTATATTGATATATTCTATAATGTACACCATACCACTAATGAATAAGTACAAATGTAAATAGATGTGACATAGAAGTGTCTGAGATAATAAACTAAGAAAATCAGAGTCCGAAAAGTTAAGAAATGCCAGCACTAAGATTCTCTGTGCCACCTTAATGCAATTTCTAATCCGTATTTGGTAGGATAAAATCTTTAATTGCATAGTGATTTATTAAACAACTCAAACACTGCCTTATTGAATGCATACAGTGGACACTACTGGCAAAAAGTACAATTAAACATTTCCTTTTTTCATGTAGTGTCACTGTACCATATTTATTTCCAACTAGTAGGATTCCTTGTCATATAATACTGTCATTGGCTGTTTTCTTGCACTCCTGTGATAGTTTCAGAATGCTTTATAATAATAACAGATTTATTTTTATAACATACCTGTTATGTATTTCCCTCATTTCATACATGTAAAAGTGACATATAGAAAGTTTAAAGCCAAAATTATCAAAGTTGTGACTTACTATTTTAGACTATTTTGTATGATGTAACACATCATTTGTTTGAACCAGATTTAAAGTATTACTGAAGTAAACAATGCATTTATCAGATCCCAGGGGTAGAACTGTATTATAAGAAATATTATAAAGCACTAGGAACATATCAAATCTGAGATGATTTACGTTTCTTGTCCAGTACCATACAGGAATTGTGTGGCTGTGTTGAAAAAACATCCGGTATTTCAGACTAGCCTATAACTGACTTAACTGCAACATTATCCATTATGAGCTTGTGATTCTTAGCTGTGACTGAGAAATTCATCCCCGGCACACAATCTGTCTTGTGCAATGAGTGAAACAGAAGTTCTGTGGGGAGAAAAATGTTACATGAAAACATGTAATTAAAAATATGTTAATACATGTATACCAAAAACTTGAAGCAATGTGCCATGGGTGACTCAATGTTATTTTTTACTGACTCTGGAGTACTTGACTGAAATTATAACATTCTTCTAATGTGCTTTCTTAAAGTGTTGTTTCTCTCTCTCTCAATAAGCTGAAAAATTAGAAATTGAATTGTGCATTCCTATTCCCAGTTTGTTTTAAATATTTTTGTTTAGACACTTCAAGTATTTCACAGCACAACCCTTAGTAACTGGAGGTAACAGTGTGAGTGAAACAACTGGAAGCGTTTTTTCTCTATAGAGACTTGCTACTAGTCAGACAAAGAGGCATACTTTTCCAATGGGTTTTACAGGTCTTTGCTAGATAGCGTAGGACCATAAAGACTCAGGAAACACTAACTGATTTTAAGACTGTTGAGGCATATCCTCAGTCAGTTATGCAGGTTTTTTGTCTGTTCTCCACTGTTACTTTGTTCCATCTTTTTCTGTCACCACCTGCCCAGATCACATTGTCTTTTTCTTCCAACCTGTTTGTGCAGCAGAGGAATGGATATAAGAAGGAAGAGCCTTTTAAAAATATATATAGCACTGCAATGGATCAAGAAGCCTGAAGAAAAAAATACCAGAGACAAATCTACCAACTCCTGTCAGATGCAGTTGCCTGGTGATAGTACATAAAAAGTCTAGAAACATGAAAAAGCTGTAATGAATTGACCATGCACCATAAAGTTGAAACCTTCAGAGATTTTAAAAGTCAAAGTCTTACAAGTGCGTATTGAACATATGTCTGCTAAAATAAGTTGAAGGCCTATACCCTGCCTATTTAGGTCAGCTTTCTATGGGAATGTCTGAAGAAGTATTTCTGACACAAGGGCCATAGTCCTGCTTAATTCCATGTATTCCAGAGTGTTACGGTGCAGGGTCACGATTTATAAGAAATTATTTTTAACTTGGAGGAAATCATTTTTTTCCTTAGCTTCATTCTCAGAAAGAATGAAATTGTTTATAGCTGAAACTTTCCAATAGAGAAAAAGAAAAAAAGATGAAGACATCTGGTACAGTAAATGCTATCAGGAAAGCATTAGCAGGAAAAGAAGCATGTGAAAACAGTGTCTTTTGTTGGGAAATCTAACTTGGTATGTGCTGTCTGCAGTACTTTGTGTCTTAAAGGAAGTGCCTAAAACCATGCATGAAAATGGTATTCAGGTCTAACTTGGATTTAACATAGATCCTTCTGTTACTGGCAGGCTTTTAAGCTAAGGACTGCAACTCTGAGCATCATCTGACTTTTCTGGTTAATTACGGCTGTAGACAGGGTTCTAAATTTTGAATCTCATTCATATCTGTGGTTCTGCTTCCTCAATGTCTGAAGGAGGTTTGGCTAGTAGTGGAAGCCTGTTGGCTGAGATATCATGCAGAAAGACTGAAATTATTTCAGTGAGCTGGAGGATTAATTTAAAGAAATGAAGGACTGTTGGGTCTGTTTCTCCCATACAGCGTTGTAGTGTCTTTTTTCCAGGAAAGGACTTTTCTTGTATTTCTCCACATTACAGAATGCAGGAGTGGCCTCTTTCTACCTTGTCCATTTAAGGCCAACACTGAGACTGTGAACTTTCCCTAAGGTGAGGTTTTTGTATTTCTTATTTATACTTTTGTTGTGTCTATTAAAGGGTTTTCTGGAAATGTTAACTGGTGAAGAGTATATTGATTATGTCTTGAGGTAGACATAAAGGTGAATGTGAGCAGACATAAAAGTGCCATATATCTTTTGGTGTCTTTTTCCATTCTGTTACCAGTTGTTAAGGATAATTCTTAATGCATCATGTATTCTAGGAACTATCTTCCAGTTCTGACCTTCTCACGTTTAGCTACACCATACTGTTTTCTGCATCAGAGCATGGAGCATTCTCAGTTTTCTCTCCCAGTCTTTTAACTTCTTTCAGTCTTCGTGAAAACCCTACTTTGATAAGCAATGAGGCAAGCGTTTCGCATTCACATATGCTTTTAAATTAACATTCATCTGAATTTTTTTGTCCAAGATTTTTTATAAAGCTGGCATGACACTGCATTATTTAGTTGCCTATTAAGGCATCTGCTAACTTCAGAGTGAAGTGCTATATAAAATAATACTCATTTTGAAGAAATAATTAGCCATCATAAAATCAGATATGGAAAAAATCATAAAAGGAGTACTATAAAAGTCATATGAGGAAACATGCAATATCTTCAGTGTGCCTTTTTTTAGGTGCATCTGGTACAGAAAATGGAGAGTATAAACAGAAAAGCATGTGTCTTTTTAAATAACTGCTAGAAACTTTTAACTTCTAAAACATAAGATATTTGACTATTACTACTTATTAAATACTAAAACATGCTAGAGTTTTGCTATACTCAGTATTTGTTACTAATGCACAATTGCTATGCAATTCATTTCTACCAACAACTTACTGTTTCCAGCTGAGGCAAAAGATCTTGCCTTTTAGTTTCTGTCAAACGTAGGAATTTTTACCTACAGGGTCTGCAAGACTGGGCTTCTAGTTTCTGTTGATCTTTTTGGAGTATTTAGTAATAGTGTTGTTTTACTTACAATGGTGTAAGTTAATGAGAGAGACACGTTTGTAAGGAGAGATACTATAACCTGTATTTTTATTTCAAAAAGTAGTTAATAGGTCAGCAGATGACTGCTGAGCAAATCCAGAATTTCCTGTTACCTCTCAAATATCATTGAACATTAAAACTACTGTAGTTTTCAGGTCCAGGTTCTGATTAATGGAATTATAATTAATTCTTAGGAAGTAGAAGGAGAATTGGGGCTGATAGGACAGCAGAGAAGCAAGAATCAGAAAGCTGATCAGGGTCAAATTGAAGAACAAAATTAAATTTTGCATGAAAGAAGATGTTGGAAGTGATTAGGCGTACCTGAAAGAGTTTGAAGACCAGAAGTTCTTGGCATGGAATACTGTTAAAGCAGAAAGCAGAAGGCTACAATGTGAGCATTCAGTTAATGAAGGATATTGTTAAGGATAAGGATAAAGGATAAAATAAGGTTAATATTGTTAATGAGGAATAAGGATAAAATATATTTTATTCCTAGATCTCAGTGTCTCACTTCGGGAAGCCTTTTACTAGTAAACTACATAAGGAGGGTAAATGTAGTTGGTAATCGTTATCTTGCAAAAAAAAAAAAAAAAAATCGCTTTGGGGAAAGTGAAAACACAAAGCCTTCTGTGTCCCTTGTGTTTTGGCCCTGCTGTAATGTTTTTCCTGGAACGGAAGGTTTCCAATCTGTGTCTGTCACCTTAATAAGGCAGGAAAAATGCATAAGAAATGATTATATATAATAAAATTCTTCAGACACAGTAGCAAAGACAGAGGAATAAGTGCCTGTAAATAGGATTACACAAATCTTTTAGGGATTTGTCTTTATTAGGAAAATTAGAGCTATAAATTTTATGACGAATTCCTGAGCTTTGTTACAAGTTTAGGCATAATGGTTATCTCAACATTTAATTGAACTGTTGTGTCTCAAGAGTGGATCATAAAAAACTTCAATCCTCAGTGCTGTTGGAACTTGTCTTTGCCAGCACCAACCTTCACCAGGTTGGTCTGGAAGATGGGCTATGTATGTGATCAGCCAAAAAACTATCCTTGAGGCCATTCCTGCGCTTTAGGATGCCATGTGGAAGAACTCTGACTCCTATTTCCATGACATCCATCTCTAGTCTTAGGGAAGACTCAGAAAATAAGTCAAAACAATGCACTGGAAACCTGTGTATGTGGTCTTCACCTTTGCTGCCTTCAAAGAGCTTAGATGGAAAAAATGGCTAATCTACTCCCAGTGGAGTTTCTGTATCCTTATTTTTCTCCTGGGAAGAAAGTGTGCTTTTGGTCTTGACAAGCAGCCCTAAAAGAAAAAGTGTGTTTTGCATTTACTTAGTTCCCAGTGTTGTGCATATGTAGTGATTTTTTTTTTTCACTAAGATTAGAAGGAGTTTAGTGGCTGAGTGGACTTTGCATTTCTTTTAAGTTAATTCAATAATTGTATATATCGAAGTAGCTGATGCTTCACTGTTCTGTAGGTCTGTGGGATGAAGAGAAGAAGTAAAATGAAAGGGGAAACCTTTTGGGGGGATAGGAGGATAAGAAATTTTTTTAATCAGTTTATGATGCTATGCCAAGCAAATGTCGGCTATGATGAGGTAAACATTCTTTTTTTGCTGTTAGAAAAGACTACTACCTTTAGCTAGTAATTGCTCCTTTCTAAGTACTTAGTAGCAGGTAGTGTTAGAGAGTGCTGCAAACTAACCATCATTTTACAAGGTGTAATATAATTTCTTTTGAATCAATACAATAATTGAAACTAAGGCTTGGACAATGTTCCAGCATCAGGGTTAATGTTTTATGAATCAAAGTTCACAGAGTCCTTTCTGAACTATTTAAGCAGAAAATCATTCTACTGACAACTTGGTCCTTCCCTGTTCCTCTGGGGTCCTGTGCTTTGTTCCACTTTATCTCCTTAATGCTGCCCCCTTTGTCTGCATTCCCACTTCGTTCATTCCTTTCCATCTGCCCCTTATGTCTTTAGCAGAACCCTTGTCTTTTCTACTAAGCTTTCACCTAAAATCTCCTTCAAAACTCACAGCTTTGGAGCTTATGCTAAGCTCCTGAGTTGACTGGACTGAGCAAAAGAACCTCTAGTGCATAAATTTGATATTGCTTTGAGGACAGTGGCTGCATGCACCAAATCTGTAAGGAATAACTGCCCAAATGAACAGATTAAACAAAACTAAAAATTTTCATAAAGTAGCAGTCTTGGAAGTAATTCAGGTTGCATGACAGGAGCCAAGCAAAGAGACAGCACTGTAAAAAGACAGTAACTTGGAGGAAAATGATTCCCAGGATGAACAAGCTGCAGAACTTATGCCTACTGAACTGTTAAAAACCAGTGAAGGGGGAAAATAAGAATTATCAACAAGTACAGAACATGAGCAGCGTGGGAAAATGAGAGGTGCAGGCAAAAAAGAAGGATAAAATAATCAAATTTTGGAGAGAAAAAGCCTGAAAAGATTCTTTTTCAGTTTTAAATTGGATAAACTCTGATTGGAAAATTGAAATAAAGCAAACAAGAAAAACCATGAGAGTCTGGCTATAAGAATGCATCTTTAATTTACTTTTCAGAAGACATGAGTGTGCCAAATTTCATGTATTCCTTTCTAAAATGGTAGGAGAAAAGTAAAATACTTATCTAGATGGCTAGCTTTACCATGGTCCAACTGTCTAGACCAGGACTACAAGTTTGACAAGGGGTAAAAAGGATAGGTGTGAAACTGGGCAGATACATTATAATCCATCCAAAATTAATTTGAAATTTAAAAATGGAATCCTATTTAAAGAGTGAAATGAAGCTGAGCTACATGAGCAAGTGGTGACCTATGCTGTACTTTAGTGGGCTTCACAAATCAAGGAGTGCTTGTGAGAACTCTTACAAACGAAAAGCAACCAACCAATTATAAATGTGCAATCTGCAATACTTTCTGATCACATATTAATAACATTAATAACTGGAGCAAGGGTTTCTGGATGTACTGGTGAACACTTTTTATTTTGGTTCTATTTCTTGTATTCAAGTAGTTTAGTTAGCAAAAGAAGGTATTTATTTTGAAAAATGTTTCTTGCAATATTGATGAAAGCATTCTAAATTCATTAAATCTTTTAAGTATCTTGATTCCTATTTCTTTTCCTGGCATACTGTCTTTAAGAAATTGAACATTATTACAAAAGTACAGTACTCAAGACTTTCTACATAAGTTAATTTTGATACTAAAAGAGCAATGAAAATTTGGAAGTGATACTGAAAATATTTAACTTGTTTTTCCCAGTATGGGTTTACCACATTACTAACCCAGTTTTCTTGAGAGAAATATGTCCATAAGTACTGGACAGTGAATGTTTTATACATTTGATTTATTGTGAGCATTTTGTTCTCACTACACATGTACTATATAAAAAAACCTTGAGACTCTGGATTTACTGAAATAAACTATGCAGTTGCCAGGACCATGCATGCTAGGTTTTGAGACTCAGCAACTGGTGTTGCTGTTTGAACTAGCTGTCCACAAACCCCAGAAAAATGGCCCAAATTTTCTGCTTTCCCAGAGAAAAAAAGATCTGAAACAATTTTAACGGCTTACTGGAAACAGAAACTTCTGCAGAAAATTAGTGAATCCAAGAGAAAAAGCAATAAAATGGCCTCTCAAAAGCTAACTAAACTTTCATAAGTGGAAAATGATAGAGAAAAGATAGAACTTAAGATAGAAGAATGGTTGAATGAGTATCATTGGTGAGTTAGTGCAAAATAAATCCCTATGGAGTATATATTGTTAGGACAACCATTTCGAAGTGGATTCAGATATTGAAGCGTTGTTGCTAATGTGATGTGCGTGTTCCTCAGCCAGCCATGATCAAAACATTGAGGGCAATCTGTAAAAAGACTTGCTATAAAAATGATGGTTTCAGATCTATAAAACGAGTATGAAGGGAATTTTTTATTGCAAATATTTTCATTATCTGTTACTATTTGGTAAGATATTCAAATTGTGTTAGATAGCAGTCAGCTATATTGTTATTGATATAATTTGTAAAATAGTCCATCTAAATCTTTTATAAGGCAGAAAAGTTGAGACTGTGTCTGAGACCCAGTTTCACATGCAATATCTTTTTCTAGCCTCAGATTCCTAAGATCTGCCAGATTAAACAGTCAGGAGTACCATAACAAAGCAAATTGCAAGAATAAAGGCAAAAAATAATTTGAAGCATGAGTAAAAATTCAGACATAGGAGAGATGAAAACAAACTCTGACTGCACTTAAATATTAATCAGAGTTGGATAAAGGAGGAGTAAGAAGGGAATAAATCCAAGTCTGATTTAGGAGAGTGGTTGCAGTTCAGGCATTTACACTGAAAACACCTGGTGGGACTTGTTCTGGTTGCTAAAGTCTTTGCAAAGAAAATAATCATAGTGTCTAAATTAAAGTCATTAATCAAGTATTAATTATGTGTCATCAGATACATATCATAGTCTGCCACTAGAATTGTATGAATTTATTGTTCAGCATGCGTTCTTGCCAAAACATCTTTCTCTGTCTTGTATGGTAACATAGCTGAAAAGTTGTAGTTTACTTATGAATTCCTGCAATTTAAATGTTTTCTTTATCTCCTATACAAGCATTACCTTTTTACTTATATTTTTATTTTTTAACCATATAACATGCATGTAAATTTGAGAATTAGTGTATATTCTAGAAATCTTTTTAACAACACTTAGAATCTTTTTTGGTTTTGATTTTTTGGGGTGGTAAGGAAGTTGTTTTAAAAAAAGTGCAAAATCCATGTTTTGGGTTTTGGATATTATTTTTGGTATGTAGTTTGTTCAGTATAATTTGAAGTTTCTTTCTATTTTTCCTCTCAGCATTTTTGAGTCTTTGCGGTTGAGTGGAAAGAAAGCATATATTAAATATCACCGATAGGTTACTAGTTGCTTTAGTATGTGTTCTGCTGAATTTTAATCTTCTTCTGTTTATAGGCAAGGCTAGCAACATTACTAGTGCTAAGGAAAACTACCATTTTCCATGTTAAGACTTTGTTGTCCATTACTGAAAAATGAATTTTGCAAAAGTATGTAACCATGAAATGTAAAACTATATCACAAAGCATTTGCAAAAGACTGCATTGTGATTACACAAGCAGTCTCAGCTCTGGCACTTCTGGGTTTTTGAGGAACAATTCTGAAGCCTCAATAACATTCCTCTTCTTTAGTTTGGTTAAGCTGTCTAACTACAGAACTTACATTGGCCATCAGACTTAACCTAACATAAATGCTCCAAGTTGGCATCCTGTCCTTCATTTAAAAACAGAAAAAATGGGTTCTCTCCCAGGGGATGACTGACTGTCCATTCCCGCACATACATTTGAGCACACACATATGCATAAAAAATAATTATGTATAGATGCATGTGTGTATGCATTCACCTTTTTTATCTTAAAAAATAAAAATAAATTTGTTTCCTTATCTCTTTTTCATTATTTTTATTGAAGTGCAACTGGGCCGCTTATGCCACAAGCACTTTTATGTAACATAGAAAATTTTAATGATCAATATCTATGTAAATGTGTGAGTTGAGTGTGAAGCCTCAGCTGGACGTGACTGACTGGACACGGTCTTGGGAAACTTGTTCAAGGTCTGTCTTGACCCTGCTTGAGCAGGAGTGTTGGACCAGATGGTCTCCAAAGGTGCCTTCTAACCCCAACTATTCTGTGATTCTGTGAAAACTATTTTTCATATTCTTCATATTGTCTCCCATCAGCATACTCTAAGCATTTGAATTGGTCTGGCAGACAGGGTGAAGATTTTATGCATCTTTGAGTGCATTATGACCTTGTAATATTTAATATCATTCCAGTTTTGTTTTTTCAGTTGACTAGTAAATGCTTCTTTTTGGAGTAGTATCAACACTATTAATGTGCTGCTATTGAATGCCCCTTAAAATGCATTATTGTACCTATTAGCATTTTAATCTTCATTTACAGTCTCAGTCATGTACTGTAGCATAATTTGCATTAAATTTCCTCACATTTAACTCTATTGTAGGAGGAATTTCCTATCTCTATTTAAGATACATTGATCATTGGGAATTATGTTACTAGCACTTTCAAATTACTTACAAGAAATAGAGAGGATAAAGTATTATACAAGATTATCTCACAGTCAATCTTAAAAAAGACCAATATGATTTCTGTTCAAAGGCCTCTTCCAAAACCTTTTTATAGTCTATGGGAATATATCCAGTGACATATTATGCTTTGGGTGAGGGTCAATGCATTCTTCCTTCGAAGGATGCAGGACTGGAGTAAAACGCATGCTACTTCCAAAAGGAGAACAGCATATCCCTTCTTGAGAGCACTGCAGGCAGAAAAAAAGAAAAAAGCATTCCTGTGTCCCCCCAAATCATTCAGAACCCAAGGAACTGGCAAAGGCCAACTCATTTAGGGCTTGAAATATAGTAGCTCAGCTGTGCATAAACAACCTACATTAGCCTTCAAGAATAATACAGGGATTTCCATACTGATAGCCATTCTATCAGCAATGTCAGATAAGTTCAGTGAATGTGTGAAAGGCCTGAAGTTTTCCCTGCGGTGTGGGCACTGCTGCTGGCACATGGTTGCGGCATTCGCTCCGACTGGGATCGATTGCCCTGGGCTGTGGCCAGCACAAGCTTCCAAGCTGGTGCTTATTTGAGGATTTCTCAAATGAAATGGCTGCTCAGGATTTGGCAAAACTTTTGTAGGATTTGGCAAAACTGTTGACAGTCCCTTTGCATTATGGAATTTTGTCCTTTGCAGAGGCCAGAAGCCTAGCAACACAGATTCATTTTGGTAATATAATGCTAGCAACGTAAAAAAGGAGGGGAGAGGAGGGCGAGACAGGAGACTGAAGTGTTTCAAGGCTTCATATTTGAGGGTTAAGTAGGCCCAGTGGTTAGGATCTGAATTTGGCATTTGTTCTTCTACAGGTTTCCTGTATGACAAAAGAGAAGTTGCAACGTCTGTCTCATTATATTTTTTATACTTGTATTTTTATATTTTATAATGTACTTTTATTTTGTATTTTAAATTCAAGCAGTAGTCCATGCTGCATCTCAAACTACATTCAGTCATTCAGTATAGGTGGTGGAAAAACGCTCAGGTTTAAAGCTGGAGCCCACATGATTGCTCAGTGCAGGCTGGAGCACAGTACTTGCTGAACTGTAAAGAACTAAGTCTAAGACCATCTGTCGCATCATATCCCAGATATGGTTGACAAAGGGCAAACAATTTATTGGGCTTCTCTCAGAGGAACCCAACACCAGGTGCCTGATGCACCATAGAAGATGAAGTGTGGAGAGGCTTCAGGCATCCTGCAGGGTATCCAGGCCTCCTCGGATTCACAGGTTAGCTTTTAACCAGGTGCAAAGCTTAGGCTTCACTAAGCAGCAGCAGAGAAACTGCTGCGTGTTCATTCTTCAGTATTACTTTTCAACACAGCCTTAGTTTGACAATGTAGTAGAAACTGCAAAACACTTCAGTTTGGTAGGTTGCATATTTGTTCTGTTTCCAGTTATTCTGAAATGTCTTCATAGTCACTGCTGGGCACAGTGGGCACAGATCTAATGTAGCAATTTCTATTTCTAGTTTCCTAAAGGTTCCCTATTTATCCAAGCACAAAGTGCTGTGGAAGGTAAGACTCCTTTGAAAGAAAGAAGCTCAGAAAAGACCCTTGAAGCCTTTGGTGTGGTCTTCATGCATCCTGAATAGCTGATTTCTTGAGTCATTTCACAATGTCTGTGAATTCTTCTGGCAGGGCTGTTGAGTCAAGGGGATGCATCAGACAGCTTTCTGTTGCAATATATAAAAAGCTAACATCCAAACAAAAATTCTTTCTGACAAAAACTGTGGCTTGTGTCAGAAGTGGAAATTAAATACAAGATGGATGACTCAATCCAAAATGGCATTTTAGCCTTGAGGACACACTACAATTGTTTATTGTGTAATATGTAATTAAAAGCCAGACAATATCTTGATGCCCCAAAGAAAAACAAAAATACAGAACATGTGTGTTTTACAAGACAGTGGAAATTCATTTGCTGATCACAAATCTTTGGAAAGGTCAGGAAAAGAGAGAGATGACAATCACAAGCCCCAATTATCAGAATTATGACTGGGCATAATCTTTCATTCTTGAATTAACTTAATAAGTGAATTAACTTAATGAATGAAGACCGTAGGACAGTAGAGAAACTAGATATGTACTATAGGTGGAATGAAATAGTAAAAAATAGTTAACTGATGAGTTCAAAAGTTTCTTTAATTTTGAGACATTGCTGTAGTGAAATTCACTGCAGTTGTGGTGAAGTTAAGAGCAAAAGAAAACTGTTGCATGGGGTAAAATTCTAAATGAACATTTCTTTTCAAATATATGATAATTCACATATATATTATATATATATTTGAAAAAATATTAATTCATTTATTGTTACATTTAAATATTTTATATGTTTTATGAATATATAATAAGCAAAATAAATAAATGGAAGATGTATTTCCTACTTACTTTTGTTGCTCACTTTTCTTACTTTTGTAAAGTAAGAATGATTTATTTGCTTGTTCCAAATTAACTGAATGCAATTAAAAATGTCAAACAGAAGGTATTCTCAGATATTTCCAACTCACTGTTGTTAAATGTAGGGTTGAACCGAAGTCTTAAAAATTCTTTATGCCTAGAGTCATCTTAACACAAATAAATATTCTACTTCATCTGGAAAAAAAAAGTTTTAAAAGTTCTTTTAGAATTAAATAGTACTGTACAATAGTATTATACTGTTCTTTAGAGAGGGGTTAGCAAAAGAAGAGGAGAGGGGAATGATGAGAAAAAAATGTCCCATTTGGATTTTCATATCTAACATAAAAAGGAGCAGTTAGTTCTTGGTAAGACATATATATTAGATAATTTTAGAACTTTTTTTAAGAAACAACTTAAAAAAATAACAAACTAAAACAATTCCGCTACTTAACAATACTAATTCACTTACCCATTTTTTACATAAAGTATCCATACATAACAGCTTCTATCACAGAACAGTACGCACGTGTTTTCTGGATTTTTTTTAGGTTACTCAGCCTGATTCATTCTGATTCTTAGCTTTGTATAAAAGCTTGGATGTTGGGCAATTCATCATACAGTTTTGAGCTCAAATACAACTGTAAACCATCCAAAAATGCAGCTGCTCAAACAATTCCAGACTAAAACAATATCATGCATACACAGCATTCTTATCCCATGAGCAAAATTGTTCTGTAGCCTGCTTTTAAAAGAAATCTCAAAGTGAGTTTATGAAGAAATTATAACCCTAAATCTTATGTAAGATCATAAAAATCTCTCGTGTGTGAGAACATCAATAGTTAATGTAGTAATGAACTATTACATTTAGTGATACAGCAAAAAAATGTATGTCCAAACATATTTCTACAAGCAATAGTGAGTAAATTGCATCTTCAGTTCTCCTTACAACAATATATTCAATTCTCAGTATCACGTAGACAAGGCAAGTAAAATATTGCTCACAAAGGTAATGTTAAATATGGTGCATTACTGGGCACAAAGATTTTTTCTTTTACTAGGAAGGAGAGGAGAGAAAGAGATGTTGGGTAATTCTAAGTACTGTTTTCCCTATCTTGGTGCATGGTGTTTATTTATTTTTTCTATGTGTGGGAGGCCCTAGTCTTTAAGAACAGCTGAAGGTCTTTTCGCATTGATTGTGATGGTATGGAGACAAGCATAAAGAAAAGGACGGCTGGCACACGTTAAGGGTAGTGGACCCAACTTGGATGCATGCTCTCTGGGTCTTAGCTTAATTATTTAGACTGGATTTGCAAAAATGATCAGCAGCTAATTATGCCCCACTGTGGCCAGTAGTAACAATGTTTCCCTTGGATTTCAGAGGTTTTAAAACTTTACAGCTACAACTGTGCATCTCCAGTACGTCTTATTCCTGGTAATATAGCTATGAAAGCTGTGCTCTGTGCTTTTTTGAGTTCCCCAAAGCCTTCCTATACTATATCTTTTGAATGTCTCACCCTTTCCCCTAAAATATCTTATATTCCACACACACACACACACACACACACACACACACACACACACACAAATATATGTGTAAACATGTAAACATTGACTGTAGAACAGTGTTGATGAAAATGTTCTCTCTCGCTTATGTTTTCCTTTTTCCATCATTATCCTTCTTTCTCTTTTCTTGCTGTTTTAAAATATCTGAATATGAGACTGAGAATCAATTAATCCTGCTGTGACCATCCTCATGATGTAGTCTCCTGTGCCAGCCTGCATTATAGAGATGTTTTCACCTCATGAGTTTGGGTTACTCCACAGCCAATCTGTTACCTCCTAAAACATTTCTTCTGCAGTAAGAGTGAAACTGTTTTGGCATTAGTAGGCCAAGCCTCTTTAAGACAATAACATGGCTGAAAAGCTCAGTAAGAATATTTTTAGTGAAGCACAAAAAACTCTGGGAAGCACTTATGCTCTGTTCTAGCTTGCTTTATTGTGCCCGATTCCACTGAGGTCGAACAAGATAAGCCTATGGACATTACTAAATGATCTCCAGTCTGGTTTGAAAAACAAAAAATCTGAAAGCCTTTCGTTTCACACATGGAGGTGAACATGAAATGTGAAGAAAATATTTGGCAGTTGCTCTTTGTTTAGGTGAAAGGATAGAATCAGGAGTTCTGTGGAATGTGTAATTTAAAGAAGAAAGAATTAAGAATAAAGAAAGAATTTCTTTGTTGTCATACTTATAAAGTGCTAACTAACTCTTTCCCATACAAACAGAAACGAGTAAGGCTCAGAAGTTTTCAAATTTACCGTGTTTAATTATTGTTTTTTTCCTTATTTTTTTTTTATTTGTAGCTGTGTACATGTGAGTGATACAATGAACTTGGTCTGAAAATGTATTTCCCTGTATGTCATGCCCAAAATAGCACGTTGTTTGTTCTATTGTGTTTATGGCTATTCTCGCTCAGTAAAATTAGTTTTCATTTTCTGTGCAGAAATCCATCAAGTGCTAAGTAGCTAAATTCAATGCGTAGACATTATATGCTGAATTGTGCAAACCATGCGAGCCTGGTTTGCCTGTGCTCACAGTAGGACAAAATCTAAAGCTTGAAAAGGGGGAGTGGTTTCAGCCCAAATTCTCTGCCATAAGGTAATGAATGAAAACTAAACTCAGTACTTACCGCTCCTCAATTTGGGCTTTAGTGTAAACAGCTAAACAACTCTATACTTGAATATTCTTCAAAAGGGTTTTTCTAAATAGAATGGAGTGTCATAAAATACGTGTTTAGGACACATCTTTGGCTAATAGAAATCAACATAGCTTCATCAGTCACATGCCTGCTGCATAGAGGTAATGTTTTTAGTTCAATTTCTGCCATTAGAAAGAAGGAGGTTTCCCAGTGATTAAAATGCTATATACTACATTGTTTGGCTTAAGCCTCTCTAGTGCCAGCCAGCCTTCCTGTGCTGTCCTGTGGTGAGCAATGGTCACCATCTCGAAACAGGACAAGTAGAGCTTCCTTACTTCCTAGGTACATTATGAAGATGATAAACACATAAAAAGATCACAGCTCTCATAATGCCATGGTAAAATAAGCACAGACAAAGCTCTCTTGTCCTAAAAATAATCCTAGAAGTAATTTGTGGATTTCACTGTTACGACTTTCCGTGACTTTATCCCCAGAAAGAGC
This sequence comes from Dromaius novaehollandiae, assembly GCF_036370855.1. NCBI lineage: Eukaryota > Metazoa > Chordata > Aves > Casuariiformes > Dromaiidae > Dromaius > Dromaius novaehollandiae. The sequence goes on along the minus strand of NC_088099.1, from coordinate 137,742,607 downwards.
TTGAGAGTCTGTCAGTCAGACAACAATGCGGTGCACTGCGTGGAGTAGAAATTTTGCACAATGAGTCTGGTTGCAGGGAAATATCGAGGAGTCTTTAATGATCTTTTCTCTTCTGGCAGCATGTGAAAGACCATCACAAAATGGCTTATAAAGTATTGTGGGAAAAGTGACAACCTTTTTTAAATGGTCATGTTCTTCAAAAATAACAAAGACTCTCAAGAGATTTTAAATGAAAATCACAAGTATTTATCCCCTTATGGGTAAAGTATCTGGAATTAAATCTTATATAAGCCAAAATGATGAAGAGTACCCTGCTGGAGCTATAGTTACTGTTCTTTAGACTGTGGGTTTGATGCAAATGTACTAAGCATTCAGGATATTCAGGATTCACCTTTCCAAAAATGACAAATATAAAGTCATGGTATTTGCTGATGTTGTTCTTAAGACTTATGGTCATTGGATGTTGGCTGTATTCATGGTGTGCCTTCAGTGGATTTCATCCAGAGAGATACATTCTAATCTTGGGAGAATTTATGTATTTAAAGACCAGGGAAAGGGTCTTGTCAAGGTTCTGGTTTTATTTCTATCCATGTATCTTATTTATTGCTACTGAAAGACAGCACAGAGTTTTTTATGCTTACTAGTGTTTGTAGATTCCTTCTTAAACATCATGGAGAATGGCAGCAAACTATATCCTCTAGTCTCTCTTTATTCTTTCTTAATTTTTCACAGATTACAATTTATTATAGCTAGTATTCTCATCTATCTAAATCTATCTAAATACATCTTTTTGGATGTATTTAACTCCTAGAAGATAAATACACAACAGATTCCCATTATGTATAGGCATCCATGCTTTGATTTTTACTCCTATCCTCAGATTTTAGACACATATTGTACATCAAAAGGAGCTTGGGAATGGTAGCAATTCTCATTACCTTTAACTACAGTTCTTTATCTCCCTCATAAACCTGTTTCTGTAAGAATTATACTGTTACTAAAACAAAGTATAAGAAGATAATATGGTCTAGCCTCCCTACAATTACATGCCCTGTGTCTCATATTTTCATGTAACCTTAACTATGCTATGAAACAAAAATCAGATTTTGCATCTCCATCTCTGTTGTAGCTTTCCTACGTGCATTTCACAGGCCTGTTGCAAGGTGCATGAAGAATTTTGATGTCATGATGCGTAGTGCCTTGATGCTTAATGGTTAGGTGCCTGGCCAGCACAGCAAGCTTAAAGAAGTCTAAGGCATCCCAAGGGTAGCTAGCCTGAGATACTGTCATGCTTCAGAAAGCCATTTTAGTGTATATGTCCCTTTCATGAAAACATGGATGCCTAAGCAGTTAGGGAGGAGGTGGAAGCCTGAGAAAATCTTTATAAGCATAGCCAAAATTACAACCATCTAGGTCATGCCAGTAAAGACCTGAGGTTCTTTGCATTGTGTCCAGTTTCTTATTAAGGAACAATTGAATGAACTCCTATTGGAATACATCCTTTTGTTTTCTCTTATTTAAACGAAATGCGTTGTAATTGTTATCTAGGAATAGAGTTTATACGCTTCCTCAGTGGAGCTGTTCATCCAAAAAGGTACTAGTCAATGAAAAAATTACACTATCTTTTGTAGCAGGATGGTTTGTTTTAGGAAAGACTGTAGAAATAGGCCCAGTAAAAGCAGCAGTAATATATTTAAAACAAAGCATCTGAGTGGGTTCAGGCAGTTTCAATATAGACATGTAAAAGTACAAGATTCACAAATTAGATTTGCACATTTCAATTTTATTTTGTCATGTATTATAAGGAAAGTGATTGCATTGCCTTTATTATTATAGCCTTTGATTATTTAAACCAAAGGGATTCCAAAACTCCAATTATCTTCTCACTGTTTTGTAGTTTACATTTTACACTCTCTTTTATTGTAACAGATGAAAGTTTCCGTAGCTGGCTTCACATGCAGACTGAGATTATTAAATGACATTGTGCAGTGGAATGACAGTGCAGCATCTCATATCCTCCCACAAAATCTTCCATGAATTCAGTGTTATATGTGAATGTTTGAATTGTTAGCTCTGCAAGCAAATGCTAATTTATTAAGAACAGTTTCAATTAGATTTTAAAAATGATATAATTATACTGTGACTTATTTGAAAAACTCCACATTTTGGGTAAGTTCAAAATTCAGAGAGTTCCTTCAGTTTAATCACGTTGGTTTCTGCAAAATAAAATTTTCATTATGTTTAATATTTGCTGGGCCTGCTTATTTCAACTACATTTCAAATAAACATAGTCCAGACAGTATTTAGGTCCAAAAGGATTTATGTCATTCAATTTATAGAAAAAATACCAAATCAGCAACACATTGCTTTGCTGTTTATGAAGAACTGACTATGGCTGCCAGTCATTCTTTGCAATCTCTTCCCAGTGTTATATTTCATTACCACTTGAGGAATGGCCTGAGCAGATGTCTCAAAAGTAGTAATGGGCAAATCTTAGGAAGTTTTGGCACTTCACTGTGGATGAATACCAAATGCTACTCAACTCTGTGTTGGCAGTAGACCTGGGTAAAAGTGCACTGTGAGAAGGTTTATGGTATAGCGTTTGGCAAGTGTGATTCTAGCATGAGCCAGAAAGCATAGGCATGTTTTAGAAGGCTTGCTCTTGTGGTTTTAAACCTTTTGATGGGTGACTGGGGACAATCACTTTCCGATACATTTATAAAATTTATATTATTTATTATAATACATAATATACTGAAAATTTCACTTTATGTCCTACACAGGAAGCTTAGTGAAGAAAAACTGGATAGTTTGCTCAAAAACCAAGCAACATGGATGTAAAATTAGTGTCCAATATTGCAGTTTTATTGTGCATTGAAGTAGCCCCACATACACTATAACTGCCAGAATGTGCAGAATTATGTTTGTGCTGTGCTAGCTGAGCAGCCACAGGCTACTGAGTTAATGGTGGATGCTTTTTTTACAGTCTCCATAATTCTTTGAACTGTTCACCTGAAATGCTTTAGAGGTTAAATCTGCATTTACTGATTGTGATTGCTATGTCTGGAGAGCTATCCTACATGTAAATATGATTTTTGATAACAGAACGTATTTCTTATATTTAAATAGTGACTGTAATAAAACAGGACTATGTGATGTTGCAGCATTCATGCTGGACAACAAAGGACATTGCTCAGATGTAAAGAAAAAATCAAAGACTTTCCTGAATGGGTTGCCTGCTCTTTGAGCATTTGACTCTGAATTCTCTCAAAGTACTTAGGGCCATTTGCTATTGCTTTGCTGTGCCAGTCTCATACTTTCATATCTCTGGATAAATTTCTTAGAGACTATATTCACCATTTCTACTTGCATATGCAGCATTCTTCATGGTCTTTGTCTCCTTACTTTAAATCTCTAAGGAAACTATCTTCACTTCATGTATTACCAGTTATCATGACCACAGTCAAACCCCTCCTCTGCATTTGGGAATGTTTTAAATGAACCCAGTGGGCCTGGGCACTTTGAAGTTGACTGGGTCCACGTAGTTTGCAGTGGCTGTCTCTGGATCCAGTCTCTCTGGCACACTTCCAGGGCACAAAACATTATAAAAATAGAGATCTGATTTGGTAAGAAATGTCAAGCTCAAAATTAATGTCTAGAAAAATAAAAATTAAAAGAATAACTGTGTGGAGCTGCACATACTGTGGTGAACACAAGCCAAGACAGTATGTTTGAAATCCAAAGCATTTGGAAAAAGTAGCAGGAACCCCAGTGTGAATCATTTCACAAGAGTTTGCGAGTGGTAGCAGAATGTGCACAGCATGGGCAAGCAGGAGGACTAGTTTGGAAAAATTATTCTCAGAAGAAATGGACAACTTTTCAGCGGGCAATGAATGTCTAGAAATAACTCAGGACATTTGTTTGTCCTGTGTGTGACACAGGTGCGTAAAGCAATGTGGTGCCAGCAAAAGTAGTATTAGTGTCAAAAAAAATCAGTAACAGTTGGCAGAAAGTAGACAGGACTTAAGAACAGCAGTCAGGACATACAGGAATGATCTTATTCACGCTGACTGCTCAGATAAACTAAATATGCTAACATGTCTGTCCATCTCTAGGGGGCTAACTAGCTATGCATTCCTATTTTAAAACTAGAAAGATGCCATGTGTTATAACGAGGGAGAATATCTCTTGTTCGATTAAATAAAATCACATTATATGATTGGAAGGGTTGTTGTTGGAAGGACTAGGAATGAATACATAATAGTACTTAAAAATATAAACCTTCAAGAGATGCAAAAGCTTATAAACAGAATGATGAACTTCTGTTTGTCTGCAAATGTCCAGCTTTTTAAGGGACAGGATCCAAGGAAAGTTCCTTGGCCCTAAGAGGTTAATAGAAGTTGGCTACCTGCTCTGGGAAATATAGAGAGACCAGAACTCTTCACTTAGTATTCCAAAGGAATTAAATAGCTGTTTAAAAGAGAATTTTCTCACTATTTATAAGGACTGAAATGTTTGGAGAAACAGCAGATGATAGTTTCCTATTCTTGATAAGTAGGATCTCACAGTTGGTAATAATAAAACATAATAAAAAGTGATCATAAGTTTTTGAACATTGAGGACTCCTTTTGGGAGTGATATTTTCATCTATGTTTGTCATCCGAGGTGTTCCGTTGAAAAATGCAACAATCTTGTGATGACTCTGGAGTTAGTGGAGTTCATCTAAATGACGTGTTAGTCTGGGGGAAAACAGTAGAAGAAAATGACTGGTGACCCTAAGCAGCTTTAGAAAGAACCTGAACCTATACAAAAAAATGCTGTTGAGGAAACTAAGTTTCCAAAGAACCCAGAAAAAAACAGGTTTTCTTCTTCTTTCTTCCATTGTCTTTTCCTTCAAATGCAGAAACAAGAGCTGAAAATGAGACTAAAGATAGGTTGAGCAGCACTGATCAGTCTGAACAAGCTTCTCCATACAATATTGATCTGAATTATAAACTCAGCGAAAGATGCTTATTAAACTGCCCATTTCAGCCCTTCCAGTTCAATCCAGCTGTCATAGATCAGGACTTCCTACAATGCCTGCTTTGCATTCAAGTGGACAATCTAAGCCATCCATAGGTCAGGGCAGAATGCATTGAACTCTTAATACTTTTGTATGTGATGACTAGAGTATAATTTCCCACCATCTAACTTTGGAGTCCTTATTTAGTTCTTCATAACTCCTTTGACCAGATCCACTGTATTGTCTTTCCATTGCTTTGCCTGAAGAAGAGGCAAGAGAGAGACCATGTGCAAATTTTAATACCTACAGCTTTTATTTTCTTTTCCTTTCCCTTGCTGTTTGGGATCTTTTCACTGTACAGACATTAGGATCTGAAATGTGAAGAATCATACGCAAATAGCCCTGTGTTGCCTGGGTGCATATTTTGTTTTCCTGTGGCACTTCCTCCTGCTCACTGGGTTGGCGTGCATCGCAACCGGCAGAGATCTTCAGTGTCAGCAACATGCACAGATGCAGAATACAGCAAATCAAACTTCATTGTTCATCAGCCGTCTTGCACTTCATCTGTACAGTAACTGACAGCTCTGGTGTTCTTACTGCAGCCTAGCCACATAAATCACCCGAGAGCTGCAAACTTACCAGGTTGGATTTCATAGAAGTTTGATGAGCCTTTTTTACTAGAAAAACAAGTTGAGATGCATTTCATTTTGAAATAAAGTTTATAAATTATAGAACTTACACATAATTTCTTAGCTTGTCTTCTAATTATTTAAGACACATAGCTTTCTTAGTTCACCTTTCACTCCTTTTGCAACTTCCAGTGAGGTAACAAATGCCGATTTAGTCACTTCCCAACCTTTCCATCTGTTATGATGTAGTAAGTACAATATGATTGCAATTTAAACATTTGTGCTTTTTTGCTATGAGGATGTAAGGACATAGACAGGACAGAGGTGGTAGGTAATGTTCATAGTTAAAGAAACTAGGTGAATTCTTTGGCATGCAATCCCCTGTTCATTTTAAACTGAAGAAATAAAAGTGTAGCTGAAGGCTCCTGATTATATTCAACTGTAGCAAAGAATATGAAATGTATGCATCAGACATGGGATTCTTGCTTTATTCTTTTCTGCAATTTTTTTAATGCATCATGGTATCATCAGTATACTTTTCAGTAGTGCATCAAGTGCATCAAATCATATATTGTTTGTTCTCTTGTCTCCTCTTCAAGAGAAGACACATATGCAATGGAGTGGGAGTTTTTTGCTTGATGCTTTCTCCTTGTAGCCTATGCATGTTGCTGTATATTCATGTCAGAAAAAGACGAAAAAAAAATGTGTTCTTAATTCCTCAATTTGCTGGTGCATGCTGATGCTCCACAAAAAGCTTTATATGGTCTACATGGGCAAAGATTACCTTTCTTGAAAAAGAATTATTTTGTGTCAGGTGGTGAAGTCATCAATTTCAGTCCTTATCTGTAACTTTAGGAAACTTTAGCTGTTCTGAATCCCAGCATGGAGATCCCAACATAAAGATGACAACAAAGAACTTGAGTTTGGTGCTATACACTGGAAAATCAGTATGTAGAACCTGTGTTTGATGTGCTAGCTGGGTCAAGTTTCATGTGTATTGTAGCATTCTGTATTTGTTAGGGAGTTTCTTAAGTGCTAAAGTATGTCCAGGTTTACTGCATTGCTATAACTGAAATGTGGGGGGATAAAGAGGTGGATAACAGGTAAGATTCTTATAAATGGGAGAAAATCTCTTAGCCAAGAGAGAACAGAAATTTAAAATGTAATATATGAGAGCACACTTCTAGCAAAAAATCGAAAGGTACATTTGAACTAAGGACTGAATACCATTTATCACTCTGATCTTTTAACTCAGGGAGATTTCACTATGGCTTATTTCTTCCTTTTTTTGAATTTTGTTTTCAGTTTCTGATGCTTTTTCTTTATCCATGGCCTGATCTTCTTCAAAGCACTTGCAGCAACTCAGTGACACTGTAATAGTTGTATTAAGTAGGCAGAGCAGTGTGCTATTTACATGTTATTAGCACAAAATTAGCACTTGAGAATGTGTTAGTACAGCAATTCTTCTGGAAGCTGCCCATAAATGTTAAAAAGTAGCAAAAAGTACTGGCATATGAGGGAGATCACAAATAAGAGGCCTTTTAAGCAGTGCCTTTGGATCTTTGCCTTATCTGTCATTCAGTTCGACCTTACCTCATGGTCAACTTCACTGAAGCCTGCAGAGAGGAATGGAACAAGAAGATGGCCATTTGCCCTTTACGCACTAAAAGGGAGAATGTCCCTGAAGAATCTAAAATTCACTTTTAACTACCTCTGACCTAATGTACCATCTCCATGATACAAAATTTTCTGCCAGCCGCAGGTACGTGCATGTCTCCAATGATTCTTCATCAACTGTGCATGCATGCTGAACTTTTACACTCACAGCCTTTTTAAAAACTTTTGAAATCTTACATTCTGACAAATACAAAAATATATCTTGGCATTAGCAGTTTAGATTTCAAACTGTGCATTCAGTAAGCACTTGTGTGTCTGACTTTTAAAGACTATAATTTGAAAGATCCAGTGAAACTGTTCCTATTTACAGAAACTCTAAAAAGAGTTGCACTCTCATATTTAAAACCTCAACAAAACAACAGTGGATTTATAACATAAATTGCTACTTTCCAGTGGTTCCATGTAATACTAATAATTTCATTCTAAAGCCTGTCCAACTCAAATAAAATGAAGCTATTTGCTGCACACTGCTGTGATCATAGTGACAGATTCCATCAAAAGAGATGTGTATGCACTTTTTCTAGCATCCCAGTTTCATTCTATTTCCACAATGTGATTTTTTTCAGTGCTCAATTATTTCTGACAAAAAGAATGATGATTTAGTATAAAAGCAATAGACTACATAGTAGCAAATAATGTTGTTCTGCAGTAGGAGTAAAGAGTGTACATGACTGTGTACACTGTCTCTGTATCAAAAACAGGAGATTTTACTGAATGCAGTGATGATGTCTGGAGAGATGAGCTGACTTACAGTTGTAAATATAGCAGAACACATGATTAAATAATATAATTGTATAAAAACTTAGATGTTTTACAGAGACTCATACTGCATTTACCTGTTCTTCAGCTTTACCAGTGTTTCTGAAACTTTTCAGTTACTTAATAAACCATGAGCCTCTTCCTCTGCCCGAAATGCGGCTGTGTCTTTCTCTAATTTGAAACATGAGCCAAAAGTACTCAGTTGCCTGTGTGATAAGATCCATTTCTTGTGTACATTATCCCAGAGTGAAGGCACCCTTTGCCTTCCATAAGTTGTAGAAAAGGTTACTAAATCTGTTAAAGCTCAAAAAGACAAAGCTTGTTTTGGTAATCAAAGCACTTGAGATACTTTGCACTGCCATATATGAGAAATGTGGGGTTGGATTAGCAAGCTGACATCTTCACTGTCTTGTACAGAGGGTAGTAAGCCTCGCTGGAAATTTTTGAAGTTTGAGTGAAATAAAAAGGGGACTTTTGTGTGTGGTTTTTTTTTTCTTGACCATGGTATATAATTTTGCATCTGTCTTGCAAAAGGACAAAAGCTTTAAATAAATATTCTTCAATAACAGGAGAAGTTAGAGGCATTAGCTTGAGGCAAGGAAGCAACACTGGGATACCAGTTCCAAGATACACATGTATATACATTATGACAAAACATTTGAAAACCGGGAACACGTTTATTTTGTATAGTTGATAGTAAAGTAAACTTTTCCTTTCATTTGGATTTTCCTTTCCCTAAAGACTGCCCCCTTGTTCCTATCTCCTCATGCACTGTTAGTTACACTGGTCCTACCATCACTTCATCTTCAGGAGGCTGAAGATCACATATCCCCCTAGCAGTAGAAAAGATGGAGAAATACATCTCTGGGCAGGAAACCCTCTAGAAAAAGGTGACCTTGCTATATAAAAGGGTATCTTGGTCTGACGAGTTTGCTACTCAGAAGTGCTACTGAAGTCTCCTCCAAGCCTGGAGCTGCTGCTGGCCTTGGCAATGGCGAGTGCTCAGGGGAAGGGAAGGGAGAGCTGTAGGTGTCCGAGGCCCCTGGGAAGAGCTGGAGATTTCTCTGGGAAGGGCTCGTCAGCTGGATATTCAGGATGTGCAGGCCATGTGGGTACGTGCGGTTGTGCTCCCACCTCTTCCAGTCATGGAGGAAAGGAAAGCAGTCAGGAGGTGACTTCAGTGACAAGGTAGGCAGCTTACGCTGCTGTGAAGAGTAGCAGGTAGCTTAGAAAGGCAAAAATAAACCTGCAGCTATGTGATAAAGTGTGATGAGGAGCCTTTTCTTGTTTTAAGACCTATTTGGAAATTGGTTTCTGACAAGTGACTTATATTTTAAAGACTTGAGCTGTAAGGTGAAGGACTAGGCATTTAAGGAGACACTTTCATGATGTAAAGGCTAATATGGCTGAGAGGTTCCTATGCATAGATTTCATTGATCCCACTTCTTTTTTTAAATAAATGAATATAAGCCAATGAGGAAAAAAAAGATCTTGTTACAAACAGGGATATTTATTTACTTATTCTTGTTAAATATTTCAAAGGTTTGATTATATTCTGATTTTTATTTTAATTCTGATTATTTTTTGGCATTGGGTAACTAAATTTTTTAAATAACAGGGAAAATGCTTATAATTTTGGATTTCCCTATTTTGCTACATTTATACATGTACACGAATACGCCTAAGATATCAGCAGAAACAGTGGTGTATTATATTTTATATAATGCTCTATATGTTTAGGGTGCTATTTAATTGCTTGGATGGGAAGATAATGAATCCTGCTGCATACGCAATGTGTCTGTTGTAATCATTTGTAATTTACATTAGAATAAGCAAGTAGATAGGCAAATATGAAGCCCTGAAAATATTTACATGTACTTCACTTAAGAAATATAAAATTAAGGAGAATATTTGCACATTTAAGTATCAGCCTAAATAACAGGATCAGTCATAACTGCAAATTGATCCTAGAATTAAAGTCTTCTTCAATCCAGCATGGTCGTCTGGCTTTTGTTTTCTGACTAGTCCATCATTTGTAAACTAAAGTATGTTTTAAGAACTCATATTTACGAAGGCTTCCTATGTACTAATTAACAGGGTTCATCTCTTATGGAGATGATTCACCTATATTAATTGTATGATCTGAACTGAGCTACAGAGTTTGTTTCTGTCCAATGATAGCCAAGGTACCCTAGAGAAATGAGACTGCACAGGTTAAAGGTAACCTTTATGCACATGGCCTTTATTGCCGACTCTGAGATGAATTAAATGTATCAGATGTAAAAGAAAAATTCAAGGGGTAATATGGTGAGAGAGATTTGTGTAATCAACTGTTAGGACCACTTAGTGTGTGGAGAAGTTTTCAATTAATTTTCCTTGTCTCACACCCTAAAATATTTTATAATTTTCAAAATTAATTCCGAAGGGACTAGGAACTGTTTTGTGGTTTGTCTAATGTAAAGCTAAGGCAATGGTGAAAAAAACTGCTATTCTCTGGAATCCGAAGGAGACTCACATTCATTTTTTATTTTCTTACTGTATAGAATTTAGTAGGATGGATAGTCTTAAATAAAATGATCCATTAAACCAAGTATGGCTCTTATGTGATACAACAGACTTCAAGTCATATCAGGGCTATACGTGGTTATTTCTTTTCTTCTTTTTTTGGCTTGGGCATTTTCTTAATATAACTCTTTGTACTTGCCTAACTTTACTGTGAGAGTCAGACTGCATTATTATTTTTTTCTTTTTTTAACCTAAACTGAGTTGAAGACAGGGAACTGTCCAGCTTGTTAACAGTTTGTTGGTTGAGCTCTGGTAGCTTGGTACCTAGCTTGATAAATGCCATATTTAGGGGGAAAAAATACATATATATCACCTGCAATAGACATATGGCTTGAATCATCATTCTGTCAATTAGCATCACAAGTGCAAGGCTGCTGAAAGGTGGAAGTAAGACATATATTTGTATAAATCCAATTTTTGAAGGTCAGCTGCATCATTTATATGGAAAGTGAGAATCAATATTTATGCAACAACATGCCTGCCGAATAAAATTATAAATGGAGCATCTCTGCTGCTAGCCTACAGGTATATCATGTAGGAAAATAAAATTCTTTTATGTTCAGTCTGGATATCAAAGAGGGTGAGACTACTGATGTGTCATGTCCTTTACTATCCATTTGAATAAATTTATTCTGTTTAATTTCAATGTCTCATTGTCTTTCTGCATTTCTGGTCTCCATGGATCCTGATTTTTCTTCTTTGTGAAGGAAAATAACAATATAGTAAAGGGTCATCTAACTTTGCCTGTGCTTGCCAATTGAACACTTTCATGAATATATACTAATAAAGAGCCTAGAGAAGCTGAAATAAAGCTGATATTTTTTTCTTCTGATTGCCTATATGTACATACTAACTTTGTTGACATTCATTTTGATTGTGCATTAGAAAGTTGTAGGCTTGAATTTATGTTGGTAGAGTATGACTATCAGCTAACTGACAACAGAGCTGTCTGTGGTTATTAATAAAAGAGTTAGTGAATACTCTTACAGAGAAGTTTCTTAAATTGCATAATGTTGTTGTAATTCCTAAGCAAAGAATGAGAGACTTATTTGCTATAGGTAAAAAAATACATAACGCTAATGAAACTGAGTATTTTACTTGCTTTATACTTCTGGATTGCATCTACATTTAATAATCTGCTCTGTGCATTTCATTAACTGATCTGCAGGGCGTAATGACTGTACTTACAAGGTCTGCCTGAGGATCTTTTCAGACATCCCCTCCTGAGTGGTTTGACACCTTGTATTGAATTAATAGGTAAAAACAAAGAAACGGTAGGCCACTCTGAAAACCATTTTGGTTTTAATCAATCTTATTCATTCAAAATTGTCATTGGAACAGTGCTGAAGAATAGGCCTAGCTTCCTCTTGTAGCCATCTACATAATGTGGGCTCCCTGGCGAGCTGGGTGGGTAGAGTTGGAGAGAGCAGCCAGGCGAAAGCGGTTAGGCCTACCCCATTTGCAGACTAATAGCAGTCTTCATAGGGTGCCTTGGTTTATTTCCAGATGATTAAGCAGACAGTTGGATATTGTAGGAATCTTCTTTATATTTTCAGGAGAAATAGGAATCAGATTCTTTTCCAGAAAAGTATATTCTCATCAGTACTGTTACTGATGTTCTCCGTGTGCACTGCTGCTGAATCTGTAGTCTGTTACTCAGAAATTGCTTAGCAGCCAGGCAGCAATCTGCCACAGTCAGTAACTAAATTCTAAGGTCTCAGCCCTGTGTATCAAAGGGTTCAGTATGTCCTGGAGATGGGTTTTTAAGAGGCTTTGTGACCGACCAGTAAACCCCTACGATGGAAGACGGCTCAGAGGAGATAAGCAAGGGCCATGTGCCCATGAAGCTCAGAGACGAGTGTAGGGGGTGATTGAGCACAGCTGTTGCAAAGAAAGCTGAATTTATCTCAACACCAAGAGATAAATTTTGGCCTTTGTTTTAGATAAACGGCTATATCAGTTCAGCGGATCAACTGACTATATCCCAGTTGAGCAGATCAACTGGTTGTGTAAATGTTTTTCCCTGAGTTAACCAAAAGAGCATGAACATCTCCAAATTAGCCAGAGCAGCACTGGAGGGAAGGAGGGCCATTGTATATGTGGCTCAGCCCAACATAGAGTATAAAACCTGAACAACTAACAGAAGAATTTTGGAGAAAGCAAGAAGCTTGAGCTGGTTTCAAGCCACGTATTCCTTCCTGGCGACTGGGAACATCCAGCATCATGACAGCGAGTGTGTTATAGAGATAAATAGGAATCACATTTGTATTGTGACTCAACTGCATTGCAATAACTATAGTCTGCTAAGTGTAACTCACGCTTGTATTGTGATTTCTGTATATTGCTGTATAATGGCGCTAAATCAAAATCCCATGTAACATCAGATATCTTCAAATAAGTAAATTTTATGTTACACATTACACCCTCCACACATGGAATATCTGAAAGAACCTGCTCAGAGAATATTGGACTCTGACAGGCTTTTATTTTGTTTTGTTTTGTTTTGTTTTGTTTTATTTTATTTTATTTTCCTTTTTCACTATAACATAAGAAATACAGCAATTAACAGTCCAATTTAAAATATTTATACAAGATTCTGAATACAGAGAAACAGCCTACAATCCATCGCAGTTCTGTCAGTATCTGAGGCTCCACGTAGACTTACCTTCTGATGAATGCTGTGCCTCACTTTGCTCCTCAAGTTCCTTCATAGCAGCATCTGTTTAGAGTGTAATAGAATCAGATGACTACTGCATGAAAATGTAGGTTCAGGGTGAAGAGGAAAGGAAGGACAGAGAGAAGTGTCTCCTGCTGTTTTGGGTCTAAGAGCTGGTCAAGATGCATGTCTGTATCTGGAAACAGGAGGCTCTCAAGCATGGTAGCATAGACCTGTTGCGAGGTCTGTGTGGACAAGCGCATCTCCTCTAGACATGTGCATCATTGCTGACAGGCTGTTGGGGTTGCTGGTCACCTCAGGCAGGAGTCATTGGCTGTGAAACCTCAAGCAGCAAAGATGGTTGCCAGCCTATGACCTGCTCAAACAAGATGAAGAATAGCTTGGGTGATCAGAATCCGTGTTCCATTAGATATCAGGAAGTTTTTGATCCTCATTTTGATCCTTACTTTGATCCTCATTGATTTTAATGAGGTTGGCATATACGTCATGTATCTTTAGACTGTCTAATATTTTAGAATGCATGTCTGCAACCACCTAGCCTATATTAATATTCCATTTCCATTCCATAACTCTGTTACGTAATTTCTTGGTGGCTGAGGACAAAATTTTTCTCAGTCTGACTAATTTTAGCCAACATTCATCTTCCCTGAGTAAAAGCATAAAACACTGTACACCAGGTGACTGAGGCTAAAGGTTTATTCTGCTTTAAGTGCTTTAAGTGCTTCTGGTCAGCTTACAGTCTTCAGTTTTGATTATGTTGTTGCAAGATGACTATTACAATGATTTCCTGAAAAATATCTGGGAATAATATGCATTTAAAGTTGCACTTGGAGGCAGGAATCTTTTAATTTAGTTCTTTGAATTTGCAAAGTATTAATTTGGACATAGAACATTTACTAAATGGCATACTTAAGTTATTTGTATAGGTGAACCAAGAGTCAAAAGTTAGTTTCGTAAGATTGACTCCTCTTTACCACTTCTTTCATATTACATGCTAATAAAATTCCACCTGCACTTTATTATATTTTCCTGTTTTGATCTGGAGTGCTAAACCCCTGTTTGTGTGTTTGTTACACATCAGCCAATAATGTAACTTTAATCCTTTCTTAATTGTATTCATGTTAGTAAAATCTCTTTGGGTACAAACTTGAATGTTTTCTTTAACCATTATCAGTAACTAGCATCTGTAACTTTATTATGCCAGCTGCCTTCTTCTCCACCATTTCCTACCTATATTACCCCCTCTTTTACTATGAATGGCAAGAATCACATGTGGTGTTTCAAAGCAATCTGGATAATCCCATTTAAAATGTAAGAATGATTATCTCTGAGATGGAATATACTCAAGATTTCCAGAATGGTGTTCTTTTCCTTTAATTCCACTTTCTGAAGTATTTCATTCATAACTAATTCCAGATTTTTTACCAGCTGTATTTACTACTTCTGTAATACACAGGGGCTGAGAATTTATTCCATTGTAAAGAATATTATCTGTATAGTATTAGCATGTGATGCATTTCTCTACATAATGCACTTATCTTTCTTTGGAACCTTTCTACCAATATTTACTATTAAATAGTTTTATTATTTACTCGATGCTACTGTTAAGATATTTATACACAGATTCTTTCTTTTTCATTACATTGCTACTAACTCCAAATGGAGCAGAATAAGGACCAAAGCAAGGAAAACACTCATCCTGGACATACTGAGTGCCTTGCAGACAGAGAGGTACAGATTCCCCACACACCCATCCATATCTCACAGATATTCTGCTACCATAACAAAAGTGTTTCTAAATACTATAGAATACTATATAAGTACTTAAAGAGACAAGTATTGAAATTATGTATGTATAACTAGACCTTGACCATACTGCATAGCTTGTTTTTCTTTCCTCCCCTCTGCTTCTCTAAATGCAAGTAAAAATGCATGTAGTTTCACATATTTTTTTTGGATCCTCAGGCATTTCGTTGACATTTTTTTATTTGCCTGGCGCGCTTTTATGGGATTGTGTTCCGCTTATGGAAAGAAATATCTATGGAAAGTGATTCAGATGGTTTAAAACTGAGTGACTTTCTGCTCCTGTCTTTTTTGTTGACAATAGAGGGAGTGTGCAGTGATTAGGTACCCGATCTAAAGATAGGAATAATGAATCCAAGCATTTTTACCAAGAATTTAACTTGAAATTCATAAATTCATTCATACTTTTCTGTTTTCCTTCAGAGTTTGGTGCATACATTATAATAGGTATTTTGTGCATATTTCCTAAGTTTATTAGGCTTTAGTTTAACATTCTTTGCTTCCCAGCATTGTTTTATGCTTTTTAAAATATCTATCTATGTCCAAGTAGGTCACAGTAGTTGATTTTACAGCTGCTTATCTCAGCTTCCAATCACAAGCTTTTTCATTGTAAAGTTATTCAAGATATTTTTTTTGCCACTTTATTAGTGTATTAAATTACTTAGGATCGCTTTTTACATTGCTTCATGTGATATTCTGTTCTGCTTCATATCTAATAGATATATATTCTGATTTGAAATGCATTCTTTCATAATTCATATTATGTTAATTGTTTACTAATTAGACTTACTTCCATAATAACTTCCTATTATCCTTTTTCTTGATAACTATCATGCTATTATAATTCTCCATCATTTGTATTTCTTCCATATTTTCCTATAAAATTTACTTTCTGCCGCTTTTTCATTTTACTGGCAAACTGTTTTTTCATGCTTTGTTCTTTCTGATCTTTCCACATTTGTGTTCTTTCTAAATTACCTTTGCCCCACAGTATTCAGATCTCATTTCATTCTCTCTCTTGTTTGCATTAAACTGTCAGGGTACTCACATACTGATGCTTTTTACCTTAAGAAAAATCATGCCTTCAACAATGTCCATTGCCTTTCACTCATTTCATTTGATTCCATCACAAAATATTTTTGTAGGCTGGTTATTTTTTTAGCTGTTTGTGCTCTTCTTCTTACTGACACACAATGTATCTTCCTTCAACCTTTTTTAAATGTCATTTAAAAGGCTTCTTACAAGCTGTCTGTAGCACAGATAAACTAAGACTATTGAGCTTTAACTGCAATCCGTTCTATCTACTCTTAAACCTCATTCATTCCATATAAGCCAAGTTTAAAAACCCCTCTAAAGCCTAGCCTGAAATCTCCCAAATTTGGAATAATTTTTTTTTTTTCTACCATGAAATTTGATTACAGTTTGGAATTGTCAGTGGCTTTCTGTAATGAAGTCAATTGTTTTATGAGTAAAAGAAAAAGAGCTTCTCACAATGCAGGGCAGACTTTGTATCCAATTCATAAATAGATGGATGGAGAACTGCTTGTCAGAGGACCAAACCTCTTTTAAGCTAAATACTTTTTTGCTTTTAAATCCATCGGTATCCAAGTGTACGCTCTGCAGTCATTGATGTCACCTCTCACCTCCTGTTATAACCGTGTTCACTCATGTTGTGTTCACTGTCTGGCTCCCTCTAGTCAGTAATTAACTTCCACGTGGAACAGCCTCAGCAGCACGGGTTAGTATGAAGGGTAACTTCAGACACTCACCTCAGAGGTGGGTGATTTTTTAGTACAGAGATTATTTGAACTGAGGTTTTCTGTGTAGATAGCATCACGCTAAGTTTTGGGGTCCACCCTGCTAGATGTAGTCTGAGAACGGCTGTCTGACTATGCCTTGCAAGCAGTCCTACTCACAGGATTCAAAGGATCTTGGATAGGAGACTATTTGCTCATCCTGGTTTAAAATATAGATACTTGAGGACACATTTAAGTACTGAAAGTGTTGTCCAGACAGAAGATTGGGCATCTTCTAACTGGCAGAATTTGGATGTATTTTGGATGTCTTGCTAAAAACTTAGATCTAAATGTTTTATTTAAAGCACAGTAGAAGTCTGTACTGTAGTAAGAATCTCGAAGTGGCCCTTCTGAGCTTAGATCCAGTCCTAAACCCAGCAGACTAGCTTTCTTTCTTTATTAGTGGAATAAAAAGAAATAATCAAATAACTGAAGAGTAACACATGGGTAAAAACACATCCATGCGATCTTCTGCAGCAAGACACAGTGTAACTCTGCTGAGTTGACTGGCAGCAGCCATCTTTAACCTACAAATTACAGCTCTGCTAATTATGTCGTTGTGCAAAGTGCAGCTACCTACCCTCCTGTGTGTAGCTGCATCATGTCTAGTTGTCTCAGATTACAGGCACATTGCTGTCCTGTCCAACTGAAGTGCAGCGATCGAAAAACCCTTCTGTGTTTGTCTGCTAAGAACCAAGTAGACATACACTAAGACACAATTCCTTCCCAGAGACTTTGCTGATTAAGAGCCGATCATCTGACCTGTATTTGTTCACACCCATGTCAAATGTATCTACAAAAGTACACTAATGATTTTAGTCTACCTTGAGTACCATTCCTGTGATTAAAATTCAGGAAAGAACCTTATACAGTCCATAAGTACAAGGAACATCTGCAGCCCCATCAAAATCCACAGTCAACAAGAGTACACTGAATTTTGATCTCAAAATGCAAGAGCTGTCTAGCCAATGTATAGTAATGGTATAAATGAATAGAGAGAAATGAGAGGGAAAAGCAGCACTTGGCACCTGCTGGAACCCAGGTTAACAATTCGCAGCCATTATATTCCACTAATGGAATATTTCCACTATATTCCACTATGGAATATTTATGTACAATTTACTTAGACAAGCTTGATTCTTTAGAGATTAATGGAGCTTCACTGTCAGCACCTCAGTTTCTCTTTAAGACTATTTCTCACTCCATCGCCACTTTACAGGAAACAGATGGGCTCTTCTTTTTATCCAGATTAGATGAACTAGAAGGCGACAAAGGGCTTCTTTTTAGCACCCTTCAGAAACTCTCCTTCCACTCCTCTCCAATCCTCTCTACTATTCCACTTCTCTCCACTCATTCCTTCATGTTGGGAAGCAGCAGCATAGCGCTACCTTTCTCTTTTTGAGCATTTAGGCTTTTTTTTTCTTTGAGAACTTAACTTGGTTTTGTTTCTGTGGTCGAACTCTGATAATTCTTCGGAGCAATGTGAACTCAGGGAACCAAGGAAAAAGAAGGCAAGCAGTGTCTCATCTAATGATGACACTGTGAAGTGCACGTAAATTGGCAAACTTCATCACCCAAAGGCCTGTTTTCTAAAGGTGTTTCTCTCCTGGCATGTGACAGCAGCAGCCCCCATTTTCTGGCCTTGTAGCTTGCACTTTATTAGTCTGCCCTTAAAGGGGATCTTCATTAAAGGGATCCCTTCGTTTGGAATCTCCTGTTACGTAGCTGGAAAGGTAGCACTTTGGAGCTGCTAATAGGTTCCCTTCTTTCCCTTTTGTGAGCAAGCAAGATCAAAGAAAGAAGCAGTGGGAATGACCTGGCCAAGCCAGGCCTTCCCTGTGGCACACCTGAGTGGTTTTGAGTACAGATAGCTCTGGGTCTTTTTTGTATGCCTCAAAATGCTTGCCTCCCAGATTCTCCAGCAAATCAATATGGGCTCCTTCCCTTTAACTGCCGCTATCAATTGGGGGAAAAAAAAGTTTGTCTGTAAAGTCTGATGCATCTTCTGTATATGAAAATATAACTAATCTGGTGTGGATCTGAAATATCTGTTATATTCAGCCTACCAGGGAGAGAAGATTCCTCTCTGTTAGTTTCTTGTATATGCTGTCTTTTCTTAATGTAAGAGATTTTCTAAATATACGGAAATTCATAGCATCAAAGAGAGAACTGAAGTTTCTTATTGCTTGGACGCAACAGGGAAAAAGCGGATATCCCTGAAGATGTATAAAAAATGATCTAGTCTGCTTTTGTTCAACTTACTTTCCAAGAAGTAAGTTCTGTTAAGAATATAGGAAGTGAAAACAGGTGGGATTAGGTAGATTGGATCATGTCCCCAAGGTTTCTGTGGTCATACAGATAGTGAGATTTATTTGTAACAAGCTCTCTGTCAATATTGTGTCTGAGAGTCAGTGGCAGATTTGCTCTGAAACAACCAAAAGTCATTTGAATGGGGAAGCTATATTGAGCAAAGCAGATTAATATTAAAATGTCTGCAATTCAGCTTGCTTTCAGACTAACGTTGTTCCTGAGGATATTTTCAACTTTAGAGACAATATAATAATCTCAGATTTGACAGCCTGAAAATTACATACAGGATAAGAATATTCCTAGTAAAAGAGTCTGTTTTTCAACTAACAAATTGCACCATTTTACATTCTCTAGGTTACCAGCCAGATCTAAGAACTGGGAATTTGCTGTTTCTTTTACCTGTAGCAGTTTGGACTTTAATTCATTGGTATGAATACTATCATTTCCCCTGCCAGTGTGCTTTCCATTTGGTCTTATCGACCTTGTCTGCAAAAAGCTGTGTTCAGACTCAAATCACTTCTGAAGGTGGAATATCAGATCTGGAAAGCAGCTCAGGAGGGTTATTGTGAAACAATACCAAATTCCTCTTTTGTATTTCTTCCTTCTCAATCCTGCCCCTGATTCTTTGTGCTGTACTTAACAAAGGGAGATTATAGGGAGAGATGGGTGAGTTCAGGGAAAGAAATCTGTGTATGAGTGAGGGAATAACAAAAGAAATTGGCAGTCACCCAGATGGGAAACACTTAGCAGATCCCAGTTCCAGGATCTTAAGAGTGCTACTTAACAACAAAGTAATGACTCATTAATGATGTGCAAACTTTGATCTTCACTGATAACTTTTGTAGTGTAAGGGTATTCATACATCTAAATTTCCAAATCTTATCCAAGCTAAACAGATAACAGTGCATATTAGCACAGATTATATGCAGGGGAGGTTTTCCCTTGTTTGTTTGAAGGATGCAGTGGAGAATACTGGCTAGATCCCCAACAATATTACAAATCCAATGGAGCCTTTATGTCTGGATAACTTTGTCTATTATATTTTGTAAGCTCTTAGAGTCAGGAACATACACCTTTATTTGCTTTGCTGTCAGAGAATTTCCATGGAGTTTTTCTGACTATGAATTATTGCATATGCTGGATAAGGACATATGGAATTTTTATGCCCATTCTGTTGAAAATAGTCTTGACATAATCAATTGACTTCTCCATTTCCTTGAGTTTGTGAAACATGGCCACTTCAAAGTACTTTCCTAATTCACATTTCTTTCCTGCTTTACATCTGTCTCTCCATACCATCACAGCCTCAGATCAGACAGCTTATTTCTGACTCTATTGATTTAGATAGATTTATGAATCAAGAAAATACCCCAGATTTCTTACTTTTATGAAGTGGAGAGAAGCAGCTTTCTGCTTGAGCAACTGCTTATGCATATTTATTGAATAGCTTCTTTGAGGATGTTATGATGAGCTTGCTTATCAGTGAAAATGATTTGAAGTACTCTCAGATTTCAGTATCTGTGATTCCAATTAGGAATTTAATAAATGCTGAAACCTTTTAAATCTTTCATTTATTCAAAATGTAGCATGACGATAAACAGCTGATGATGGTGGAGAAATTCAACAATTTTTTTTTTTTTGTGAGCTTGCAGAGTCTGCATCTGTGACCATGACATGTTTAACATCAGAGAACTCATTTTTAGTTCCATTGTTCTCTAGCCATTTTCATCCTTCACAGTCAGAGATGGGCCACTGATTTTAAAGATTTTCCATGCCCAAGGGAGAGCTAAATATGCCTCTATTGCTTCATGCCCCAATAGAACAGCCAGGTCTGTTCTGATAGAAAAATAAAAGTATAACATAAAGTCAGAGATACAGATTTACTGGTGTCTTAATTTATATAGAAGAAGAAAATAAGTATTTTCTTACTCTGCCGGCAAAATTAATGACTGCCTAACCCTGGAAACTGATGTTATAAAAATGTTTGGTGGTGAATCGTAAGAGATATGGACTTTGGTTTTACATCTGGATTTCTCAAAATGGATTGGCACCTAGATTCTTTCACTTTTCTACATGGTACTGCTGAGCAGTGTTAGTCTGCAGCAGGCGTGGAAGAAATTGGCTGCTCCGAGCCAGCTGGTATCTGAGAGACAGTTGATAGCTATTTTAATAGCTTATTGAGAAATATATGTAACATACCAGCTGTCACTTATGTGGCGTATGTAGTACACATGATTTTTGGCATTCTAAGTAAAAGGGTAAATGTTCAAAGGTATTAAGAGCGAATCAATGGATTCTAAATAGGTAGTTCAACTTGTAAGAGTAAGGGGAAGATATTCTTACCTTTCCATCCTGTGTGTCTCCTATAGGTTCATATCTGATACAATCTGCTAAGTACTTTGCGTGTTCATACAGCTGCTGTTCTTGTGAGTTTTCTCAGACAGCCTTCTTGTACTACCTAAGAAATTTCTCTGGGTAAGTTTGCAGATCTGTGACAACTTGTCAGAGCTACTGTGTAGTACTGCAGGAAGGATAGCTGAGTATCAGGAAAGTCCAGGCATTCCTGCACAGTGTACTTCCTGGCTTTTCACTGTCCAGTTATAGCTTTCAGGGCAGCAGTTTGGATATTTCAAGGAAATACAGACTTACTGAACAAGCATATATCAATGGTGTATGGATGCACACTGAGATTGATGCTTCCACAGATCACCTAATCATTGTATATATTTAACATACCCAAGCGGCATGGGAAGTATCATACATGAACAAAATTTCTGTGCAGAAAATGTTCAGTTACTTAATTCAGCTGTTAAATAGTGTATTTGCATATAATTCTGTCTGAAGAAAGATGGCAATTGGGAACACTTAAGTCAGCTATAACTCTATTTAGATAACTATGTATCATGCCCAAGAAGTATCTTCTTAACAAAATAATGTATTTATATTTTGCAGCCCATTTTGCCATAGGAAATAAACAAAAAATTAGAACTTCTTTTCCCCCAGATAGGTGGTAAGTGATATCAAACTAGGCCAGCATCAGAATTACAGATATTGTTTGACAGAGACTTACTGTATGCATTGTATGCTTTTTTTATGGGAAGTAGGAGAATAAATAGAAATTTTCTTAATCTGAAACCTGTAAAAATGGCATCAAATTTTGTTCCTGGTTACATCAGATTTACATTTTTGTCACTGACAGAAGAAGTCAGTTTTGGAAGTGGCATATGAGGGCTGGGACTGATTCATAAACACAGGTACATGTGGAACCAAGCATCATGTCCTTTAATCTTTTGGACCATGGGTCCTGTCTTTTCAGGGTTAATTTCTTCATGTAAATGTTTCTTGTCCTGTCTTGAGAGTTGCTTTATGAAAGGATCAGATTTCAGACAATTGCAGACTTTCGTGATTTTGAAACACTCCATCCAGCATGTAGGCCAAAAATATTATGAAACTTGGTATTATGAATATTAAAAGTATGTGTTATTTATGCTTAGGGGATCAATAGATTTCTGGCACTCCAGTTTTTTCAATTAAAACAGAAACCTGTCTTCAGAATATAAGATATAATGTAATTGTAATCATTTGACCAATAATTATCACAGAATCACAGAATCACAGAAGGGTTGAGGTTGGAAGGGACCTCTGGAGGTCATCTAGTCCAACACCCTTGCTCAAGCAGGGTCACCTAGAGCAGGTTTCCAAGGATTGTGTCCAGATGGCTGTCGAATATCTCCAAGGATGGCGACTCCACAACCTCTCTGGGCAACCTGTTCCAATGCTCAGTCACCCTCACAGGAAAAAAGTTTTTTCTGCATGTTCAGACAGAGCTTCCTGTGTTTCAGTTTGTGCTCATTGCCTCTTGTCTTGTCACTGGGCACCATTGAAAAGAGCCTGGCCCCATCCTCCCTACACCCTTCCTTCAGATATTTATACACATTGATAAGATCCCCCTCAGCCTTCTCTTCGCCAGGCTGAACAGTCGCAGCTCTCTCGGCCTTTCCTCATATGAGAGATGCTCCAGTCCCTTCATCATCTTCGTAGTCCTCTGCTGGACTCGCTCCAGTAGCTACCTGTCTCTCTTGTATTGGGGAGTCCAGAACTGACCACAGTACTCCAGGTGCTGCCTCACCAGGGCTGAGTAGAGGAGGAGAGGATTACCTTATAGTCTCCTCCTCACTGGACTGCTGCCATTCATTTAAAAAAAGTGTTACTTTTTAAATGGAGTAAATGTGTTATTTTTCATGATCTTTTTCTATAAAAATTGCACTTTTACAAGAAAAGGTAATGACTGGAAATAAATCCAGGCATGTTGGCTTTGGAGGTTAATCATTTTTAGGGGAGATCATAGAGATACCAGATCCATAATTTTATGTTTTTGATTTATTTTCTCTTTGACTACTTCTATCTTATTCAGGCTATGGGAACTTCCTATGTAAATCAGTAAATTATTGAGATTTATGACTGTGAGTATGAATTGAGATCCCTATATATCAAAGCAAAAATCTGCTGTGTCATCATCACTGATGAAACTGCTGATGGAACAATTTGTAAATTTGTAACATTTCATGAACCAATTTTTTACTGATATAATATGCATTTTCCCTTCAGTGGCTTCCTAACCAATTGCCAGCTCCTCAGCAAAGCTTTTGCAGCTTCAGTAATGGCGTTTTCTCTGAGTCACAATGAGAATCACTTCAGCTGGAATTCAGCCCTGGTGTTTGCTGCCAGCACAAGGTCTATGCCCTGTGAAAGTCCTGTTTCGAAGGTGAATTTCGTTCTTCTGATTAACATTTGCATCCTGCAGCTAGCAAACTGCTTGTACTTGAATACTGTTGCACACTTGAATTATGGCACAGAGTGTGTGATGGAAACCTACCAATTTTATGAAGATTAAGAATTTTGCCAAATGTACATTTTATAATGTCACTTAAGCAAAAGTGAAGAGCTAGAAATTTAAAGACATGTTTTATCATTGCAAAAATAATAAAAATAAAAATATGTCATACAAGATAAACAAGACCTTACAGATGCACTTAGGACATCACTTTTTGTAGGTATCCCACACTAGTTATGTGAAGGAAGAATCAGAAACATAACTATCACTATTTATAAATTGGATATTATAGCCATTCATTGCTGTTCTGCTCTTTCCTTTTCTTTATCAGAACAATAACAACAGAAAATGAATAGAGCTCCATCATGTCCCTACCAAAAAGAAAAAGAAAGCACTTATTGAACATCTGCTGTTCAATGTGAATAATTTTATATTTTCTTTAGAGACAATGCCAACTTTAAATACTGTCAATAACAGCAGTAGTAATAAATAGCCTAAATAAAAACAAAGACAGCAAATCATCAGACTAGAAATTTAAATGACGTATGGGTTTGTCCTTTTCAGGCATCCCTGGTTATGTTTATAGTAACTAAATGGAGGTTTGGAAATTGGTGTCTGTGCAGCAGTTGGTTTGGGCAGCTTTAATGAACAGGGTGTGAATACTTTCAAAGTGCTTTTCAAAAAACCTCTGCAACTCCCTGCTTCCTTTTTCTTTTTCCGTTTAAAAACAACACTTGGAATGTGATAGATTTTTTTTTCTTAGTTGGCTTTGGTTTAAATGGAAATAAAAAAATGAATCCATACGAGCAACATGTATATAGAATGCATTAATATCTGGCATGTAAAGAATGTATCACATAGTAGTATTTCTTGGGAATGCACTGAGAGATTTACTTTTTGTTACTGCAGATAAAAAAAGGTATAAACTGAGAATTCACCTGAAATGTGAAATTCTAGGAAAAGAAATTCTAGGAAAGAGGGTTTGAGTGAACTTTGAGAGATCATTCTGTCCAATCCTACTCTACAGCATGATCATTTGTACTTTAACCATTCCTGTAATATTTTTATTTAGTTCTTAGAAAAAGAAGAACAAAACATCTCTAATGACACAAGTTCACAGCTTCTTTAGATAATCAGCTTCTCTGCTGAAGTAGTTCTGCTGCTGGAAAATTCTTCCTAGTGCGTAACTTAAATCTCTCTCACTGAGAGTTCATCCCATTACTCCTTGTCCTGTGCACATTAAACATGGACAGCAGTTTATTTCCATTTGTTCTGTTCTTTCTCTATGTAAATACATATATATATATAAAAATAAAATATATATATAAATCTGCATACATAAATATATATAAGTTATATGTATATATATGAGAAGACTGCTGTGTTATCTTCTCTCAGTCTTCTCCATGCTAGGCTAAGAGGACCTAAATTGTCAGTCTTTCCTTATAGGCCATGCTTTTCAGATCTGTGATCATTCTTATTGCTGTCTCCTGAACTACCTCCATCTGGTCCACATTTGTTTTTTGATGTACTGTACTAAAAACTGTAAACAGTAGGCCATGGGAGGCTTCAGCAGTGCTTGAGCAGATGGAATAAATGCTCCTTTATTCTAGTTACATCAAGGACAAGGTAAACCACCTGGAGTGATCTTTCTTAGACATGTAATGATTTGAGTCCATATTTTCTATTTGTGTATACAAATACTGGAGCAAATATTTGTTTATTTATTTATTTATTTTGATCAGAGTAGGAATTCTTGCTCTCCTCTGAAAGAGAAGAATTTCTGGAAGTTCCTTCCTTCTTCTGGAAGAAGAATCCTTCCAGATACCTTTGTTTTGAAAATATAATTATTCTTCCTTTCTTTAAATTGACTCTTTTTTTTAAATTGCTTGTAGTACAATTACAATTACTTTTTACAATATTTTACTCAGGGGCAATCATCTTTCTTGTATGCCATGTAAGAAATGTAACTTATATTTTATTGTATTTTATTTTTTTATTTATCTATTTATTTGCATTAATCTTGCAAGAATGTTTATTACAGGACATGTTGGGAGTTTTTTCCAACCCTCATTCTCTTTTGATTCCCCAAGATTCCAGATACTTTCCATCAGTTTTTCCTCAATTTTGCTTATGTATTTTCTGTGTCTGACTGTATGACTTTACATGAAGCAATTTTTAATCACATTTCAGTGCATGCAATTCAGTCTTTTATTTTGAAGTAGCTTGAAAGTTTGTCTCTTTTCTTTTTTCTCTCATACCTTTTGAAAATAAAAATGCCTGAAAAATTCATTTTAACTGAATATCATCTCAATCTCTTAAATAGTAATAATGATGGTAAACCTTGCCGTATCTTTTGTACTGCTACTTTTTTAAACCACAGTTATGTGTAAACGAGATTTGCTTATGTGTCACCTCTGTGACAAAAGGTGATCACGCACTTTCCTAACTAGCTGCTAACATTGGGTATATGATTGTTTTTGCTGTTGATATTACACAGAGAAGCCAAAGTACACAGATACATTTGGCCTGCAGGTCTTTACTTCTATGCTGGTGCTTGACTGGATCCATACATTTCCATTTCTGTCTTACCTCGTTAAATGTAACCTGGTGTAGCATGGAAAAATACAAAAACATAGTGAAACATTGTCACGTAATTAAATTCTTCAGTAAATATGTACATTTTTGAGTCAGAATCAATGCATTTTAAGGAACTTTGTTTAAATAGTATACTTGCTACAATGACATAATATACCAACATGTCTCTAATTTAGAACAAGTAAATTCAAAGTTTGCCATTCCACATTGTGAAACTCTGAATGATCATGTCTGGTCTGAAGAAGCAGTCAGCAGATTGCTGTGGTAAGACAATGGAAGCAGTCTTAAGACAGCAGACTAGCTGTCTTAAGAAGGTAACTTATTTTTAAATGATGTGACAATGAGATAGTGTTTCTGATGCTGTCAGAGGTTTTGGCAAATTTATGCTGAAAAGGCATGGAAATTCAGGTCTCTATTTTTCCAGTCATGACTGATAACTTTCTGAATACTTTTACAAAATATTGTGTTGTTTGGAGCTGCTTTTTGTTTGTTTAAATTATTTAAAAATATATTAAAAATATTAATCTCTCCTATCCTGTTTTATATTACTTAGTTCAAAGGTGGTGTCCATCTTGCAGTGACCGAAGCAGGTGCACATTTATATGTGTTTAACATTAACCAGGTTAGATACTGATAGAAGAGTAGGCTTAGCAGAATGGCTGTTGAGTTTGTGGAAGTACCCCAAGGATCCTGCATGGCAGGCCACACCAAAAACTGTGATGAGGTGGCCCCAGCTAGGCTATTTACCTTTGAGATATATCTACTCTGACTTTTGTCCCACCTCATAAAGTGTTCTGCAGACATATCAGGAAATATGCAGTGAAATTCTTCTAGCATATATCCGTCACTGTTGTGAATTTTAAAGTTAGACACCTTTTCTGCTTTGATTTGTTACTCTTTACATTTCAGTAGTTTCGTCTTGGGTTTCTTTAAGTATGCTTTTTAAAAGAAAAAAGAGCACACAAAGATAAAGAGAATATCTGATCCATTTGAGGATTTCAAATATAAGATTTTCCCTTTCACAGGAACTTATGGGTCTTAAAGAATGAAGATGAGATTTGCTTCATCTTAAATTAGCTGAAAACTCAGTTGCAATGCAAACTGAACAGCTTATAGGTGTATTTTATAAACTGTGTATGCTTAGTGGTATTTATAATTCAATAGCTTAAGTGTGAAGTCTTTTGATTATTATCTTACATTTCAAGTCATCCTCCATTAACAGTGTAAGTTATAGGGATGCTTGATTGAGCTGCTGAAAAAGCATTCTGTTTCTGAAATTGAAATAAAAAACTTTACTATTAATTTGTATTGAGGAACATTAAAATAGATCACACTTAAGTCTCTGGAGTAAAGAACATCTGTACAGTAACTAACAGTAATGTCAAGGATATTTCAGATATTGCAGAGTTCTGAAGATCACAGTGCCAAAGGAAAAACCCCAACAGTTCAGTGCAGCACAGTGGGAACAGCTGTTTTTCTTAAAGTACAATCTCTATGTGCTCAAAGCTAGTGTATCAATTTGGCCAAGTCTAAACTTCATATGTTCTTACAAATTAATAAGTGGAAAATACAGTGGGATGCTTTTGAAAATAAAATGCAAAGTAGCAGAAATGAATCACTAGCTTTTGACGTTTCCTACTTTCTCCATAATAGAGTTCGCTAGTATGGTAGATACTGTCCATTTATTGAGAAATTGATAAATACAATAATGAGAAATAGTTTCTTTCCTTTTGGTGAGTAGATGGTTTAACAATGGATATGATCATGTAAGTGCAACCTCAGTAACTTTAACAGATAAAATGCATTTCACGTTGGCTTTATCTTACATTTTTATTTCCTTGGCAGGTTCTCTCATATAGATAAGCATATTCTGTTGTAAGGACAAACTTCTTTTTGGTATATCCTGCTTATATTTTTCAAAGAAAAAAGATATCTTTGAGGAATATACAACCTTAATGAGATTTTCAGTAAGTATAAGCTAGTCTAGCATTAAAATTGTGATTGTGAATCTATTTTTATAGCTCTAATTTTTGGAACTTACAACCCCAGAGTACTAAGCTAAGCTGCAAAAACCCTCTCCAGTTCTTTTCCCACTTACTGGAAAATCTAGATTGCTTCTATATGTCAGATATATTCCCAAGTATGCACTTATAGTCAACAGTTAATGTATATCTTGGGTTTTTTTTTCAGTTGTGGATTTTTTGCGGATTTTTTTTTTTCACACATTTTGTCTCAACCTCTAAAAGTTTGCCACTTAAAAATATATATAATTATGAGCTATCTTCTCTTTCAGTTCTTGCAGAATATCTCATCTTCTGTGTCTGTCTTTTAGACACTGATTTAGCAGTTTGTTACACATTGCCAGATTGCTGTTCCTATTTGATACCCCATTGATTTCGGTGGGATGCCGTGCAAGCACAACAGCCGACCGACAAACACGAATGTGTGATCACTGCTGTAGGGAGCTCTAGCTCCCCAAGGCATGACCTATCTTGTTTATAAATTACAGAAGATGCAGAGATATTTTCGTATCATATTATCACATATTATCACAATAGAACCTCTTCTGTGCTTAAAGACTAGCTAATTCAGTTAGGGTAGCAAGAACTGTTCTGTAAAAAAGAGTGAAACCCTGAGATTATCTAGGCAGCTAGGCTCAGAATATATGCCATATACCCTTATGCAACAAAACATCTTCATACCTTTCCTTGTATAATTTTTTACTTCAGTGGGTTAACCTGGTATATGATACACTCCCTTCTAAAGCTGGTATCTGGAGAGACTATAGAGTTACCATCCTCTGCTTAGTAGAGATGACACTGATACGTACCATATGCAATGGCAGACATAGCTGTGTTCAAAAACTGAAACATATAGGAAAGCTAAAATAAAAAAGAGGAAGCTTAATTTCATTTTTAATTTAGAGCTTTGAAAATGACAGGGAATTCTATGAAAGCACCCTGCTACTGACTTAATACTAGTATTTTGTAAGTCCCATCAGAAACGGCTGCCTACTTTGTCAATTGCTTTTATGTGGTGTGAATCAGGTTTGCAGCGCTTCTAAGAAAGAAGAAGTCTGACAGGAAATTAAATTCCAAGCGAGAAATAAATTAAACATTGAGACTGTTATGCTGGTTTCCTTATTCATTGAGCAAAACCTCAATGAATGCTGCTCATATTAATAACATTTGAATGAAGTGAAAAGTAACATAGATTTTTTGGAATTGTTTATCATCTCTAGTGTGACTTTTTATACCTGCCAGAAGATAAATATACTAAATTAGAATTGAGAGACTTTTCATATTTATGATATTTTAGAGCATTGCATCGGTAAAAGCTTTCTGTCCCAAAAGTGATTATATTGCCCAGGCCGTGCAATGCAAAGAGATCTCAGATTTTGCTCCCATATTTGAGTCTTAGAAAAGACTCTACATGTTCAACCATCAACTTGTCATCATTACTGCTACTTGGAGAAAGGAGTGTGCACTGGTGAAAGTGGAAATTAGCTATAACCCTCTTGCTTACAGGTGGTTGATAGTACCCTCATTAATAAGTTCCTGAAGACAACACACTGGGGGGATCCTTGCTTATTGAAAGTTAGCCTGAGGAAGCCTTAATAGATGATGCTTTTCAGGAAAATGGACGGTCTTTCTTATGAATTCGGGAAGAATATGGTCCTGGGTAACAAGAACTGTTCTGTAAAAGAGAGTGGAACCATGAGATTATCTAGGCAGCTAGGCTCAGAATATATGCCATTTATCCAATGATTCTTTGGGCAGCCGGTATAATAAAAGTGCCTGTTATATGTAACTTTTCTCTACTGAAGTGACAAACTGTTCGAAAACATGGTGAATGGGAGAGGCCTTTCTGCGACCAGAAGAAAACAGAATATGGCCTAGATGAACAAAAGAGGTGCTTTTTGGTACCTTTGGATTATGATGATCTGGATGTAATTTGGAATAATGGTGATCTGACTGATGGACATCAAACTTTGAGAAAATTTCTGCTTTTCTCTTTAAACTTTTGGCATGTCTTCTGTCACCCTCCACTGCAATTTTGTTGTCCTCTCTGAATGGGACAGGTTAATCTTCCATGTCACCTCCTCCCCCGCTCCCCGCTGCTAATGTTTATTGTTTACTTAATGTTGAAATAAAAAGAGTGAGTAGGATGCAAATGGCATGAAAGATTTAGAAAGCTGGTTCTAAAGCATCATTTGCTGATCAGAAGAATGTTCAAACTCTCACTATTTGGCCTCCAAAACCGAAATGGAAAGATAGCTAGAAAGAATTTGTTCTTTTGCTAAAATGAACAGATGAATACAGTTTCATACATGTCTGAGAGATTTTGCTGGTTTTGATCCCAGGATGAATGTGTCTGATAAAGGTCGCTTGAAGATGTGAATTGTTTCAATTAACATTTATTTCAAAAAATAGGGTTAATCTCACTTTAATGAATTTAGTTAACTAGTAAATTTGGGACTGCAGTAGGCTCCATGTGTTTCAAAAATAGATAGAAATCATTCAATCTCCAAACAGAAGCATATGTAAGATTTTAAATGAAAATAAAACCCTACAAATACAACATTGTCATGAAGTCTGATCATCACTAGTGGCCATAAAAGTGCAACATATTTTGGGTTTTTTTTTTGTTCACATGGGATAATCTTTTAATTTGTACATTTTCTTCATTTCATAATCTTAATTTCTAGCTATTTCTTCTTAAAAATTTTTTATGGTTACATCTTATGGTTACATCATTACATAAGACATAATGAATGATGTGTTATCTTATGAAAATGGGAACTAAATGCAGTTATTCCTGCTCAAGCATTTTGGTAAACTAGGCTGTTTTGATGTGTTTCCAAATAAAGCACTTGTAGTAGCTGCCCATTCAAATATTATACAAAGAAGTGTCATTACTGTCAATTATATAAGCCAAAACATTAGTCATCTTTACTGTTATATTCTTAGTGTGAAGGTAGACTGTGTGGCCAGTGAGGTGTCAGTCTCTCAACCAGAGACAAATGCAGAAGATTGATCTCACAGTAATGGTGCCCGTAACATGTTCTTACAGCTGCTGGTATAAGTGAAACTGTGGGGCTTTAGTATTGTATTACTGTGTAAAATACAGAATCAGCTGTTTGGGAGTGATTCCTTAGTTATGTTAAGTACTATAGCTTTACTGAACCCAGTGGATGGGTGAAAAATCTACTGTGAGGATCAAAATCTTGGTGTTAACTGAAAATAACCTACTGAGAAACACGAAGTCCTTAGAGTGTTTGAAGATAATGGCAAAATTCCCACCGAAGTCAGCAGAGACAAGATTTCATCTATGAAACTGAACAAAGAAGTCATTACTAGTGATACTGAAATATTCTTGGTGTCCAGTAGTTTATGCTGAATTCATTAAAATACAAATTTATGAACAAATAAAGTAGGGAACAAGTTTATTAACAGTTTCTGCTTTTAAGTTACCCAGGATTTCCCTTAGATATTTGATACCTTGGTATAGCTTTGGTCTTCATTTTTTAGCTTCACATGATTTTATAAAATGGATGAAAAATTATGAAAGTATATATATGCCTATTACCAAAATAGTATTATTTTAAAACATTAAATAACATGTTCTGTAAGAGACATTTAATTCATCCATACAAATAAATGTTAATACTTATGAATATATGTAATATATTCAATATATAAACTTATGAATATAATAGAATAGAATAATAGAATAGAATAGGACGATTATATATGCTTGTGAATATATAAAAACACCTGTGCAGTCATTGCAAATTAGTGTTAGACATTTCAATGTAAAGCATTAACATAGGTTGTGCTTTCAGCTACATTGATATAAAGAGAAAGTGACTTTATTCTTCTCACTGAATGCTTTATTTTATCTTATGCTTTAATATGCAGCATATATTTATAAAATAATATTAGTAATAAGGTTTGGTTTTACTTTCTCATTATTTTCACTTGTCTAATGAAATTGGTCACTATTTTTCTAGTTATCTCACACACAAGTATTCATTCGTGGAGATATTTTTCTTTATGTTGCTGATGCAAAATTTCTTTAACAACTTTCAGAGAAGTCAATATTTTCATAGAAAGAACTTTTCATCCAGTCACTTTTGCAGCAATTGTCTGTACATTAATTCCTTTTCAATAAGAATGTCTCACCCCATTCAGCTGCACAACACTGAGTTGAAAGAATGATTATTTTTCACTCCAGGGTGACTATTTCTGTGGCATGTGAGAGAAAGGGCAATGTAGTTGTATAAGTTAAACTGATTAAACATTTGGAGGGGGAATTAAATTATTATGTAGCATTTACATCACTGCCGAAGGCACTGAACAATCCTACATGATTGTAGCCATAATTCCAGCTGCAGCAAGATTTTAAATTTTATAGTATATATGATATGCTCAGTGAAAAGGAAAACTATTAAAAATATGCTTTGAAGCAAGCTATAGTTTTTGCTGTAGCATATATACAGCTTTTAATTATGCATTTCAGACTGTGGGTATGCTCAGCCACTTACTCTAACAGAGACACAAACTGAAACACAGGAAATTCCACTTGAACACAAGAAAACACTTTACTGTGAAGGTGGTTGAACACTGGAACAGATTGCCGAAAGAGGTTGTGAAGTCTCCATCCTTGGAGATACTCAAAACCCAGCTGGACATGGTCCTGAGCAACCCATTCTATGTGACCCTGTTTGAGCAGGGAGGTTGGACTAGGTGATCTCCAACCCCAGCTATTCTGAGATGCAAAGCAAGCCTGGAATGTATGTTCACTAAAGAGATGTCTTAACCTTTGTGGAAATCTTTGAGAGTCACAGATCCGTATAGAATAGAGAGTCCTAAGATGCACGCTCTTCTCCCTTTTACTCTACTCTCCCATCTTCTGTCAGATGAAAATTGCCGCACTCATGTGCTCCTTTGCATCACCATGCTGCTGCGAAGGTGCCTCCTCCTCCTGCCCACCACTGCACTTTCCAAGGATGGCAGAGCTGCTGAGCAGGCAGTTTACCTGGTTGTCTGCAGTCAAAGTCCATAGCCTGCTGTATTAACATGAGCCACCATGAGCTGTAGTTACTCTTACTAGATACAGTAGCCTCTCCCGATCCTGCAACAAAATCCAACAAGGATCTCAAGTAAGGGTCTGAGGCACAGCTCCTCCTGCCTCCTCTCTCATTCCAGTTTGATTTTCTGGTGTGTAGTCATTTATTCATATAGGTTTATTCCTTAAATGCAAGGTCTGTTTCTTTTTGGCACAGCTGAAAATACCTTTGTCTCTATCCTTTATGCTTGTATGTATACAGCCTGTTTTCCCATTGTAATGGCCCCGTGGCTGGGAGAAAGGCAGAGCTTGTGGTCCTACACTGTTTGGAGGTGGTTTCTCAGATGTGGCTGTTTCAATACCTGTCAGGCATTTACCTCAAAATGGATGGATAATTGAAATGGAGTTTTATACTGTGAAAAGAAGGTTAAATTGTAAAATGGAAGCAGAAATACAAAAGTTATGCCCACAGTTTGATACAGATACATCCTATTGTTTTGAAGGATACAGCTTGCTAGCAAAAACCCAACACATCCCTCTGAACTGCTAAAACACCAAGGAGCTGCAGTGAAGAACAAGTTAAAAAACAAACCATGCTGAGTTCTGTTCTTGGCAGTATTGGTTCAGATACAGAGTCCTGCCTATTCTAATGGACTTGATTTAGTTTTACTGTTGTTGTAGATGAGAACATAATCCAGCCCCATCAAAATCCCACATGCACATCCTTATTTGAATGCTTCAAAAGGATATATCCTATTACTTTAACAACCGGAAAGTATGTCCTTTCAGAGACTTAATCCAATTTTTAACCAACCTAAAGTCTTCAGATAAGCAAAAACTGCCATGGAAAAATATGGCAATTTTACTGTCTTGTTAAAACTATGCTAGTTTCAGCTGATTATAAAAGGTGTCTTGGTACTGACAGCGAATGGTACGTAGGTAACGCCCAATGGTTGTTACCCCATTACTGTCTCATCACTTTTTGGCTTGATTTTTGTTCTGTATTTGTCAGCGCCCGTCCCCTCGCCCCAAGGGAGCAGGGCCCCAGGGGCAGTGGGGGCAGCCCCAGCCTAGGGGGACATCAGGCCGGGAGGGGGCATGAGGCCACGACTGACGGCCCTGGGCTGGGCTGAGATGGGGCTGGGGCTGGGGACGCAGGGGAGGCTCGGGGTGGGCAGGGACAGCAGGGCCCTGACGATACTTGAATTATTCATGAAGTTGCAATTTGTAAGCAGATTATTTATTTGTTGAAGCTTAGCATGTCATGAGATCAATTTTCTTTTTTCTGTATTTAAAAAGAAACACTTTAAAATGAAAGGAATGGATCAAAGCTGATGTCATTTTGCCTTTTATAACTATCACTAGGGTCATGCATATATATTTGATTAGAAAAGAGTTGGTTTGTTTATTTTTTACTGAGTAAACCTAGGAGTAACTAACAGTTAACAGTTTCATATAGACAGCATGAAGAAAAATTCACTCAGTAAAGAAACTGTAGGTAGGGATATCGTTACACAACCTGGCCAGGTCCTAGCAACGAGAATAAAATGAAGCTGTCTGTCCAGTCTTTCCAGCTAGTGCTTGACCCATCTAACCCCTTTCTGTGGTATTAATGGGTCCTTCCCAGACTTTTGGAAGGGGGTGGCCTTGCTGGGACACTGTGAACTGTTTTCCTGTCCCATTTCTTGAGGTGGTCCTGTCATCTTTCTTTAAACACTTTTTTCCACCCCGTTTTTATATGAATTTGGGAGCATGAGAAAGGGAGTGATTTGGCAGTATTGCACAACTTCATGTTCATATTGGTTTTGGGGAGAATACAACATTTTAAATCATGTGAATCCAAAACTCATATTCCTTATACCCCCATCTCCTCTCCCTTGCTTTTTTGGCATTTCCTGTCTCTCCAGTGCAAACTTCCAGACAATTTGCAAATCTTTTCCTGATCCGATGTGCTGTTGTGATGGACATGTTGTGTCACGTGGGGCCTGAGTGTGTAGGTAAAAGGAGCATGCCTTCTTGCAAGGCTTTTTTGAGTCTAGGACTCTCTCTTCTTCCACACCTTCTCCTTGAAATTGGGTATTTCCCGTCCACTGAAGAGCTCAGGACCCCCAGGTGCTCTGCACCAGCAATGTGTCAGGGAGCCAGAGGACACTGAAAGTCAAATGAGAGCCACCAGGTCTGTTGTTTGTGCGTTCTCAGCTAGGTTGGCCCTGTTCTGACCCCAAGGCTAAGCTATTAAAACCCAGCTGAATTAATGGAGTTTCGTGAACGAAAAGGTGAGCTGAACCTGAACCAAAGCCTACTGTGCTTGATTCCCTTTACTGCAACAGATAAAAGTGAATAGATTATTGCTAATTTTAAAAGAGCTATTTGACTGCTATTTTTTACTTGCAGAGCTGGTGGATTTTCACTTTAGGTTAGATGATTGTAGGTTAACATTAACATACTGAAAGCAACAGTAAATTCTCCCCACTGTCAGTATCTAATATGCATTAAAACGTTGTTAATTCTAAGGTTAGGTAGTGTGGCTATTTCCTGAGATACTTCTGCACCTGCTTTTTATGACTTTTGGCATTTGGACTTTGGAGCTAAATGTTACACACAGATAGGAGTTTCTATTTATTGATTTGGAATTTATTTAGTGAAAGAATAGTGGGCAGAAAAAGGAAGATACTTTAAGCATATTAACTGAGATTAGAGCACGCACTGAACCCTGCAGCAGAAGTTGCAAAAGTACTTTAAATAGTACCTTATTTTCTGTGTTAAACTGTATATATTGACCTTTTCTCTAAATTTCCTCTTCAAAACTCTCTTTATTAGCAAGGGAATTCTTAAGAAAACTCTCAGATGTTTCTTACTGGCTTTTAATTTACAAGTGCTATATATATCTGCTTCAATTCGCATGCCATACATACCTTTGACATACCCTTTTGGGATCTCTGAATGGTCTTGCAGCACTTAATTTCAACCTGGATTGCCAGGGTAAGACACAGTAAGTGCATGACAGCTGAATGTTCCTGACATCAATTGTTCTTTGCACCTGAGGAGCAGGAGAAGGCAGTTAGCCCTTGTACTGCTTAGTGTTATGGAGAGGAAGAGGGGAGCTCTAACATGCTGACATGTTTAACATTTCAGCAGTTCAGATCTTCTCCCTGGAATCCTAATTCTGCCTCAACAGACTAGTCCTGATATAGTTTCATGAAATGTGAAAAAGAGAGGTAGTATAGAAAAAGGAAGGAGTATTAGTCATTGCTTTAATTTAATGACCCTCTGAATTTTAATCTCAAAGTAGCACGTTTTTAAGATGCTTTGTTCCATATTTTAGGACAATATCTCTGAAGGTTTCTACTTGGGGGATTACGGAGCGCAGAGTGTAGGTGGGTAAAGCCTCACTTTATTCGAGCCTTAACAGGAAGCATGAAAGCATCTTCTCAAACCTGTCACATTGTTTAAACCACAATCAGCTTATGGTGTCATTTGTCAGTGTAATAGGTGAAGGACAGTTAGCTGCTAAGCATTACCGGGTTTATTATGCATTCTTTTCAAGGAAAGGTTATAGAAAATGAAGAATTTGGCCTAGAGCCTAAATTCAAATAGAGCTAATATAAGCTGATTGCACATTTATTTAAGCAATGATGCCATATTAAAAAAAAATCTATGAGCAATAGGTTTTGTCCTGGATGCAGCTCATCCGTCAAATGAGCTGCATTTTGAGAAACATGTTCTTTTAATGACTCTACACAGCAGACTTTGCAATGTATCACATTTTGCATTTTTTCTTCCTTTTCCGAAGCAAGAACTTTTCAGGGGTTATGAGGCAATTTCTAAACTTCTTCCCGCTAACATCTCGTCAAACATCTCACATCACTACGTAAGTGGATAAATCAAATACACTTAAGTTTGGAACATGATCCCATAAGGTTATAGAAATTAAAGAAAACAAGCTGTTTAGTTTAAAGAAATTTAAAGAATTTAAAGAAAATAAATAGTTCTGGTCCTATACCATGAAAAAGATTATGATACTTAACATTATAATCTGCAATTAGTTTAAGTATTTATTATTACAATTTGCAATTCATCTCTCAAAACCATGTCATCCCAGTTTATATTTGTCTCTCTATACTATAGGTTACAGTTTTTGATATTTTGTGCTAATGCTAGTAGATATTCAGCTAAATGCTTCCTTTAAAAAAGTCATAATATTCCAGATTTTACCACAATATGATCCTGATTTTATACCTAGCAGCCTTTCATTCCTTTTTGCATTCCCTACTCTGAACTGTTAATTGAAGCGCTAATAATTTAATGCTCCAGAAATCATTTTCTTCTTTTATTAGAGGAAATTTGAACAGACTTTCTTTGGGCATTACTGCCATGTACGTATATATTCCTTCCTACTTAAAACATCCAATAGAAGGACTACATTACAAGTTAATATGGGTTTAAAAACTGCTGATTACAGGCCCTCTCCTATCACATTATTTCTGCAGTGTGTGTAAGAAGAGTATTACTTTAGCATAAAATTCAGAAATGGCTTGCTGAACCACTTTCAGCTTCCTCTTAGCATTGATTCTAGCTCCATATAAATACTGGATCTAACCCACAGTGGCAGTGAATAGTAAAGTATCCCATGGCCTGAAATTTATCTTTTCTTTTTCTTCTATATCCCTTAGAACAAAGGATAAAAGAAGACAAGAAAACAAAAAAAAAGAAGGGGAAAGGATATAATATAGTTTCTAGGTATTTCAATATTTTATACTAAAAGCTTTTTAAAATGTTAGCTTTTGAACTATAATTTTTCTTGAATCAGTGTGGTCCAGGACCAATTGAGTGACAGATAAAGCAGTTAAACTGGTTTATATTGCATTTTTAAGAACTTTGTGTCATATTTATGGACTGTGTGCTTTACTATGCAATCTTGTAAATATGAAAATTCCCTCTGTGAGACTCTAAAGTAATTGCTATAACCGTCTGCAAATGTCAGGGTTTTTTAAATAGTATTGCTGATGTAGACTATTCCAGATACCTCAAGTTCTAAGGATTTGCTGTTACCCTTCAAAGATGTCATCTGATATCTTTGTATCATGCACTGGTAACATTTATTAATAATGACATGATCAAAGTTTTAATTCAAATATTACCATCAAATTAAGAAGTCTTATTGAACTGATTACTCCTGGAAGTTAGCTAATCCCAAAATAATTTTAACATCATATTTTTTTATACATAGGGAGAAGAAAATTCAACATCAATCTTAGTAGATGTGAAGCTCAGTTCAGTAACATGTTTAAATATGTTTCTAACTTTTAACACTCAACTACTTTTAAGCACTGTTTTCAGAAAAAGGTTTCTTGGCAAATAAATAAATAAATAGCTATATCCTTAACTCAATCTTTAGCTGTATCCTTAACTTAAAAGGTGAACAGCATGTGAGAAAATATTATCATCTGCTTCCAAGATACTATCATGAAGTTTTGGTGAATTGAAGTGATGGTTGAATAAAGATGTATTGTATTGATTTGCAATAGTGTATCACCAAACTTTTATGCATCGATTGTGAGGCTTATTTTGATTTCATCACAGTTTTATCCTAATATGACTCTATTAATTATACAGAATTATCCATCAGTCTCCAAGTGCAGATCACTCTAAAGGAACGCCATAAGGGTTCAGGAGGCAGTTTTGGAATATGAACCCATATGCTAAATATCAGAAGGAACAGAGCTAGGAATCCTGTACTGTCAATTACAGTAGAAAGGAGACTTCAGCATGGAAAAAACACAGTTCAGGAAAGACATATTAGAAAAATTCATATGCCCAGCCCACTCCTGCTTGCTTTACAATAGGCACTGCACAAAGTCTTACCCAGATTTCCCCTAATGAAAGATAAAGATTGCAAATGATTGCAAATGTCAGAAAATGGGAATACAGGCTACAGGCATGGTCTGCTAAGTTTTCCAAGTTATGTTTTTTATTCCAGAGTACAGAACTAGAAATGGACCTATACCATAGAGCTTATGTAAAGGGCTCTCTAAACAGAGAAATAATTTATATTTTTATTAGTTATTTCAGGCTGTGAGTTGCTGGGCAAGAGATCTGCAATTTGTGATGAGAACGGAACAGTTGATTTTGGGTGAAGAGGTAGAAGAAAAGAGACACAGCTTTGCCATGTATGCCTTTTCAAAGTCCAAATGGTCTGTGAAGAACTACCCTATGTTCTTATTTTCTGCAGCCTGAAAACTAAGCCTCCATTAGAAGCATCAGAAACTGTTTTCATGGAGAATGATCTCCAAAAAGAAGTTGGTTCTTTTCTTCCTGCATGTTTGTCCAGCCAGGATAGATCTAGCCTATTGCTAAACTGAAAAGGTGTGGGGTTAAAACACGTGGGAGGTACCACACCACAGCTTCTTCCCCAGCAAATGCAGAAAGTTGATCAGAAGCCATATCAGAACAGGCTTCTAGGTGAAGTGGAGAGATTTGAAGAGGCAGTGGTGAAGAGCTGATAAGCTTGATAGCATAGCATGCTTTTGCATTGGCTATGGAAAGGTTCGTGTCTTGAGGGTTGGCAGGCATCCAGTCCAAGGACAGAGGAAATGCTAGAGCAGCTAAGCGTTGTCAAATATATTGAAAGAGACTGAAAAATCCCTTGACCTTTGAACTCTAGGAGAAGACTTCTTTTGAACATGCTAGTTAGACTTTATAGCGATGGGATGGACAACTGAGTTGTTTGACCATGCACAGCACAGCGCTGCGTGCACAGTTGTTACTATTTTTATTATTAGAATAATATTATGTTATTATTTGTGTTCTTAACAGATATGTTCTTTTTCTTCTGTTTTTCTCACTACCTGATCGTAAAAATGAAAAAGAATTGTGAATGAAAATGTTGGTGGATGTTTACCAGTTGCCAGCCCTTCTGATCTTTCCCAAGTCATGCTCACGTGCAAGTGATAGGTTACAGATTGTCATGATAATACTTCTGGACCCTCCAAACATTTTAGAGGTTAACTGTATGATTGTGAAAACTGCTGCCTGAAAAAAATAGCTATTTTTACAAAAGGAAAGTTACACTCATAGGAAAAAAAAAAGCATCAAGAAACTCAAAATATTTCTCATTGAGTGAACTGTTCTTTTAAACAGAGGCTGACGGTTGTTAAAACCATAAAGAAATACAAGAACCGAGAAACTGTAATGTTGCTAGGAGAGCTTATATCAGCAGCTTACAAAAGAAATCTAAATTTTCAATGCAGAAGTGTTTTCCAAAGAGAGAAACACTTCTCTAATTTCTCCTTTAGCATGCTAGTTTTCATTTCTTTTTAAATCAGTCTCAGTGTTACGCTTTTCAAAGAAATCTGTGAA
Source organism: Dromaius novaehollandiae (assembly GCF_036370855.1). NCBI lineage: Eukaryota > Metazoa > Chordata > Aves > Casuariiformes > Dromaiidae > Dromaius > Dromaius novaehollandiae. Next base: position 137,701,527 of record NC_088099.1, on the reverse strand, counting down.
AATATGATCAAGTACCACAGACACAGCAAGCCTAGAACAATACTTCTGAAGCTAGAACCATCCCAAAGGGTTCTCACTAAAATGTCACATTTACATGTTACTTTTTTTTTCTTACATACGTTCAATCTCAGATAAAGCTCCTTGATACTAGGGTTTCCTAGACTGATGTACACTGTAAATGTGTTTATTAACTGGTAAAAAGGAATTGCCTATATTTTGAGAACTGTGGGCAGCAGAGTCCTTGACATTCAGTTTACAGAATCTGCTAAGCCATCATTTCACATTGTCCTGTGTCAGTCTCAGATTTAACTTTTCTGCCATCTACTTTCAGTATGTCCTTGTAGGTTACCCTAATGGCATTGCTGTCACTTACACGGAAAGTAAGAAGCCAGTTTTCTCCCTGGGCTATATGGACTTCAGCAGTTTCTAAAAATAGTCATGTATTTTGTTCTGCTGCATGATCTTAATTTAGCTGAGCTTCCTGCCTTAATCATGCCTTTGTGACAGGTTTGCCAAATCCTAGATACTCATAAACATGCCGTACAGCCCCGCAACACCCATATTCATTTCCTGTATCGCTGTGTAGTGGTAACATTTGAGGGACACTGACTTCATTTGCTTTAATTTAGTGTGTCAGTGGACTTCTGCACAGAGCATGTTCTTCTTAGATTTCTCTCTTTAGGTTGAATATTTCTAAAATCATAAGGAATGCTTTTAAGCAATGGCAATTCAGGAAGTACCCAGAGCTGCACTTCAGTAATTGGTTTGTTTTTGGCAGGCATGTCATAAGCAATGAACTTTGATAATTCAGGTAATCTTGTGAAAAGATTTTAAAATATGAGACATTCATAATAACCACATAACTGAAAACATAACGAAAGTGTCTCAGAAAGTGTCTCTGACCCTTCCTTTTCAACATTACTTCTTACAGGCAGCTTATGCCTAAGATTTATTTTACTTCTCCAAGTTTAATTGTTTTTTCTCCAGGTCTGCTGAGTGCAGAGAAAAAAAAGCAAAATGAAAAGCAGTTGGTATTTTTCATATACCTAAAAATCTTGCCTTCAGTTTACCAATCACAGTTATAATATGGAACACTATCGTTGATAAAAATAGCAAGACTTATCTCAGAAAAGGTGTGTTTGTTCAAGCTTTTATATGAGAACAGCTTTGAAAGAGAATATGTAATGGGGAAATGCAAATGATTTTTTAAAACATGTTTCTGTTTTCCTATCTCTCTCTGAGGTAAAGATTTCTTCATTATTTACTCCATTTTCTGTTCTCCACCTTCCCTTCCTTAACATCTTTTTCTGTCTTTGCCCTTTCTCTTATCAACAGTCTCTTCCCTCTTCTTTCACATTTTTATCTCCTTTTTTTCATGCTTTTTCATCTTCCATAGGTCTTCTCAGACTGGCACTGTTTTATACACTTCCGGATAGTTTGGAGGAGTTTCTTCCCTACTCCCGGTACCTTGGGGAGAAAGTATGCTGGAAAAGAATGTATACCTCCTTCCAGCTCCACATCCCCGCAGGATGAGGAGACAGAGTCTTTAAACTCTAGCCTTTCCATTCCCTCAAATAGATTTTAAACTGAGTAAAGGAACTGGTGCCCTGAACTCTGTCCTCTCCCCTCCTCTATTGACTAGGAAAGTCAATAGAGCCTAGGAAAGTAAAAATGACAAGCAAAACTCCTGCTTAGCTTCAGTGCACTGTGTGAAGTGCAGAACTTCCTTCATACTGTTTAATGTACCAATATAGATGTACGTCTCCTGTACTTGTGAGTTTTAGAGAGATCAAAAGCTTTTTGAAAATTGAAGCTCATTCAATTTCGAGACTTACATTTAAAATGTTCCTTAAAATTGCCATTCTGGTAAGTTAGAAAAGGCTGAAATTAAGATCCACTATGCAAACTTAAGCCATCATATTTGTGTATATATACCCTATGACTCAACTTTAATTACAAAATCACAATTTTACATTTTCCACTGGACCCCACTTAAAAAAAACAGTTAACTTAAAAAAAGAGCCTATAATGTGGTATCTTCCTGGTACTCTCATTGGGAGGCTACCTTTAGAGTTATCCTTTGAACTAGCGATGTACCAGCAGCTATAATGTTTTGCCACTTTTTGTGGGTTTCCAAAAGATGAGCTCCTAGGTTGTATTTATCCTTGTTGATGAAACTGGCTCTGGCATTGAGAGTAGCTGTATAAGACAGCCTACATGCATAGTATTTAACTTATCCTCCAAAATATGGTGGCTGCATGAAAATTGCCTGTTGAGAATGATCCCTATACTAACTCCTGAACCATGTTGCCTGCTGTATTGGAGAGTGCTAGTTGGCCTGGACTAAATCCATAGCAGGGACCAGAGTAACAGTTTAACAGTATATATAATAAATTCCCTGGCACCGTTTAATTTTAGTATTCTGTACATTAGTACAGATGTAATGCTACCATGCCAGTGGAATTTTAAGACCTGATTTTTGGGTACTGTCTCTGTGGAGGCAAGGCTACAGACCTTCCTTCTCACTCTCCCTGAAGTTTTCTCTTTCCCCATCCCCTAATTTGCCCCTAGCCCAAAAGCTTCCTCATTTTTGTCTCCCTCTACTGACTCCTCTTTTCTGGTCTACTAAGTTTCAGATTCCCTTCTATGTTCTTCTCACACTATTCCTGATATCACTTTTTCAACAGGATTCCAGTTTCTCCCACACCTTCTCCCAGGCTCCTTGCCTGTACAGTTCAAATCTGCACCATCATCTCTCACCTACATTTAGGGGCTCCTACTCTTCTTTTAGGGCTATTCATGTGTTACCTATACCACTTTACTTTAGCTTTTATTCCAGTCTTCACATCCCTGAGCTTCTTGTTCCAGTTCAGTTTCCCCCTCCCTAACTGCTATTACCAGGGGATTTGGGGGGGCAAAAATGCTATATACTCCGTCAAATTTCCAGGGTCTGTTCCAGACATTAGTTATAAGGCTTTCAAAAACAACACTGTTAGCTTTTTATTTTTATGTTATGTCTATGTTTTATGTTTTGTGAGCATATGTGAGCACTAAGTTTTAGTCCTTAAAATTGTTTTCAGAAACAGCTAGTCTATTTTAGCTAAATTATTGCAAAAAAAAAAAAAAAACCCATATACACTAAAAAGCTTATAATGGAAATGTTAGTCCAAATCGTTAAAATTTGGCAAACTTAGAAGTGAATAAAAAGATAGAATGTGTAGTACAGCCATGAAAGGGGTTACTGATATTAGTCCCACCTGTATTATAATTAGATAACATTGTGAGTATGTTCAAGACTTTATGGATAACAAAAAAAAAATAGCCTTTATTATTGTTTTATTATTTATTATTATGCCTTCCACTTTTTGGCATATTGATCCAGTCTGGCTCTCAGTGAGCTCAAGAACACATTAAGTGAAACCCAAACTGAGCAGCAGTCAGTTAGGTAGAAAATGAGGTAACCAAAATGCATAATCCTTGTGAGGTGGCTGATTAAGTGGAGGTGGCTTCTATAGCTGTCCCGCCTTGGCCCTGCACAGGTACCACTGTGTGGCATCTTGGTATTCCTGGACAACTGCATTTTTCAGCTAGCCAATGCTTATCAGAATCAACTTTAGTTTGTAAAAGCATAACAGGTTGTAATTGGTGTTTCTCTGCCCCTCACTACAGTATCCAAGTCAGCAGGCATAGCAACAGCTAGGAGATGGCTTTATGGACAGCTGGGGTGACCATTTCTACCATCCCAGTCCAATCTGCTCCCCTACAGAAGGACTTTCAGAGAGGGATAGTGCTATCATTGAAAGAGGGATATTTGCAGACTAATTTCAAGTGTTTTTCACTGGCTACTTGACTTTGTTTATATAATTTTTGCAGTACTTTAAGTGCTATATTTTCCTATGTGACCCATTTTGCATATTTCAAGTTCTTTTGTTATACATTTTGACAATGTGCCACTGCAGGAGCAGTTTGACAATAAATAAACTTGACTTGATGATATTATAACCGTACTGCTACAAATTCCTGCTTTCTGCAGTTCAGAGGAGTTAAAAGAGGCTTTTGCTGCAATCATATAAAAACTCAAGTGGAAGACTTAATGATGCTGATTAACTTTGAGCAATGTTATTGGTGTTTGTTTTCCATAAACCCTGAATTCTTATATGTAGAAGAATTCTGCTATGAAAAAAAAGAAATAGGATGAGGACGCTGAAACTATGACCACAATATCTCTGATGGCTATAATTTCCTAGTTCACGCGCAGTGTTATTCCACCTTCCTTTTCTGGAAGCTATTCATAATATGCTACATTTTTTCTTAACTTGAGGAGAATTAGTGTTTTAATGGTAGGTTTTATCTTTACAAGTGACTTCAAAGACAAGACAGCACTGTAGCAGAAATTGCATTAATCCTTGCCAGCTCTGTGCTATTCCAGAAAAGACAAAGCAATGCATAGATTTTATTGGTGACCACTTTGTATATATATGCTTACACATAGGAACTCCTTTTAGACAGGAACAGCACTGTTGATTGCAATATCTGGTAATAGAGTCATGAACCTGAGCTGCAATTCAGACTTCAGTCTAAAGCTGTGAAATACTCCCTTAATCACATTAATTTAAAACAATTAAATTGCCAAGTTATTCCTTGTATTTTTTGATTAACTTAGTTATTTATGGAAAATCTGTATGGTCATACTTTAGAGGGGAAAAAAAAACCCAACCTATGAAGAAAATGAATGACATTCAAGGATGAATGACCTGACACAGTAAACAACACAAAGTTTATCTAACCTGCAATACAGCATGGAGATTCCTTAGCTGGCTTTAAATAAGAAATACGGGGTTTAGCTCCTATAATCTCTAGTTCCATGGGGATATATTTGTCTTGTTCTCTGCTATTGCACCTGACTTGCTTCTGGTATCTAGGTTTAGTCATTTAAGATCAATATCTGAGCAAAAGTGTTGATTTAGCAAAAGAAAGTATACTTGGTTTCTTCTGTTCTAGCAGCTTGTACTCAGTGTTTTATCTTGCAGCTTCTTAGCTGCTTCTCTATCCATCTTTTTAGGTAGCTTCCAGGCACGTTCCCTAAACTTTTTTAATCCTTATACCCCAATTCCATTTTCAAATTATCAGTGAAAAAAATGAATAGCAATTGCAAAACCAGAGGCAATAGTAAAAATAGAATACCATTATCAAAACGAACATCAAAAGTTAACTGAGGCCAGGTTTTCCACTGAGCTGTTGTGATTTTTGCTACCATCTTCTTGGAAAGGACTGATAAAGTCCAGTATCATTCACTGCTGTCATTGGCACCCTTTTCCAAAGAGGTGTCTGAACCAGTTAGGAGTTTCTGACACAAATCCAGAACGAGATTTGTATTCACACCTATGGCCATATAGGAAAATGCATTAAGACACTGCCACTTTTCCATCTCAAGCCAATTACAAATTGATGACATTGTGATATATTACCTTGTAATTAAAAATGTAACAGGCAGTGTTTTGACTTTTTATTGTCAATATAATGTGAAGTGAATGTAGAATAGAAATATTCTTTTTAATACTATGTATCATAAAAACAAATGATAAAATCAAAATGTTTTGGCCTTATTCAGCTAGTTTCACTCCCATCAAAGTGAGGAAAGGTCAAAATGAAATATTGTTTGGGCTATGAAGTTTCAAATGAATCTTGGAAATTTTTTGTCCTGGGGAATTTAAAATGTGCCATTTCATTTGCAACATAAGGGTTGGATTTTGGCATTCCTTTCCGATATGCATATCTTGTTAGTTCAAGCTCTAGCAAGACATGCTAGAGATTCTGCTTCAAGCTGTGGCATGTGAGGAGAAATGGCATAATCTCTTGAGAAATCCTGTTTTGCATTTTCATCAGTATATGTGAAACATTTCAGCCAATTAACAAACTGTAAATATGTACTACTTTATACCTATATAACATATATTACACATTAATACACATATACTTTGGAAGCATAACAGATTCAAAAACTTGCTATGATTTATTAGATGGACTTCTTCTGTGCTAAGCCTGGCATCGTTTCTCCTTTTCATTTAACCTGGTTTTCATTGCCATTGTTCTATGTTCACTAGTATTTTTGATTTTTTTAAGCAGGATACAGACATTTCAGGTTTCACTGTGAATGATTATTTGTCCAGTAAGAGCTTTTGTGATTAACTTTGGATCCTGCGCACGTGCATATATAAAGGTATAACTATATATATATATTGGATAGTTATATAGCATCTGAAAAATCTCAAATAAATATGTGGTATTATGCTATTTTCCTTTACTGAAAGTCAAGAGATACCAGAATAAAACTGTTTGTTTTTAGCTTGTATGCCATGTTTGTTATCTTTTAAATTATATTATAATACTGTCCCATTTTGTGGAATTAATGGTAATGTAGAATCATTAATGGATGATTCTGTCCATAATCACAGAATCATAAACAAGTAAAAATGTCCTTTTTATATTAAATGGATACAGATATTAAAAAAAAAAACTCTGTAAGGGTGAGATTTTCTACAAATTCTTGTGGCAATTAATGTATTCCACTTTTTTTAATATTTTTTGCTAAAATGATAAATGCTGTTATACAAGTATCCTGCAATACACACATCCAAACCCTGCCAAAATAGCATAGCAAACAACAAGACAAAACAACAATTTTTTGAAGCTGATAGGGCTAAGCTTGTGCCGAGAAATGGAGAGATAGTCTTGCTCTCAGTGAGGAAATACAAATTATATTTTTGTATTGTATTTATTTGTCTGCATCAGAGATGGCAGAATTAGGATTAGTGGGAATTTTGTGCTTGAGTTTTGTGAAAACAGAATACAGCTCCCAAAGAAATACAACATTTAGCCCAAGCAATTTTACTAAGTATATTTTACCACTCTGTTATTGTATAGTCTGCATACATTTCTTTGGTCTGTGAATATATGTAACTCGGAAATATTTTGTACATTTCATTTGTACAGTTCATACAGACCTTTTTCCACTTTGTCATTTGTGAATCAGTTTATCTTATTTTGTATCAAGCCAACTTGTTTTGCCCATATAGGAAAATTTTAGGAACTTCTATGATTATTTAAATACATATAAAGATATATTACCATGTGATTCTAAAGTCTAGTTTCTCTGAACCTGATAGGGCAGTGGGGATCTTTTGGGTTTTCTTTTTTGTCTGTTTTTTTCTATTAGCTGTAGAATAAATGACCTAATTGAGGGGGTAAGACCAAGGCAAAACTTATCATTAAGCATTATCTTCCCTGCTTGTTAATTTGAATGAGCATGTTCTACATCTGAAGAAGTGGAAGTGCTCCTGTCTTTAGTTTACTTTGGTTTCCAAGCAACTCCCAGGAACCTTGCAGATGGAAGTCTCCCAAGTGTTTCAAATCATTAATTTATTTTCTTACCTCCCTTAGGAGATCGGTACAATGCATCTTTTTTTCTTCACTAAAGTGAAATCAAAAGATGCAATGTGATGTTGGAAATCTCACTCCCAGATATTTGCATTAGGCATAATGGTCAGAGGCATGAAATCTGTATTTCTCTGGAAAAGAACTTGGCAGAAGAATTGCCAGTATCTCTTTCGTAAGGAAATTCTGTGGCAAGAGAAAATGCAGAGAAGGAGCAGAGTGCAGTGCTAGATAGTCAGAGAAGAACTTCTGTTCGTCTTTGATACAGGGCACTGTTATTTAGGTAACCTTGAGAAATTGGTCTAAATCATGTAACAGTTCATACTGCCTCCAGAGCAGGTCAGAATATGGAGACATTTAGCCCTCTGTTTGGGCTTGGCATCTGTGCTACCCCTGTTACAAATGAAGGATGTAATTACGTGCAGACATGTCAAGTGGATCACCCAAAGATAACATTGCAAAAGCAAGAGATCGAACACGGATGTTTTTCTTGCAGCGTGCCAGGCTTTAAACCAAAGCCAAACTTTCCTGCCCATTTGCCGTAGAGCAGTTCACAAAAAGACATGTAGTAGCACTACATTGCCATTCAACCTTGCTATTCTCAAATGATTCTCCTGTAATACTGCTTTTTGCCTCTGAAAGATTGTATGTTGCATTGTTACTCAGTTATTTCTATCGGTTTGCTTCTGCCCATGCTTGACAAGCCAAAACAGCCTGGGTTACTCATTACATCGTTTTGTGGGTGTGTGTTTTGGGGGGCACTACCTAATTATTAATACAAACAGTACTGGATAAATACACTGGAGCCCAGCGTACATTCATTCAGTTAATATTGTCTTCTGGCTCATTGATTCTTGACAAACTTGATGTTTATATAGTGAATCCTTAATTGAGCTTGCTGATTACGAATCCTTGCAATTAAAATAACAAATTATGACTGGCAAGTAAATATTTTGCTTGTTTTAGCCAATGTAAAATGAATTAAACATTTAAAAACCTTGTTAGCTGCTAATTGCCAATTTCAATTCTTTTGAAGCATGAGCTTTGCTAAGAGGTGGACATTTCATTAAAAAGCTTTGTCAGGTGATTATTTTGCTCACTGCCAAAGGAGCGCACAGCACCGGCGAGTTCAGAGTTCACCTCAGTCTTTGCACTGGTGCTGGATAGCTTGAAGTACATGCAACTTAGGGGCCTCCAACTTTCTGAGCATCTTTCAGTTGAAATTAATTTATTAAGGTTGTAATTTTGTCCTAGTCAGGTCTCCCTGTATTGAAGTCTATAGCTGGAGTAAGGCTGTGTGCACATCTGGGGACTGTCTGTTCCAAACTCACTGAGAAATTTTGCACCAAATGAGTCCAATATGTTACTACAGTAGACTATTAAAAAGCCTTATGTTAATTAAACTTAAAGAAATAATTCACTGTTAAAAAGAAATATGGAACTGAAGTGCCCTGAAAAACAGTAACCGAATGTGGTGGTAAACCTGTGGTTGCTTGACTGTGTTTACAAAGCATGTTAACTGTGGTTACTAAACTGCTCCTCTGGGACCACTGTGCTATCTGCATTCTTCTGAAAAGTGTATCAGTACTAAACACTGTGGTGAGCTGGACTGAATGAAGACTGCTTCATGAAATGTGCATCTAAAATAATGCCTCTTCCCTCCCTCCCCCTCCTTTTTTTTCCTTTCTCTTAAAGCACAAAGGGCTAGCTATGATACATATAAGGACAATGTCTAAGCTATTTTAATTTCAACCCTTTTACAATAGGGTTGCATTTGTTTTCGTTTTAATTATTGCTAAAAAAAAAAAGTCCTGCACAGACATGAAGATGTATTTTTCATTTCCCAACAGACAAAAAATGACTGATATGATTTCTGTTAAACATCTCCAGAAAGTAGAGCACAAGAGATATTGGTAAGAATGGAGGTGGGGGAAGGTTTTTAAAAAGCAAGCATGCAGTTTAGTAGTGAACTGCTGTTACTATTAGTTGCAGATCCGATATTTGTGGCTTTTAAACATGGTTTCGGTTGGTTTAGCAATTCAGACAGTTCTCAGACGGTAAGAATTTCTTGTGACTCTGGAACCTCTGTATGAGCAAGTATACGTGAGGAAAGGCCACGGCATAAAAAGTTTGCAGAAAGCCTTTTTTGCAAAGTAAATTTCTTCCAAGCTTGAATTTCTGAAGGTGGTGATGGATATACTGAAAATGCAAACATAAACAGAAAGATAGCTCTCAAAGTCATGAAATCCAGATCTGAGTGCTCCTCCATGCTGGAAAGTAAGGGAAAAAGGGGGGGGGGGAGGAGGAGGCTTGTTCAGAATTTACCCAGGAAAAAAAGACAGACATTACTTATTCTGAGCAGATAAGAATAATACAAGTTGTAATGGTATTGTAAGCTCAATTAAAATTATTGTATTTGCTAGAATATCATTTCTCCATGATTTTTTTTTTGTGCATAGAATATTTTAATTTTGTACCAGTAACCTTGAGAATGAAGTGTTTCTTATTATTACTTATATAGTATTTTATTTAGCTTGTGGCATTCTCAACACTTTACAAACAAAATGTTTATTATTACTATTGCATGCACTTTCTTTTTTTTTTTTTTTTTTTATTAGCTATCTCAGTTAATTAAATATATTGGAGTATTCTGTCATGGAACTACTTTGTGAAATGACATGAATTACAGCACTGGAATATGACCTGATTTATTACAGGAAGTCCAGAGCATAGCTCAAGTGCTCAGCGCATTATCCTAAATGAAGCTTTGTCTCTGAGGGCTGCCATAGCCTTCAACTGCACCATTATGTCTCAGCCATTGATTTCCCTCTAGAACACAAATGCTTTAATAATACAGCTCGGTAAATGTTTTCTCAGTATTGAATAAATGCCTGTTCTGTCAAGGGGGTGTCAAATTCTGTTCCCAACCTGTCTGTCATGTGTTATTTCCTTTGCATTTGTCAGCAGAGATGAGCTAAATAAGTTTGGTAACTCAGTTTTTGAGTAAGCGTGGATTGCAAAAGAAGTAGAAGGCAAGGAAAGTAACTTTTCAAGGCCTGCTTGTTTACACATCTTTGCTTGCAGTGGTGAGAAGCAAAGCAAAATCAAATAGTAACTGAGGCTGAGGGGGGGTCTGGGTTGCAAACCAGGAGTGACACCTAGGTGACACCAAGGAAAGCTCCTAGGAGAGTAGAAAGATGGTTGGGTGAAAGTGGCTGTGGTTGTAAGGTAAGGGGATTGCAGTGGTTGCTTGGAGGCTGGCCAGGGGATATCTGTCAGCTGTGAGTTCCACAATTCATTATGTTAAAAATTATTTGTTTTATCATCTTTTACAATTATTTGGTTTTGTTTGCTGCCTTTTTTTCATGTACTATAGGATAAGATTATTAGTAATTATTAGGGCATTTTATCAGTATAATATGATAAAATCTGTGTGATGCATGATATGTATTGTTATAATTTAATGATCTAGAGAGTTTATTTGGAGTTGAAAGGCTGGAAACTTGAAGCTTCTGAGCTGATATATGAGATAGATAAAGCAAATTGTAATCAAACCTTCTATGTGCTGTTACTAAAGTATCGAATGTTAAAAAGTTGTTGACAGACTGAAAAAAAACATTGATAATAGACTTAAATTCTTCTTTGTGTCCAGCTGCAGCTGAGAATCAGTAAGAAATAGAGTCATACAGAAACAGGACACTTCAGTGTGTATTTTTAAGATACAGAAGTTCCAGCAGGCCAGAAAGTTTTCAGAATACTACTGAATAAATAAAGCCTCCTTCCAAGTTCAGCTTACTCAGCACCTGGAGAGAGGGATCATAAAAATGGCAAGGGAACATACTTCATTGCACAATGACTGTCCCACCAGAGAGGAAGGTCTTCAAGATGAGGAGCAAGTAATGATGCGCCCCTTTCAAATCCCTGTGTTATAATCTAGCCAAACTAGGCTGGTGCTGCTCAGTATTTGTGTAAAGCACAGGCTGTGGAGTTGTGAACCAGGCAGAGCTCCATAAATACAGAATATTAACCCTGTGTATGTGTGGGTGCTTGGGTTTAATAAAACTAAGGTCAGGGCATCAAAACAAATGAAGCCACATGACATTTTAATGATTAATACTTGCATTTTTGTACTAAGCAAGGTATAGTTTTTTAATGGCATTTTAAACAGGCTAGCACAGACAAAATCTGTGTTGGAGCTTTGAGTAGTACATTTATACAAATAATTGAATGCAAAAAAGTCATTCAGAATACTAATAAAATGCTTGATGGAGAGGATTGTTGTTACAGGTTTTGTTTCTCCAGCCATTAAATAAAATGTGTGTTTTGCCCAGGAAGGGTTTCCTGGAAATGTTATCAGTTGATGCAGCAGTATTTCTATTGCAGAAGCTGCAGTAGGACACTGTTACTAGCCTCTGATAACAGCCTGTTCCAATAACTTTATCTCATAAATAAATGAATGCATAAGCGTGCACTGGGATTAATACACTTCAGGTAAAGGCCTAGGAAAGTAATAATCACAGGATTTGGTGTGACATTTTGCAGTGCTCTCAGATACTCCTGACTTTTCTAACATTTGTTTTTTTACCTCATAACCATTTCTGCAAAGTAGGCAAACTATTACATGACACTGGCTTTCTTGGAGAGATTATGTATGCTAATAAAATTTAGTTAGACGAGGTATTCATGCATGTTTTTAACTAGAGGAGAAAAGAAAAAGTCAGTCTCATAGTAGAGAAAGAGCATTCTGAAGAGCAGCACTTGATCGTTCCCTTCTGTGATGTTTCTTTCCAAAATGCTTGAAGTTTGGAAAAGAAATGAAAAATAAACTCACATCTACAATAAGAAGAGTAAGTGTGAATGTGCTGTGCAAGGGAGGAGCTCGGTGAGAATATGAGCATTCTTCTGATTAGTCTAAACCTCTGATTCCTCTGATTTTCCTACGAAACCAGGTTGTGCGCTTTGTAAGAACCAGGGAACGACTTAAAGCACCTTACACTTCCTAATCCTGTTGCAACTTTGATCATTTCTCTTTTTAAGCAGTGACTATAACTGGATCTGCCAGAGAGTAGTGCAATTGCTTTCTGCTCAGTTCAGACAGATAGCTGTTACATTTTGCAATATCTTTTTCATTGTAATGAAATCTTTTTCTCTGTTTTAGACAAATATCACTTGCTGTGTCATAGCACATGGATTTCAGGACTGCCTGTGAAGAGGTAGGATCAGATATTTTTCTTTTCAAACAGTACGAGAATCAAAATGAATGTAATCTTAATCCTTTTTATATGCAAAATCCTTTTTTTACCCCTTTTTTCTGAAATGAGAGGAATTATATAATCAATCAAATGCACATTACTCAGTTGATTCCTCTATGGTGGCTGACAGACTTTGTAGTGGAAGATGAAAGGCTTTACTGAGGTGAATTCATTATTAGCCCTCACCTCTGTCCTTTCCAATGTACCTCTTTGGGTCCAATATAGGTGCAGGTATCTGTGCTTTGTGTGAGTTGTGCTCCTAGAGAAGTGCCTGGCTGAAAGCCTGTACATGAAGAAATACATAATGGAGCCAGAATCTGTCCATCAATGTTCAGCAAAATCAAGGGGAAAGTGCAGGAGTATCAGAAAAAGGTGCATGTGGGGGGAGGCTGTGAACATAACCAAAATGAAAAATACTTTCTTTCTGATCTGATGCATACTTTCATTTGATTTGACTCTACAATATATACAGTTTATACAGTATATCCGTGCAAACCAATGCAGTCCACTTAAGATTGGGGAAGTGCTTAGGTTTCTGTATTCATACTAATTTTGCCTTAAAGAAAGTAAATGAGATGTTAAAAATAGATGTTGTAGATGTTAAAAAAGACATCGTTTACTAAATGATTGTCTATGGACTAATTGTTTTAGTATATTTTCATAACTTCAGCAATTAAGGCACCGTGAGAACCATTTACACCAAATTAGATAGTGATGTCAGTGTGTTATTTTGATTAAAACATAATGAAAATTACCTACAACCTGATAATAACAAACAGTATTTATGAAGTTATGACTGGGAACAAGAAAACTCTGGCCATATCTTTAAGTTTGACCATTCCATGACTCTGTAATAGAAAAATAGAAGTGGAGGAATGGAAACAGCAGTAGGACCAAGAACTCATTGCAGCTAAAGAACAATTTTGCAATGTTGGCCTGAGAACCAATTAATAAAAATTAGGGGAAATTAAATTAGGGGAAAATAATGGGGAAAAAAAAAGAAACAGGCTGAATTATATTAAAACATGGCAGCATTCTGAAAGAAGTAGTAGCATCAAAACCTGATATTAAAGTGAAACTTGCCTATGGAAAGGATATTGTGATGATTGTCCAGGATGCAATGTGACAGGCTTTAATATCTCAGAAGATTCTTTTAAGATCTAAATTCTGTAATACGGTATCTCCCTGATTACCAGCCTGGAAAAACACATTACTAGGTAGATTGGTTTTTGGTTCTTTTTGAATGCATTTATTGACCAGAAGGGGCAGATGCACATTATTTTCACGGGATTTTTATGTAGTTAAAATTATAGGCTAGTAGAGATTATTTAGTGGCAATTAACTTCACTCTATGCCTGGCAGCAATAACAACAACAGCAGCCACAGAAAGATGAGCTGGAATGTGAGTCCCATCTTAGCCTTTACAGTACAAGGACACTGACATTTTTGTTTCATTCAGTATCTGGCTTCTAATGGGAGAATTAATTTCACCCAAATCTCTCAAGATTTCACCTTGCTTGAGCTCCCACTATAGGCAATGGAAGGAGAGGGTGACTCCATGATCTGGAGAATCTAAACAAGCAGCTTTAACTTTCAGATTAATAAAACTAAATGAGGCGGATTTGATCGCAGTTTATCTGCCTTGTATCAAATGAACTTTATAGCAATGGGGCCACCTCTGAGAAACTTTTAAAACTACAATGATTTACACTTTCCCTCCCAACCCAATGTTAATAAAATGTAGACTTTCAGCCTACTTTCAGCAAATGCCTGAATAAAGCTAGCCTTATTCTTTCACAAAGTGTAATTTTTAACTAAAACGTCAGCACTACCGTTATAGGGCATCATCCAATGGTTGTGTTTTATCTACTGCTTGGTTTTCAGAAGGGTCCATTTTTGCTGCTCCACTGATGTAAGCACCTTCCTTTGAACTGCTGCTATCCAAGGTTTAAGAAATTACTTGATATTATCACTTGAGTCCAGTATGAGATGTACTCATCCATTCTGTTAGATAATTCAGTTTCTTTAAGCAGCTATCTAGTCGATATAATTCAGTTTCTTTAAGCAGCTATCTAGTCAGTGGATTTACAGCTTTTAGCCTTTTTTCCCCTCTATCCCCACTTGTATCAAATTCTCAATCATACTCTATTCAGGAAAAATAATTTCCAGTCTTGTATGCCAAAATAGTTACTAGGCTGTTTTTGACAATGGCAATAAGAGCTGTCATGAGGCATCTTGGCTATTGGGCCTTCCTCTTCTCCCCCTCTTTATTTCTTTTCTGCCGAATATCCATTACCCTTCTTTCCCCATCCGCCTGAGACCTGTAACCACCACCACTGTAGAGGAATTGAGATTGCTCTCCCAAAAGGTATGAGCTGGGCTCAGACTTTCCTCATTGGTACTTCATCGCCATCCTTGCTAATGGCAGTATGTGGTTTGAATTAAGTTTCAACTAGCCTAAGAAACAAACTATCCCGCACAGATGCACTATTAAACTCTTATTTTAGCCCCTATCCACAGCTTTCTCAACTTTCCAAGAGCATAAATCACAGGGCTTCCTAATCTCTCTCCTATCTTCTTGACCCTATTCTTTATTCAGAAAACTGTCTTTTGGAGGATAACCTCATTCTCTGACGTATTTAAGTCCTCTCTACTGCAAGTACTCTCCTTATGAGACCAAAGGCTTGGAATGGTTATAAACCCAATAGGAGGATGTTTTCCTCTTATATACTGTTTTAGTTTTTTGCAGATTGGTATTTTCTGTGTATTTTATGAACAGGCTGCATTAGTGTCATGGCCCGAGAGGAGTCATTTAGGACGACCTCCCTCCCCTTGGGGCCAATGACTACGTTTGTGATGCTCTTGGACTGAATTAAGGTGAAAAGACACCAGCCAAACAGTTTTATGATTTATTAACACAAAAGACAAAGCACGTGGCTAGGAATGATAACTTAATGGTAATTATTTAAACTAGATAAACAAGTCCCGTGCCGCATGTTTTGAACAGATCTTATAAACATTCATCAAAAGAGGGGGGAGAGAGAGAGAGGGAGAGAGAGAGAGAGACATCACCACCCATGGATCCAGTGGCGTCCCGTTGGTCCTCTTCACCCTGGGTGTCTTGGAAAAGTTAGGAGCCAAATTAAAGCCAATTAAATAAATAAATTGTAATGACGCGCATGTAGTAATTACAGCTCGAGCTGGGTGCTGCCGAAGAGGGACCCTGAACAAAGAAATCACTGGGCAATTATAACTTTCCAATCTAAGCTCTCCACCCACCTCTCACACGGTAGTTTGGACCAATAATAATATTCAGGTCTGGGGTCTCCTGCTCCTTATTGAGTCTCATCGCTGTCCCTAGGCAGGCTGTTTATCTTTACTGTTGCAGTTTCTGCTGATGGATGTGTCTTTGTTCCTCGGGTTCCACCGTTGTCTCTCAAGGTCCTGATGAGGAGGTGGTAATTCCAGACTACAGCAATTAACACTGCCCCAGCAGTGAAAGTAGGTGTTATCTATCTCCCAAGGTCTTGACGAGGGGGAGATAGTCCAGACCCCCCCTAATTAACACTGTTTCAGCAGTGAGAGGAGGCTTTGTTTCCCAGGGTCCTGGCGCCCAAGCAGGCCTTATTTCAAAGCCTTGACATCCTCCCTTTCGGAGTGTAAAGCACAGGAATGCAGACTGCTTGTAACTCCCTTATCTTTCCAGCCTGCACCAGCTCTGGGGCCCTTTCTTACTGAACTAGGACTGCGGCCTAAGGCTTCAGCAAATTTAGCTACTTATGCTAAGCAAGTTTTATAGAAGTTGTGCTAAGCGGCAATAATTTACAGTCCAAGTCCCAAAGTCTCCGCCTGATCGTGGTCTGGTTCAGCGCAGGCTCAGTGTGTCCCGGGTGGTCGCAGGGAGACCATTTCGGGAGTCACAGCAGCTCAGTCCTGTTTCCGTCGGAAACAGATGGAAATAGGTGGCTTGCTCGGGGTTATGGTTTCCTGCAAAATCTGCAACACGCGCAGCAAGGCTCGCATCTTGTGTACCAAGAAATGTTTAAGGCAAAAGTTCACTCATCTGCCTGCCACAATTAGCAGAACCCTACTTTCTAACTTCTGAAATCCCATTCTTTACTTCTATTGTTTCCGGCCTTTTTCCCCCTTAATAACATTCTAAGCTTATTTAAATTAAAAAATATCCCATTTGCTTTCAGGCTGATAGTCTGTTCATCTGTGCTTGTGATGTTGTCCTTTGCTCCTTTGAAGGATTCTTTTGAACTTGTAAGGTGTGGTCATCTGCTTTATGAATCATACAAACATTCTTCTAGACTTTGCAAGCTTTGTAATTTTATACATTCTACAGTAGTTCACAGATTTATTTTTAAGATCCTGAGAATTGTGTCTGCCCCTTTTTGCTAGCCACAGAATGTGTTTTAATCTGTGAGCCAAATATTGACTTTCTCCTGACTTTCTTCCATAAATCTTGTCATATACTACTTCGAACTGGAACTGGCCTGGTGGCCATTATGCCATTTATAGTCTGTACATTTCAGCCTAAGCTGGTGATTTCAGTTTTTATAAATGCTATCAAATAGCACTGTTAGGATTTGTAATGCTTTTATTTTTTTTAAAGCAGGTTCAACTCATAATTTACTCCCAAAATCACAAGATCGAAAATGAGAAACAACTTGCTTACAATGCCTATGAGAATGTCATGTGATAGGAGCCTTAGATTTGTGCTTAAGAAACATCAAGAAACATGTATATGTTCACATTAGTTTTCCATTTTCTGTTATCAACCCATTTAAATTTCTTGGCCTCAACTGTAATGGTATAATCCAGCCTTAGTAAACTCATCGGCAATTCAAACTCCAAAATTTGCTTTCTTATAGTGTCAAAAAGTAATTCTTTTTTCTTTAAAGAAGCACCTCAGTTCAGTAAGAACGTCATATACATACATATACTTTTCCAAATGTCTCATTTACATGTTGAATTAATCAGACGGCATGAAACAAGCAAATTCTCTATAAAAGTTTGTTCTTTGGAGAAAACAACTTATCAAGAGTGCCAAATATTCACACCTGACAAATCAAAGAGAAAGAAGGTTAAGCCCAAGTCCAACTTTTTTTTTCAAGTTGGAATGTAGAATTCACATGCAGGAAAGCACTTGCTATCCTTTTGATTGCAAAATGTTGGTTCCTGATAGAACAGGCTTTGAAAATGTCTTTTAGGACCTGAATGACAAACTAAACACATCCATGTGTATCTGGGCTGCTGTCCAATTTTTGACAATGTAAGTGCTTTCTACCTACACTAGCAACACTCCCACAGAATGAGTAGCTGGACTATTTGAAAAACATCCTTTATGTGGTTCTGACACATATTCCTACCTCTTGTATTCATTGCCATTAGTACCTTAGAACTCTGATTCAGTTTCCTTTTTTATTATTATACATGCCGTTATATAAGACTGGCAGGTATGTCTCCAAATGCCCAGAAGTCAGCTTCAGAGCAACTAAACGTCCTGAAGTGTGGGTACTCATCAGAAGTGAACTACCTCTGCTATTTAAGGCAGTTTCTGCTTATGGTATCAGTTGTTCTCCTTACTGGTATCAGATTCTTCATGGTAGAACTGGATTTCAGGGCACTGCAGAGGTTTATTATTCTTTAGGACATACCTGCCAAAGCAGAAATAAAAAAATTCGGGCCATCTTGAAATGAGAATGGACTTGGAAATTTTTCTTCTCTTTTATTCTTCCTTTCCTCTGTGGACTTATCAGCACTTGGGTATCTGGGGAGGTGCCAGGTCTTCATATGTTTTATTAACATAGGGCAAAAGGAGTAGCTAAAATAGCGTAAAAATGTATGTTCATCCCCTGAAAATGGATAGATATTATTTAAAATGGCCTGAAATACTGAATAAGTCTCCTTGTAACCAAAGCACAGAAAAGAAATCTATTTTTTCTCATCATAATTGACAAGGAAAACAAAAAGCAAAAATGTAAACAAAAAATATCCTTCAGCAGGAAGTGTGCCATTATCCTTGTATGGGGCAGATAAATTTAAAAATATTTTTGTTAGAAGTCCTGCAAAAAAAAGCTTTGAAAACAATAGATGACTTTAAAATTCCGTCTTGTACAGTACCTATTTTCTATATATTTAATAAAGATCATGCTGCTAGCATATATGTATATGCTGAAAATAATTCTTAAATACTGGTGAAGGCCATGATTATTACACCAAACTGTTTATGGTATATAAATATTTATAAATTCCTCTCAAAGCTATTAGCGCCAGATCTTATACAAAGCCAATACAGCCACGTGGTGTACATCATAGTATAGTGTAAAAAGATTTTTAAAGGCCTTTTTTTCACTGCCTTGGTGCTACTAATGGTCTGAATGTGACCAGACTTTGTAGAAGAGTGATGACTATGACTTTGCAGAAGCGGTCTGCCTTGAGGACTGCTCTCTGCTAGTGATCTAAGGCAGAAGGTTCAACACAGATTGATGTGGCAAAGCAAAGCAAAGGAGGAATCACACATTTTCAGCCCCCTCCTAGTTATGTTCGTTTAGGAAGAGTAGCAGATTCTGAACTCCTGCTAAGGACTTCAGGTTTTGCCACGTCGATGCTTCTACCTAACCTGGTTGAAAAGAGCATAGCATCAGATCGTGGAGGCAGTACTTTGAGGGAGTAAAGTTTGCTTCATGTATCATTTAGGTACAGTTACCTTCCTTCATCACTGCTTTTGCTTGAAGTCATGCACTGCTCTCCCATGCACAAACTCAGTCTTCCACAGCCGTTTATTCCTTACCCATTCCTTAGTCTACCTCATCCACTTCATAAACATGTGCAGCTTCAACCAGTCTATTTTCTTGCCCTCTTTACAACAGCTGCCTGACTCTAAATAGCATGAAGAATATAGAAAGGTATAAATGTAAGCAGGATAATGTTGCTGGAAATTTAGGCTCGAAGGTATGATCAAGGTGTATTTGCTTAATAAAATATTATCGGCTGCACTACTCTTGTCTATCCATGTCTGTTGCAAGGCAATGCAGTTTATCATACATATGAGCAAAAGAAGATGCCTTGCATGACCTCACACTGACAGTTACCATAGCTCAGCTGATGTGTCATATGCTGTTTTACTGCTTTAAGTCACGGATGGGGCAGGGCCCTCTGACACAGTGAAATACAGAAGGCTCAAAGGGAAAATTTTAGCACAGCCTCTTGGTGGAATCTCTTGTAAATTAGAAATAGGAACAAAAGTGACAATCAGCCACAACTCCTCACTCCAGTCCACACATACCCCCCATCCAAGCCCTTCAAATGTACGAGGTGGCAGGGGTACAGAGTAGGGCAGCCTGTCTGATCTCTGGCCAGGACTATTCCGCATGGAGGATGAATGTTGATGTGCCCTGTAATTTTACAGGAAAGCATATATACAGGCAATCTTCCCTGCGTTCTAACTCTAGATAAGGGTGCAGGAGTTCATATCTTTATTTGGTTCAGTTTACTGGATCCTCAGGGGGAAAAAAAAGTCAGTAGATAAAAATGAAACACAGTGAAAAAAGTTAAATGACAATCTTTATTTGCAAGGCTTGTCTTGAGCTTATCTGGTGAAACCAAACTACATTTTTACCATCATCTTCTAGGATCTTCTCCTTTACATGGTTGTTAGTGCTGTTATCAGGTAGGAGAGGGAAGGAGGTAACGTAATTGAAGATTTAAATTTTAACTGTATCATAAACCAACTTTCATAAAGCCCAACAACATTAACGTGCTTTATTACATTTTAGAGTGTGCGATGTAAATAAGATCTCTGAGTGTGTGTGATCAGTCTTGCAAAGGTTCAAAATGTTTTGCCATTCTCATGCTTGGTTTCCTTGTTCAGAGTGAATAAACTCTGCCCACATACATTTAGAAACCAACTTGAATTTTAGCTTTATTCTAATGCCTAATTGTGTCTGATATGGTAATGTGCATCTTATTTCCCACAATGAAGTCCCTCAGCTTTGTGCAGAAAGCTTCTCTGGAGATTTTATAGGGTAATTGACCAAATCAGAAATGTGCAGTCAAGCAAGGAAGAGCTACTAAAAGCAATATATCAGAGGCAGAATCTAGCCCATTACCAGGGGGAAGAGGAAAGGCATGTCTGCAAACTTTTCTGCAAGAAAAAGGCATTTTATAGTTATAGGTGTTTATGGGCCAGTCCCTTTTATTTAACTTTATTTGTAGCTCCCTGTTCAACTTTCACTGTCACTGCTTGCATCACAACTTCGTGGAAATAAGAGTCTTCTTATTTTGTGTGCAGAAGTTGTAAGGAGAAGGAGCAGGGGAACTTAACTATTTTGTATTCTCTTTATTTTAATGACAGAACATTTTATGTATACTATTTTATGGCAGGGAATTTTTTATTGGAAATATAGCTCATTATGATGATCCATTTATTTAATTGTTCTGTCCATAGCAATCAGTTTCTATCTCATCCTGTTAAAAAGAAAGACACCTACATATTAGAACAAGGCTGTATGAGGCCTTCAGAGCTAAGCTTCCCCTGACCTCAGTGTGAATTTGGCATGTAGAACTCTTTGTGTTTGCTTCCTGTTATTTAATTTAAAAAGAATAAAAACAAACCTCAAAGCCACTTTCAAAGATATGGCTAAGTTATGCTGATATGATTCTGGTGTCCAAGGGAAAATACTCTTATAAGTTTGATTGCTTAGAATAGAAGAATTGGAATAGAAATAGAAATAGAAATAGAAATAGAATAGAATAGAATAGAATAGAAAAGAAAAGAAAAGAAAAGAAAAGAAAAGAAAAGAAAAGAAAAGAAAAGAAAAGAATAGAAGTAACAGAACAGAGGTTGTCAGTGCAGAATATTGTATAGCATTATTTAGAGGTGGTCTTCCACCTTCCACCTCCCTTAAGGCATGGCAAGAGCAATTTAAGCTTTCTTCTTCTAGTTGCCTACTGTCAATCACATATTGGGTTTTTTTTCTCTCCGTGTTATAGATATGTCAGAGCAGATTATGGGGAGATCTTTCAAATGCTTTTTCAAGCTCTTACCTGAGATGGAGTCCTCAGATTCAGCCAGGTCATCCTCAGCAGAGAAAGTCACAGGAAGACTTTTGTTTCTTTGATCCATTCTCAAAAAAGCTTTTACAGCCAGTAGGTTGAAATCTGACTTGAATGACAATACTGGAAGTTTTATTATTGGCATTGATGAATCCAAGAATTTAAATCATTTTTACCTAAGAATTGTTTCTGAGGTACACATATATGTATGTATATATATTCAGATAGATACAGATATATAACATTTGTAAAATGTGCATTGTAATAATTAATTTTAAGATGATTTGTAAGAAAGATTCTCACACCAAAAAATTTGGTACCAAAAAAGTTTGCTATTTTCAGTACACCCTTCAGAGAAAGGTTATTAAATGCTGCAGGTGGTTACTGCTCAAACCTTTTATGTATGATGCCAAAAAGTAGTGTAATAGGTATTGCAACAATGACACAGTTAAGGTGATGGAAAGTTATTTACTGTATGTTGAAGAATCCTACAAAATTCCTGACTTCTAACAGGAAACATAAAATAAAGAAGTGGAGCATGAAGTTAATTACTAGAGGAAGTTTCATTCTTTGATGTCTTTTCTCTTATTTTTAGATGCAGCATCCTCATTTGAAAAACAGCATAAAAGCCTGAATCAGTGTTCTGCTCACAGATCAGAAAAAGCTCACAATGAGTTAGAGTAGGCTTCTACTAGATATTTTTAGAAGTGGTTATTTTGGAGGTATTATTTTATGTCTTTCTTCCTCAAAATTGATGTAATATGCAGGAACATCATTTTTTATTTCATGCCCAAGTGAGATGTTGTCATTTAATCCAGTGTTGGAGAGTATGAAAGTAGCTGCCCTTAAGCTAATGACAGGAGTTTCCCTAATTCATCGTGGGCAAAATAGGGCCTTATTATACCAAATCTACCTTTGCCACTTGCTACCCTTACCATCATTATCTTGTAGTCTGAGCACAGCTAATAAATGTAGTGATCACTGGTAATAGCTTTGGATATGCATTTATGTATGTATGCTAATGGTACTGATCTCTCAGCTAAGATCTGTCAATTATTGTGTTTCAAAATATAGTTGTTGGCAATACAACTTGCAAACTAAGAAAACTTTTCTTCTCTATTCCTGCCTTTGAAGACAAAGACAGGGAGTTGTTTGCTGCAGGATGGTAACCAGGAGCCTTTCAAAGTGCGATTGCACTTAGCCAAAGATATTTTGATGATCCAGGAGCAGGATGTGATCTGTGTGTCTGGTGAGCCTTTCTATTCTGGTGTAAGTAGTCTTTATTTCTTCTTTTAAGACGCACTTTATAAGAAGTAAAAATACTCTGTATGTGTGTGCACGTGCACATGTGTGTGTTTACTCTCACAGCTTGATATTTCATTGCGTACAGTTAACACTGTGTTTATTTTAATGTATCATCTATTGAGACTGAATCTTAGCACTGCTCATCTAGGAAATAGCACTGCATTCATCCTTAAATCATGGAGCCACCGAATACAATAAACAGTGTCTTTTCCTGTGGATACAGATACCTCAATGTACTTACATATCTGAGTGATGCTATGGAGTTGATGAACCATTCACATAGTAACTGTTATGTCAAGGCACTGCTGGATCAAGGTGCAGGAATTATTTGACTGTTGTCCTCTGTAGCTTTGGTTGCTTGATATGTTAGCATAACACCAAACTCCATGCAGGTTGCTAGTCTATGCAGTGAGGGTCACTGGCTGAAGCAGCCCTTAATAAAGGCTTAGGTCAGCTGAATCAGTGTAATATTGTAACTTATGTATTACTGTTTTGACATGGTATATCAAATTTCTTGTTGAAGCTTCATATTGAATTTTGCAGGTAAGAAACTGAGTTCTGTAGACAATTATTTGAAAGATTTGCAAAATGTTGTAGAGAATAATATTGTAGTTTTTTGAAGTATTACAATGCTAAGTTTTTATTTAATTGTAGAAAATAGCTAAAAAACCTGATGGAAATCACTATTCATTTCTATAGGCATTTTTATAGATCCTGTAACTGTATTTTATAGAGATAGTTTTACAATTTATTGGAAAATATTATGAACATTCTGTTCTCCCTTTAAGCTGAATAAAACTATTGTATGTTTTCGTGTTAAATCTTGTGAGGCATAGTGGTGTAATATCTTTTTATGCAAATGTTGTCTGACTGCTTGTATTATTAATTAATTGCTGCTGTTTCCATGTTTCTGTATCTCAAAATACAAGTGGAATAAAAAGATACAAAGCATAAACCAGGAATAAATTGATAAAACATTAGTAATGCTAACACTGTGGAAGATCAGTGGCGAATGTATAGGAAAATCCACTGGACTAATATGAACATCTCAAGGTGAATGTTTCTGAGTTTTCCTTTGAAGCAAGAGGGACACACTGTCTTCACTGTGTTCATATATATTGGGTTAATTTGCATGGACAAATCTGTTAGCTTTTGACAGTTTGATGTACAAATTTACTAATATGGGTGTGCTGTATATGGAATGTAGAAGTTTCTTTTACCAAAATGTACTGTTTCTTCAGCAACATACAGGACCTCTAGCAGCCCAGGCAGAAAGAAATCTTAAATGCATGCTCAGGCTATAGTTGTTCAATTAGCAGCACACTTTGCAGCACAATTACTCTGCCATTCTGGCTTATTTATTAAAAGATTTTATCACTCAAAAATACGACTTTCATTAATGTGCTGTAATATCTATTACTTCTGCTGAACCTGGCATTTAAATGTCTTCATGAAATGCGTATTTAATAATTTTTTGTTTCACAGCAAGGCTTTCTTTTATGATTTTACCCTCTTTAATTTCACAACAGCATTGCAGAAAATAGTGAATAATTTGCTTCATTGATTATGCTATCCCTATTTTATTTGCATATTGAATGCATTAACAGATTGATATTAATGTGGTGATGAGGAGTTTCTTTTCTCTTGGCAATGTTATTGTTAAGCTAGTGACTTTTGAGCCCTCTACCCTGATTTCCTCTGGGATTAAGACTGAGTCTTGACTCAGTAGGTTCATTCTAGCTAAGAATGATTGGCGTTTCATGGACAGTTAACTCTCCTTTTGTCACAGGCCATTTAAATCATCAGAATCATCTGCTTTGGTTGTATAGCATGATTAGACAAGTCCCACGGGCTTTCGTTTTTGCATTTTTCCCCCTTTTTTTCCTGATGTTATTAGGTTGCTTTTTTGTTTGTTTATTTTTCTGACCTTTTATTTTGCTTCATTGATTTTGCTTTGTTCTTGGTGTCATTCTGGATGACTGACCATGTCTATTTTTCTTTTACATGCTTTCTGAAATGCAAGTGGTCTGAATAGAAACTAATGTTGAATGCTTTGTAGAATAAGACTCTAATGGATAAAAATATAATTTGTAACTGAGAAACAATAACACTGTTAAATTTTATAGACAAGTACCTATAGGAGAAGTCCTTTTAGATCTGTCTCAATAAATAGTCTTCAGATAATTTGATTATAAGTTTTACTTTTCACTGCTGCACTGGTCAGGAACCCAATGCTATTACTGTGTTTCCAGGTCAGAGCAGCATCTTTTATTAAGTCTGAAGCAATTTGCGTGCTCTTCTGCATAGGTCAGACTTTAAGCAGGTGCTTAACATTCCGGTGGTATCAGGAGATCTGCATCCTATGGGATAATGTAAATGAAATCCATGGAGCTAGTGGACTATGTGAGTATTTGCGATGAGGACCTATTTCTTAATTTAGAACACTTAGTTTTTAGTGGAAAATTATTCTAATTTCCCAAAACTAAAGAGATGCAAATAAAGCTTGTTTCTTCTTTCATTATATACAGTTCGGAGCAAGAAAATAAAATCTGTAAAAGATTGTAAGCAGCATAGCATTAAAACAGTGTTTAAAAAAGAAAGCATCTCTGTTTCTTTAGCAGCTTGAACTATGCTAGTGTTAGTGAGGTTCCCGTAGCCATTGTACCTGTAGCAATTCCCTTGAGCATTCCTGTTCAAATGATCATGGATGAGATCTAAATTCAAGCATCCATTGCATAGGCAGGCAGCATAGGTATTACAGAGATTTCTTTATGGACACAACATGAAAGACTTGCTTTCCAAGAGATAGAAATGTACTGGCTTCAGCATTGTGCTACCAGTGGGTACCTGATGCAGATTTGTGCTCCAGTGCCAACGACCAGAGTGTGAGACGAGAACATTTTGTGAAAGTCAGAATCTAGAAAGCAATGTCTTTACTAACCCAAATGAAATTCTTGCCTGGAGAGAGGTGTTACAGCATGCAATGTCTGAATTTATGAGTGGTGTGTGTGCTGAGGATATCCACGAGTCTGTATGTGAGAAAACTAGAAGGTAAGGCTGGTCACTGCTGGGTCAGATGCTTTTTTTTTTTCTTTTTTTTTTTTTTTTTTTTTTGTGAAGTACTACACTCTCACAAAATGCCACAAAATTGTGGCATTGAAAACTACCAACTTCAGCATCGATGGCAGAAGTATCAAATATTTTTATTTCATAATTCCTTATAAACATATCTTCCTTATAAATAATTCCTTATAAACATATCCCTTGAATTACATGAAATTAACCTCACAAAAGTTTGCTACATGATGTTCAAGATGTCAGTGTGTGATAAGGCAAACGCCAGTCTTTTTAGACATATACGTCAATAGACTGGTCTAACAAAGATGGCCTGATACTGACCTCGATGAAAATTATGTGAGGGAAAATAATCCTCTAAAATATTGTGTGTCTGATCTGAAATATGACTTTTCAATAGGCTCATTCCTAGGAAAAGATTTAATCTTTACAATTGTTTTGTTACTTAGTTGAATATTCGTAATTTCTATCACCTCTTGTGAACATCTGAAATTCAAGTAAACAGATTATTGAGTTTTATCAATGAAAATAATTTACCTTTCTAGAGAGCCATAATTTTTTCTTCTTTAATAGGTTTTCTTTGTTTGCTAATCCTTCCTCAGGCAAGCAGTTTTTTCGACTGGAGTCGATACTGGAGTGTATCTGCATATGATCTCCATAAACCAAGGATATGACAGTGTACTGTCCAACAAGATGGATGATTCAAATCAGCTACTGTTTCTCTAAAAGATCAAAAATAAAGTAGGAGCAGATAGCAAAATGCTAAGTTTGGCCACCAGGACACTTTGTGTTCTTGCATAATTTTCTTAAATTAAAGATTCTACTGAAAAGTCATAGAATTGTCTGAAATAGTAGTAATTCACCTGAAGAAAAGATACAGATGATTCCCATTCACTTTGAGTAATCAAATTCTATGCTGTTATACAGTAATGCACTGCTTAATTAAACAACTGCTAATTCTTTTAGTATTTTTTGATTAAGGATCTTTGTGGGAGACTGATGTGCGGATCATTCATTCTTTCAATATTAATACAAAATTAATGCACATTTTTGTAAATTTATAGAGCAATGGCTCTTATGGAGTATTACAGCATTTGTCTAAGGATTTATCTGAGTTTGATATGAAGGTATCTGAATGTGACTTATGGACTATAATTTGCTCTTTTGATAGATAAAAGGCTTTCATCAATAAATGCTTTTTGCAAGGTCAGAAAGTAATACTGAGTTAAATTCTAGAACTGTAGCCAGATCTGATTTCTAACCTTACTAATCACACAACCATTCTTCTTTCTCTTGTAAAGATAGCATATTTTATCTGACTTTTAAATTTATCCTGTCACTATTGTGAAATCAAGCCTATTAAAAAAATTATAACTCTATTCAACTCCATGTGTTATTACAAAAAAATCAGTTGCATTAGAGATAGCTTTTCAGTTTGTAAACTTCACACAATGCCATATTTTTTCTTTTTTTTAAATTTAAATAATAAAGCTATTATTCATTCTTAAGTATATATTCAGAATATGTCACTTAATGTGACTTTTCTGACCAGTCAGATGATGTTATTGCTTTTCCCTTTCTTGCACATTTTTGAATTGTGGATACTTACTGAGAGTGAATTTTAAATCTTTTACCTTGGAACATTCTTTTTTGAGAGTTTAAAATTTTCTTCCCGTGTATTTTGGTGTATGTAAAACAAGTCCAATTAAAATTGGCAAAGTTGATAAGCCAAAGAATGAAAGAAGAAGGAGAATTTTAAAATAATTAATGTTTGGTTTTGGTTTATTTGCTGTATTGTATTTATTTGCTGTTTTGAGTCTGATATGCAATTGGACAGTATGAACAGCGCCAAAGTAAGACTCCCTGTGTCACAGACTCCATCAAATATCTATCAGATGGGGTAACTTTTACTTTCTGCCCATCTGGACAACTTTGAAGTGACAACCCAGAGCTGGCAGATGTAAATCCCTGTATTTAGGGACAATCCAAACCTGTTTATTTTTCTGCAGCTACTGAGAAAAGAAAAAAGCCTAGCAATCTACTGAGGTTTAAACACAAGACTGCCATTTGTTAGGTCAAATCTGAAAGGACAGAATAGCCTTTTCTCTTTGGAGTCAAGTTTTTTCTTTTATAAAAAAAAAGGCAGATATTAAAAAACAGAAAACAACTGGAAAAGCCAAAGGCTGGCTCAGCGGCGGTGTATGATATGAGTAGCTAGCTGGAAACTACAGCTATCATGAAACTTCGATAGTGTGTTTGTTACCAGGCCTTGTGGGAATTTGGATCCATATGACCTTGGGTTTGTGCTTTTTAATTTGAATGTACACATCGAGCAATGCGGTAGTTTTGGATTAAATTGAGCTGGTAGCCTTGGAGTAGGATTTGTATAAGTAGCAAGCGAGGTGAATGTTTCTGCTTTTAGGCACGTGTGGTGGGAAGGGGAAGCACAAGGGACAGGTCGAGTGCTCCTGCTCATTAGGGACGGTGTTAACTGCTTGCAGCACCCTCTGCCTCCAGGGCAAGGGGTTTTCCGAGGGGTTTCCCTGCTGCCACCCTCTCTTACTGCCTGTCGTCTCCAGCCAGATGAGGAGCTGTGGGAAGCAGACAGGTTGGGATATCATGCAGCAGAAGTCATTAGCCGACGAGCAAGTCTGTCAGCGAGCCTGGTTAACATAGTTAATCCAAACCTGAAACCGTGTGGGCCGTGTCCTGTGCCTTATTAATCCAAAGCAATGGCAGTAAGAAAGAGTGAAGCCTTACCAAAGGGAGCATGTAAAAATCTTCCTTCAGGAAAATGCATGAAGAAATTCAATGAAAAAAAGAAAATGTCATTGACTTCTATCAAAATATAGTGTGATTACTAATGCCAAAGCTGAATTACATGAGAATATGGCCTTGAAGATTGGCTTTAAATATTATCAGAGTTTGACCTCTGAAGTTGCTGCCAACACATTGATTATATATTTCATTATTTCTTTCTTAAAATTATATTCTAACATTTTCCACCCTTTTTTTCTCTACGGTTTTCCATGTCACTATGCTATTGTATATTTGTCTTCATGTTTATTCCTTTTTTCTCACCTACTGTATTTTTTCCCCACTTTCAGATTTTTTCCTTGTTTTTTCACAATTATAATGCCTTTATTTCTGTTCCATAACAGACTTCTTGTTTTCTGTCTGGATTTAGACAGATCAACTCTTTACATCTCACCATGCATACCTTTACTCATGTAAGAAGAATAACCATACACATCAGTGTCCCAAACTGAAAATACAGCATTTATGTCTTGATTGAAAGGTTGAACATGGAAAATTAAAGTTTCACATTCTGTTAAGTCAGTATTACGAAGAGTTTTGAAGTTTCTTGGTTCTTTTGTTTAGCTGCAATTGCGTAGTTCCACACAGGCAAATTATTTGAGCACACTAGATTACTGGTTTATATTTGACAGAACAAATAATTGAAAATATTACTAATTAACTGTTATTATTAAGAATAAATTAAGCGGTGTTATGAACTCTCTTTACACCACGTTCTAGTTACTATGAAATCTTTGAATCTTTATTGTGCCCTAAGTTTTTAACTGTTATAAGTAACATTAACTCTTGATAATATGTTTATAATTACAAATACAAATACAAATAGTTTATAATTACGTAAGATTCCATATTTTCCCGCCTTGATTATTTACTCTCTTTACGTTCTCACATAGTCATTCTTCACTTTTATCTCATTTAAGGTGATGTCTGTGATCCCAAGAAGGTTAAATGCCTGTTTGTTGAAGAAATTTTAATATATCTTTATTTAAGGCCTATAAAATAGTGCTTTTTCTTTCACTGCATAGCTCTGAGGAATATTTTTGGCAAAACTGTTAGCTCTGTCTCCCAGTCAATGAACACATGTTCAGTGGATGAGGAATTTTCTGAGTTAGAGGCATAGAAAACAATGACAGCTTGGCAACAGCTTTGAGCTTTTCAATGAAATGATAACTACTTTTATTGTCTTCCAGGAAGCAGCTTCTAAAAAATGCTCCTCTGAATCTTGCATGAAAAGATCCTAGGAGCTCTAACTTCTCCTCTGTTTAGCATGTAATGTGGTTAAAAATGTGGCAATGGAATTACAAGCTCACAGGACATTTCCTTTGGTCTTTGCATCAAACTAGGTAGCTTTTCATCAGAATCAGTTTTATTTGTGTAAACTTGGAGATGAGCTTGCTTTTTGGAACCACTACAAACTCAATGATACAATACTACCTTGTGTAAATAAACAGCAGTACTAATAGACCAGCCTACTTCTGACACTGACTTTTAGTTAGATTTTAAGTGGATCCTTACACTCAATGGAGCTGCAGCATCTTTAAACAGGAACAACATAAAGGGTGAATCAGAATATTTAGACCACTTCATTACTTGTAAAAAATATGTTAACTTCTAAAGCTGTCATCACATTTTCTTCATGAATAGCTGTAAAGCATTTTAGGAACTTAAAAAGAAGGCCATTAGGTGAGTGAAAAGCATTTTATTATTGTTCATTCTAAATGCTAATGAAAAGCATTAAATCATTTGTTTCAATTTGCTGGTCAAACTTCTTTATTATATTAATCATATTGTATAAACATATTCTTTTACATTAAAATATACTGAATTGCAAACAAAGTCTATTCAATTCATCTTGGGTGAAAATGACACAGAAAATGAAGCTTTGTGTGGCTCCATCACAAGATGCATACTGCAAAAGAAAAAAAATTACTCCGATAAAAGAATTTGCTAACAAAACTTTTCAAAGCTGGTAACTATCATCAAAATACTTAATCAGGCTAAACATAGGATTCATCTTTCCAAAGGTAAATTTGACATCTAGGCTCTGTACTCAGTGGAGGACATAGATAGTGCTAGAAGATGATTATCACCTGAGGGAGACAGCAGCTATGACTTACCTGCATTTAATGTATTTATTTTTCTTTACTGATTAGAGAGGAAAACTGGCTTGACCAATGCGTGATTTTTAGATGGCTTAACTTTGGTTAGATGAATCCTATTCTTTTTCTTCTAACTTTTTGGTTAGAAGAGTTGCTGAGCAGAGCTAGGACCTGATCCTGAGCCAAGATTCTGGCAGTACGAAATGTGTGATGCTTCTGACAGTCTGGAGAAGCTGTTTCACTATTTATTTATGTGAGTTTAGTAATCACAAATTAGATTAATAATGATGGGTTACTAATGAAATATATAACTTATATAATTCTGATTTATTTGTTTAAAGATCATAAATTGTTATGGGTTTTTAATTGTTAGATGTTATGCTGTAAAGGATTTGTAAGTATTTTGGATATGCTCAAGTAATATATTTCTTCATTCTATGACAGAGAAGTGTGTTTTATTAGCATTAGATTAAATATAATATAATGTCTTTATTATAGGTAACATATAACTAGAGAGGTCCTAATTTAGAGTATGTTCTTAAAGTTCAATTCAGTTCAGCAACAGTCCATGCAGACCAAATTATAGTCCAGCCCTTAATATGCTAAAGAATACCGACAGAATATTTGTTGTGTGGTCTGTGCAAATCTGAGTGACACTGGTGATCTATGCTGATTGTGTTGAAATGTATGAGTCTATTAAAATACATGTGCACATTTATGTTATGCAATTATACATTATGAAGTGAGTATAAAATCCAGACTATATGTAGCAATGAGGGCATAAAAACCATATATCTATATATTCTGTATGTTTGTATCTGCATATATCTGTATATCTGCTAGTAGGGTTTTTTTGCTACTGACCAAATTGACTAATACTAAATGATCCTTGAGAATTAAGTCAACAGAAAAGACTAAAAAAAAAAAGTCTTTTGTTTAATGTTTGTTAATATCTAAGACAGATACTAGCCTACGATGTTTATATAACAAATTTTAAGGATGAGCAATAAAAGGAAAAAAATGGGATGCTTTAAATAATGCTGTCCATAACAACACGCTTTAAATCATCTGTTACGATTTGTTAAGCCATAGCTGTTAGGTTAAACAGTGGCTGTGTTTACGTTAGCATTTAAATTTGGATCAGGAATGTGTTTCGAAATGAGTTTCTGGATTATCTGCACTTATGCTTTGATTCACATCACTGAGTGGTTTTGGAGTATCCAAGCTTTATTCCTTTTGGATGAAACTAAACTAGAAAATGTGCTCCGGGAGCACAGTTGATGCACTGCAGCCTGTAGTGCACTTTGTGCCCACAGGACCATTTTAAGACCCCTGAAATGCATGTGTTATGGATACTGGGTTCTGCACAGACTGTTTAACTCTACAGATCTGTTCATATTGCTTGCTGGTGTAGATGTAACCAGAAAGGTATGATTCAAACACATTAATTTTTTGTCTGAGGCAGGAGCTCTCATTTTCCTCCAGACTTTATCTTTTACCCCTGCAGCATAGGTTTCATGGGATTTTATCATTCAGGAATTTACAAGTTTACTGTAATGAGAAAAATTGATGTTGGAGGGTGGTGTAGAAACATCCTATTGAAGTGTGAATGTAGATATTATGCCAGAAAATATTAAATCTAACTTTTTTTATTTAACTTTTTTCAGGAAAGAACAGTAACAATTAGAAGACAGACTGTGGGAGGATTTGGGTTAAGTATAAAGGTAATTTTTTTTGTCTGCTGTTCCACAGGTTACAGAAAAAGTGTCTTTGTATATAGCTAATTTTAATTTTAATGAGGAAATTTTAATGAAATTGTATTTCAGAGGACTAGAAACAATAGAGGAAACATTTTCTAGAAACTTAGATACTGTCACAATAGGGCAACCAGCAACTGTGCTGCCTCGTGAAATGGAAGGCAATGGAAAAAGCATCCCCTTAAGATTCAAGCTGAGCAACTCTATAATGAGATTTGATATGAGAGTTGAAAAGGGTTTGCAACTGCACAGACTGTTCTTTTGTTCAACAGCACTCTAATTTACGTTGTTATTAATGAATGCTAAATTACAGTGTCAGGCACATGGAACAGCCAATAAGTTCATCATCAATTCTTCTACAAAGAATATCACATTAATTCACTGTAATTCATTAATAGGACAGAAAGTGTTATTGCTTTCTCATGTTGTTTATTTTGCTTTTGAGATCAGGCAACTCCAGCAATTTATCATGTTACCGTATTTTTTCTTTCCTCAGGATGATTTAAGAACATACGGAAGTGTAGGTGATCCTTTTTGAGGAAGGGAGGCATGGAAAAAGGAAGGGGGAATCTATCATTTTTGTCATTATAACCATTCTAAGAGCCTATATTGCCATGATTTTGAAAACCTTACCTTAGCTTTGAATCTCAGGATAGAAAACACAGCATTAATTTTATCTTTCTTCTAAACACAGCATTCCTCAGCCATGGGAATGGGAAAAGTCAAATATACTTCACATGAATGCAAAGAGCTTAAATTATGCATATAAAGTGAAAGTGTAGACTTTCCTGTGAACATCTGCTAGTACTGACCTTATAAGAAATGACTCAGAAGAGAGATAATGTGCATTTATGTTGTCACTCATAAGAATATTGCTGAATAGAAATACTAGTTCTTAAAGTATGTCTTGCTACACTTGCTTTTATCTTGTTGACCCACTAAAGACCTCTATTCAAGGAAAACTAATTGCTGTATTGTGGCCAAAGTTTCTCAGGAATCTAGTCAACAGCACACAAGTTGTTTTCTTGCAATGTCACTGTAGCTTACTGTTCACTGAATAATGATAAAGTAATACATGTAACTGTAAGATAAAATATACAGGTGAATGAAGTTGCTTTTGGTTAGTAATAAGAAATAACTGGTTACAGTAAGGATTTTTGAGGTTTGGAAAGCAAATTCCATGAGGACTCAGTAAAATGCATTTTTTCATTATACAGTACAATGGTTTATCTTTTAGAATAAAAAATCTGGGACAAACTCAAGATAAATTTATTATTTAAGTATGGGTAAGTTGTAGCAAATAAAATATCATTGGGAAATATAAATTGAAAAGTGACTGGGGAGATCATCTTTATTAAATTACTTGCATTTTCAGAGCATATTCATTGTTCTCAAGAAATTTCTTCAAAGTTGCAAAAATTCATGAAGTGCCAATATAGAAAATAAGGCTATTTCAGATTGTGAATTCAGCTTAGAAATGAATTTCTCGTTATATGTTTATCAAAGACCTAATGTATCTTAGAAATTGAATATGATTCTATTTTAGTTTAAAAAGAATATACATATATAGGAAGCAACTGCAATAAAATTTACAAATTATTGCCTTAAATTAAATTATTTTATTCAGCTATGTTTTCTTTTGTAATTTTTTTTGCATAGATGTTGTGATCAAAATTAATTTCACTGGTGGAAAGGTGAAGCTACATAAGTTTCGGCTTGAATAGCAAACCTCTAATTTGTGGAAGAGCTTACAGTCAGGATGGATTCCCTTTAACAGATGTCATTAAATAGTCAAGAGATCTCTTTCAACAGAAGAAACTCTGCCTCAGCTGGATGGTATAGATTAGCTAATGAAATTACTGAGGAGAATTCTATGGTCTTGAGTACTCTACAGATGTGTACCAGATAATATGATTTGTCTGGCTTTGAAAAACAATGAACAGGGGCCTGTTTTGCCAGATCCCTTTTTTAGTAATCCTACATTGTCAGAAAGATACACTAGCAGCACAATCCCAAAGAAGCAGGTGTGAGTACTCAGTATAAATTCCTATTACTTATTTAGCTAGTAGTAAGAAACAATTCAGACCTGAAACTTAAAGTAGTGCTTTTTTTGCAGTTTGGTAGGCAAACTTTTTGAAGACTCGCTAAAATGGATTTTTTTAGGTATTCAGTATGAGTTCAAAAAGTCAGAAAAATGACGGTTTTCTGTTTTGAAAGGTGCCAATCGATCACGTTATTATTCCTTTTACAGATGAGCAATAGTTCATTACTTGGTTTTGTTTTGTTCTGGAAGGTTCCTGACCTTTAATAAAAGATTTTTTTTTTTAAGAGAAAACTAATTCTTATGTACTAATACGTTAAAGTATGGGCTCACACGTCACCCTGTGGGCAATGACCCGTACCAGTATCAAAGCCACTGCATGTGTATCATGAAGTTTATCTTCCTGCATGTGCACGACGTCTTAACATAGCCACAACATTTGCTCTTCCTGAATTGGAAAATAATACTGGTTTCCCAAAACAAAACCTGTAATCCTGAAATTTCACACCCAGGCCAAATGTGGGTGGGGTAGGAAAAGAAAGGAAATTCTGTACCTGATTTTGACCTGTCCATTTTCTGTGTCTGTCTGTTCTGAATTCAGGGCACACATATGTACACACTCGCACATGAAGAATGCAGGGGTGGAAAGGGCTGGTGTGTGACAGTGTATGTGCTGACACATCGTACGTCGTAAGTTCAGGTGCAGAAACTTCCTACGCTGTCCGGAGAGGAGAAGCGGTACAACAAGGGTGTACTGAATTTCTGTGTACGTCCGACAAGCTAAAGGAGCTTATTTTTGGATGGCTTTTGCCCTGTCCTTATGTCCACAAACCAGCTCCTGCACTGCTGCAGCTTACACTGGGGCTTTTTAAAGAAAAACCATCATGGATCATTTTGTTTTAGAAATCTATCCCAAGCACTGTGATGATTCTTGAGGATCTCAGATTATCTCTGTAGTGGCTGTGAAGTGGGCAGCTGTGGCTGATCAGCCATCAGCCATCTCCTGCCATCTATGCTCGGTAGTCAGTGCTCTGGATCTTCTACATTTTTGTATTAGGACTTCTGGAAAATCATTTTAACCAATGGACATGTGCACACAGTTTGCCTATGCCTGTTTCAGTCAGCCAAGATATGACTTAGGCTGGCTGAGACACGTAGTCTGATCTTCTCGGTTACTCAGGTACCAGCTCTTACACAACAATTTCTGCCTCAAGCCTGTCATTCTTGTTTGAGCCACCACACATGTTTCAGCCACTTAGTCAATATGTAAAGATCGTTAATAAGTGTGGATACTCCATGGCTGTTGTGGCTACTGTAAACACTTTGTAAAAAAAACAAAGAAAAACCCCAGCAAACGTCATTGGATTCAACAGTAGTGCAGGTGACTTAGGCATTTCTTCCTTTTTTCAGTAACTCTTGTTCCCACAACCTCACATACAGTACTTTTTGAATCTTAATACTCTCAGATTATTTAAGGATGAGGGTTATCTAAAGACTTATATTCTGGCTGAGGTACATTCCCTGGCAGAGGTAAATTTCAAAGGATGCAGTTTATCCAAGATATGAGTTATACACAGTAAGCTGTCCTAGTGATTAATGACACTCACCTTAAAATATTTGCGGTCTTTTAACATGAATTTGTGTAATGTAAACATTCAGCTCTGGGATATTTTAATGCATTTTTCTGCTAAATTAAACAGACATCTACTATCAGAAATTTCACACAATCCAGTCACCTTTTAACTTTCTCTTGAGTAGATTTTTGGAAGTGTCTTTTGCTACCTTAAGTATTTTGGACCTTTATATTTCTTTCTGAAGAGCAGGAGGACAGAAAGTTAATAATTCCAGTAGGAAGCTCCCCAGTCATCGTATGGTGACTTGTCTATGAGTGGAACTCTATTCTTAGGTATCATCACCTGGCTACTCCAACTATAGTTGTAATGATCAGAGATTCAGCTAACTGTTTAAAAAACTGCCTGTGAGACTGAATTTTACCAAGATCCAAAATCAAGCCCCTTTAGAAATTGATTATAATCAATTCCTTGTGGGTTTGAAAGAACAAAAAGTGTTGGTTTATGTTTTGCTGTAATTCATTTATATAATTAAATTTGGAGCAGAACTGGTCTGTTTTACACCCTTCAGAAGGAATTATTTTCTCAGATTTCTGAATTGCCTTTAGGACACTTTAATAAACCAGTGTTCAAAGGAACGGTCATGGACTTAGGGTTCGAAATTGATGAGTGTCATGTATTTCAGGCATTTATCACATCTTTGACAAGTTTGAGATGTGGAGATTTGACACAAGAAGCTGCTAAGTGCATGACTTTTGAAAGAACATCATGTTTCTTAATAATTGGAGAGCATGTAGTGTTCTTGCGGAAATAGGCAATCAAATTGATAGTTCATTATATAAATTAAGGTTTATTGTTACAATCTGACCTCTGGCTGCCAAGACTCTGTACAGTGCCATTTGCCTGCCGGCATTTTGATCATTCTTTGTATGGTGAACAGCATCGCAGATCTGCTGAGATTCAGTTCAACTTTTCAAAGTTTGACCCCATCAAAAAAATCTATAAACCAAGCCTGTGCACCTGTCCTGCTCACAGGACAGGTACTTGCATAAGTCAGTGTTGAATACATTTTGGAAGTGACATTTTTGTTCTAGCTATACTACTGGATTAAACAGGGCCAGAAAAGTTTAAATGGAGCCAATTAATAATGGAACATGATTATCCATATTGTTTAATTACTAGCATAGTTCTTGGCACAGCTTTTGGCTTATGCCAACTATCATCTTCTGAGACAGTTCCTGAGCACAGATCAGGACTTTTCCCAATAGGTGACATGTATAAAGTCAGGCTATTTCAAACTGGTGAGGAGTTTATCCACATAAGACATGAGCTATGTTGTGCCACTGGACCTTAAAGCCAAAAAAACAGGCCCATTTTAGTCAGTGGAGCAGATGTTGCCTTTTAGCATTTTTATAAAGATAATATCTTTTTAAGATATAATCCTATGATATCTTTATTTTTTATATGTATATGTAATTAAAAAGATAGTAAATAAGCATTCTGTATATTCAGCTAATATGGGCTGTTGAACTTCCCACAAGTTCCGCATGATGTTCCCTTAATGCTGTAAATCCATTGATCTAATTTTTATAGATGCCCTCTGTCTCTTTGTAAACGCAGAACAGTAATGTTCTGATTGCTCATGAAGTGAAACATGAAAACAGCATTTGTCAAGAGAATTTGTTTCAGTCTACCTTTTTTTTTACATTTCTAAAACTTTTGAAAAAACTTCCATACATAAAAATTGCAGTTCCAAACATCTTTCAAACTGTATTGTTTGACACTCTGAGAGGAGATACAGGTGGCATTCAGACCTTGAAAGTAATGGCCAAAGTCCAGGATTGTGAGCTGGGAACAGCTGCTCGTGGTTAAAGCTTGGTTTACCTGGTCTGGCATAAACATCTCTACAGAGTAGAGCTACACTGTCTCCGTTATTCCAGGCTTGCTGATTTAGGAAGAATGGGAAAGGGAATTCACACTGCAAAGACTGGTGTTAGAGGGCTGAACCATTAACCTTCAATGCCATTAACAGATAACTTTTTGTCCCCCTCTATGATTTGGGGGTGTAACTATATATCCACAGTTGAGGGCGGAGGGGGGGAATGTTAAACAACAGAAAAGTAGTCACAGTTCCCACAGCTTTCTGAAGTAGAGTATTTCCTGAGCCTATAAAACCAGAAATTAGATATCCGTTCACTTTTTCCTCTGTAGGAAGGAGGCTCCAGCGCAGAGGATGCAGAACACAAGATTGCAGTGTCCATTTGTAGTAGTATTTATCAAGATGTTGTCAGAATATATACAGCTCTTTTAACCTGCTGCAAATGGTTAAAGATGACTGGTTATAGATAGCTGACCAGCTATTTTCTCTTTCTCCATTTGGACTTTTGTTTCTTAGATGACCAGGCAGCTAATTTTGACCTTAGACTAATTTAAAGGAAATCCTTCATACCAGTGGCCACCTGCAGTGAGAGGGAGTTCATTTTCTTCAGTAGAGCATTACTGGATGGTTCTTGAAATCTCTTGTGTAGATAGATTTAGATAAATACAGTGAGTGAGTGAGGAATAAACAAGCTAGTGTGCCTTGCTGGCTGGTTTAAGAATAACAGTAATCTCCCTGTTTACTGGAAAGCTGAATTTAAGGAGGTAGAAAGGCAAGGCTCCTGAGGGAAAGACCTGAGTTAGTTATGTTGAGCTTTAAAGCTTGCACTCCTTGGCTGAGCTTCAGATGTCTTGGGCAGTGCAATCTCTGTGTAATTTATTGGAGGCTTAGGGAAAGAACTGACACATTGACTTTTTCTGTTAGTTTTGAAAGTTTAGGAGAAATTAAATGTGCATGTGGCTGAGGAAACCTTTGAGGGAAGTATGATGAGTCTTATAAACTTAGTGAGCTCAGACTGGTTATCTAAAGTAAGGCGAATGTTTACTGCTGCTCTTCCTCTGGTGAAACCCGTCAGAAGTTATAACTCTACAACTTTTCAGTTTGAATACATCTCTAACTAAATGGACTCTGACTAAAATGAAGGTAGACTCATGGTCTTCATGTATGGAGTGAGCACTCATCTCATACAATGCCAGTTTTCTTGTAAGTATGCAATTGTTATAACATCAGTGAGATCCCTACTTACTCAGAGTTTTTAGGACCATTTTCACTGATAGCCAGAATGAACTCTAATCCCATTTGAAATTCTGCAGTTTCATAGGAAATTCAGGTTTCTAGGACACATTTGCCATGGAGGAGATGATGCGTTCTTCCTTCCTCCAGAAGGAAACTTTACAGATTCTAATATGGTGTTAGGACCTGGACATAAAGCAGGGAGATATAGAAACACATATTCTATGGGTTTCTTGTTCTCTGATCCGTGACAAAAATAGCTTTTGAGTGCAGGAGTCTCTTCAGTTTCAAACAACTAGTTATTCCATGATGAAGGAATATGTACTATTTGTTAGACCATCAAAATATCCAAGGTTGGTCCATTCCAGATGTTGAAACTGTTAGATCTAAAAAGGCCATGGTTTCTAAAGAAAAGTCTGGCAGCCGAAGAGAAGAATAAGCAAATGCTTAACCAAGATTTTTAGGCAAAATAACAGTGTGGCAGATCATTTCTGATGATCTGAATTTGTACAGGTAAAATACACATAAAATTCAGACTTGCACTTTGATGCTGTTCTTCAGAGGAAAAGAATATTTCTGTCCCTGTGCATTTTTGCCTTTTCCTTTTTTTTCCTCTTTTTTTGAGTCTCCTTTTTATTTTAAGTTTCTTTTTAATGCTTTAGTCTTAAGAGCAGTGGATGTTTGTAGTCGCAACAGGATAAATTGAATGAAACAACACCACCGAATTGCTGTTGAACTGTTGAATTATGGTCCAGCTTTCCTTTTTTCCCCTCAATTACTGAACACCTACTGTTCCATTTCTTCATGTTTCCTTTTCTGTTCCTTGTTATTTATCCCACTGCTTTGTTCATTCTTTGTGCATGTATGACAGAGACAGGAACAAATAAAGGCTGCTTTTAGATGGAAGTCCAAACTTGCTTTTCCTGGGCTTTTGTTTACCTGTTTCTTGCCAGCATGAAAACTAAGTCATCACAACGGTTTCCATTGTAGTGTGAGGTCCGCTTTGCCTTTAGAGGACATGGTTTCTCATTTTAAGCTATGCAGAATCTGCAGAAACTGATGTGCTTTTTTTCAAGTCTTCTAGAGTTTTGCACATCATTCAATTTCCTAAGCTACTGACAGCAGCTGAGAGCTCCTTTATGAAAGGCAATAAGGAATTAATTACAATTAAATATTTTATTAAAAAAAAACAGAAAAAAGAGGAAAATACAGGATCAGAGTTATTTTCTCAATATCTCTGAAAGTGGCAGTTACAGAAAGGAAAAATCATAATTTTAAGCAAAAAGATATTTCGAGTGACTGATGAGACTGTCATTTATTCTATTTTCAGGGTGGAGCAGAACATAATATTCCAGTGGTCATTTCTAAG
Source organism: Dromaius novaehollandiae (assembly GCF_036370855.1). Classification (NCBI taxonomy): domain Eukaryota; kingdom Metazoa; phylum Chordata; class Aves; order Casuariiformes; family Dromaiidae; genus Dromaius; species Dromaius novaehollandiae. The sequence continues at coordinate 137,660,632 of NC_088099.1, read as the reverse complement.
ATTTCCAAAGAACAAAGAGGTGGGTGTCAGATTAGTAGACTGAATTTTGGCATGTTCCTTAAAGCAGTGATGCATTAAGTCTTGAGATTCTTGTAGGTAGTATTAAAGATTGGTATAGCATTTGTGTCTCTGTGACATAGTGATCTCTCTCTTTCTTAGAAATGTTCTCAGTAAAGTACAAGAGTTATATTTGGAATATCATTCAAAAGTTTGTAATTTTGTGAATCTCTTATTTGAAAATGCTTGTTGATAGAAAGCAGTAACAGATCAAACATTTGGCTGTTAAAGCATGGTAACACAAGCAGAGAACATGTGTGTCTTTTTATACTGGTTAGTAGGGTAGTACTCAAACAGGGGTGGGTAATGGCAGAACACTGATAATACCCCTATGGTATTCCCACATTAGATGCTGGACTGTGCAAGCCCTTGCAACTCATACATAGGAAAACCGGTACTGCATAAGGACTTAACTGTGCTTATTTTTAGCTTACCCCGATACTGTTGTCAAATTCGCTTTTTTTTGACTAGCAAAGTTTTTAAGTTGTTGGAACAATATAATATGTACTAGGAAGATGAATGTTGGTTAAACAGCTCATGATGTGCTCACTGACAAATGATAAAGGTTGTAAATCACTAATTCTAGAGTATATTTAATATCCCCATTATGTTTATTTTTATGTATATTCATGCAAATATATAATACTTATTAGCCAAACTTGTAAGGTCATAAACTTAAAATTGGAGGCATTCTTATCCCTCTGTAAGGCAATAATTCTGGAATGTAGCTCCTGAACAATTAAAATTTCCAGCATTAAAATTCTCATATTCACCCACACATAGATGAAGAGCGATACAGAGAAATGTTAGTGTATTGGGAACTGGAGGCTGAGCCTGAAATGCAGAAAATGTAAAAGTTGTATATAGGGAGGCTATAGAGTAGAATAGAATGAGCCCCTAAGGGAAGGAATAAGCTTTACCTTAAGAAGATATACTTGTGACTCCATCCTTTTCAATATAAAAATAAGTATGTAATAGGTAATAATGTGGCATATATTACCTACACTAGCTATTAAAATGCTATCAAGCACTGCAGGAAAAATAAGAAACGCAGACTTAAGTTTAATTGAGCACACAAAAGTGCACTGTTTTCTTTTATTATTGTCATTATTTTTTGCTATACTGCCTGACACATTATTTCTAATGTCAATACATAATTGAGATATCATCTTCATTACTGCTTCCAATAAAAATACTGCTGATTTTTAGAGAACTAGTTGTCAGTGACATTTCTTAGATAGATGGAGACTATGCAACTGCTATGCCATGTGGCTGTGCTAAGGATCTTGGATACAGAAAAAGCTGTTTAATCCAGAGCTTGTACCTCAGAGCTTTGCAGGCTTGGTTCTGCCCTCTTCCCAATTGCTTTCCAGCTCTATTTTAGACTTCTAAACAATAACAGGGCACTTGATGCAATTCTTACAACCAGTGCTACACAGAAGGTGCTTAAGTCATATACAGATAACCCCCAAATTAGTACATGCAAGCTCAGTGTCTGAAGCAGGATAATGAGATTCGCATTTATCTCTAAAAAAAAAAAAAAGAAAAAAATCAGAATTTTTTATCCTCCAGTATTTTAAGCATTCTTCGCTCCACCTAACGTACTAATACCAGTCCTTCAAACACATACTTGAGTATAATTTATGTGAATATTGATGTTGGTCCTGCTACTCGTGACTAAATTTGTTGGATCAAGTCAAATGTCAGACTTTTCTAGACAGTCTCTTCTGTGATGTTCTGGAATGCTATAGCTAAATAATTCCATATCATCTGCTACTTCGTTCTCATGTTAGGGGTTAGTCCTTTCTTTGTAGACACTTAAGTAATTTCTGTTATATTTCTTCTGTATTTATAAAGTATATTTACATTATATATTTCTATAACACAACTGAATAGTTAAGGATTCTAACTGTGGAATCAGATTTTGTAAATTGCCTTACAGTTTATAGATTATCGTAGTTTTTTTAAGATCAAATTCAATTTTGCTGGTGATTTTGTACAGTATACTAAGTGTTTGGCTTTTCAACATATAAAGTGCATATATACTCCACCGAGCTTATCAAATTTTGCAGGACCTCAAGTTTGTTTGCTAAAAGCTTACAAATTAAAAATTATCCTTGTTAAGTACGTCTTAAGTCTCCATGTTGCTTTTTCCTCAGAATTTGTAACAAATAATCTCTCAATGTCATTTGAGAAGTAATCTCAGGTAGGACCTAGTCCTGCAGTCATTCTCTATTCAGAAAAGCACTTGCAATATGCCATTCCTCACTGTAAGGGCATAAAAGATGCTAGAGACAAATGGATGATATTTCAGAGTCTTATAATTCTGCTGGGTAGACTCTTTCATAGTAGCATTTATATGCTGGTATTCTGGGCTAAAGAAAAAAGAATCCAAGTAATTTATTTAGAAGTTGTATTTTTTCTTATTTTTAAAAGACTAAGACTGTGGAAAAATATGATGGGAAACAGAAATAAGTGTGCAGTAAATATATTGTGTTTTATACCAGATGAGTGAAAATGCGCTTTCTGTTTTCAGCGGAACTTTCAGGGTTGCTCTTTATAGGAGATGCAATTCTACAGGTAAGTAAAATTGCAAGTTCTTTTATTTATGGTTTTCTAGAAAAGTATAATGAAATCTATACTTATGAAATGTAGAGTAAGTTTTCTCTCTATCTTTTTGATAACAGATTAATGGAATTAATGTGAGAAAATGCAGGCATGAAGAAGTGGTGAGCTTTTCTATTTTTTAGTCTTTTTTGTCTTTCATAGTTATGATAGTGTACACTGATAGCAGAGCACTGGTATCAGTTGCATCATTGTTATTTCTAAACAAATATGATGGTACCTTCTAGCATGGCAAGCAGCTTAGCACACAGTGCAATCTCTTCTGTGAATATTTATCTTACTGTCCTTTGATAGTTTTTTCTATATTAGAGATGACCATTTTACTACTAGGATTTTGGCTATACATATTCCAACCTTTCCTATTCTGGGCTGTAGCTATCAAATTTCAGCCATGCTACTCCTTTCTGGCTGTGTGATGTCATTTTAATTTGAAAAGCTGGCATTTGCACTATGTTGGGGAGTTGTTAGCTTTTTTAACCCCACTTCAAAATCAAAACAAAACTATACTTTTACCTTTAGTTCGCTTTTGCTGATGCGCTCCTCCTTCAGTTAAGCCATTAACTGTTGGGGTTTAAAATAACAGTGTATTAAGGCGATTCTTTCCAGAGAAGCCATGTGTATTTCAGAGCTTGATAGTAGCCCAGTGCCCTTGGAAAGTCAGCTTTGCTGGAAGTATCATGTGCTTTTGTTACACTTGACTTTTTGACCCTTCTTAAGTACTTGCAGGAGCAGGGAACTCTATACTTCAGAGAAGAATGCCAGAAATGAGAAGATTACCAAAGAAATTAAATCCTGTGTGGGTCTATAGAATTCATATCTGTACTTTTACAATAGTGTAGTAATGTTATATCCAAAAGTTTACTTACCTAGAGTTTACTGCACAGACTTGAGAGGCTGTGTGTTTAGTACTGCATTCTGTTATGTGGCATTGAATGTATGCCATTCAGGTATAAAAGCTGGAGTCAGTAGAGAATGATGATGTACCGGTGAACAAACTAGTGCAGCGTGAAGGAGTAGATCACTCCACTGTTCTGCCTCACGGAGTGCATTTGTGCACTGGATTTGTGTTGGAAATTTGTGTTGCAAACCATGCCTTATACTTCACAGCCTTAAACACACCACCTTCTGTATACACAGGCTAACAGTCATATTTACAGTCCTTTGAAGCTTTGGCTGTGCAACAGTGATCAGATTTTAATCTTTTATAAGCTTAACTGTAGTTATTTAATTTAATATGCATTAGTATGATAAATCTGTCAATGGGATTTCAATGGGCTGTTAGAATTTCAAGACATGAAACAAAGTATTAATAAAAGTGCACACTTTTATATCCACAAAGGCATACTGAAATCTGGTACGACAACACTAGGACTTTTTTTGTTCTGAGACAATCTCTATTAAAATTATATATAAATCTGTTTGCTATTTATAATCAGATTTATACACTTTCCAGCAAAAAAAAAAAAAGATTTTGTAAAAGCCAGAAGACGCAGACTGAATAGAGTAGCAAGAGTCACCATGTCTGTTTTTTTTTTTTTACCTTGCTTGTCCAATGTAATCTGTTTCTTAAACTCTTTATAGATAATGCTCTCAGAACAACAAGAAAAAAAGTTGTGGTGTCTTATCGTTTTGAATATGCTTTTGTGTATGTGCAAGTGTTCACTTTTAGACATTTAAGAAGCAGATAAGTTTTAAGTTAAATACTCGTTATTAAAGAGAGCAGGGATAATTAAGAATAATTCTTAAGAATTAAGAATAACCGAGCAATATTTAAATAAGATAATAGCCCATATGACATTTTATAAACTAAAATATGTAGGAGAAGAGCTATAAATATGAAATAAACATAAAAACCAAAGCAAACAAATTCTGACTGATAACCTCATAAATCTTTTTAAAAATATCCACTGTCATGTGATCTGTGCATGTGGAGTAAGTGTTTTTAAGCACAATCTTGTAAAACCTGATTATAATTCTTGCTGCTGTGGTAATGATAGATAGAGTCATGCATTGTACAGTGAGCTGTGGTTTCAGGCCCAGCCCTTGCTGAAGGGCAGGTACTGCCTTACTGGTCTGCCAGCAAGAGCTATGGGTGGGACTTGGTCTGCAGAATGGAGACTGAGTTGTTCTAGCTCCTGTCTTGCAAAGCGTCGTTATCTAATATAGGATCCCTAGCTCTGATCTCAAGGTTATAGAGAAGATAGGAAGTGTGTGGAGCGTACTTGCTCGCAGCAGGGAGCGGGGCAGCAGGGCAGAGGTAATTTTCAATCTTCATCACACCTCGGTAATTCTAAAATGGCCGTGAAAGGTACATAAGCTTGGAGTTTTGTTTCCTTCTGATTTTTTTGTGCCTAATTAAGACTTGGCAGGTATTATGTGAGAATAAATTAGTGGCTTTTGGGTGTCTTAATGTCTTAAAATATATTCTTTTTAAACCAACGTGTGTGTTCTGTGCAGCTTGTCAAGCTGAAGCTGCACATAGGAAATTCAGACTTGTTTAAGTATCTGAGGTCTGCATGCTGTAAACATTCATTCCTGTGCTTTTCTGTTGAAAAATTCAGGTCTATGACTTCTTGCTCCTTGCAGAAACATTTTTGAGCAAATGTCATACCATCATAGCTCTGCAATTAAAAGTCTATGACATAATCGGTGCAGCCTAATGTATTATAGCGATGATTAATTGGCCCTGATGTTTCACCGTGCTTTACTGATAACTATGCTACACAAATTAAATTATTTTTCCATTTGAATTTCTAAATTAAGTAGTTTATTCAACTCTTTTCAGTGTTGTCTTTCATAGTAGGTAGAATCTGTTCCCAGTATTTGAGTGAGTTTAGTTGCCTTACAGTTTTGGGCACTCCTCTGCTGACCTCTCTTGTCTCCCATTCATTGTTAGATCTGGTAAAGCATTCAGTGATGCACAGATCATGGTACCCCACAAATATTCCATGATTTGAAGCCTGAATCTGACAAATAGGTAGATAGATAGGTAGACAGACAGACAGAGAGATGGGAGGGACTCTTATAAAGATGGATAGGTAGGATTATTCAGTTTTTAGTGTACCTTACTGGAGGCCTCTGTTCATTTCCTTTCTGAATATTTGTAGTTTTCGGTGAATAACTTAATTTTGAGCTTAGCTTTCCATTTGTACAAGGTGAGAGTGTTATTCATCATAAAGACTGAATTAAAGACTGAATGTCAGCTTGCTGTTCAGCTTGGGTTATAAGGGACCTCATCTGAATACCACACAACAGTACTTCAGTCTTAGTGCTCTCCTTGGGCTGAAGAAAATTTACATGCTGTCTGTGGTGAAGTATCAATATGGGAGGAGTTTGAGGGAAAAAAAAAATTCTAACGATCCTCTTAAAAAATATCTCTCAACATCATACTATTAGTTTATCTCCAAAAATTCACTATACAGCTGAATTTAGAGGAAGGGAGGGTCCTGTATATTTCTTTTATTTTGCATGAGTTTGTACTCTTTCTACTCTGTATTTATTCATTATTTCTTTTCCAGTCCACTTTCCATTCCATTTTGCAAGACTTTTTAAAAGCTGAGATTAGGGGTGATGTGCATGGACAGGCATACAACTTTAGGCTTCTGTCTGTTGAACTTGCTCCAACAACACATAACTTGTCAAGACACATGTATAGTCTTTTAAGAGCTCTCCATGGATAGGACTAGTTATAAGCTTGGAAACTAATTTATCTGTAGCCCTTACCTCCATTTATTGTCCAAGCATAAAACAGAGATAGATAGGCTACCACTGATATAATGGTGTTCTAGTCACACATACAGACATTTTTCTGGTTCTGGGACTAGCCACTACACCATTAACAGTGAAGAAATTTTGCGAGAGAGCCAGGGGCTCTGCTGTGAGCTACTTCCCTTGAGTTACTACATTGTGATCCAGAGTAGCAGAGTATCTACCAACTCTGTTGCATATGACCAAGAAGCTTGTGTTGGATCTACCACTCTTACTGAATCCAGGACTGGGTTATAGTGCAGCAAAGCATCTGAGGCTGTGTGGAAGAAAGAATTTCAGTCAAATGAAATGGGTCCATGAAGCCAACAGCAATACTGCACTTTTGAGTGAATGAGAACACTGAAATGTTTAAGATTTGGTCTCTTTTTTTTATACGGTGAAGATCCCACCTCATATCAACAACAAGGGTTACCTGTCGCTGTGGTTTCTTTGAATCTTAAGATCTGTTTTTTTCTTTCTTATAAAATAGCAATAGAATGAAATGGATATGAATATGAAATAATTTCTTATCTCTTAGAGGGAAATTCAGGCAATGTTTCTAATGAAATTAGAATTTGGATATAAGGATCTTTCTCATGTGCCAGTTATCGTGACTGAGGTATGATCCTTGGACAGCAACAGGAGAATTCATTGTCCAGGAAAAGCTGATTTAGAGGAAGATAGATATCTAGACTTCGTAGGTATTTAGACTTTGGTGGGTTTGATACAGAACTAGCCACTCTGTGTAGCATCATGGTTTGAGTCACTCATCAGCTGCATTTTGATCAAGACATCTTTCCCAGTGGAATGACCTGAAATGAGATGTCCATCTGCGTTGCAAGGTAGCTTTTGTCTTCTTATCTTCCCTGCATTTGTACCGGGGCGGTAACTGTGCCAGATTGGTATAAATGACACATATTCTACAAAACTGACAGCTAAGAAACTGTGATTGCTAAATTGCAATCATGTGTAGCTGATGGAACGTCTGAGCAGATTTTTGTTTTTAAAACTGTATTTTAATTCATACTGATTTTAAAACCTTTTATGAATAGTTTCAGTCATCTTTTTCATAACTGTTTTTAAACAGAAGAACAAGCATATTGTAGTTAAAGGACAGGATGGGGAACCAAATGATCTGAAATCTCACTCCATCTTGACTTTGACAGATGTATCTTTTGGTAAATTATGTTTTAATGTTATCTTCATTTTCTTAAGTGTGAAACAGAGACCTAGACTATAATCAGGTTTAGTTCACTAAATCATATAAGGTGCTTTAGAATATGTTATAGGAAAGGATCTCTACAAAATGTGTTCTACCAATATTGAGCTCTTTGGTGATAGTGATAACAGCAACCTGCAAATATAGCTTAACATCTTCTCATACTGCATGGCAGAGATAGCGTTTTATATAACTCATAGCACTTAGCCATTTAACCCTTTCCCCTTATTAGGTGGAGCCATAAAATATTGAAGCTGTATAGTTAGAGCTTCTGAGAGAAGACTTTAATAACTTTGAAATTTAAACTTTTGGGAGATCTAATAGTCTTTTTCATAAGAAGAAGCCAAGATATTACTTTTACATAGAGTTGTTTTCTACTTGAGACCAATAGATTATAATAGACGTGCTAACATCACCTTAGCTGCATCTGTAGCTGAGAACATCAGTGACAATGTGTTTACAATGTCCTTATTTTGTTCATGAAATTTGGAGCTAATAATGATCTGTTAAGTATTTCAGCATTGGTTTACAATGAGTGTATATCAAGTGGAAAAACCCCTAGTCGTTGTAAATAGTTTACTGTTTTGTTCCATGTGGCAGAAATTCCTTGTATTAGGATACATTCTGGAGCAGAAGTGTTATATGTATTCAGACACTTTTCTCATCTAGTTCTAGCTATGTTTTTTAGTTCTTGAATAAAGAAATTTATGCTAAAATCAGTAAAGGCTTGGACTGATTCAAGCAGTTATTGTACTTTTAAAATACACAAATCTGTGTTGCGTGTTTTCCTAATTTATATTTTAATTTATTTTTCTCAAGATGCTTGTAAATATATTGGCTTTTTTATTAAAAATCCATCTCTTAAAAGTACTCATCTGTACTAGTAACTTGTAATAGAAAGGGGTAAAAAATCTTGGTATGACTAATATTGAGTCTGTATGATTAATATTATTGTTTTCTTATTACATAGCTACGGTCCTCAAAGCAAAAAAATCTGTTGGGGTTTAGTGGGATGGAGTGAAAGAGAATCAGCAACTAGAGTGTTGCATACTTCAAATAACTGCCCTTGCCTGCTCCTTTGGCATGCGGTTCTATTAATGCTGGAAGCCCAAGCTTCTGTGGAGCAAAGAAAATTGATGGTTGAACAGAGATTTTACAGCGTGTACCATCAGACGCACTTCAAGTCAGGGTTTTTTGCTTCCATAGGAATCAAATTGCAGTTTTTTTAAGGTTTGTTTATATGTTTGTCCGTTTTTCCCTTCAGAATCCTTTTTGAAAGATTTTATTCTGTACAGCATCTTCCAACTGAGATGTTCCTCAGCTGGGCTTTGGTACAGGGATTCCACTTTGCTTTGCTTTGCTGTGCATAAATACAAGGCTATACAATAATCAGAAACTAAGAAAATGTTTGTGAGCACCAGAGCCCCAATTATTTTAAATCTTTTTATGTGAGTAGTTCATATTTGAAGATGCACAGTCCACTTTGGCTAGATGTTTTGAGTTTTTTGTTTTACGTGGAATAATGACTGAATAATCTAGTGAGACTACAGCAGGGGCCACCCAAAGGAAGAGGCAAGAAACATATACAAAGCATTCTGTGAATTCAAAAAAATTTAATGTTGGAAAAAAAGAAACCTTCCATAAGTATAACAATTGTCATTAAAAAGTTTTCATTTACCCATATGGAATACAAAATACTGTCTGTGATGCAACAACAGTAATTTCTGTAAACAGATGAAACAGCCATGTGCTGTTGACCGCTGACTGATAGCAAATGCTGACCTCTAAAAGGCAACCTATGTATTTCTTATGGCTTGACAGGGGCCCAAGAGAGCCAGACAGGCAAAAGAGAGGGCTTGTAATTATTTCGTCAGCCTAAAGGAATCACAAATAGGAGGCATACTCAAAGAAGAGCAAATGTGCATAAACACATAGACAAACACAGAGTCTTCAGACATTTTTCCTGCGGTTACAGTATCTGATTTAACTCTTCAGAATTGTCATTGTTCTGGCTCTAGTGGAATCAGATGGGTGCAGGGAAGAAGCTTTTCATCCACGGGTTATCTAACACCTGTACATATTTTTAGGTCTTTTTTTTTCTCTACAATGGGTCTTTGTCTTTTAACAGTTTGTTCGGTGGAGGAGGAAGAGGAAAGGAGAATGGATCCTATATATTTTTCAATAGTATCCAGTGTTGGACTGTTCCAGCCAGATACATGGAGGTTTCCTGATGGCCCACCCCATACTTCTCAGCCACTAGTATGGTACAGTATGGTACTGGTGTTTTGGTATCTGTGTGTCAGCACTGGGCCTATTTTCTAGATATATACTTTTTTCTTAGTGTTGCCCTGATAGTACTGTTGTCTCCGAGTTCAAATTGGTGCTTCCTGTTTTCTATTAGTTGTTTTGCAAGGCAGTGTGCAGTGCAACTGGTACAGCAGTAAGAGTGTCACAGGTCACAAGAAAAACTCTGGTGCAGATGTGATGGCAGAAGCAAGAAACTCTTGATTAAAATTTATGAAGATTACCCATTCTTTAGATTTTGGTGCAAAGACCTGCAGTAGTTGTTGCCTCCCTGTACTATTAGTATTTTTGATCTAAATGGGAAGTAGCCAATGATCACAGGCTGAAATGTCGTTACCAGGATAATGACATATATCATTAAATGAGGTCTAGTAAATGTACATAGCTCTGTTCTACTTCATGTGCCCTTGTCAAGCCAATACTGATTCAGAACATTTCAACGGTTCTAAATATGCTGACCCGTTAAGAGCAAAGTCCAAGGGAATACTTTGATCAGAAGTACTAGGATATTTCTGGATTCCCTGAATATTGAAATGCCTTCTCTTCTTATAATATTCTGAATATAGTGCATTTACATATTACATGGATAGACAGACAGTTCACAGTATCTTCACCACCTCTCGGTCATCTTAAGGGTTATTAATATCTTTTATACTGTCATACTTGCATGAAAATCTAATACAAAACTCATTCAAAATCACCTGTGTATTTCAAGACACTATATATTATTTCCGAATTATTGATTGTGGAGAGAAGTGTTGGTAAGACCTAGCATTTTCCATAATTAATGCTAATGGATGAAAAATTTTGTTAAAACATCATTTTTACAAACTGTATTAAGCATCCTTCCATCAAGCAATAAGTGTGGTATTAGAGTAAAATGAAGCTACTGCACAACAACAACAAAAATAACAAATCTTTGAGACAAAGAACTACTATATTTTTCCAATTAAAACATCTGGAGCTTTGGAGTTTGGCAGTGCCTAGGCATTTCAAATTTTATTCTAACAATTACTTCTACAGCTCTTAATATATCAGTAGTTGTCAAAACCTTTATAGCTCAACCAGAAAATGTTATCTAAAAGGAAGAATATACATTTTTGAATCTTCTTCCTGTATGGATATTCCGTGCTTGCTTTGTGTTAAGTAGCATCAGCATTGTTTTGCTCATTTTCTGAATTTTTGTAGCATGTGACAGCACAGAGAAAATTGTAAATTAGAATTAGAATTATTGAGGCTTGAGGGGCCTAGAATTTCTAAAGGTGAGGCCTGTACTTCATGCATTCATTTGCTGATATTCTGGCATATCCATCTAGCAGCAATGTAGCAGAATTTTAAAGAACATTTTGTTTTTCTGTTGTTGAGGTTGCAATTTTTGCTTCAGAAAACACATCCACTCTTTTTAACTGTATATAAATTATGTTTTTTATAAGCTATTATAGTCTCAAATGGTAATTAACTGCTGGCAAGAGTAGTTTTCTGTGGGGTTATTGCCTAATTAGGAAAATGAAAAAAGGTAAAATGAGAGTTGCAATGAAATAACATTAAATGTGAATTCTGGCTAACCTGATCATTTTAGATGAATGTATCAGATTTTTGCTTAACTTTGAAGGTCAAGAAGACCTCATTCTATAAACTGATAAACCTGTGATTCAGCACATTTTCATAATTATACAGAGATACAAATCCAGCTTTTTTACTGCCTTAGAATTTGCTAATCTCTTTCCATTCCAAAATATCTGTACATATGTAATATTTAATTAATGTCCAGTGTGAGTACCTCCAGACTGAGTGCTGCCAAACCCCTTAAAATTTATATCCTAATGAAAATGATCCTTAAATTCTTGAGGCAATATTGTTTGTGGATATTTCATATTACCTGGTAACTATGTCAGATCCAGCTTCAGCAAAATACATACATGCCTAAAAGTATGAATGTAAAAGTGCTTTGCTAAATTGAGGACTTTCTTTTTTGCAAATATTTACAATGAACAAAGTCTGTTTCTCAACTTCAGCTAGATGCAGTATTATAATAATACTGTGGCAGAAAGGCTGTCATTGTATGGCATAAAAATGTTCTTATGCATTTTCTCAGCTGAAAACTTGCTACTAAGTGTGTTCCCTGATGTAATGAAATATCTTTCTCAGAGATTAGGTCCTGAGCTGCTAAGAAGCTTAGCAGAGCATGTATTGATCTAAAACATTACTTCAAATAAAAATTTGTCTAAGAATTACGTTTTCTGTCGTTGTGAAGTTGATAACATTTAGAGCTGAACAAATAGCAGTAGGCTTGTACATTAATATTTATTCAAATTTGGAGTTAAAATTTGATTTCAAACTCTTTAAGACCATTTGTGTTCATTTTCCTTGAGCATTTATGGGTTGGTGCTTGATTAGTGTGACTGTTCATGAAAAGTAAATGTTAAGGTCATATTTGCCAACAGCAAATTTTATATTGAGTATGTAAATGTGAAATTTGCCATTGGCTGTGTGTTTCACCCCAGTCTTGCAGATTAGTGTGAACAAACCCTTGTTCTGGGACTGATCTTTCTTTCACCCAGAATTGAGGCTCTGCCTAGTCACACAAGCAATTCAAGCTATGTTTTCAAAAAGCAATCCAGCAAATGCTTAAGTCTTTCTCTATTCAGAAGAGATTTAAAAAGTTAAGAATGTACTTCAAAATGCTGTGCCAACTGGGTGACTTTCCATCTTGAAGCTTTAGGAGCAGAAAAATACCAGACATTTTATGTAGTTTACTAATATGCATGCATTTTGAATATTAGTAATGATCTCTTCACAAACAGCATAGAGAACAAAACTTATTTGTTTAGTATATGTGTCAAAAATTTCAAATAGAACTCAGTTGCGAATGCACTTTTTTGAATAAATTTGAAGTGTGTGAATAGTTTGACTGAATGAGCAGAGGATTCTTCTATTTTTAATAGATAAGCAAGTTGCTTCAGTGTTTTGTTAATCAGAGCTAGAAACCTCAGACTCTTTAAGTTCATTGCTATAATGAAAAAATATAAAAAGTGCCATATGATCTAACTGTGAAAAGAAAGAACTCCAAATGCCTTAAAATAGAGAATTTCATTGGAATTATTTCCTCCTACTCAGGAGCAGACATTACCTGCAAAATCTGGAGACCTTAATTCCAAGTTAGGGTCCAGGTTCTGTTATACCTAATTAGAAGAACATTTCCACTTTTAACCTTACTTAAGAAAAATATCTTTCTGTTGAAAAAGCAAAACCTTCACTCTCAAAGTTGTGCTTTTCACATAGCTTCCTCTAGCATGGGAAAAATACAGTTTTCTTCATAAAAGGATTCATAGTCGTATTTATTCCAATCTTAGCTACAAGGTCTAGGAATCGTGCAGATATATATGGTACAAATTAGTTTATTCTGTGAATTAGTTAGAATATAGCTGATGCAAGCCAGTTTTCTTAATGTAACATTAATAATGTTTTCAGTCTTTTTCTTTATTCTGAATATTTTATGAGACTTTGTATAGGGTATGGAGACTCCTGAGTCTGAATAGAAGTGCTGAAATATTTCTATGGCTTTTGGCAAGGCATACACAACATTTTCTTCAGTCCACCTTATGACTTTCTGTTCAAATGTGTTGGAGTTTTGATCAAAGTAGCTAATACACTATACATAATTTTTTCTAGGCTTGTGAATCCTTTATCATGGACTATATGCCATGATACCTTCAGACCACAAGCAAAATCTTAATGTTCTGTATAAGAGATGTTGATATTATTACCCATTTAGTTTGTCAATAATTTCATGAATGAAGCTCTGGCCTGTATTCAGCGTTCAGTGTTTTTGTGCCAGCTCTTAGCATCAGGAAGTGGCATTCCAGTATGTTTTGTCTTTCTGCAGATTACTGCATTGTAGTCAAAAACTCGCTTAATGATGATCAGGGAAATCTATGATGCAGTATTTAGTATGGTATATATTATAGTATATTATACCCTAAATAAGCTTAATTTTTTGAGTTCAAGAGACTGTCTTTTAAATTCCTCTGACTAGACCTAAATGCTTTCATACAAGTCTTGTCTTATCCATCTTTCACTATCTGAAAGTCCCATTAGAGAATCACAATACCAAGAAATTTTTGCTACAGAGAATTCATAAGTTGAATTTGCCTTATTCTTACCTTTTTTATATTATATTCGGCTAAAAACTGCTAAAATTATACTGTTTGCATGAGCAATAAAGATAGATTTCACAAGGACGTTATGTAGATATGATGAGTAGGAGGAATTTCCACATATGATCTGTGCATTAAAATATGGTCTAGATTTTGTTTAAAAACAGGTTTTAATTTTGGATGTAAATTGGATGTAATTTTAATTCTTGGATGTAAAATTGGCTCCTTGAAAGTAGAGAGTAATTGTTATATGAAGAAGCTATATGCAAAGCCATTGGAGGTAACTTAAATGTTCTTCAGGTGTTGACAGTTTTTTTCTGAATATTCTCCATAACATGTAGTTGAGAAGAAGAAAAAAAAAAAAATCTCAGCCTACTGCTGCGGTTGGCATCTGATTAGTATGAAGTCAAATATACCTTATGCCTAACATAAGAAATTCTCTGTAGGCTGGTGGGGGATAGCCTATTGTTCATCTGACTGTAAGCACACTTAAAAGAAAAGTGTTATTTTGTATTCTAATTCTAGCTTTTGGTGAGTAATTCTATGATGAATAATTGAACTAATAATAGAAATAATTATTGTTTCCTGCTTGCTACAGGTTGAGTATTCCTTTAAAAGCACAGCTGGGTGCACATAAAAAAAATTTAGTATTTTACTTTGACTTGGTTGCTTTTTTTCCTTGGAAGTTGCTGAAAATATTTAGGTCAGATAACTTTTTGGGATACAGGAGGTAGCTTTCAGGGAGAGAAAGAGAGTCATTAGGAAGTTTGCAGCCTGATTGCAGGTTGGCAAACCTTTGTAGTAGAGCAATAGGCTTCCTTGTGGGGGAGCTGACCCCCCCCACAATCTCCAGAGATGGCGGAAAGGAGGCTTCTGTAGCAACTCACCAGAGAATGTGGGAGCTCAGCCCTGAGAGCCATCAGAAGTTGTAGAATTTCTAAAGGTAAGATTCAGGAAAGTGTCCTAATTCTGAAAAGACATAATGAGCATGGGGTATGCTTATCTAATTTTTTTCACTCAGTAGTTCTGATTTTCATTCATTTAGAGTATTTTTGTCCTGGCATACTATTTTCTTTCTTCTAATAAAAGTGTTTATAAGTGTGTTTTGAAATTCCCACTTCAAGGAAAAGTGGGCGGTCATTAAATTGAGCTTTACTATATCTGTCTCTAGTCTTTGGTTGACTTGGGGCCCATCACAGTTCCTGTAACTATAATCAACAGTTCTGCTACTTCTTGTTGTATGCATGACTGCATAATACTTTTCTCTGCTGAAATGCCTGTGGCATTATTTAGGTGCATTGGCTAGACTGCTGTTAACTGGATCCTGTCTGCTTCGTCTTGTTATGTTTTTCCTGGATGCTGTGCAACCTTTTGGCAAAGCTGTGTAGAAATCTGTAGATGTTGTAATAACAGTGGTGTAAATTGTTCTTCCATTTCGGTAGGAGTTTCGTTTTGTTGTTGTTTGAATCAAGAGCATCACACATTACATCCAAAGTAGCTTTGATCAATATCTGATTTGGATGGTGACAATGGAACTGATCCCAAACAAAATCTGGTTCATAGGTAAATTTCAGAGTGATCAAAAAATGAGAGGTCCACACAAATATATATTATTGTAATGAAAGCATATAATACCAGTAGAAGATGCAATCCAACAAGATGCATAGTAATACAACTAGTTGAAACAAAAATTTGCCTGATTTAAAATATGTGACAGAAGGAGGGATTGAGTGGTCTAGCTAAATACCTGGTGGTGATTGTATCAATCCCATGCAGTTGTAATTTATGATTGGAAAACTACAGTAACACTTCCTGTTGTCCAAAAGAATACAAGTTTCTGATTTCATATCTTAAATTATTCAAAAAATGCTATTTTGTTTCAACCATGCTAGGAGCCATTCTATGCTATGCCTAACATTTGAAGTGTTATTAAGGGATTTGCTTGATTCCTTTTAACTAGTTGTTTTGGAATGCATTAAATATATAATTACAAAAATGTCTATTTATGAATTAGCAGGGAAAGATAGTAGGGGCTCAGGAGTTGAATATATAACATTTTAAAAGTGGAATAGCTATGAGAATTTAAAGTAGATGAGTTCTTAAAAATATATGACTGCACAGGTTATTCAGAAGAGTAATCCTAAAGAAGTAGAGCCATACAGGGAGTAGGTAATGTAAAAATGAAGATAGGCACTTCTGTGGTTCAACTCTGACATATACTTTGGATTCTTTGGGGATTTTTTTTGTTTTTGTAGGTATTTTCTTGTCACGAATAACTGCAGATCATTTGAACACTGAAGTAAGGTCTATAAATGGAACAAGTCAAATTTCAGTATATTCAATGCTTATCCTTTCATCAGAACATTAAAATACAATTTTAATCATACTATGCATATTCCAATATACATTATAGAATTCAATATACATTAGAATGTAATATGTAACAAAGTACCAATTTGACAACAGTCAAAAATGCTATTTTTTGCACTATGCATTATCTGTTTATAAACGAAAATGCTGTATTTAATTTCCCACTCAATTTCATGTTGCAATGAAAGATAACTCAGTGTAAAACTGCATGGCTAATGAATGTATGTGTGTGTATTTGTTTCTTTCATGGACCACAGTCCAAGACCAATAGTAGCCCATGGAATATAGATTGGGAAACATTCCTCAAGCCCATTGTTTGGAAGAGACTTTTTCTTTAGACTGAAGCTCGGCTGGATTGAGGCTGAGAAAATGCTAGTAGATCACTGAAAGCAATCAAGTGTACCGTAGGAGCTTCTTTCCTGACCACTTTTTTAGTAAAGCTCAATTTTTGGTACTGTGGTGTGCAGTCTGGTAGTAGAGTTGAAATCTAAGGGATTTATATTTCTCATTTTCTGAATATCATATGAAATGTTTGGATGAGGAACTGTTAAGGGCGTGGAGTTCTCAGTTTTCATAGACCAGTTTTAACAAGTGAAGTTCTAATTCCTTGCTTTACATAGCTTTTGCATTGGGCTAATGGCCTGCTAATGATTTGATATACTATGAACTACGATGACCAGTTAATGCAGTCTTTAATAAAACAGAAAATTAGCGTACAAGACCTGTGAATGCAAATTAAGCACTTTGTCTGCTTATAGCAATATATTTTCTTCATGATGTTTATTAACGATGCTACGATTAATGAAAGAAGAATAGGAAAATACTGCCAGAGCATTTTTCCAGGCTTTTACTTTACAGATAGTTTTTTTCCCTCGTATGTTTTCATTGTTATCTTTTACTGATACATTCCTATATTAATTTTGAAAGAATAAACATGCAACTAAACAATAATTGCAGTCTATTGCTATGCTGATGGAAAGATTTTTAAACATTTTAACATTGATTGAGGATAATAATATTTAAAGACTTAAAAAACTGATGTTGGATCTTTTAGACATCTTAGTAAATACTCTATTTCACAGGTTTTCAACTTGAAAATTTAAAAACAGATTTTTCTTTCAAAAACTTGATTGCAAATATATCACTAAAGAAACAGTATTTGCTTCTCTTTTTCCCTTGGAATTGCACTGGAAAAGAAATTACAGGAGTCTGTGTCCTCTGTGTGGCCTATATTTGGTCCTCTGCTGCCTGATGGAAGGTTTGGGGGTTTTATGTGTGTGTGTGAATTAATTATATTTTCAATAAATTACTTCTGAAATTATTCACTTTCTCGTACATCCTCATTACACTTATACATATTACTTACATCTCATTATTTTAGTCATTTCTTATGAACAAATTGTATAGATGTCTCTCAGTGTCAGCTAATGCAAATGGCCTACTTTGCATGTAGGCTTGAAATTTGATTACATCTTTATTTCAAAATGCAGATCACTTAGTTTTCTACTAAAGTTTTATGTACAGGTCTTGAGGTTGCATGTTCTCTGTGCTCTAAAGTCCATGAGACTGTGAAAACAGGTAGGGCAAAGATCTGTGATGGAAGCCAGAAGACAACTGTAATCAGAGCTCTATGATGTTGTGCATCTGAGAGAGCACCTGATGGTCTAGCTCAAATGAATGCTGTCACTTGGAATCAGGAATAATCCTGTTTCTAAATGGTCATTCTGATGGGACTTATCAAAAGGCATCAAGTCCCGAATCTTTGTGTATATTGCTCTGAAATGATCTTTTATATAGTGTTTTAGTAACTGGAGGCTTCACTAAGTGCTACCTTCATTCCTGCCTCATCCTGAAAGCCTTAAACCGTTATCTGGCACTTTTCAAAGCAGTTGCTTAGTGGTAGGCTCTGTAGGGTCAGTCTGCTGTAACTGCTAATATTACTTTAGCCTCCTGCCATCTTTTAAAAGACTGTGTGTAGGAAGATACCTGCAGTAGAGGGTTCTGAATAGCAGAGCATGTCTTCCTGCAGCCTTGTCTCATGCACCGTTCTGCTCTGCATTTCCTATGGCCTTGTTTGAGGAAGCTCCGGTTTTAGTGTACAACTTATTTGGTTTGGTGCAAAGTATCTAATAGAGGTCCTGGAAGCAGACAGCAAAAAGTTAAAAGCTACACCTATGGTAAAATCAAAGTACATTTTCAGTTGTGCTGGCTGAGCTGGAACTGCTGTCTTAAAATGGTGTTTTAGTTTGCCGTGTACGTCAATAAGACAAATTTTCTGAAAAGGAGGAAAAGCTGTGATAGTTTTAACTCCTATATTTGTTGATTAACTTCTATTGTTGACAAGTATTGTGATAAATATTAGATCACAGGAATTTATAACTTCTCGTACTGTGATGTGTTTGTAATGTGGATATTCTATATTGTTTAAGTACATGACTCCTTACTAAACGAAAAGTTGATTTTTTTCAAGTAAACATATTTCAAGACACTGTCGTATTTGCATTGAACCTTCTACGCTTGGGCCTTTATGACACTGTACCACAATGCGTATTGTGTTATTGACTTACAGAGCTGATAATGCAAATATATTGTGTAACTCTCCACAGTGGCTAGGAAGGTATCTTCTACTTTATTTTTCAAATGTTTATAATTCAAGGTATGCATTAGAGAAATGGATTTTGCTTTAAAGTGCACTAAGGAGTGGAATTTGCTCCAGTTCAGGAGGCCTGCAGATCTTGGGGAATATATGTCTTCTGTTTTAGTCTTTACCACTTTATCAGTGGGTAAATTTTACTTGTAATTTAAGAGTAGGTTTATAGCCTATTTGGGAAAGAATATTTATTGAAGTCAGAGGAATGTCATGCTTCAGTGCTCTCCTGAATATATTCAGAGAGACTTCAGCATATATGCAGATGTTTTCTTGGACTAGGACTTTAAATGTTTTTATCAAATTAAAGGGTAATATCATTATGGGCATTACTGAAAATTCAGATCAGTATTGTTATTATTATACAGCAATTTTTATTTGGTAGTATCACACACCACCATAAAATTCACCTCTTCAAATTGACCCTTTGCAGTCATTACAATTAATTTAATACAAATATAGACACTGTTGCTTCAGAAACACTGGTTCTTCTAGTTCTAACATTTAGTACAGCTACTGCCTCAGAGGAGTACGACTGTTATTTTTGTTTGTCTCACCTCGGTCACAAAGATGCCCACCTTATATAATGTACTTTGCAGCAGAAGTAAATTAACTCCTGATCCCACTGGTAGTAAGTTTATGCTTTGTTTGAGAAAGTTTGTTGATGGTATTTAATGGTTCTGTCTGTGTTGTTCTTTTCACATCAAATACCTCTACATAAAAACAAAAAAACTGTATGATATCTAAAACAATAGCAGGAATTTAGGGGCAGTATTGCACAGTAGAGGAAATAAAAAATAAAACAAAATCCAGTAGTAATAGCAATAGTATTAGCAATACTAAATTGCTTTTATTTATTTAATTCATACAATATCTGCATTGACATATTAAATATTACTACTATTCATTATTAACTATTAAAGTGAAAACCTGGCATAGTCAGGTGAATTAATACACCCAAAATCTAGGACTTTATAGAAAAAAATTGCATCTCAAATATTCAGTACAGCCCCTAGAAATAAAACATATGACTGTTGAGTGTTCTAGAGAATAAAATCTCTTTAATGGTGTCTGGTCATATGTTCTGCCGTCAGGAATTCAGTGTTTCCCAAATCATCAGGTGAAATGCATATGGGCCTCTTCCAAAAGGAGAGTTTCCATAGCTGTGCAATTACTATAGGAGTGCTGTATCTTAAAAAAGCCATTCATCATGGACTTATTGAAATCATCAAGTAAATAGCTAGATTTAATGAGACATACAAAGTACTAGTTCCTCTAATGTGTCCTACCCAATGTTGGAGTGTTTTTGCTAGAAATGGGATCAGTGGTACTACTGGTACAAAGGGCAAGGGAATAAAAACTTACTTTAAATTCAGTTACCATTTTAACCAGGCTTAGAGAATTGCCGTCTAAGTCCTACACTTTAAAAGGCTTGTATAGAGCATTATTAATTAGTAGACCTAGTAGATCGATAGAACTAAGGTAGGACAGTAATACATATTTGATAAGGAGGCTAGGAGTGGTTATTGCCATGACGTTGATGAGGAGATGTTAGAGCTTCTCAGTGTCAGAACTTCTCCTTATTACAATGTCTTCAGTAGACACTGCGCATTACGCTCAACAAATTAATGGCTAGAAGCTGAATAGTTAAATGATGGATCTTGTGCTGTGCAGACCTGTAACAGTGCCTGAAAACCTCATTATGTGCCTTATCCAGTGGACTGAGCTGTTTTTTTAGTAGATTTGAATTAACATTACAACTTAGTCTCATTCACTTTCATAATTAAAGAAGAAAAAATATTTTCTGTTCCAATCTTTATTTGACAAAAGGAAGAAATTGGTACTGGAAATCAGTGAGCAGTCAGCAGTTGTAAGCACTGTCCCTAGTAAAAAAATATTTTTGAAGGTACAGACCGTTCTACAGCATAAAAAGTTGGTGCGGATTTTTTATTTTTAATTTGCTGACAAAATGTGGTACCACTTTAATGCCACTGTTCAGCCTTCTGCGATGAAAGATCTCCACAGTTCTCTATTTTTCCAACTTAAAATAGCCACTATCCTGGGATGGGAGCAAAGCAAAATACCTTTTTCAAACTTGTAGACTAAAACATCAGGAATTTAACATAGCTATATCAAAATATACAAGTAGACATTGCAAAATCAGAAAAATCCTGAAAGTTTTCTCAATGACTGCAATTTCTTAGTATAACTGCATTTTATTTTATTTTATTTTTGCAGAATGTAGAAAATAATCCTTAACTTTTTAGTCTTTGGTCATATTTTTGCTTATGTGTATATGTGATGGGTACTGGTAAAAATCAAAAGAGTTAGTTACTCTGATCAGCCTACCTTTAAGTTTCCTTATAAATCAGAGAATATGCTGTAACTCTATAAAGGATGTATAAAGGATTTTGAAAGTCTGCTTCCCCCTTATGTGTGAAAGTAAACTTGAAATATTTCTTGAATTATGACTGCAATAAATAACTAACACATACATTGTCAGTGACAGTGTCTGATTGACAATGTATGCAGAATAAATGTGAGAGAGGGTTTTTTTTCCCCCCTTAATTAAGAAAGCGGGATGGCTGAGCAGGTATCTACCTATTTATTTATCTAAAAATTATGTGGTCATTGACAACTGGTTTCTTCAGTCTGTCCTTGAAGTTAGTTTAGTGGCAAATGCTTTTTACTGCCTTGCTTATGGAATATGATATTAATTCTTTAGATAAACATGGATATCCTTGAACAAATATATTCATTTTTCATTGACGCACATTTTCCAAGTCTGAACAAGGACTTCCTTTGCATTCATAAAGACCTCATTTTACCATAGTGCTGTAAAGTTTTCACCTAAATTAATGAGAGGCAATGAAAGAGAGAAGAAAGAATTAATACACCAGTCACTCAGACTGTTGGGAAAATTCCATGCATACTTGTACATCTCTAGAAATTCATACTTGCATTTTATCTTCCAGTCAGATTACTTGACTTTTTTTTTTTTCAGATCTACTTTTTCCATAATATGGAGACATAACTGTCCATAATAACAAGTCAAATTACTTTTGACTATATATTATCTTTTTTTCTATAGCAAATATCAATTAATTTTCCATTCATGAGCATGAGCTTCCCTGGTATACCATAAAAACATTCCTTGGTAAGAGTAGATTTCCTATTATACCTCATTCTTTTTCTGAATGGAGAGGAGACAGTATGGCATGATACATGAAATCTAAGACGGAACCTAGAATGGAGGCACAAGGTAAATGAATCCTATAGGTCATGCTTGATTGAAAACAGGTCAGTAATTGTTCATTTTTTAATGTAAAATAAAAATAAATTTTTCAACAGAGAGCTTGAAAAGATTAATTGATTAATTTAATTAAGGATCTCATTTTCTTCTGCTAGGCTTATTTCCTAGAAAGATTTTGATAATGACTAGAAAGTAAATGAAATGAGATTCAGGGCTCATGTGTCCTCTTTGTCATAATCATTAACTAGTTTTGTTGTTGTTGTTGTTGTTGTTTTTGTATCTTCTATATATCATTATTCTGCAGATAAGAATCCCATCAGTTTTTGGATTATACATTTTATATACTCCAAAATCTGCTTTAGCAAAATAAGTGTGGCTGAATTCAACTAAATTGTGAACCAGCTTAAATTCTTTCTCCTATGAGATAAAGAGGTTTAGAGAGAGACTTTAGAGAAAAAGGTCACAGTAGACTACTTACAGCAACTTCTAGCCTTAATAGAACAATATATTATCAAATGAAATCATGTAAACTCATGGCTTATTTAAATCTTGGAAAAAGAAAGATTCAGGGGCAGAGTTTACTGTCTCAGCTTCCTTCACAAATGTTATCCACTTATTCTTCATGTATCTTGAAAGGTAACTCTATAAATTAGAATTACTAATGCTGCAACTTTCCCCTTCTCCCTTGTTCTTGACTTAGAAAAAAAAGCATATTTAACGAGGTGGAGGGTAGCCGTATTTTTTCTGCACTTTGTCCATCACTTCAACGTCTATCATTTCAACACAGAATACATGCCAGTAAGTTTCTGCTTTGGCCGAAACTATTCTGAGCAGTGTGACCATCACATAAGAGAAGAGAAGGATGAATCTCTTATGGAGGCTAAGGATACAGTGTGGCTTCTGTGATGGAATTCAAGACTTCAGAGTCTTCATCTAAACTATTACTGGGTGGACTACAACTCATCGCCTTTCTGTGAAATAAGTACTACTTGCCAGTTCTATGATATAAAACATTTCAGAAGTAGGAGAGGCTCATTAAAGAGGCTTATGTTACAGTTGAAGGTTTGGGAAGCAATTCAAAGGGATGAATTTTTTGCTCTGGGGTGTGTGTGTGTGTGTGTGTGTGTGTGTGTGTGTGTGTGTGTGTGTGTGTTTATTCACACACATTCGTATAAATATGGTTTGACAACCACTGTGCTATCTTAAAGAAACAATAAGGAACCTAAAGATTCATAATGGATTTCAGATACTGAATCAAATATGCTGTGATCAGATTGTTACTACTCTATATCAACCAGTGTGGAATGGGGAGTATTGTGTATAAATCTATGTTTACATTTTTCTTGAAGAATTACTTTAAGTTAGCTTAACATAGTGGAGTGGCTCCATTTGAAAGCATCACAGTATAACTGCACGTAACTAAATGCGCAGAACAGGTTATCAACATGCTAATTCCTATGTATAAATTAAATAATAGAAATCCTCCATAAATTAATTTACCAGGCTTTCTCACAAGCAGCAGCATGTGAGAAAGGTTACTGGTGTGTTATTCAAATACCATGAAAACACAGCAGAAATGGGACAAATATATGTTAGTTCAGGACATTTGCCTAATATGTCACTCTGTAATAGCTGTCCAAACATTCCTCCAGCTCTTCACACAAGAAGTGCAGTCACTAGAGGAGCAGCATGGTGCAATCCTCAGTCTTTGTAAGACCAAGTAAAATCAGCCCTTAAAGTGTTGCTAGGTAATAAAGCCAGAAGGATAGGAGATGTTCTCTGAAGCCCACAGTTTATGTGACCTGATACTTTGCTTTCTTATTGTAAAGGGATTTCAATGTTATGTCTCTGCTTCAAAGTACATTTTGCTTAGGTGCTCTTGTGCCTCCGCTGTACCTCTCCGACGGGGTGCCTGGAGTTCCCCTTCAGCACTGTGTGGTTGGCAGTGATTCTCGGACGCACCATGGGAGTATTAACAATGGAAACAAGAACAGTGGGTGCAATTGCGGGAGACTACAGGAGGTCTAAGAGCATTTATAGGTGATTTGCTTGTGCTCCTACCTGAGAAATGCAAGCTGCCATGTGGTAAAATCCAAGCTTATGCTTATCCAAGACTTAAGACTTACAATAGGTACTTTTCCTCTGTGGCCGTCAGGAAGGTTCAGCCCTTGCTGCAGAGCTTTGGCTAAATTTAACTATTCGGCTATTGGAAAGACATATCCATAGGATTATAGCACAGCTGTGGAAAATACTGCTATTGTTTTGATAGGAGATTTATGATATAAGCTTGGCCGGAAAAAGAAAAAGGACTTTTCTTGTTTGTTTGGGGTTTTTTTGTACATATAGGCTGGTGTGGATGATGTTAGGATATAAAGAAAGAGGGAAGTGTGCAGCTGAAAGGTGTCAGGGAGCAGTCATAGCACCAGCCAGTGCTAATTAGGAGGCCAGTTCCCCTACCACTTGACAGTGATAGGCTTGTGTGACTAGGCACACGACAGACAAGCACATAGTAAGCTTTTCTATCTACTTTCTCCTGTAAAAATATGTCATTGCAAGAAGTTGCAAAGCAGTTACGGTCTGGTATGTGAAAGCTGTGTGCCCTTACTTACATTTGCTGCTGTATTTCAGTCGCGCATTTATTCCAAGGCTTCCTGTTTGTATTCCCCCTCCAGGTTCAGGTCCTTCGCAACGCGGGGGAAGAAGTGACCCTAACCGTATCCTTCCTGAAAAGAGCACCTGCTTTTCTCAAACTGCCACTGAATGAAGACTGTGCATGTAAGCCTTTATTAGTTGGCCAGAAGAAAACTCTGTCCAATGCACATGTGAACACTTAAATTTCTGAACCTACTGTGCATTGAGAGTGTTTGACAGCAGCTTTTTCAGCCAGTGTTGGCCTGAATATGAGCTGCACATCTTGCCAGGTCCTGTATTAACATTCACCTCAAGCAAAAGATTATTATCTTTATTCAACAGACCAACCACCAGGCACTTGGCTTGTGTGAATCGGCAAAGTTGCAGTTAAGTCAATGCAATTCTATTAATTTACAGTAGCTTACATTCAGATACAGTGTACTTAAAAGGCATTTTCAGGCATTATCAGAGAACATTTCATTTTGGAAGAGTTTTGTTTTCTAAATATGAAAATGAGGTTGTGTATTTGGAGGGCTTAACTTCTTAATTTAAAATTCAATCAGAGGCTTTGGTAGAGGTGTCTCTGTACCTAAAAATAAATTAATCTAGCTGATTAGTATTTTGTTTAGGTCCAACAAAGTTTTAGTCAACTAGCCCCATGAGAAACATATGGAGACAGCTGCCTTCCCTTAATTATATTAAATTATAAGTCTGGGTGCATAATTATAGACTGTTGCAGCATACCTAAACGTCTGTGTATGTGTGGGCCTCTGGCTTTAGTCCTGCTTGTTTTCTTTCTTCTTCCATCTCCCAAAAGGGTAAAATTATTGCTTAATTTTTAAGTAACGAAGCAATAACTTTTTTATTTGACTGCGGTTTAGCTTTCAACTTTAAGTCAGTAGGACTCAAACAAACTGAGTTATAAAACGATCTTTTTATATAGTCATTTGTTGAAGCAGCATCTTTACCTTTTGCCCATGTATCATATTTTAGTGAGTAAGACTAGAGAAAATTTAGAACACCACGAGTATTTTCTTATTCTTAAATAAAATTGTATCCCATTGCCCCTTTTATGAAAGGTGTGGTATCCTATATAGAGTACAGAGTAAGGGACACAAGCATGTATTTGAATAGATATTATGATATATAGCTATTGAATAAATATTATGTATCGAGTGTAGCACTGTAACTTCCTAAATTGTTGCAAGAACAGTTGGAACTGTAAACTTCTTAGCATATAACAGAAGCGCTGTGTGACTAGTTCCTTCTGGTGACGAACAAGTGAGAAAGTGCACACTTTCCTTCTGTTATCAAATTTGCAAAACCTTTTGTTTTGTTTTCCATACCAAACAGAGTATTAACATCTGTTTAGCAAAGCACCAGGGGAAGGTTTCTTGATCCAAAGCAAGCTCCACTCAAACCACAAGACAGATATTGGCCACTTTAGAGGTTCGAGGTTAGGATGCTGACTTATGATATGGGGTTG
The DNA here is from genome assembly GCF_036370855.1 of Dromaius novaehollandiae. Classification (NCBI taxonomy): domain Eukaryota; kingdom Metazoa; phylum Chordata; class Aves; order Casuariiformes; family Dromaiidae; genus Dromaius; species Dromaius novaehollandiae. The sequence goes on along the minus strand of NC_088099.1, from coordinate 137,634,136 downwards.
AATGGAGAAAACAGATGAATGTCAGACAAAACTAAAAGCAGGGGGCAGGGGGGCATACATATACATGCACAACTTTGAACTATAATGTTATCAATTAATGAACATTTTTCTGTGTATTCATATTTGTATTAGGTGCCCCCAGTGACCAAAGCAGCGGCACCTCTTCCCCACTGTGTGACAGTGGTTTGCATCTCAACTACCATCCCAACAATACGGTAAGAGCTTACAATTCCTTGATGTGATTTCACAAAAAAATAACACCATAATAGTGAAGTAGAAATAACTAATAAAAGACAGCAACAGAGAAGGAGCTCTAATTAACAATGGAGATAGATAGACAGATCCACAGGGGGCAAAAAGAGTTGCCAGATACTGTGACTAGGAATTAAACTATGACAAATCAGACCAGCTGTGATTATGGCCTGATAGATGCAATTACTATTTTTATCTAAGCGATAGGGATTTTACAAAAGTTTGTTCTTCTAGCTGTATTTGAACAGCATAGGAATTTAAATTAGACATCGTTAAAAATGGAAAAAAATTTTTTTTCAGAACTTTTTTTCCAAGGTGTTTATTTAATTTGTTATTTAGAATTTTTGATAAAGCTTCATTCAACTTCTAATAAAAAAAATGCTTTTTATTTTCTTGAAAGGGAGATTACTGAGGTGTATGTTTGTACCTGTTTTTAAGGCTTGCATTTTAATTTTAGTAGCTAGTATTACAAATACTCTTAAAGAATGATAACATTATGGAGGAAAATCCCTTTAGGATGAAATTCTACATACAGATCTATATTCAGATTTTTAGTAAGAGATGCCTTTGTTGCCTTTGCAGTGCAACAAAGGGCTACTAAAAATTTTTTTTAGGAAATACAAAATTTCTGTTATTTTATATAGCCCTAAGGGGGCATTTGGTGTGTATTCAACAGTGCAATGGATGAAAACACTTGCATAAAGTAAAAAGTACTGAAAAAAAACCCCAGTAAATGTCATATTTATTACAGATATATAAAAAGCCAGAAATGTTAGAATTGTTCAATAGACCTAACCATTTCTAAGTTCTGGCTTATCTTACTATTCTATTTAACAAGCAAACTTTTTAAACAGAAAAACAGAGGCTCAAAAGTCAATAGCAAAGATTTTAAGCCTGATTATAAGCTGAAATCTTTAGGATTTATGCATGTCTATATGAGCTAGAATTCATAAAAATGAGATAAAAACAGCAGGATCAGGGTCAAATAATATTAATAAAATTATTAAAAATGCAATAACATCAGAAGTAATGACTTATCTCAACAGCCAATATATGTATATAAAAAGGCTGTTGCAGCTTATTCTGCTGGCCACCTCAATTCTGGTTTTGCTTTTAGGATAAAAATCATGCTTACATTTGTGAATCCTATTTTTGCAAGTGTCAAAACTGATCTAAATTAGCTACAGTTTCTATTTGAACTGATAATAATTTACTGAAGCAGAAGTCTTTTTCTTTCACTTAATATAATCAGGTATCATGAGTCTATAATTCACATGATCCCTAAATTAAATTCTTCTAGTGAACACCAGAGTGTGGGTCCTACCTCAGATATGACCTAGTAATGGGGAATGGATGTTTCATAAAACTGAATGAGACCTATGTTCCTAAACATAAACCGTAATTCGTAAATTAGGTACAACTCTTACATTATGGTCATTCTTTCTCCTAGGAGATTCTGTAGAATACATTATGGTTCATGGTCATAGTCTGTGTCTTAACTTACAGCCTTGGTGAGTCACATGAAGGAGACTCCTGACTCAGAAAAACTTGGAGTAGATGAGATTTTTTTTGGTCTTTTTTCAACAACTCGTAGGGTTATGAAAGCTAAAAGGTGAGGTTACGATTTTTGTTGCAGCTGGATCTAGGCCTACAATTTACATCTTTTACTTTTGCTGCATTTCAACATTTTCCCTAAGTATACTCATTGTTGAAAAAATGTTCCTGGAAGCAGACTTAAAACTCAAGACATTATTCAGAAACATGTCCTCGCTTAGTCTTTGTATTGAATCATTTATTTATTTGGACTGAAACTATGGAACATTTCTCTAGAGAGAAATCTAGAGATTCAGTGTTTCAAATATGTGAATCTACTTAGGAAAGCCCTGTTGTTCAGCTAAATTATTGTTTGTAATGATCTTGTCTCTACAAAAATTGTGTTTTTTTGTTTTGTTTTATATACATAAAAGATATATGAACATATATGTAAAAATAAAGTCCAGCTTGGACTCCATAGATCTCAGCACTCCATAGATAATAGAACTCCATAGATCTTCATAGAAAGTCACATCACAAGGTGTACTTAATTTTTGTTTTTTACATTTATTTCATAGAAGATACAGGTAAGAAAAAGATCAAACTTGAGGCAAAAAAAAAAAAAAGAAAAAAAAGAAAACAAAAACCTTCCTAAGTAATATAGAATCAGCAGCTACAATTTCATTGATACAGTAAAAGTACTAAATACATTTCAGATATTCAATGTGAGATGCATGCTTCTTCAAGGAATAGCATCTTGACCAGCACTGTTTCATATACCACTTTGTGGAAAAGGGACAAGGTGTTTTTTTTTGTTGTTGTTGTTTTTTTAATACATTTTGACCATTTTACTCTCTAAAAGCATCTCTCACTCAAATCCAGTGTCTATATTCATTAAAAACCACTGCTGGTATTAGGCTGTGGATATTTAAATACTCATTCTTCATAGATATGAAGAAGTCATGATTAAGCTGAATTTTATTATGAATAATGCCTTGTGTAAATACGTCAAATTCAAATATTGATTCATAAGCATGTAGGTTTAAATAAATAATTTTCAGTACATGGGATAAATCTCATTCACAAGTACCAGGCTTTGATGTGAATTTCTTATAGACAGGTGTATGTAAATGTGTATGGAGCCACAGGAAGCAAATGAATTAGGATTGTATAGTGAATAATTTAGAGAAATCCTATATACTGAATAAAGGTTTAAAAATAATATTTGATAATGTGGTCTGTAGTAAATATTCATTTTTATTTCTGACTAGTCATCTCAATAAAATGATACAATTTATTTTCCCCAAGTTTTTAGGAGACTGTTCCTTATGCTTCCTCTAAGAATATTGATATTTAGGTTAATATAAGTTTGCTTTTTTTTTTTTTTTTTTTTTTTTTTTTGTGAAAAACTCCAATGCTAGCTAAAGCTGATACAAAAGGGTTTGGGGAAAGTGAAGACTGTGCTAAATGAAACATGAAGTCTTTGAAATCTCTCTCTCTCTCTCCAAATCTGCTGAGAACTTACAATGAAGCCCAAAAACTGAGACGGACCTTTTAAATGTTTTTCAGGATACATTATCATGTTCCTCGTGGCCAGCATCCCCAGGACTTAGGTGGGAAAAAAGATGGTGTGATCTCCGATTAATTCCACTTCTTCATTCACGTTTTTCCCAGTACCTCCCAGGATCAGATTTGTGCAGGTAAAGAAGTTCAGAAAGTTGAAACTATTGACTTCTTGGTGGAAAGTAACAATTTTTAGGAATCTGTCTTTTTAGAGGAATGGCATTATTAGCTGCACCATAGCTGTTGAAGGTGCAGAACATCAGCAATGTCTTAATGGTCTCCGTAGCTCCATCTAACCCTGTATTCAGCTCTAATGTCAGCCAGGATGGGATATGTGGGGAAGATGTGTGATCTTCCTACTTGCACCTAGTGGTCAGCAATTTTCTCAGTCTGCGTGTGCACTTAGATCATATTTAGTCACTACTGGTGGTTTTGTACTCAAAAGCTTCTTTTTTTTGGCCTTGGCAACATGCTGTGGCATTGAGCACTAAAATGTAATTATGTCAAGTTTTTAAAAAGCGCTTCCTTTTGTTTGTGTTAAATCCCTCACCTGATATTTTCACTGGGGGAAATAACCTTGCTGTTAGGGAGCGCAAGGGCCAGCTGCTCCCCACGGGAAGGGCAGCCAGGTGTGGAGCATGCCAGTAAGGCCGGCCAAGGCAATGTCCTCGTGGACAGGGATCTGCCCCACCGCCCCACGAAGGAGCGGGACAGGCTGGGGGCAGCCTCGGGCATCACGCAAGTGATGAGGCAAGTCCAAGGTCGAGCTGGGAGGGCAGCCTGCAGGTGGGGGCCCGAATCAGAGGATTACATGGGCAGGCACAAGCAGGGCCACAGTGAAAACCAGGCGAGGAGCGTGGTGACGGCCTGAGCTGGCAAGCGGTGGTGCCCACAGCTCTCTCACAGTGGCCTGAGCCCAGGTCCCACAGTCGTGCCATGGCCAAGCTCCCCTTGACCACCGGCGGCCAGGCCCTGAGGAGCGGGAGGAGGGTGGACCCAGCGCCTGGAGCCTTGTTTCATGAGAGATACTAAATAAGCATTCTTGATTGACCTTTTTACAATTCTAGATCTCTGTCTTGTGTTTTTCTGCCTGAAGGATGCTTGTTGTTATCTTCTTTTAGGGAAATCGTTCTGTAGCTCTGATTATCCTTGTTACCTTCTCTGTGTCTTTTCTAATTCTAATATATCCTCTATTAGATAAGGAGACTGGAACTGTAAGCAGGATCCCTTCTGATTTATATAAGGGCATAACAACATTTTCCATTTCTTCTCTGTTTTTTCCTAATACTTGCTGCCTTCTGACTGGCACTGAGCTGATGGTTTTCAGACAACTGTTTGTAGTAACTTTTGCATCTCTTTCTTGAATGTTAATAGCTATAGTAGAGCTCTTCATTGCTGATATATAGCTAAGGTGATTTTTTCCTATATGTATTACTTTGCATTTATTAACATTGAATTTCATTGCCATTTTATCTCCCAATCACTGTGAAAGTTATCTCCAGCTCATAGTTCACTTTAGATTTATTGCATCATATAGTCCTACAACTTGTCATTGTTTAACTTAATATTTCACTAGTAAATCCATTGTTATCAAAATAATCTTAATAGAAAACAGAACAGAAGACAAGAATATTCCAGAATTATTACTGTTTTGCAAGTGCTATGCATTTAAAATGAAATGAAAGTAGATACAAAATCCAACAAGGCAAGCTATATAAATAAGATCATAATTGTTAAGAGATTTAAATACCTAAGTATTGCATTAATTAATTTCACCATATATATGCATATGTATGTGAATATATATATATATGCATATATATATGTGTGTGTGTATATATATATATGTAAATGAAGTTTTTGTAGTAACAGCCTCTGTGATTTCCAGCTTGTGGGTCATAACTAAAGGACAGCTGTGTATAGCTACAGAGTATGTTACTCCATTATTTCTATCTCTACCAATTAGAAAAGTTTACTCTTAAATTAAGCACGTAAGACTTATTAATTGTGAGGCTGACTGTAATAAACACTGACTTCGTTATATAGCCATCATGTCTTCCAGCCATTCTTTTTTTTACTCTGATGTTTGAATCTGGGGAAAATAGTGAATTATGTTACACCCTGATTTCTCATCTGGCATTGGTGGTTTAAAATGTCCTGTTTCTCCATGCAAACACACATACCAGCTACAGAGCAGAGTCACATGCATTCACTGATAAACACCAATTTTTTTCCTGCAAGTTTCCCCACAAGCAGGCCTATATTTCATCCATTTTCTCTTGTAATACTGCTACTAAAATAGCCAGTAGTATAAGTGTTACTATCAAAATCTCATTATCAGCAAAAGGGAACATGCTATGTATATGGAGCTAAGAATATACAAGAATAATGTTTTAACAGTCTAATAATCCAAGTTATCTAACTAATACAGAAAAGCCTCGTTTATATTTCTGCCAAGATTGGGCAAAAAAGCCTTCCTGGTATCTTTCCTTTGGTGTTATCCTCACCCTGCCATTGTTGCTGTAAGTCCTACAGTAACCTGTTACCATCTTCCTCAAGAGTAAGGTTTACGATGACTCACCAGTGTCTTGAGATCTTTTCCACAAAGTCTGTGATATTTCCTAAAGATGGGAGGGTGTGGGCATCTTCTTCAGCCTCAGTTTTGGGTTGGCTTGGGGTTATTTTATCACAACCTGCTTCCTTCTTATGGGTTCTTAGCTAAAGTTTGCAAGTTGCACAAAAGCCTTCCCAGCCTCAGATAACGCTCAGGGCTATCGCTCATTACAAATTCACCACCTAGATATGCCAGGCTTTTCCCTAACATATTCACAGAGCTTAAATCAAAACAGGTTAGGCAACATCGCTTCACCATTAAATGATCGTTAAGTTATAACCAGTCCCAGGCCAAGGGAAGTCCTGAGACCCTGCACTATAGCGCCGATAAAATGCCTGCAGCTTTTGATGAGTAATAGCAAAATCATATTTGCTTGGCTACATAAACCATGACCTATTCACAAACAATGCCTGACCCAGGGAGTCAAGGTGTGAGTGAAAGGCTATACTGGCTCACGGGCTGTACTGAAAGCAGGGTGTAGACAGCACAGATGCAGGAGTTATTGTATTAAGCTCTATGAAAACCATCAGCTCAATGTTTAGCAGTGGTTGAAAGGGAAATAATTAAGAATATGAAGCATAAAGGGCCCAGAATGATAATAGTCAAATTTGAGGCCTTTTCTGCTGTATGCTTCAGATAAGACATACCATTGATTGGAACTACTCACATGGAAAATTGGGCTATATGCAACTATTCATAGATTCAGGGCTTTGAATTTCAGTTTCTGTATCAATAAAACACAGACTTCATATGCACATTATAGAACTTGTACATTATAGAGAAATTTTACTTTTAGGCAGTAATGATATGCCTGAGATTCAAATTTCCAGAAAACAAATTTACAAGTGTATTTGTACTACACAGAGTATCCAAATTCACTTTCATGCCTTGAATAACTGTGCTAATGTTCTTCTTTTATCCTCTCATACCATGTAACATGAAAGAGTAAGAGTACTGCAGTTTGACAGTGAGGGGATAATGGATTTTGCTTTAAGAAAAGCATAAAAACAACATTTTGTGTTGCTAGCAAGACAGACTATAAGGGTGTTTTTAATTAGTGTAAAAACTTTAGAATAGGGCTCCCTCTCAAAATCTGCTATCAGAGAAAGGTAGATAATTTTTAAAAGGAACTGAAAACATGAACACTATAAAGAGCAATATTAAGGAAAGGATATTGAAAATAATATTAAGGAAAGCAATACAAAGTGGAAATTAATTCATTAAGTTTTCTGTAGTTAGTGTTTACAAGGTTGTTCTCAATATAGAAAGCATGTTACATAATAACTTTTTATGTTTTGGACTTTGAAAATATTGACACAGAAATACTTACTGTCATTATCACATGCACTATTATTCCTCATAATCATACTCTATTTATTTTTAATGGAATAGTTGAGATACGTGAATTCCAGAGGGTATTCGTGTAGAATTCTGGAAGGTATTCAAGCTAATCTTGGAAAGCTTATTAATTTCAAATAAAAGTCTTGAGTACCAGAAAGCACAGAACCTGAGATATATGGCTGAATAAGAAGTCATCTACTCTTAACTTTTTTTGCTGTAGTATGAATTTATTAATCAAGTATTTTTTATTTAAAACAAAATATGTATTTAATGTAGTTCTTTTTTACATTTGTGTGGTGGTATGGAGTTTGGCTGGTAGACTAATGCTAGAAAATAACTTTACAATAATTTGAGGCTAAAAACATCTGCTACTCAGACACATTCAGAGATAGCATGCATCTTGTAGTCTAGGCTTCTTGACTCTTGCACATGAGCATCTTGGACAAGTCTTCTTCTTGTGCATGCACAGATCCAATATGTAGGAAAAGTAGGTTTGCTATGTCCTGAATCTCAGTTTCACAGGGTTCATAGTGTAAGGGAAATCTGTGCATCAGGATTTAATCTGGGGAATCTGGAACATCCTGGATTTTCTACATTTGTGCAGGTTAATTTCACACATCTAGTAGATTCCTTGGGATCCTACTGTGTTTTACAATAAGATAAGGAGGCAAAAAAGGAATCCTGATAATAATATATATGTATTTTTTTGAAAGAGGTAATCAAAATATTTGTCCGAGCATCATGTTGTGCTCTCTATGTAATGGATTATTTACCATTTTATTCTGGAAGAATTTACTGTTTATATTTATAGCCATTTAAAATAAAAGATACAGTAAATAAATTCTTGTCTATATTACCTGAAGAAGCTTTAAATAAATCTTCTTCAAAAACTTTATCTGAAGCGTTGTGAAAATGAGTAGTTAGTCTTTCTCTTCTGAGTAGTAGCTCTCTCTTCCTGCCTTTGAGGTTTTAGAAAAAGATCATTAGCTGTGTGAAAAGGCAACTGAACTGATAAGCTAGCTGATAGATTTAGGTAAGCCACTGGTCGTTGCATGGTCATGTTAGTATATATAAGCCTTATCCATGTTAGGATATGTAAGCTTTATCCTCCAGTCAGAGCTTGCTCTCATGTCAGGATTGCTCAAAGCAAAGGCATGACTCTAACTCATTTTTTCTCCTGACAAGGAAAAGCCTTTACTTGACACAGATGCATTTACTTGACACAGATGCAGCAGAGGCCTTTATGCTAGAGATAGATATTAGCTCTATATTTAAAATAGCTCAAATCTAGTTTTAAGAGGTAAAGGATAACTTTGCAGAATGGATATCTATCTTGAGATGTCAGAAACTGTCTGTCATCAGTGACACTCAGTTTTGCACTGAAGATAGCATTGACTTTGCATGAAGAATCCGAATGATGTGTGCCTAATTTTCAACTATGAATTGATCGCTAATGAGTGTGATTGTAGCAGAATGCCAGCAGTGGAACTTGGTATTCTCTGTAAGTTTAGTAATCTGTTATTTTGGGAGATGGATTAATATTGAGCTTTTTTGGTTCTGAAGCCAGAGACCTGTGAGCCTTCCAAAGGCTGTTAGCCAAGAAGGCTATTTACTGAGGAAATTAGGTCTATTACTGATTTGGCATCTGAAAGTTTTCTCTTTTTTGTAATTTCTTGGCACTCGGCTGTGGTAAGCCAGTCTATAATGCGTGGCAGAACGTTATGCGAGTGCCCAGAATGGCGCTGGGTAGAGACACCTGGGTGGCCACTACTTCTGTCGATGGATGTCCCTTGCAGTTCCATTCTATTCTGCTCATGATCCAATATTCAGAAATGCAATGTGAAAAATCATGAATGCTATCTGGTCTATTTTGAATTCTCCAGCCTTTCCATAAGCATTTTAAAAGCATATCTTTTACAATCAAAATTCTATAACCAAAAGCAGCCAATAAAGGATATTCAGACAGTAATCTTACTTCATTTAAACAATGTCTTAGAAAAATGAAATAAAGTTGTTGAGAAAAGGTGGATTCCACAGAATTTCATGAATTCTCATGAATGAGTATTAACTCTTTGGTATGTATCAGCTATTTCACTTGTTTAGCTTTGACATCACATAGAGTTGGTTAAGATGTCATGGAACAATTCTATGATATATTGTATAGCTGTACCATCTATAGAAACTTAATATAGTCTGAGCTGACCTTTTAGCATGGTTGTTTTAATATGTCAGATATTTATAAAGCAGGAAAACCAGCAATTTATCAGTGTTCGTTGGCTGACCTTCATTGTAGTTGAAAGAAAAGCTTTTCTACAAGTATTGTTAAGATGGTATGTTAGAACAGATGAAATTTTCTTCTGACCTGATCTGTTATGACATGTCTATAGGCAAAATGCGTTCCAAGTAATTGCTGTGGATGGGGTTTGCAGTGGAATAATTCAGTGTCTCTCTGCTGAAGACTGTATTGACTGGCTACAAGCAATAGCAACTAACATTTCCAACCTCACAAAGCACAATGTAAGTATGGATCCAAGTAAGCCAGAAGGTTTCCCAATCATATTTGATTACGACTGTCATAAAAGCCTAATGGGTTCAAACGCAGAATTATCTGCATATAAACAATGCTTGAGGCTGCCTGAGAGAAGTCAACTCAAGTTTGTCATCAAATCAGACTGTGAGAAATCACTGAATGGGAAAACATTCTCCCCTACAGTCGTATAGTTCAATTCATCACTATGAGAAATATATGCTTTATAGCAATATCAGCCAGGATTAGGAACCGGGACCAGACATAGGAGAAAGCCAGGTGTGATGGGTAAGCGTTTACAAAGCAAAAGGGAATTCTGTAGTTCCTTGATAGTTTAAAAAAACACTTTTTTATAAAGTCTGTCACAATAAGATCTGAATTAGATATTGGGTCTGTTTAGGTATCATTGAAAACAAGGAGAACCATGAGGTGCTTTTGTGGTATGAATACAGATGTTCAGCAAAGATTAAGTGCATTTATGCTTCATGCACTGTACTTTTATGGTTTGATCTTGTAGGATAGATATCATTTGTACTGAAGCAAGGATAAATGTTATGCAAAAGTTTTGCCAAACTACAAGTCAGTTCAACTGAAAGCTTTTCCAAACCCTCTTAGGGTGTATTTTGCATTTGGTAGATGGCACACAGTTTTTCCTTTAGAGGTCTATCTTTCCTTTTTTTCTCAAAAAGTATAGAACACATGGGATAACTCTAGTATTTTGAATTGAGTTATAACAAGGAAGCCCTTGAGGATTTAATTTATATTCTCTCAGATTTTCTTAAATCTGCTTTAGCCTCCCAAACCTATCTCTAAATTTGTTTTTGTTTCAAATACTTGGAACACATTAAAGAAAATTGTATTTCTTGGAGATTTATATTCAAGATACGAAACTGTGTTCCATCTGGCAGCAATATGTAAAAGTCAATGTATTACAGAAACGTGACAGACATGAATTCATGCACCATCTGCAAGCTTACATGCAGTACAAGCCAACTTTATTGCTATTTATTCATCTTTACAATGCTGTTGCTGTACAGAACTTCCTGTCTCACTATGCATCCTGACAAATGAGGATGCTGTTTTTTTCTGTTACCATCTTTGGTTCAGGCTATGAATGATTCTTGCTATTTAAAGTAATGTATCTGTTAACTTATAGCAGTAGATGGATGCAACCAAATTTTATCTGATAATGCTTTATGTAGCTCTGATGAGCCTCTAATCATGGTTGCTTAGTATATGAATTTATAGAAATGTCATTTGCCAGTAAGATTTAGGTATTTGACAGCATATGTTATAAGTGAACAAAAAAACATTAGAAACACAGGTAGGAAAAAATAACTGTTACTCAGAACAATGATTAGATGCGAGTAGAGATCTTTATATTCCTCCTTTGCAATGTGGTTATTGACATACACATACTGTTGATGTTAGCATTTTTCCTCTGTGAGAGGCATTTACTATTGCTCATAGCTGATTCTCCCTCAGATTGGCATCCAGACTATAGAGTTTCCTGTAAACTATTTCAGTTTTGGCAAACTGAAATATATTTACTCTGCTCATTTTTAGTTTCATTTAACTTCTTATTTCTATCTAGAGGTTATGCCAAAGTATTGTTGCTTTAAAATATCATATGGCTCATAGAAATGTAAACTTAGGATCTCTGTCACATCTCCTTTTTGGAACAGAAGGAAGAAGAGGAAAACAAGAAAGGCTATAAAAAATAAATTGTTTCTGAAAGCCTTTCCTTTGCCAGCATGTCAGGTTTGCCCTCTGCGGATTTGGGTGGGATTTATCTTGCCTAACTTTAGATGTCTTAAAGTAGAATGTTCAGAGAGTGATCTCTCTGATTTAATCTTGACATCTCTTTTATGATGAGATTAATTCCCTCAGGACACGCCTTTCTTTCCTTTAACTGGTCAGGGACCATATGGTGGTTAGTTCAGACTTAGATATGTAAGGAGATGTATACCTGTCACTGGTCTCTTTGTGAGGCCAGAGAGACAGTTTCTTTGAATAGATCTAGCAAAGTAATGCCTGGATATTTTGACAAAAAGAGCAGTAATCTCAACCAGTAATTCTGGGCTATTTTACCTTTTGTCACACAGACTGGTTGAAAAAAGCATCTGGTAGTTCAAACCCCGCAAATATATCTGGGAAGAATAAAGGTTTTTTTCCCCTATGTTCTCTTAATTAGCTTAGAGAGTTGTGAAACATGAGTCCCTGGCTCCAAAATGTCTCCTATTTGAGCCCATAATTCAATAAAATTCTTACCAGAGTAAACTCAGAATCTTTTTTCTGACAGGACCTAAAATGTCCGCATTTGACACAAAGGTGATGTGACTCAATTGGAAAATCAGCAGTATAGCCAGTACCTACCAGATAGTAAAAGGATAACAGAAAGATAGAAGCAGAAGGAAAAAAATATCTTGACATCATCATCTTTGAAAAACAGTATTACTAACTAAAAATAAGTAATGGAATCTGGACAATGTTTCCTGCAGGGAATCACATTTTTCGGTGTGGATGACTAACAATCAGAGTACACTGTGAGATAAAACTTGCATTATTATGCAACAAAGTAAGTATAGTTAATGCACAGATATAGAACTTGATATTCTGAATTTTAAAACAGATTAAATAAAAATAGCAGTGTATTGACTGGTCTAGTTGACTTCATTTCTTTTCAAATTTTCATTAAAAGATCAGTTCAGTTGTGCACTCTGGTTCTCTGTGTTCACTGAATTTGAACTAAGGTACTCCAGTGTTTGTAGGATACTTAGAGTAATGCAACTAATTTTCTTTTTTTTTTAAACTCTCCAAAAACCATGGAAAGATAACATATGAGTTGATACATCCTTTTAAAATTACAGAACATGCTGTGACTTGTAGATTAATATGTAACCAACAGAATACGGTAGAAATACATTGTAGAAAGCAACTTAATATCACACTGTAATTGATGATGTGATGTACCCATAAAGGCCACTCATTTCTAATGAAGGGTTCTTCTCCAACTTGGATCACTTAACCTGCATCTATATTTGAAAATTTGTCAGTTTAACAATAGCCTCGAATCTCATGGGGGTTATGTTCGAGAGGAAGTTCTGTCTAAGCAATCCCAAAACTGCAATTCATGTGCTGAAACTTGAGTAGGACAAATTCAACCTTGTTTGGCATTCATCTATGAATGGATCAGGCAAAAAAGGCTTTTGCCCTTTTTATTGCCTGTTTGGCAAGCCAAAGAGGATTAGAAATGGAGCAAGCTGCTTCCACCTTTTTTGTCTATGTTCCTACTGAAAATTTTCGGTTCTGTTGTGCCAGTTCAGCTATGAACTATTGGCCTTTCCATGAACCACTTTTAGATTGTATGAATTTCTGCTGTAATGAATATTAATTTCTATTCTTTACCATCTATTTTGTTAAAGTTCTGTATGATGAGAGTATCCAGTAGGTCATGTAACTTTTAAAGAAACTACACTCCAGAAGAAACAAAGACTCCAAAGTCATGTGCTTCATAAAGATCCAATGCTTGCCAATACGTCTTTAATATAGGTAATAGAGTTTTCAAGGGTGTATAAATCCAAGCTCCAGTGAACTCAAAGGCAACATTTTTAATGACTTTAGCAGGGATGAGATTTTACACAAGTTATTTTTCAAGCTTAGTTCAATTCCAAATTATTTGGTTGCACACCACACTGTTCAAGTGCTGCCATAATAATAATAAGAATAATAGTCATAATAATAATAATAATAGTTGGACAGAAGCTTTAGGTCTTTGTAACAACAACAACTAAATACATCACAGTTAGTGTATTCTAGGATACAGCTTAATAGAGTCTTTGGGGATTTATCCTTCAGACTGTATTTGTTGCTCTTGTCCATTCCTTTCTCTATGAAAGATTTTTATATAGTGAGTGCAATGATATGCCCTGCTGAGAGTGCAGTGATGCCCTTTTCCCTTTCCTCTTCTATCATTTCCTTGGGAAGCAGTGCAACAATCACACATTTATGCTTCTTACTTTGGAGCTAGCATTTGGCAAAGAAAAAACAACAAAAACTTCAGCAAATAGGAATGCTAGGCAACAGAGCTAAAATTATCGAGCAGGAGGTAACAAAAAGATAGTTTTAAATTTAACACAAGAATGCCTATAAGATCTTGAAAGATTTATGACAAGATTTATTTTACAGTAACTCCACTTGTTTCCATGATGGCACATCTTCTGGATAAATCTTACAAGATACCATGTATCTGTGAAATTACTTAGGCACCCTTGTGTTGATGGTAGAGGTATAGAGTGAAAGCAGTAGGATTAAGAGATCTACAAATTTAATGTGAGGTTGGAAGAGTTACGTATGTTTTCCTGAACTCATGCCTGTATTTTGAAAACCAAACTAGCCCTAAAGCTTGATTGCAATTGTGCATTTAATTATGTGTTTAGAAAGTAATACCTAACAAAAGAAACTGCTACTAAGGGGACTAATGTGTTTATCCTCACTTTCACTGAAGAAAAGAGAACAATATTGTTTATTAAATATCTTTATCAGGATAAAGTTAGTGTAATTAATATATAGGGATACTGTAAATTCCTAGATAGAGGGAAAAGAAACAAAAAGTTTAACAAAACAGTAATAAAAAAGCAGTTACAATAATATGGTCTGTTCCACTTGGAGGAAGAAGTGCTTCATAAATTACTGAAAGAAATTAGCTGTACATGCCTCATTTTTCTGGTGAATGCTGCAACCAGTAGGAACATACTTTGGAATGCTGTATCAGGTGAATAAATCAATGTCACTCATATGAAGTGAACATGTTTCACATTTCAGTTTTTTATCTGAAATACTGTGACAGACCATCAGGAATGTGTGGATGCTCTGATAGTCATTTTCGAGTTTTCAGGGATTTTATTCTGGTTTGCTTTTTCAAAACAAAATAAGTCAACTTGAACATTTAGATGCTCTTAGAATTGTGTGTTACAATAATAGACCTTAGTAGTTTGTTGGTTACTAAACTATATACAATTTGAAATGTGGAGCAAATCCAAAATGAGCAACATTAGTGTTAAGCCTCATACATTGGCATATTCTGTACTAGTGCAAAAGGCAAATACTGTCTCTCATGTAGAAGCTGAGAGCCTTGTGAAATGAAAATAAAAACAAAATAGTGCAGTATAGTAAGTCTTCAAAGGAGTCTTAACAAATGTTTTTCCATATATGATTTATTTTTCCCAAGACAAAATACGTGTAACGAAATCCTCTCAGATAAGTCGGATCTTATCTAGTAAAATGTATGTTCAACTATTCTAAAAGACTTTACGCATTTAGATGTTTACAGAGTTCTGATATGTTGTGTTTTTTTGTTTTGCATCCATTCCAGACGTTGTAAAGGACATCCTAGAGGTCCCTATTCCAATACTGGTATTTAGGTTGCTGCAGGAGCTCAGAACTGGATACACTTGTAACATAATGATCTTACCCTTTTTTTTTTTTTGTATGTATTTTTCTTGAGGCATATTGATTCAAGTGACTGAACGTAGTTACACAGCACAAAAATAATATAAACCTCCTATTTCCACCCCCTCCCTTTAAATCTGGATGTTACCTATCTGACATTTACAAACACATCTGTTCCTGTGCCACTGTTATGAAGCGTTATGCATGTCCTTGTCTCATATTTACTTATATTTTTTGCAGTTTGCTGCATGTCTTATTTTACTTACTGTTGCCTATACCTTGTTGGCTGTACCTTGTTTATATCCTCTTGGGTGTACTGATTTAGCTGAAAAGAAAATATATGGCTTTCCAAACTCCTTTGCTGTTGCTCCAGTATGTTTCATCCACACTTTTATAATGTACCTGAGTTTGAAGAACAATGTCTAGCATGTGGCAGGTCAGGAAAACAGCACAAGAAAAGAATAGTAGCAAAATGTGCTTTTATAAGCTTGCGCAAGCTTTAGCAGGTTTCAGAGTAGTCACTTTACCTGGGAAACTTGTAGCAAGAAACTTTGGCCTTTGTAGTTGGTGCATTTGTTATGACACACACTGATCATGGTGACAGCACACATCATTAAGACATGCAGTCTTTATTTGGACTGTGCATTGTAAACTTCGGTTAGTCATGATAGCTTTTTCAAGTAAAATAAAATGGACCAAACTTCTACCAAATGTTTGAACTCTCCAGTTTTACTGTACTCATGCATAGTGTTACAAGACTTGCAGTAGTCAAAAATGTTTAATAAAAATATTGCCATCTGTACTGCTATAAAATACTACAGCTCCAGAATGCAAGAAATTTAAGATAAAAAATATAAAATAAAATCAAAAGCCCTTTTTTGTTAAATATTCTTCAAACAGAAGTACAGTTTATCTGTAAAGTATTAGCCATTAAAAAATATATATATAGCCATAGTGATGCAGAGAGAATATTTTTTTCTGTTTTATATATATCATGCTAGCACAAAGCTAAGAATAGCAGTGTTTTTCACTGATTCATATAATTTTGATATGAAGTCAAATTTAAAATCGTAGCCTTGCGTAGGTATGGAGATAAAAGGAAAACATCAGCATATATGCTGTTATTTAATCTATGTAGGATTTATACGAAAGCATTGAAACTGTTTTTCTTCCTTCATTCCATAATTATTTAAGGCTTTAGTTGACATACTATATAAATCTATATTCTGGTTGGTTATGAGACAATTTAGAAAGATGTCATACATGTTCTCAACATCCCACCCCCACTAAAGGATAGCAAGAAACCTGTAATTAAGAAAAAATAAAAATCTTTTCATTGATTTAAAATGGGAAAGCATGACAAGAATAAAGAAAGTAGGAGCAGTCTTGAGTGGGAATGCAGGTAAGCCACTTGGGTTTTTGCAGAGAGGCAGCACATGGAAGAAGAAAGCAATCATTATAAGTTGCCCTTTCCTGCCAAAATGCCAAGCTGCCCTCTCAATAGCAGTTGGAGATTTCCAGCTACTTTAACCCAGTTTTTGTTGTTCAGAGAACTGTTCAGTATTCCACTGTAGGTTTATTTTAAGTGAGAGTGTGTTGAAAGTGGCTCCTGAATCACAAACTGCTGTTGATACAGCAGCAGTTGGGAACTGGGAGGCTAGGCAATAATAACTTTCCTCCTTGTGTCCCTCCTCTTTGCAGTCTTAAAACAAAACATGGATATCATTATTTGTATTTTAAAGCAAGGATAGCTTGTTCCCATTTAAGATATATTTTTAAAAGGTGGTTACATCTAAAGTGTTGCCTTTCTTCCACAACCAATTAAAAAAAAAAAACCTTAAAATAAATTGAAATGCACTCAAAGAGCCATAAAACACCTCAGGATATACATTATTAGTAGGCTAATGTATTGAAAGCACTTTCTCCATTTGGTTGTCTTCCTTCATAAAGTGCTGTAGACGTACAGCACATTCTAGTAGTGCAGAGCTTATCTTAGCCTCAGGAAGAGAATAGACTCAGAGGAGGGGTGGGGGAGAGAGGAGGAATCTGAGTGGTTCAGGGACAGCTTAGAGAGGCTGAGGCAGACAAGTCCAGCTGATGGGAAAATAGGCAAAAGGATACGTGCCCACTAGGCAGGATCTCCGGCAGAGGAAATGAGCCCAAGACCCCTTGGACTTACCGTTCCTCTACTGACAAAAGATGTTATGAAACTCTGCATCAAGCTTCTTAGCTCCCTCTAATAGTTTCTTTCTCTCACATAGTTACGTGGCAGGAATCTGCATGGCAAGGCTAAAGTTCCAGCCATGCTGGCACCGTATGGGACATCTTTTGCTATATGGAATAATGTTTCAGGGCATATTAATCATATGTATTTGATTATTGGCAAAATGGCTATACTTTTTTTCACTTGAGGCAGGTAATTATCTTCATTCCACAGTTTTGCTTCATGTGCCAGTTATCAATTATGCCTGGGTAGTCTGTGAAGAGAGCACTTTATAACCAAAATATACATACCATATACCAAAATATTGAACCATCCATACTGAACTTCCCAAAGTCTAATTTGTCATCACATATCCTGTGATAGGAAAGCTAGACACTAATTTTCAGATAAAGAGAATGAGGAAATAATCAAATACTTCTCTAAAGGAGGCAACCAGGTAGTTAAAAAAAGCTTGTTCATCTGCCCTGTGACTGCTTAATGTTTCACTATCATAAAATAGAACATAAAATGCAACTGAGAAAGCACTTGATGCACATTAATCCTTATGCTTAGTTTTACCAATATTAGCAAAGAGATGATGTAAAGTCAACGCAAATAGAAAATTTAGCTCTTTAACATGATAAATCCTGGATTTGGTCACCAGGCTACTTTTCAAATGGCATAAAACATTTTTTTTTCTGTTTTTAATCACTAACAGATATTCTGCTCCTCTTTCACTGTGATTCATTGAAACCAGATAGATAGCTAGTAAACAGTTTTTGTAACCCATTGTATCAATAATACACTGACCATTTAAGTAAAGGGATAAGCAATTTTTTCTTTAGATCAAATTGTTCAGAGTTTAATTTGAATATGTGCAGCAAATCTATGTAGAAATGATTATTTGCATGTTTCATATGCTTCCTGTTTGTACAGACAAGAAGTCTCAAAAAGATCAGAGTAAAAAGCAATGTAATATATCCCTATTGCAAAAACATTGCAAATCTGTGGACCATTTTAGTTGGTAGATGATCAGGCAAACTTATCACAGTTTTCTTCAGGGAAAAGTCTGTTACTTCTGCCTAGGAGAAGACATTGCTTTCATTGTTCATTATATTTACTTCCTAAGGTAATTTTGTAAGGTAATAAAAAAAGATGAAATGCTTCTTATGGCATGTCAACATGCTGCAGCTTCTCAAAGAATTCGGCAGACTTAACATTGTCAAGAGAGATTTAGCAGTTCCTGCTTTTTGGTATCTCATTGCCTGGGAAATACAACTCTCTTTTTTTAATTAGATAAAAATGTAGGAATTTAATCTGATTTAACTAAATTAAGCACTATTTCACAGAAATGTTAGGTGTTTGGCCCTGGGAGGGAGAGGTCTTCTCCATGCAAACTCCCTACATAGTCAACAGATAAAATAATGTCTTTAAGACTTACAGAAAGTGATCCAGTCCTCCTAACTTAGACACTTACTTCTGTCCTATTAACTATATGAAGAATGTAGATATCTCCAAAGGGTAATTCAGTCTCCTTGAATTAGGTACCTACCTCTCCCATTTCTAATGGGAAATGGCAAGTGGGTATTTTAGCATAATAGCCTAAAGGTTAGAAGAGTCACCCTGACATGTGAGACAGATGATCTCAGTGTCATGCAGTCTGTAGGGCTGGAGCTGACCTTCTAGCCCCTGGCCAAAGGATGTCCCGAGGCAGAGCAGCGCTGAAGTTCTGGCCCCTGGTTCAAAGACAGCTCTGCTTGCTATCTGTTGTGAGTCTCATAAAATTCATGCACATGCTATCTAGCAGGAAGCAAAAGTTTGTTTTTTAGAATGTGGCTCTCATCCAGGCTGTCCCTTCAGTAGGAACATTGCTTACACGTGGCCGACATGTGCTTATCTCCTTCAGCCTGAGTACCATGTCTGCCCTGTTATGGGTGGGTTATCACCTGTCATGACTGAAATGGACACAGATATTCCACTTCCTATACTACAGTGCACCTTTTTCTCTCTTTTTTGGCAATTTTTTTGAACTAATCACTAATGTAGGTCGCAATACAGTCCCCAAAACAGTTGTTTTAGCACAAGGCTAGAAATGAAGAGTGGAAAGGCAAACAGGAAGTGAGGAGAACTAAACACAAACTTCTTTAGCCATATTTCCTGTTGAAGAAAAAAGAGCAGCAGAAACAGGCCTCAGAGATATGTCTTCAACTGAGCAACTAAGGGTTTTCTACATTTGCAAATACCCTCTTAGATTTGCCTTTGAAATCCACAGTTTTAAAAACTGACAGGAACGTTCTCAGTTTTTGAGATCAAATTGAGATCCTTGCTTCTCTGATATGCTGTTGCATCACAGGAGGTGTGCGCCTACCGTTTTGGAGGGCTGAGATTTCTTAATTTATGGCATAATAGTTACTGCAAAACTAGCATCCATCACTTCAGGGAAGCCAGATCTATGCGTAACTTCTCCTTTCTTTATGAGCAATGGACTTAGTCATTGCTGAATAAGAGATATAAGTGAAAATATCTATTGTTTTCTTTTTCTGTTTGCCTGGCCATTCATTGTAGCTACTGCTTTCTCTGCCCAGGTGCAGAGACTGGGGAGAAGAGTTCTACTGGAATTGTTTACATGTTTAGACTAAATTTTGTCCTTAACCAGAATATGAACCTACAACTGCTCTGTAGATTTAGAAGAAATCCTAATCTCCATTTTATTACTTTTCTACTCGGAAAAAAGAAATTACTCCTTTTCTTATTTGTGGCGCTTATTTCATTAATATTAAACTAGTTCTGTTCAGGAAAAAAAGATGTGTAAAGACCTGTAATGTCTTAGGTAGAATGTTGTCATTGGTAAAATGAGCCTCAAAGAGAAAGAGAGAAAAAGAAGGAATAGCTAGATTTGGGAGTGGGAAGAGCTCATGTTACAAAAAAGACCAGGAGACATCTAATATCGCACATTCAGTATGGTATGACAAGGCAGTCAGTATCATGCAGCTAGACAGCAAAACTATTCTTATGTAGGCCACATTCTGTGTTCTCAGTTCTCCAGAACATGAACTGGGTTTATTTGTGTGTTTTGGGTTTTTTTTCATTTATATGAGTTCACAATAAAGCAACATGTGAATATGCGTAATGATGCATACTGTGGAACAGGAAACATTTTTATTAATAAAAAACCCCCCAATTTTATAAAACTTTTCCATAAAGAATTCTGTGATTCTGTGAATTGCCACCTTCACCCCCCCCCCCAAAATCACCCCTATCTGAAACCCAAAATATCAAAATTTAGAAATTCTGAAATGGAGGAATCTGACAAGAATTATGTTACACTCTCTTTGCTGTCCGTTGGCTAGGCTGCCTGGTAGAGTTAAGTTTGAGAGATTGAACAAAAGCATTCATGGCAGAGACAGGCGGCATTTGCATTAAGTGAATTTGTGGCTGTATTACATTATGGGAAAGATAAACTGAAGATCCCAGTTTGTGGAAGAGAGCAGAGAGATGATTAAAACATTATGGAAGCAAAATGGTAGAATAATCTAAACTCTGTTTAGAAGGAAGCATAAATTAAAAGCTTAATCCTCCCAGCTTTTAATAAGGTTGCTTTCATTGGAAAATGTCCAGTGAGTTGTGAATGCCATCTTAATTAAGACCATTCATGAAGAAAGTTACTGCCAAAGAGAGAAAAGGAGCTAACATTCAGATACCTGTTTTACTATTTCAGTTTCACTTTTTTGCTGTATTAATGTTGTCAGCTACTTCCATAAAGTATTCTGAGATGCTCAAAAGATTTTTCTTCTTGTGAGTTTTCCTGAGATGCCCCAGATGATAGCAGAGAAACTCTTGACATTTATTATTTTAAGAAGAATCACACAAATGCAAATTCAAATAACAAGCAGATCTTGAAGGACATTAGCATTATAGCTAATGAATATCGTACAAGTGAGCAATGACTACACACGTTTTCAGCTTTCAGCATTGAACAGTGTCAATCTATTCTACATATTTTTATATGATGCACTTCTTGGAGGAAGAGAATTTTTAAAGTTGTATGCCTAAAGAGAGAATCAGTATATCTCTATTATCATCCCTATAGCTGAGGCTTCACTGAAAGCAATAGAATATTTAGCAAAGTGTCTGCACCTTAATTAAGGTAGCTACTCTTGCTGCTGCGGTATAGAGATTAGCACATTAATTTACCTAACCTTAACTATAAATAGTATTTTCTTCTCAAAATGTAATGAGCAGAAGTCAGGAAAATATAATATGCAATATGAATAAGAAGAGCATAGTGCCAGGGGTGTGCACAGCAATTAGAAATCCCTAAGGATTGCAAATGGTCTTACCAGAAAAGTAAGCTGCCTTTAGGGTAGCTGGATAGGTTGCAGACCTAGCAATTGTAGTTCTCTGACTTTTGTTTAGTTCTCTGATCCAAAACCCATTTCCTTAATAAGTGCATAGAACAAATCACAACTTCTGCATCTTATGTTTAAAAGTTTTCTTAAACTCTAAAGTCAAACTCACAGAAATTTTGCTCTTGCTTCTGGTTATAATGGAGTGACTTAAAAGGCAGTTTGTATCTTGACCAAGTCATCAGCAAGTAATATGAAAAAAATTGCCTCACAGTCTTACTGATTTATGTAGCTTCACTGGCCATGTTGTTTTTATCTGATCAGCACAACTCCAAGACATATTTTTCTGTTAGATTCAAATAGAGAAGTCTTTAGCTCCAAAAATTTTAACTCTATCCCTTTAGCTACAAAAGGAATCTTACATTTTTGCAATTACTTATGTTGATATCTTCTTGGAGTTCTTTCCAACACTGCCGCTCTTTTTATCAGTCTGACATCAGCTTCTTAGCAGTGATTTATATTGCTTATCTCTGTTGCAGTAATATTTCCCGTAGAGCATTAAGGAGTCCACCAATACGCTGTTGTCAGTGATAAAGAAATATTTTACATTTTTATATATGAATAGTTGTATAGCCAAAATTAATAGATGGTGATATTTCAGTATGTAGAATGTGAATGCAACCTATACTATTCCGTTGGAAAGAAACTAAAGTAAGCAAAAGAAGGGCCATCTTGGCTAAACGATAAAGTCTTCATTAACCCAAAACACAAGACAGAAGTACCTAGTGAGCAGAACTGTGTTCTTATGGAGGGTGGCCTCAGGAAGTATAGCATGAGTATGTTGAACCAGAAAGGCAGTACCACTAAATAAGATTCACTCAATAGGGGACAGTAACAGTAAAGGTGAAAAGAAATAGTTTTGACACACAGCAGTGATAATAGAGAGGCCACAGAAAGGATTTGTTCCGTGGATGTTGGTAATTATTGATAGATGATGAAAAGAAGGTCGAAGTGTTAAATGTTTTTTTGTAATACAATTTACTAAAAAGATCTGTTGCAAACAGGTGACTGCTATCATTTATAACTGTGACATGGTCTTGAATAAAGTTAGATCAGGTAAGAGACCAAACAGGAGACTGGTTATAGTTTAATGAGAATAGTTTTAAGTATATGAATTCTTTATAATTTAGTTCAGTATGAAGGCAAGAATATTTCAGAAGTCAGAAAACTTGTGCCAGCTGTGTCCTAGTTGCATTAGTCATAAGCTACAAAAGATTGCACATCTGTTCTAAATCCATTTACTGAGTGCAGAAATTTTCTAGATCAAATAAAGTAATAGTAAAATAGACATAAATTCTCTGTGGCTTAGAACACAGTGAATATAGTTTCAGGAGTAAAATCCATCATTATATAGCTATGACTTCATTTACTAGCTTTTCCAGTCATGAACAGCCCAAAAGAAAATCTTTGCTAATTGTAATATACGCTAATACCCACCTAATTACTGCTAAGGATGGCTAAACTCATGGTGAAAGAATAATTCTATATTTGATATGTGAATTATTGCACTCATTCAGCACTGGGATTATGTTTCCTTCCCAGGTGCTAAGAATATGCTCTTAAAATAGCCCAATTCAGCTAAAGATATTTCTTTATGAATAGACATGATATTATTCAGATATTTAATTGCTTTGTTTGGTTCTGAATTGTCCAAATAACACTCCATTCTGATATTTATTTTTATTATTATTTTAACTGTTATTACAATAACATCAAGTTACACAGCCAAATCACATATGGTGACAAATTGTAGTTAAGGTGGCAATATATGGCAATATAACCACATACAATTTTACCAATTGTACATCATCCATTTTCCTTGCAGCTTGAAATTCACATTTGATGTGTTGTAAATTATAGCTTTTGTACTCTTCTACTCATGTCGTTGTCTTCACAAACCAGTATACCTTTGCTGAGGAATTCATTAGCTGATCTTTAACTATTGTATTGTAGCTATTGCCTGAGCACGGGTGTTCCATGTCTTTTTCTTTCAGCAAAATTAATGTCTGAGTTTGACAACTACAACTTTGCTAGTCCAATGAGAGAAAGTGTTGTTAAAAAAAAATTGGAGGTTAAATTCCTGTGAGTAAGAGAGTTATTTAACAATTTGTTTGGTTTGCTCCAGTAATTTGTTTTGAATGTCATAATGATGATTCTTCCTTTGATATTATATTTTATTGTTGAAGCTTAGAGAATATGAAACATGTTGATATCTTGAAAAGACGAATTGCATATTATTTGCATTTATTAACTTATCAAACTGTGTTTTCCTTTGGACTACAAGAACTATTGATATAACAAAAATCTATAATTTTGTCTAAACAATCTTTCCCTGCTGAAATGCAATTGGACAGTTAGTTGCTGTTCTGAAATATATTGAGACAGATGGACTTTCAGTGAAAGGTCTTTAAAAATGTTTCTTGAACATGATGTACCATATGACAATTCTCACTCATGCAGAAATACATCACTTTTAAGCGGCTTTGAAATGTTTTACTTCTTTTTCGATTCTCTGTTGAAAAATGATCTTAGAGGATGATATTTAGCCTAATATAATGCAGTGAAATTCAATAAGAGTTCATAGTTTTGTCATAGGAAAGCCTGAAATGTGCATTAAAACAAAAATCATCTTTAAATTTACTTGCAGCATCTTCAATGCCAGTCTTACTCTTTCTGAGCACCGAGAAGTTGGTAATTCATAAGAAGTTGAGGAGAATTCTGTTGGTTTTTAATTATTCAAAATCATTCCTGATTAAGGCTTGCAAGGTCAGATCCAAGGAGAGAAAAATATACCAAAAATTATTAGCATGTCAGTTTAACATTATTGTTGTCAGAATTGAAATAGTCAGCTCATATAGTTCAGTCTTCACAGACTTCTTAAGAAAATGTTTAAGTTTGAAAATTATGTGTTTTCCCAAAATTCTGTACCCTATGCTTTTTGGTACTCTGACATATTCTGTCCCTTGGCATGCCTTACAGCCATGATCGCACGGATTTCCACAGGTCATTACAGTTGTATGTGGCCATTTTGCTCAGTATTTGGACATTCCTTTTTTGAAATACCACAGAATACTTTAGAAAACCCATATTTTTGAGTACTTTTACTTAAAAAATATTCTTATTTTATAATGGCATAAAATTGAATTCTTATTCTTGAGGTGAAATTGCAGATAAGCAGAAGGAATTGCATTCTTAGAAGGGAACTAGAGTCAAGACTTTTCAGGCTTGTGGCGCAGTAGTTTTGTAAGAGGCAGAAGGTTAGGGAGAGCCCAGTCTTTGTTCCTTAGGGCAGTGCCAAAGCCTTACTGCAAAAAAGAATTTCTCATTCAAAACAAGCTCAGAGTTTAGAGGAACACAGTGCTAGAATGCGCCTGTTTTTAATCTAAATGTAGAATATAGTGACTCCTATTGTGAGTAAAGGAGGAGGGACCAGAAGTATTTAAAAAAATACAAGGACATGACCTTTAGAAACAAAAAGTGACTTTTTAGTGTTCCCAATTAAGTGAAATTTGAAATGATTAATTACAAGGATGACTGGTGAATTTTCAGTGGAGTAGTGAAAAAAACAAGGCTTTTGTAGGTAACTGAGAGTGACATATGAAAAAATTTAATTAGTCTCAGATTTATCAGTTATGTTAATACTCGGTTCATTATCACTTGAGCCTAATGTTTCAGCAGCTATGTTATATTATGACAGCCAGATGATTTAAGCAACATAGGTAATTTTTTCGCTTACTTGCAAGCAGCATGTTATCTTGTGCTTTGATATATGCTATCAAAATTGTTTCATAAATATTGCTGTTCTTCAGAGCTCTAAAGGAATAAACATATGTAATTCTTATAGAGAAAAAGTGAAATGTGGCACAATACAACAAAGATTAGATGGTCCTATAAATTTTTTTTAAGCCACTTGAACTAAAGTAAACTGAAAGTGGCGTGGGGGGGGGAGGGCAGTGGCAGGGAGGGGGAAGAGAAGAGAAATGTTACCAGTAAAGACTAAAGAAAAGCTCTTTAACTTCATTGCCTCGGGTAAAGGCATTGGCAACCGGCAAATTTATTAAAGTTTGCCAGCAGAAATTCGTTTAGACCTATATACTATTATATAAGTATTAAATGTATTTCAAAAATCACTAGCTACATTTCCACAGGGCATTAGGTTCTGTCAAGAAACTTAATTGTCTTATGTGTTATATATAATTGTGTAAAATTCCCCCTTCTTCCACCCTTTTGCTACCCATTTTGTTTTATAAAACACTGAGGCCAAATTGCAAACTGCAAATGTTGTTATCTACCCAAGTGAGAAGTCCTGAAATAATACAAACCTTGGCAAGCTATGAACTCTTTATGGGCAAGGTCAGAAGCTTGCTGATAGATTGAGAGAGTAGGAGTAAAACAGATTTAGCTGTAGTATTCAGCAAACTGTCTCTGATCCTGTTTGAGCCAAGCTGGACTGAGAACCCCAGGCTGGCAAGAGGGACTTGGATGGCAAGCAGCACTTGGTGACTAAAGGTGCCTAAAGGAACAGGCACCTCAAAAGCTGTGAATAAGGAATTTGGGGGCTGGGGGCGATTGGTCAGATTCAACAAGTATACCACCTACAGAGCAAACTGATGGTGAGAATATAAAGTCTGTTATCAAGTTTGTTTTTTTTTCCCCAGTACCTTCTAATGGTGCAGATCAAAACCTTAAATGGAACTGAAACTTCAGATATCTCAATGCTTAAAATGGATGTTTGCATTTCCCTTCCCAGTGAAGGCTGAGGGGGAAGGATGCCTAGAATGGGGAATACCTAGTAGCAAAATCCCTTAAGAAATAGGCAAAGGAGTTACATGAGAAAGTTGTCAAACTGAGGGAAATCTGGAATCAAATGCTGTAGATGTCAGGATTCAAAGCAAGTCAGGGAAATCCGCAATATCACAGACAGTGAAGAAGAAAGACTTGGGTAAAGAGAGGATTCTGTGTGTGGTCTTCATAGGAAAATGGTCTCTTCTCAGGCAGAGATACATTACAATGCTGCTTGCAGTAACTGAAGATTCAAACCTGATGAAGAGTGGGGAAAAAAAAAAAGAAAAGCCTGCAGGCTGGAAAAGCTATGAAATTAATGATCACCATTCCCATGAGGAAGAGATGGATTGGTCATGAGTGACTCACTGCTGTGCGTGATGAAAAATTCTGTCTAGTGACTGGACCTAACATTGTGGGAGATCTTCTGTCTCCCAGAAGCTTAAATCTGAGGGATGTTGCCAAAGCCATCCAACCAAATAAGAATTAACTCAGGCTGCTCATTCATGCGGGCATGACCAACTCTTTCGATGTGACTCTAAGCAGATCAAAAGTGACTACAAGACTCTTGGGGAAGGCTGAAGGGATGAGAAGCTGCTGTAACGTTCTAGTCAATCCTCCTGGTCATGCAGGAAAAATGTGCCCTGGCAACGAATGCACATATGCAGAAGCAATGTCACAAAAGAGGGCTTTGGCTTCTTTGACAGTAGGATGAACTTGCAAGAAAAGACAGGGTGAAATGGAACTGTTTAGCCTGAAGAAAAGAATAATGTTTCAACTTTATAGATGTTACACAGAGAGCAGGCAGTTTCTTCATTGTTTCTGTGATGGATTAGATGAGAAGTAATGGGCTTAAACTGCAACCAGAAAGAGTTTTTTAATGTATTAGGAAAACTTCCAGTGCTAAGTAGAGCAGTATTTGCTAGTAAATGACTAATAAAGCTATGAGAGTGCCATTGTGAGAGGCGGATTACAAACGGATTGGGCAGACGTCTTTGATCTATTGAGTCCCTCTTCAGTCTTATGTTTCTCCTCTTTTGTATAATTGTAGTGATAACATATTCACTCCAGCGTTTGCAACTGCTTGCGAAAATATGAGAATAAAGCAAACTATGGCAAACACTTGACCAAAATTTATTCTCAGCTTTTTAGGGATCGTATGAAACCTTCTGGAAGTAAATATTATGTATTATGTATTCTATATTATATTATGTAGTGTAAATGTTATACTGTAATGGAATTGCAAATGAAAGGTAGAATTGAAATAGGTGTTATCTTTGTTATTTAATTTCCTTGAGAAAGCATGAAATCTGACATGTTTTAAAGCAAGAGGGCTGTATATGATCAATTTTAAGCTATTTTAATGATCTGTTTTCTGCTAGAGTGATGTGGGGTTGCTTATTCTAATAATAAATGTGATAAATGTGGTGGACAGAGGCACTAAAACCTGCAGCCATGTTAATCAACCATCTAAACCTATCCCTGTTAAATGTCAATCTCAGTTCAAGTGCTGTGTCACTGCAAATCTACATATGTACAGTACATATTCATTTCTAGATTTGATTTTTTCCCTTCATGACTTTTACTCTCTGATCAGCTGCTATAAATTACTAAAATTATAATATACATACTTTCTAAAAGACAAAAACATCCAACCCTGTTTCTATCTATATGCATATTTTCTATTGTTTTTTGTCATCCAGGTTTCAGAACAAGCAAAAATACTATAATGTATTAAATAAGTATCAGTTTTGTGTGCTACATTTAGCTTTTCAATTTATGTATTTACTTTGAAAAAAGTGTTCCACCTACAAAGACTATTCTGACTTGATCAATGACATTTCATGATCATATCTAGCACACTTAGTAAATAAGATTAGTTTCCTCTTCAATAGTTTGTATATTCAAGCAGTTTTGATGCTCTCTGCGTACTTTGTACAACTGACTAATTCAAGGGCAGTCAGTACAAGAATTCAACAAGGCAGTTTGTACAATTACAGAGCTGCTTTCCAGAGCGGACCTCAAGACTAGCTGAGGTCTTTCTCTATGTGTATGTAGGATTCAAAGGAAAATGTTTAGTTCCAAGTTTGATTAGGATTGGGAAGATCTATAAGAACTTCAAATGCCAATATTGAACCAGTTCAAAGATCCATGTAGGCTATTTTGTCATGTCTGGTAATAGCAAAATACAGTTATACTTCCCTTGGTCTTTCGAGCCATCTGAACTTTGGTACTCCCATCAGTCAGCTGTTAAGGGATTTCCTGAACAATGCCTATGGTGTCCTAATCATCCTAGCCTCTTTAAATTTATCTGACCTCTTTTTGTCACAATTTATGTTTTTGACTCCTAGGAGAGATTTTGTAACATTTATTACATAAGTTGAAACATCTATTGTCTTGTTTCTCACTTTTATTCTTATCTAGAAACCATAGTGAGAATGTTTCAGCCTGCAGGGATCTATTCAGAACAGATTCTGAAGCAGAGGTCATATTTATACTTATGCATTATTCAGTGTTGGATCTAACAGTTCGTCATCTCAGCAGAACTAACATGGGTATCTTACCAGATGCTACTAACTCTTCTAGATAACAAGCCTCTCTTCTGCATATATGTTCATATATTCTGTTTCTTCCTTCATGGAACTTTATACTGAGTTCATTCAGGCTGAGTTCATTTGCAATTCAACGCATCTGATCTTGGGAAAAATCTCACTTAGGCATGAAAATACTAGAGGTCAGGCCAGTATTTCTAACCTCCCAATCTACCAAACCTTTGAATTGTTTAGCAGGTAAAATCTGATAAGCAATTATCAAAACTGATTTTTGTACACTTAATTCTGAACTAGGTCAGAAGGACAAAGTGATCTTACACAGGGTATTTCAGGTGATTTTTTTCATCATTCTCTAGGGAAAGGAATTTCTTTGAAGCCTTGATGATTTGGTGGATGACTGTAAATTGCTCTGAAGTACTTATATATTTCAGTATTCTAATTTAAATTATGGCTTCTAGTAAGAAAGAAAGCAAAATAAATAGTGTTGTAAAATTCAGAAATAATTTTGCATATATTTTCCTTTCCTATATTCTGAACAGCAGTCTGAATAAACCACACTGTGTTTGAGGAAATGTCCCATTACTCTCATCAGCTTTTCAAAGGTAGCAGTCCCTTTATTGAAAGAAATTCTCTTTTTTTTTTACAAGTATTATTTGGAAGGAAGCGTCTGATATATATCTCTGAAATCTAATGTTTATTATTCTAGTAACTGAATATATTTATTAATCTTTTTTTTATTCATTTTTGTAGATAAAAAAAATCAACAGGAATTTTCCCGTAAACCAGCAGGTAAGAAAAATAAACTTTTGGGAGGTTTCATTTACAATTCTTATTTCATCTGTATTTGACTTGCCTGTGTATTCTTCTAGCTGAAGAATTCTTGGTAGGTTTTCTTTTATAGAGTTCCTTGCTGCTCTTAAAGAGGCAATTCTTTTTCTATACGTAAATGGGAACTGGGTGTTTGGTCAAAGTGAGATCATGCCTAATCTTTTCAAATTAAACTAAGTTACAGATGCGAATTGCCTTATGATTGCATCTTACTCTCTTTAATATAAAAGGGAGAATGGGACTGTTATGCTTTAAAGATTTAACCACTGTTCATCAGTGTTCTTCTAATACTCTAAAAATGTAAAATGTAATTCTATTGTCTAAATTAAAGCACAAAAATGAGTATGTGCCCAAGGTTATGCAGCAGGTCAGTAGCAGAATTTGGAACAAGCTACATCATTGGACTTGTCTCCAAGTTCATCCATTCTTACTAGATTTGTCAAGACGCACAGCTCTATCCTTTCGTCCCATTGATCCAGTCACCTCATTCACAGCTGTAGAGTAACTTTGCTAGTGATGTATTTTGCAGGAAACCATCTCTGTGCAAGGAGTCCTACTCCCTTTATGAAGCATTGCAGTGCCTTCCAGTAATATGCCTAGTGAAGTGAAAAAGTTAGTTAAACAGCTATGTTTACATAGCTGAAATTATCTCTTTGCTTTTATTACTGTAAAAAAAAATAATAATATAAATAACAGTTACAATGTACCACTAGACTAACATTATTATTCAGTGGTATCTGCTGTTTTTGAACTCCCAGCACCTATGGTTAGAAAGGCATTTGGTTCCTTTTCATTATAGTTTCAGTAGAAAGCAAAAATAACTTTCTTGGCTTGAGTAACTTGTTGGTCATGCTATCTGTTAGGGCAGGCTGCAATTAATGCATTCTTCTCCCATCAGCATCAATCACTATATTTCAAAGGAATTACTGTGAAGCATTTCAAGGAAGTCAGCCAAAGAATCAATCTTTTCAGAGAGAAGCAGATTAGAAAATAAGTTCTCACTGTCCATTAAACACTGGAAAAGGAAAAAGGCTTTGATCTGTGGATATGCTGAAATTTTAGCCAATATTAATTTCAAAAACAGATGCCCTTTTGGGTTTACCTTGAATAATCTTGAATAGTCCTTGTTACCTAGTTACCTTGGATAGTTTTAGTGTTTGTTTTTTGGGTTTTTTTAGCAGAAGCTATGAAATGTCATCAAATTTAAATTGAATAAGGTATCTCTGAAGAGAGTCAGAAAAGAATGCACAGATGTGAGGTTAATTTCTGTCTTCTGGTATTCAGCAGGCATTAACATGATGTGTAGGGAAGGAGCAAGCATTTTTATTTGTTACATTAACTGATAATTATTTATCTGGATATTAAATTATAGTCTTGAATACTTTTCTCACCTTGACATTTATTTTAATAAAATACATTTTTGTCAAGAGGCTGAATCATTTTAACTTGTTTCTGCAAGCACATTTTGAACTTGAACTCTGAAACTGATCTGATTAAGATATTCTAGATTTTTTTAAAAAAATTTGTTACCTATGACAATTAGTCCAAACTATAAACATATTATCTGTTTATGATGAAAATGCCTCTATGACTTATTGTATATCATATGAAAAGGTCATAACCATCTTGTTCAGTATAAAAGCAAAAATACAACAAACTGACAGAGCTCATACATGCACACACATAGGTTCATAAACAGCTATACTGCAGAAGAAGTTGGTAGTTGTACACAAGTATATAACAGGAGTTTCCAAGTGCCTATAAATTGAACATTTTTAAAGTTTATTGAAAAACAGTTTATTGAGAAACAATATATTGAAAAAACATTGACTAGGAATTTTTAGGATACTATATTTAATCACTGTGGGTGGGAATGTCTTATGTGATCATGTAGCTTTCAATTCTCCCTCAGTGACAACATTTCTACAGAATATTGTCCATTTGCTTCCTATATATCTAGAAGATAGGTACATGTTAAATACAAATAGGTTTAGCTTTTTGCTCAAATATACTCCTTTGCTAAATGCTTAGTTAATAAGGAGACTAATACCTTTCTCATATTTAGATATTGCTAATATCTTAAATGCATTTAAAGGTCTTGATTTTTATGCCTATGTCTATCCAAGCAGAATTTTCTGTAGGATTTTCCATCAACAGTGGCATCCTTGGAAGTATAATCTTTCAACTTCTGTCTTGTTACGCTTATAGAAAAAAAAAATATATATATTTAATTTCACTTAAAGAATGCCCAAGGTTTATTTTATGAGCACTGAAAGAAAAATTGAAGGCTATTTTCAATTAGAATTGCTCATACATATTTTTGAACATATTTTTATATATGTAATATATATGCCATATATACATATATATATGTATGTGTGTATATATATATATGGATATATGTGGATTTTAATTAGCTGTTAAAGGCAAAAGGGGGAAGGGAGCTGTCAAACTAGAGTCGAGAATCCAATCTTATTAGAGTTCCTATGAGAGTATATTCCTGATTTAGAGGAGAAAGTATCAGCAGAGACAGACCAATAGCATTACAGTGAGGAAGCAAAGGAACCTACATAGGTGTGAAAGTTTCTGTAGTACTCACATTGTTAGCCAGACATCTCAGTGGTTGTATCAAAGTTGAAAAGAGAAAAAGTGATTGGAAGAGTTGTTGATTACACATAGCACAGCAACTTTAGTTTAAGGTGATATTGTGAAATTACTTTTGTCTGAGATTTTATTAGAAAGATAGAATACATTTATTGGGAATTGACAGTTCAAATATGAGAGTAGTGAAAAGAAAGTGATAATTATATAGAAACCATGAGACTATTGGCAGTTCTGAGAATGGTGTTAATATGTGTAATAGTGGTGGGAAAGCGATGCAAAAAAATGATGGAAGAGGGCCACACAGACATGGTGTTTTTAAGGAAGGCCACGGGAAAGAGGGAAATAAAATTTGTATGAGCTGACAAGGGTGAAAGGGACACTTAAAGGTAGCAAAAAAATGTGAAAATTGGCAACATTTTGAATTAAGCAGTGTTTTCTCTGTGTGTGGGCTACATGTAGTACCATCTAATAGAATAATGGCAATTCCTGAAAAATTTTAATAATTTGATACTGAAAACAAAATGCATAGTCAATGCTAAACATAATGCTTACCATATCATAGACCAAATGTTGATAATCTCAGAGGAAAAAGGATAAGACCTCTTAGCAAAGATGCTAGAATAGAATATTTCAAGGTTGCAGCTTCTGTATGTGATCTGCCCAGATGGGACAGGAGATAGGCATGTTTCCTTTTCTTAGAGCTCCTCAAGGCTGTTCACCTGAGCACAGCAAATGTCAGTTCCTGAGGGAGCGATCATTAGGCAGATGAGTTCGAAAAGGCAACTCTGACTTACCTGCTAACCCTTTACGAACTCCGGGAGGATATACTCTTCCTCTATAAAGCATATTGTTTTACTGAGGACAAGCATGGAAGATGCCTTTTCAACTCCTGATCTTTACTCATTGGCCACCAGGAGTTTGCAAATGGGCTGATCTCAACCTAAAGTCTACTTGATAGCTTCTAGGGGAGTCTGCATTAAAAAGGCCACTCATAAAATCTGGTTCTTCTTGGGATGAGAAACTAAATATACTTCTGCCAGCTACTTGGAGATTTTGCTATACGTTATAACTCTCATTTGCTATTTGTGATTTACTTGGATTTGGCATTTATTGACTGCGAGGCCATGAGGAAGAACTGCTTAAATCTGCTTTAGATATGCAATGGAATTCTAGGTTTAGATTTAAATCTTAGTCTTACCTCGAGTTCCCCGGCTTCTGTCCCAACATTTAGAAGTATGCTTGCTAAAATGCAGTTGGGAAAGTCTTAACTTTCTGATTACAATTTTAACTTATTTATTTTACTCAATCTGCCAGCAGTACAAAGCAAATTCAGTTACCTGGCAAAAACAGGCAACTGCCTTTCCATTTTGTTGGATTATGGTCATATTAACATAGATTTTCACAAATAGTAAAAGTATCCTCATGCTTCTGTACTACACAGACAAAAATCTAATCAAAATAAGCAAAGAATCTGTACAGATCAATTATAGCCTGTGATATAACAAGTACATGATACTGGAAAATAACTAAGATTAATATAAACGAGACAACTAATCATTATTTCTCAGTTTCATTGTGTCAGCGAAGGTATCACTATATTTTCTTCCAAGGTCTGAGCATCCTGCTAAGAGAATATCTTTGTGTTTTAAGTTGATTGCTTCTGCAGCTGGTGAAAACTCCACCAGGCATCCAAACATACTGCTTAAACCTATGATTCCTTTATAAAATCCTGTTTCTAAAAGTTAGAGTAATCTATTCTGGCTGTATTTTAAACAGAGGGAAAAAAAAGTAGTATAACACACAATGAGGCATATGAACATGGCAGATGCATGCATCTTTATACAACCCTTAGTTTTGTCTTCTCAGAGTTATCAGATGCTGTGGGCCTCACTTTCAAGAGAAGAACGTTTACTCCCCTAAACCCAATCTGAAAAGTCTTTCTTTTCCAAGGAAAGACAAGTATCCTAATACTAGGTGTCACTATTGGTACTGTGTACAGCAATCTTTTTTCCACAGTGAAAAACACGTGCATTACCAAAAGAAGGCTTTCTGCCCATCTCTCATAGGTTCAAAGTTTTGCAAAATAATTTTCTGTATTTTTTTCTAATGTAGCCCTCCTAATGCAGTGACTCAAATTCACACTGTTGTCGCTGATTTTCTCATGCTGAAAGATTGTTCCTGCTCATTGTCACATATCCCTCTTGGACCTGTAACTTTAATTCTCTTATGCTACTTCAACAGGGACTGTAAGCCATCTCACATTTCTCAGTCCAGCACCTTCATCCCATGTCCATTCAATCTCAACAAA
The DNA here is from genome assembly GCF_036370855.1 of Dromaius novaehollandiae. NCBI lineage: Eukaryota > Metazoa > Chordata > Aves > Casuariiformes > Dromaiidae > Dromaius > Dromaius novaehollandiae. The sequence continues at coordinate 137,599,172 of NC_088099.1, read as the reverse complement.
TTTGCTTCCAAATTCTCCCTTGCCAGGTGAAGTGTCCTACCATCTCTGTAAGAAGCAGTGTTACTTTTTCTGAGAGACCCTAGTTGCCTGCTCACTTACCCTAATAGAAAGCTTTTCACCTGAAATGGAGATTGGAGTATCTTGGCAGAGCAAAGTATTTTAAACTTTCTTTTCCTATACTGTATCTCTCATCTCTCTTTAGAATTCGGTATTTAGAATTAGAATACCAATATTTTGCAGGCATATTTACATTTCATTTGAAGTTCATAAGTACACATGGAAACGTCCACTTTCTTTTGCTTTTTATATCATTTAATAAAAATAACTGATGCAACTATATCACATCAACTATGCAATATCACCTCATAGTTTGGCTTAATAGGCTGCTGTGGAGCTTGATTAAAGTTATGCAGTTAGAAGAGTCTCATTTAAAATCACTTTTAAAAAATCAGCTCAATAAATCTTTATTTAATAAAGCCTAACTTACAAATGCTAGATAATGACGAATACACACAAGTGCCACGGTAGCTGTCTTGGCTGTCGCTCAAGGCAATGTCCTTTGCTACATGTGTGTTGCATCTTAATTCCAGTTTTAAAGGTGAACACAATTGCTCAGATGGACTTATAGGACAACATCTGTTGGAGTGGTAAACATCCGTATGAAACACTTTACATATAAAATTTTTCATTGTTGAATTATAACCTCCAAGGTGACATAGCTATTGTATTAATAGTTTTAAAGCGAAATGATTAAACAGAATATTCTGCTGAAAGATAACATGACCTCAAAGGAAAACATGCCATTCTAGCAATACCTTCAGGAAAGTGTTTGTGTTCTCTCTCCTTAGAGTTTTTTGTTTTGTTTTGATTTTGCATGACTGTTGAATTAATTATTTTTCAGTTTGCCATTACTGTAGTTCTTCGGAGCTGCTGTTCCACAGTTCTTGACTGACAGTTATTGAACTTTCAGGTCCTATGATACATCTCTATCACCATCTGTTGTCACAGTAAGGATTTGATCATGTTTATTTTGCAAATCTCTAGAATGAAACTTGTATTGTTAAAAGTTTATAGAAGCACAGGAGGAGCTGAGTTCTTGCTGTTAAATTAAGCAGAAATGCACGATAAGGTGTAAGTTATGCTGTGATAATTCCCTACATTGTACTGTCAGGCATCTATGGCACTTGGCGTGGATTATTACTCCATAATTGAAATCACTGAAAGGCTTACGCTGCTTATTAAAGACTTTATTGAGCTTTCTGTAAAATAAAAGGCATATAGATACACATAAATATTTTATTGACAGGAAATATTTTTCATTGAGAAGTTATTTTAATAATTTTAGATGCTTCTGAGACTCTTAGAAAAAAAAAAAAAAAAGTGCTTCCTGTGGCCAATAAGAGATTTTTCTTTCCTTGTAGTTCAGAGTAGCTTTTGAAGTTCAAGAGAGAATCAAGCTCTAAAAGGCCAATGTACTCTATAGATTGTTACAGAGTTTTCAGGTGGAGAAAACCTGCACATTGACATTTGAAAGGAAGGTCAGACTGCTGAAGATAGTGGGTTACCTGATGAGCTAGAGAACATTCATGTTGTGAGTCACTTGATGAAGTTACTGGATAGCAATGCCTACATCCTGCAGCTGCATGCCCTATAGCTCATGAGAGGTTGGAAGTAATTTGGAGACCTGCTGGAAATTTAGATGATAGAAAGGACGAGTTAGATCAAGCTCTTACTTAAATCTCAAACTATAAGTCTCAAGCTGTGTACCAAATCATTTCTACATGTCCAACAAGTTCAATTTTCCCTCTGTCGCGGCCCGAAAGGAGTCGTTCAGGACGACCTCCCTCCCCTTGGGGCCAAACGACCAAGTTCGTGATGCCCTTGGACTGAATTAAGGTGAAACGACACCAGCCAACCAGTTTTAAGATTTATTAACACAAAGATAAGGCATGTGGTCAAATAGGATAATTCAATGGCGAATACTGCAACTAGCTAGACAAAACAGATCTTACCAACATTCAACAAAAGAGAGGGGGAAAGAGAGAGAGAGAGAGAGAGAGAGAGAGAGAAAGATATCACCACCCGTGGATCCAGCGGCGTCCTGTTGGTCCTCTTCCTTTGGGAGTCTCGGCAGTGGGGGGGCTCCCGTCTGGTGGTAGGTGGGTCCTCTTCACCCTGGGTGTAAGTTTTGGTGGTGCGCGTGCAGTAATTACAACTCGAGTTGGGTCCAACCCTAGGTTAGCTCGGAATGACACGCGTGCAGTGGTTACAGCTCGAGTTGGGTACCTCCAACGAGGGACCCTGAACAAAGAGATCCCTGGGCAATTATAGCTTTTTCAAATTAAGTTTCCCACCCCCCCACGTGGTAGTTCAGACCAATAGTAATTTTTGAGTCTGGGGTCTCCTGCTCCTTATTGGATCTCATCGTTGTTCCTAGGCAGGCTGTTTCTTTTCTCCCTTATCTTTTCTGTTGCAGTTTCTGCTGACAGGTGTGTCTTCCTTCCTATAGGTGTGTCTTCCTTCCTATAGGTGTGTCTTCCTTCCTCGGGTCCCACCATCATCTCTCAAGGTCTTGACAAAGAGGTGGTAACTCCAGCAATTAGCACTGTTTCAGCAGTGCACAGGAATGCAAATTGCTGGTAACTCCCTTATCGTTCCCGCCTGCACCAGCTCTGGGGCCCTTTCTCACCAAACTAGGGAGTGCGGCCTAAGGCTTCAGCAAATTTAGCCACTCATGCCAAGCAAGTTTTATAGAAGTTGTGCTAAAAACGGATCCCAAAGTCTCTGCTCGACTGTGGTCTCGTTCAGTGCAGGCTCGGTGTGTTCTGGGTGGTCGCAGGGAGACCATCTCGGGGGTCGCAGCAGCCCAGTCCTGTTTCCGCCAGGGACAGATGGCTTGTTCGGGGTTATGGCCTGCCTGCACTCCATGCACCAAGAAATGTTTAAGGCAAAAAATTCATTCATCTGTCCGCCACACCCTCAAGTATGGATTTCATCCTCCGTTGCTCTTAATTTTTTTTGGCATTTAATTTCTCATACTTTGTCTAATTCTAACTTTTTAGCTAATTTTTCTCTGCAATATTAATGTCACTATTTGAAAATTATTGTCAGTAGGAGTAAGTTTGTCTGACCAAATTTAATGACCACATCCATGTTAGATTTGGATTCAGACTTTTGTCAATACAAGGAAGAAAGTTTGCTATTCTCAACTAAAGGCCTAAATAGGGCAGGTGAATGAGGAGAGTCTAAGTATCTTGCTCTGTTTTAGACATTCAAAATTTGGTCAAATAAATAGACATGTTTCACAACTAGAGATTATTAAGTAGAATCCTAAATTATAAAGATAAACACATTATGTTATTTATTGATTGCTTCTGGAAGATGAGTTATTAGATTTTGTATGTATTTTAGTGAGATTTCAAGAGCAGATTAAAGAAAGGACTTAGGAATTGGCAAGGAAGGGACGGCGTGTCTAGGCATTAGCCAATTGGCTCCTAACAAATTGAGAAGCATTGGAATAGGATCCAAAACAGCCAGTGGTGAGCTACCTCAGGCAGCTTACAGGATCAAGTTTGACAGCCTTTCTGTCTTTGGGGCTTGAGCTTTGTCTGCATTCACGTGAGATAGAAGGCTTTGAGTCCTCCTGCAAAGACTCCATCTAAGAACTGAACAGGAGACCCTGCTCTAAAAAAATAACTAACTGCACTTGACAAAAGAATTAATTAATGTTCATACCTATTTTTGGGTGACAATGCTTTACAGCATTAATACAACAAGTGTAGAGCTTGATTTACTGCTTTCCAGATTAAGGTATTCCTATTCACATCTTTTACCTTTCATTAGTACTCCTCATACACTCCAGTCAGGTAGAGAATCAGGCACCTTCTCATCCCATACGTCTTGCATATCTTTCCGCATCGTGTCGTAGCTTCAAGAGGAGCTTTATTATACCTCAGCTTTTAGGTTGATGATTAGTTTAGGAGATGAAAGATACAGGTTTGACACACTGACTTCAGGAGTGCTGTAATTGCTAGGTGGCTATAAAAAGGGCATGCCCTTTAGCTGCTACTTTCAGAAAGAATATGATTTTAACCACATTTTGTAACAAGCCTGATCCTGCCCACATGCATTAGGCATTCTACTGAATCACATCCCCCATAGCAGACTTAGGCAGAGGAATCATTGCTTTCTCATTTGTCATAAAGCTTTAATGTGATGAATACTTGCAGTTCTGCCCAGAAGCATAATTCTATATCTAGGATAAAGTCAGACAGTGAGAAACGAAGTGGGTTTAAATAGCAGCTGGATAGATAGTTTTTGTTGCATCATTTTATCTCTGTGTTTATTTATATACATGAGATGTATTTAAATCCTCCTTTAAGCCTCTAAACATTTATTCTCATCAGATACTTTGCCACTGAAGAATTTGGATATGCAATGTAAATAGGACAGTGAAAGTGATACCTGAAGTTCATAAAATTAGCAGAAGAGTTATTGTTTTAGCATTTCATTTATGCTTTTTGAGCCTGGCAACATCAATAGCATTTTTTAAATCATGAAATTGTCATTTCTCGTTCTAACAGAATAGATATTTGCATCTTTGTCATGTATTTTATTATTGTTTTTTTAGCTTCTATCCAAACAGTCCACCAAAGCAGAAGTAAAATTTTCAGCAGCCAAAGCAATTTTCAGCATCATGGAACTCGTTTAGAAACAGATGCCTCAAATGACGGGTATGGGCCGTACCTCTCTGCTCTCTATAAGTGCTAGAAAGTGGTAACGAACAGAAAAAGAGAAAGTAAGAAAGGGAAAGAAATCAAATCACAGTGAAAACAAAAGAATCAGGTCATTTTTTCTTTACAATTACACTTAGAAATATTTAGGCATGAGGAAAACACTGTTTTCTCTAAACCTCACCTTAAATCAGGAATTATTAATATCTATAGCTTACCAAACATGGATTTCTTCTGCCTTCCCCTTTGGAAGTTTCATTGGAAGCTGAGACTAGAAATAAAAACACTGTAACGACTTACTGTGATGTCTCTTTTATTGCATCAAGTGAGAGTTTAAAATTTCCCAGGAATAACATTAATTTTAGCAGATTAGAATGAAAGTGTTTGGTAAGCCAACACACACATTATTCCTCGGGGATTTATATCATCTAAATAAATTAATTGGAATCAATGAAGCATATACTTTAACTCTAGATCTTCTCTTGAAGGAGCACATGGGACACAAAAAGCTTGAAAAAAGTATTTTTAATTACAGGTTATGTAGAGAGAGGAGGGAGATATGAATGCAGGAGCATTTCATTGTTTTTCATTCAATTATTTTTTTATCTACTCAGAAGGTCTGATTGTGCATCCTATCACATCCATCATGTCATATCCTGTGAAAGTAAAAACAGTTAATCTCTTAAACTTCTAAGAATAGAAATAAACTTCTGGGAGCAGTGGAACTCTGTTGGCCATAGATGGTCATTGATGTTTCCCTTTCAGTTCAATAGTATTGCATGGTACCAGTGATACAGCTGCCACCTGAATTTCAGGAAGCAGTTGATGTGTAAAACAGTACAAAGCGATTTGAGGCAATGGACAAGACAGCAGAGTCAGCTCAAAGGTTTTAGGTTGCATTCTTGGTTATATAGCCTCTCTAATGACTACGTATATGAATGCCTTATCTGCCCCATCTGTAGTGTGGAGATAATGATGTTTAGAAAGTGCATTTATAGCACTTTTAAAAAGTGCTACTATTTTAATGCCAGGAACGGGAATTTTGTGTATATTAGGGACATTTTATTACGGTATAAAATTCAATGTGTAGCCAGGGAATCAGCTTAACCTTTGGTCTTCTTTTTATGCTTAAGATACTTATTTTGGGTTTCAGTTTTTCCTAATAGCTTTTTCTGAAGATTTTTGTAAAATATTTGGCATTATTCTACGTTATCATCATATTATAATATTGATACTCTTTCATGGAGGATTGCATAAAATCTATTCAGCCTCATACTCATGACTTTCAAAGATACAAAACAGGAAAAAAAAAAGGTATTGTTTATCTTACAAAACTAGGACAAAACAAACCAAAACAAGCTATAAAGCCTAAATCAAAGCACACTTAAATTCTGACTTACTGATCATCTCATGAAGTACTGTACACTCAATAATTTTATCCAGCTACATTCTCTGTCATATATATGTGTCTATATAAGATATACATTAATACAAAAGGAAAAAAAAGACTGTATATTCTCTTTATACTATAATGTATTTATGCCTTGATGTATGATCTTGTTCATTTGCATAAAGGCAAGATTTCTGAAATATTCCAGTTTCATTAACCATAACTTCGCTGCTTTGCATGCCTGAATCTAAATACAGTTTATATGGCATGCACCTCTTCCTCCTTACCTGCTATGGAAACACCGAAACATATCTTATAATGTGGTTTTATGGGTTACCTACAAAGGAAGAAGGAAAAAAAAACTAAGCATAAATCAGTGAATATATCTGAAGGAGAACTGACAATAAGTTTTTGGAATATATAAGCATTAGGAATACACAAACATTCCCTAAAAATTAATAATATGGGGATACCTTTCATGTATTTTTAAACAATTATATTTCCTAGTAAGGACATTGTTTAGTAAACAAAAAGTAATTTGTTACATATTTATCGCATAAGAGATATTTTGATTTCAATCTTAGTATTTTGGGAAACAAACTTAGTCCATTCTACTTTATGACACAACAAAAACAAATGTTACAGGGACAGATAAATATGCTACTCTCAAGAGCTGACAGCTGAATCATTTATTTATTTATTTATTTATAAACATTTTCCTTGTTGGACTACCTCACAGTGATGCTTTGTTTTGAACCAAAAAAGTGCGTCTTTACTTACTAAGAATCATTCTAGATAGTTGCACAGGTTTGGAGAGGAGGAAGGACCTGAAACAGCGGAAAAACAATGTTGTAGGTGGCACCTTTCAGTCCCACAGGTCCAGTCCTCACGGTGTGGACCGATGCCTGTGTGCTTTGCTCTTAAAACTAGGTCTCTTGCGAAGGACTTTTGTATGTGCTGATAATCCAGAGGCTCTCTTTCCATCTGCCCCTGAAGTCCGTCAGGATCAGGACACAGCAGTATGAAGTTTCTAGCTGCTTTCTTTCTAATATGCAGGCAGAAGTCATGCTGCGTCCCAATATTTGTTTAACAGCCTCCTGTTTATGGTGCTTCATCACTCCAACGCATCACTCCGACCTGTTGCTCCCACAAGGCTGCTCTAATGTTAGTAGGTGAAATAATACGGCAGAGTCTCCAGCCCCTCCTGCTGAAGCTAGTCTGCCATTCAGAAAGGCACTCAAGAGCGTGGGAGAGGAGGCTATGCAGAAGGGATCCTAATTCAACAGCTCTAAAGTAAAGGTGCCCTCCCTGAGAGGAGAGACTCGTGGCTAAGCGTTACTGATGAGTTTATATTAATCAATTGTTAGATGAAGTCCCCATATGCCACAACAGAGTACTTGCTGCTCTTTGCAGGGCCCTAAACCGTCACATGAGGAGCTCCCCTGCAGCCACGCGGCAGCTCTGACAGCTGTCTTTTCACCTTGTCCTCCCTGTCGGAAGAGAAGGAGCCTGTATGTCCCTCTTTAGCACTCTCTGTAGCCATGATGTCTAACGCTGAATTTAGGACTTCATTCAGGACTCAAACAGCTATCTATCTAAATTTTGGGACAGTTACATCCTTTATGGGATGTATCCCTCCATGTCGTGTTTATGATGGTGAGACACTTTGCATTAAAAAAAGTTTGGCAGGGTGGAGGTAAGAGAGCTCTGATGTTGTTGCAAAATAGTTGTTACCCAGGACTCCTTGGAAACTGAGCTTTTCCAGTAAAAAGACGAAATCCATGGAAGTACTGAGAGATGCCAAAGACTAGTTGGCTACTGATGAGCTTAGCCCCATTGTTGAAAAATAATTAAATGCAACATGAATTCAACAAATGTGAACTCTGCTGCTAGCTCCCTGCCAGAGGGCATAGACTGATGGCCAATGAAAGATCCTTCAGGATAGCCTAGGTTCACTTTAATCACTAGGTAAGTTAAAACAAGCTTTATTCTAACAAAGCAAAAAATTAGAATCATGATAAAAATTGAGTTACGGAGAGAAGCATAAAAACAGGGATATTATCTGGAATATACTGAGTATCATGTTATTGATCTAATCATCCTGTGAGGTTTTTCTCAGTTCCTGAAGTGGGGATGTTGACAGTAGTTTTCCTCTGCCTTGCTGTCTGTCAGAGGGGGACTGCATTCTGGATATCTTTCTCAGCCCGGTTATACTTGGATACCACTGTTTGCAAATTAATCTTTAAAGCAGTTCCAGAGTAGCCCCACTTCTCCTTCTTTCTCCATAATTAGTTTAGTAAGATTTTGATCTGCTTTAAGTGCATGTAAGAATGCAAGTTATACATGATTAACTTTAGTCTTTTCCATGCCAGCTTTTCTACTCTGTTTGGGAAGTCAATTAAATTACAAGTACTTCCTACTTGGCTTTCCCATATGGCATGATTTGCATTATGAAACTTTTCTGGTGTTCAGCTTACAAATGAGAGGAATGAGACTACTGCCCTTATTTCGTTGGCTTCTGCAGAGACTGCATGTAACAGATTATGGATGCATGTGAGCACCTGATATTTATCACATACATTCTGTTCTTAACTGACTTCTCACCTTGTCTTCCCCTTAATCTTCAATCTCCATAGACTATCAGAGATTCTCACAAGTCATAGTCATTTTTTCCCAATTAACAACTGAGAAAGAGTAGTAGGAGCTACCTTTTATGTCTGAGGATCTGCTTATGAGCAACAGAAGAGTCCTACTGTCTCCAGACTTGGGTACCCTACCTGAAAGCAAGCCATGGTTAAAATTTCTTTTCTGAGCATATTTTTAGGATGAAAATATATAGTGAGAAGTTTGATATGCTTCTGCATAATGCTGAGGGTGGTTTGCAAAGAATAGTATGTTATGCTTATTTTAAAATATATTCCGAGACAGATATGACTGCCTTAAGCAGGCAACAATCACAAACTCAGAGAATCAGAGACTAATTTAGATTTGAATGAGATAATGTAGGTCATACTGTCTTTCTGAAGACCTTGCAGGGTATATATTGCAGGTTTCATTTTCAGAATTAATTTCTTTTATAAAAATTGATTCATTTATTTTTCAGGCTATTGTTGTCATAATTTCCAGTACTGAAGGCAGGTCAAAGGCAAAAAACCAGTGATCGGTAATATTAGCCCTAACAGTAATGAAAAATGAGTACTCTTTGGTATAAAGTTTTTCAAATACTGCAAGTTTTTTATTCATGCAAGTGCAATGTTTTAGAAGTAGTCTTCATGAGCCATTCAAAAACCATCTAACATCCTTTTAAAAGCCATAAGATTGAAAAACCTGTAGCTTGCAAAATACCCTAATAGATGATATATGGCTAAGAAACATAGAAGAAACATAAATACCACCAGCTCAATTTGCTGATTTGCTGTATTTCCTAAGAGCATTCAGCTCATAGGATTCATGTGCAGACTTGTTTGAAACAAAAAAAGGTTTAAACTAGATATTTCTGTAGCAAATATAGTTTCTGATTCCATTTTGGAAGTTTTTGTTTAAAATATTTTTCAGTTAGTGATTTTTTAAGTGTGATAAATTTAGTCATTATCTAGAATTTTTGCTTTAAAACAGTTTTACATTGTAAAAAACAAAACCTTTTTTGTCAGATTTTGCTCAGGATAGCAACTAACAAAAGAAAAATTTCAATCTTTTCTATTAATCCTTTGTGCTTAATAATAAATTACCAAGATGGTTGTGAAAATGTCTTGCTTTTCAGAATTTTGTCTTCTTGTCTGCCTATTTGTGATCATTTATTTATAAATACCTGAAATGCACTTTGTCTTAAAGGAATATTAGAGGATAAGTGTTGTCTGATGCTTCTGATAAGAAAGCAGCTGCAGTGCAGTTGTCCATAGATGCAGAATTTACAGATTAGGTTATGATTTCTTATTATTATGAAATATGTATTGAAATGTAAAATGTATGTTTACTGCACTGCTTATGCTTTTAGAGGAAGAAGAATATTTATCATTTTCTATTTAGAAATTAAGTTTAATTAGAGTTATTCACTGAAAACCAGTGAATTCGTCAGACAAAAGATTCTTTGGTATAATTAATGAATGATAAAATTACCTTAGCAAGTAATTCGTTATTGCCTTGAACATTACATTTTTATATTGGCTGTTTACTTTTATGCCATATTATTAGCTGACACCAGTAGTCTTGGCTTACCAAAGGTAATGTGCTGTACTGTATCGAATACTTCTTAATCTGTAGATTTTCACGTTCTGTATGAAATCTCTGTGGCCCTCAGGTGTTACTGAATAATCCATCAGTAGATATGACTTATGCATTATTCCACTCCCTCTTAGTAAACTTTGCTGCTCTGTGCTGATTGGCACTTGCTGAAGATATTGATGGCCAAGAAGTTTAATAAGAAAATTAATTAACTTTTTATGTTTTGTTTAAAAAGAGAAATCTATCCTCATTAATAGTTGTACACAACTGCAGACTCAGCCATAACCAGCAGAGTAATGTATCACTTGTCATCATGTTTCTGACTGATGACAGTTAGTAGTTAGTGCTTGAAGGATTATATATACAAGCTTATTTTATGAATCCAAATTGTCTCTAATAGTAATTATTTCATTATATACATTTCTGAGAATGTGAAACATGAGTTTCAAAGGGTGTTTTAGCTTACTCTAATAACAGAACCCTCCCTTGGATGCTGTGAGGTCTGAAAAATTAGCCGCTTCCCTTATAACTTTATCATTTTTATTTCATAATAAAAAATTCACCTAACCAAGAGCTGACCTTTTATAGATCTTCCTATTCCTGGCTTCAGAAAGCAAAATCATGGTGCTGGTTGCCTCAGGAAGGGAAAAAAACCATCACTACTCCTCCTTCTTCAGTCACATTCTTCATTTAAAATAACTGACTGACCATCAATTAGGAAAGCTGAAAAGCAGTGTATTTATGTAGGAAAGTGATTATTTGGTATTCTAATGTAATTTTTCCATGAGAAATTGTTCCAGAGTTTAGAGTAAAATATTCACTATTATATTCTCTACTATATTGTAATGTAACGTTTACTCCTTCTCTGTGACTCAGAGAGGGATGAACAATTTCTCATGGTAGTTCCATGTTGCAAATACTCAATAGTCAGGAACTACGATAGCACACTGCTACACAAATGAGTATTTTCTGTGACTCTGTGGATAACACACAAGCAGCAGCTACTTCTCTCTGCTGCTTATGCATACATTAAACTGTATCTCCAGAAAGAGAATGCACCGGTATTGCAAACTCTCTGTACTAAAAACTTTTTTCTTCACATTTTGATAGTTTTTTCATATCAGTAAATAGGCTTATTTGGCTCTAAGACCTGTTACAATGCTTGCTGAAGGCCGTGGTATCTTCCCTTTTCATTTCTGAAGGCACTGGGACAGGAACAAACTAACAAAATCCCAGTAAGATATATCTTACTTTTATTTTAAGAAATTAGTAAATACAGTCAAAAAGAGATAGATGATAAATGAATCATTCAACAAGCAAAGCTTTTCAGAGTATAAATAATTAAAAAAATAATCTTTTGCATTTCGATTGATTTCTAGACTCAGGAATTAAAACATAAATATATAGATTGCATTTAGAATTATATTGCCAACCCTACATTCTGTTGTTTGTGGGTTTGTTTTATTATTCATTATTTATTCTTTCTTGAGATAGGCTTGAAAATAAAATTTCATCTTTAGATGACTTTGTCCTCTTTCAATTACAAGCATTGATTTCCTTTTCAAAGAAATGAATGAGTTGCTGAAAGGCAATGTAATTCTGTTCTAAATTCATGCAATTATTTTTGGAGATTTTATTCTACATTTATTATTCTAGGAGTGTGTAAGTAGTGATTGTGTTCTCTGAGAGCCCTGAGAAAGCCTAAAGAACAGTTTAAGCTTACAGAAGTCATCTTCTTTTGATGATCAGATACAGCAGAAAATAATGGTTTCTCACTATAAATAGCAAAAGATGTTTTTCAAACAACAATAGCTCTTTTAATCAGTTTTTAAATATCATCATTTAAATGACTAAGGAGTGAAAGTTGAAATTTGGCTCCCTACTCTTCAGCTGGTAGCTATGAATAGCATTATTTCATAGAATTTTGATTCTGGTTTCATCAGAGAATGAAGCATTTAAATATTATATTCTAAGTCTGAAGAGTTGTGTAGACTTACATATATCTATACTGCTAATTTCATGAATGCTTTGAACTTCAAACTCACGGAAGTTTAAAAGTATTTATAAGTCAGGTCTTGTGAAGTCATTGTTACGAAATTAGAACTTCTGTCATACATGTTTATTTTGTCCTGTGAGCAGCAACACCAGAGTCATAAAAGACGGCTTTAAGTATACCTAGGGTGTTTCCAGTTATTCTGGCTAAGTGAGCACTGTGAATGTCAACAGCCAGGTCTACAGACATTTAATCTTAATATTAAACAACACTCAAAATAACTTCCAGCAAGTCTAACCTCTTACCCATCATCTGTATTTTCTGTGTAACACAGACATTTGGGGTTCTCGCACAGTTTTGGTTACCTTCCTTCTTTACATTTTGGAGGGAGCTCAATGAGCAGAAGTATAGCATGTTCCAGGATGTTAGCAAAGCAACCACAGGAGTAGGATGATCTAGGCAGCTAGATAGCTTAAATTGCACCAGTCCTTATCCAAGTTCTGTTCACCAGGCCTTATCAGAGAACAGAAAATGGAAATCAAAACAATATCGGGATCCAGTCATTAAAATCTAACTACTGGGAGAATTAGGAATGATAAAGAAGTGTTTTCATAAGTGATGCACTTGCACCTGTACCTGAGAAAGATGAATGCATCACTGTTTTTCCTTCAGTGGTACCATCAAATGTCTGATTAACACTGTCATGTGACTTGTAATATTCTGATTTCTTCATTCAGCATGTTTCATTAATCTAACCTGGGGTGACAAAGATGAATGTGACAGATTTGCATCAGAAAGGAGAGGCCATACCCTTCAGCAAGATTATCTGAAATATACATTTTTTTGTTTTACCCATTTATATTTTAGAGCCTCAAAACAATATTACATTTTCAGAGTGCACATTTAGGAAGAAAAAAGACATTAATCAAAAGATAAGTCCTAAATACGGTCAAGCTTGTAGGCTTTAGAATAGATGATGTTTACTTTCTTGCCACTTGAGTCTTGCGCTTTCCATATTGCATTGTTATCTTTTTAAAACTGCAAAAAAGCAGAAATCTTATCCTCAATTAAAATTTACAGCCCTGCTTGTGCTTGTTAATAAGGTCAGAAGGTGAAAAACTTGTGAAAGATGGACAGCTTCTGAAAAATGGACAGGTAGACATTCAGTTATGATGATATATTAAAGATGTATATGAAGCTTTTTTCCCAGTAAAAAACACTATTTTCTATTGATTACAGTTGTGCAGCAGTGAAAGGAAGGGTAGTGATGACAATGTGATATATAATAAGTTTTTAGCCAGGATGTAGGAGACCTGCTCATTATCGAAGAGTTTGCTGAGGGCTGTTTTGTTGAGAATGTCAGAGAACGTCTGAAATGTCTCAGGTCGGCTGTAAATTTCTTTGACGGCAGCGAGACAGAGTCTCCTCAGTGATAAACCTGGCAGCCAAATGAACCTGCTCAGGGGTGTGCTACATTGCTCTGAAGGTGAATTATGTGGCAGGTAAACAAGAGAAATTTCTACGAGAAGAAAGGAAGTTTATTGAAATGAAGAAGGCACATCACTCCAGATCCCACAAAAAATGTGTTGTTTCATCATCTGGCTATACTGCGTATTAACCAGGAAGATGCTGAACTCAATCCCATGTAAAATGCACCCATGCCCCTTACTGTGCAAGATTCAGCAGTTTTGCATGAGCTAGCTAGTTAGTTTAGCTGATGATGTGTTTAAAATTTACCTAGTCAGGACTATCATGAGCTATTTTTGTACCAATCTTTTATACTAAGTTTGCAAAAATATTTAATATAAATCAGTGTCTAATCTTGCAGTGTGCATCCAAATCTATCTTTGTAAAAACAGCTGCAAACAGTCTTTCCTGGAAAAAAAAATCTTTAGCAAAGGAAAGGCATTCTTCCTAAATGCTAATCAGCTCTACTAAAACAAACAAATTTGTACAGTAATGAATTTTAAATACATGCATTTGTTCTTTGACTTGAAGAATTCAAGGGAGGCAAAAAACAAAAATCCTTGAATTTTGTCATTTTGACAAAGGCACACAGTTGTCCAATTAATGTTCAAATTGGATTTGTCATTAGAAGTATTTGTTGCCATGAACAGGTACTTGGAAGTGTTAAATAAGAAAAATGAGTATGGACAATGGATGAAGAATTTTGAGATAAAATAATGCTCTGGAGCAATAGGCTATGACACAGGGAAGATTGTGAGGAAGCTAAAAAACAGATTATGGATCTTTCCTTCTACAGAAAGCTATCGTACAGCACCTCAAAGCCATCACTTTTCAAAGCTGCAAAGCGAGTGAAGAGGAAGGCTTGAGGAGGGCAGTATAGTCCACAAGTCTAGCAAGATCACACAGAGCTCACTGGGCAGTGAGGAAGATTTCTCATGGGATGGTGCTGGATGTAAGCTGAAATGTAGATGTTTCAAAGAACACGTCAATATTGGATAGAGGTCTGCAGAGATCCTTCTAGGGAGTTATTCTGTACACAGCCTTCCTTGGAAATAACAAGCTCCAAGCAATTTTTGTTACCCTTCACAACTCTCTTCTCTCTATTTGTAACATTATATGCTAAGAGAACAAAAATACTCTGTGCTTTCATTTTTTTATTTCACTTTTCAGTTACCTGGAGTATTAGGGGAAAGTCAACTTACTAAGAAGTATTTTCTCCTTTCCCTGGGACTGTTTAGGTTAAAACCTCTGTGTATTATCTCCTTAATTTTTGTGTGATGATTTAGAAACGAATGCAAGACAAAACCAAACTGAAAACCTATACTCAAACTTGGTCTGGTAACAAGATGAAGACATGAGTTCTTACCAGTAAAGAAATTTAACTATGTTACAATAATATCTAATCTTATTATCTCCCATGAACTAAGAATAAGTGAACTGCTTAGAGACTGAGTAACGTACTTCAGGCAGATGGTTCTAGGGTATGGAGGTGATTTTTATCCATGATGGTTCTAAAACATGTAAGATAGAAAGGATTAGATACAACAGAGGACCACTGTTTTGAAAACAATTCCTTCGTGTTATTCTGCATCTGTAATTTTTCTCATTTCTCTTTTGTTATGTGGCCAAGCCAATAAATATTTGGTAGACCACGGTACCATGAATAATACCTATGAAGAAAAGAAATTTGAAGTATAGCAAGTTTTTCATTTCATTCAAGATGAACAAAAATGAAAAAAATCCACTCAAAATTTTATTGCAAAAAGAGTAGAGAACGTAGTATTTCCTGTCAAATTTTAAATAGCCTTAAAGAAGATTAAAGAGTCAGTTAATTTCTTAAATGTATTTGTCTGTCTTTTTACTTGGTTGTGAGATATTCATATACATTCAGAAATAGTTGCATATGCACACATGCACACACACACATTCGCTGACGTGGTGCTCTAAGAAGTATACCCAGACAGTTCTGTAGGAGCCCAAATGATTGTCTGAGCCAAATAGTTTTCTCCAATGCTTAATATGCCAAATCATTGCTAGTTTACAGTCTGAGAGGTTAGAAGTTGCTGGGAAGACAGTAACTTTCTACTTAGAGCTGGTCTAAATTGTAGAGCTACCAATTGTTTTTGAAATACAGATGTTTCAAGGAGTTCATAAACATAGGTAGAAATATTCTGTGCCAGTACAGAATATTATAGAAATATGAAATTACAGTATTATTTTTATGTTCCTCACAAAAAGTAAGATAGATGTGAATTTATTTATATGAGTTTATTCACCTGGGATTAGTACCTAGACAATCTGCCAAATTTTTGTGTGTGTCAGTAACAATACATAAAAGAATAAATCTTTGTCAAGTAGCAGCAGATGAAGATTCAGATTTGGTTAAAGGGAGCAGCTTCTAAAAAGTAAAATTAAATAAGTCTTGTTTATAAAGACAAATCTCTATGAAGCATGGTAGAAAAATGTTCTAATAAGTATGTGTGTTCATAGAAAAGAGAAGGAAGATTTCTTTGCACATTTCACAGTGAGATTATTTCAGTGCTAGGAAAATACTGATAGGTGTGTGTTCCTTATGGAAAAGATACTGCTCACTGCAACTTTAAAAATCAGCCGTTTCCAGTATGAGAATATGGTTTAAAAATTGTTTGGAAAAACAGAATATTTCTTTTTCTCAATTAATATGTTTCTATAAGCAAATAAATATCAATCTAGTGAAAATAATCTCATCCTATCATTTTTTCCATAGTAGTAAAATTTTATCTCCCTTTTATCAGTTTTAGATACACTTTCCAAACCAGAATAGCAGCACCAAAATAGAGTGAAATGACAATAACCCTATAAGAC
Source organism: Dromaius novaehollandiae (assembly GCF_036370855.1). Classification (NCBI taxonomy): domain Eukaryota; kingdom Metazoa; phylum Chordata; class Aves; order Casuariiformes; family Dromaiidae; genus Dromaius; species Dromaius novaehollandiae. Next base: position 137,582,524 of record NC_088099.1, on the reverse strand, counting down.
AGGAAAATAGACTGGTATTGTCTAATGACGGTAGATTAAGCCCTATCAGTTATATACCTCGGACCTAATATATGTACTGAATAGCAGAAATATAATCCTAGCTTTTGAAAGTCTTCACATGAAGTCTGTTAATTACTTAACAATAACAAATGATATTATTCCCAAAAGAAATTAACACAATCCTGAAAAAAAAATCCTGCATTTCCTTTTCTTTATTTCTAAGGTTGTACCTTACTGTAGACACAATTAAAACTAGTCCTTAAGTCCTAATATTTAAAGTATTTCAGAATCCATACAAATATGTTGACTAACACTTTGAGGAAAATAATCCATCTGCAATTCAAACCAAACATATTTCATTTCTAAATGTTAAATTTCTCAGAAAAAATTCAAAGGATGGTATTTGCCAAAACTGTTCCTTTACTATGAATCATTTCAATTTTGACAAGCTATCATTTTCTAGCAAATTCTGGCCATCACTGATTGTCATCTGTCACAAGATGTAATGAAACAAATGAGGCCTTAAACTATTTTAAATATTATCTGAACTTTATGTAAAATAACCTTTTTCCCTGATTTTTCCTTAATAGGTGGCACAGTTAGGATTATGAGTGAACAAGTTTTCAGTTTTGAGTGGTTTCTTAATCACTAATTAGATGTAAATAAACATAAACATAAATAAACATAAACATTTTATATGGACAAGTGTTGTCTGTTGTGAAAGTTCAATGATAAAATTCAGTAGCTGTGATATGAAGGGACCATGATGATGGACTGATAGACATTTTTCTCCTGTTTCTTTGACATCATTGTTTGCTTTATGCAGACTGCCTGGTTTTAGTGGACTTTATTTTCTTTATTAGGAAGATAGTTAAAAATAATTTACACATATTAAAAAAGAAAAGCAGTTATTTTTCTGGAAAGATTACCAGGACCTTCACAACCCCTAATATCCACTGGGGATATTTTAACCATATTTACAACTGAGCAAAAATTTTCTATCATTCGTTCAAGCTCTTATAGTATGAATTACTCTGTTGACTTTGAAAACAGTTCATAACCCAGCATAAAATTGCCAGTTTTTTTAAACTCGTAAGTGCTTTTTGCCAATGGTCACACTAGAATCATATTTTTACTTCCATTTTAGTGAGTTCTTCTTGCTTTTCTGTTAACAATTGACTATAATGAATTTTGAGACCATCAGACAGGTACAAGGATATTAAAAGCAGAGTAGAGGGAATGATCTGAGTTCCTCTTCCCTCATCATATTCTTCCCAGTGTTGCCTGGCATGCTCATTTGTCTTCCGACCCCATGTTTATCCGGTTGCCCTACAGCACTGTTTCACAGAATAGGCGTATAAATGTGAGAGTTCCAAGATAAAAAGCTGTCAGTACATCTGTTCTGGTCTTTGAATGGCCTCTCCACTTGGAAGTCACATATATTTTACAGTTCATTTGGGGGAAATTTTCTTGTATTTTTATCTCCCGGTTGCTCATAAAATAAAATAAAACTCAGATTAAAACCTAAGGAAGTATCTCTGAAAATAGAAAGGATTTTCTTAAGGCTATTCAAAACATTTTAGCATTATGTTGAACTGGTATGAAATATGACAATTTGTGGATTACTATCCTGCTTGGACTAGGATGTGTGTGTGCTGTAAATACATACTAAATTAGGAGTATATGGATTTTTGGCTGGAGAGTGTCCAGTTTCATTTATCATTTAGATATAGATTTTTTCAGCTGTACATGATTTAACTGATAAACCATAATAACTTATTGAATCTTCTTTACTGAACCAACAGACACTAAATTAACTAATTTGGTGCCTCTATTTCATTTTGAGGTATGAGCTGCTTCAGGCAAGTTAGAAGCTATTAGGGCTGCAAAAATTGTCCTTTAAGTGGATGTTATCACATATAACATTTTTTTTCTTCCCAGCCTTTTTTGGTAATGTTTATAGGGACTCAGAGAAATGTTTCTATGATTAAAAAGCTAAATGTGTAAAAGGGCATGCCATGTGCTCTCATTTTGTGGTTACCATTTACTTCATGCTTCTTGTGTCTATTGTTTAAACATTTCTTTTTAGACAGAATCTCATGAAATTCAATAAGATTTTGGGCTAGGTCCATGTGTGTAGCATTAAGACCTTTTGTGTTCCACATCTCACAAGTCAAATTTCATGTTCATCCACATTTCACTATACACATATAGATGATCTATTATTCTGGAAGGTAGAGATCCCTTTCCAAAAAATTTTCTTATGTTGTTTATAGTCAAAGCTTTTTTAGAAGCCAAAGTTAAAATGTTTATCAGTAACATAAATGGCTCAAGACTTCAATTTTACCTCACAAGTGAAAAATTTTAATCAATTTCTCCACTTCATCAGGTAAAAATGATAATATTTTATCTATCTTCATCTGCTCAGTGTGTTTAGATAAACTGATACCACTGAAGGAGCATGTAATAAAAATAATTATAAAGTATTTGTTCAGTTTTGTTCTCTTTTCCAGAATCTAGCCCATATTATTTTAATCCACACATGCATATATATATACACACACAAGCAACTTGGTAAGTGTTCCTAATTATAATCAGATAGTCTACACTTGATTCATCTGTATATTAATAGTAAATATTTAGGTTGAAAGAGAAATGTGTTTTTTGGTAATAAATCCTTAGTACAACAGATTGAAAAATCAATCTAATTTCTCCTCATGAGCTGAAGAGGCAAGGGAGAAATAACTAAAGGAGCAATTGCCTTAAATTTCTTGGCTGCTATAGTACTAAGGCAATCAAATGTGAAATATCAATACATCTGCACAGCATGAGTGACTTTATCCTGTTATTCTGATGAATAGTAGAAGTAGAAACTTTATAAAATGAAATGAGTGATGTGTGAAAGAAAAAACACTAGCTGAACACAGATTATTTATCGTGGTACAATGATATTAAATAGCACCAGGCAAGATGATATCTTACTGTGTGTCCAATTTTAATGAAACAACTCAAAGATGGAACCAAATCAATTCAGTGTAATTAATTTTAAAGTACAGATGTCTCAATTTCTAGAAACTAGAGATCATTCATTCTTTATCTATTACACAGGAAAAATGTGCCAAACTTATGTACAGATATTTTTATATGAATTTTACTCCTCTGTGTAGCCCCTCTCTGTCACTCTACAGACTCCTCCTACTAGGTCAGAGGATTAGGAGTCCATACTCTTTTGCATTGAATTACATACAAAATAACAGAAGTGAGGGAAATCTGAATAAACATTCAAATGAAATCATCTAAAACCTCTTACAGTGCCTGTCAGGTTATCCTTCTGACTGTTTTTCTTTCAGAAATAATGAGATTTCAGGGGGTATGGATGTTTAGTTATTGCATGACAATATAGCATCGTGCTCAATTCTTGAGTACTGTGGTATGGCTCTGTCTTCTTTTGGAACCTTGCAAATTTGTTTAATCATAACACCAGCAAATACTTAAATACGTGTTATTCATTGGACCTCAAACTGAATTACAGTATTAATGTTTGTTTTCATCAATAGAATTGAATGTTGAAGTTTGACTGTAACTGTGAGAAGAACGGACCTTCTCCCTGTCTCCCTGCATGTATATATGTAGAATGTAAAGTATCCAGTAAACTGTAATGGAGAGTAGTATTATGACTCTGTATAGGGGGATTTTATAAAGGCATGAATTTCAAGTGTGCAGCCATAAAATCCAACAGAGAGATACATTTATTTTCATGTACATTCCATAAAGATCAGTTGATTAAAAGCTTCTTCCCAACAGTAATGAAATTATAAGCCTGTGTAACTTGCTCCTTTGTCTAAAAGTATGTGAGATATAAGGTTTCAAATGATAAAATGTGCAATGCAAACATTAATCTTAGGTACCTTTATACCATCAGTAAACTTACTAGCTCATTGACTATTAATATGATAACAATTATTTTTCTTAGATTGGTTTCCTTATATTTTCATTATTCAATACACAATACATCAGGATATTGGAGAGAGAATGACCCATACCTAGTAAGTCTAGAAACCAGTTTCACAAAGGTATTTGAAATAATAGATCTATTCTATTAGATGCACTAAATATGAGTTATCTATTTTCCATAGTAGTAGCATACCAGTGCACACTGGAAATTAGTGTTTATCATTAATAGCATGATTGTAAATCAAAAGTTGCATGATGTGTCTACTCCTTGTTCAGGTGTTCTCCAGAAGTTGGCATAGTGGTGACTGATACTCTATTACTCTTTGCTGATTTGGTATAAGGTTACTCATATTTGATAGATGGATGGGTGGTGAACCTTATCCTAAAATGGGTTTGAATATGTCCTGGTTCGTACATCTATTTCTGCAGAAGTGCACGTAGTGGTAAAAGTCGAAGGTTTTCTAATTGAACTTCAGCCACAGATGAAGAGTGTTCAAAATGGAGTGCCTGAAAACAGGCTGTTAATTACGTATTCCTACGTAAGGAAGTTTAAAACCCCTAAATATGAATTTTCAGAAGAAAGAAACATACCTGCCATAATTTAGAAATAAAATTCGTAAGATCATATTGTTTAATGCATAACAGTGAATTTGTATTTAGAGGATGCATTTTTCCTTTTTTGTTGCAGTAAAATCCCATCTATCTCTGTATCTATCTATATATCTATGTGTCTGTCTCCTATCTGAATATTTTTAACTGTGACTTGATTTTGTATTCCTGCCTGGTGGTTCCTTACATTTCACTTGCGTTTAATTCTTCTGATGTGATTTGTCAGCAAATATGTAGCATTAGTTCAGAGAGCTTTAAATCGGATAATAGACCTTTAACATCTGCTCAGTATGTGTTTTAGCTATTTTTGGTTTTTGCTAGTACAATAAATATTTGTTTTGATATTTTCAGATTGTTATAACAGGCTTTCTTTATACAATTATGTGATTATAAGTGAACTGCCAATAAACCGTGTTTTGTCAGTCGTTCAAGGTATGTAGCTATATAAGAGTTGACAGACATCAGCTTACTTGCATGAAATATTTGCCATAGTTTGAAGAAAATATCTGAGAAATTTGTCAACACTATTGATTTTTCTGTCAGATAGTCTATATGGGCTGGACGGAAGAACGGGAACAAGACTCCCTCCAGGATCGAATGTACACACCAAAGTTTCTAGCACTGAGGGGATCTTCTCTTTATAAATTTATAGCACCTCCAGTAAGTATATTTCTCATATTTAGCAGGAATAAGTGTTATTAAATAAGATTATTTCATGTAATATTTACGAGGCTTTCACACTGAGATATCACTCATTCAGCTGACAGGATTGCAGCTTACAGCACTGAAAAGTTCCAGGGAATATGATATAGAAGTGACAGAAAATAACTGTCTATCAGACGATTCTGCAGCTAACAAGCACTTCTTTGCCCCCACTTACTGGAGCACTTAGAAAAAATACAAGAGAGCTCTACTCATGCTGAAAGGGGGCTTTTCATTTCCCTTTGGCAGGGAGAAAAAGCCTGAAGGAAGATAGCTAGATTTTTCAACTATCATTCAAAAGGCAAACCGCTGAGATTTTGGGGAATATCAAAGCTTTTTGCATGCTGCGGAAATGACAAGGCTTGCAGAGCATTACCTCTATCTTTAGATTTCATCCTGAATGTAGCTTTTTTGCTGCTTGGGAGCACCAGAAGGAAGGTAGGGAAGCAAATGAAATTGTTTAGGTTAAATAGGTTAATTAGAGTTTGACTGGAAACACAGGGCAAAATTTTGTCTATTGTCTCATAGTCAGCAATGTATTTCACATTTTTATGATACATTATACTGCAGTAAATGTAGATACACTCTGACTAACTTTTAAGCCACTAGCTAAGGAGTCAGTAGCAGCCCAGTATTGGGGCTGGGAGAATAGTGTGGGTTCATTTATTCTGTTTACTAGGTGACTTTTCTGCCCTGCTCTTAAACCCTGTCTTGCCAGGTCCAGACTGCAGCTGCTTCCCGAGTGAGGTAGTTCAAAGCTTACTTGCAAGTTTTTACATTGTTCTTCAGTCATTATTCATACTTGTTTGGTTAGCAAAGCATTTAGGGACATGTTAAAGGACATGAAGAATGGAATTAAGTATAAACTGAAATCTTATTGTGTTCAATATTGCTAACTGTTGCTCACTGATTCAGCACTAGTAATGGGAGTTTGGCCTTTGCTGGTAGATATTTTTCAGGAGAAGATTAAAATGTCAAATTACGGTGTTGAGCACCTTAATTCAAAAGTAGCTGTCTTGGCTTTGGCAGATATACCTGAGCATTTGCTGTCTCTCAGGTGAAATGACCTCCTAGACACCAGATAAAAGCAAAAACAATTCTGAAAGGACAAGTTCAATACAAAAGGGGAAGATTCTTCTTTTGTAAGCACTAAAGAAGACAACTACAAGTGTCTTTACAGACAATTCAGTCATACGTTTCCAGAAGTAATATGCTGATGGTAGTTGGGTGATCATTAATGGGAGTGGAAGGAACATGCTGCTAATAAAGCTGTACAGGGGGTTTCAGACTGTGGTGATGTGATATAGGACAGTTCTGGGAGGTATATATATATATATATGAGGTGTATATATATATATGAGATAAGCCATCTATGCCTGAAGTCTCTATAAGTCTTGTTTCAGCTGGGCTGCAAGCACAACATGATTTTTTTTGCGAGATTCTTATTTGAAGATAGGAAGGCAATTCAAACACAGAAACATACTTTCTGTCCATGGGTAGGAGGGAAGAAGAATGACAAATGTACTCCTTAAGGGACAAGTGGCAGAGAAGTTCTTATAGAGTTGCCTTAAAAATACAAGTCATGTAATACTTACATATTTATATGCCCAACAAAGTTATCCTTTTTTTCAAAGACGGCAGTAGGGCTTTTAAAAGAACTTCTAAAATCATGCTTTTTGTATGCAAATTTTGCACATATAGTTATGTTTGCCATTCTGCAGGTATACAGGTTCAGCTTTTCCAGGAATTACAAAAGATTAAGAAAAAACTGTTTCAAGGCTGCAGTTTCAGAACTTCTAGTTATGAATGTGTAAGCTAATTTTATAAGAATAAAAATTCTGTTAATTGTATTCGTAGTATAAGATCCTTGGATTAAGTTGTTTTCTGAACAGAGATGTGCTGCCAACTTTTTAACCAGAAAATCAAATAAAAGAATTTCCCTGGGCTCAGGCGAATTATAGCACATTAGAGAGGCATGTGTTTGAACACTGTGTAATAGGTATCTCCCCCTGCCCCCTTTTTTTTTCTATTTGATCAATAATACTTTTTTGCATGCCCAGATACATAAGCAATTGCTTTGGAGCTAGGCCACTGTTCAGTACTTCTTACTATTAAGATTTTTTTCTTCATTTATAGTCTCAGCTTTCAGTCCATTTTGCTTGTTCTTGTATCTTCTGAGACTATGAATAATTCTCCTCTTTCCTTCTCACAGTTTCCTCAGAGTTATTTATAGATTGCTGTGATATCCCCTTGACTCTTCCTTGACTGAATAAATTCATCTCTCCCTTTCTTTCCTGTTCAAGTCTTAACCTTTACCCTTTACCTTTACTTTTCACCTGGACTGCAAGCCCAGTGGACACTAGTAAGTGTCCTACATATGAAACAGTATCTAGGACAGGACAGAGTTGGTGACTTTGGTTTTATATTTTGGTACCTTTGCACGTAATGTAGATAACTGGGCAGATTGTGACCCACAGTTGCAAGGAAGGAAGAAGGAAAAGCATGCCCTTTTGCAGTGCGGGCTCTGTCAGAGGAGTCCAAGGACTGTTTCCTCTGGGGCTCTGAGTGCAAGCCCCCAGCAGAGTGGGCTGGAGGCTCCCAGGGGAAGCCTAGAGCAGCCGCCATGCAAAGCTGCTGCGGGATGCACAAGGGGACAGGCAGGACATCTCCTCAGCACTGCCTGCATGCAGCAGTCTGGTCCCTGGTAGTTATTTCTCTAAGGCAGTATTTGCTCTTTCTGTACACATTATACAGGACATATAGGGTAGAAAGTTTTATGGATAGATTTTTTTTTAAACAAACTTCATTCTAAATAAAGAAAAATTACTTACTTTCTTTTCTTTTTTCTTTTTTTTTCCCAAGGTCACAACCTGGGATTGGACACGAGCAGAGAAAACATTTTCAGTTTATGAGATAATGTGCAAAATTCTCAAGGTATGATGAGAAAATATAAAATAATTTACCATGTTGTCAGGCTGATAGAGAAGCCAGAGCATAACATTGAAACTAGAAACTTTCTGTAGTATACAACCACCTTGCAGAAAGAGATCGAATTTATTCCCTTTGAGGTCAATATCAGAAGTTCTGGTATTAGTGGATACAGGATCAAGCTCTGTAAGGAATGTTTTAAAAAGGCATGGCAAAACTGGAAATAAACCAGTTTTAACTGGGTTACCATTCTTGTACATGGCAAACTATTTTATTTCTGCAGAATGCATTATGTGTTTCATACTGAAAAAGAATTTTTTAACTTTACTGCATTGGTGCATTCAACTTGTGTTACATTTCTTTTTTCTAACTAAACAGCTAAGAAAATAGAGATTGATTCCACTTGCAAATACACAGATGTAACTCAAACGGGCTGCAATGTAAGACTGCGCTTAGAGCAGAGTCCTTAAAATATGTAATACTATTCTGAAAACGTTTCTTATTTCTTCCAATTTCTTCAGTTTGCTTGAACCTTAGTACATTGGAAGAACTAATGAAATATGCTTACAGGTAAATCTGTGAGTAGCAAATTGAATAGAGCCATAATTACACATTGTATTTCATTTTTCATCCAAATTTAATTCAGAATTAATATATATTGTCTTCTCTCTGTTTTAAAAATAGTGAAAACCAGTTTTCCAGATGTGCAGTGTTTCTCAATCTAAAACTTGAGAGAAAGAGGAGAAAAAAAGACATGAAAAACTGTCTCTTTCTATTCATCTGAATAGCTTTCCAGTGTATGATTACTTTTTCAGGACCAAATTATTTTAAAATAATTTGGCCTTTTCTGAAACTTCACCCAGGCAGAGATAAACCATTATCAAGAAGAAGGATGAAAAGTCACATTTTTAAAAAGTGGTTCCCTTAGGGAATACCTTACACATGGTACATTTCCTCATTTTTGTAGGTCAGGCAGGTACAGTCTCCTTTCCTTTAAGAGGCAAAATACAGATGGAAGAGCTCAGTAAAATTCAGAAGCTTTTTACCTCAGAGACTTCAAATTTAGAGTCACCCCCCCCCCCCAAAAAAATAAATAAATAAAAAGAAAACCCACACAGTACCTCTGCAAGCAACATGAAACAGAAAAGGTGCTCTTATACTGCTTCCTTTGGCTGTGAGGCCTGGACTCTTTGTCAGGGAGTAGCACATCCCAAAGGCAACATGTCCCATCGCTGTAGTATGTCCATTAGCTACCAAGTGTGTGCAAACAATGACTGTTTCAGAGTGTTGATATAAGGAGAGTATAAGCAGAAAAAGTTCTTTAGCCTGTGACGATGTTACACTGGGGATGGAACATGAAGAATTCTCTCAGAACACAGAGAAATATGAAATATCTGACTTGTAATGGGCACCTCTGATTACTTCAGGCCTTGAAACTGGAAAGCTGTAAGCACCTACATACATACTCAAAATTAAGCCTGTGAGAGCCGGGACAACTCTACTTGTGGTTTATCCAAAGATTTTATTATCTTATTTTAACATAAACATACAAAACCCATGTCATACAGATTTTTGTAATTTTAATATTCCTTTTCCTTCCTTCTACCATCTTCCTTTGTTGATACACTTCTCATTCACTCACACTTCTCATTCACTCATTTATAGCCATTTTTCTTTTTTTCCCCTTCTCCTTTATCCCCTTTGCTTGGACACCAGTTCTGGGATTTTTTCTCTTTTCAGCTGTATAGCAGGAGTTAGGTTAAATAAAAAGAAGTCTAAACCAGTCAGCTGAGGAGTACAAACCACAAAGCAATAAAACCTGAACAGTGCCTCTGTGGCACTGTTGTGTAGAAGGGCAGAAAAAATTGTAAAATGCTGATTTTCCTTATCACTTGGTTCTCCAGACTGTCTGGGCAGAAACACCATTCTCAGCCTGTATTAGCAGAGGACACTGCGGCAGGGAGTTTCTCTAACAGTTCTTTGTGAATTTGGAACAAAGTGCAAGTGATACAATTTCAGCCAAGCCTTAGTATATTACCTAAAAATACAATTACATCTTAAGTGTTATATAGATATATATAGATATAGATATATATCCTTTTTGTGTTTCATTATCACTTTATTCATATTTATTCCTATTTAATTATTTCTTTATTGTTTTTAAGCATGGTCAAGTTTATAAAATGTTAAAGCGCTTTAAATTGGTTCCTTAGCTTATTAAAAACTGTAAATGATAAATAAAAAAAATAAGTAGAAAAAGTACTGCAATAAAATTATACCTTCTTCTGACACTGGAGTATTAATCTTCACTTTCTTCCAGTCTTCTGCAGTGGACATTATAGATCTGAACCCTGGTTTGGCTCAATATAAAAGCAAGTAAAAACAAGAAAAACAGTTTCCGATTAATACTGGGAAATTGAGCCTCTGTAGAGACTCAAGTTTTTGTTTAGGTTTTCTGCCAGCAACATAAATCTCTCTCTTCATTTTAGCAGTGTGTGTTTCTAGACACATTTGTACATGCCCCATGGATATTATTGAAGTGGATACAACTAAAAAAAAGTTGCGCTGTTACTTTGTGATCACCTTCAGACTTCTTCCATGCTATGGTATCTCACATGCTGCTTTTGTTGTAAATTTGTTTTGCTAAGAGAATGAGTTGAAAGTCAAAAGGGCAGGCTAACAGAAAGGGTTGTAAAGAGATTATATTCTCAGAGATTGATAGACAGCGTGATAGTTTAGGAAGCCTAATGAAAAAATAAAGAAAAGAAACCTGGGCTTTTCTGCCAGAGGTAGTTCCCTCTCCTACACTTCCTGCCCCTCCACAGGAACAACTGAGTTCATACCATTCTTTTCAGGAAAATTATCCTTCCAAAATCAAATTCTTCCATGTTTCTGCTTCAGAAGACACAGTCGTATGTCATTGGGCAGAGAGAAATCAATCAGTGTCTCTTAAGCAGTTTCAGTTCCATATTCTGGCCTAAATTCAGATTATTCTGGCTACACATTTACTAGAAGTAAACATCACAGACCATTCCCGGACAGGGAACACAGTCACCAATGCTGTTACAATTTTTAGAGTGATCTCTGCCATGGTTTTTGGGCCTAGTGGACTACCTAGTGCTTTCCCAAACAATTCCTGGTATAGCTTGAGCATTAGCATGGATGAGGGAGCGTTCCTAATCAGCAGCTTGCATGTAAGCACCCTGTTTTGGAGGGAAGAAGAGTTTCATAGTGTGGATTTGGCCTGTTTCTTGACAGCTGGCTATAGAGCCAACAAACTGTTCCATATATGCTTAATTTATTAGTACAGGTGCAGCTTCTGTGGCTAATACTCCTTTAATGCAGATGAACTTGTAAGTGGCCTATGCTCATATGAACTTGCCCAGGAGTGAGACGTTGTGCTTTAGAATTAATATATCCCAAGCATATTTCCTTCTTTGTTGAACAGGCTGTTGAGCATTCTGAGAAGGAGATAAGATATATTGTCTGCATGGAGTACTGAGTCTTTTGGTCAGGACTGCTACAACGTTTCACAGCTCTCTAGAGCCAGAAGGGACGTGAGTCCAGTTAACTAGTCTTGGACCATGTCTAATTTTTCAAAATGAGCAAATATTTTAGGCCAGTTGGTGATCAGATGGTATCTGCGTTACCTGGCTTGTTTAGATTAGAATAAGATGTTTCTTTTTTCTTTTTCTTTTCCATTTTTAGACTACTAATCATCAGAAACCAGTATGCAACTTTCCCCAGACCACGCTGACTTTTTTCTATTGCAGTTTGTTTGCAGCTTCCAATAAATGTCCCTCATGCCACAAGGACAGGATTTACTACTAAGTCTGTCCCAAAGCATTTTTTCTCCTTATTCCACTCCCTAAATCTGAGTTAAATTCTGATGAACTTCGACAGAGCTGTTTTGATTAGAGATACTTACTACCTCAATTTTGTCTTTTTAAGTAAAAGGTGGCATGATTTTCTTCAGTTAGAGAGGTTTGAAGTTTCTTCTCCATGACAGAAGTGCTGCAGTGGAGAATATGAACTGCCAGATCCTACTGTTTACATATGAACATTTCAGTGCTTTAATATGAGAGAATACTTCCACTTCAGGTGACAGTAAAAATATTAAAGCACTAAATAAATATTAACATCTAGAGGCAGCAGAGGACTAGTTTAATTGTTGGAAAGGGAAAATAGTCTGAACACACTAAATAAAACTCAGAAATCATCTGCCATCATGGTGAATGTTTTCTTCATAACTCCCTGTGTGTACGGATCGTGCTTTCTCCTTCAGCAGCTGTTTTAAGATGTCTGATTCTTCTCCTGAACCACAGGAAACTGAGATGCCATTTGCAATTGTTAAGGTCCTACCTAGATTTAAGGCACTGAAAGCCAGGCTGTCCTGCACCTTGATGGGAGCTGTCAGAGATTATTATATGATTTACAACTATTTAGGTAATACTTACAAAAGTCCTAATAGTAAATTGCTATTTTGTTATTACTGTATTTTTGTTTTCATTTGTTTCATCAGACTATGAGGAAAAGGCGAGGGGACTTGCCCTAAGCAAGACAAAAAGGCGCTATTCTTAATTTGATTAGAACCTTCTAAATAATCACAAAGACTAGGAAAAACTGAAGCATAAAAGTAGATTTAAAGGAGCTCTATTATGACTTTGAAAAAGGTATTGACATAAATTAGCTAATGAGTACTGAACCCCGAATTAAATATTTACAATTTTAGATAGTAAACAAAGTTAAAAACCTGACAATCACATTCATACACTACCAGAACAATAGTGCATTTAGACTTGCAGCCTGATATGATTCCACTAAAGCACTTCAAACACACTCAAAAATGCTAAGGAGGCATAAGTAATTAATCCCTTTATGAACATGTTAATCCTGCTTTTAGTTTTTCAGGCAAAGTTTAGCCAGGTGCAGTTCCTGGAAAAAGTCATAGACTGTTGAGTGTTTCAGTTCTAAACAGCTGAAGTAATTTTCAGTCTTTGGATTACCTCCTCTGCTAAATTTAAACATATTTAATGTTTCTAGAGGAAAGAGGAACAGTTTCAGCCCTAACTAGAGTTACTGTTGTCTTATAGGATAAAAGTAATAGTAACAGTCATAAATATTCTCCATGTCCACTAGCACTGAGACCATCATTAAGTAGGCTTATGTTGGACAATAAAGGAAAATTTCTTCGGTGCTAGCATCATTCAGTACTGGCATAGAGCTTCTACGGAGGTTGCTGAATTTACATCGTTGGATCCTTACAAAAAGCAGCTAGACAGACAATGCCGGGGTTCACTGATGTGTAACTGCTCCTACCTTGGATAGAAGTGTGGACTAGATGATCCCACCTCTGACCCTATTTTCCCTGTTATCTGTGATTCTGTATGTGATGTCAGTTCATTCCTCTTCAACGTGTGCATAGTGATACAATGCTTAATTATATGGTGTGTTAATTTTGATAAATTTAGTGGGTTCAGAGTGTTAAAGGTGTTGATGATCTTATTACTGTAGAGCACTGATTCTCTTTTGAAAGCAAAGAGACAGCATGATTAGTTACATGACGACTGCCCCTGCCACCATTTAAAGACTTGTAAATTTTTTATTTAAGGTCTAGAAAAACAAGGACACGCAGTATTTGAAACGTAAAGTATTAAGTATTTCACCTTAACTTCATCTTTTCTCTTTCCTTTGAACTGCAGCGAGGTTTTTCTTAAAAAATAAAAATAAATAAATAAAATAAAGGACACCCTCCCCTTTTTTTTAACAGTTTTTACACAATATTAAGATGGTACAAACTGTCTCCTCTGGAGAAAAAAGAAAGTCAGTTGAGTTGGGCTGGGGCTGCCACTGTTCAAGTTTGATCCTGCTTCCTGGAAGAAATAACAAAGTAAACACAGAGGAAAAGAAAAAGAACAACAGATGCAGAAAACACACTTTAAATGACTCTTGTAACCTCTCTGCTGGTTAAAGGCAACACATCAGCCCCTTACTTCTCCTTGTGGCAAAGTTGTACCATCCTCCATCTAAGAAATTGCGTATTGCTGCCTCTCTAATTATGAGACCTCAGTGGTGTTGCCACATCTTGAAAGGCAAAACCAACTTTTATTTTTTATTTTTAACTTTATTTTTTAATATAAGGCTAAAGGAATGCTGAAAAAGAACAGGATTAAGGTGTGAAATGTGAATAATGAATAAGGATAGGCTGAAAAGAGAATGGTATGTCTCACGTCCCAGATGTTGTTTGAGACTTATCCAAAGCTTGAGAAGGATTAGACTTAGTCTAATCAGGGCATTTTCAGGATCAGGGTGATAAAAGTCGGGTGAAGTCATAGCAGGTCTCGTGACACAGCAGCTGTGGTAGACATGATGGTAAAACTACTTCTTTCAGTTCATGCAGCAGCAGCATCCATGCCAATTCCTATCCTTCGCCCCCCTCCTCACCCTCACTAATTCCAAACCTGTTTCAGTTTCAAGCACTTTCCTCTTTTGATTCTGCTCACATTTAACATGTTCCTGCCCATGTACCTGCCCTTTTCCTATCCTCTGTGTCTCTCTCTATTTCTGGCCAAATATAAAGACCACCAGCAAAGGAGATATGTGGAGTAAACTATTATTTCAGTATTTATCCACTAATATATTCAGATACACCAATTTTGGTAGATTTTATGTAACATTTATCAATTTTCTGTTTTGGTCACAATCTTTAATTATTTGAGTTGTTTCAGAAAACATTTTCTTTTGAGGTTAATCCTATTTTTCTTTAAAGTTTTCTGGCTTTTGAAATAATTAAATTTAGCATAAGATGTTGGACTTCTATTGCCTAAAGAATTTCAGAATATAGGCTTTCATACATCAAGGATAATACTGTATTTTTTCACAGGATCCTTGTCCCATTCATCATGTGAAATAAATTTTTCTGTCTCAGGGACAAGTATTTAACATTTTGTTTGGTGTATTCAGATTGGGGTGTAACTCTACTGATTACTTTTGCACAACAACCAGAGTCAACTTTGAAAACAAAGTTATTAATTTCTAATGAATTCTTCCTCTGCCTCTTCCTTTATTACTATACTGGTTTTGCCAATTGCCATTTACCCACACCTTCTTGCATATCTTTAATCTGTTTCTGTCTATGTTTCCCTTCTTCACACTTCTCACCCTGCTCGGTTCTGCTTTTACACCTGCCTGTATTTTGCCCTAACATATTACGCTATATTCTGGCTTACTCTGGTCCTGCCTGTTTCCGTGAGAGCTGTTTCCTCCTACCTTGCTGCTTTTCTCTTTTTCCACATAATTTCTCTGTCCCGTTCTGTCCTTGAGTCAAGTGCTTCTTCTCTCCTCTTCGAGAGGTGCAGAGGGTCCAGGTTGTCCTGTACTCATTTCCCATGGCTAGTAACATAGCAGCTGGGAAACGTAGGGAAGTTCTCTTCCCTCACACCATGGGGATGGAAAAGTCCTCAGTTGCTTCATAAGGTGGAGCATGTTCAGAATGAAATCTTCAAAAAAGGTAACAGCCAGATTTTACCAAGGGTTGTCTGAACTTTTCAATAGATCCTAACTTGGATTTTTAAGAGGGCAGCAAAAAGTTTGTCCCATCCCTAAAGTAGTTGCTGTCAAATGTCAGGCCTGATCACCAAGGAACGGAGGCTCTAGAGTGTCCAAGAAAAGCAGTTTCCGGAGGGGGCTTATTTAACATGGACAAACCCATCTCATTCCTTTTCCTCATTTCTTTCATAGAACTGTTTGAGCTGTTTTAACTAAAAATATTAAATAAGATATCCTCAGGCAGACAACTAACATGGAAATAAAGTTGTAAACAAGGGCTAAAAATGAAAAGATAAGAACACTCTTTAGCATTGCTATTTGAACTATATACTATAGTAATATTTACTCTTCTGGGATCTGTTCTTGAACTTCATTTCCAGCCATTAATGACTCAAAGTTTAAAGAGGTACAAAACCTTAATACCTCTCCAAAGAGGTGGTCAGTACTTATTTAAACCTCTCTCTGTAATCATATTATTCTCTGATTTTTCTTTAGCAGAAAATAACCACTAATGCTTCTTTAGAAAGTATTAAAATATTTTTCCCCAAAGATAATGATTCTGCTTTATGACAACTTTGGAAAATTGTTCTCCTATGACATAAAAGTAAAATCATTTCTAGGTGGAGAACATTAAGAAATACATACGTACAATTATGGCACTGGCTTGGAAGAAACTTATGTTCATATTCCTGGTCTGATTCAAATGCAAGTCTATCATCTTTTAATCTGGCAGAATGGGAGAATAATTTTATGTTCTAGCTCACTGCTGTAACTAACAGGTTATAGGGAATGAACATCTCTGTTTCTATCAAGCAGTAAGACAGATCTTTTTAATGGAATTTAATTGAAACGAAAATTTATCCTCTCTTCATTTAATTTTTCTTTGAGAAAATTTACTTTGATAAAAGTTGGCCATTAAAAAATATTCTGTTCAGTTTCAGTTTAGATGACATTCTGTGCATATTTAAATACATATATATGCAACTTCAAAATTTTTATTGTATTTTAACTTTAAAATACAGGACTGCCCACATAACATGAGGTATTTTTGTATATGCCTGCACAGGAATGATATAGGGTGTTTTTGTCTTTATTAAGATTAATGAGGACACGTTGGAAAAAAATGGTTGGTTGGTTGGTTGGTCTTTTTGCTCTGGAGTGAATCTCTTCCTAGCTGCCTTTAAATGCTATTAGAACCATCTCCATAGCAACTAACTGGGATGCCAGAAATGTGTTCCTGAAGTACCAGATAAAGAGTAGATCATTAGAATCCCTTAGAAAGAAGGATTTTCTGTTTATGTAGATGCACCTAGTAAGTGAAAGAGAGCAGGCACAAATGGTAAAATAATCAGGGCACTGATGTCTGTAAGTTTAAAAGCATCGTCTGATTAGTTTTTACAGCCACTATACCTTGGAATTATTGCACTCTTGAATAGATGGGAGGGTGATTTTTATCTTCAGAGAATATAGGTAGTAGGTATGAATCTTGGTTACAATAGGCCATTTAGAGCTAGTCAACAAGGAAAGCTAGTCAACAATGGAAATAGTTTTTGTTTATTCCTTCTGTCTATGTATTATTAATAATTATTATAATTAATTTAACAGACATGAATGGTTACTTCATTTTAAAAGCTGAAATAAAATCGTCTTAGCTGTCAGGGTCTATTTAGTCTGTGCATGTATATAACTCTGACTGTGGTGATTTTGAACATCTTATGTGGACCATTGCTCATGTCAAAACCTGCTCCCCAGTGTCATTAATATTTACAGTTCCATCCTCAAATTGCTCTTTATATTTCATATAACTTTGCAGATAAACCAGTCTTTGAGACAGTTCTTCAGCACCTCCTCCTGGATAAAGAATCATGCTATGAGCATGGAAGCAGTTAGACCTAGTTTTGATTTCTTGTGCACAGATCATAAGACAAAGAACTCAGCTCTCATTGCCTGTAGTAAAAATTGAGACCTTCTTGCATCTTAGAGGATATCACTGACTAATAGCCTAAATATGAGTATTTATTGGACTCATTATACATGAAAAGGCACAAGTAATCAAAAAGGAGCATAGCTCCTGAAGAGGACATCTTTTCAAAAAAGAAAAGATTCCTTCGGCAGAAGAGAAGATGATGTCACTGTTCAATGATAAAGAAGCCTTCTGCCTTAATTTGAACGGACCTGGCTAATGAGCCATGCTTGGTTCCCTTAGACAAATTTATTACTCTCACTTAACATGGACATCATTATTAATTAGGCAAGCAAGAGTCATACCATTCTGTCAGCAGAGATGCTGGATTACCCTGAAGCTGGGCATAAGCCAAAGACCTTCCTCACAGTCAATCCTTCTGCAGGATGACTTTCCTTCCAGTGGGGAATTAGGATACTGCTGCAGCTTTTGTGACTGTTCTTACTTCAGAGAATCTGTAGTAATTCACATTAGGAATGTCAGGGACAATGGTGCAGCTGATCATTAGCACTATGAAAGAGTTCTTAAAAAATCAACATGAAATCAGCTAATGTCCATCAGTGGCTAGTGAGTGACTGTAAAAGTACAGCATCATAGCACATTCTTAAATGTGTAGAATAACATTGTATATTTTAGCCAAAATGAGTCATCTTGGAAAGTTAATTAATGAGGATTCCTGCTTAATCCAGCGCTGTTTGTGGGACTCCTAACAAGTTTATCTTAAATTTGCAGAGACTTCTGGACAATTCTCAGTTGGCTTCCTGAGAGAAAATTTCACTGTGAATTTCTGTCTTCTCGAGGACATTCACATATCCATCTTTTAACTTTGTCCATGTATTGTTTCCTATGGTTTATCCATTGTACATATGAAATATGTACAATTTATTTCATAAATATGAAATATATGGTTAGGTCTGTAAGTATGGCATAGAGTTTTCAATTTTTACATGCCTGAACACAAATGAAAGACTAAAGAAAGGTCTGGTAGTAAAAAGGAGCAGAAGCTATACCAAAGAGAGCCTTGTCAAGGCACCTAATTATTTTTACAAGTAGAATGAAATAACACTAAGAAGGAAATGTATATCTCATAAGTATGTTGAGAATTCTTTTTAAGCTTATGTATATTTTTCAAATATACTTAAGCTGAACTTTTACCATGGACTTACTATGGACTTGGATGTTAAAATTACAACTACGTACAAAACATCAGACTAGAACTGATCAAAAAATGAAATTATTATTCTGTGTAAAATTTCTCATGTTGATTTTTTTCATTCTAAATAAGAATTTTACAAAATGTAAAGTTCTGTAATATATCAGGTTTTTATGTTTTTCTGGCATGAAGAAATTTTGTTTAGAATTTTATTTTTCATTTTTTTAATAATTTTACATTACCCTTTGTTGTTAATGATTGGATTATATGTGCTATGATGTGTCACACAGTATGGTGTAGTAGCTGAAGTATTCTGATCTTTTATGTGCAAATCACTGAGGGGGAATGCTACCTGTGCTGGTTAGATCTTTTCTTAATCAAAATATTTCCTCATTTTAGTATATAAATAGCAAAATCATGGATTAGGATTGTAGGTCCATTTAGTTCTCCTTTCTATTCTCATCCTCTATGAGTAATAAAATACTTAGTAAAATTTAGTACAATAATTGCTTCAAAGCTAGTACTAAAATACACATTTTTATTCAATTCACATTTAATTCAAAAAACTATTCTGAGATTTTTGCACTTTCCAAAGACATTTTAAAAAAGATCAGTCCCACTATCCCTTTCAACACTTCCATTTTTCACAGTCTACTCAAAAAGTCATCCCTTTGCCATAGCCACCATATTCTTCTCAACAGGCAAAAAAACCTGAAAGAGCAGGAGAAGCTAACAGCATGATTTAAAAGCTGTCAAACCTTAACTGTGCCCAATTAAATAAAGAGATGTATTCTGGAACCAAGCATTGCAGTAAACTGCCTCCCATTTACAAACAGGGGCTGAGTTCAATTGCTTTTGGTGACAGCTGTTCCTGTGATCCCATATAGTGCCATAGTGTTTTTTCAAATAAGGTTTAACAGAGGTTCGTGCATGATTGCATTAGTAATAATAAATTGTTCTGTTGACTCTTGTCAAGAACAGGTGAAGCTGAGTTCAAAATATTTTTAGTTTCATCTTAGGCTATAGCTATGAAGAGCTAAATCCTTCTCTGGGAATGATATGCACCTTATACATTAATTTTGTCAAGCTTTTAGCTGAATAGATCTATTCAATTATCCAGGTGTAGCTCTGGGAGCATATGAGCTTAAAATCACACTTAAGACCTGTTAGACAACAAGTGCGGTTATACTGTACAGCGTAGTTGTTGTACATCAAAGAAGTGAGGGGTGGCCAGTGCCTTTACTCAGCCAGTTCCTACTGGTAGGGAACTATTGTCAGGTGCTAGATGATATGTTTTATGTTGTTACACATATTCACAAGATTAAACATTTGTCACAGTGCTGCTGCTCTGTGCACTTTGAGGCTGAATGTGCAGTAGAGCATAGCTGTCATTAACAACAACCTAGACATTATGACCTCTTTTTTGAGCACTGCACAGAGCTGGTCAAAACATGCTGTGAGCAGAATGACATTTTAGTTATAGCAAAGGCCTGAGTGAGAAAAAAAGGACAAAAGTATTTGTCATAGGAAATACGCTGTTATTTAGCTTCATTCAACTAGTTCACCTACATTGCACTCTGAACACCTACACAGCCCTCTGGAAAAACATATATTTGGGGAAAATATTTCTTTTTTGAAATGTTATTTTTAACATCTAAAAGCCTATGTTCATTCTGATTTTCCCATTCATGAATTACTGCTGTTGAGCTGCTAAGCTTAGGACTTGATGACGCCTAGGTTAGGGAGGAGATAGCTCTGCCAAGACAGGTGATTTTTAAATCTGACCAACTCAATTTTGTCATGGTGGTTGCACAGAGAGTGTATGTTGCCTCCATAGTTGATTCTTCTAGAAGCTGTAGAGCAAATCTGAACCAGGAGCATTGATGCATATGTGCTGTCCTGGCTTCCTTGAGCAGGTCTGTCATATGTCTACTAAATGAAAAGGAAGGAGGAATATAGCGCTCATTCTAACATTGCCTACTTACCTGCCCAAGAACAATAGTTTCATGGAGATCAGTGTAGATTTATTGGCTCTTTGTGTTCATAGTCTCCTTTCGGGGAACGCCTCCTGGACAGTGCAAGAAAGAAAAATCCTCAGCCAGTTATAGGTTCCTGATTCTCTGCCTCAGAGCTGGCTGCAACAGCATAAGGTGCTCCTCCAGCCTGTGTCAGCTAGTTATGGTCCACCGGGTGCCCATACAGTTTGCCTATAACCAGAAGGCAATCCCACCCAGCAGGTCTCCTGCAGTGGTCTCAGCTGTGCCCTCTGCAACAGAGTAGCATTGTAAAAGTTGCATCCGAGCTACATATACCCAAATTTCCAGATGTATTTGCAAGGACAGCTGGTGAGTCTGTGGTTTGTGACAGCTGCTTTGCTGTAATAGGGACAAAATTAATTAAAATTGTTCCTGCAAGTATATTTTTCACAAGGATGAATTATGTACCAGAATTTTTGCATTAAGTGTCCTCTATTTTTCAGAAAAAATTATTGAAAAACATTTTAGTGATGGATTTCCTGGTTAACTAGGTTATTCTTTGATTTGCTGTCAATTAAAAATGCTAGCAATCATTAAATGTTATTTATTTCTGCCATCTGATATCCATTGTATATTGTTATGTTGAAAGTAAAACCAAAAGTAACATTTTTTTTCCCCAGTTTCAAAGCCAGCAACCTAACCACTGGTAGCCACTATAGTCTCCACTGGCAGTATGCAACAACAGACTAATTTTACATTGGATTTTCTAAGCCATCATAAATATGGCCTGGTTTTGCCTAGCCTCTATAGGGAAAATAGGACAGATGGGCTTTTTATGCTGCTTAAATAAATCTCTTGCTTCCTTTCGCGGCCTTCCACACTAAGATGGATGAGTACAATAGGTTAGAGAAGTTGATCTTTGTTCGTGTCCTTCTCAGGTGAATAGAAAGGTGACACCTTTTATAGAATTTATCCAGTTAAAAGTTTATGGCAATATGTTGAGAACTGATTTATTAAAATATGTCAGAGTGTTCTGTAATCCAAGATACACTGTGTTGTTCTGTACTGTTCTGAACAAAAATATCTTTTCCAAGATTCCTTGAGATGTCAGTGTTTAGGCCAAACCCCTAATTTTCAGTTCCTGAGCTCTCAGTAGTTACTACAGCATTATAACATTTAAAATACCATTCAAAAAATGCCAGGTTTGAGGCACAGACATTTGCAATAAGAAATATTAATTGATGTATGCCAGATTATATAACTTCAGGTTTTCATCAGGACAGTGATCTACTGGACCGACGGAAACATTGCTTTGGTGTCCAGTCTGAAACTGGAGAAGATCTCTACTTTTCTGTGGAACTGGAGTCTGACCTAACGCTATGGGAAAAAGCCTTCCAAACAGCAACTTTTTTAGAAGTTGAAAGGATACAGGTGAGAACAGCTGCCTTAATGATTATCGTTTAGTACATTAATAAATTATAGTTATCCAAAATAGTGAGGCAACTTTAAGAAATTTGCGGACCTACTGGAGTTGTCAAATTACTATTATTGTAGGTATGTAATAATTTAAAAAAATAAATAAAGAAAAAAAACTTTTTACTTTTCCCAAGGAGCTTGCAGCCTAAAGTTCAGAAGACATGACCTCAATTATTGTGGGTAGGTGATTCTTAATTGTTAACCGAAGTTCATGGACGGAAGAGGAAAAACAACCTTCTGGTATCAGGGACAAAACAGCTCTTTAAGTATTATTTTTACATACTGTCATACACACTACTTTATATGCTACTGAGTGACATAAGAGAACCTTGCAGGAATTCAGTTGCCTTTGCAGTAAGCAGGATTGAGAGTACACTGGGTGGGATTACCTAGTTGATGCAAGTGACAACAAAACTGAACCTCAGTTATGTTATTCTTTTCCTTGTACGTCTCCTCAATTGTCAGATGAGCCAGCAGAGACGGATGACATTCATTTTATAGCAAAATTGCATATCAGAGTGCTTTTATTTAAAGATAACTCTGTATTTTTCATGTGACCAAAAATTATGGTTTTTGACTTAAAATAGAGGAAAAACATTATAATTCACCTAATCCTTGTTGTTGTATTGATGTTCTAATCATGAAAATACATGTGGTTGGAACAGGCTTAATTGATATTGCCATGAGTTATCCTGTATACTCACCTAAAAAAGTCATCTTAGCATATTAGCCTGTGCAAATATTGGTTAATGCTCACTTTCTATGCAGTCATTTTCTGCATCCTCCTGTGAACATAGGCTCTGACAATTTGTTATTTAGAGAAATTGTTAGTTATACATTAGCCCTCTCCTCACCTATAAAGCAGCATTGCAGATGGAATTAATATGTACAGCTGATACAGTTGATATAGTTTATTTTGGAAAAAGCTGCACTGCTGTCAATTTTAATGTGTATTAGCTTTGTTGGAGGAGGAGCCTAAAAAAGTACATTTTTTATCTTTAACTTGATGCACTCTGCTACCTTTTTGGGAGCTATTCTTACCTTTTGTACTTCTATTGTCCTGCTGAAAAATGCAAGTGTAGTTTTTCTGTATAAAAATTGCAACATGTAGTTTCTTGCTACTAAATATGTGAGATGCTTTGTCTTTCTCAGGTAACTGACTGTAGCATTGTTTATAAAGCACTACTGTGCCATCAGTAAAAGAATATGTTGCATTTTTCTCAAATAACTTTTAGTCCAGAAGCTGCTTCGTATTTGTTCTTCTCTCATACAGATTCCTGCTGTAGCATTCCTAGTTTAACTTCTCTTGAGTTTTAGAATGAAAGCTATTCAAAATTTTTCCCTTGGCTGCCAAAAAGACTTTTTCTAATAATCTTAACCTCAGATTTTTCCCTTTCCACCTTTCTTTGCCTTTCCATCTTCCTCTCTGTTGGCTTTTAGATGAGCAGTTATGAACTCAGAATATTCATTTTCTGAGCTAGTTTGATTATAGCAAATTTGAGAAAGTGGATGAATAGGCCTCTCTTGATAGTTTATTACTGTGAAACACACACCTATGATTTCATCTTTGTTTTTCATGTGATGCCTCTATTCTTCCCTCTTGTTGGAAAACAACAGAGTATTAATTTTTAATAAAATTGGGTTTGGCTTCCTGTGTTTTTCTCTCAAAAATCTGGTATTGTGCTTTCATCCACCAGTGTCTTGCAGATTCATATAAAATCTGGAATAAGAATTAGGTTTAAATAGTGGTGTAATTTGTCTCCAAAAAGTTCTTTTAAGAACATGATCTCACTGTTCTGTGAGAAAAAAAGATGACAGGTTCAAGGTCAAGGTATCACTGTAAATTTGTAATAATTTTTTTTTTTATGCAATCATGTTCATAGAAGATGTGCAGTAAGTAATCTGATTACATACACTTTGAAAATACAGGTGTATGCAGATTTGTCTTGCTATGAAATCAGATATTATTGAAAATATAACTGTAATTTAAAACTACAATTAAAATTATTCCAATATGGTGTGTACTATGCCATGATCATACAAATAGTAACAGTGTTTCTCAACTAGTATAAATTGGCATAGCTCAGCTGAGGTTAATTGGGACCCTATTCTGATGTATTTCTAAATAATATATTACAAATCCAGATACTGAAAAAGCTGCCTCACTCTAAACACATAAGAAATTCTATTTAAGTCTAAATTCATCTTTTCTGTCAGAGGCATATCTACAACAAAAATTAATAGCACATTTTATTTAGGGAAAGAAATATATTAGAGGGAGAGAAAGACAATAAAGGTGATAATGGTTTAGTACATGGATATGATAGAATTTATGATATTGCAGGGGTGCCATTATACTTTGTTCCAGTTACTCATTACTTAGTTTTCTTTAGAGTAGTAAGACAGTCTAATCCATTATCATAATTAGATGCTAAAAGAAAAACAAAAATAAAATCTCACCTCAAATGGAGGTCCTTTTTCCTTACTGTCTCACAACATCTTTCTGTGATGTTCTCTTGATGTTTCTACTGTTTTATGCTAAAATTTTCACCCCTTTCATAATGGAATTTTTTTTTTATCCTTCTTGTTTGTATAGTAGTTGCTTGTTCCCTAATATAAGAAATATCGTGTAAGCTGCTTTGTGGTACAGTTGAAAGCTTGTCTCCACTGAATTTGAATCCGAGTTTGAAAGTCTGAATTAAATCTTGGACCTAGCTTACAGTAGGCTTACAATGTATCATTCTTTCCATAATTTAAATTGTGTGTATCGAGGGTGTAGAGTATAAGGAACATAATACTTTGGGTTGTCTCCTTCAGCACCTGACCTGCTGAATTATTCATAAACCCAATTTAAGATTCTATATGGTGGGAGAAAACCAGAAGTACCTGCTGAAAACTCTTCTGCCTTCTTTTGGGAGGGGATGTTTCAGGTCTGATAAGTTGTTTTTGATAAGGTGTTTATTAGTTCTATCTGAGAAATCAGTAGTCAAAGCCAAACAATCACAATATATTTTTAAAGGCTTTAAAATTTGCACTAAATGTACAAGAACTTTTAAATTGTAAAGTCTCTCAGGAAGTATTTCTTCATTTTTGTTTTCTCCAAATGTCTGCCTTAAAAGACTAATTAGAGAAAGTAAAGATGAGAAAAATTTGAACAGTGCTAATGAGTGTCTTAAAGCTCACATTTGAAACCTGACCTGTGACCCGAATCATATGCTACTAACATGCGTAATAAAAAGGACATTCTTCCTGAAAGACACTAAAATCTCACTGTCCAGAGACCCTTTTGTTGTTCTTATGTTTTTGCTTATGTTAATTGTTTTGAGTATCTTTGAAATACATATCCTGAAGGCATAGACTGATCTTACATGTAAGTAAAAAAATCAGCTACTAAGTTGATAATCTGCACCTTGCAATGCAGTTTTTTCCTACCGAAACCCACATTGTGGTATTTCTCCGTAATCTGTGCACTGCCTTGCAGAAAGACTACCTTCAGTCTGGGAGGCAGGTAACTTTTTCAGTGCAGCATTGAACCCAGGCTAATATGTCCTGCTTCTCATAAATCTCAGTTTTTCAGTGAGACTGATTAGCCCTGGCACGATGCTGTGCTTAAGCAGTGCTGTGCTAGAGCTAGGTCTGCCAGCTCGGTGTGGTGCTGCAATGTGCACTGTAGATCAGACCTCAGTGTTGAGGTGGGGGGTCGGTTGAGTTAGACAGCAGTACATATTTTAAATCTGAGTAAGATACTGTGTCCTCGCCAAATTTCAGTTCTCAGTAAAGATTGTATGTCTGTTCTACATGTATTGGAGGCATGGAAATAAAAAGAGTTGTTCTTTTATGCACCTTTGTTCCAAGTTAACAAGAGAATTGCACAAAACTGTACATTTTTGCTTCACATGCAGAACTTCAGCATTTCGTTATATGAGAATTTGTTAAGTAGATTCAGTGGGAAATGTATTACTTTCTATTGATGAATCCTCTTTTTCTTTTACTAATGAGATGTTGCCAAAGGCAAAATCATCTCTCTTTCTAACAATACTCATTCAGGATCAAAGTTTACGTTTTTATAGCAGTTTTATGGGGTAGCTGCTCCAAAAAGAGCCACTCTTATTTGCTGATATAAACACAAATAGAATATCACTCTGACACCACAGAATTTCATGGATTTTTTATCTAAAGTTGTATTTTTTCATGCATTAATAATTATAATGACTGAGTGCAGGTCTGTGCTGTATGAATTCACATTTTAGACACGTAGTGAAGGGCATTAAGTTCTTTCAGTGTTGGAAGCTACCAGAATAGACCCGTCATTGCTTTTCACCTCAACAGCAACAGCAGGAAACCTTTTCATTAGGGAAGGACAGTTACAGCTTTTAAACAACTTTGGTGGATCACACAATAACATATGATTTACTGTTACTCAGCAACAGTGTAAAAATCATCTTGTAAGTCATAAGTAGGCCATGAATTGCTTCTACTTCTGAGTCATAGATTGTCATACCTTGTCTATATACTGATATAAACATTGCCCATGTGCCTCACTGACAGCTAATATAGAGCCTTCTTCATAGAGATAGACATCACTATACTTGAAACCAATATTGTAGAGCTCCAGGGCGTATACCAAATTTATCCAAAAACTGTTTGGATGCAGTTGAGACTTGATTTGATCTATGAAAGCAATTCAAACAAATATCTCATTTCCAGGGAAGTAATCTATATTTAAACGTGAGAAAGTCAATTTAAAACAACAAAAGAATCCCTATAGCTATGAACTTTTCTTTCTCCTTCAGTGTGAGCATCGTTACGTCTAGTTCATCTCAGAGGAGCTGTAAATGAGCCTTTCAGCTTCTTGTGTTCTGGGGAGACCATTTAGGTGCATATCCAAAGAATATATAAGTAAAGGCATCCAATTTACCCTTAATATTTTCCTTGATAGCCAAAATGCCATAAATAATGACATGTGCCTTTGTAATACTGATAATTTAGTAACTTACATTGTGTCCATATTAATAATTTATATTTTGATTCTTTGACACACTATAGATCATACAAGTCCTTTTTTCTCATTTGGTACCTTTAGTGGTTACAGCAAGATTTGAAGACTATAATTATACCTCATTTAGTGTGAAGGGCAAAATTTCTATAAAGTAAGAATGGCCTTTCTAAAGCACTTACTACAAAAGATTTGAAAATAATTTAACACTTTGACGGGTTTTGTGGTGAAAAAATCAAGTTTATTGTTTTGAACCTGAAGTCAGCCCTCAGGCACAGCAATAATTTTGATCCTGAAAATGTCACTAATAGATGTCTTATGCTATGTATCAAAGTCTGATATTATGGAAATAAATAGACACATATTAAAAAACCCATAGAATGAGAAAGTCTTTCAAGATTTCAAGGTTTTCTCATAGAAGCCTTTGAGATGTAGTAGCTGAAGCAAAAAGCTATTTCGTTTGATTACATCAATTGGTATATGATATTGAAATATTGTCTTTTTCACTGAGATTTAGGAGGACATCAGAAATAAACAGCATACAAAAAAAGATATTTTACAAATGCTTTTATTTTTTTCTAAAAAGCTGGATATATTAATGTTTAGAGGAAGATACTGGGTTTCATCCTCCAGAATGAATATGAGACTTCAAAAATAATGAAACTTCCCTTTTAGCAGTTGTCATTGGTAAGCCACTGAGGCTGTTCAATTCTGATTTATTTTTTCTTTAATGGAAGTAAATCCTCTTTTTACAATACTTAGAAAACTTCATCAGTGATATATATCCTTTGATTTGAGGTACACTTGCAACAAATTGTCCTATTTACACAGAAGTGACTTCTTTTTGATAATAAATTTGAGATATGTACATTAGAGTAGAGACACAGAAGGACCGGTCCTAGAAGGCAGTTGAAGAATTGTGTACTGTAATAACTATCTTTTCTGATTTTTCTTTTACAGTGCAAGACATACGCCTGTGTTTTGGAGAGTCATCTTATGGGACTTACCATTGACTTCAGCATGGGCTTTGTATGCTTTGATGCTGCCACAAAGGTAAAAGTCTAAGACTGGTTTCCATCATGGTATTATTATTCCTCTTTATTTCTTATACTTTATTATAAATGATTAAGCCTTCCTTAAAAAGTGGTTTTTTTCAATATTGCAACAGATAATCTTATGTCAAATGTCTCATGTTTTATTTTAAACTTGGGAGTCATTTCTAAATGATACGAGAAGTTGCATTCTCTTATGTGCTTGTTATTGAAAAGTCAATACCAGTATCAACCTGAAACAAGCATCAAGTCTTCATTCTGTAATTTCACATGAAAGCGCAGACTGATTCAATTTGATGTTTCTTTCTCTGGTGCATCCTAGTTTTTGAAAGGAAATAAGCTTCTTGGATCCAAGCTGACATGTACTTTAAAAAGAAACTATCCTTCTGTTCTGCCGTTGCATGAGTGGGTCTCTCTGTTATTACAACAATTCCTGGTTTATTTTTTAGATACTTTTGTTTAGGCATCTGTAAAAAGAGAAAAATATCTGTAAAAAAGAGAAATCATACAAATGTTTTTTTCTACTGCATACTTCTGCTGTCTAACCCCTGCATCAGCATTATACAATATCAAGGAGGGGCAGCCATTCAATTCAGCCACCAGCTGTATGCCTAATGCTATTTGCATCAGCCTTAGAAAAAACTCACTACAATTGAGGAGATAGTTTGCTGTGTTGAGCTAATAATATGCCATCGGTTTCTACATTATATTAATGCAGGTCCAAATCTCAGTGAAATCACTCTAGAGCCTAGGCATATTCACATTTACATTAATTGCTAAGAAGTACTAAAATGTAAGCAGGCTTTATTGTTGCTACGTGACTACGTAACTGTGCCATTTGTGTTGTACAAAATTTCTGGAGACATCATCTTGGTGAACAACATTACTTGCAAAACATTTTTGTGCTCACAAATAGATACTTTTGTTCTTTCATTGCAAAGAGCAGAAAGATATTTTGAATATTAAAATTGATAGCAGAAACACTAAGGCAGTTTTTAGCTTTGGGAACAGCTTTGCACTTGCCCCTTTTCCTCTACTATTCCTCCTGCCTCGTGCTCCCTCAACCGGTCACGTAAGTATTAAACGTACATCATGCCAAGCTCCAACATTAAAACCTGTGCAGCAAGAAATTAGCATCTAACTTCCAGTGAGAGACCTGACTAGGTAGGTTGGGAACCCTGCCTGATGGCAACACCTCTTTCTTCTCTACTCCAATTAAAAATGCACAACGAAGTGGCAGAAGATCCACTGTGCAAGACCACTGGAATGAAGCCTTGATGATTTGATGACAACCAGAGGAAAACTAAGAAGGAATTTTCCATCTTCCAGATCTCCCAAGCTTCTGAAGGTCAATAAAGCAACATAAGGCAATTTTATTAATTTCCCTCTTCCCTTCATCTCTAGCCACAGAATGAAGCTGTTCCCTCTGGGGGGTACATGTATGCTCAGCACCCACAAAGTTCTGAAATTGTAAGCCAAGCATTAACTGTAGCCACATGTCTGGGGAACTTGAGAGTCTAAATATTGATGAAATAAAACATGTCTACAGAGTCTGAAAGAGATTTCATCAAAGTGAGAAAGGGTAGCAGATGTATGAAGGAATTGCCTTCAGAAAGGGAGAAGCTTCATAGGCGTTATGTTGACAAAAGAGACAAGGATAAAACACCTCATGAACTGGAGGAAAGACATTTTCATTGTAGTGAAAGGGCCTTAGTTGTAAGACAAAGAATAGTCTACATAATGCATCTTCTGCCACTGACAGACTGTCCTCCTCCTCCTCCTTCTTTCCTGGCATCCTTGCATTGCAAAAAACATTGTCTGCCACAGACCAGCCTAAACAATCCCTCAGTTGGCGCCAGTCAGTCACCACACTTCCATACAGAGTGCCAGGAAAAGCAGTGAGCTCCTTTTGGTCTGTCAAATCCATCACCAACTACCTGCCATGTCCCTCTGGTCCCCAAAATTCCTGGCACTGCCCACATCCTGTGGCAGAAGTGATTTCGCCTAAAAAAAGCTCTTTCAGCTTTTTCAAAACTACACTTGTCTCCTAGCTTTACATTCACCTTTTATACTTGTGCTATTCGTGTATTCTCTGCATTTCTTGCATTTTACATGTTTGCATTTTAGACTAATAAAATCAATTTTGCCTTAAAGCTTGCTAATTTTTCTTTTAAAAGTGAGGTTTATTTTCCTTCATGGAGAAAAGAACTAGTGCTTGCAAAGCTCAGAAGTCCTGAGAATCCTGCAGGTTTGGGGGTTGGTCTTGTTTTTTTTTTTTTTTTTTTTTTTTTTTTTTTTTTTTGAAGCAGAAAGCCAGACAAGCAAACACACTTTAAGATAAAGTCATGATGTGTTAAAAATGCCTTATCTATTAGACAGCATGCATACCAGAGGTATGCCACATACTGATCCATCCATTAGGCGTAGAAACCTGGGATCCTGTACACTAGAAATGCAAGGGAAAAAATGTATAGCAGTAGCTTAGATTATTAAAGTCCTTATAGACTTAAAATATTAAGATCGAGGACCTTATATGATTTTTTTTTTTAACTTAGAAACCCTCCACGGGTTGGTGTCTTCTAGGCATGAAATACACAAGAATTGTAAAAATTTTTTAGTTCTATAGGCAATACATAAAAACTTCTTGGAGAACATATTTTTGGCAGTTGCCATTAAAAGGGTTGCTTCACATAAGCTATTCATACTGTCTTGCAGGTCCTTCTGTCACTGTTCACCAGTCTTTGGGAAGACTCCTTGATTCATCTCACAAATGTTTCATGAAACATATAATACAATTATTTTGGTGTCCAAAAAACTCATTATAGTCTTCTTCTGTTACCAGCACACCATCTGGAGTCATAAAAACCTAAAAAAGAAAAAAATGAAAAAGAGTGTGCAACTCCCTTTGAAGTTAGGACTGTGTACATACAAATACAGATACACATTTTTGTGACTTGAATGAAAGTTGTACATAAGCAAAACTAATGCTCTTTAAGTTTTTTGATCACATAGAACATTATTTATTTTTGCGCACAGAGTCCTTAAAAGGTTCTCAGGCTTCTGATATGTAGTTACTTAAATAAGCTATATAAATAAACTGCATATCATTCACAGCAAGGGTTTTACATATACAGAAAATGTTTACATTTGCAAGTGATAAAAATATTATATGTACCCTCTCTACATGTTATTTTGAAAGTAGATTATGTTGTCTATCTTAAAGCTTTCAGTTTTGCAAACAGAAAGCAATTAGTATCCTCAGAAGCCTACCTGCACTCTAAGAGCTTAATTTGTATGTTAGAATAAAGTACAACACCATGGATAAAACGGAGGACATACCGTTTTGTTAATGGTAATAAGGCATTAAACAGTGTAAGATGATAAGGACAGCTCTAAAGCAGTTCTTAATGCTGAAGTAGGTGTAAGGTTGGGCCAATAGGATAATATACATAGACTATGCATAGCTCACTAATGAATATGTAAATTTTATGGCCTAAGTATTAAAACTAAATGTCTTTTGTGAGTCAGTATTGTCAGTTTTCTTTTGAGAATTATTTTCCCACGGTGAGACCTGTAATTGCTATCAGAATGGTTCTTGCCTTGGGGACACTGGGGCCCATCTCCATCAGAACTTTGCACATTTTTCTTGAGTTTTATTTTCCTCTTGAGTTATGTGTGGACAGTACACATGCAGCACCAAATGCAGCACCACAACACACAAGAACAGGAAGTATTCACCAGAGCAGGGACTATGCTGTACTTACCTATTGGAATCCCCACCCAGGAGGTATAAAAATAGATGAACAAAGACAAAAAGCGTTAGAGCTATCACTGAGGCTTATCATTTTCTTTATTCCAGCCAAGTTAGGTTACCGCTGATTGTTTTAAGAGCATTAACCTTATATCTTGTTTCCTCTAGCAAGTATAGTATTTTCTTCACAATATTGGATGCAACAATTTTAATAGTAATGGGATGAAAAAAAAAAAAAGAATTGGCCAATATCTATTAATTCTAAAAAGCTTTATCAATGCAGCCTGAGTCGTTGAGGGAGTGAAATTTCTAAAATTTCATAATTCAGCTCTTTCTTCCTAAAGTGCTGACAGACTTAAAATATTCAATGCCTCCAAAAAGAGAAGAGAAACAAAACCATATAATTCATCATAATTCATTGCCAAGTGACTGCTACATTTGAAATACTCAACCAAGCCACAGGATGAAAAGTTGCCTTAAATCTGTTTGAAATGTGTCAGCTAAGTTTTAATGAGTACCTGAGTGGGAAAATCATTGCCTAGTCTCCACCGTTGTATCAAAAGATGAAGGACATTTTTCTCTAAGCCAAATCTTGGTTTAGATCTGATTATTATAATGATGGCAGGTTGACTTTCTGTCTAGGCTGGCGATGTTCTTCAACAATATTGCTACAGTAACATAAACTGAAACAAACTAGAAGTATTTAATCACATAATCTAAAAGTGTGGGGCAGGAGCTCAAAATCTTATTCACAAGAAAGATTTGAAAACAATAATAAGTGAAAATCCATTTGTAGGACAAGGAATACATGAATAAAATTTAAATTGAACTGTGAATGTCTTATGAATATTTAAATATACATTTGTAAACTAAGACTGTGCTAAAGTCCTAGCAACTGTCACATGAATTAACAAACTCAAAACTAAAGACAAAAATGTTATTTAAAATGTTATACTGCTCATGAAAAGAATACTTACATCTAGTTACATATAAATCTTTGTAAATTATACAAATGTTTACAATTGAAAACCAACTACAAACTAATATCTTTCACAAGGCAGCATAACACAGAAACTTCTGTTCACTCATGGATTTCATCATTCCCAATGTGCAACCCAAATGGAACATGTGAATAAATTGGCTGACAGTAATAACACAATAAAAGCTCTTACATTCTCAAGAAATGTTCTGGCAACAAATATTGCCCAGTTACCTCTCAAATGAAACTTCCACTCTGAAATGGCAGTTAAGATAACTATTTTTGAAGAAATTAGTTAGATAAAATTAATTTTTATGTGGTAAAAATTCATAATTTACCATACTCTCTGCAAAAATAATCAGAATAATTGGGGAAAAAATCTGGCTAATATGAAGAGAAAGCCTCCTGAGCAGATTGGCCAACTGGATATGTGAAGCATAATAATTGTTGCTTGATGATAGCTTGTAAGTTAAGTGCGTGCTTAAAAAAAATAATTAACTTTCATAGAGTCTTGAGTGAAGTATATTAGAAAAGAGTTTTATGAAATTAAACCTAACTGTACAGAAAAGCCAACTGCAGTCTTCCCTTGCTCATTGCATTATGAGCCTAGTCAATAAATGGATCTTGTGCAGAATTCAAGTAGGTTTCCCACACCAGTCATGAGCCATAGAAAACTTCCGATTTCCCTAAACTACTGCTGTGATAAAGGTACTAAATTTACAGATTACCAGTAAATTGTATCCTTTCTCTAGTTCCTTAGGGGAATAGCTTCACAGTCTTGAATTTACATATTACATGAAAATTCTTTTTGCTGGTTTGCCTTCTATTATCCTTTTTCATGATAATTACACAAAAATTTTGAAAGCATAAACTCGGTATGTATACAGTCTTGTGATTAATCAAGAAAGATAAGGCATATAAAAAAAGACAAGTTATCTGCTTTATATGGATTTTAGATTAGTGTTTCTTAGGCAAATTTATAGTTTCTTAAACATTTTATTTTTAACTATCCCCTTGCATCAATAACCAATTCCTATCTTTCACATTCAGCTTTTAATTTTAATTTTTGGGTTTTTTTTTTAATTTTTGACATGCTGATGTTTCTTAGAACACAATAATCCTTTTTTTTTTTTTCACAAAGTCAGGTACTAGTTTCTCAGGACACCAAAGAATTCCTCTCCTGTATTTTGATGCAGTGAGTTCTTCGGTACGTCTTCAGCCAATTTGTATTTTATACTTAACAGCATTTTCATGGTGTTGTAGCCTTTCTTAATTGCTACTGATTTGATAATGAATTCTGTATTATTTATAGTGAATAATCACTTATAAACTGAAGTAAATTAAACAGTATTTAAGTTTTTCCCCTCTTACATTTCAAGTTAATAGAAATTTTTTTCCAGCGTGCCACACAAAATTTCACAAGTGTTCTAAAAACCAAATTCACTAGGAGTGCTCATGAACCTCTTTACAGAAGGGAACATCTTCCTCATCATGCTCAAGCTTTCTAGACAAAAGCCATACAACTCTTGTGTGGCTTGTTGCCTTGTTTACTGTCATTTAATCTTTATGTATGTATCTTTATATACATACTTTGCTATGAAAACCTAAATTAGTGGTACCAACTCATCTGTGCTGAATGAATTTCAACTCAAACACATCACGGTTCAATAAAAATGTGTTAATTCTTTTTTTCCTAGCTGCACAAACCTGTGATAAATATGAGTACACAAACTGTTAAAGTGAGCTCTTTAGAACAAAACTGTGCTGTGATGTGACTACAACAGGACTAGAATAGATCACAGGTGTTTCAGCTGTATAAGCCCTGCTTTCTCTCACTCATTTGCTGGCTGACAGCTCATGGAGCCAACTGTAGTTTATTGTTTAGAGCATTTGTTATGCTGCTTTATAAACAAGCCGTTGTGATTGCTTGAAAGGAGAACCAACAGTTGCTAAGATGCCTAGTTAAATCAGGTTCTTCCAGTGCTACAGAAAACAATCACTTACCTTAGGTAAACTGTTTTGTAAACTACCAAATGTAAATATGGGCACACAAGAATTTATCTCCCTGCACATTAAAAAGTAACAACATGCATACTTATGTTCTTCCTCTTCTGAAGTACTCTGTGGAAACAAAAGTCCAGTGCAAGATGTGATCTTTTCTTCATTTCATTGAAGTCTAATGGACAACTACAACGTATAGCCCAAGCAGATGTTAGCAAGTGTTTGACTAAGATTAAATTCTGTCATGCAGTCATTCATTTGCAGTAGTGATATAGCTGGAGTGAAAAGGCCACCCGCCTATGAAATGCCAACTGGAAGTGTTGGCATGTGTTTTATATAAAAAATGTTTATGGTGCCAAAAGCATATGTGGAAGTTTAAATCTGATTTAGTAAGTGTCCTCGCAGCATCTCGGCTGCTAGGAGATTTCAAAAAATGTCCACCAGCTTTAAAGCAATTTTATTAGCATTAACATTAGCATCTCACAAAAAAAATTGTCTAGTCTCCAAGTGTAGATGCATGCAAGTGTGTGTACATAATATATATGTTTCTGTTCATTCTGACATATTCATTAAAATTGTTCTGCATAATGCAAATACATATATTTACATCATAACTTGTATGAATAATATATGTACGTGTTTGTGTGAGTGCACACTGCAAAATGCTGTGTCTGCCCTCCATCACATTTACTGCTCATTAAAGTGGCAAAAATGTACATTTTTCAGGAAAAAAAATCATTCCTTTAGAGCACTTATAATAAATTTAAGTGCTGCTGAATCATATGGTGATGCTAGAACAAAGTAACAAAAGGCTCTAAAATTGTCCACTAGGTGCATATCAACAAAGCCCAATGTACCAGTCATCTGTTTTCCCATAGACACATTCCACGCTTCATCAAAAAAGAGAATAAATTGTAAACAGTAAATTGCACTGCAAATATCTTTAAATTTTCATACCAAAAGGCTACTAAGTAACACCAAACAGAATTTCCCTATATCTCTTTAGGAACAAACTCTGCCTTTTCTAAGGATACATACTGGAATGTCTGTCTCTTCATTCAGCCAATGTATGTATTGCATATGGAAATAAACAGCATGTAAAAAACAATCTTAATGTGCTAAGTTCAATAATAGAGAAGGCAGAAAGAAATAAGGCTCCCTTCATGGTGGTGATTTAACAATGTAATTCTTCTGAACAAATATTTATTCCCTACCTAGAAATTTAAATGCTGAACAAGTGGCTACTATAACTTTAATATAAGCAGTCAAGCACTGTTTGTAAAACCTTGTGTTCTGTGGCTAGAAACAAGCAAATTTTGTTGGCTCATTCATCAGCACTAAGCAAATAAACTGTAGTCTTTTAGCATTCAATGTCACTTCAGTAATTGACAATATCAGTTATTTTATTGGGACTGACCTTTCTTGCTTTTTGCCTTTGTCTCATTTTTGTTCTTTATAGTCTGTGTCCTCCCCTGTCTTCCCTTTACAGTTATAAAGCCACAGCAGTTGACAAAGAAAATTGCCTTAGACCATAATTCTTCTGTAGTAAGACCCTCTCCAGAGATTGGTAACATGGTAGAACTGGGCACAAACAAGATTTTTATCCTATTTAGTTCCATACTGCTGCTATCGGTATGGACAAAGTGTCACTTTACAAGAATGCAATCTTTCTCAATTAGATATGAGACAAACAGCCAGATGAAGGTGTGTCCCAGGTGCCCAAAGACCCAATTACTTTCATTCCTGAAAATAAAGACCCACAGGGCATATAGATCTGCACTTGATTTAGTTTGACTTATGCGCAGTATCACTTATTTTAGTTGGACAACAAACATTAGCTTGAGAGTTGTCCACTGAAGTTTAGAATAATTCTATAATACTTACAAAATTTGCCTTCAAAAGCTGAACAGAAGCATGATTTAATCAGTCAGAGTATCCAGATAAAAAGGCAGTGATGAAAAAGGACAGCTACAGCTTTTTGAGGCTGTGAGGAAAAAGGCAAGGAAGTGTTTTGTTGAAGCTAATATTTGAAAAGCAACCTCTGACATTCTTCCTTTAATAAAGCTTGTTGCTTTATTTACTCTGCCATTTACAGCCAATCTGAGATGTAGCTGTCCAATCATAAAATGCTGACAGACTCTTTCAGTTTTTTTCCAAGTATCCTGCTGAAGGCCAAACTAATTTCTTTTGCATAATAAAAGCTGTATGATTCATGTCAATGCAAAGTATACAGAAAATCTGTATTTGCTTAGGAGCACTGGTAGATGAAATGATGCACTTGCTGTATATGGTGCAAGTACTATTTCACAAGTTCAGTAAGTGTACAGTCTTTTTCAAAGAACAGAATTGATCTGCAGTGCATAAGCCAGTGTAGAAGTGGCAAGACTCTCTGGTAACAAATATGAAGATCGTTCTTTATTGAAGACCTGGGGCACAAATTCATTCTCTTCTAGTTGCAGACACTCATACTGGCAAAACATATTCCTAGTGTCAAAAAACCTGTATATCCTGCCTAAATCATATAGCTGTTATGGAGCCACTCATAGGCACACACTCGTATTCTATTTATATTTCTTGGAGTACAGTAAGTAAAACCACAAACCTAATTAAAAAGACCTAATTATTCTGTTTTTGTTCAGTAATTCAGTTTCTGTTCCAAGTCAGTCAGGCTCCTCGACTCCAAGCCATAACCAGCCCTCCTAACTTATACCCTACGCTGAGATAATTATGATACATTCCTTATTTCTCTGATACCATTATCTAGATGGCAAATAACTTTCTTTTCATTGTACTACCAGAAAAATCAATACCTCATTGAAATTATACATAGTTTAGTGCAGGAATATGAAATGACAGCAGTGAGTAGCAAACTGTCATATGCTTTGAGCATGAAAATATTTTCTAAGGTCTGTTGTGTCCTATGTGTCCTATATGTGTCCTAAATTTAGCACCAATGCTAAGAGAAGCAACAATATAATTTTCCTCCATTTTTGTAAAGTGTTACAGGTGCTGAAGTCAACAGCTTTTCTTCCATGTTCCATTTTTATATTGCATTGATGTAGTACTTGTAAAATAAATGTACATAGGCAGAGAACAACTCTGGGCTAATTTTAACAAAATAACACTAGCAGAATAATAGATAAGGACTTGGTTACAAGGACTAGAATAAATAAGACCTAGATTATTACTTATAAATAAAATATTTCTCCTTAAAAAGTTTTGGTGTAGAATCTTGGTCCCAGATATGTCAAAGTAAAAGAATCCTTATTACAATAATATAATACCATTTCAGGCTAAGTCTTATATGTAGTTTGTCAGCTGTCTGCACTGTTCCTCCATTTACCTTGAGTTCTTGTATTCTTTGAAGTTAATTCCATCAAATGCTATAACATGTAAACTGTAACTTAAGTAATCTATGAATAATAACTGGAAAAGGATTTATCTTGTTTGTTTTCTATCTTATGCATGATATATACCTTGTTTGTTCAACGATATTATCTCAGTGTGCATTTCTCAATACATGGTTTAACTGTGTCAGGTTTTCTATAATGGATGTATGCATTATGTGAACACATACATGTAAACTGTGAAGCTGATGATATTTTAAGTATATTGAATAATGTCAGTTCCCAGTTTCTAAATCAGAGGACTTGCTCTTCTGTCTGTACTCACACATTGGGATTCCCCTTTCTAAAGGAGCCAAAGCAAACAGATAAGTAGTGCACACTGAGCTTTCATCTTGATCTTCCAACAAGGAATGATAAAGTTGTGCACATGCACTTGAGAAGTGCCTCAGGATCCTCACTAGTAGTTGTTGCCAATATTCACCACAAAATAGTTCTGAATTTTGTTGAAATTTGTACTTAAAAAAATGCCACTTGGTCTACCTGTCAAATCTATGCTATGGCCAAAACTTTTTGCTTCCTACAGATTGCATACACTATCCTGTAAATTATGCTTGGTTATGGAAGTTAAGCATAATTATTGATGATTATACAAAGACAGCATTTGAAGGGAATGGGCTGTTTTTATTAGCTAACAGATGCCCTGCCAGAACGTATTAGAGTGTTCAGCTCAGTAACACTGCATCTGCAGATTAGTAAGTACTTCTACTACAAATAATTCATAAAAAACTGATTTAGGAATAATTTATATGACACATTTTTTTTTTGACAATTTCTGAGTGAGCCAGCATGTTTTGCAAATGTGCTTACTGCTCAGAAGTCAAACTACATATATATACATATATAGAAGTCAATATATATATATATAT
This sequence comes from Dromaius novaehollandiae, assembly GCF_036370855.1. NCBI lineage: Eukaryota > Metazoa > Chordata > Aves > Casuariiformes > Dromaiidae > Dromaius > Dromaius novaehollandiae. The sequence continues at coordinate 137,543,163 of NC_088099.1, read as the reverse complement.
ATATAAATATATAAATATATTTGTACAAAATTATGTCAATCTATTTTAACTCTTGCTCTGAGGCAAGCATTCAACAAATGGGCTGAGGAATTATGATGCTGAAAAGCATGGAAAAATCCTGCACCTGGCTTTGGCAATGGTATTCACAATGGTGACCAAAATCCCTAAGGATGCTTATTCATTAAATGCAGGGGAATTAGCCTTTAGCATCAGAATTCAAAAAAGTGAGCACACTGAACACTGTGACACCAAAATTGGGAACCATGAAAGGTAGCAGCAGGTGAAAGACCACCTGTTATGTGATTACGTCACTGCTATAGCTACGCACCTCTGAATGATGAAATGAAACCAGAAGATGAAGTAACACAAGGAATCCCAAAATACTGTGTTTTCAAAGAGTAATCTAACTGCTAGGTCACAGAATTCTGCATCATCGTGTGTATCTACTACACAGGTGAATTGCACGGTTCTGGCTAGACACAGCACTTTACCTTCTTAGGTAGTAGACACCAAATTAAATGGTTGTTATCGCCATGCTTAACTAACTCACCTAACTTTAGCTATCCAGAATTTGGACATCTGGTTTAAGCTAGTTGTTAGACTTCCTTTGTAGGTAACAGTAAGATTGAGATCCTCACTAATAGTTGTTGCCAGTATTCACCTGAATCCAGAGTATATCAGAGTAAATCAGTATTCGTCCCAGTTCAAATCATGTGGGAGGAATTGTCCTTCAGAAATTCTCTCCTTACAACAAAAGAGATAGCCAGGATGACGAGTCTGGGTGTTCACAATACTTTGTATTCCTGATTTAATAACTTACAGCTCACAACATTTTCTCCTCACTCACTTTTGCAAATAAAGCTCTTTTTCATGTGGACATTTATGAGAAAAATGTGTGGAATTTGTTGAAGACCACTCAAAGGAAACAGATAGTACTTACATTTGGAAATCATTTCTTAAATTATCAATGGCATTTTTATTCCTTACACTTTGGATGAAGAGGGTATAATAGTCTCCGCTGAGTATCCTGTTGAACTCTCAGTTCTAGGAACTTGTTTTGATGGAAGAAGTGCTATCTTGTTGGGTATAGTCTCAAGAAGGATTCTTCCCCTCCACGCTATAGACCTGATTTTGCAATGTACTTAAGTGAGTGTCATTGCTAGGTAGGCCTCTCCAGTCCTGATATTATGCATAAACTGAAGTGTGTTCCTGAATCATTTCTGTGATTTTTTATGACTGTCATTCTCTATTCACTGAGTGAGAATGAAGCAAGTGGCAAAGCTGTGTGGGCAATGCAAAAATACAGCAGTGTGCATCCTTCGTCCATGCTCAGACTTCATCTAATTGGGAATAAAGACAGATACCCTGGGACTTTGCCTGCCCATCTAAGGTCCTTATTACTAGTGCACCTGTTCCCTGGCCCTCCCATACATTGTCCCTCCTTAGGAAGTACAATAGTTCAAACATCCAGAAGAGAGAGATGATAGCACATTTCTGTGACTGTTGTTCTGAGATAGAGACCATCATTGCCCTTTACGTTTCTCAACTGGTAAATGGCATGCTTAAATAGATTGGCTGTTCCTGCAGAAAGGCTATGGTCGTGATTTTCTGATGAGTTTTGTTAAGTTACGTGGACTTGTAAAAAAGGTGATTACAATGTAGGAAAGAAGTACATTCACTTGAATGGTATGCTGGTTTGTTTTGCTTGTTTTTTTTTTTAACTCATTATCTACAAGACATAAGTAAATGTCATTGATCCAAAAAGGTGAAAGGAGTTGGACACACTTAGAGACGAGGGAAGCTATCCTATTTTCTGTAGCACAGATTGGTGTACTCAGGAGGGCAGCACTTCCAGATAAAGTTTCACATAAGTTGCTGAATGCCTCTAAATATCTGAAACAATGTCCATTATTCTGTTTATGGTAGATGGCAGCTCACCTGTAACTTAAACACAAAGAGTGAAAGTGGTGATGAGCTTAGATTTTTTTCTTGTCAGGATATAGATATTTTTTATTATATACAATGACAAACCTTGATGTCCATAATACCATAGCAAAGGGCTACATTTGTCATATTCACTTCTTTCACTTGTATTAATGCACAGTTAAGGTACTGTTCTTTTTTTTCCTCTTTAAGTTACTAAGACAGCTACAAACATAGCTAACTTTATTTAACTTCGTGCAAGTAAAAGATTTTGCCAACTCATTAATAAAAAGAAATCAAGACATCTTGAAGCAAAGGGACCTGCACAGATTTACGAAAGTTGAGAATTTGACCTCTTTCTAATTCTGTTTAATTTCAGCTAGATACTAAATTGTTAACCCTGTAGTCGAAGGGCACAGATGAGCCACTGAGAGGAATGCATTTACAGACCATTAGACAAAAAAAATGGAACAGCACTTCTTGCCTTAAGTTTTTATGTTGTCCAATGCCCGTGAAATTAATGTCCCCTCAAAGTAGCAGCATAGTGTGAATGAGGATGACCTTATAATTATGTGAAATACCACTGAAACTACAATGAAAAAATTTATTGCTTCAAATATATCTGTGGGGGAAAAGATATCTTTCAGTGACGCTGAAAATACAAGAAAAAAATAGCTCTTTTCTGCTCTAGTAAGAATGGAATTTAAAATGTAATTTGTCTATATCCATTCACATTAGATATAACAAACACAGAAAGTGTTTTTCTAGCCAGTTGTGTATTTTATTCATTGTATGTTTATTCTGTAGAGCCATCAGTCTTTTCTTCAGAGACACAATATGATTCATAATATAATGACTTGAGTGGCCACTAATATATTTAGAATTAGTGATCTCAAATTTCCAATTAGATCTTTCATAAGTAAACTCAAAATGAGTTCGTATTACACGGTTTCTTTTTGTTATTTTATGATTTTAAAATATATATTTGCTTTAAATTTTATGTGCCCTTTATGTAAATACAACTAGATTTTTTTATTACTATGGAAATAAAAAGAGAGGAATTCTGTGACAGGTTATCACTTCAGATGGAGTAGGGAATCAACAAATCCGCAGTGAAAAAATCCTTGTTTTTTGGTATGACAAATTTACTGACCCTCTCTTTTGTTTGTTTAATCAGGATTAAATAGAGTTAAAGGTATTTCAGAGTACATTTTACGAATGTACTCTGACTGATCTGAATCAGACACTGTCAAAGTATAACAAATCCATGTGATGAAAGGGACAAGACAGCACTAAGCTGGTTTAATTATGTACCATACGGACATTAAAAAATCCCGTGGAAGGAGATCCACTTTTTCTAATATAGTTTTCCATAATAACTATGCTGACTTGATTGTGTATGTTTTGTTTCCTCTAGGCCGTACTTTGGAGGTACAAGTTTTCCCAGCTCAAAGGTTCTTCAGATGATGGGAAGAGCAAAATCAAATTTTTGTTCCAAAACCTAGATACTAAACAAATTGAAGCAAAGGTAAAAACAATACATTTTTTGTATTATTTAGTCAATACACATTAAAAGTAGTTATCCAAGCTGGTAGGAAAAGGAGAAGTAAATCAAATTAAATTACTGAAAACTTTTAGATTAATGTGTGGAGTCAAAGAATTAACTATCAAAGAAAACTGAATTATTACACAATGGAATTGAATTGTTCAGATTTTTTCTAGGTTTAAGTGTTTTAAAAAGATGTAATTACATCCAAAACAAACAAACAAAAAGACTCACTATATACGGTTTTAAGCATGTTTGCCAATTCACTTCTTTCTCCCTTTGATAAAAATGGCTGAGAGTTTGAATGCCCTGTCTTTCACCCTGTACTCATACCATGGTCTTTCTAGATGCAAAGGAAACAGCACAAAATATAGCCATGAGTCCATATGTGGACAAAAAGCAGTGAGAGTCTGTTTTTATTTCTTAGAGTAAAAAGGTGTGGAATAAACCCTTATCTCCTTACTTGTCATTGAAGCTTTGTGTTTGTGTCAAATTCAAAATTAGAAAAGGACTATTTTCAGTTGTGCTTTTGATTCCACAGTTAATTCATGAAAAAAGTCACCCTGAGAGGTTTATGACTAGTTTGCTTGATGTCTCTTGAGAGTAGGGCATTTACTATCCCAGTGTGTGTGAGGAAAAACGATGTCCCCAGAACTTTGACAACTGGAGCTGCCTTAGAGTCTGGATCTTAGGTCTGTACAGCTAGAACCCCAAAGTCTGTGTAACCTCAAATGCTGTTTTCCTGGCCATCTTTAAGCCTCACTTTTGATGAAGCATTTGCTATTTTAGCTTTTTTGTCTGCGTCAGAGACAAAATTGCTGGAAGAATATCATAATAGCAGGGTTCTCAAAGCAAAAAAGAAATGGTTAATTAAATTGTTGCTATGTACCTTTGTACCCTAATACTCAGATGTTAGCAGTATAAAAAAGTATGTTAAATAAAATGCATTGTGTTGAGGGCAGTTGTGAGATAAAAACAGTTAATGAACATTAATCAGCTATTTTTCCTTTCTACATATCCTTTTATGTTTGGTAATAATTTTTTTCTATCTAACAGCTATTTATTTGATTTTTTATACTCAGTATGTCAAAAGTATGTAAAAGCTCCCATTAAATCAACAGCAATGAAGAGTGGTGGAAGGTGGTTTTCAATACCTTCATGATTTACTACCTCTCAAAAATAAATAATTTCTTATTATTTCCTATAAAAATTGTTTTAATAGTACACAATTTCTTTTCTTTCCTCATAAGACACCATAGCTTGACAACCTAATGTCATGAGGATGATTTTCTTTTAAGTAAATAACTGGAAACTTTTATTATGCTCCTAAGTACAGCTGCAAGGTGAATCTCATGACCTTTGTGTTATCTGTCTCCTATTGCCATTATGTTAACACAAGATTTTACAACTAGTTAAGTTAATGATGCAATTTTTTTTCAGAATTTTCTTAGCACTCCAAGAATGAGACAATGCTCCTATTTCCAGTAAAATTAAAATATATTTTAATATATTAAACACAATGCATAGTACAAAATCTGTATTTTGAAGAAGTACCGTAGTATTCATCTTTTTTTTTTTTAAATTAAATCTGTAATGCCTTTGGAGATATCCTTGTAACTTTATGGTACCTATTGTCTCACTCACACTGAATAGCACTTCATTTCTAAGAGATTTCTTTCGGCTTTTGTTGAAGGTAGAAATTTTGCCTTCTACCTTATGCAGGCAGAATATCATATAAACTTATTAGCATCCATATTATTGTGCTGTCGCATTCCCTGGTTGCTTCTCTTTATTATAAGTTCAGACTTTCTTATTGATCAAATTCGAAAAAAACATCTGTTACTTTTATTTCATTTTCTTCATGATCGAAGCATACCAATTACAAAATGATCAAAGAAAGTCATATTGTGTTGCCTTTGGAAGGTGCTGTGGCACTTGTGAGCAATTCTATCTATTCCAAATTGTTTATGTATGACGTGTGTTGTCTACTCTAAGAAATATTGATAAACTTGTCTATAAAATGAATGTAAAGATTTTGAGGTCATATTTTTTCACCTTTGGTCAGTTTAAAATTCTTTGGGTAAGCCCCATCAGTATCCATTGAGCATTTCATGTATTTAAAGTACTGTTCAGTGTGAGAGGAGGTGGTACAATCTAGCCTTTATATTTTTGGATGTTACTAGCATCAGACAGCTACAGATATCGCTATTTTTGGAACTCTCTAGTCATTAAGAAATGTTTATCAGATTTTCAGAAATGCTTGTAAAGCCAGATTTCATGCATACTGTATGCAGGCTTCATTTGGAATCAGATGGTGGGGATTTTCTAAAACATCTGCTAAAGGCAGTGATGAATATTCATAGCCAGAGCTCTCATCATCTGTTAAATGCCACTCTACACTCTGGACAGCTTGGTGCCCCACTGTTTTAAGGGGTTTCACAGGGTAACACTTGTTAGATAAAGATAATTTTCCTGGCTCTCATAGCTATGTTATATGGAGAGTAATCAGAATATAGTGAAATGAGAGCTCACAGCCTGAGAACAACCCCAAAATCTGAGGAGCCATTGCCCCACACATTAGGGCTCTTCACTGTTTCATTCCCCTGCTGTAATGAGGAAGCAGGGCACAGCAGATAACTATGATACAGCTTAATATAAGAACCTCTCTCTCCGGGTTTCAGCTATAACACTGACAGGATGTGTTAATGTATTTGATGCACTATAATTCAGTTACACTCTGCAAATATGAGATGGCCCAGCCACAAGTTTTAATTAAAAAAAAATTGATATTGGTTTCATCATATGGTTCCTTCCTATGAAAATATGAGTTATCTCATCAAAATCCAAATGCTTCCCTTCTTCCTTTGTGTACAGTGCTGCTTATCTTCTGTATCTCATGATGCTATCCCCGAGGTGTGTAACTGTGGTATGCTGTGTTTGTGCAAGAATATCCTTTAGACTTGGAACATTTTTTTGTCATCTAGAGAATGAAGAATGTCAGTGTGCTTAGCTATTGCATTTTGATCCAAAATCTGGATCAAATTACTCAATGGAGTTGTTAATATTCTATAAATACATTCAGAACTGTAGATGGGCATTACCTAGGAAAAAATAAATAACTATACAGAGGCATTTTAAATGTTAGCCATAACATCTTCATGCTTGTCCAACATCTCCCCTGTATTCTGGTGGAATATACAGAGCTACCACTATTAATGTTAGAAGAATCAAAGAAAAATACTTTCTGACAGAAGATGTAGAACCACATCCATTCATCAAAGTCAGCCTTGTTTTTTGTGTATTTCTGGAAAAGCAGACGTGCCACCAGAGTTTATATTCCTAAGTAGTGATAGAAGTTCCTTCACTGACACCTAACATTTTTATAATGCTGCACTCCATGCCTGACTTACTTAGCAAAATTCAAAACGGCATGCTTTGAGATATGCAATGTGCTATAGATTTAGTTACAGCTTTACCAGGTATACTACTCTTCAGTTTGAAAGTCACTTAATGTATTTAAACATTTGCCTTATTCTCTCAGATATTCTGAAAACACTGCTTATTTTTCTACAGAGACTTTGTATTGATGCTTTTGTCTGGCCTCTCTGTAAGTAATTATATGTTTCTTTATAGACTTCAGCAATTCTGCCCTTTTAATTACCATAGGTCACACTAATGGGTCTATGGCAGGGTGCCGGGATGCAGCCACCCAGCTTTGCAAGACTCTAAGGCAAGGCCTAGGTGATTTCTGAGGAGAAAACCACTTAGGGGCAACATTAATCACTGATAGCCCTTAGAGGTTCCAATCTGTAGGTTGTTTCCCAGCTGTCACTCAGCAGGAGATATTGCACAAGTTTGCCCAGTCAGACAGAATTTTTCTGACTGAGAGCTACAAAACAGAGCTGTCAGCTTGGAAGAACATGGAGTCTATGTGACCCTCTGCTTCATCCTCACTGTACTGTTGGGTTTGGGTGGAAAAAAAGAAAGATAGAAGGGAAGAGCTTATTCCTCTTCTATAAGACAGAAAGGGATTAATTTATGGACCTTGCTGTCTATTTACCTATATATTTAACTAAAGTTTGATCACCTACTAGCGTCTCTGCAGTATCACAGCAGCTTCCAGAAGATAATGCAGTCTCAGGATTGTATTAAACTCAGAGGGCCCTGTACTCTTCAATTATACTTGGCTAAGTGTTGGACCACTGCAGTGGAAACTGTTTTGATTCTTTTCGACAAAAATGCAGAGTATCTACATCAATCTACAAGAATATCTAGTATCAATCTACAAGAGATTCTGTTTCAATTCATATGGGCCCCTAAACCTTGCAGTATACATATAAAATCACTACAGGTTTTCTTCCTGCATGCCATTTCCTTTTGAATTTTGTAAGAATATATACAAATAATTAATTTCAGTGAACTGAAAGTTTTGGTGTCTCATTAGAATGAAGAGGATTTGATACCTGGTAAATTAGAATAGCAGTGAACCTACATGATCGAACTGAGCAAAGGAATGTACTTATATTTGTGCACTGCAAAACAAAGCATGTTTTTTTTACATGGTCAAAAATAAACTTCTGTCTATGTTTTTTCTTTTCTGAACTTTTAGGGTCTTTTCACAGCTTAACAATTTTCCTAGCAAAACTCAGCCAAGGTCACATAGCTGTGCTATATCAGACTAGCTTTTGTTCACAGACTAGCTGAACTCCTGGCTTGAGGGTTACAAAACAGAGGTAAATATGTAAATCAGTACATCAGAGTGAAGATCTAGTCATACCTTTGGCCATCTGAACATAGAGAACAAAATAGGGCTATCAGCAAAGGGAGAGGTGTCACTTTAAAGGATTTAGTATTAACACAATTGCAGTGGCACTTAATTTGTACTTGAAATTATCTTATCCCCAAATCTAATCTAAAATAAGACAAATAGCCTGAGTTACTGCTGTTGTAATGTGAACAAAACGTCCACTTTCTAGTGTGTTGCAGGGTATCTTGATGTATGCTTGCACCATTTTCCAGACTGATATTTCTTCTTATCTCAAGTATCTGCTTCAAAATATAATTTTAATTTAATCTTTTTTCTTAGCCTTGAGGTTTTTTTTCTGTGAACTTCACAATACTCTTTGAATTTAGAATATCAGCTTTAAATGGGTTTTAGGTATACATCCTTCGGTTTCATGAAGATTGATTGCTGAATTGCAGTGACAGCACTCTTAGTTCAGATTTCTGAACTGCAGAAGTTTGTGATTCAAATTTTAGTTTTCCCACATCTTGCACATGGATTATCTGTTTTCATATCTAGTCTAAATCAGATTCCTGATATAATGCTAATATCTAGAGTCTGCCTAGCGCCAACTCTGATGAAACAACGTATGTCTTTGCATATCAGCAGTTTATATGTGGATGAAAGAAAAGATTTTTCTGGCAATATCATGAATACTTATAAAATTAGCAATTGCTTGAATTTATAGATGTATGATTTACATAGTTATATTGTTAATATCATGCAATAATAACTGCTTTTTTGATCTGGATCACTTTCTTCTGGTTTTCTTTCTCTGACTTTATCCTGTCAGTCCAGATTTTCTTTGTGGAAAGTTACTGTAAATCCCATACACTTCAAACTATGCGCAGTGACTTCTCTCCTCTGTGTATTCTCTCTCACACAACTTTTTCTGACTTACGTTTTCCTTAGCATAAACTGTGAATGTTCAGATTAATAGTGTTGGAACATCTAGTATAGAGACAGTAATGTTAAGTGAGGGTAGTTTGGTCAAGAGATAGGTCGGAGAGACAATTTGAAGACTCGAGGGGACACTGATACCCTAGAAGAGTAGAGTCTTAGGTCATGTGCACAGACAACAGTCTGGAAATTGGAATAATAGTAATTTCTGTACTTATGCGTGGACAAGTAGATGTGGTTTAAGTTTGCATTTCTTACCTTTTTTTGCATTCACATCGGCTTTTCTGCTACAGGTAGCAACCCTAATGTCTTGACAACATAATTTCTTCAGGTTTCTCAGGGTTTGTCCATTTGTTTGAAACTTAATTTGAAGCAGGGTTTGCAGTATGCAACACCCTGGTGGATGAAAGCATACTCAGACAAGTGGCTGATTAATGACATACCAAAGCAATCAGGGATGGCTAGGCATGCACAAAAGCTTGCGGGTTCTCCTCTGTCTGCTGGCGGTAGTGCAGACCTGTGGGGAGTTAAACACGCATGCTCTGCACAGAAGCACGGAGAACGTTGTCTCTCAGCAGCTATGAACACGAACCCTTATCTGTTCATTAAGCTCCGCCGGCAAAGTGCTGTTCCTGATGGGTTGCATTCCCATCAATCAGGCTCGTGTGAGGTCGGCTGCAGTCATTAATCAGGCCTGTACATGCTCAGCACATACCGATCAGTCTGCTTGTGTTTTGTATTGCTTTCATTTCCAGTTACAACTTGAATGGTGCTTGAAGCAGAGCAGTGTGTGGCCATATGTTGTAATGCCACTTTTCTCTCTTCCGTTGCACCTCCACTTCTGGTGAAAGTGATATGATTCACAAGGGCCTCAAGATCTCTGCCTTGCACGGTCAGGGTACAAATCATCAGCTTTTTTAACCTGTTTCACAGAATTTGGTTGTTTTGATTAGCTGGTGAGTGGAGTGAAAAAGGGGAAAAAGAAGGCTGTTCTTAAACAGGCTGACATTACTTGGAGCCGCTATTTCAATCTCCTTGAATGTGTATACTGAGTTAAATTCAGTTTCTAATTACAGAGTCCCCTGTTTCATTCAGAACACATAGTATACACAAGTCTATACTGAAATACGAATACAGTTTCGTGGCAAACAGAAATCCAGCAGTTGCTGATTTCTCAGTGTTTCTTCTTACATCATTACTATTAATAATAGTAAACCAGTAGGGTCTTTAGAGGATATTCTATTGCCTTACACATTTTCATTGAAGGTCCATTGAGCAAAGGATCTTCCCAATGTGTTACTATTGCAGAAACACCTGTGATAACTGGTAATAATAATAATTGTACTAATGCACTGTGAAAATTCAGTGTCCAGTAGCCATAATTAGGATGTACATAAGAACTTTCAGCTAGTAAGATTACTTAATTGACTTGAACAATTCTCAGGCCACAGTGTTAGTTTTAATAGGCTTGTTTTGCTAAGACAAAGGGGGAAAATACAATCTTTCTGCATGTAACACATGAAATGGAAATCAGAAATATTTCAATGTTCCACTGAATATTTATTTGCTCATCTTAAGCTTCAGTTTTATTTTTATATTCCCAAAAGGATAAGTAATACTAATAAAAAGGGTTAGCTGAAAAATACTTTAATTTCAATGACTAATAGTTCTTGTTATGAAATAGCTTCCATAATTTCTTGTTTCCTCATCTGTGAATTTCCATTATTTTCCTATCTATCTATGGTTCATTTTCTTATTTTGAAATTTGAAGAGGGAAAAAAGTCCTCTGGCATAGTTATAAAAATACACTTCCCCTAGTGTTTAAAAGTTTTCAGAGATGCTGGATAAACAGTAGTAGCCCAAAGATATGTAGAATACTGTGGTGTAGTCATTTCCTTTCTGTGTAAATCAACCTGCTAACAGTGCCAAATTTCTATGACAACATGATGGGAAAAAGCTATTATATGGTATTCACTTTCCTGCCCCTTCATCAGATGATTTCTGTGGAGGCATTTAACTCAGAACTTTGTTTATGTTAGCCTCCATACAACTATTTATTGAGTGGGGATAGCTCAACATCTGTGTTCCTATAATGGAGAATTATCAGGCAGATTAGCAGAAGTATATCAAACTATTAAAATTGTTTCTATTTGAATCACTATTCATTTTATGGGATTACTTTAGTGGTGTATTTTTTTGTTTCATGTTTAACCTCTTTGCTTTCACTTCCAGGAGCTGGAGTTTTCCAACCTGTTTGCAGTCCTTCACTGCATCCACTCATTCTTTGCAGCCAAAGTGGCTTGTTTGGACCCTTTGTTCGTAGGCAGTCAAGCCACAGCTTCTGCTGTTCCCACAACTTCTGGTACTGGCAAATTAAAGTATACTACTTGACATCTCACATTACAGCACTGCCACTTAACAGCAAGACATAACAATGTATATATTCATGAGATTTAGACCTTTGGTGAACCGTGCACATGGAAACCAATCTTTGGAGGCAAGACGTGTTGCAGTATCAGCAGATAAATGGTCACGTGGGATCATAAATTCATCTCTGTTCTGCAAGACACCAGTAAATACTCCTAGCCAAAACCCCAGAATAGGATGGATATGCTTTTAGTATGATTTGTACTTACATAGTGCTTTAAGCAACACTGGAAGCAAGAGAGTAAATGACGCAGTGAAGCACTTTGGTATTTAATAAAATTTTCAAATTGCTGTAATAATACACAAATAGAATTGTCATTTTCCTGTTTTCAGATGTTTTTATATGACAGTATACTAAACCCCAAGTATGAACTTAATACCCTACTACTATAATATAAATGACATAAGAGCAAGCAACAAGCATATACTACATGGTGACAAGGAAATGAGCATGAAAAGGCATTTGTGTAAGTATCTTCTCAAATAAGAAAGCACTTTAAGCACTGTTGTAAATCCATACTTGTGTCCATACATGGAGTCATGCTACTGTTTTTTTATTTTGTTCTTTTATTCTAACAGCAACAATGACAAAGATATAGCCATATTGGACTGACACAGTAAAAAAAATCCATGAATAAGTCCTTCTTCACCTAAGAATAGATGTAATATGAATTTAATTTTAAGTATAAATTAAGTGCAAGTGTGTAATGTATCATGTCCATTATTTCCTTGCCCCTATTTTGTTTCGTAGAGAATTAAATTCTGTAAATCTAGTAGTCTTTGTTCACAAGTTTTAATTTTTGAATTTGTTGCAGACACAATCCACCTAACTCATCGTTTCCATGTATAATCTTGATTTCACATCATAAATACAACCTCTCTTCCACTCAGGCTCTCAGCAAAATAGACATCCAACATTATGCTTGAAAAATGATTCCACCCTTTGAATTCTTAATAATTTCCTTTTTTATATTATTAGTAAAAGACAGGAACAAATTAAATAACTTGTAAAGATAGAATTGGTGGCAGAATGCATAATGTCTTTGCATAGTTAAAATTTTACATCACTCTGGACCACATATTATCCATACTAGTTCAAGAGTCTCATTTAATGATGAAATCTGAGAGCGCTGTAAATTTTAAACTAGTAACTTTATTTGAACATCATTTTGCAAAATAATTTAATTTTGTGCTAATACACACATTAGTGGAGATGGCAAAATGTTGGGAGCATGCGTGTGATATAGCTGAAACAGTGCAAGAGGTATTTTTTTTTTCAAAGGCAGGGCAAAAGAAATTAAAAAATTGCAGGAAGAACAGCTGCTGCAACTTCAGCATGTGCATAATATTTTTAAATAGTGCTTTGGGAGGGTTCTGCTTACTATATTCAAATTGAAACTTTATGTTTTTTTCTTTGACTTTGACACACATAGCAGATTAGGTTTATGAATACAATCTGCCTAGTGTAGCAGAAAGACTAAATCTATCACATCCACTTCTATATATGAGAAGAATTATAACCACATAGACAAATCTAGGGGAAAGCTTTTTCAGAGTGGGCGCAGTTCAGAATGTAAGGCAGGGACAAGAGAGGAATGAACTGCAGGGACAAATCATGCCTCTGTCCTTTAGAAGTATTTGAACTGATGTATATGAGAGACTGTCCTTGTAAAATGTGGCCTTGAAGTATAGCCGATTCTAGTTTCAAATAAACTGAAAATATATTTTCCGGGAACTCTTTATCTTTTTCAAATGACTTTCAGTAGGTGCTTACTTCTCATGATGTCTGAGTACACTGCCAAGGGTTACACCATTAAACACTAAATAACTGAGTTACACAGTTGCCCAAACAATGATGTCGTAATCCAGCTATTAAGTGCTATCAGTATCATCAAAGTCCTGCATTTTCATACTCAGTATTAGTGTTGTGTGTGTGCGTTTATACAAATCCTTCATGAATAAGGGAGTCAAATCCTGGTCTCTGAATTCCATGTAAAACTGCCATGGCTGTCAGTGGGATCTAGGATTTGTTCCTGAGAGAATATAAACCCCAGACGTTTTGAATCTAAAACTGCAACGGTCTCAGGATGGTAACTCAGACATTTTCCTTGTCAAGAAAGCATATACTGGAAATGCAAATTGTGACACAGCCATGACAACGTTGAAGAGCGAAGCCCAATATATCTGTTAATAACAGTTCTCCTCCTCTGTGCTCCCAAATCAACTCCTTCCTTTTAGTGTCTGGCATTCAGCTATCACTGTGTTGGCTTGTGTTAACACCTAAATAAATATACTCTTGGTAATAACAGAATCTAAAACTAGACAGCTGCCAATTGAATATTTTGGGCTTCGGTGACACCAGTTCATACCATGTGCACAATTGTACCACTGAAACTGGGAGTTGTCTTAAGGGGAGTTGTTTAATGTGCTAAAATGTGAACGTAGCCTATTGCTGAAACAACAGAAGTTATGCCATTGCAAACGGCTTTAGATTGAGGGATTTCATGATATGAATGTGAAACAATTAAATGAATTGCACTTTGCTCAGAACTGAACTAATCAAATGATTTTGGGGGGCCTGGACTCCACCAGGCTATACGAGAGATCTCTGTCACATACTCTGTCTGTAGAACTGCTGTATACATCAATGAGAATATTTTTACTGGGTGTTAAGTGCAGGATATTTAAGAGACAGTAGACTGTAAATTGGTGCTGTGATTTGTTTTTCTTTCTTTCTTTCTTTTTTAAAACCACTGCATTTCCAAGAGCTAAACTGATGAGGCTTAATCAATGCTTTTAGTCTCAAGAAGATTAAAGTGATGTTGTGAGAGTATATAATGTGATAGCCTTGGCTGCAGCTCTGTGTTGGTTTATTAATACAGCAGGGGTTTGTCTACTGAATTCATAGAATATTTAGAGATGACTCCACCATCCAAGCTTGCCCTTGTAGAAGAGGTTGGTAGAAACCTCAGTCATGAACCAAGGAGGGCAAATTTTAAATTCTGTGTTATAAATAATCCTGAAAGAGTGAAGTATAATTTACAGATGTATTAAATGGCTATATTTTTCATTTAAATACATATAGAAGATTCCCATTTAAAGCATAGTGGACTTCATATACATATATCTAAAGGCAGGCTTTATGTTCCAGTCTCCCATTTTCTGTATAACAAATAATGAATACACTTATTTTGTAAGCTGACTCAGCACAGTGATTATGAAGATAAACACAATTATAATGAACTACCATCATCTACTGAAAGTCTGTAAACAAATGAAATCAACTATTTTAACCAAAAAATGCAAACCAGCCAAAATAAAATAAACCCATAAAACCCCCATAAAATAAAATGTAATTTGTTCTCTTTATGCCATGATATTGATCCTTAAATAAGTTTATTAAAAAAAAATTCTTTATACATATAGTACTGCGCCTATTGAAGTCATGTTAAATAGTATACCAAAAATATGTACTCTTAAGTATAACTAAATACATTTGGTTTGACTTACTTTATGATGGAAACTTTAGATGATCTGACCTTCACAGAACTAACCATAAGCTAGGCTATCGTGGTAGCATAATTTTGTTATAAAAGTGTTACAAATTTGAAGACTGTTATTCTGGATTTCACCAGTGAATGAGTTATGTATTTCATTTCCTACATCTGTTTAAAAATACAGTTAAAATTTTTCAAAAGAACTTTGTATTCCAGTAGCATGAAAGCACCTTTAAAATAAAAATTGGGATTTTTTTAAATGCTGGTCATTTTATTTTGTTAATTAAGTGCAAAGTGAAGTTTGTGGAGACAAACCTGTTGTAAGTGGGTCATTTCTGAAAATCAAGTTTCTAATTTTAAGTTTTTGGCTTCAATCCAGAATTCACAAGAATATAAAATAATAATATACAGTACCAATATGCTTTGAGATTAGATTAATGAAAAATATTCCATTCAAAATTAGACGTTGATCCCACAGAAATATATTTGGTTATTTACTTTGCATGCTTTGACATCTCAAAATGCTCAGTTAAACAACTGGGTATATAGCTGTAGCTACTGCAGCCTATTACGTTAAATATGATTTAGTTTATTCAATGCCTTAAGATGTATCTTACATCAAGCAAAATATTAAAAGGGCTAAAGATACTGTGAATGTACAGTTTTTGCCCTTTAAAATTCAGCAGTTGCTACACATCAGTATCCAAATACCCTATAGTATTCCTTTTGCCAAAAAGAAAGATCAGTTTTCGTTCTGCTATAATGATTCCAAGGAACCTTTTGGAAAGTGTTTACTTATTAAACACTAATCACTGTATCACACTTTCCATTTCCTTGCAAAGTCTGCAATGTGGAAAAGCATAGTGTCTATAAAAAAGTTTACGCTGATTTTAACATGCTCAGCTTGAGGCAGTTATGAGCCTGTGCTTTGGAATCACACCTCTTGCCAGTACGGCATAAAGGGAGCCACGGGGGACAGGCTCCCTAAAGTTGAGTACCTGTCTTAGATGACTAAGGTAGATCTTGAGGTTCTCAGCAGGAACCTTCAAGGCTGGACCACAGTTTAGGCTGAATTGCGTTCTGAAGGTGTGGGTCTTCCTCTCCGATGACTGCAGAGGTGCTGCTACGTTAGTGGCTTTGTTTGCATCAGAAATGTGCTTTCAAAGTAAAACCCCTGCCTGTGGCTATAGTTCATATCACAGAGCAGGCTCGGAGCACGCGAACCAGGATTTTTAGGATGATAGGAAACCAAAATCACAACTAATGAGTCCCAACTCCTAATGGGCGTTCAGTCCATGCAGCCAGGCTAGTTGAAAACGCTAGGGAAAACGCTCTGAAATGCTGGCAGTGAGGATGCCGGGTACCGGCAGTTTTTCTCTACATAGCTGCTCCTGCTGATGCACCCTACATGCCTGAAGGATCCCTAAAAAGCTGAACTTCCGCATTGAGCCACCCAGAGTTTAATGCCTGTAGCTGAACGGGGTAGCCCCTCACCTGTATTGCGGGAAGGGGCAGAGTGACTTTCATGCAGACAAGAGGAAGGCTGATGGATTCCCAGGGAGGTTGTCTTTTCCTGCTCCACAAAGTGGAAAAGCTCGACCACAAACAAGTTACTCCGTGCTGGTGAGTGCTCACCCTGCTACGTCTTTCTCCCTGTCTATCACGAATACATACCTGAATATTCACTGTCCCCAAATGTACTTCCCCTGTACCTGACCATCTTTGCTCTAGACAAACAGAGAAAGTGTACTCCCTCAGCTGCGTGAGGGAGCCTGCAAACCTCTAATACGGTCAGGGGACAGCAAGCATTACAACCAGGGCATCCCCATACCAGAAGAGTGCTGGAGTGTGTGATTAACGTTAAGATTAAAGGGAATAAAGTCAAATCTAAGCTTTAAGGCTTTCCTGATTAGAAGGGTTCTTAAGTGCACTTTTAGTGTTTTCCTGGAATAAGGTCTATAAGGTCAACTACGTTCTACTCCCTTGGCTTTTTATAAAATTTGTCCATTTTCAGGAAGATTATCTGAGACAGCAGTTCACATTCTATTGGAATCATTGGGAAAAAAACATAGAGATACTGGAATAAAAAGAAATTTCTATTTAGATTCTGTATATTATTGCAGTACATTAGATAATTTATTAAAACACACTGGACAAGGTAAAACTAACTATCATTTAGATAACCTAATCAGCTTTCACTCCTATAATATACATACCTTCCACTGTCAACAACTTTCTCCACAAGAATCCCAACTTTATATCATAGAAAGCCTTGTATTATTCAGTATATACTAATATATAATACATAGTATGTGTCTATGTGTTTGTGCGTATATATATATTAGTATATACTAATGGAAGATACTCAGTATATATTAATGAAAGTTACATACTAGGCACAAAAATCCATGGAGCTTTACATTTAAAAACTTAATCTTATACTAGTATAAAGAAAAATATGTATATTAGTTGAAGAAATGGCTATTTTTGCAGCAGATGCACAATCTGGATATACAATAATAAATTGATGCACATTAGCTGATTTACTATTTCTTATCTCTTTTGATTTTTTCAGTTATCTTATCCCTTAGCATATTTGCAATATATGTCATAAGTTTTAATTTGTTATGGAGAAAAAAGACTGAACAAATGTAAAAGAAAGTGCTATATATTTTTTAAATATTAAAAATCTAAGAAAAACTATTCAAATTATTTATTTCATTTTCAGTTATGGTTTTGTGGTTGTTTGTAATATATATTTGTGACAAAGATAAGTCACCTAGTTGTTCAAGCTCATTAATGTACCATTAATAAAATGCTATCTTCTGTTTTGTTTTTGTTATGTTTTGTTTTGCTTCTTTTTGTAATGGAACATAAGAGAAATAATAGAAAATAAATACTTTTTTAAAATTAATCTTTGTATTCAGTCATACAGTGTATGAGTTTCATATTGTTGAAAGTCAGTCTGAGATATCAAAAGAAATCTTTGAAGGAACTGGGGGGGTAAAGTTATTTTCCAGCACCATGTTCATCTGATCATTTAATGGAAATTATCACAACTCCTTACCATTATGATCATCTGTACAAAGCAAATCACCCACCTAAAGTCTGACTGGTATTTTGGAAATCTCTGTCTCTTTCTAATGGCTATGAGGCTCAGCTACAGCAACCACTGGCATTTAATTGCTTAAAGATGGGTGGAATGAGCCTGGGCCTGACATTGCAGTGCTTGAAGGTATTTTTTGGTACATCTTTGCAATGCAACAACTTTCAAATGATGTTGGAACTTCTTGAGCAAAACCAGCTTTGGTCCCTTGCATGTAGAAGGACTAGCTTGTATTAACATCATGAAATAGTGATCAGAAGGATATTTGCATGCATGGAGACAGAAGCTTCAGTTCAAATTTACTTGTCTTTTTCCCTAGCTGAGGGAAGAGATGCCCAAGAATAGGAGGGGGGAGCCCCTGCTTTTATTTAAAGCATTGCCATACAGCACTTTTGTACCTTTCCAGCTCTTTTGGGTGAGGCTCTGCAGGGCACTGTCTTCGGTGCCTCTCTCCTGCTCCCAGTGGGGAGACGCCAGGTGAGCTCCATTCTGACGTGCTGCTGCCGCCCCTGTCCCAACCCCTACTGGGACTGCCTTGGCTGACAGCCCGCCGTTGCCTTCCTATGTACTAAAGGAAGCTGGCTGAACCTTTTCACTTCCAAAAGAGGAGGAAAAATGCATTTCATGTAATTAGAAGTGTAATGAATACTTTGCATTGAGAAAATCCTCGATCCTCATTCCTAGATGTCATTCAGCTAATGTGGGTTAGCAGACATAATCTATCTGACATCACTTCAGTTAGTTTCTTGTGTCTCAAGTTATTTTTTTTTTCCTCTATGGTAATTAAGTGAAAAAAAATTATAGGAGGGAGGATTTTAAAGAAAGAGGTCAAGAGAGCCTTAGAAAATTTCAAAGTCAGAAAAATCTTGGAAGTAAATATATTCCAAATGTACAGGTGTACTATTACAGCTACCACTTCCACTTAAATAGGAACTACATTTTCTCTTGGGAGCATGAACTCACACAAAACTATCGGGCTTGTTTATTCTAAAAGCAGCCATTTTCTTCAGTATTATTATCATTCATGCTCTAACATCTTTTACATTTTCCCCACAGTTTTTGACCTCAGATGGAAATTCATCCTATTAAAGTTTCTTAACATACAGTCCTGGAATATGTTTCATTAAATTCATGGTACTTATGTTCCACGACTACTTGCTCTCCATGCCCTACAGTAGTTTATTCTTCCATCATGTAAAATGAATTGCAATCCGTTTGTCTGTGCATTTGATCAATAAAAGTTAGCATAGTGTAATGGTCACTTCTCACCATTGATTTACTTTAGAGTTTCCTAATGTTTGTTTTTCAGTCATTTAGCACTCCCATTCTTATATTTGCTTATGAAGTAGTAACAGGTGGTTTTAATTTTAAAATATTTTTCAAATACAATTCCCTTTAAAGGTCAACATATATAGTAAGTACAAATAGAGGAATAAGTTCTTTCATTTCCTTATCAAAAAAAAAAAAAAAATTCTCTGTAGCGCTATGGTTAACATTTCCATGCAATTACCCCAGAAAAATGAAGAGCAGGGTTTACTGTACAATGAATATTAGGGATACTTGGCTATGTACTTTGTGTATAGCCTTTATGTGCCTTTATGCACCTCCTTCACTCGGCGCTGAGCAGAATTTCTGCCCAGCCATTTCATTCTTCGCCAGGTATGGCTTAGGCCCTTGCTCAAGACTCCTTACTATTGTGGACAAAGTTTTGTTATTCCCAGAAGGTTTATTCCTGTCACGGAAAGAGAAATGACTAGATCAGAAGGCAGATTCCGGTATCAAATATCCCACGGGTGGGAGAGCAAAGGGCAGTAGCTGCTCTTGCTGCTGGGAGGAACAACCTCCTCCCAGCACCCCAGCAGCAGCTATTTGCTCTCTGCACCTTCCCTGGGTGGCAGTATCATCCTCTCTGCTGGCCTGACTTTTCAGGAATCCAACACATGCACAGTAAGGTGCTGTGCATGGCCGCTTTACTGCCCTCAGCAAAAGCTATTACCTTAGGTAGTTGCTTACTTTTTTGTGTTGTTATGTGTAGCGAGTAAATAGCGGAAGATTGGTGAGGAGACAGGAGCATGTTGACTGATCATTTACTCCAGCTGTTGAAACACCTGGTGTGCAGAACACGTAAGGAACGGCAGGTCACCACCCTTAGACTTGCACCACACAGGCATCAATCTGGACGTGTGTACTCCTAAAGAATTACTGCTTCCTTTGTTATCTGTATACCTAAAGAATTATCACTTCCCTTGTTATCTGTAGCGCACGTGCAGAACCTCATATTGTAACCCATTAATCGCCTTAAACCCATGCCCCCCCAGACGTCTCCATGGGCTGATGCTCTGCGGTGCCTGGGACAGCCCAGTCACTTCCCTGCAAGGTTTCCCTGGGGTTTCCCTTGTGGTTTGAGGATTTCAAGGTAATAAACATCTAATAACCTTACTCCAGAGCAGTGTCTTCTACCCCTGCGTATTCCAAGTATCAGTTACTGCTGTTAACATTAGGTATGACAAGGAGCCTAAAATCTGTGGAAAATCTTAAAGAAGAATCCAGTCCATAGTCTCCCTTCATGCAAGGCAGAGTGTGTATTTAATAAATGTTACCAGCATACTCACAAGAGTTGCTTTCTTTTGCTTTTTTTCATCACCTGCTGCATTTAAGGCAATAGAATAACTGCTGTATTAAAAACTTTAGATACTATTCTGCCAGGGGATAATCATTTCTTTACAGACTGAGCTATATGTTCTCTAGGGAAATATCACTGCTTTCAGGGGAATGTCTGAATAGGGGGCACATACTGGGCACAGCCTCATATAGATGTGCCCGTCCTGTGTCTGGTCCTGTAGCGGAGGGTCTGCAGAGTGCTTTATTGTGGCAGTGCCTTCATACAGCTTTCCTGAGCATGGTCAGAGCTAGACCAAGGCGATTTGCACCATGATCCTTTGGGGTGTGTAGACACAGCTTAGCAATTAACCAACATACAACTGCAAAATAGGTAAGGGTAGGTAAGTGTGACTGTCCAGTGGGTTCAGGATAGGAAAATAAGGAGGCTACACTGGAGTTAGGAGCCCAGTTCAGTAAAGCACTGAAAATAGTCTGTATAGTAATAGTTGTAAATCACCAGTGTGGAGGTGATTTAAAGCTCAAAAGGCCATAAAGGAGGATTTTTTTTCCCCTAGATGATGCAGCATAGAAACAATTGCACCCGGCAGAGGGTGTGTGGCAGTGACACTCCGTACAGTCTGTATTCCCTGATTTGGCCCTGCAGGGACAGTTGAAGATGATAGTATTTTAATTTCTTTCTATTTTTCTGGACTCTCTGAATTGCAACCTGCCCCTATTTCAAACTCTGTTGCTGCAGGGTTGAGGGCTAGAAATATTTTTACTGAATGCCGAGGTTTTCATGTAAAGCTATCTGCAGAAACTGGGATTTTAAAAAAGACCCCCAAAAGCTCCATCAAATACCATGACCCTCAGTGAAAAGACAAAAGATAAACTTCTTATGCAGCCAGACCCAAACTGTCACCTTTCACAGAGACAAAATTCTGTTAGCAAAATGTCATTTTTTTCCCACTTTGCTTCAAGACTTTAGTGAGGGAAGAGGAACGGTATCAGAAAGGTCAAATGCCTTCACTAAAGCAAGGAAAAACTCTGGTGGCTGGCTGTGCTCTTTGTTACTGCAATCCCACCAAGTGCCTTTCTGGGGGGAAGCAAAGGCTGAGATCAGAGCAACATCATAGACAATTTACATTCTGTTGAAATTGTTTGTAAGAAGCATGAACTGAAGTGCTTCATCATTTCATAAGAAAAACCAGGAGCTCACAATGTGGTAAAAATGGAAACTCAGAGGCAAAGGGGTCTAAATCTGTGCCATCCATGTGGTTGGAGTACTTCAGTTGCACAGAAATATGCAAAGAGCTGTTCCTGATAAGGAAGTCGAAGGGTCCTACTACTGATGTAGCGTAAGAGAGATGTGAGCTGTCCCAGTGGATTACAGAATGATAATGACCTACTGTGAAGGACCAAGGGGCTTGTGAGATGGTGGGAAAATGTGCAAAGGAATATAAATTTGGAAGGAACAACCTGAGTCAATGAATCTTATTCTGCTTCCTCAGATAATGATGTCATTTAACCCCTCTCACAAACTTTTTAAACCTCCTTTTAAATATAATAGGTGTTTTTTTTGGCTCTGCTACTCTTGTTGGAAGGCCTTCCGGAATCTCACTGCTCTGATGGTTTGAAACCATCTTCTAATTTCCAGCCTAAACCTATTCTTAACTGGTAGATAGATAACTATTTGATTTTGTGCCAGTAATATCCTCTAATTTAAATAGTTCTTTGCCAGCCATGGTGTCAGTCCCTCTCTTCCCCCTCCCCTACCTGATATATTTATAGCAAGCAATCATATGCCTTGACAGCTTTCATTTTGCCTGAATACACAAGCCAAGCGCATGCAGAACATGTCTATGCAGTGCAGTGAAATTTGGTGCAGAGATTCCTGAGCTATTGCTGACTCCAGCTGATACATCTACCTGTTGTGATGCAGCAACACAGACTCAGGGCCAGAAGCAGTTCATCCACTTTAATGCAGTTTAAGGTAATAAATACTGCCCATCAGCACCATACCGTGATGTAGTGCTTCCAGAGCAGATGAAGTCCATGGCAGCTCAGGGCTCTCTGTACTGCTCTTCACTGCTCAGTGCAGACATTTGCTAATCAGGTTCCCTGGCTTGTTTCCACATCATCCTAATGGGATGCAGTCTTACTTTAAATCTGTCCCAGTTTGACTTTCCCCCCGCCCCCCGGCTATGACTGCCTCTGCACCATACACCATGCTCCAGATACGATCTCCCTTACGTCCTGCACTATGGCCTTAATATTTGTCTATCGTCTGCAAAGACTGTGACCAGTTGCATGAGTTATTTCCATGGCTGCATCACGTTGGTGACTCACAGGCATCCTGTGAAAAGTGAGTATATCAAGGACCTGCTTGTTCTTCTAGTCACGTGATCAGCTCTCTGCTCATCAGTAATGAGGATGGCATATACGAACAGGTCAGTTTATCACTCAGAAGATAAACTAGCAGTCTCTTTTTTCCTTCATGTTACTGGGGGTCAGTGAGAGATGAGTCATCACTGCAAGGGTTTGCTTTTAGAGAGACAACTCTGATGGCTGTTGGGGTAAAGATGCAGCTCTGGATGCAAATTTTTTTTCTGGGAGGCAGGCCAGAGGATTTATATTCTAGCACATTCCCCCTTCCACATCTTTTGGCTTCCAGCCATGACTGAATGGAAGAAAATAAAAAGCTGTGTAAAGGGCAAAGGAGAATGAATGCAAGGCTCATAGAAAACCTTTTCTTTATGGTTTTCCAGAGGTGAAATATCTCCAGCATTTATCAAGTCTTGTTCCATCTTTGCAATCAGACAGTTTAATTCTGAGTGATTAATCTTCCCCTTTTTTGTCCCCCTGCAGTTGGATTATATTCAGACAGCCTTGGTTGGGACAGAGCTCCAATGACAAAATCATCACTATGTTCTATATACTTCCTTTTATTTAGGCCAGAGGAATCCCATTTTTCAAAGCCCATTCAAACTTCAGGTGGACAGTTTTTGGAACACAGAAAACTCAAGAAGCGCAGTAAAGAAGAGAAAATTTAGAAGGGTGTGTTTCTCCTTTTTTTTTCCTTTTCCTTTTAAATATGAGCAGGTGAAGCAAATGATCAATAACATACCTCTCTTTTCCTGTGCATATGAACTACTACAATCCCATTTATTTCGATGGCTCTATGACCAGTCTCAAGGACATTTACAAAAAAAGAGCAAATTAATGCAAAAAACAACAAAATCTTCTGCAAATTTGCAAGGATTAACCCCAACTAGGAGTTCAGGGGTTATCTGACATTATTAATAACTTGAGTAAAAAAGCTCTTCTTTTTTAATGAGCAGGAATGGTAAATTCCAAAATGTATTCATCATGAGCTTTAAAGTTTGGTCCTGATATGTTTCTGTAGAAGGAAGTAACTTCTGGTTCACAGTACATAGGACTGTCTCATAGTAAATACATAAATTTAACTAAACTTGAACTTAAATCCAATATAGTGTGGTGGCTGCATTGGAGAATGACGGATGGGGGTTTGGGCCCTAAGAGATATTGCAGCTGAGCTCATGAGAAGTCTATGGGGTCTATTCGTACAAGCTAGTGTTATCAGCTGTTTCAGAAAGGACACTTTTTCAGCAACTCTCTGTGTGCAAGTATAATATCAGTTTTAGCGTCCTTTCACTGACTGAATTTCACTTTATGTTAGATTTACTGTGATAAGCTCCTAGGTCCAGAATGTAATTCAGAGTATTGAATAACCAGATTTAAGGCAAAAAGAAAGAAAGAAAGAGAAAGAGCAAGAGAGAAGGAAAGAAGGAAAGAAGGAAAGGAAAAACAAACAAGAAATAACATAAAACAAATTTTCAGTTATGGTTTGGAACACTAAACCCTTTTCCTCAGCTCTTCCCTTCCATTATTTTACAGGAAACCGTACTGAAACCACACAGCTGAACAGAAGACAATGACTGCTTCCAAATTTTGTTCAAACCTTAAATTTCTTTTATGGAATTTCCCCACTGTGACCGCAAGGTGGGCAAGAGAGGGTCGGATATCAGTGGAGAGAGACACTCAAGGTTCATAAAGGGTTAAACAAGATAGATTTGATAAAGGACTTGCACTGCTGCAGAGACCACAACTGCATAGAATACATGAAAGTTTTATTTAGTAGGCAAATGATGACGTCTGTCTTACTCTCAGTCACTGTCCTGACAAGACTCCATTTTGGTAACTTTTGTTTCTGCTGCTGTACATTGAGCTAATTGTTTAGGAAACTTTCCACCTTTACTCTCTCTTAACTTCTAGTTCCAAATTCAGCCTCATGGAGCCACAATTTAGATTATTTTTCTTAAATGTATTACCTTATAGTTATCTCCACTGAAGCTCAATTGCTACCTTTTAGTGCAATAATTTATTTGGTGAGTCCTTTTGGAGTACTTTGTCATTGGTATGGCTTTTGACTACCTGTAAGAGATTAAAATGATCAACAAGCTTGTAGATGTACTGCATAGCCCCTTCTTCAAGTCATGAGATGTTGAATAAGACCGGTCCCTGGAAGACCACACTGCTGACTCTTCTCCATCCTGGAAAACAATCATTACTTTCTAATCTTTGCTTCCAATCTTCTTTAAAATATCCTTTCCTCAAACCTGGTGACAGCTCAATTTCTTTAGTAGAACTAGGTGTGGAACTCTACCAGAAGCTTTTTGAAAATCCAATTATATAATTTCCATTGTATTTCCTTTACGTAGGTGTTAATTGAAACCCTCACGGAAGTCTAGCAGGTCAGTGAGGCAGCAATGTCCCTTCATAGAATGCATTTTGCCTGTTCCCAAAATACCGTTTTATGGATGAGCTCAGTATTCTCAATCTAATAGCCTCATCTATCTAAGGAGTGTGTCAGACTCGATGGTCTGCAGTTCCTAGGATCCCCTCTAGAGCCCTTTTTTGTACATGGGAACATAAGCAACTAGAGATGTGCAATGCCCTGGTCCTTTGCCACAGTGGCTGTTTGTAACGCTAGCCACCTTAGTCCTCCAGTTTTACATCTGAGTTCCCTGGGTGAGTGCCATCGGATCCTGGTGACTTCTCCTATTTGGTTTAACACCTGTGTATTTCTCTCACACTGATATTGTTCCTGCAGCCTATCTGCTATCAGAAAGTCCCAGGTGTGGGACTCTCCCCAAAATCCCCAGACAAACTCAAAGAATAGATTGAGCTATTCTCCTACCCCAAAAGCAATTTTTACACCCTTTTCCCTAACTGTTTGATGACAATAATGTGTTAAAATATTAAATCATGGACATACTTTTTATGCCTGTCCCTGCTTTACTTTCAACCAAAGCCTAAAATATTTCCTAACATTGCAAACATATACTTAAAGGTAGACTCCTACGATTTTTAGTTGTCAGATTTTAATACTCTGTGAGTTAAGGAGGGAAATAAAGTGCATCATAAATGGTTCCTATTTGTTTCAAGTCCTAAAAGACAGAAATTCAAAAAAAAAGATAGAAACATTTCTTTTCTATTTTCATTTGTCTTATTTGAAATCTCTCCTTCAGGAGATCAAAGTCTCCCCAGGGTGCCAAGTTCACAGTTTGAGAACTGCTACTTTACACTTAAAGCAATGTGGGGTGTAAAGACAGAACAGGAGACACTTCTTGCAAGAGTCTGAGAACTATCTCCTCATGGTCAGTTTGCAGTGCACTTTCTTTAGGTTTACCAATACATCTCCTATGAGCTTTTTATTATTATTTTTTCTCTGTAGGATGAAGATAAAGCGGACTAGTACCAGAAATGAGGATAAGATCATTTTTAGTGTTTCCCTGATTTCTGAAAAGAACAACTTCTGTCTGCAAAAGATTAGCTCTGTAGTCAGAATCGTGCCTGTGGGATTAGGAGGGTAGCAATGTATTCGTGAATCTTTTAGCTGGTTTGCTATAGACAAGTCATTTACCTTCCCCATGGCTTAATTTTCTCATCTGTAAAACAAGCATATTGGCTTAAAATATTTTGAGATCTGCTGAAGAAGTTATTGTGCATACTTAAGACAATGGACACATAATGCTCCAAGCAAGTCTTTAACATGAAAGTAACATATGTCAGAATGATACAGTCAGAGAAAGAGAGATTTTAAAGGTATTCCTCTGTACTCAAAAAGTGGCAGGATTTTATATAAAAACATATAAAATGCTGATGATGTTTTCATCACAAATAAAAATTGTCCTATGAATAAAATTCAACATTTTCTGCCCTATACAAACGGTTTATGATTTTGCTTAAGGAGGATTTTGAAAAGGCATTGAAAATAGATTTTTCATCAATCTATTTCAACTTTAAAGAATAAGGTAAAAAAGACATCTCTCAGTTTTAACCTTTTAAAACCTGTCCAGAAGAATCAACTATCTTTAGGGGGGAAATATTAATGTATTGATATGTATTACAAATACAGTCACTAGTATGGTCTCCTTATTAAGTATAAGGAGAAATATCTTTACTCAGAAGTGGAAAATTTTGAATTATTGCTACCACATTACCATAAAATAAGCATCGTTTTTTAAAATATAATAAGCTGATTTGTGTTAAAAAGTTTTTATAAGAATGCAAAATGTGAATTTCAATCAAAAACACAATAATTTTTAACATACCACATATTTGCCAAGTTCTAGTCTCACTTATACCTCTGAAAATTTTATATAACTCCAAGGTAAATTGAATATTAATAATCATAATAATGAGTCCTATATTTTCACAATGCAATCAGAAAAAGAAAGTGTAATGTTATCTCAGCCAGCTTGGTGAAAATAACATATGTGAAAATCATGACCCTTAACAAGAGCTCTTTTTTTTTACATCATCTTTTACTAATTAGTGTTTCTCAGCATGTCTCCACGGATTACCATATTATCAACAAAAACAGTTGCTTGCAGTTTGCCCATGATGTATCATAGAAATTATGTGGTTAAGGCAGTCAGTTAACCTAAACTGATAAATATTTATTAATCCTGAAATGAGTAAAATTTCAGAAGATTATTAGCATGAATGTCTGAAATATATTTAATCAAAGTTGTGCAGTAAAGAGGTTTCTAAATCCAGTTCTTCTGGACTTAGATATGTTTTATTTGGAGTTCTGTGGACAGGAAAAAAGCTGAGGAAGAGCTTTCTAAAGTTCGTTCCATGGATGGTGCTGCCAAACAGTGGCTGACAGCAGTTTACAGGTATACCCTGTCCTTCCCTACAAGCCTCTGCCAGATATCTTCTGTCGGGATTCTTTGATCTAATATGAACATATTTGTCATATACCAACACTATTCTATTTCTGTAAAGAAAAGGCTTTTGTATTGTTTACTTCTCAGATCATCCTTTTCATGCCCACATGCAAAGTAGCAAAAATATTGCTGATGTTCACAGTGTTACTGCAAATGCAATACTGGACCTATGGCCAGACAATGATAAAAAAAGGCCCAGTGCAAGTTATGCAATAAATATTCCCATGGCTTTGCCCTCATGATCCTGTATAACTTCTTGGCATGCCTGTTGTCCGTCTCAGATAGCTCAACTCTCTCCTTTCCATTGTAGCTTAAATAGGAGTAGAAGATAAATGAAGCAAGAAAATGCTTAGAAGGCACATAGGAAAAAAGAAACTAAAAGGGAACATAAAGGGACAGCATTAGTCAGGGAACCGCTTAACATCTCTGTGGGAAGATGGCAGTTTCCCAGATGTGGGCAAATCTAAGGGTGAATAAATTTCTCACCAAACTCAGTGAGCAGGAAGGCTGAAACATTCTATATGTATTTAATGACTTGTGCATAAGTTGGAGATGTCTGACAATTGTGCTCGAGAGGAATGTGAAAAAAGGGATTTGGGGACAATATCTTTTAATTTTATGGGAAGCCTGAGTCTTTGAACTTGGCAGAGAAAACATAAAAGTATTTCAAAAAAGGAACCACAGTCCTATTATTCTTGCATGCTTCAATGAAAATATTAGGGAGAGAAATACTGTATGTAGTACAAATACAGATCATGTTCTTTCTATGGATAAACTAAAGCAAATGTTTCAATTATGTGGTTATTTGTGGCAATGATTTTTTTCCTAGTATTGTACAATGTACTGATCTCAGAATTAGGGGCGCTTTCTTGGAATGGAAGTCTGGTCTGATTTATTTTGTATACCGTATCCAACTACACTTTCTAACGTCAGATTTCTTCCTTTATAATCCAGTGAATACTGAGATAAATCAACATCATTCTTAATCCAGAGATTAAGATTCATACTTTTATTCTGTTGCTACCAAAATGCTTTATAAACTATATGGATTGCAAAGTATCAGATAATTTATAGGCATGTTTTATCATCCTATGCCTTACTAAATGAGAGTAGTGTTGTAGTTCATAGTAAGGCCCAACTAATCCATATACCCTCACATGTTTCTGTATCTGGGTGGATTTTTTTCCAGTCTGGATATCATGTCCTAGCCCCAAACAATGTCCATTTGAATAACATGAAGGTTTCTTCATTGTTTCGCCTGTGTTGGCAGGCTTTTATGCCCTCTCAGGCCAAACCAGTTCCATAAGTTGACAGAGGCCAGGGGCATCAAATCTAATAGTTTTGGCATTATCTCTTAATGATCCTTTTTGTGGGCTATCGTGAGTCATCTCCTATTTTCTGCTTCACTCATCTTAGACAATTCCAGGTAAGAGGCACTTAAGTCAAAATATTTGTACAGAAACCACTAGGTCAGCCTACAGCATTATCAAATGATTCAAGAGCACTCCAGATGAGCCACAGCAGCAACACTGCACTGATGAATCCTGCAGAAATCAATAGCTCTCTGCATATGCTCAGCAATTTATATAAATGTTGTCCTTGTAGAATCTAGAACTAGGGCCAAAATGCAGCCCACTGATAAAATTACATGACAGTAATTGCTTTAATTTTACATTTGATCTTCAAAATGCAATACTTCATCAATCTTATAGACATCAGTGAGAGTTAAATAAGGATAGTAGCTGCAGGACAAGGTCCTAAATGTTTATTTAGCATCTAGAAATGTTCTGTCTCCATAGCCACGATGAGTTTCTAATTAAAGGGACCTTTTGAGGAGCAGTGGAGGGAAAGGTTTGAGTCACTTTTTTCTCCTCTAAAAGGCTGATTGTCAATTTTGAAACCAGAAAAACATCAAAAACACAGTAAACTTGCAGCTTTTCAGCCAAAGAGAAAGAAAGATACCTTGAATTGTAGAGGAAAGGCTCCCATGAAATAAAGAGCAGTTATTCACTTCTGCCCAAGAGTTCTTTTCAGTATACATGTTGACAGGAGAACCTCTATAATGTAATTTTTTAGACTGGCTACCAATTACAAGCCACTCCATATTATGGTAATTGCTATTACCATAATGATAGATAGTAATGTATCATAGCATCTGATCTTACCACAGTTTTTTGCATGTATATAGCAGCATGTAATAACAATGTGGAATGATAGCAAATGTTGAATTTTAATATTGGCTCCAAGTGCATACTGATGGTAAACAATATAAATGAGCAGCAAAATATTTATAGTCTTCTTCACCAAGACTACAGAAGCTGACCCCAGAAGACACATTCCCAAACTAAGGATCTCAGCTCGCACTTGAGAAAAGTGTGTGAGGGATTACAAACCACAAATCAGTTGGGCTTGATTTGGGGGGGGGGGGGGGGGTGGAAATTAGCTGAGTATGTCATGAGATCATGTGTTACCCTAGGAATAAAATTTAAGTATTCATTTGTAAGTAGATTCAAAGCCAGAAAATGTTTGGGGACTACTTTCCTAGCAGTAAAAATGTCTTTGACAATTTGGAGAGTTAGTTTGGTAAAGCATTTCTTTTTCTTTTCTTTTTTTTTAATTAAATATCAGCAGATCTATATGACACAAATTCATGGTAATACATTTACCTCATTCATGTCATATCAGAGTGCTTGCAAGCAAACCAGGCATTTGATGTGACTTCATATAATATCATACTCACACTGAAAAAAGCACCAAAAAATGTTAGTCACTCGATTTAGCTCATGCTTCTAAGGAAAAAGTACGTACGCAGATCCAAATCACTGGGCTGAAATTTCGTGTTGTATTGCCACTGAAGCAAGCAGGAAATTCTGAAGGCTTCAAGAGAATAGAACTGTTCAAGATTTCAGTACTTTGAATAAATGTCTCTGCTTTCTTGGACCTTTATTATGAAATGATACTGAAAACTTATCTAGTATAAATTCCAGGGTAGTCAGCCAACAAACAGCAATTGTATGTTTGTTTTCTGAGAAACTGTTGCCACTGAAAGACAGTACCAGCTTTTCCTCCGCGTGTGTATGAATTTTTGATTGTATTAAAGGGATTTGTTAACAAATACTTTAAGCATTGTTTTGCGGGATTGCCTGCAGTGTTGTGTCCCAATAAAGGGCTTGATTCAGTACCTGGTGATCACTAGCCTTTGGATTAAACTGATCAAGCAGAATGGCCATGTCACATATTCTGATCAATTAGGCTTCCTCTATATTCATAAGTAAAGCAATGCTAGGCATGGCTCCTGGGCACTGGAAGTGAACTGCTTTTACTGTTAATTTGTTTTGGTCTTATACTCCTACTTATGCTGTTAAAGGATTGATTAAAATGGTGCCTGAAAAAATTTTTGCCCAAGCTGTCTCTGAAGCAATTCCAGCAAGGATGAAGGAGTTCGCACTGACCAGGATGATTCTCAAAGAGCAGACCGAATGCCATCACCCTGCTCTGGAGGGTAAGGGAGTTCAACTGTATGTCTGAAGGCTACTCCATGCCAGTTCATCTCAGTACCAGGAAACAATATCAGGTATGTTTAATTTAGTAGGGTGATGTAGCTTTAGAGGCCTTTTTCTGTGTATTAACAGAAAATCACTCCCAGAAATCAAAGCCCTAATTAGAGCCGAGGCATTAGTTTAATTTATCCCTGTCTACAGATCTTTGAATGTGTTTACACAGTAAACTAGTGGATACAAATGGCTGCAAGCTCATTGTTTCACATTTAAAATGGGACTGTTACTGTCAAGACTTACAGTGCCTCATCTATTATGAAAACATTGGATCAGATCTTTCTTATGGGAAATCATATAAGTTTGGGGTTTTGTCTGCCTGCTCAGAGGGGACACAAACATTGATCCACTTGGATGTGCTAAGGGTGCATGAAAACAAAGAGTAGGAAGAGAAGGAAGGGCTGCAGGACTTCACACGAGAATGGTCTGTTGCACATAGAGATGGAGGAGCCTGCGTAGCCTGCTTGGAGAAATTATGTTGTCCCACAGGACCAGCAGATAAATGACTCTACAGATAGCTCTGACAACTTTGCTATCTTACCATACTTGGGATACAACATAGCACTAATGCAATTATGGTAGAATTTAGATTCAAAGTTATTTTCTGGTCCCACTGGATTATTACCAAAGTATTTTAATTTCTCAGCTAGGGAGATAAGCACATATACTGGAAATATAAAACAAAACTTGATCATGATAGATTTCTTCAGAGTATAACATGGCCTATGACCCCTGCAATAGAATTAAAACTATTGTCATAAACTATACTGTAATCCTTCATTCGTTAGAGTTGTTAAATAAATGCAATAATTTAACAGCTCTCCTTGAGACAACTAATGAGTACAAGCAGTTCAAGACAAGTGAAAGGTGGTCAACTGTAGCAGTGTTTTTCCAGCAAGTAAACCACCTCTGTCTAATGAGAAGGCTATTAACCTTTTTCAGGGAAGCTGTCACAGTATAGTGTTGTGATCCATATCCTTCACATATTTCAAATGTATTATCCTGAGATGAATGCTGGAAATATTATGGGCATAAACATGTCGGCTATTGTCATGGTCTTATAGGATGGGCAAATGTATTTTAGGACAGTCTGTACATAAGCTGTTTTGAAAATCTGTAATAGAGATATCAAAAAATTTGACAGCGGCTGGTGGTTAAGGTTCTCTAGTCTGAAACAAACTTCAATTAATTAACATTTACAATCATCTTCTGTTTCCATTTAGAGAATATATTGCAGCGTTCTGGAAGCTTAATGTAGGAGGAGGTCTGGTTCCTAGAACTCCTACCCATGCCCACATCTTGTGATGTGCTACAAATCATTTTCGTTTGAGTATCTACCAGAACAGCTCTAACATCACAGTAGGCATGTGGCTAAATTAATATGTCATGTTTCTTGAAATCTGAACAATTAGTTATAAGCTCCAAGCTATTACTTTGTTGTAACTTGACTACTTTTTTTGTGTGTTGGCAGCAAACCTAAAAGGAAACAATTATTCAAGTGAATAGGAGAGCTTTTATGATTAAAATTTTAAACATACACAACCAAAAAATAAACCTGTATATGTTATGAATGGAGAGTGTACTAGTAATTCTAACTTAATTTTGAATGTTTGGTTCAGAGTTTATGAAGTCAGCTACTTTCAAGTGGTGTTTTGTGTCTTAATTTCTACTTGTTTCTAGGGGAAAGGTACACAGCAGTTTGTGGAAAAACATGAACATGAAAAATAAAAATAAAACCAATGGGCTAGGGAAATTAAGCTTTCACACAGTAGATGGTTTTTAAATGTTTATGATGTTCACATTAGGCTAGGACTCTCATCAGCTCTTCTGGGACTCTCCTAGATCATGTACCCAGTGGCAGCAAGAGTGGAAGTATTGAAGTAGAGCAGCTTTTGGCAGTGGCAGCTTGCTGAGTCTTTCCCTTCCCATGACTGAGCCACGGTGTCAAAAATGCCAACAAACTGAAGCAGATGAAATAACCTGCAGCCACTCTGTGATCAGAGCCTCTTTCAATGCTAACTGCAGTCTTGCAGATACCAAGTAATGGGAACCAAACATCACTACATCCAACATCACCGTTCTTCTTCCCCACCTTTCCAAAGAGGATTGAAAATCAGTGAGCAGTCCCTATAATAGAGTCCAACCTCAGCTGGACTGATAGCTGGAGAATCAGACTATCCCTGCTATTACCATAGTGGAGCATTTTTTCACTAGTATTCTTAATTAATTACTCATACACCTTTCTCCCTTCTCAAGGGAGAGTCCTTCCCAAGCCCCTTTGCTTGGGACCTAAATCACATCTTCTGCAATTCTGGCACTAGAGGCAGGAACTTTCCAGATGTTTGAGCTGTGAAATAAAAGAATGGATTTAGGTAAGCAAATTTACTTAATTTCTGACTGTCTGCAATAGACCATAATTAGCACTCTGCATTGAACCATAGGTCATGTTAGCTGTATGCAGACATACATCTGCATCTAAGGATACGGTGTCATTATCTGTTTTTCTCTGGATATCTGCAGTCTGTGCACTGTATCTTTAGAAAGTACTATGGCAGTTCCATTAGTGAGGATTTTAACTGATAATTTCAATGTGTTTAACGGTATTCATGGTTGTACTATTATTGGGAACCACGAACTTCCTGACAGGTTCAAAGATGGGCTAGATGACTCCTGTACAAGCTTGGCTTTTGCCATATGGTTGCTTTATTCAGTTACAATAATTGGATGTTATTAGTGTCACCACATATGCTTACATAAATATGACCTTCTTCCCTAAAGGACATGCACTTTTTAGCCCAAAATAAAGAAACAGAATCTTTAGAAATCAGAAAAATGTCAGCATAATGGTACAAGATCAAGACTAAACACAACTCTGATGCCCCAAATGAAGTTTCCAATAAACATTTCTCGTTATTAAAGGATATTCAGTTCTAAGCTTTTCACTGTCCTAAATTAAAATGTCCTGTAAAAAAAATCATGACAGAACTTTCCTATACTTGTCAATATTAAAGTAATAATAGTGCAGTAAAGAAAGAAAATAGAAAATATGTATTTTACAGATATCTGAAGATAATGACAATTTATGGAAAAGAACTACATTGAAATCAGTTCACATTGGTATTGTCACAAAAAGTTCTGTCTGTTTCTGTCAGGGGCCAGGGCTTTCAAAGGGAGATGCATGAATTCCCAGATCTGTGGATGTTAGTTTATGAATTTACTGGACAATGTATTTGTAATGTCCTTTGGAGACTGGCTCTAACCCTGAAACGTGAAACTTTATGTTCCATTTAATCCTGTTGTATAGTTATTCATTTTTGGACTGTTTAAAAAAGGTGTAATGTGGTGCATTTAAATATAGTTGATTGCTCCTTTCTGTTTGGAATGTAAAATACAGTGAAAATTCCTGATTTATTATTTCTCTGCTACACAACTTTTTTCTTCTTCTTCATTACCTTTATAATAAACAGTCACAGTTGTTCCAATCCCTCAAAACAAAAGAAAATAAATTAAAAACAACAAGAAAACTTTTGTTAAAAGAGCAGTATTGAGATTGCAATATTATGTACACACAAATTAGGAAACTCGAATGTCAAAATGTAATTTATGTTCTGTTCCCTTGCTTCTTTCCTCTTCTGAGTTGAGCTGAATTCTGCTCTCTTTAATTACATTATCATATACTGTTTGCTTACAGAGCCCTGCTGTCTTGTTCAGAGCACAAAACGGAAAGTGCTTAATGAACAACTATTCAATATTTTGTTTTCTTCTCATCATTCAAAGTCTGGCCCATGCCTTATTTACTGCACACTATTAAAACCTACTCTGAAGAGAGCATTATTAAAATCCTCCTGGGTTTTGCTATGGTATTCATCACTATAGTATTTGAACACTTCTGAAATAGTAATGGATGAAACTGAAAGACGAGTGGGCATTCTGCTTATTTACAAACAGGGAATCGAGGCACAGAATGATTAGCAGTAAAAATTGTCCACTCACATTTGGTATCAGTCTTTCAGAACTGATTAATACTCTGTAGACCTGCACGTGCTCAAAGCAGACTTGTCACTGGCACCAGTCGCAAGTATGTGAGAAAAAAGACACTCAGATGTCAGGAACCCAGGAAACAAAATGCCCGTAGTAGAAATATTTGGTTTCATTGGCTTCACCCGCCCCCAAAGGACAGAGAGAGACTAGCCTTCAGGCATAATTGAATTGCTTCAGGGATAAGACCATCCTTTCTTTACTAGCAAGTCCTTCTTATTTGCACCATGCTGTTCCATATCTTCAGCAAAAGAGAGACGTGAACTTTGCAGACAGCTTAGTTTTCTAAACAACACTGCTTCACTGTCATGAGGCGAAGCCTACCAGGAAGTACCACTCAGATAAAGAAGACCTTGACTACATCTGCCCAGCTCTAACTCACCAGGTGAGTCTGGTATGTGCTCAGAAAACAAAGCTAGCACAGACAAGTGTTATTAGGGAAGCTTCTCCAATAGCACTGGATTACACCTACACTAGACGTACACAGAAAAGAAACAAAGAAGCACAGACGAATTTTCCGGAATTTTATTCCCATCAAATACATTTGGAACAGGACACCAGAAAGCAAGAGTAAGGCAGGTAACAACAGCTCATTGACTTTAGAAACGAAGAAGGGCAAACATGTTGGCCTGGGGTGACATGAGAAACAAGGTCATTGGCAGCTTATGCCAACTCTCCAAGTTAGAAAGCGATAAACAGTGGCAATAACACCCTCCTGGGGGAACACATCTATAGCCATCCAACACCGTGGAGAAGGCCAGGCCTAAGGTGGATCTGCTAAATGTAAAGGCTGAGCTGCCAGCTGGGACTCGGACACTTTGACCACTTGAAATGAGTGTCCTCTTCCTCCAGTTCCATGGTGAGGCCACAGCAGGACCAGTGGCCTTCACTGGTATGAATGTGTTTTGGGCAGAGCACAAGTATGTGTTGTAGAATAGGAATTGCTTTCCACTTGTTATATCCATGCCACTTAGTCAATAAATCTTAGATTTAATGTCACTGAGGGTTGTAGTTCTGCCTTTGCAGTTACCTCACTCCTAAATTTCCAAATGGTATTCATATTTTAGTGAATTTATTTTCTATTCACTGAATGAGGGACCTTGAGCACAGTGAACTGAGAAAGAAAATCTGCAAGGACAAGAGAGGAATAGTTACACAGGCAGTTGTTATTCCTTTTACTTTCTATCTTTTGAATTGTTGTCTTGTGTCTATAATGATGCTATTTCAAAACTTGTGCATATCAGTATCTGTGTCTGTGTATATAAGACACTAGATTTGCAAAATTCAAACTGAAAAACAAGTAAGCATGCTGATTTTCACATGATTCAGAAGCAGGATTAAATTCAGCACATAGAACATTGCTATTCAATTTGACTCTCTACCTACATTGCCAATGTTCCTCAACTACCAGGTAGTAGTAGTATTATTCTTCATATTTCTTTTCATTCTTCATATTTATTTTCTTTTGTCTTCAATTCCAAAACTGGCCTGGAGTTGGTCTTCTAGGAGACACTATCTCCTCCCAAAACCCTTTCCTAGACGACTCAGGAAAGGCACTGTGAGATTGCATAAGAGATCTCCCTTGTGCAATCTTTTATGTGAGAGTAGCGTTACCTGCCAAATATTGGAATAAGATGTTTGTTATTGAAATAAGCATTTTTTTTCCTGACACTAAATATTCTGAGCACCCCACTATAAATGATATTTTGTCTCACATAGCCGTATTCTCTGAAATGTTGTAATATGAAATCTTACCATGGGTTCACTTAGCTGCATTAAAGCTTTGTCCATATTATTATATGACCTATTCATTTTTCATTTTAAGGTTTGGTTTTCCTTCTTTTTTTTTTTTTCTACTTTAACTGTGTACTGAACAGAGATTTTTCACTTAGCTCTCTATTGCTATATCCAAGATTAGTCCTTTAAGAATTATTTCAGGAATAATTCCTTCTAAAGAGAGCATTCTTATACTTCTCCTTGAAAGGAGAGTATTCTTCTTCCTGTTTCTGAAATCCCTTGCTGGCAATTTTGCTGTCCAGAAAATATTTCTTTCTTCTCTGCTAATAGATGCAAGGGCTCTGACCATGTATTCCCAAATTCCACTGGTTTCTCTTTTAGTTGTACATCATTATAACCTCCATTCCAATGTGCTGTTCACTATCCTGACTTTTCCTAAGATTTTTCTTTCTTACTGAGTGGCTGAAATTTTGAAATGGGTTCAATTTACTGGGAACAACTAAAATAATTTCCATCCTGAGCAATCTCCCAGTGATACGTAAATGAAGCCTCAGCTGGCATTTTCTTTTTGTTCTAGCTGCTCTGGAATCACTGGAAATTACACGGTGCTATATAAAGAAAAGCTAAAATTAGTAACAGTGTTGTAACTTTTAAACTGTCAGCAGCCACTTCATGAGCAGTTGAGATGCCACTCTTGTGGAAGCAGGAACCTCTGAGGGGAGAACAACTGAAGCAGGGGCTGCAATATTTCAACTAAGATAAGTCCTTCCCAACACTGAATTTGGTTATATATTTTGTCTACCAATATTTTTAATTTCCTCCCTAACTCCCTTTGGTTTTTATTTGACATTCCTTCCTCTTCAGAATAATTTGCCAATCCTGCTAAGATTCTCATTATTCTTTGAAAATGTGGCACTGATCCCGGCCAGCGCATCTAGCCATGACAGCACATTTCTCATGTTCCAGCAGGCCTCATGTCCATATCCATAATAATCTGAATGACATTTTCATTGTGACTTCTCTGTCACAGCCGCATGGTCGCTAGACATTGAACATCCTTAGAATATTATATTCAATGTGAAAATATTACCAAAATGGTGTGTCTCAATTTTGGTCGATATGTGACAGAGCTTTGTCTCGTTTCTCTTGCAAGTCACCCTAAAGACTCCCCAAGGGCTTGAAAGGTTTCTAAGGCATAATAAATACCCTAGAACAAGGGTACCATTCTCTTTCATAAAAAATCTAGATTTGTTAATTTTAATTCCAGTTAGAAACTAAACTGTATTTTTCAACTATCCATATTTTTATGGTACCTGTTGTACTTATTTGGTTTTAAAACATTTTCTGAATTTTCTTCTCATATCAATAAGCTGATTCTGCCCAAATTTTGTGAGAAGTGGCTTAAGAGTTGACACTTTTCAAAAAAAAAGTAAGAATATCAAATCTCCCAATAAATATTGCAACATATGGAAGATGTCTCCAATGGAAAACCATGAGCTATGCAAACTGTCAGGCAATTTTCTGAGTACAATTTAGGTAGTATGTATACTCTTAACTCCATGAGTCTGAGTCACAGAACTATTCACTAGTTCTTTAGGTAAGTTCCCGAAGAGTTTTGGCTGATAAAGATTACTGCTAGATCATGGGTTATGAGATGCTGAAATTTTGGTTGATTCAGTCACCTCAGTACTTAATGTCTAAACAGAATATGCTAGGGAGTCATGTACTAAGTATTGCTGAGTTTCAGTTCCCTGAGCATTTTAGTCTGATAGGAATGCTCAAATCTCACTTAAACCACTTTGATAATATGTCATTCAGCACTGAATGAGGATAGTATGATCTGTGGAAGAAAAAGTGGTGTCAGCTTCTTCTGTAACATCTACTGGGCAGCACAGTCAGTTGGGAAGCAGGAGACCTGGGGCCTGTGCTAATGTCAAATCCTCATCAGCTATTTCCCAGCGGCACAGAATACAGAGAAAGAGCGGGAGGAGTACTGCTGACACTCCTGGAAAACTGTTTCACATTCTGCATAGGATTACAAGATTCATTGGGACAGATAAAAGGGACTCTTGGTTATGAGCCAGGAGTTATTTTATCCATTCATTATTTAATACACTCAGTCTTGAACCCTGATCTTCCTTTATCTTGGAACAGTTAAAAAAGAATAGTACCCTTGCTTTCAGGGTGTGAATCTTAGTGCCTCAAAACTGTCTAATCCAGAGCTATTGAGAAACACCTTGGCTGGGGCACTCTGAGTGTGACCACATCCCTATCACCCCAGGAACACTCAGCAGGCTGGTATTCTTGGGACATAAGCAAGCCGTGGGACTCACTAGGGCTCTCCAGTTTCTAGGAAAGCATATGAGATTTCAAGTATAGCTTAATCACATCCTGACCATATAATGGAACTGGTAAAGATGTATCTTCTCTCCCCTTTCTCTTCCCTCCTTTCTCTTTCCTAGTGCCTTGTTTCCACTGGAAGGAAATCCAGGTATGTCAAGGGAAGAAAAATGTTCCAGAGGGTCCCCTCTTTGGGATAACATAAAAAAGGGGATTGAGCCTACCTGCTTAAACATTAAGGTGGAGAAATTAGGTTACTAACTCCAGATTTAGCATCCTATTTGGCATCTGCATAGGTTTGTCAAACTGAACCTTCAGAGTTGCAGCAATGAGCAATGCGGTGCTCAACTCTCAGTTGCCCTGCCACCTTGTGGAAGTCCTCCGGGCTCCTCTCTCTATATGTGGTAGTGTGTAATTATTCTTTAGTTGTTTTTAATTTAGACTGAAATATACAGCAG
The DNA here is from genome assembly GCF_036370855.1 of Dromaius novaehollandiae. Lineage (NCBI taxonomy): Eukaryota > Metazoa > Chordata > Aves > Casuariiformes > Dromaiidae > Dromaius > Dromaius novaehollandiae. Next base: position 137,502,994 of record NC_088099.1, on the reverse strand, counting down.
TGCTGGATAATTAGCTGAGGACTCTGCATGTTGTCATCTCAAGGTCTCTGTGAATAGAAGGACACTGAAAGATAGATCTTCCAGGACTACGTAGGGAAAGCAAGTCCCTTAGGAGGTGGCAGGGTGGGGGTTAACGGAAAAAAACAGGATATTTTAAGATGTCTAGCTTGAGGAATGGTTTTGTGGTGACCTGCATTTCTTTCTACCTCCTTAAAATCACCTTTGTTTCCATGGAAACAAAAAGAAAGCCGAAACCCCAGGTAAATCTAATAGATGGATAGAAATCTGCTGGTATAGTAGTTATATATGTTCAACAGAAAGAACGAATGAAGCAAGCAAACAAGCAAGGAATTCTACTGGCAGGCAATGTCAATGATGACACCACAATGATATGTCTTTTTTTTTTATATGAACATTTCTGTGAGAAAATATATATCACTAATAGAGGAAGACTGGCAGCTTATTTTTTCCAGAAGTGACTTAAGCAGCCAGACTTTTATGGATGTATTTAATCACTTTCTTTTAGTGGCATAATGGATGATCTATGAGGATCTTTTAAGAAGTTTTTACTTTGGTGATCAGAGGGAATGAACATATTACTGTAGGCTCCAAATCTTTAGATCCAAGACCCTTTGAGCAGCTGAGAGAAGGCCCAGGGAGAAGACTGAAGAGGGATCATGTGTGGAGGCAACGTTGCCTAGGGAGAGCAAGAAAAGGTCACTGTGAGAATGACACTAATCAGTCTGAGAGTTGTGGATGCTCTATTGAAGCTCAGTTCCAGCTGCACCACTCTTAACTGCACAGTAGTAGAGTCTAAAATATCATCTTCATCCTCTGTTCTATCGTTGTGCTTACTCCTGTGTAAACTACTTGGACAGTCATAGCTCGGAAGCCACATTACTTATTTAGACATATTGCTGCTATATGCCATATAATCACCTCTGTGACCACTGCATGCCTGATCCAGGAGGCAGGTCTCATTATACAGGATGTCTGGACTCTAGTATTGGGCCAGTGACTTACCGAACCAGGCTCGGTTCCCTGTCAGCTTTTGGGTCTTATCTCCAGTTTCCTGTCACCACACACACACACACACACACACACACACACACACACACACACACACACAGAGTTAGATCTTGCACACACCCACTCTCTCATCACTGGTGTAGGAGGTGAAGCAAAGTAAATGAAAGCAAAGTTCTCAGAAAGACACAACCATGCGGCTCGGAGCTGGTGAGGTGAATGCATGGAAAGGATAATTTAGAATACAATCTCGGAGGACTCAAGTGTGTGATTCAGTTTTGGGGGCACTCCTTGACATCCTCCTGTGGCACCCAGGGTACCTCTTCCTAAAGAAGAGGAAGAGGACTGTGCAATTAGTTAGACTGGTGATGATACGCAGCCTACCTCAGTGAGTGCTGTGAGGAGTAAAGTGGGACTCTAACCACGCTTGACTCTTAAAACACTGTTGATAACTTTCCCAAGAGGAAGGTTATTATTGCTAGAATTAGAGTAAAATTACACCCTCGGTAAAGCCTAGCTACTCTGTCAGGCTTTTTTTCCTAATGTAGACTGCTATATGCGCTATTGTGTGCTAAATGACTTTCACACTTTGACAGGTGGAGCTTAGTTTCTCTCATTGGTTGGTCTGATAATTTCTCGTTTGGCATGTGGAAAATGCCATGTACATGGTGTGCTTGGGTTAGGTTTGTGAAATCAGTTTCTTTTCTTTCCTAACACAGACCTAGCATTAACAAAAAAGTTACAGGCAGACTGTTACAGTATTAAGAAAGGAATGAAGGAGGATAAGAGCCCTTCAGATGCTTCTTGAGAACTATAGCAAGTAAGCGATCATTTATCTTTAATTAGTTTATTTTATTAAGGAGTGGAAGGATGCATTTAGATGAAGACACCCGGTAAAGCTCTTTTTGCTCTGTTTTGTAGAAAATACATACTTTTCTAGTAGAAGGAATAATATTTCCTAGTTGACTTTTCTCAGCCAAAATAAATTACATTATGTTCTAAAACTGAGATATTTTACATATTTACTGCTACTCAGGTGGCATCCTCATTTTAGTCTATATACAAAAACATGTTCTTACATGCTCTATGAATACTAAAAATAGATTTTCATTCTGAATTTTTCAAGGGCAAAAACTGTATAACATGTAAGGAATTGCCTATTCTTTGAAAATGAAATACAATCCTCAGTCAGTGAAGCTGGGACAGAAAAGCAAAACCCCTGAAAATTCTATTTTACAACAGTTTCTTTCATTATTGCATTCTTCAGCACCAAAGTAAAGTTATTGGAGTGACATGTTATATCTATACAATTTGTTCTCTTTGACGAGTACTCTCCACCTCCCTTAACTATATTCATTAGTAACTACAATGCTTATTCTCAGTCTATTTTTCATAGTCAAATATAGTCAAAAAAAGTAAATAATGGTTTCTAGCATTAGCTCTGCTAGCTCAATATTTTAATTGAATTAGCTGAGGAACAAACTATTTCATATATTTTTGTTAAAAATTCTCCCTTTGTTTGTACAACAGAGTTGAGGAGATAGATTGATTAAAAAACGCCCAGTCTCCCCCAAATCCCAGCTTAAACCAAGGAAGATTAAGATCAGAATATCTGTATTTAATAATTAGATATAATAACTAAGTAGCAATGTACCTAACGTTTTATTGGCTAAAGGCTTTGTAAATCATAATTAAGAATAAAATAAACTGTATATACCAATCACTGTATAGTAGCTAGAATGATATTTTTAAAATTTTCTTCTTTTTTCTTTATTTTTTAATAAAATTATCTAAGGCTTCTTACTGTAAAGGTGTATTCTTTCCCATGTCTGCTTTAAGGGTTTTTGGCACTTACTAAGTTATCCATTCTTTCCCTCTTTAATCAGGAACCCTTGAATCATTGCTAGTGCAAACTCAACTTGATTCTCCAAGTGAAAAGAGATTAATGAGAAGCAGATGCTACATAGCCTCAGATGGCCAAGTACAAAGTACCCATTAACTCTAGCACAGCACTAATGATAGTCTTTGTGGGTCCAATAACTTATTCCAGACTCAAAGTGTTGGACTTCAAGCCATTTTTACCTAGGGGCTGCTACAGGCACTTGGCTGCCACAAAAGAGTAGACGCACTAGTTAAAATACTAGGTATTAAAATTACATGAGCTAAAGGGCAGGTCCAAATATGACCTAGGCATTATGATAGTGTTGTAGTGCTGCAGTACCATAAAAACTTACTGGGATTCAGAGTGAGTGGCTATGCACTGAAGTTTGAGAGCCACAAATGTCGGACTGAGAAGGGAAATCTTAAATCAGTCAAGCAGACACTGCCAGAAATGATATTTCTCATCTGCATTTAAGGACAAATCTCACTTCTGCATTTCTCAACTTCTGTGGATATGTGAAACAAAGCTGGATTTCTTCCCCTTTCCCCCAAGGTGCTTATAAATATGGACAATAGAAAAAACTATAACAGCTGTCTTTTCTCAGGAGCCTTGAATTCAGCACACCTTAGCTGTCTAAGACAGCTGTCTAAACTCATGACTCCCCCTTTCTTGAACATTAATTTCACCTCTGGGCTTTTAGCTGCTCTGGACAAAGCTGTTCTTTTGAGTTCTCCACCTTTAGAAGCTTGACCAGATACCAGCTGTAACAAGAGTCCTGGGGCTGGAAGAAAGCAAACGAACAAGATGACCTGGTGGGGAGAAAGCAGACTCATGTTCCACTCAGTGCCCTGTGAGCCATTTACACATCTTTAGCACAAGCAGCAAACAAAGAAACAAACAAACAAGCAGATCCTGGAAGCAGATCTGAAATTTGAGTATATCTCCTTTGGGGTGAGAATGCTAACTGTGAGGCTATAATCATGTTCCTCCTTGTTTTTCCTCCTTCCTGTTCCATGACTCCTTTGCTTAGCACAAAGGCAGCTTCAGTAGGAAAATGTTCTTTCTCTCATCCAATTTGGATCTTCCTCGGCAGAGACAGGAGCTTAATTCAGGTCACCTATTTACCAGACAAGTAAAGTTCTAGGCCACCAGGCAACTATGAAAGCAATGGATATTATAGATCAGGTCTGTCATAAAACTAAGCTGTGAGGTCATTTAGTCTGTTCAGCCCTCATAGGGCTGAATTTGAGGCCAATAGTTTTCAGGCTCAGTATTTGTAGCAGCCAAAATCAAGGTACTCAAAAATACACCGAGAAACTTTTAAGCGTATAGCAAGCAGACACCGAAATGGAGTTTTCTTGATTAGTGCTGTTAATGTAAGGCAAACATACATCAGATGAGAAGCACTTTAAATGCCTAATTGCTATTTTGGACCCCAAACGTGTGTGATTTAATATTCCCAGAATGTTATATAGGACACAGTATTCTATTACACTGATAAAGTGTCTGAAAATGAATTGCCATAAAAAGTGGCTTCTGTCCAGCTAGTTGAGGACACAAATAGTTTGAGTTTACCTCTGCATGTTTCTTTGTAGACTAACTAAACTCTGTGAATAATGTATGTTTTTTCTGCATATTAGATGGGGGAATTCTGCACTGCTGAGTGGAAATCGCAACAGATTGACCAAAATGCCATAGCTAGCCAGGAAAGATGGAAGAAATCACATCTGAATCTCACTTCTCTTCTGAATTTAGATGTCTACAGACAATCTGTATCTGCTTTTGTGTACCTTGCATTTACAGCTTATAACCCTTTCTGGACTTCTGTACTCAGAAATCGTCCCTTTGAGATATATGACAATTGTCCTGCCAAGAAGTTTACAGTCAAGTCTTTTTAAATATTGAATACTGGAATGAAAATCATTAGAACCCTTTATTTTAATATTTCCAATGAGATGAAGAAGCAGATAGTAAGAATCCTATTTTAACATATGTCATTACCCTCTTTATGTATGTTGAACTGAATGATTAATCACTACCACAGCTCCTACTTCAAATGCTTTTACTATGCCTAGTGACATTAATATCCTGTGCAAGTGACTTTGGAAAAGTTTTCTTAAAAGAGAACTTAGCTTTCTTTACTAAAATATATTTCAGTTCCTCTTGAATTTGCACTTTAGGAGTTTTGGCTCTTAGAGATTTTTCAGCAGCAATTTCTTCTCTGACCCTGGTAGAATGTTTTACTGATTCCCACTATTTCATTTATTACATGTGTTTTGCTGCTTTAGCTGGACATAAGCCTTTCATTTTCGCACTGATTCATGGTAAAAAGATATCTTACAGATCTTCGACAATGTGTTTTCATAAAAGGAAGAAGATGATGAAAGGAATTGAGAGATCATTTTTCAGAATAAAAACACTAACTCTGTTTAGCAATTTTTTTATTCATATGCAGTGCAGGAAAGGTTGATATCACACTTCCTTCACTGAAAATGGGATGATAGAGTTGTCCTTTTTCTTACACTTCAGCTTTACACTTTTTCCTAACCTAGACTTACACTTTAAGTCACACATGGTGTGACTGTGCATTGTGAATACCTTTCTATCTGGTTCCTCAGCAAGTGTTTCAGGCTTGCCAGAGATCTGCCATCCTGCATTGCAAACAAATAGATAAGCATTGAGTTCTTTTTTTTTTTTTCTTTTCCTTCTCTCAATATGCTTGCACCTTTATCTCAAAGGCATTGCCATTCTTCAAGAATATAGTGATTAGATTGGTACATCACTCTTCACCATTCATGAGTGAATGAGCTGACACAACAAACAAACTTTTCCAGCAAACACAGCCACGCTTTCCTGGATATTGCCAGATAGCTGCAGAATTGTTTTCTTCTGGAAATGAATGTTTCCTGGGGAGAGCTGATAATGGTTTAGCTATATTTACTGTCCACTGTCAGTGACCATATAATGCCAGATTTCCATGGAGCACCTCAGTGTAATGCAGTAAAGCTTCCCACCAAGTTTTCAGGGTGATAACATATCCCTGATGCTTTGGAGAGGCTGTATGAATGATCCTCTACAGATAATGTGTTGTATGGTTGCAGTTGTCATTAATGATAGGCAAGTACTATTTAGTAGCTAACTAAGGACATCATTATGCTGGTTTCTGCTGCAGACTCTTGCATAATATTCTGCTGGGGTCAAAAGAAATGTGACTGAAACTTGAATGTGACATTGACATCAATAACAATGATTCTTAAATATGCTATTATTCTCTGGAAAGAGGAAGGAAACTGTCAGGAGTGGATTGCCTATACCACTGCACAGGTATATAGTTTTGATAATGCTTTTACTGTAAATCTCTCTGATGTACATAATTAATCATGTTATGACAGGGTTATATCTTGAGTCCATGCACATCATTACCCTTAACTGTAAAATGGATATTATCTGTGTGTATATGTATATTAAGGGTGTGTATACATACATTTATGTTCAGCACATAGTTAATGATAAGTTAAGTGCTCAGACTGTGCTCTAGTGAGCAACAAGGAATCAGATGTATCAAGCAAACTTGAGTGAAAGTGATTACGAAATAATAGATTTCACAGTCTTTAAAACAGGAAGAAGTAATAATGGGAAAACAAAACCCAGTAGATTTAAGGAAGAAAGACTTCAAAAAAACTCAGAAAATTGGCAGCCTTTTGGTTGGAAGTTTAGTCAAAGGGAAAAAGACACCTGGCAGGATCTTACAGAATCATACTGAGGTCACAAGTGCAGACTATCCCAATGTATGAAGGAAAATAAAAAGTGGAAGGGAGATCAACTTGGCTAAACCATGAGCTCTTGTCTGACTTCAGAGAAGGAACATATTCAAGAAGGAAGATATAGGAAGTGGAAAGTAAGTTTCATTATTATGGACAAGTATGAAAGTTCAGCATGAAAATATAGAGACAAAATGAAGTACTTTAGGAGATCGTGAGTGAGCCAGATAGTGGAAAGGGAGCACTATCTACAGAGGATACCAAGGAAGTTAAATGACTTTTTTACATTAATCTTCTCAGTACAACAGTCAGTTGTGATCAGGTGGCTTGTAGAATGAATTCCCACAATAAAAGAGAATGATCTCAGTGTGAGTAAAGGCTCTACAAGGTACTGGGTGCTTAGATAAGGTGCTTTCAAATAAGCAGGCTAGACAAATTGCATTCTAGAGTATGTAAGAAATAGTAACACTTACTGGTTATCTTTGAGATATCACTGAACATGAGTGAGGCACAAGGAAAATGGAAAAAAGATTTCTTTATTTACTTAAAAAGAGGAGAAAGAAAGAATTATACGCCAGCCAACATTCAATACTTGTACAAATGATCAGAAAACTATTTGTAAGCCCCTGGAAGGGAACAAGAAAATGAGTAACAGCCAAAATGGATTTGTCAAGAAAAACACATGTCAAAGCAATTTAATTTCCTTCTGTGACAGGGCAGCAGACCTTCTGGACAGGGAATAGGCAGTAGATGTCATATATCTTGAATTTAGTAGAGCTCTTGACACTGTTTTATGACATCCTTATAAGCAAGCCAGGGAAATTTGGTCTACAGAAGAAACAACTGGAAAACTATTCTTAGAGAGTTGGTACCATAGTTCACTGTCAAACTGGAATGATGCATTGAGCAGGGGATCCACTGTGGTCTGGTGATATTCATTGTTTTTGTTACCATCCTAGGTAATAAAATAAGAAATTAAATTCGCAGACAACACCAAGCTGGGAGGGACTGCAGCTGTGGCTGAGGAGAGAATTAGAATTCCAAATGATCTTTACAACCTGGAGACATGGCCTCAAAAATTAGATTGGATTTCAATAGGGATAAGTGCACTCAACTGAACAAATACATCCTGTTGAGGTAGCAGAAAAGATCTAGGAACTACAAAGGATCATGAACCAAACAGGAATCAATGACGTCAAGCTGCTGAGAAAAAGGCCAAAAGCATATTTGGATGCATAAGCAAAAGTGCAGTCCTTAATAATCCATTTGTCTATTTGTTCTCTTCAGCTTCAGTAAGACCTCATCTTAAATAGTATGTCTTTTCTGGGGCACTGCTCTGCAGAGAGGATGTGACCTACTAGGAAAGAACACGGACAAAACTAATTAATGGAGCTAGAGATTCTTCTTTTCCTTCTCCCTCCCAATCCCCCCACCCCCAAAAGGAAAAGCAAATCCCAAAAAACTGACAGAGAGTCCAGCTAGGGGAGCAGCATGAGCAGCATCAGTCAATCTAGGGGAGTAGCATCAGTTTAGTGTCTTCTCAGGGAAACAGTTACTAATATGCTCAGCTCTAGGACCATCTTCACCAAACCCCATTGTGGGATGCAGACATGCTTTCTGGCATCTAACTGAGCACTCAGAGACACACTTCCAAAGTTGAGCTCCTGTTGATTCTCAGTATTGAAATATCAAAATTGCCTTCAGGAGCTGGGCATAAGCTAGCTATGTGATACATGGGAAATGCTGGGAGATAAGAATGAGAACTAGAGAAGCTAAAATAATGTTGAACACCCAATTTCCTCAAAAGGAAGTAATATAAAAAACTTTCACTTTTCAAGACAACTTTCTTGATGAAATTATGATTTGCCCTGTGAGAAACCAAGAGCAGAAGACACATTCTTGGAATTTCTGATGTCTTCAAGAACCCTCTGGAGTACAGATTACAGATTACCCATCATTTTTCCTGCTTCTTGTCATTTTTTTCATAGTTCTGCCGCTTAGTTCCTCACACACTCATAATACTCTGTTGATAGGTAAATTTTCTACAAAAGTTAGCATAATTTCATGAGCACAGGAGTTAAGATTAGGTTAAGAGCCCGAGAGCTAGGTTCTATGAAGCGCTATCCATACCATGGCATGCCCAGCAATGTTGCATTCCATCTTGGGATATGGGGAATTAGAACATTTTCAATTGGAAATCTTTGGTTTTGGGACAGTGGTGCTCAGGATCAACATTCAAGCTTGAACTATTCTGTGCAGAATGGAAAGTTGTATGTGTTCCACACTGAACACAAAATCTTAATGGCAGTCTTAGGGATGTTTGACAGGGATTAATTCATTATTTTTCTTTTCTTTCTTTTCTTTTCTTTTTTCTTTTCTTTTCCTTTCCTTTCTTTTCTTTTCTTTTCTTTTCTTTTCTTTTCTTTTCTTTTCTTTTCTTTTCTTTTCTTTTCTTTTCTTTTCTTTTCTTTTCTTTTCTTTTCTTTTCTTTTCTTTCAGTGATGTGCTGTTAGGCTACTTTAAATAGATGAGATTTTGGTTTAATTATTACTCAGATGAAAATATAAAAAGTAAAGATACAAACTCTGGATGTTCTCATGTTGTTACATGGCTTTTATCTCAGTTTGTCTTTCTTCCTTACATGGAATCCTACACAACCAATTTATGGGATCTTATGATAATCACATTTTCATTTTTTATTCTGTTCTGTTTTTTAGCAGTGCAGAATAAATCTCTGTTAAGGAGGGAAAGGAAGAAAGAAACAGGGAAAAGAGGAAGGAAACCTAACTGTCCATACCCATTCTATTTTTATATAAATCTGTTAACTAAAGAAATGAGGCTACATGCACTTTAGATAGCATTTAATTCTCCTCCTACCTAATGTATATTCACAAAAGCTTCAGAAAGACTTTCTGTGTGAGATTTCCCTTTCCACTGTGCACAATCCTATCATTCACAGATACTTCATCCCAAATCCCTTTTCTACTACCATATTACTGTGTCCAGACTAGCCAAAACAAAGACTTTTCCCCCAGATAGATTTATAAAGACATTTTATTTGGACTATGCTTGTACATCCTTATTAAAGTCCAGGGATTTAAATGATTAATTTCCATAGTACAAATAAAGGCTCCAGAAACTGACTTCCTATTGCTTGAACTTTGTCACATGTGTCCCACCTAATCTAGATGGGATTCCAAATCTAATCCAACTCACATATAAGATTAATAAAAGTGTATCAGAAAGAAGTATAGTATGATTTCTTCGGGCCAAATGCACTTTTTTTGTTATGAATGTAATTCCGTTGAAAAAAAAGATAATGCATTTGCTTAGAGGCTAGGGAAATTTAGAGTTAAGATGTGTGCGCCATACTTCTGAAAGCTTTTATGATCAAAATGTTTTTAAGAAGTATTTTCAGAAGTTACTTGAGCACATGGGAATCTAAATCACACTGAAAATTAATGGAGAGTAAGAGTCAAAGGCCAACAGATCTGAAAATAGCACTTATATGACTTTCATAAGTTTTATGTTGCTTCTTTATCTGTCATTGAAAACTGTGTAGGGTTTAGAGATTGCACAGATTCTTGTTGATTATCAAAAGTAAGCATGAAAAATTATATTTTCAAGGGAAATATTTTAAAAAGCATAATCTTTCCCTCTCTGCTCAAATACTATTGCATACTTATTATTTAGCAGTATTTAACAGGCTCTGTGAAAAGAACAAGTGTTAATCTTGCTTAGCATCAGACCGCAACACAATATCAACTGTCTAATCTCTAAGCAATGCTATTACTTTTCACAGATTCTACATTCTATTCCTTTTTCCATAGGTTTTTAGATTGCCTTTTCCCATAAGAGGCACTTTCTTTTGAGACTGGTATTGATGTCATTAAATTATGCTTCATTGGAATGAATAATGACTCATCTGTAGCATCAGAAGTCAAAACCATTCAGTTGCAAGATTTACATTATTTTGATTGTACAGGTGGAAGAATAGAAGAGAGAAAAATATGATGTACTCTTACATTATACTTAAATTTTGTTTTCTTAAATGCTAAAACTACTCAAACAGGAATATAATGCTACCAAGAAAAGCAAATATTTAATGAAAATATACCTCCATTAGGAAACGTGTATGCTTTGAGAAAGTCACAACTGAATAAAACATTCAAATTAAATTCTAGATATACACTAATAACTCCCCAATCAACTCAATCACTCAGCTCACTTGGAGCAGAGATAAAAGCAAATGACACTAATAAGCTATGCTAAATACCTTGATTCTCAGATACTTTGTATGCAAAGATATGTGCTTTTTGAAAGAATGCTTTTGAAAGTATGCCACAAAAATGAGTCTTCTCTGCTTATTGGTTTTACAAATGGCCAGCTGTTCTCATAACAGTTATATGGACACACCTATTTAAACTCATTCATACCTCTGAGACAGACGATTTCAGAGATTTTGTTAATTTCTGTGGACCATCTGAGGAAAAATACATCTTAAGTAATCAATGCATACAAGAGCAGCTGAGCTGTTTGCATCTGGCAACAAGAATGTGTTTCTTTTTGCAAAGAGATTTAGCACTATGGAGACTATTCACCACTAATCAACAGCTTGCACTAAGAGTGACACTGCCCAATTCAGCAGCTGCCCATAAATATATTAGAATTAGCTTTAAAAAAGTCCTCACTAAATAATAGGAAGCAGTAAGGTGTATTAGCATAGCACTTCTGCCAGGGTAATTCTCTGCTAAGGAACAGGCAGGGCTGTAATTAACAGAGTGAAATACTGCACTCGCATTTCTGCAAAGCTGCTAAGTTTCCAAAGCCCTACATTTCTGAGTTAGGTAGCTCCAGAATGACTGTCTTTCTATCTTGGCAGAATATTGTGTCATCTAGGCATTGCCTAAATTGTTGAGACAACTCTGTCTCTGTCAGCACATTGCTTTTCTGATTATTTAAATCATTGCAGTTGAATCCAAAGTCCCCAAGATTACTGAAGTCACATAAGACCTTCCAGTGGCTTCAATCTAACTACTGATTATTGTCAGAAAAGTTTTTTTTCAGATTAAGAAGACAAAAACTGACAACACGAATGAATTCTCATTAGAGAGTGGGCAGGTCTGTGAACATGCACAGAGGTAGACTGTTAACAGTGGAATAATTGTAACTAAATGCATAACTAAACTTGAACTTTACTGATCTATCAGGCTGTTGCAAATTCATCAGAAAAATTGCTATTGACTAATTGAATGTCTGTAGCAATCAGACTGATTGATTAAATTTATAGAGATTTTGGCCTTTGTTTTGCTATGAATCTAACTCAGTATGATTTTTAGGATTTGATTTTTATTTGATAAAATATAGGGCATTTTCAGCCTTCAGATCTCACAAGGCAATATATTAATACACTATATATAATATTATATATATATATATATACACTGTATATATATAAAATATATACTATAATATAATATATACTGTGAATATTAGCAATGTAACAGATTATAAGGAAAATGTGTGCATATGAAGAAACAAACATTAAATTGATTTTTTCAGTCTTTGATGATTGAAATCTGCTGTTGTTTTTGGATTCCTTTTTGTATTAGGCATTTTTCTAGAGTCCTATTTCTCCCTACTACTTGTGTTACTAAACATTAGCCTCATTTCCTCCACTTCTGTTATACGATATTGCATAGCATATGCCAATGAGTGTTTATTTATAAAATTAAGATTTTAGATTTAGAAGCTCCATATAAGAGAAATACACATCAGTGGGTTTTTTTGTTTTTTTTTCCTGCGTTTATTAGTAGACTGACCCAAGTGATTTATCAGTGAACAAAAGGCAGTTTTCCTACTGAATCAAAGGGGAAAGGAGGCTGATATGCTGGAAACAACTAGAATATGTTATTTTTTCCCCCTAAAATAATGCAATGGTTGATGACAGTAATGGCTACTGTCATGTTTTCCATTCACAATGGGCAAACATGTACTTACAGCCCAGATTACTGCTATTTTAGATCAAAGGAAACAACAAAGGAAGAAAGAATAAATTTATAAGGAAAATGCCTCCAAGTATACTTGGGCAGAGTGTCTTTGCTCCATTGCATGAATATAAATGGTGAAACTAAGACTGATTTTTTTTTTTTACTGAGATATTGATATGTATATTTTTTTTCCTCAGTGATGACATTGCTCTGTTTTTTATCAGCTTGCCTTTAAGAAGGGAAAAGAAGGCAACAGAGGGAGAGTGGATGATTATCTCCCTCCCCCCCCCCCCCCCCAAAGGAAAAGAACCCTGAAGTACTCAGGATAATTTTTGGACATTCAGCCTTGGGTATGAGAAGTGATTCGTCTAAAAAGAAGCATCAATTTGATTCAAATTTTTAAAAGCAAACATACAAAAATAAAAATACTATTTTTTTTCATAGCATGTCTCCTGGAAAACAATAAATATTGCATTTCCAAATGGTTGTATAACTGATACCTGATGAAATAATTCCTGGTGCTTTATTGTCACTGTGACCAAGCGTATCCACTGCCTCACTCTGAAGAGTGCTGTGGGGGGCTGAACTGGAAACACTTTTCTATTCATCTGAAAAAACAGAAGTTATTCTCCAGAAGAACTAAACAACAACAACAAAAACCTATTAAAAATATCCTGCAGAGTTGTCTGTAACCAAGAAGCAATATCTAGTTTCACACATTAGTGCTCTTTGGTGAGGTAAGTAATTTAAAAGAAAGATAACTACTTCAGTTCAAGCACTAAAACTGAAGAAAAAAATAACCCAATAGGCATTAGAGAAGAAAATGTTCCTTTTGCCTCTTTGTTTGCCTCTGTCCAGTGAACATCGAGCAGATCTTCAGAGCAGACGACTCTAAGCTTGCAAGCACACATTACTCACCAGGACAGGCACTGGCATTCTCCTGCCACCTGGCAACCCAGGAGATAGCAAGCTGTGAAGTAAAATGCATTTGAGTGTGGCCTATTTGTACGTATAAACCACTCACATTTTTTTAGGCTCTTTTCCTCTGGTTTATCAGTTGCATAACAGAATAATACCATGCATAGAAAGGTGAATTACTGACTGGTCCAGAAATTCACTAATACAGAACTGTTTGTGTTAGCACTGTTTGTAAGTGCTGAGGATGACTCCGGAGTCTCTAATCTTTCATCTTTGGCTTATCAGCTTAGATCTAGGCAGTGTTACAAGGACTGAAATCTGCTTGATGTACTTTGTTGAGTTACTCAGACCATGCTTATCTCAAAGCATGTCTAGCAACTCAGATGTGCACTACCATGTTCATTTATCCCCCTCCCCCAAAATATATATGTATATAGATATATTAGCACTGTACAAGTAGCATTGTGACATAATGTTCATTTCAATTTTTATATTAGTTACAAATAGTAAGGTTAGTAAGCATTTATTTGTTAGCATTAGGATTTTGTCTTGATCACCCACTATTAAGTTATAACAGTTTGGTTGAAAAAAAACAAATACAAAAACTTAACCATGATAGCCATAAACTATGCTCGTACAAAAAAAAGCTGGGAACTATTATCCTTTGAATCTGTTGGTTCAAAGCACAAGTCTTCTGTTACCATAAAGCACTATGTAAGTGCTAAGCAAGATTATTAAGTATTCATCAGTCCTTAACCATTATTCATTTTAATAGCACCGTAAATTAGCATGCCTTAAGGGAAAACAAACTTCTACCATTAATAAACTCAGTCTTACAAGAAAAGCAAAAGCAAGATAGAAAGAAGGCTATTTGCTGATGGCAGGTGGTTAAGAGTTATTTTACTTCTTGTGTTAGATTTAAATAATAATGACATGAAGTCTACAGAAAGAATCTGGGCATCCCGACACTTAACTGAATTTACAATACGGTAACACCCACAGTGAAATTAGAGGAGACAAGAATAATTTCTTCAAAAGAGTGGGTTTAAACATAAGTTTGAAGGAGGAGTGTTTGGCAGTTAATATATGACAGACGTCCTCTCAAAAGTCAGTAGGAAACATGAATAAAGAAGAGAAAAGCAGTAAGGTGGGAAGGCTGTACAGAACACTGAGACTATGACAGTCAGTGAAGGAAATGAAAGCAGAGATATAAAACAGGATAAGACTATGTGAAATTTTTAAAGATGAAGATGTCCTAGAAACCTAGATGTATTGAACTGAGAGAACAGCCATCCATGATGGGATTCTTAGGATGAATAATGGACCTAAAGGAAAGGAAAACAAATTACGCAGTTGGATTTTGAATGCAGAGGTGAGCTATTTGGAAGTCAAAGAGTAAACAACGTTAATCAAACTATGGTGTATCAGTGATGTGTATTTTAAAAGATATTAAATTAGGACTTACTACAGTGCTAAATGAGCACTGGGATGGGGAGAAATGCTAAGCAAATAGTAAAAAAGAAAAGAAAGAAAGAAAAGACAGATGCATGGGAACTAGAATTAGCTCAGTAAAGACTGCAGATAGATATTTCCTTCTCTGATATGTTTACTGGGGAAGGACTTCTGTGCATTCAGTGCTTAGCCTTGCAGTATTCCTCATACAGTATACAAGAAGCCTGTGGATTATATATATCTGTGTGGATCTATTCCATGATGCTTTAGAAAAACACAGAGCCAGCTCTCTATTGTACTGCTGAAATAGATTTTAAAATCTGACCCTGGATCCCAAAAAACAACACAGAATAAGTGGAGAATGAGCATCCAGCAAATTGCATACTGAATGGGAACTTAATATATTAAGAAATTACTTATTCAGATGTAAAGCTCCAGTGAGCAGAAAAATTGTAAGAGGAAAAAACAAATTAATTTGTTGAAATTAATGAGGGAATAAGCTAGAAGAATTAGAGTTATAGATTTTCTGAGATAATATTTATGCAACTTTAGAAATTCTAAATGTTTCTCATGGAACTTTGATACATGGTTACAAAGAGCATAACACGCATGGTTGTACACTTACACACAGATTTTTTGTTTTACACTGGGAGAGAGTGCTTCAGGGCAGCACCCTCCATGGTGTGTTCCCACGACACCACTGAGGACTGCCTAGGACCTGGGAGCCTGTTGGAAGGATACAGCAGGATAGCAGCTAATCAAATATGGGAACATGCTGAGCTGCAGGGCTTCCTTTCATAGCCCATTTCTTGATCTCAACCTCAACACAAAATTATGTAAAACTCCAGAAATGTCTCTCCTGTAAGTCAGTCCATATAATCACCTTGAAGAGAGGAGTGACTCAGTCCTAACACGTATTTTAATGTATTCTATAACTGGCATCCAGATTTAAACCTTTAGACCACATTCAACTTAGGGTCATTAGAAGCAGCTTACTGTAACATATAACATTAGCTCACCATGTGGAAGAGTTAATCAGAATTAATGAGCGAGCTCTTGCCTGTTTCCCCTGGCTATTTGACTTAGAGGGCTCATCAATATCAAACTACACAGCACAACCCATGGATAAAACTAAGTGTTACCAAACATGTGCTTTCTAATGTTCTGTTTTCCTGTTTTGCTCTGCTCTGTGGAAAATTCAAATTATTTGTAACCTCAAGTGCACCCTCAAGATTTGTCGGCACTGGAGAACTAACCTGTGGCCCCTGGAACAGGTCT
This sequence comes from Dromaius novaehollandiae, assembly GCF_036370855.1. NCBI lineage: Eukaryota > Metazoa > Chordata > Aves > Casuariiformes > Dromaiidae > Dromaius > Dromaius novaehollandiae. The sequence goes on along the minus strand of NC_088099.1, from coordinate 137,486,687 downwards.
TGGAGCATCAGTACAGAACTGTGCTACGTTATATCATTCAAGATTAGTACTGTTATAGCTTGTATAATGTTTCATCTGCCTGCATTATGAGACTCCTCTGTACAGTAATCCCCAGGGATTTATTATCTGAATCACACTGCCACACCATCTCGGTGCAGTTTTGGTCATCACAGTTGCTCTAATTGGATTTTGCTTTGTGTATAATTGATGCAGGCTCACCAAACCGTATTTCATGTTGGTATCACAATTTATGTTTTTAAAGGCATAGATCAGCAGTGCAGCAAACTTGACAATAAAGGGTGTCTGGCTAATAGACTGCTCTGTTTAACTGCATTTCTAACAGCAAGTTTGTTTTTAAAATGTCCTTGAGCAAGGACACACGTGTTTTGGATTTGATGATAATGCCTGTTCAGGCAGCCAAATTTACATACAATGATACACAGGCCTTGCCCATCCATGGAGTCAAAGCTCCTATGAGTCACAAAGTTTATATGCAAGTTTTGATTCTTCACATGGCATTTTTTGGCTTGATTTGCTATTCAACAAAATTCATCTCACTTGTACTGTACCCGGAAGAGAAGCCTGATTGATTTTCTGTTCAGGTCTCTGCAATTTCATCAGTCAAATAAGTCAGAATAATTTTTACTTGTACCTCTCCAAGCAGTTGTCAGTAAAGGTATGCCCTGATGATTATCATATGATGACTGTTTTCATTTCCCAGCTCACAGATGGAAAACTAGAACATCTTTGAAATCTTTTTCTTAGGCTCTTCAAGTAGCAAATTCTTGAAGTAGAGATTTTAAGATTTCTTACCAGCTGTGGTTTTATGCAAATCATCTGCTTTGCCATTTGCTATTTGTTTGTTAGCTTTCACAACTATGGAGATACTCAGCGATACTGAAAACCTATCAATTGCTAGAAGCTCTGATTATCTAGCACTCACTGAATAACAAATGACAGTTATGCACATTATGTTAATGACAGACCCATTGGTTTTTTTCAGAATCATCACGTGATAGTTAATGGAAGTTACTTGTTGACACAGTAGCAGGAATTTCATTTTCTGACTGTAGAGCATACACAGCTTGCAATTCATCAGAAAAAGAAAGTAAAAAACCTTTTTCCTGCAACAGCTGATTGAAGCTTCTCATGTGGCTTTTTCCACTAATTTTCTCTCATAAAATTCCATTGACCATTATTTGAAATAAAGATATTTTGCTTCTCCTGCAGTCAAGTTGTTTCTTGGTTGCCTGGTTTTACTTATTCATTCCAGATGCTGGACAGACATGCTGAAGATTGTTGTTTCTGGGTAATAACTGTGCCTTGTGATATCTGTGCTTTTTCTGTACAGAGATGTGACAGATCTGGGGGAAAAAGAATAAAGCTATGAAAAACAGCAAAAAATCCCATATCAGTTGATAGGTTATTTTTCTTTCTGCTTGTTTTGTCAAAACAGTCATAACCTCCCCCTGAAAAAAAAAGACATTTGACATGTTTTAGCTGTGCTGTCTAAAATGTTAATTAGCAATTTCTTTTTTAAACACAATATTTAGAGAATATACTATAGCACTGAGTACACAGTTTTTGCCATACCAAGACAATGCTGTCTTTCACAGGTCATGTGAGCAAACTATGGAAGTTATTGTGAGCTTTCAGGAGTTTGTTTCTTTACTTATTATGTTATGGTGTAAGTATATAGTCTGTTAATAGTTATAAAAGAAGCTTGAAAAGTGTTTTGAAAAGGTAAGACAAGGTAAAAGGGATTGAATTAGAATGAGCCAGAAGAATCATAGGAACACATTGTTTCACAGAGTAACTGTGAACAAGTTTTTGTTTTTAAGTCATTTGTTGTTTCTGACTTTACTAGAAACGAGAGATGTAAATTCTATCTCAAACAGAAAATAATGTGTCTATTGGTCTTCCTTCTGCAAATAATTATAGACCAGTTAACTTTTAAACAATCTGACTAGTCTCATTGTTGACTGCATTTGTGTTTAGGCTTTTGTACATTTGAATCCATATTTTATAGATATTTTCACTATTATTTAGGGAAGGAGGAGGTGTATCACTAAAGCTTCCCATAGTTACTCCATTAGTAAAAGATCCACAGATCTTGGCTCTGGATCTATGCTGGTTGACATTTTCTGTTTATTTTCACATCTATCCTTCAATAAAGGCATTCATCTTAAGACTGAAAAATCATATATTCTAATTCTCTTTCCAATAACATAGCTCAAACCTAAGTCTAGGAATTTGCATCTGCGTGCATGTAACTAATATAAGATAAATAAAATGATATACTGTGAAGAGTATTTTATTTTTAGGAAGGCTGTATTTATTACCAAACTGTCTCTGACTTGTATGAAATAACCACCTGCTGTGCATGTTAATTTTAGAGGGCAAAACAAAGTTCTGAGGCACAATCCTGAGCAAGAAGTGGTGCATGACATACTTTATCCAAAGAGTAGCTCCAGGAGGCTGTGACTCATGGGCACATCTTTGAGTCATAGCCCGTTCCTTGCATCTTTCTTCTTGCCACGGGTCTGTAACAGACAATGCCACCTATGTGAATAGCAGCAATGCAATGGTTGAATGGAAGAAAACTAAACAGGGAGCAACTATTTACACTTGTGTGCCTGATATCCAGACTGGTTAGCCTGTGCAGAGATCTAAGGTTATTCTTATGGATCCTTCCATCTGTCCTCATGCTGGTGAATAGCCCAACTCTCACTACAGGGTAGTAGTTTCTTGAGAACCTACTTTTAAAAATCCAGACCCTTATGCTCAGGCACAAAGAATGCTTTGATGGAGTAGATTAAGAAAGTGTCGTTCCCCCCCTCCCCCTTTTCTTTTACGTTTCCACATCTATGTAAATTAAAAATATTAAAAATAGATATATTTTAGGGCAGCTTCTAACTTTAATCCTGTGAGATGCTGAGCTTTCTAAACTCCCTTTTAAGTCTTTGTGAATTAAAAATATCCCACACCTTACAAGTTCAAGTCTGTAACATTTCTATAGCATTGCCTTAATTCTATTCTGTTAAGTTAGTGTGATTTCACAGCTAGTAAGTTAAATTACAATTTTTATGCAATTGTGAAATTTAGTTGACTTGGCTGAAATTTGTGATTAATAAAATAAATATCATAAGGCCCCTAATTGTTTGGAAATCTTGAAAATTATATGCTATTCTGAAGCACTTAGACCAGTCCACTTGAAAGTCATTTTCTACACTCTCACACTAGTTTGTGCTTCATCATTTCCTTTCCTAAACACAATTACTTAGATACCGATTCTACCCCATTCTTTATTATTGTTATTGCCATTGTCTTTAACTGGGCAGGCAATATTATGAAATATTTCTTCTTTCCTTCATTCACAAACATCACTTTGTCAACAGCAATTTGGGCTTTTCTGCTTTTCTTCTCTTTTCAGACAGCAAATTTGCAATTAACATTTCTTGGTATTTGGATTCAATGCAAACATATAACATTGTTACTATATAGTCTTTCACTATCAGGGCTATATGTTTGAAATTTTTAAAGGATTTTTTTATTTTTTTAAGAATTGCTAGGTTAGTTGCTTTTTATGTTCTGGTTGTAAAACAGGAAAACCAAAGTAAAATCAACCATTTAACACCTATTTTAGTTAAAGAGACCAAGCTGGTAAGGAGAATCTTTTAAATCAACAACTTGATACAGTTGTAAGGGAGGACAACTTTCAGGCACTATCTTTCAATAGGTCTGGCACAGACAGAGTATATAAGTAGCCGTATATAAGTTGAGAACAATAACCATGACTTTGGCAAAGAAAAGTAGTCAGCCACTGCACAATAAAGACAGACAGGGGTTGGCGTCTCCTTGACAACCAGGAAAGAGATGTCAAAGATGCAGACGTAGTCTTGTGAACAATTTTCTTCCACTAGTAGCTGTGTGGTTTGCCTTCCACAGCGTGTCTGTAAGAATTTATTGTGGTACTCAGCACTTGCTTGGTTTCACTTGTACAGCTTCCATGCGGTGACCCAGAGTGCCGAAAGAAAAGAAAATGCATCTGTAGGATCCATGGAAATTGGTGGGGTTTTCTTGTGATATACAAATCTCCCCAGCCACTGCCATAAATTAACTCACACAATTCTTAAACAACAGAAACACACAAGTGACAATATTGCTCATAAAAAAAAAAATCTCAAACATCAATATATGAATCTTTGAGGGAGTTCTACAAAATAGCATCAAAGATGAGACTGAGAAAAAAAAATTAGAATTCTACTAAGCATTAAAAACCACAGACAAAGTAGAGTCTATGCTGAAACTTGGGGACATCAGTAGACCATGGCTGTTTTCTCATTCCTCACCCACTGCTAGGAGTTTATTTTCTCACAAATGCAAAATATGTGTATGCATCTCTGCTTTACTTGCCACCTTTCTGCCTGTCTGTATCCCATTATACTCTACTACCACTAATTTTCTTCCTCAAACCCATAACTACCTGGTGGTCTACCTGGTAGATCTACCCATCTACTACTTGGTTGTTGTACTACCTATTTGTTGTCCATCAGGACTCCCAGGTCCTTCTCTGCAGAGCTGCTTTCCCGCAGGTCAGCCCTCAGCCTGCACTAGTGCATGGCATTGTTCCTCCCTAGGTGCAGGACCCTGCACTTGCCATTGTTGAACTTCATGAGGTTCCTCTCTGCCCATCTCTCCAACCTGTCCAGGTCTCTCTGAATGGCAGCACAGCCCGGTGGTATACCAGCCACTCCTCCACGTTTTGGATCATCAGCAAACTTGCTGAGGAAGCACTCTGTCCCTTCATCCAGGTCATTGATGAGTAAGTTGAACAATACCAGACCCAGTATTGACCACTGGGAGACATCGCTAGCTACAGGCCTGCAACTAGACTTTGCACCACTGATCACAGCCCTCTGAGCTCTGCCATTCAGATAGCTCTCAATCCATCTCACTGTCCACCCATCTAGCCCATGCTTCCTGAGCTTGCCTGTGAGGATGTTATGGGAGACAGTGTCAAAAGCCTTGCTGAAGTCAAGGTAGGCAACATTCTCTGCTTTTCCCTCATCTACCCCGCTATTCATTCCATCGTATAAGGTTATCAGGTTAGTTAAGCATCATTTCTCCTTCGTGAATGCAGGCTGACTACTCCTGATCACCTTCTTTTCCTCCACATGCTTAGGGATGGCATCCAGGATGAGCTGCTCTGTCACCTTTCCAGGGATTGAGGTGAGGCTGACTGGCCTATAGTTCTTTGGGTCCTCCTTCTAGCCCTTTTTGAAGACTGGAGTGACATTGGCTTTCTTCCAGTCCTCAGGAACCTCTCCTGATCCCCATGACCCTTCAAAGATGATTGAAAGTGGCCTGGCAATGGCATCTGCCAGCTCCCTCAACACTTGTGCGTGCTTCCCATCAGGGTTCATGGATTTGTGAATGTCAGGTTTGCCTAAATGATCTCTAACCCAATCCTCCTTGATCAAAGGAAAGTCTTTCTTTCTTCAGACTTTCTCCCTGGCCTCCAGGGTCTGGGATTTTTGAGGGCTGGTCTTGGCAGACTGAAGCAAAGAAGGCATTCAGTATCTCCGCCTTCTTGGTATCCTTCATTACCAGGGCTCCTGCTCCATTCAGCAGCAGGCCCACATTTTCTCTAGTCTTCCTTTTGCTGCTGATGTATTTGAAGGAGCCCTTCTTGCTGTCCTTGACATCCTTTGCCATATTCAACTCCAAGAGGGCCTTGGCCTTCCTGGTCTCACCCCTGCATACTTGGATGGCGTCCCTATATTCCTCCCCAGTGGCCTGCTTCCACCTTATCTACACTTCCTTCTTCTGTTCAGGTTTTGCCAGGAGCTGCTTCTTCATGCATGCAGGTCTCCTGCCTCCTTTGCTTGACTTCTTGTTCATTGGAATGGACCGTTCTTGAGCTTGAAGGAGGTGATCCTTGAATATTGACCAGGTCTCTTGGACCCCTCTTCCTTCTAGGGCCCTATCCCATGGGATTCTTCCCAGAAGCTCCCTGAAGAGGCCAAAGTTAGCTCTCCTGAAGTTGAGAGTTGTAATCCTACTTTTTGCCCTGCTTTCTCCTTGCAGGATCCTGAACTCCACCATCTCATGCTCACTGCAGCCAATACTGTCCCCACCCTTCATATCTCCAACCAGCCCTTCCTTGTTTGTTAGTACAGGGTCCAGTAGTGCACCTCTCCTCATTAGCTCCTTCATCAACTGTGCCAGAGAGTTATCATCAGTGCTCTCCAGGAAACTCCTGGATTGCTTGTGCCTTGCTGTATTGTTCCTCCAGCAGATATCAGGGTGGGTAAAGTCCCCCATGAGAACCAGGGCCTCTGACTGTGAGGCTACTTCCAGCTGTTTGTAGAAAGCCTCATCCACTGACTCTTCCGGATCAGGTGGCCTGTAGCAAACAACTACAGCAGTGTTACCCATGCTTTTCAAAGGAGCAGAACGATTTCTGTACAAGGAGACATTAAATAGGCTATGGCACTTCATCTCAGAGAAGTTGTTATCAGGAGGAGGCATTACAGAGGTTTCAAGTGGTGTGGTGAAAGCCATAGAGATTGATCATTTTTTTCCAACCATACAAAAACACATGTAAAGAAATGATCAGACAACATGTGTGAAACACATAGAAGACAGTTTTTCAAGCAACAAGCAGCTTAACAGCTGAACTCCTTACCTAGATGTTTAGAGTCCAGAAGCATGAGTGAGTTCATGAATGATTGGATAAATTGATGGGGTGTGGGGGAGAAAAAAACAGAAAATGCTATTAAACATAAACCTTCTGGCTGAGGCAGCCCCAAACCTGCCTGTTGCCAAAAATTTTCATTGCTCCACTGTTAAGGGGAGCTTTTCCCTAAGCCATGCTGACCACATTCAGAGGCAGGAAAGACTGATCTTTAATCTGACACCTCCAGGCACCTCCATATATGTGCTTATGCTGTCCTGAAAGGCTCTAGCTCAATTTGAGAGCATCAGTCCGGCAAGTATTTTGATGTGCTGCCAAACTCTAGACGCTTTGCTGCAGCATTACCTTCCAAAATAATATTTCACATTTTGTGCAGCAGATTATATTCTCTTTTCCCATCTCTATTTTTGATTCAGGCACAGTTTACTCTAAAGCAGAGGTTATAGCTCCATTAACACAGAGGTCAGTATTATTTAAATGGCAACAATGAACCATGACAGGAGAATATTGTGTTGTAACTGGATCCTTCTACTCAGTGGGATATATACTTTAGTTGAAACCTATCAGTAAGTGTCATCATATCAAATAAGGAAGCATGACATCTAGCAGCCATCCCCATTAAAGGCAAAAAAGACATCAAAAGTAAGTTGTCAGCTTCTCCACTGCAGGATTTAATAAAGTGAGTAGCACTAATGAATGAGAAAAAAGCTGTCAATAAAAGTCTTTTCATATATATAAAAAAACACTTCACATTTTGTAGAGGGAGACTATGTGAGTTACAAATTAAAAGCTCTCCCTTAGGAGACAGTATTCCACCACCTTCCAGCACAAGATGACAGAAACAAATGTCTCAAAGTTCAGTTTGGTCTTTTCAGTTAATGGTCGAAGAGACCTGCCCTGATCTGCCTCAGAGCTGTGTTGCCTTGGGGACAGTTATCTCCGCTCACCTCTTCGACTTTGCTGTCCTGAGCAGAGACCTCATGTGATTTTAGTCCATTTCTTTGCTTTTTCTTCTGTGCAAGATCTGTACCCCTGTTTCCAAGCTCTTTTTTTTTTTTTTTTTTTTACTGTCTGTAGCCTGAGTAACATTTTTTTGATTCTCAACAATTTTGGGACACCAGGGTGAGCAATGCCCCGGTTACAGTGAAATCATTGTGCCACTGGACCAAAAACTGCCTCTTTTCTTCAGCACTTTGTGGCCTTATCTTTTGAGGGGGAGAAGTTATAAATTAATTGCTGGCATAAACATAATTTCTAATACGCATGATGGGGAATCACAGTGTTCACAATACACATAACACTGCAATTGATAACTGTTGTACAGTGTTGTGTGGTACTGAACTATTGCATAACAAGTGAAAATAGATAATCAAAGAGCCAAAGGAAGCTAAATGCCAAAATCTCATGGAGAACTGGAACCCAAACCATCTACATCACTTTTGAAATGGGATAGAGGATCTTTGGAGATGTGGATGCTTTTCACTGTTTGTCCAGTCTGTGAATTATTTGAGTAGTTTAGCTTAAGAGTTCACTGGAGTCCATTAAAGAGGCAGTTAGAGTATTTAGGATATACTTTTTTTTATGTAGAGGAAAAGAAGCTATCACAAGAAACAACAATACCAAAGAATCACATTATCAGAAAAGGGAAGAAAAATCTAGCTGTCTACCTTCTGTTTGGTGGCTTTGACAGCCTCCTTCTAAACATCAACTAGGATTTCTATCAAAGCCTACCCAAACAAATATGAAAGGAAAGAAAATATGGGTTGAATGCACATGTACACATGTATACAAAAAAGGTTTTCATCAGTGCAAATTAAATAATCTAAATGAGCATACTAAAACAGAAGAGTATCTCAATATTACCAAATATATTTCCAGAGAAGTAAACATACTTCTGTGGACCATAGCAAATACATCTTCTAGTTCAAACTAACATTTTTAATTTCACAAAGACATCAGGTTAGTGGTAGACATGTAGTCATTTAAAATGGCTAAGGTTGTGAGCAGCAAGTCATTAAAACATGATTAGTCAATATCTTATTATTGTCTGTCCACAACCTGTGGGGAAATAGCATTCAGGTAATTTATAAAGGCTACTCACAGGGCTAGTATATAAAGCTAAATTGGTGGACAGTGATCCCTGATTTATAAGTGATCCCTGATCTCTATAAAGAAATTAGTCAAGTTTGAGAGGGCAAACACTGAGAGTGGTGGCAAGCACATGCATGCACATGCACGCACACACACAACCAAGGCTGATAAGAGCTGCAAAGACCTTTCTTCAGCACTTTATAATTCCTTACGCCTTTTCAACTATTGACAATCAAATGGAGGCTGTGACTGTTCTTTGAGCTTTGCCTAAAAAACTGTCTCCTTATTGATTTTAAAAAAAAATACAGCACACTTTCTGGAAGAAAAAAAAGTTCTGTGGGCTCTGTACTTCGAATACTAAATTCTGAGGGAAAAAAAAAAAAAGACGTGAATACCAACATGGGACTGATACTGGCTCCTCTGTTATTATTTTTATGTGATGAAAAAGCAATCCCCAAGTTCAGCATCAGATATTATGAGGAGGATCCTGACACTTCTGCCTGAGAGAAGGGGAAATAGAGAAATATGGTAATAAAAACCCTAGGAGTGGGTACTTTTGGAAAGCGCAAGCTCATCTTGCACATTCCGGAATAAAAAGCAGGATCATTTACAATTCTCTCTGCTGTAGGTAGTAGCTCTGTTCCACAGCAACAATCCCAGTCAGAGAGTAGCTGTAACCAATATATTTTACTGGTGCATAAAGATGAAGCATTATACTAACAACCTATTTTCCATGAAATATAGCCTCTTCCTTCATAACAAAAAACTGCCAATCGTACTGCCATCTGGTGGCTGTTATTTAATGCAACTGTCCTGCCTTAAATTTGGGTTCCTTAGAGTGGCTTTTATTTAAAAGCAAGCATCCGTCTTCGGGCACCTATTTGCAAATTGATACAAGCAATGAATGCATTAGTTGCTAGTGAATGGATGCTTTGCAAGTAACAGTTGACTGAGTTTTTGACATAGGGAGCATGCTGTGATATCATTGCTATGACTATGTGAATAAATAATTAAAAGTGAAGGCTAAAATAAAATGCTGAAGAAGAAATTTAACACTTTATTGAAATAATTTTGTTGGTAATACTAATTTACTAACCAATTCTCAGTTTGCTGGGGTAATGAGGAAAGGGAGGTTAACAAGAATTAAGCGAAAAATGGATAAAACAGTGTATGAACTAACCTATAAGAACATATAATGAGGATGGAGACATAAAATACAAAAAGAATATGTTCCCAATGGTGTACTTTAATCAAGTACAGCCTGAGTCTGTAAGGTCACAGAATGCAGTGCAGTTTATACTATGGGGATATATCAGCTTGGTCTGGAGATAGGCTAGTATAAAACAGTTGCGCAACCACTATGTAATTAATCTGAAACTTGAATACAGCCCATGGACAACTGAAGACAAACAGTGTGATTTTTTTTTTAAGAGTTTTTCGATCAAATTGTTTATATTTATTTCTGCAATGATATTCTCACAAAGTTGTCTAGGTAACTAAAAACTGACTTCTGTTCTTGAACGTCTATGAATTAAAATTTAGCTCTCTCTTTTTTAACTGAAATAAAAAATCAACAGCATTTACACTCTATTTTTAGGATTTTTATAAGACTTCTTCTCATTAGTCTTATAGGTGCTTATATGCTAGAGGGCTTGATTTAAGTCTGAGTAGAATTAAACTGCTGCAGACTGTTGGAAGAAAAGAACATTCTGTAAATCAGGCTATACCTGATTTACCCTGAACATGCAGAGGTGCAAAAGAAACTAGTAATTTGATATGTATCTTTCCTTTGAAAACATGCAAAGCTTATCTATTTAGAAATCTATTTTACATGTCTGCATACTGCCAAAGAATTTTGCTCACACAAGGCAAAGTTCTTATACCTTGACTCACCCTATGAAATCAAAATCAATTCCTCATTTTGCTGGAGCAGTTGAAAAGCATCATACTTCGAGTTTATCTAAATAGTTTCATCCAAAAACATAGCAGCCTTTCTCTACTGTCATTTCTTTTATGAAAGTGACCTTTAATATGGTAACAACAAAAGTATTTCATTTAGCTGAAGCCCATTAGTGAATTTTTAAAAATGTGTTCCTTTAAAACTTAAAACTATTTTTTTTTATTTTCTTATAAAACTGTTGACATCAGTATGCATCTGTCTAGCATTCATTTGGTAAATACAGCATAGGAAAATTTTCTGTGTGAAACTGGGGAAATTAACACGAGGCTTTCTTTCATTCTACCTTGTTATATTGTTTTGACTATAATGCATTTTTTCCTTATATTAGCACTAACGTTAAGTATCTTTCTAATATGTTTCATGCTGACACAGAATGATAGTCTGTACAAATAGTATGTAAGAATATACTTTCAGTTGACCGGTTGCAAAATGACAATTAATAAAGTAAATCAATAGCTACTGAGTATATTGGCTTTTGTAAAACAACACAACTCAAGCAGCATTTTCTTCTGTTTTGAAAGAATTAAGCATTTCTACCTGTGAACACGTACAAACAATTTGCAAAGAATTAGATAACTGTAGGTTTTTTGGTAAAAACTAGCATTTTATGCAGGAAACATTTCCACTTTGAATAATAATTCCATTTCCACTTACACAAAAATTTCTTTTCAGTGTATTAAGCTGAAAAGAACACTGCTGAAGAGGTGAACAGGCCAGTAGCAGTCTCTGTACAGTAACACCAATGAAATCTGAAAATATACTTACAGAGTTACCTATAAAAATAGCAGTGAGAGTTACCTACGTAAATAATAGTGCATAAATTAAACTTTGGAAATATTTCATTGACTTCAAATAGATAATATCAGAGTTTAAACTCGTACTCTTTACCTACTCTGAACTTAGACCTCTATTCTGAGTGAGGGCATATTCTGACACATCTCCACATATCAAAAAGGATTGTCTTTGATTTTTACTTGCTTTTAAGATTTCTTTTCATTCACCTGTAAGACTCGCTCTGTTTCTCCTTCCCTTCCAAGCACCTCTTTCATTCTCTTAAATGCAGCCAAACAATTATAAATATAGATAGGAAAAGGGATAGAGAACATTTTTTTTTTTTTTTTTTTAAGAGGGAACTGGTAAATAGAGTGAACCATCCTAGCAAGCAGAAATTTTTGACCAACAGCTGTGGTCAAGAGTCACACTATGAAAGGAAACAATCTATAGGAGGTCAGTGACCACATCTTTGAAACACAAAGGGTGACTTCTCAGATTCAAGGTTGTGATTCAGTGTGCTACGGTAGCTGATGAACCAGCGTGGATTAACTGGTTAAGACCTCATTGTGCCAATAGGATCAAATAATACTTCATTTGACATGGTGGAAGATGGCATTGTCCTACCTGGCTGTATCTCTCAGATTCTCTGTCAGTTCAGCATATAGCTCTTGCTCTGATTCTTTTTGGGCGGGGGATGGCCTAATGCAGTTGGTGTAAGGCATCGCCTTCATTTTCCAAAGCGGCATACTTTGTGGGTAGGAGTAGCCCAAAACTCTGCACATCTAAGTACCAAACTTGCCACCATTGCCAGTGGAAATTTGACGTAGTCCCTTGCATTAAGTGCTGTCAGTTTAACAAATTATCAGGGCCTAGAGACACTGAACGAGTCACTATTGTCCATATCCCATATGCTCTGATATACCAGGAATTAACATAATCATAAGAAAAAGGTTATTTAAGAGATTATATGAAGAATCCAGTTTTAGATTGGGAACACAGCATCAACAGAAGCTTTTCCATGTGAAAGTTTTATTTTTGTAGGTGCTGAAGTAGGTTGCCCATATTGTACGTGTCTTGCCAATAATATATACCTTGCAAAACAGTTATGTAGTTCATGGACTAGAAGAAGTAGATATTACAGACCAAACAGCTGAAAACAGGAGCGTGACCTGGCAAGAGAGTGGTTTGTTATGTGACTGACAGTTGGCTGCCTCCAGTCTTTGCCCATCTGTTCTTCCTCTGTCCTCTTGCTAGCTCTATGACACTCATGGTCTTTAATGGCAGCTGATCACTGAAAGATTGACAGTGACACAGTTATAAAATAACCATGCAAAACTGCGCCAGAGTCCAAGGTCCACACATAGCACATAAAGTAGTGATATTTCTCTAAAAAAAATAAGAAATCAGATGGTCTCTGTCTTTTTAATGTTCTACATGACTTTTAGTTACATGCCAACATGCTATATATTGTTATATGTTATATAACAGCACATCTATGAGTAATTCAGAGTCATCCTCTGGTATACTGCTGCTGATCATTTCAGCTGGATCACAGCATTCTCTATATCCAACAAGAAAAAGCAAGGCTGTTATAAAGACATCCAAAATTTCCAGCATTTTCTGTTTTGTCTCTGTCTTCATTAAATAAAGCAAAAATTATCATTATGATGAAGGCCTATAGTGCCTGCTCCCCAGGACTGAAATGTGTTAATAAATCTATTTTTTAAATGTTATTCATATTGAGGAAGGTAAAAAAATAAAAAATAAAAAGACCTAAGGTAAGGAATTCTTGAATATTGTCAACTTTCTGCTGGTGAAATTAAGCCACTGTTCTGATTCTTTTTAGGTTTATAGCTAGGAAACATGAATAAAACCAGAAAATGGAATGCAAATGCCTTTGAACATACCTAATGAGGCCTTTGAATTTATGTTTACCTTTATTTCTATGTTTCTGAAGGATTCCTGCCCATCATTCATTTCATATACATGCAGTTAAAGATAGAATATGTTTGATGTCAGTTACTCATTATTAAAAGATATTACACTCAAGTCTTGCCTCACTAGTCTAATTTTTAGGCATTTTCTCAGTGTGATCTTCTTAACCCTTTTGCTCACAAGCCTTTCTAAAGAACAGCTGAACTGCGATGGTGTTATCTGTAGACTATTGCCTATCTTGAAGATGAAAAGGAGTATTATGCACAGGATACATGTGATCAGGGTCATCACTATAATTATTTTATCAACATAATTGAGTCTCAATCAATTCCAGTCACTAAGCACTGCAGTAAACACTGCAGTACAACTAACTCTGCTGATAGTAATTTAGATAATGCTTCTTGCTAAGTTCTACTTCTATAGTCAAATGCTCTAATGAAAGGTATTTTCCTGAGCAGCCTTGCTTTGTTTCACCCTTGCTGCCCCTCAAATACAGTAAAATTAAACCTTACCTATGGCTAGCTGAGCCTCTAAAGAGAATATAAGACTGCTCCTGGTTTTGTTTAGATGAAAAGTCAACAAAAGAGCAAGCATAGCAGGAGCACAAAAATGAAAATAGGTAACTTATCCAGCCCACATTTTTTTCAAGTGTTTGTTTCAGAGAATGCCGCTCAAACACCTCTTTTCTCAAACCCTCTCTCATATACCTGCATGAAGCTGATCAGAAGGCTGATTCAGCCTTCAAAAATGTCTCACAGCAGGAAGAATTTACCATTTTATCTTTCCTTCTATTCCATGCTGCGAGGGAAATGTTTCATTTTTGCAAAGTAAAAGGTGTTTGAATGGCAAAAATCTGTATTTAATCTCGGGAGAAAAAAAATAAAAACCTTTGAAATTTATCCATGAAAGAGAAAGGATTTTTTTAAAACCATTCCTTCCTCCACTCTCTGTTTGTACATGGCTATTTTTGCTAAATGAATAATCCTGTCTTAGCAGACTGGACAGATGGACAGACTGGTCCTTAGTGAATAGGAACACCACTTTTTCTCCTTCAAAGTTGCATTCTCAAAGTCTCGCATGCATATTTAAGTGTTAGGTGGAGTGGAAGATCATTAATAAATGTCATTATCATTTTCAGTATTTTTATATTGTCATTCATTTCAAACATGAAGAAAGGTGATCTTTTTCCTTTTTAAAGAAATTAGTTCATCCTTACATTTCATCCAGTATCAAACTAACAGGAAAGGGAGGGAACCAGTTCCTCTCCAGTGATAATATCATGATGACTTACAGACCTAGTGTTTTCTTTTCAAAATTGCTTTTCCTTTGACCAAGAAAAGCAGATCTTTTTCACAGTTCCAGCCTCTTCCTTCTTCTGCACTGTGGCTCACAACCCAAAAGCAAAAAGTGTATCCTTATACACTAGTGAGCCAATATTATCACATATGAAAGTGTTTCAATGACTAAGGAGGATGTTGTAGCAGACAGCTCAAAACTGATGAATGCAGTAGGAAAGTATTCCGAACCCTATAGATACAGCGTTCACAGCTGGGAATGAAGTGTGTGTTGGGGTTCAAGTGTCTTGTTTTCTTTTAGCACCTTTAACTTTCTTCTGCAGCTGAGTTTCTTGTACATCAGAGCCAAAGATAAGTACTGAAGAAAGTCAAAGGTGTGTACTAACTGAAAACTAAAAATATTTTCTGTAGCAGGAGAATATTAAGCTGCTCAGTCTTGGCAGATAACAGAATTTTTGCTACTTTCAAGAAACATTTTTTTTTGTTTATTGGCTAGAACTTCCCAGAATGTACCACTAGCAGAAGTGTATGTGAAAGGAAACTCTCAATTTTAGAGAACAAGGAAGAAATTACCACAAAAGTAATCCACTCCCTTTCTTCGCCAAAATTGTTATGTCAAGGGAATGTGATATTGATTGGTACCCAAATTATCATATAGCAGGATTAATCCTTCCTGTGAATTTGATTATTAATAAAAAAGTACCATTTTTATTTATTGCTTAGTTTAATTATTACCTTCCTCCCATCTGCTCGTTGTCAGCACTTGATGACATTGAGATGGGAACTACAAATACTAAAGGCAGATAGATTTGTTCCAATTTATATTAGAATAAAATTGGTTCTGTGTAAAAGCACTGTCACATTTTTGATAGAAACACTGTTAATCTATGTAAACACTGTAAAGTAGGACATATGTGCTGGGCTCACAGAAAAAAAAAAATATTGAAAGCTATTCTGAAAATCAACCCAAGTGGAGGTCAGGACAACAGCAATTTACCCTACCGATTTTGTCAGAAACTTAATGAGCAAGCTAGATGCTTACTTTATCAGTTTATACTCTAAATAACTATTTCCTTAATGCTAACGGTAAAGGATCTCATCTCTGAAAGAAACAAATTAGGTCAGTTGAACTGAGAACAATATCTATGCTCTAGTGAAAATACACACATACGGCTTTATGGATAAATACAAATTAAAATGTAAAAGGTATATAAAAATGAAGAGCAAATTATTTTTCTTATTTAGATTTATTCAAAAGTAATAATTCATTTACCTTAGATGAATGAAATTCACAATATATAATCTGTATATAATGAATTTTCCTTTTGAATAAGCAATTTAAATAGGACACAGAATCAAAGGCCAAAAGAAAATAGCATATCACTGTTCAGCTCTAGACCGTCAAAGTAACCTAGCAATAACACAGACAAAATATTAGATAGTTGTCTTTTTTTTTTTTTCTTTCGGATAACTGAGAGCTCTAATGTTTGTATGTTTAATTCAGTTGTTCTGAAATAATAACCTACCTCAAAAAAACAAACAAAGCAAACCCCCCAAAGCCCCAAACAAACAAAAATAGAGCATGGAAGAACATAGTTAACTTTGAATATATAATACCTAATAGGTATCATACCATACTCTGTATATATCATTAGAATACTGATCCTAAATAATGCCTTCATAATTAAATAGTAGTTGAATGAATGTCCTAATTACTTCAAAAAATAAAATCTGTTTTGATCTATAAAGGTCAGCTGTGTGTTCTTCAGATTTCTGTGAAGCTACCTATAGATTTGGAATGAATTATCCTAAACTTTGGAAAGTATTATACTGAGCAAGTATTATACTAAACATTTGTGTTGTGAGACGGATCTAATCCAAAAGTATTCATGCAGAAAACACACAGCCATGGTGTACAGTATTTATACTGGGCTAGCCTTTGTGGTTCACTCAATTTCTGCTCCATTTTATAAAGAAACATCATGTCAGTGCTGGTAAAATATCAAAAATAAGGATTCACCATCTTGAAGTACTGGGGGAACCAAAATATTCCTTTGAAATTTGCCTGTTGAATAATTCTTTTGGGAAAAAAAGAAAAAAACAGCAAATTGTAAAGAAAAAGCAAATGCTCCCACTTATCCCCAGAACCAAACAGCAGTTTTGAGCCTTGTGACAGATGCTATAGCCAATGTCCCTTACTCCTTATTTCTATTTACAGTGAAGTTAATTGTTATTGTTATGTCAAAACTAAGATGCAAAATATGTCGGTATTTTTTACCTAATTACTCTAGAAGTCTTTGTTTTATAGAAATATTTTTTTCTTTCAGTCCTATGATGACTTTAATCTGTAACTCTTTAGTATTCACTCATTATTCAGATTTATTTGCATACTTTCATTAAGAGATTATGTCTTGGCGTTTTTTATCTTTAGTAGTTTGTTCAGGTTTAATTTCACTTACAAAATATCTTCTACTAACTGCTGAAAGAGGTTTGAAAGTATGAAAAATGCTATGCTTGCAGGAAAAAAGTTGAGGAGAATGCCTTCTATTCAATTGTACGTGCTCAGTGCAGGAGCACAGGTTTCCTGTCTGTAAATTCTAACTCAATACCTGTAAATAGAAGCAGTTTATCATCTTTTTGAAGCAATGCACCTACTCATTCTGTCACCTTCAACTCAGAGTTTGATTACACGAATTTCACTAAGAGCACTGCAAAAAACTGTGTGTTATTTTTTAAAATATATACCTTCTACTAAGAATTAGAAATGAATTAGAATTGCCTTAAATGCAGTAGGCAAGGTAGAACAAGTTGATATGGCATATCAGACGATAATCTTTGACATTCAGCTGAAAGAAAAGTATTGAAATGTTCTGCTGCCACATAGGAAGAAACAGGGAAAGATTTGTTTAGACAGGGAAACACTTTTAAGGTTTTGATAATATCATTACTTACGTGCCATGATTTTGAAAACAAACAGTCTAGGCATCAAATACTATTCCTGGCAGCTCAGGGAAAATTTGTTGGTCATATGCTATAAAAACATGAAATACAACAGTAAATAACTGTACACAAAATAGATCCTTCCAATATCAGCGATGAATGAACTGGGATGTTGGGAAATACTTTTGAATTCATCGTTATTTAACTGTGGTTATGATGGCAGCTATTTGTGTTGGTAAGAGGTAACAAGGGGTTGAAAGAAGAGTATTGATTACTCAGATTGAAACTGGTGTAACTGTGCATCTAACACTGTTCAAATTGGGTGGCAAATGGACACAACAAGAGAAGCTGGATAGTGAGTAATGTTAATGAAAAGCAAAACAGATTATGAGCACAGTAATAAATGTAAGCTAAACCACTTCTACAAGTTTCAGTGTTTCTTACTTGACATTGGCTGTAGATTCCAAGAAATGCATACATGAGAAGAAGAAGGAGGAAAAAAAAAAAAAGAAAACTCCAGGTGACTGAAGATATTAAATGATTATTTTTACACTTTGACGTTAACACACCATTTTTCTTTTGCATTTTTCAGGAATTAAGGTAGAACAACAACAAAAAACCCCAGAGTTTACACTAAAGGGTGATACTAAGGGTTGAAGACAGGCTTCCTTTAGGGTAGTTTCATAACATATTGCTATGATCAAATGTGTTTATTAATGGATCCCCCAGACTTCAGGTCTTCTCCACTATCCTGTCTCCACTAGGGCATACATCCTAGCCACAGGAGGGCTTACATGTCCCAGCACGTGCTGTTGTAACACCCACTTTGCACATAGGGAGGCAAAGGACAGCAACATTCCTGCACTTGTTCCAATTAAAATTTATTTTTTCCACATAGAATGAGACAATTTCAAAGGAATGTGATCCCTACTTAGAATAGTCTAGTCCCTACAAGCCTAGGGACCCTCACAGTTTGTCTTGGAAACTGATTAACTTAGCCTAAAAAGCTGAAAGCAGTAACTAGTGCCATCACATATGTGATGCTCAAAGATATACCAGAGTTTTCTGTAAAATATTAGAGGCAAATCCCTCCAAGATAAATGACAGGAGTCATTAGTGTCGTATTAGTCAGAACAAATAGATTCAGAAGTACACACAAGGGTCTACTGGAAGAGGAGAAAAGGTTTACTGAGAGGAAAAAGATCAAATTAATGGTATTCTTAAGATTTCTAGTGAAAACTGTCCAGAGAGTTCATTGGCATTGATATAGGATTCTGCTTTCTTGCCATTTCAAAAAGCATTGTCAATTCAAGCTGAAAGTAAGATGTTTTGCACACAAACTGCTCTTGACAGGATCTTCTCAAAATATAACTGTGCTTGTGCAACAATGCATACCGATACTGTGGTCCCCTAGTCAGCCTGTTTGTGACAGGATGAAAGAAGACTCCTATGACGGCTATTGCAGAGACTAACAAGTGCATGGCCAGTGTGGTCTGTATTTACAACTAGCGTCTAGAGTAAAAGTAAGTGAATTTCTCCCAGAGTGAACCAGAAATGAGGATATCTTATTATTTGATACATTTAAAAAAGTTATCTGTCTTCATGAGAACTAGAAATTATGATTTCTTCCCATTTGCCATGGGAGTTAGTCTTGAAGGAAAGGAAGTTTATTCAAATGTTTGGGTAGTCACTCTTTTAAGTAAAATATATACATTCAATTAATTTTACCCTTTTAAATAGGAAGCAAAGCATGCTAGAAGTAGCATGTTTAATTTTCCTGAGTACAAAAACCTGTTCATTTGGCTAGGTCTGACCCAGTAGCTCAGGAGAGGCTACAACATTGATCCTTCCTCATTATTGATCTCATTAATACTTCTGACTAGATTTCATTTAATAAGTTATTATGGCGAAGCTGATGTACTATAGGCTTTGCTGACCATAGTATTTCTGTGACTTCACTTTAAAGCACTTTTCTTTAATAATTATACCCTAGGCTTTCAATTATATAGTATGCCTAGAAAGCCTGAAAAGAAATCAAACTACATAACATTAAAGGTCATTTACAAACAAGGTCATGAAATCAGATACACAGGAATACAACAGGATTTCTGCATATCTACATTGGTCCCAAAGATTTTCAGGAGGAATTCATATAGATGTATGCATTTATATGAGCCCTTCTCTATACAGAGGCTGTAAGTTTTCCTCTCTTTCATTAAAAATACATTAGAATTATTATCTGCTTTCTGTGCTGCTGTGGAAGAAGTTTATATGAAGAAAGCAGTATCTCATGTGTAACCATTTTCTTACATAGCTCTCTGCACAGCTGCGTGTATGACATTTTATAGTGCCAGAGGAGTCAATCGTTCTTTTTAAAAAGTGACAATCAGAATGACTTCTAATCTCAGGTCCTCACATACATTCATCCTTTTACATTATTTCTATCTGCTGTTATGGTCCGTTCTAGGCAAGAGGGTGATATTTCCCCAAAATACTGCAAGAGCAATAGTAAAGAAATTGCACTGTAGTTTACTTTCAGCTTACTGCTGCTCATCTTGCATTCTTTACACAGACAAAGCTTCTGTTAAAGTCAGTAGAAGTTTGAATGCCTGAAGAATGAAAATTAGACCTTCTGTCTCTGTGCAGTGAGGGGAGCCTGACCATTGAGTGATATCTGTAGCATGCTGAATGAGGTTTGCTCATTAGCAATTTGTATTTGTAGTTTTATATTTACATTTTGCATAACCTGCTCTTCTTGTGATTAAATTGTGTACATTGGAACACATAGTACAATTCAGGAATGAACGAAACAGGAAGCTTAATCATTTCATATATTATATGTATTTCATAATATAGCTATTAGGTATTGTATTGCAATTATTCCTCAGCAAAGTCCTCTAAAAATACTCGAAGCAAGACAGTAATACTGTGCACTAAGCTGCTAGGCCTCCTGTGGAATCAAGTCTTCCAAGTCAAAAAATAACAGATATTCAACAAATTTATCACATTCATATCAAAACTAACAGTAATAAAAATTCTTGTTCTTGCACTTTCTCAGCTTCTTTCTCCTTGTGCATGGCAATGAGCCATTTGCATAATTAAAAGCTCTCTGAAGTCTGTGAATGCATATCTTTAAATACATAATTTTCTTCTATTTTTCAAGTTAACCCACAATTTTCAATATTAATGTAAAGGGAAAGATAAAAATGAGAAATGTAAGGTAACCGAAACATGTAATTTTAGCATCTATATGAAAAAAATAACTTAGTATTCAATTACCTACTATTTTAACTATTAACTATTACATAATACCAACATTATACAACTAAAAGGGATTCCTTTTAGTGGAAGGGAAATGTGCACACAGCAAGGAAAAATATAGGAAAGAGTGAAAGAACAAGAATAGGTGGGAAGACAGCAATAAAATTCACATAGCTGATTCCTGCAGTGGAAAGTATTCCTCAGAATAAAGCCATGGGCTCTGTCTCGTGGACTGGTGTACTCTTTCATCTTGCAAAATCCCTTTCTTTTTCACTACAACTGCTCTTACAAGCAAGACACTGTTAAAGCTTCCCAGGGGTGATTTTATGATTAAATCTATGGCCTGTTTCCATCCAGACAGTGCCTCCCTAGCTTTCTGCTCCCTAGAGAGGCCCCTCTTGGGGGGGGGCCCTCTTGCCTAGTCAACCGTATTTGTTCAGCAAGTTGAATCTCTTTGACCTGAAGGCCACAGAGAGCACTGGAATGTGGTTTCCTACATACAAAAAGCTCCTGGAGTCTGCACATTTTTGAGGGTCCTTTGGGAAAAAAAATTCCATTGAGGAAGATGATATTTTAATTTTCCAGCCAGACATCACAGGAGAAAATACCTAGCTTGTTGTAAGAACCCATATGACATTACTGGGCCAAGTAATTCAGCTTTAGAGCCATTTGGTAATTTTTACTTTAGAAGTAAAAACACTTTGATGCAATAGTCCAGTGCTATGCTCCCAGAATCAACATATTAAATCTAGAGAAGAGCCTTGAAAACAGCACATTTCATTAAACCAAGTCCCATGGTTGTGCTTTCAAAATAAAAAATGCAGAAACAACTTATCACCTTACAAAACCATAGTTACATTCTCCACAGAAAAAGCTCATAACGATGAGGAAGCATACAGGTTCTAACAAAAAAATAATTTCTACTCTCTACTCCCCTACCAAAGAGCAATTTCAGGAGAAGTGACCTAATGACAGGTGATGAAAGACAAGAACATTCAGCTGAAATATTTGTAATGTATCTAAGAAAGAAAACCCAGAAAAAAAGCAGTACCATCAAAAAGAAATAAGACATTGTTGGATAACAGGAATGCAGAGAGATTATTGTTAGGTAAAATAGGTATCACAACACAGAAAGAAAAGCTGTAGTGTAAATACGACAAACACATGGATAGAGTAGAATGCTGGACATGGATAAAATATGTTATTCAAAAGCTTGAAATAGGAAAGTATCAAGGCTCAAGTTTTAGGAGTTGACAGACAGCACAGGCAGAATTGCTGTCCATAAATATAGGAGGCAGGAAAGGACCCATTTTTCCTGAAGTGTGAAAAGCTAGTTAAGCTTAGGGGCACAAGTGGGATGCAAACCAGTGGGTACACTCTGGCCACAAAACAAAACTAATCTGGAAATTAGGAGAAAACTAGCTAATTTTAAAATGAAGTTTGATCAGTTTGTAAAAATTTGTATGAAATTGTTAATCATAATAGCCAATGTAAGTGCTCATTGATTCAGAAGTTCCTTCTAAACTCATATGCCTTCATGGTTTGTTGACTAACAAAAGAGGAACAAAGTTGCATAAGCAAAGTTAGTTCACTCAGGTTACACTTTTTTTATTTTCTTAAGAAAGTGTATATTATACCAACAATTTAGTTATAGACTTACTTGTCTCAGTCATCACTGAAATATCACAATGATATTTGAAAAGAGGTCTTAAGCACTAAAAAGGTCACTTTCTAATGGAGTAGACTGCCTGGAGAGGCAGGAAAATGGTTTCAATAAGGAAGCGTTTTGAGGAGGCATGGCCAAGGTATTCCAGGTACAGAGGAACAAAATGTTAAGCATATTTGCAATATAGATACTCTTAATTAAATAAATATCTTAATTTTACAGGAGCACAGCCTTTCATCTTATGATCCAGAATGCAAAACTTACTTCGATTTTATATATATGTGTGCGTGTGTACACATATATATACACACATATATAAAAACATACCATTATCTTAGGATCTTAGGATCTTCAGGCTCTCAAATCTTTGAATGTTAGACTATAAATAGTATAACTGTATCAAAACTCTGCTAAATAAACCACAACCTAGAATGTTCTATGTGAAGTGAATGTTATATGACTAAGTTCTAGAGGATAGAATTTTTCTTTTGTTTTGGGTCTAATTTATCTGTCAAAAAATGTCTTCAAATGCATCCTAAAACTATTTTAAAAATTCTATTCAAACAGTATTCTCCAAACAGTTTTATCTGGAGAAGAGGAGTTATTGGGTTTTATTTTTATTTTTTGCCTAGAATCAGTAAGCTTCTGGAGAAGGCTGGCTCCTACATTTCTCTTTACAGAAAAAGCTAACAAAGGACTTCGGATTTAATATGATTTAACCCCTGACCATTGCTCGCCTACTGCAATTCCTTGCACAGCATTAGAGGCTGTAGTTGATGCTTGCAATTCTTCCTCTTCAGATCTCTGCATGCAGAAAAAGGACTTGAACTTGGACTTCCTATATGCTTTCATATGCAACCACTGGGTTGGCAGATGAGTAGGGGCTCAGTAGCACACCTAGAATTTTGTCAGAATTTATCACAGAGGCTTCCAAATGAAACGTCTTGTTCCAGGTCAAATAAAAAGTTTACCTGAAACTGAAGCAGTAATTCAGTTTTTTTGCTTTAGTGAAAACATTTCAAATGCTTATTTAGGATCAGTTCTCACATATTTTAGCTACTGAACTTATTAACTAATAACCAATAAAAATTTGGATAACTGACATTATTCAACATGCAAACAACTTGAAATAGATAGATTTAAAGTTCACTGACTTAAACTGAGAGAGAAATTAAGAAGAGATTCTTAAGTGAATCTTACAGCAGACATTTAGATCAAAGACTGTGTGTCTGTATCATCCTCGTGAATATTGCTGACCAAGTTGACCACTAATAAGGAAATAATCTATAAAATTAAAAATTAAAAGAAATTAATTAAAAAATTAAAAGAAAGAAAATACAGATTTCAAGAGAGAATTTCCTATCGTTTGAACATATTTTAAATCTTACATATTAACTATATATTGCAATTGACTAGCTTGCAATTGCAATTGCAATTGCTCTTTTTAGCACTAAAAGCCAATCTGTTGAACTAAGTTTCCAGGAGACATTGTCTTTTGTCTCACTCCATTACTCAGTTCCCCACTCAATGTTTGGCTTCTCCTACTGAGTCACTAATTGCTCCAGGTGTAGACAGTCTTCCACAGAAATAAATTAGTCTGACTCATTTTTCTACTTGATTTTATTTCTCTGATAAACTTTAAAGCATCAAATAAAATGATCTCTCAAAAACTGAAAAGTTTCATCTCCAATGTTCAATTATTAGTCATTTTTCATACTTATGCTTCATGGTAAATTAAACTGTTTAATTTAAAAAATATATATATTAGTGGATAGGACAGAGATTAAGGATCTAGGTGTCAATTTGTAAACAATAATATTACAAGAACAATATTTAGAAACATTTCATAGCATTGTGCCAACTAAGCAATGTTCTTTCTACTCTAACCTCATTTTCTCATGTAGAAGTGAATGAAATAAGCAAACTGTCCACGAGGTTTTGGGACTCAAAAATTATAAGGATGTCTGCCCCTTGCTGCTTATAAAAATTGAGTGGATTTCTCACAAGCAAGAAAAAAATGGCATTTAAGCATATCTGTAACATTTAGCATTTTAAGTATCTTCATTCTTTCCTTTATGTGTCTTTCATTCTGTGGATAAATAGTATTTTTTTTTTTCCCCAGACTAGTCTGGCGGAAAAAAAGTATGCATACAGGTGCCTGTTTGCATACACACAGTGCATGGGAGGAAAGGTCACAGGATTTCAAATTCTAACTTCTACAGTTGAATAAAGTAAATTTTAATGACAAAATAGGTCAGCTTAAGCTTTATACAAGCAGAAAGTTCTAGGTTCTGCTCACACAATATGTTTATTTTCTCTTCAGATATAAAACACTACAAAATTAATTGAAGTCAATTGCTCAAGTAAGTTCCTCAAATGGATAAAGAAATATTTAAGGATCTTCAATATCCATGAGCATTATTCCCTAGTGTTTCAAGCAAGATTGTCTGCAACAACTTAAATCTCTTTTTTAAAAAATGAATGTTTTATGAGTGACAAATGAACACATACCAGCCAATCTTTTTTCGCATGGAGGTATTATAGTCAAAGACTAGAAGACAAAAAGCAAAAACTTCAATCCTTACAAAACAGAAATTATATTCCATATCACTGAAAATGTAAATTAGAATCAATATACATTATTAGAAATCGAAGACTGATTCTAGAAACAGAAAAACACTAAACCTAGGATGACTGCTGCTAGTAGTTTCTGAAGGCTTTTAGGTCTTTAGAGTATACCTCACTATGAAAGTCATCTAACAATTTTTGAAAAATATAACATATAACAGACACCATTAGAATTCACTGCTGTGGTGATATATATTGGCCCCTGCAAAATTCTGATCTCTGTTCTTAACCAGGAAGAGAAAAGTTCTTTTCTTTAGACAAACCTCAAAAAGTCAAACCCAAGCTCCTACTGCTAGGAGCACTTCCAAACTGCTGTATTCTTTCTTAAAACTTCTTTCTAGATTTTATGATAGTAATTGACATGAACAAGGTTGTATATGAAAATGTTATACAACTTTTTAGCTGTGTCTCACCTCAAAAAAACATAACTTTTTTATGTAATTAAGGGAAAGCACATACTGAACAGAGTTGATTACTACATCAATGTATATGGTCTTATCAGATCATTGTAACCTATACAAGGCCCATTAAACCCAACAGCAGTTCTTTTTCTAAATCACACCATCAAAACTCATTTTATTCAGTGTTTCTTAAACCAGTGTATTCTGACTGAACGGATACACAAGTAGCTTATCCAACTGGAAGACTTTAGAGTGACCACTCTTAATTCTGGCTTAATAAACCAAAACAAACCCCAACAAAAACAAACAAATAAACCTCTGTCTGCTCGTACTACACAAAAGGCCAGATTCTCACATAGGTCAGAATGCTGTAATTGAAGAATAATTTAAGTCATGCCTATAGATTAACATTACTGTAAAACTGGTATGAATGAGAGTAGACTGAAGTCTTTCAAGAAACATTTCCATTTCAAATACACAATGTTTCTTCACTTAAAAGTAAAATTCTGAGAGACAAAATCATGAATGTAAATAGATTTTTGGCCTTCATTTTAAAACTTTAAGATATGCACCTTAAATACATCAGCACAAATACAAATAAATCAGTGACTATCACAGCACTTGGAGTGTTTTCAAGGCGTCTTGATCTGCTTTTTCTTACCCTAGGGACTAACACCATTTTCAGCTAACCCTCTGCTTAATGCATCTGTGTTATCTGTGCCAGCCTTTGAAAAGTTATGATACACCATAACCTTGCCTCTGCCCCAGCAAGCATGACTGGCCTCAAAATCAAGAGGTAAATAAAGTGTCATTTAGAAACCTCTGGGGTTTCACAGATTCAAGATTTTATTCAAAGTTGTAAGTGCTAAGAGTTCACCTCTTTAATGATAAAATTTATCTTTGTAATCTATGACTCCAAAGTTTAAGATGAACAAAAAACATAATGAGGTCTCTGATAACTATCACATCAGTATGTAAATAATTCTCTCTTGCTGCATTGATCACGCTACAGAGACAACCCACAGCTGGGCAGAAGAGTTAACAGGCTAAAAACTGAAGGCATTTGTAACCATGTGCTCACAAATCACGGTAAAGCAGGTAAGTACAGGAGTGCAGTGATAAGAAGTGACATGTGCTTAGGTTAAACGTGAAGCTAGAATTTTGATTATTTTTCTCCTCTCATGAGATTTCTAGGTCTTAATACTTTCCTTAAGCGAAAGATTTAAGCCAGCTTTAGAACTTAACTTCCTCAGAGTTTACTGTTTCACAGTGAGCTGACCTCAGACAGAAAATTTTAAGCCACCGACTGCGAAAAAGTTATTGTTATTTTTTTTAATAAAACTGTTCTTATAGGACATTTTGACTTCTATTCACAACAAAGAAAAGATGAGGAAGAAAAATATGTATTTTTCCCCACTAAGATGAATGTGAAGAAGCACTAAGTCAGATATTTAAACAATAATTATGGAATCAAAAACTTTTGAGTGAACACATTATTATCATTATAACACTTTGCTGATGCAATGCAATTAGATTTCTAGTGGATTGCCTCCTTTTAAAGGTTTCAGACATTAAAATATTTCAGACTTCTGAGATGATAAGCAGATTAGGGGGACTATCGGGTTTTTATTATTAGGAGTTGGATGATAAGCTTTTGATTTTCAATCAATTTCTCACAGAACACAGCATTACCCATATTCAGTATTTCCTACCTAGAACACATTTTCCCTGGTTCTGTCCTGTTTGCCCAGGAATGAGTTAAACAGATTGCAGGTTGGTGGTACCACAAAGCCTGAAACACTGGGGATGGTCTCTATTCAAAATCGTTTATCTCCAGTAGGGTTTACTATAGTTAAAATGCAGTGCTATGCAAATGCAGTTAAATTGTTCAGAGGGTCAGCTTCTGCTCGGAATTGAACCAAGAAGTATTTTTCCCAAACCCAGATGGCTTTGTGGAGAGAGAAAATGGGGATCTGGCTCTCCTAGAAGAGCATTAACAAGCTCTGCTACACCTAAACTGGCTTCAAGCAGACACAAGCTCCAGGACATCTTTTAGTAATTGTACTAGTAGGCTTTCACTATTTTAAATGTCCCTCTCCTTCCTTATCCTGGATAATAGGACTTCACTGTATTTTGTAATATAGGCAGTACAATTTCTGGGTTTTTTGTTTGTTTGTTTGTTTGTTTCTTTTTTTGGCTTTACCCAGTTTATCTTCTCTGTATTGCCTGCAATATTATCACTATCTGACAACCATAAGTGCAAATTGACAAAACATATTGTCAGACTATACCTTAGGGATCTGTTAATTATCGTTACTAAAAAAGCTCTGTCTGCCAGCTCTATTCTTCTGTATTGCTTAATCCAAAGATTTTAAGACTTTTTGGTCTCCATTCTGCAGAGAATACTCCTTCCTGGTACTTAATTGCCAGTTCCAAGATGTTTAAGGGTGTAAGAAATAACTTTGATTGAAGAACTCATTCTGAAAATAAAGTCTTTCTTGCAGTAAATAAAATCAAGCTATTCTGAAGTGAAGGTCCCTCTAGGTAGGCAATAAGCTGCAATATGGATTTTTTTTCTATAACCAAGAATCAAACTTTACATAATCTCATAACAACGGGATGTTCCTTAGACTATGCCCCTCATGGTAAGCATACCTGAGTGTATGACACAAACCAATAAGTTATGGTTTTCAGGCCTCTGTGTTTGAGCACAATCATTTAAGTGCTGAGTCCTCCATGTTCTCCCTTAGTCCAAGAGTTCTACATCTGCACATTATCAGTGCAGATATTTCAGTATGGAAATAATAGTAAACTTCAAGCCTATGAAGTCCACTCACAATATATAAGAAAAAAATGCTGCCAGCCTATTTACTTCTAAGCATTTTAAAGGACTCACCAAGCTGCTGTGTAGAGCTGTCTCAGTGGGATGGCAGCTGGAGCTCATTAAGGGTAGGGAAAGAGTGTGGTTTATTTTCAGCTCTTTCCAAAACCTAACGTATTTGCATAATTCCTGATGAACTTCTGTATTTACAGACCAATAAATTCTTACACCTGAATATAAACTAAGTTTGAAAAATAAGTAAATAAAGATGAAAATAAACTAAAGTATGTATAGGTTCGAGGCCCCGAACTCCCTCTCCTGTCACCGTAGAAAACTGGTCAGAATGATGTGGAATTTGAGCACAGACTGTACAGAGATGATTGCTAAGAGATTACTGCTCAGGCTGGGTGTCTGTTGTCACACAATAGCTTCCAAAATCTCTGAAATTTTTCATTCTGTCTAGTAATGAAATTGAGATTGTTGTCCCCCTCTGCCCTTATGCAGAGAAGATACATAAACTCCAAATAGCCCTATGCTCAAGGAAGTGGAAATTGGCTTGCTCTGCTCTTCGGCCATAGCCAAAAAAGAACTGGCCCACGTCATCCCTGTTTATTTGAAAACGTTCAATTAGTTTAAGTAATTTCTAAGTCAGTGATGTAGCTAACAGTGAAATGACTTATTTTTGTCTCCAAATCTGCGAGACATAGTATGTAGCCCTTTTGGAAATATACAGTGCCTCAGACACACTGTGTGAGATCCCTGCTCGAACATTGTTGGCTTGTGTTTTAAAGCAGGTCGGATTAGCTGCTCACAGTTGTCTCTTATGACCTTCCAACATAGGAAGGAATCATCTCATTCTTTAGTCTGTGTCTCTGCTGATATCCTCTCATAAGGAAACTGTGCAAGTTTGTCTCCATGAACATGGGGGTGGAAGTTCAGAATGTTTCATCTGCCCTTTCACTTGTGCCGCTGGATATGAGTTATGTGGCAGAAGACTAAACCAGAGTTTATCAGAATGTGGCCCAAAATATTCCCTTTTCATCTGATTTCCCCTAAGTACTGAGGTATAATCTCTTTTCCCATTATAATTTATTCCTCTCTGCAGGCCTTAACAAGTTAAACTATTTACAGAGAGTAACTGATTAGATCCATAAAAGGTTTCTAAAGTTTTGTGTGGAACATGTATTGTTGGTTCAGTGCTGGATGCTTCCAGAATTCCAAATTATCCCTCACTAATTAAAAGTTTATATAATTATTATTGGATTCATTAATTTTTTGAACAAAAACACCACCAAACAATAAAATTGAGTTAGCTGATTGTTTGCTTCTTTAATTATCACAGCACTTTCCAGTTATATCTTAAGTAATTTAGACTGGCAGGTGTTTTTCAGCAGGAAAGAAAGAAAGAAATGAGCTGGAAAGTATAATGGTATATGAATGCTATTACTTTTATTACATGTGCTAAAACACAGTAAAAGAAGAAGATTTTCAAGAAGCCCAACTGGTTGGGTATTTAATTACCATTTGTGCTTTTTAAAGTCTTCCCCTGTGGTAAGTGAGCTTTACTGAATGCAAACAGAAAATGGTGTAGTTAGTCTTTAATTATGACATTTAAAAAGAAAATTCATTCTTGTTTCCAACATTATGAAATGGTGTTTCAGAAAATAAAGCAGAACAACTTTTTTTTTTTTTTTTTTTTTTTTTTTTTTTTTTTTAATGAGGTAGAACATTCCAAGCTGGTAGAATGTGAAGAATTATCTCCTGTATTTTTCTAATTTTTAAAATGTTCATGTCACAGTTTTTGAGGGAGATGATCTTTGCTTGTATCCAAGAAGAGGCATAAGTTCCTAAGTCGAAAGAGTGTTAGAAGCTACTCCTACCTCCAGAGCAGAAATCCTAAGAAAAGCTGGAGAAAATTAATATAGAATGCACTTCCTGAAGTAGTCCACTTAATCTAGACCAGACAAGAAAACCAAATGCTGAAGTCTAAGATTCAGTTCCAAAATAAGCAGTATACACAGGAGGGAGAATTTCAGCATCATAGTCAAAATGTGTGATCCTTAAAATCCCTCCTTAGCTGACACATAACCCTGGCAAGACCCAAAAGGATACATCTTGGCAGCTTATAATGAATTTTCCCCAGACACATAAAGGGTCTAATTCTGGGCAAAACCACCTCAACTTTGGCAAGCCTGAAGAGTGTCCTAGCAAAGCTCAGTGAACACCTGTAGTTAGGTTCCTCCTGCTGGGTCCTAGACTTGGTATAAGTTCTTACAGCAGACTTAAGACACATTGACAGAATCACATGCTCTCAAAATAGTGACTTTTGTTGCTTTTCAGGGAAGGGAAGAGAAATAAAGGGAAAAGGAAAAAACACTCAAAAGTGACATCTTTTTGTGTGACATACTGATGAAAAAATCTAGGGCGTGAAGAACCATGGTTCAGATCCCTCCTTTGTGTCAGCAGGCTCAAAGTCACATGTTTTGGCTTGGATGGAAATGGCCTAAGAGGAGATTAGAAACTATTCTGGATGGAGTATCATCCAGTCCTTCAGTTGAAGCCATATCACTATACAGAAGTTTCAAATTTTGTAGGGTCAAAGGGAAGGTCCCTTTCCATTCTGCTTCTTAGGGCAATTCAGAAGTTTGCTCTCTACTTGTTCTCTTAAGTCATAGCATTGCAAATACCATTGGGAATAGAAATAAAGGAACCCTTCTTACCTTTACTATAGACTATAAAACTTCAGATAGTTGTGTCACAACAATTTCAGCAGGATCTCTTTTCCATGCTTTTCTTCCCATTTTAGCTTTCACAGAACCACTACCTACAAAAGTGTCAAAAAGGCACTTGCTTTGTGAGGAAAAAAAAAACCCAGAAACTTTAATAGGAAACAAAAGTTGTTCATGTGCAGACCAGATATTTCCCACCTTATAATCCAACTCTACTTAACGGGTTCAGCTCCATCAAATTGGAAGATTTTCCATGCTTTCTCTGGTGTGCATTGGGTACAAATTTTAATGGCTGTCCAATGCAAGAGAAATTGTCAGTATTTAAGAAACTTGAAAAGGAAGTTATTCTAAAACAGGTAAATACCAACCAAAGTAAATATAAAAACAGTAAATAAGTCTATATTAAAGCTTAAATAGGGACTGAACCATCATTTTGTGACTCTTTTCTCCTTGAGTCAAAATGTGCTTGTTGGAACAAGAAGTCTCAGATATCTCATGTAGAAAACCCAAGAAAACCCAGCATATTTAGCCATTCTGTTAAGTGTTTTTCATACTTCTCTCTTCTTGGCATTACTGAAAAGCTCTTCATCTCTTGTTTCTAATTCACCTGCAATAGTGATTCTGACATCATTTTAGCTGCTATAGAAATACTATAATACAAAAAAAGGATTATAACTCAAAGAGGGGAAGAGAGGGGGCCAGAGAAACCCCTTATCTAACTGTCCTGTTATTGTGCAAATGTCCTTGCGCAAACTCTTGAAATCTTTCTTCAGGATAACTGTGTTATAGTATTCAATGGGCTTTCTTTTACCTAGCCAATTTGATCATATGTCAGCGAAGCTATTTGAAAATATTTTAGTGACAATATAAAGATTTCTATCTAACTCTACTTTTATAGACTTTTAAAGAGATTAACTTCCTACTGGATTTAAGAAAGCCTGTGGCATGATGTTGAAAATGTTAACTTTGCTACTTGATGAAGCCTAATGAATGTTACAATAAATTTCACATACCCATTTCCTCAGCAGCAAGACAATGTGTTCTTCCTGATGATATAGTAATATAGTATATCTGTATGTGAGTAATGTGTTTGAATAATTATGCCCTGGTGATTTAATCTGTGAACAGTTATTACTGTAACAGCATTACCTCAACCATATTGTCAGCAGTTGCTTTAAAAATGTATGCAGAAACCTTATTTAATTATTTTTCAATTCTGTAAGTATTGACTAAACAGTTATATGCATATCAAGAATATCTACTTTTTGAAATTATGATGTTTTGACTTGCAAATGGCTATTCTCTTAAAATGCACAAGCGCATTTGGGACTGGGAATAAGAGTCTAATGACTAATGACTGCCAACATATTGTTCATCTGCTTACTGGAGATCACTGATTACACAGACTACTCTCAACAAGAGATATAAAACTGAACAAATGGTCAGATGATCAGTTTTTGTCTAACTGTCAGCTACAGTGATTTATCTTACCTTGAAAATACAACATTTTTTACAGGAATAGCATAATAATGACTGGATAAATAACAACAACAACAACAACAACAACAGTAGTAGCTGAAGATAATAACTGAAGAAATTCTTAAGTGAATTTTTTACATAACAGATGCATGGTATATCTGAATCTTTCTTGGCTACTTGATTCTTTTCCTACTGAAATACAGATTTTAGCATCTTCCGTTATTTTTGTATTGTTTGTTATCCCAGAAATTTACCATTAATGTAAGGAACAAATGCCACTGGCAAGTGTCCATTCCCAGCGGCATCAGTATTACTCTATTTGGACCAGAAAACTCACTTATTGTTTACCTCTCTGCATATTCTGAACAAAGATTTGCTGAGCTGAGCAAGGAAAACAACATTTAAGTGAATCTAACAAATGTGAATGATTAATAACACAATTTATCTTCCAAGCACAGAATGAATAGCAATGAATTTGCAATATAAACTGCTGCACAATAACCTTGTCTGTACATAGGTAAGTGATTAGTTCTCTGATCCTGCTAGTACTGGTTACTTTAGTCATATCAGATGCATTCCAAAATGTAACGAGTTCTTCTTTTATTCAATAGGCCTTTTTTTATCGGAGACTAGCAATCACCAGAGCAGGATACCCAAAGTTAAGATTTTCTTACCCTTTCTTTTGCTCTTGCATCAACAGTAATGTGCTAAAGATTTATTCAGGGAGTCATTCAGCTGATCAAGGACTGAATAAGAACTTGTGTGATGAGAATGCTTTCTTTTCTTTTGTGTTTTGCTTTTGTTTTTTTTATGACGAAGCCCTAACAAGTGCTACTTTGGCTACCTGCTTTATATACGGTCACACCACGTAAGCTATTCTGATTAGAGAGTCTCAGCACCTTGTCTTGCTCTCTGCCAGTATGCATGACATGCATACATAAGTATCAACCTGAGAAAGGCCTGTCCAGGTTGAAAGTGTGCTGTGCCCACATTCTCCTCAGCATTCAGCACTGACTTAATGCTGCTGTCTTTGACATGGGTTGAATGGCTTTTGACAGTCCAAACCAATATCCGCTTAAGCCAAAGCATTGACAAATGTGTTGGAAAGCAGGTTCCAGAAATGTGTGGACTTTGACTGAGAACATCCTGAGGAGATGTACATCAGCTTTCCTTGGAAACACATAACAGCATGAACAATGAACTACATTGCATCGGGAAAAATGGATGGATTAGTCCGAAGCAAAATTAAAATACTTTTTCTCTGAAGAATAAAACTAAAGCTTCAAAGGGAGGTCAGGAAAGTCAAGGACAGTCCCTTGGTATTTCAAGTGGCTCTAGGGACTGTATAGGGGTTTTCAGAGACCATAGTCATACTGAAGTCAGTGACTTAAAAGAATCAGGTCTAACCTGCAGCCTCATATGTTGAAATATGTGAGACGTCACAAGCAACCAAAGAGTTTGACACAAAGTCAAACTTTAGTGTTTGAGTATCTCTAATCATAGTCCAGTTCAGAAAGTAGAATACTTGAAGAATGAGAGGTTGAGGTTTTCAGTATAAACAATAAAGTTTATTCAGTCTGCCTTCCTGTCATACCACGAGATTAGTTAAATTAATTTTAGTTCAGGATTCATTAAACAAGACTTCACTTTAGTGTACACACAGGTTTTGATCAGATAACTTTACTGTGATTTGCAAAATAGAAAAGATGGGAAAAAGAAAAGGAAAAGGGGGAAAAGGCAGGAGCACAAAGGAGAAGGGCAGGGAAGGTCCTTATTCCGATTTCAAGCTAAGGTGTTGGAAGACTGTCAAGGGAAAAGTACAAAGTAATATCTTTTTGTCATCACACTGCTACTATCTTTCAGCTCTGGAAGTGAAGAATTCAAATAGAACAATGCATGTTCTGGTTATATCACATTGTCTCTCTAGTCTCTCCTTCCTTTGTGTTTACACTCCTGTTCTAGAGTTGGGTACACAGTAGAAGACTGTATGGTTTGAGGTTTGCTATCAAATATTGAATTTCAGCCACATGTGACTTGCATCTATCCATTAAAATGTCTGAATAGTTTGTATCAGTTATTAGGTGACTGGTACTTTGTGTGAGTTATCAACAGGTTTGTAGAGATTTACATATGTTTTATTCTGCTGACTTTAGCAGCTACTGGTGAAAATATAAAGACCATTCTGTAACCTTCTATTATACTTTGAAGGCAAAAAAAGAAGATCATAACCATAAAGCTTATCTAAACACAGCTAAAACAAGGGAAGTTTGCATTATTTTTTTATGTACCTTATGAAAGAATGGAACTTGCACCAAGTCTGGAAAGAATATTAGCACTGCCTTTCTGATGCTTTCGTTTTCATAATATGGCCAGCATACATAGGCACCATGGAGACACTTATGTTATGGTATTTAATAGTACACATGAAGAGCTTATATATATAGTATCTATATATGTAAATAGATATACATATGTAGTCCAAATAGCTTATATTTATCCAGTTACCCAGGAAGCCAGTTACTGTTTCAACAGATTTTTGCAGTACAATAACGTCTATTAAATAAATAAGTAAGAATTTTGAAAATAGAACCATTGCTAGTTTCACTTTCACAGAAGAAACTAATGTTGCTGAACATTATGGAGATAGGGGGAGCAAATCTCTGCCAAAATGACAGCTTTCACTCTGGAGACAGATCATCTGGTGTAGAGCTGCTGAGCATGTTCCATACTGAAAATCCTCATCTCTGATAAGGGAAAACCTTATTGCAAGAATTATGACATAATACTTCTTTTGGGGTAGAACCAGTTGAGATCATTTCAGGTCAGCTGTGTGCATTTTATCTGTTTACTTAAGACGGCATCTTATGCTGAAGCTACAAGCTCATTAAAGAAAATATTCTCAAGCCTTTTTAGATGGATAAAACCTCATATATGTGAAACAAAGTTGTCTCATACAGCAATCCTTACTTGAATCCTTAGTAAGCCTGAGACAATAGTTCTGTAGTTGGACTTCTCAGTAGCACGCACGAAGGATGATAGTTTGCATACATTATTCTCCCCAAGCTGAGTATGCCATCCCCTGATAAGCCTGTTCTGCTTCCATTAGCGGCAGCTCCAGGACTGCCTTGGTAGTCGGCATGGGAAAAATAACTTCTTGTCTGACCACTACTTGTTCTCATTCTGCTCACTGTCAAAGGCTGTCTAAATACTCAGGCAACTGTCACTGCATGCATTATGCACCTGGCATACTTTATTCAAACTCCTTAAGATCAGTATAAGTGTATATGCACACATATACACACACCATTTTCACCTGAAGCAAGACTGCAGTGTTTTCACATCACCTAAGGAATATGCCTGTTGTGCCTGAATGTTAACTGAAACTCAGCCAAGTAAATTCAAGAATTTAATTTCCACAGAAGGGGAAAGTATTCAAAGTGTCCAAGAAGCATGACAAAGTACGCTTACTCAAAGTTTTCAGTTCTATGAAGTTTTCTACAAATTAGGTCATTTTGCCTCTCGGATGTGGAGAGCTTGGCTGATGAGAGACCTTGTAAAGTTTCATCTTCCCTCCATCTCAATATATACCTCAGCTTGTTATGCTTCATATTACATTGTGCTGTCAGTGAAATTAAGACAAACTCTAAAAAGGACTGTGTTTTCAGACACAGGCTATAAAATAGCTGCAAAATCAAACCTTAGCTGTAGAAATGGTCTTGAAAGAGAGAGAGGATAATATATTACCTTTGGCTGATTCAGGAGGCCGGAGCAAAAGGGTGTATTTGGGGGAAAGTGTTTATAAAAGCAAGGCCATTGTAACTCAAAAACCAGATTGGCTCAGTTCTGTTGTTTATTGTAGGTTATATTTTCTTTCTTTTTTTTTAATAGTAGGTTGTCAACTCTAGACCTTAGCAAAAGTAGTATGTTCTAACTTCCTCCTACCCATTTTGATACATTCAACTGTAAAAAAATGGTTTCTTTTCACTCAGCTCTCAGGTTACTTAATGACAATACCTCTGGTAACACGCTCTTCATGCCCATCTAGTGTAAATGGCAGGAAGATTGTCACCCTTGCACTTGAATAAAGTGACAGCCGTGCATCACTGGGAGCTGATACAGCCCATCAGTCGATCAGAATATGTGTTCTTGTGTGACAACCAGTGTTTCCAGTTTTATCCCCAGAAATAGCTTCTGCTCTATATTATCCCAGCCAGATCCAAGGGCTCACAATGAACAGAGAAAATTCCTCAGTTATCAAGAAAATTCGACATACCAAGGATGTAAACACTGATAGAGAAGATTTTTTTCTCTCTCAGTCACAAGCTCAGCAGCTGCCTTATGGTTCGATCTCTCTGGCAAACTGCCTCTGGCTATTACGATATTATTTCTGTTACCGCCTCTCAAGGCTTTTTGTGACACCACTATGTAACCATGGCAAATGGATACTAACCTTCCCCATATCTTTCAAACCAGTAGACCAAAACCTTGTGTCTAAAACTCTTACTGATTTTAATCAGACTCAGGGTTTTTTTGGATTTTTTCCTCTTGAAGAGTGACTCCAAATTTTGGCATGAAAAGGCCAGGTAAAATGAATGTTATTTAAGGCTATACAACTAACTGAGCAAAAATAAGTGGCTTTTAATTCTTTTTTAATTTGCTTGAGACTATTTCTGATCAATATTACACACACAGTACCAGAAAATAATCCAACGTAGTACTATGACTATGTTTATGTCACATAAATAATCAAGAAAAGCATAACAATGGTTAAACTTACATGCATGCATATTTAATAACATGCTAATTATTAATTTTCATTCCAATTACATTATGAATAGGACTAGTAACGCAAGTGGACAGACACCTCATATTTCAGTGTGATTTAATTACTGAAGAATGTTAAGTGGATATCCTCTTAATTTAGTGCACTTGTCAGTAAAAATACTTATCTATGACATTTAATTTAATTGAGCTGTCAGTAGCAATATGTCAAATTACTGATATATGTGAGGCATCTCCATATTTAGGTACTTTTGCTGATTGGTCCAACATTTTATGTTAATAAATACATCAGGAAATCTAACTGTAGTATGAGATGAATGTGCATATACCTTCTGCTAACTCACCAGGTACACATTAGGCTTTATTTAAAGCGATCATTTCTCACATCTCAGAACACTTCATTTTTTAAGGAAATACAGAAATTGATTAAATTTGTACATGATTCAGCAGAATTTGGCACATTATGATTTAAAAAAGAAAAATAAAATCACAGTAATATCTTGGTGACCCTGTTGTTCTATCATCAAGTCATCTCTCTTGGATTAGCTGAACGCTCCTAACATTTAAAATTAGATAATGAATAAAAGATGCAATTCTTCTGAACTCAGACAGACTTTCTGATCTTTGAAAGTATTCAGAATTGTTTATTGTAACCTAACTGCTAAGTGCTCTGATCATACAGCAAGTGTCATATATTTAATCCTTAACTGGATTTACTTACAAGTAACATTTAATGTGTAAAACTTGTTTTCCATTCTATCATTTGTGTGGTTGACTAATTCATGAAAAAATGATTATATAGATTCACTTATTATTTTCCTATATCATACAAACAAATAAAAATCTGTCCTCCATATTAAAAGTTACAGAAGTGAGGTCTATTTGGTACAAACTTTCTTTCTGTACTGCCTTTCAACAAAAATAAGACTATGAGAATTTCTAAATAAATTCTAAATCAGTTAAAGCTGATATAAATTTGCTAGTTTGAATCTCTGGAAACAGCACAGTTAAGCTTCCTGCATTAATTAATAGAAGGTGGCACATTTTTTAGGGCTTGGTGTACAGGCTTTTCAGCTGTATATTTACAATGTAAAAGATATGTCAAAGTAGTGACTTGTCACTGGGCAAGAATGATGTGCTCCTCCACTTTACTGTGCATAAAATTAGGTCCCTAAATGGAATTTCTGAATTGCTTTATTAGAAGGATGCACTCATAGCTGAAATATATGTTTTTCTATTTGGACATAGCTAAAGCTGATAAAAATAATAAATTGTTTATCAGTGTACTCAAGTTTCAAAATTGTCACACTGGAAACTTCTTTTAAAGATTTGTGATTTGTGCAGAAAATAGTTCAATTTCTTCTGCTATGATGACTCATATAAAAGCAGCAGGTAATGCTGATCTCTAGTATTGTAGCAGTAGTATGTGGCTCATTCAGATTTAAGAGAGATTTCTCTAAGGTACTTCATTGACCAGCTGATTATTATATTTGCTGCAGTTCATTGGGATAATACTTGCATTTTGTTTTATAACCAAAATAGAAAATACAGAAAGCAGGGTTTATTTCCTTATTGTTGTGATGCTAATAATCCTGGGTTAGCTTCCTTTGAATTTGTTTTCCACATATAAAGTTCACATGGCTAGTCATTAGCACAGTCTATTAATAGGGGTATTCTGTATTTTGGTGATATTTAGGACATTGAAGAATTGGCAAAAAATACTTTCTTGAGAGTTTATTATAGTCCATACACTCTGTACATCATGTTTGAAAAACAACAGATCGTTGGAAAACATCCTGATTTAAAAATCTATCAGCCTATGTAAAAACCTATTGATGATAAGGGCTGAGATGTATATCTGAGATGTATATCTAATTTTCTTCACTTACTAAGCATACTGTTCCCTGCTCCATGAAAATGGTTTGTCCTCAATTAACTTGTACCACAAGTCCTCCTCAGTCTTGGA
This sequence comes from Dromaius novaehollandiae, assembly GCF_036370855.1. Classification (NCBI taxonomy): domain Eukaryota; kingdom Metazoa; phylum Chordata; class Aves; order Casuariiformes; family Dromaiidae; genus Dromaius; species Dromaius novaehollandiae. The sequence continues at coordinate 137,447,259 of NC_088099.1, read as the reverse complement.
TCTTTATGTCCCAAGTCACAGTTATTATGAGAAACAACATTTTTAGCTGAAAAGTCCAAGTATTTTGCATTAACATGCATCAATATCTTTGGCTCTCAGTCATAATGATAGATCTTACACCAGTCTTCCTAATTCTGAGATTCCTTTACATTAAGTACAGGTATCTGGCACTAAAATAAAATATTCTCCCCGTGTAACTTAACTCTTTGGCTGTCTCAGCTTACAAATTAGATTAAAAAATTGAGACCATGGCTTTAGAGTAAGGCAGCACAACTCCACAAACTGAGCCAATTTAAACCATCTGAGGCTAGTGCTCTATGATGCTGAAATTGCTCACTTGATTAATGGACCAACTGCCTCACTCTTATCTAACCTGGACTGTAACCAGAGTCTCTTTTGTTGTCAAATGCCATGAAGCGCACAACCACAATCATCTGTAATTTAACATGCAATGAGCTGAGAGACAGTACCATAATTCTTGCTATCTTGTTATATGACTTAACTACACAATTCAATGCAAGGGTTCATTTCTGACTTTTAAATAAAATAAAAAAATTAGCTTGAGGAGAAGGAAGTGAAAGGACTGTGTAATGTGTTAGCAGCATCTGCATTTGGACTGCTGACAGTGAATAGAGAAGCTAAACACTGTTGTTATTTTCAAAAGTAAGTGCATCACACTGGTTGAATGGGGAAGCCAAGGAGATGTAAAATAATCTTCAATGGTATCATTTCTAATGTCCTTGTCCTTGGATAGCTATTTATAATCATAAACCCATGTATTGTTAGTTTTTATCTGATAGTACTGATTTTTGCCCCATACTTTCTCCTGGTGCTGAATAGTTCTAGTAGTTATGCAGTAGTTTAAACACATTACGGCTGTTTTCACTTCCTTTTAAGGTAATTACTGACTAGATGCATGTCTGATGAATTCCACTTACAAATAGCAGCACTGTAAAAGACATCCATTTTTTAACAACACCCTGTTTCACAAGCACTGCGTGGCACTATTTGAATGACTTTTTAGTTATTTTGTAAGCATCCATGGAATTAATCATCAGCTTTGTTTAATATTATTATTGTAATTACTGTTAGTAACTGTAAATGTACTGATCAGCAGCCTGTTCACAGGTGGCAGGCCCTTTTTATCCCCTTATCCCTCTATTTTCCCACACTTGTTCCTCCCCAAACCACTTTGATTCCTGCCTTTCCCTGCCTTTGGTTCCTCCCCTAAAGCTCCCCAGATGAGTCTTGTACGATCCCCAAATGCTCTTCCTCTGCATCCCATAAGAAGTCTCATAGCCCCCTACGCAGTACTGCCCCTCAGTCTGAAAGGTGCTCCGGAGGGCTGAATCCCTCCTGCTGACCAGGTGCTGATGGCTCTCCTGGGATAGCCCTGGGAAGAGCTGGGTCCTGGTATTCATTTGGATTCCCCCCACCTGCCTCTGTGCTCTTTGGTGAGTGTGGAGATGAGCTTCTTATCATACAAACTAACAGATATCTTGCTCCTTTTGTGTTTACGAAAAACACTTAATACTCCTAGTGGGAGCAGTGTAACCTGACCATGTTTTAAGTAACAGCAAAAGATTTCTGGAGCTTAAGTGCACTTAAAATTGTTGAATATATTAGTTTACTATACAGTCCAAGACAAGATATAAGAAAAGTGTCTTTCCAGGTTAGGAATCCATTTAAGGTTCATTGTTTTCTTAAGCCAACATATAAGAACAATATACCTTTTTAATTTGTTGTGCTTTCTCTTCCATGCTAGTAAACTCAAGATACAGTGGCTTTAGAAAAAATCAGGTTAAAGTTTCTCACTCATTTGTTCGACTGTATACTTCAGATTTGGAACATTGTCTCTCTCGTTATCCTCCCTTTGACAAGCATTTATGAAAGATGAATGAATTAGTTTTTCCAAAGTGTGCATTTGTTTACAGTTTTGAGATACAGGGAATAAGTAGTCTTGATTCCCTCTGTTTTCCCTGGGTACTGAGTATTTAGCTTTAGTCAAGCTGTTTCCTGAATCAAGCAGTCATCAAGCAGTTTTTACATTCTAAAAAAGAAAGCTTACCTTCTTGGATCACAATCCAGTTTCAGCAGCTGGGGCAGACAGAGAAGTGTAAATCTCTTCAAAATCAAATAGTCAGTAAAATTGTGAGAGTTGGAAACTGTGTTGTAACTCAATAATGAAAATCTTCCTTACGGTAATTTCTTAAAATAAAACTTTCTAAACTCGTTTCAGTGAAGAAAAAGACATTTCATTTTTGCTTTCATTCTATACAGTTGTATTGTACCATCCAGATATCCCAAAGCATGAAACTGTACCATGTTGTCAAAGAAATCCAGCTACAGTTAAGGTGTTCAGAGGGAAATATACCAGCAGATGCTCAGAGCAACTAGAATGATGACAGACCTAAAAGATGACTCTTTTCCCTCAGCCACATCTGCTGGGAATCTGTCTGAGGGATGAAAGAAGGACGTTTATGACATCAAAATAATGAAAAAGATGAACTCTGACAAGTTGTCCAATACTCTTCCTGTAAGCAATAGGTCGAATGAAATTAAATTCCTTCCACAGTATTCTTATTGGATTCACAGATAACGGCATGGTGTTATATAGGTCTGCTAAACCTCAAATCCAAAAGAGATGCCTGGTCAGTTCATTTTAGGTCTCAAAGTGAGTACCTGTGCTTGTCCTTCTGCAGACCTACAGCTGTGGAAAAGCACCCAGCACTCTCAGACAAAAGTCTTAACCAAAAAAGGTCACATTAGACAGAAGTCCAGTGAACAGTTTGGGAAAGGATGTGAATCCTCTCTGTCTTGGTTATATCAAGAGCTTCCCTCATACTTTCCATTGAATTTTGACTGCTCAGCAGTCTTTAAAAATTAGGATACTTATTTAAAAGCCTAATTTGAAGTGTAAGGATGTTAATTGAAAATATGAACATGAACATACAATACAATCTTATTGTTTAATACATTACCTAAATGAAAAAGGGCCTTTTCCGTTGCTCAGATATTTAACATAGAGTACTGAAAATAGTCCTCAGATTATTAAACCTCATTACATTTACAAATTAACCACATTTTTTCAGTCTTTCATCAAAATGGTGGTCTACTATACAGTGTTATCATTAATGATTAAAACCACATTTGTCAAATGGGAAAAAACACCTCCATTTAATATTTTATCCTTTTGTCCTTGTTTATTTGATGATCTGCAACATAATTCTCAGTTAAAATGAATAAATTCTGAACCCTAGGCTGAATTCTAATTGCAAAAACAGAAGAATTCATTCTTTTAGGATGACAAACAGATGCACATAGCCTTAGACTTTTATTAGTACAGAAAGAAATCCTTCTGAATATAATTGTAAAGTCAATTTTCTTGAAAGCTTAAAATCAAGGGAAACCCAATCAGAGAGCTTTTTCATTTTTAAGATTACTATAGGCCATTTGTTTTGAAAAGCTACAGAAAAAATTATTCCTTTCTCATCTAAAGGCCCATCATTCACTCACACAGGGAACTTGACAATCTTTCATCCAAATGCTCCTAAGACAAAACTCAAAGCAGTTTGGCAATAAGTAGAAGCCAGCCATAAGGCATTTCAGAGGAATCTGTGAGGCTTACTAATCAATGCAATGGCAGACAAACTTCAAAAATTACAAATGCAAAGTGATGCACATGGGGAAAACATAGTCCTAACTTTACAGATAAAATGCTGGGCTCTGATCAAACCATTGCAACTCAGATGGGTATCCTGGTTTATCCCAGAGATTTTGGAAAGACCAGTTTAGTAGCAGTTCCAATGGGGCTTACACAGACAGGAAGAGAGAACAAAACAATGTTATTATGCTTCTGTATAAATGTGCGAGTAGTTTGTGCAGTTTTGATTCCCTTATCTCGAGGCACTTTTTGTATTCTAGTACAGCTAGGAAAGGCTCAGGGTAGGGCAACAAAGTCAAGGAACAACTTCAGAATGGTCAAAGATTGAGAAGCCAAGGCTGGAAGAGGGACCACTGAGGGTATATATAATACAGGTGGATAAAATTGTGAAGGGTGTAAATGGGAAACAATTATTCAATTTCTTTCACAGTCCCTAGTTCTTAATAGGTCATTAAATGGAAGTATTATATGGCAGGTTGAAAACAAAAGGAGTTGATTCTTCACACACACTATAGACAAACTTAAAACTTCTTGCTGCAAGAGAATGGGAACAAGCAAATTCATGCAGGCTATTTAATGTAAAGTCATCACTGGTGGTTCAGGAAATTCCTCGGCCATAACCTGTTAGAGGAATGGGAAATATTCTGAGGAAATATCACTGAAGGCTGCTTCTAAACTCTTTCCTAGGCAAGTGATTAAGTCATTGTCCCAGAAAAGGTACAGCGTACTAACTGGACCCTCGTTCTCATTCCAAAACATTGTTCTTATGTTGCATCAAAATCAAGACATTATGAAAAGCTACACCCAGGCTCTTTACTGATGTGCACAGCAGAAGAATGAGAAACAACTGTCAGGTATTGAAACAGGGGAGCGTCTCACTGGATGTAAGGATGAAAATTGTCACCAAAAGGATAACTAGAACGGATTGCCCAGAGAGGCTGGAGAATCTCTGTCCTTGAAGGTTTTCAAGACCTGGGTGGACGAAGCCCTAAGTAGCCTGATGTGAATTCACTATAGACACTGTTTTGAGCAACAGGGTTTGGACTAGAAACCTCCCAATGTCCTGTTCAACCTCGGTGATTCTATGACTATGAGCTGCTGAGAAACCCATGTCACGTTTTTTGTTTACTTTGCTCTGAAGATATTTTCCTTCATGAGAAAAAAGGGTATGTTGTTTTTTTTCTATTTCATCTTGTCCAGCGAGTATGGGAGGCGGGGCAAAAGGTGGAATTGGCTTACAGGAAAAGGGCCACGTGTCAAGGTAGGCAACCCCATGCGATTAATAGGACAGCAGTGGCAGAGGCTCTGGCTTCCAAGAGAGGTGAGGCAATGGCAGAGAATAAGGTGTGGAGAGGGTTTGTTACAGCTGGTAGGGGAAATGGCTATGACATTTAAATCCAATCTGATAGAGGCAAGTTGAGCTATTGCCAGCACAGCAACTGGCAGAAGCAACTAAATATAAATATAAATTAAATAAAAAGGATGTTTTTCTTATTTAAAATGCAGTGCATCTGAGAACAAGAGCAGAACTATGACATGCATTTTATCTGAGTATTGCCAGTTTTTAAATGTATGATCTTGGTCAGTGTTAAAGAATAGTGAATTGAAACTGTCTAGAAATGGCTGCTTAGCACAACTTATATAAAACTTGCTTAGCATGAGTGGCTAGATTTGCTGAAGCCTTAGGCCGAGCGTGGGAAAGGTAACGAATCTTTACTTAGTTTAATAAAAAATAGTGCCTCAGAGCTCGTTCAGGCTGGGAAAATAAGGAAGCCACACGCAGTCTGCGCACCTGTGCCACCGACTCCGAGAGGGGAGACGCCAAAACCATTGGGAAAAATAAGACCTTGGGATACAACCGCCAGACCCAACAAAAACAGAAGTACAACCATCATCAGAGACTGCAAAAAACAAAAATAAGGAGAAAAACAGCTTGCCTCAGAATGACGATGAGACCCAATGAGGAGCAGGAGACCCCAGACCAAAAAATTACCATTGGTCTAACTATCGCGTGAGGGTTGAGAAATGTAAGTTGAAAAGACTATTATTACCCAGGATTTGCTTATGTTGGGGTCCCTCTTCAGAGGCACCCAGCTCGAGCTGTAATTACGGCACGCGCGTGATTAAAATTATCTGATTTGTTTTGATTTGACTCTGAACTTTTCTGCGGGAACCTAGGGTCGAGCCCTGTTATGGAGGCTGACAAGCCTAATTTCCATAACAGTCAGCATATCAAAATTAAAACATGCATGCAAACTCAATTTAAATTGTCAAAGCTGAACAACCTGGCCATTTTGTAGAAAATTATTTTTCAGTGTGACCATCTGTTCAATTGAAATGGAGCTCATAAAAAATTATTTCAGTAAAGTAAGAAATAAATCTGTTTTCTCAAATTTTATTATCCTGTTGAAAATTATTACAATAATCTCCATGTACAGTTAACCAAGCTTTATGAATGAAATTAAATTTCCAAGTCACATAGCAATAGATATGTTTCATCATTCCTTCTCTTGTGGCACTTCAAAAGATAGAGAGGTGTGTTCCTTTAATGTATGGATAGTTGTAAGCTGGTAAAGAGCCCTTTGGTTGAAGGTCAGGAGCAAGCTTCATTACTTGGAAGCTAGTTCATATTATTTATCTCCAAAGTCTGTTTTATAAAGCAAATAAACAGAAACTTGGTAAATTTTTCAGAGTCATCTAAATTTCAATATTATACACTACAAAACTATTGCTTTACATAAATTGATACTCATGTCTTTCATGTAGTTTTGTAACTGAATAGCACTTTTACACACAGCATAGAATTGAGTTATTGAAAGGCTGTGGCTACAAGAACAAGGATTGATGACATGCAAAATTCTCTGTCATGATGAATTCTGTTTGATGAAAAAACAGATTTCGATATCACTCTTCATCTCTACTCCCATTGAGCTTTGTGTGACTTTATTGGAACACTGCGACTATTAGAAAACACAAAAAAACTATTCATTTTCCCTGGATAGTTTTGGATGAAGTGTTGAATGTATCCAGTCCACAGGTATCCAGCACCCCCAAGCACTCCCAAGTAAATGTCCTCAAGACTTCCTACCCTGTCTCCCTAGCAACATCTCCTGTACTTTGCCCTTGCCAAAGCTGTTTCTGCTTGCTTCCCTCTCACTCTGTTGGATTCCACCTAAGAAAAGAGGTAGCAGCAGTGAAGAGATGCGGGTCATTAACTAGGACATAGTTAATAATTCCCTTAATAAATGACATTTTCATGTAAGAGATTTCTACTAAGGAGAAATAGAAGCTTAAAAAAGGAACTTCTCCATTTTTGCTGCTGTGAAATCCAGATAATTATTTTCTATTAGCACTTGTAGATCAGTACCTTTTCAGGGACAAGCAGTTGTATTATTTCAGTTCTAGTAAAACCCTATGCAATGAACTGTGTATTACGAAATCCCATGTAAAATATGCCCAGGCCTAAGTTAGGTTTAAATATGTTAATCTGACATCTTAAGATTTTATTAGTATTTCCCTTTGTCATCTACAATTGTTTTTGTTCAAAAATCAATTGCAGGCTTTGAAAGTGTTCCATTGATGTAGGCAAGTGCAATAAACCCATCATGAAAGAATATATGACCTCTTATTATATAATTCTGCATGCTTTACTTCCAAACCTAACATCTTTTTGATTTTCTTCAATTAATGAAAAGAGATTCTCAAATTTAAATATGTAAGTTGTGTAAATACCTCATTCACACAATGAAACAAAAAATCAGGAGGTTTTTTTAAATGCACTGCTGTCAGATAGCTTTACAAGACTTACCATGTGCTGAACAAGGCAGATAAAACTGTAATATCATAACCATTAAATATGAAGTTTATTAATTAATGTATGATCATAAGCACTTTTTTACATCCATGCTACCACGGAATCAATTTAATGATCAATCAAGAAAAAACTACTGATTGTTCAGCAACGTCAGCCCTGACTTAGGTAAGGATATTACGTATAGAGGGACTTTGAGGACAACTCACAGAAAGCACCTCCTCCCAGACAGCATGATCAGCCATCTTCATATATATTACACTCATCTAAAATGTTACACTTAAAAATTTGCTCCTTGATAAAATTTGTTTTAGGGAATATGGTTTTTTTTCCCTTTTTTGCCTTTTTTTTAGCTGAGATTTTCTAAGAAAACCTATCCACCAGAGCTGTTTACCCCAGCCTTTTTTAAACAGATAAATACTTGTTATAGTGTGACAATCAGGATACTCATTTGAAATAATGATGGTCTGGATGTTCCAGGTAAATCCATGTGAAAAAAATTGGCTAGGTGCCTCTTCTTCTGACAAATTTTTCATGGAGAACTAAAAAACACTTGCATTTAACATTTAATAATAATAAATTAAAAAACACATTTTAATGGAAAAATTTCTGTTTAACAAATTCTAGTTGTCTGACATTTTACTGGAATTTTTATCACAAAAATGTTCCTAATCATCTCTACTTACAAATTTTACTTTTAAATATATCCTGCCCAAGGATAAAGACAGTGTTATCCTGGAGAAAGCTACTCTGAAACAGTAGAAATAGCTTGTATTTAATATTTTTCCCTAAGCCTATTTTTAAAGATTTTTTAAATTGCAAGTGTATTTGCTAGTCTGTGGTATGAGTCACAAATGGCATATGATTGGTACAGACCACAATGATTTAAAAGTAAGATTCCCAATGAGGTTAGCAACCATAACAGTTACTTTAACATGTGAAGTGTTTACACTGTCCTAGCTGATTCAAAATATGTCATTTATTGAATGACTGTACAGTGCTCATCTGACCAAGTTCTGAAATGCTGCTTCAAGTTAAGGCCTAATGAAAGGTTTCCATCTTAGTCAGAGGGAAAGGATTTGAGTCTCCTACAATGTATCATCAAATTTAGGAACACGTGGCTATTACTCTTCCGTTTCAAAGATTTGGCTTAAAAATCTACATACTGAGATGGCTGGAATGAAGGAATAGGATACTGTGGATTCCTGGCAAATATCCAATCACAGATATTATCAGATTGCAGAGTGTCATTTGGCAAAAATACCTCAATATACTGTTGAGAGGAGGATCATAGTGTCATAAGAAGAGGTGACTGAGACCTGCTCATGGATGAACAAAGAGTTATATACTTTAACTGCATAACTTATAGCACTTTCTAGGGTGTGAGCAGTGTATATGTCCAAGGCATCCTCTTCTGGCACACTTTCCCTTCACAAATTTACGCTCTCTGAAGAAATTTATGCTTTCTGCCATCCTAAGGGTCCATTGTTACTTAAGGCCTACTTTTGAGCAAGAAGCCCAAAAAGCTGGCTATTAAGTTGTATTCAGAGCAACCTTGCCTTCCAGGTGTCCTTGAAATGCTTTCTTTAACAACTACATTTATTCTTTCCCAGCCTTCTTTGTAATAAAGTGTTTCTTGTTAGTGTATTGCTCAACCAAAACACCACGTTATTCCTAGTTGAGCCTTCACGGAAGTGCATTTCAGATGTTTCAAGACTTCTTCACTGGTCATCTGGTGTCCCATCTCACTCAGAGCAGGCCATACAGTTATCTCTACTGGAATATCTCCAGTTGTTGAATACAATTGTCATACAATATGCAGTTTTCACATGTGTACAATAGCATGATAAGCATGAAAATATTTTACTCTTTTATTTGATGGAAGGCTTGATACCACCTTGACTTCATATTTCTTTCACAAACCAAACAAGTGGGATTCTAGTCCTCTAGATGTTATCTCACCAAGCCTGCTGGTAGAACTATTCAAAATATTTCCAAAGTAAGGGAATGCATGCACAAACAGAACTCCAGTTCCATAAATTGATTTGGAAGAGCTGATATGCGCTCCTCCAGGGATTAGTTGATAACTTCTCTGCTTGTTAGCCCAAAGCTGGGTGCCAACTAGCAAACCAGCCTACCAAACAGCTCATAGACCGCTCTTGTTTTGAGAGGCCCCCATACTTAGTATTTGAAATCAAAAATCTTAGAGGGTCTTTTAGGTGAATAGAGAGATAAAAGCGAGTACAAGATTTTGAATCCAAGATGAAACACAATTAGTCCAGGGACTGCAAGACAATGTCGTCCTTAAAGTCAGTGAAGGCATGCCCGTGATGATATCTTTTGCCCTTGTATATCTTGATAATCATTTCATGTTTAAATTCCCATGAGAATAATCATCATCTCAAATATGACAAAGGCTGGTACAAGCAAAAGCACTTTATAGATTTTAACAGGGAAAGTATGCAAGCCCAAGTGAGTTTTCATCTTTTACATTTCCTTGTCTATTCTTTATGAACATTCATCATGACCCATGCAAACATGTAAGCTACTCTATGCTGAGCTCAGGACAAGTAAATATGGCATGTATCAGTCACAGTTTCTCAACATTGGCCCACCACCACAGATCTTTCCTCTGATGTATTTTGGACTTAATGGCAATATTTTCTGTGTAAAAATGTAGCCACTGTTTTTGGATGACTAGGCTAAATCTATTCCTGTTCAAAGGGATGCAGAAGTCTAATGGCTACATTTCAGTCAAGCCTCCTCCTCCTCCCCCTCCCCCCCCTTTTTTTCCCTGTGGTTTCTAGATAAGGTAAATAGTTTTTATACATAGAAAGACAGCACACAGTAAGATATAAGTTTGCTTGTTCTTCCTGGCTGTTGACCTTGTTGCAAAGCATTTCAGGAACCAACAGCAACAGTTAGCTTCATACACAGTTCTGTGTAGTTTTTCAAACTCTAGCCTCTATACTAGCTCTTACATAAGATTTAAGTGTAGCTTTAGGGACATTTTTGAAAAAATAATGTGGTGGGAGTTAGTACTGGGGCTTTGAGATGTTGGGACTTTGGGCAAAATCCCTGAGGCACACAATGATGTCATGAGTATGCTGTCAGTGGTAGTCTTAATGCATGTAAAATACCCTATTGTTCAGTTGTTCTGAGTAACCACCAGTTATTGCTACACTCATTTACATTTGGACAGCTGGGATAGAAAAGGATGGCTAGAGTAGCTGCAAGTCCACCCACCCCTAACTTTTCAGATTGATAGCATAAATAATAGAAACACAAATCTCTCAGAATGGGAATCATTTTACTTGTGCTTGGCCCTGTACAAAAGCATAACAGGGTAATGATCTTCTAAGCCCTGTAGTATAAATAATATCTCCCTCACTAATAGGGAGATAAGATTTATGGCTTCATAAATGACTACTGAAAGCAGGGCTCGGGTGGGAGGGAAATGGCTTAGAAAGGTGAGGAAAAGCAGGTGCTTTCCCTTTACCTTTTCCCATCCCATAGCAAAAAAAGACAGAGAAAAGGATATGACATTTATTTGCACTGTTTGGATGTTTCCTGGTTTTGCTGTTGCTGCTAGAAGACTATGAGGAGAGCTAGAACTGTGCAAGATATATTTATTTTTAAGCTGCTTTAAGGCTGCTGTATGTGATTTTTCGAGTTACTTTTCTGGAGAGCTTGAGCCACGTGTGATAAAGTTTGAGTTGAATGACTGCAGTGTTTTCCCATCATACACATTCTGGGATATATTAGTGCAGCAGTGATGCTCATGTTACATTTTATTCAGTTTCTAACCTTTAAAGGGTAACAGAAGAGATTTATGTGATTCAACAGCAGGTATTTTGGTCCCACAGTTCTCTATATCTTGAGGGTCTCACAAAAAAATAGAATAAAATTTAAAGTTTAGTACTGGTCTTTTCAAATTTCTTTTTGCCAGGCACAAGAAGAAGCAGTAGATAACACCAGTAGTAACAGTGACCTTGGGTTCTAGGATGAACTGTATACTGTTTTGAACTGATCTGCGTACTTCATTTTGGAAATATTCAGAAGCCAAAGGCTGCAACTGCAAACAGCATTTGAAGGGCTTTTTCACTGAGAGAGAGATTTTATGGCCATAAAACAGAGTAAACAACAAGGTCATTTTTGATAAAGGAGTTGAGGGAAGCAGATGTGACCTTAATGAAGGTTTTTAGTAGAAAGCCAGACATGCTGAGCTCATGCCGACAAATTGGCTGAGTCCAAACCCAGGTTTAATCAAAATAGTAATCGTTCTACACAGTCTTAATTAAATGTTGCAATGTTCTATTAAACTCCAGATAACAATGTGATTATGTGAGTGGACAAAAATAGGTATTAAGAACTCCAGGCAAGTTGTCCAACAGGCTGAATTAAATCATTACCTACTAGTAGAGGAAGAATGTTGGCAAAGCTTATGGCATAACAACGAAAATTAAAAATTAAACCTACTGTGAAGTAAAAAATGCCACGTTTTTATAGCTGCAACAAAATCTGTTCCGAGTTCACAGTTCACAACAGGTATTTCCAGTCATAATGAATTTCTTTGATAGTGAAGTGTCTGTGAGTATATCATAGGTGTAGGGAAAACTAAGCAGCAGCTAAACTTTAAGTATTGCAATGTCTGGAAGTACTTACCTTGAACTTATTATTCAACAAGAAAGAAATAATCACAATGTTTTCTCCTTGAGGAGATGATAAATAATCTTACTGAACGTGGCTAGGTACAGAAACAAAGTTATCTTTCAAGCCTCTAGAAATGCCCAGAACAAAACACAGGAAAATAATTGTATAGTGAAGGCTCATAATAGTTCTTAAAGTGCTTAATCAGTGATTCACCACCAGAGGGGCTAGTCTTCCTGGTGAGTCATCAGTACATTACAAAATTAGGCTCTGAGCTTCACCTTTAATTTGTGATAGAAACACACAATTCTGTAGGAGAGTGAAAAACATCAAAAGCTTCAGTTTTGAGTAATGCCAGGCAACCTGGAAGTCAGGGCAAGTGAGGTCTGGAGCACCGTCATTTTCTTCAAATGAGGTTTAGCTTTAAAAAGGATGAGATTCACTACACTAGGTGACTTGCAATTAATAACCTAGCATTTTAAATAACCAGAAAGGAGAACAAACTGATCTGGTTCTTTGAGTTCATACTCAGAATATATTATCATAATATATATTATCATAATAATAATCAGCAAGTTATTTAAAATATGAATCTAGTGCCTGGTCTAGCAGAAAAAAATATATATATATTATTGTTAAAGAACTGTCACTAGGTGACAATCACAGACCTCCAAGCTCTTTCATGTAGCATTAAAACAAATGCCCAAATCTAGAAAGACATGATAATACATATAGTAAATGAGCACTGCTGGCTGATGAAAGTAAGGTTCTTTTCAGATAAACTTTGTCTGTAATAAAGGACTTTGTTCTCTTCCTGGACTCCAACAGAAGCCAGGTTTTAAGGCAAAGTAGTTCCCCCACAGATGGGACAAGATTCCTAAGAATTGTTTCACGGATGTTTGTGACAGGCCTTGACACACACTTATCAACTTCTCTTCCCACACACACGTCAGCAAACCATGTAGTCAAAAGAGTCTGCATCTGGGAACTGTCAGCTTGTAGCTTCACTTTAACTAGCCTGAACATAACGCCATGGGTTCTCTTTCATTCTTTCCTGTCGTGCACCAGGGCAGAGCCGGGCTGCAGAGCACAGATTCCTTGTGTGGGATCAAAGGGCAGAGAGGAGCCACAGAGCTACACTGCATAAGAATGACATAAAACGCTTAGCAGTGGAAAGTGAGAAATGGTGGTCTCCTGGGTAATAATACAGATTTGAGGGGACTGATAATGCAAAACAAATTAGATGATTGGCTGTTAATCTGCATTACTAATAATTCTATTTTGTTCCCAAGAAAAGCAGACTTATAGGGTCCTAGATACCTGCTATCACTCAGCAATGTGTGCAATAATCTAATGATCCAATTCCACTGTCAGCTATCCTCATTCAGCTCCTGAATTCCTAGGGACCATGCTAATACTAATTTCACAATGCAGAGCATTCTGCTATCATGGCAATCATCTTATGTTTCCTTATGTCTACTCTTCACTTGTAGTTTTTCACTTAGGCATTAAGCATTACTATTTAAATCAAGTTAGAAAAATGTCAGAAAAAAATGTCTACTTTTCTTTGTATCCTTTCTAAATCTGGAGTTAGAGTAATTCTAGTCAATAAAGAATTGTTTTTTTTTTAATTAAAGCATTAGGATCTGCACTCTAGAGTGAGAAACATTCTCTGTCTTTCCCTTTACTGACAGCTGCAGAACTGCAATCTTTCATATTCTGCAGCTTTCTCAGTTCAGACCTTTACTCATTTAAAACTAGTGAAATGCCATTCTGATGTACATAGGCTTGAAATGTCAAATCTGTCATACAGTAACGTTTTCTGGATAAGGTGCAATGGCATGGCATGCCCTTGTTTTGAAATCAAACACCTCTTCCTTCTCAGTGCTTTGGAGTTCCCTCAGCAAGAACAGTATGTTCCTATGTTAATCATGAAATGTCACACAAAATTCATCAATATTTCTTTTAGTATTCCATATTCCTGTTCGTGACCAAAACTTAGGTGACAGTGGAAACTGCCAGTAAATCAGAACGATTGAAAAAGATTTTTTCCTCTTTCCATCTTGACAAAACAACTGGGCAGTTTACTACCATCTGCAATTTCTGCTCACATATCTCTGCTAGTGGAAAGACATTAGCAGAAAACAGCAGGTATAAATGACTATCAGACCAAAATTAAAATATATTTTTTTCCTAATTGACAAGCAGACAAACAGCATCTGTTGCACAATGCATGTAAAAAGATGGGCTACAATTGGGAACTTTGGAATTACGGTATTTTATGAAGTAATTTCCCTTTTTAAAGAATCATTGAGAAGCAACACATGCCAAATTATAGTATTCATGTTTGGCAGATGAATAATATCTGCTGAACCCTAGGGTGTGTGTTCTATGTTTTGGACTTGCTGGGCTGCCAGCAATTTCAGACCTCTGTTGTGTGGGTCAACAGCAGAGATCTGCAGATAGTACCTATTTAGTGCCTGATGTAATGTCCAGAATTTTACTGATTTTTCCACCATATTAAATCAGCCAGAAAATCCATATTTATAACAGATTAAGAAAGTTTATCAAACACCACAGAAATGCTTGATTTCAAGATGTTCAGTTTAGTACTATGAAAAATACTTTTGCAAATGGTGTACCCCATCAACTAACACACATCTATTGACTTAAAGCTGCATTAGAAAAAGAATTAATCTTGTGGACATACCTGATAGCAGTAACAGCTGTTACTCGCTGATCTCAGTCTGTTCAAATAACCTTTTACATGAATTTGTGTTTGTACTCCTGCTTCTGTTGAAACAGCATATAAATACCAATTTTAATCACAGCATGGCAAAGTGTGAGGCCATCTAAAGCACAACTCACTAAAAATTAACTATATACGAGTACAGATCATAATGTAAAAGCTGAATTAAACAATTGTAGCCAGGTCAACGCATGTATAATCTGAAATACAATGACCAAGATGTAAATAGCTATAGCACTCCTTGAGAAACAGGAAAAAAATTGATTTTAATAAAAAGCAAATGTGATATCTCAGGCTTGCTTCTATCAGTATCCTAGCGTTCTTATATTGGTCACTATTTACCAGATAAAAATCAAGGGAGAAAAGCTTATGAGATCATTGTAGAACATTGGCTTTTTGAAAATATTATAGAAATATTATAGAGAAGATAGATATTGAAAGGTTTTGTTCACTGATCTAGAAATAATGGAGAGTAGTGATTGACTTGTGTTTGCTCTGGCAGTAGAAGCAAATACCAGATAACAGCACCCTTCTGGAGGCACATGATCCTATTGTACGAGATCCTTCATTGTCTTTTTCATCAGCATATGAACAACTGTTTAGGTATGTAAAAACAATCATTCTAATTTTAGTTGAATAAACTGCTAGAAAGAGAAATTGGCAAGAAGGAAGAGATGTCCTCTATCATAGTTGCTGATTATTCTTAAAATAATTGTCTCTCATGACTTGTGTGTTGGTGAGTGATTTCTGAAATGAGTTTCCTGAACTTTTCTTGGCCATATGTAAAACTGGTGTCACACTCGATATCAGTTTCTCCTCCTTAGAAAAGCTTACTTACTTTTCAGAAAAAGGGCAAATATAGTTAATCCCGGTATTTTTTATACTAGTTTTGTATTCGGATCACTCTTCTTTAACAATGAGATTAGAGTAAAGACTCTGACGCATTTATCTGGTGAAGTGCACTATAATCCTGACACTGAATGTCTTTTTCTGGGTGGTTGCAGAAATTCTGACAGCTCAGAAAGTTCATAGATACTCTTGAGTTTAAGAGCAGAAAGGATCATCAGATTTGGTTAAGGCTGCATAGTAACTAGCTGTTACAGCATATGCAGTTACCTTTCTGATTCACTAATTGTAATTTATCACAAGTTGCTTGTATTAAATTACTTCAAAAATTGTCAGTCACAACATTACTGTAATCACATATTTTGCACTTAAATGGTCACCTTGATGGTAATAGAACTGAGACCAAGAGCTGCAGGTGTCATGCTAACGTTGGCTCTGCATCAAAGAGTACTCAACCTTACCAAAAAGTCACCACTAAGCTATCAGCAGCCATTTTCATGTTGATTAACAGTAAAACAATGCTGGGGGGTATATTGTTAAAGTATAGAGCCTTCTGTTTGTGGGCTTTCAACCTAGAGCAAGAAAAATGAATTAGATTCAGACAAGAATGGTGCTGTATGATATGCAAGACCTGATATACATAAATATAACGTTCATTTTCTGTCTTGTTCAGTCATCAGCTTTTTCGATGTCAGGAATAACCTAACTCAAATAAAATTACCTTGCATTCCTGAAGCTTTGTTTTCTCTACTGGCATAGGAATTTCCATTTCAGCTAAAAGAGAAAGCTGAGATAACATTCACTGAGGATGATACAAAATATTAATTTGGATGTATTGCTGTTGGAGCAGGTTTTAAATCCCGCTAAGGTTTTAAAGAGGGCTTTGCCAACAGCACATGTGAGGGAAGCCTACTGACTAGGTCTTCCTTTAAAGAAACACTTCAAAATGCATGCCAAACTAAAGGTTTTAATTCCAGGATTTATATGTCAGCATATGTTAGCTTTTTATTTCTTACCATAGATTGTATGTGAAAGAGATGAGTTAGTCTTAATTATAGAATAATAATCTAATCACTGACTCTTTTGCTTTTTTTAAGGATGACAGCTGAGAAACTCAACACTAGTTTAAGGTGAAGCCTGCAGAACACAGCACTGAAATATTGCCAGTGGTCTTGAAAACGCAAGCCATTATCTGTGTATTATTCTCTGGGAGTGAATATCTCAATGTATTCTTCCAACACTTTTCTTCCAAAACAAGGAAAAGTTTAGACTAGACTTTTATCCATAAAATGCATCCTCACTGCTGTCCTTTAAAATCTACCTATGTGATCTAACAGAACTTATATTTTTCTTTCTTTTAGAAGTGGTAAATACCATGATTTACTGTCAAATACTTTAAAGATGAAGACAGCATCCTGTAAGAAATACTTTCATAAAGCCGCTTCTCTTCTTTCATCCAGAGAGAATAATAAAAACTGTCATACCACTCAAGCAACTTAGAGACAAAGTTTAGGAAGATAGAATTCAGATGATAATTGGCTTTCTCTAAATCAAATAACATGCTGAATCAGTAACAAGGATGATTAAGTGCAATTGCACAAAATGAACTAATCAGCTGACAGTAAGAAGATTTAAACCATTACAAAAAAATTAATAACATGTTGTAAGACAAGAAATACAAAACACATTGCTATTTCTTAATAGTCCTGAAATAAGTACTCCACATATAAGAACTATATCCATAACAGTCAAGGAAACCTCTCCAAAAAATATCCTCACTTGAAACAAGGTTAGCCCACTGAACCTGTGCCGAGTTAGCACTAGCCAATTTGTCTTTTTAATCTTAAATGAGTCATGCCCAGGCTTTCTGCTTAGGAAAGCTACACAGGGAGAAGAGGGGACTATCTTTTATAGCTTGCCATCACAGCATGCTCAGATTTACTCAGCATTCACCAAAGAGTAATTCTGCACACTCGAACTATGACCAGGGTTTGCAGATACCCCAGTTTATTGCGCACACACGCACAAATGTACTTCCTGACACACTCTTCTGACCATCCACGTATTAAAGATCAGATGTGCCAAGCCCAGTCCTTCTGCACATATAAGAGTGAACATGATGCATGAGTTCTCCTAGCAGCTGGTTGTCTAATATCAACTGCCTCATGCCCAGGTAGCATGATAATTCGGTCCAATGTGAAAAGGAGGACTGCAGAGTCACTGGGAGAGAAGAGTCCCTTGTAGCCAGAATTTCCTTTTGCTAGAACAGCACATCTGGCCTATGACTTGCTTCGAAGGGCTTCTCTGGGAGGGGGACACCAAAACCAAACCATGGGATGGTTAAAATGTCTTCGTACCCACAGACTGAGCACCCTAGTAATAGTTCTTCAAATATGGTTCCATGCATGTGATTAAGAAACTAACCATTGGTGTAAACAGAATACACAGACTCTTTAAGATATTTTATAATTTAAATTATAATAAGGAGGTAATTTTTTTTAAGATCCACAATCAAGCAAATATGAAAAAGGAAGTTCACATTCTCTTTTCACTTCACTTATAAGGTGTTTCCTGTGCTCCCTGATGTTCTGTATTTTTAACAACAGAAGATGGCTGCTGAAAGAAGATGAGATGGTTGTTATAAGCAGGTGCATAAATGCAAAGAGAAAAAAGGTGTCAGCAGTGATCCTCCTTACTTTTGATTTAATTACAAGGAAACGATTTCAGCCAAACAGAATTTGGACTGAAGTGAATGAGTATTTTGTGCATTTAGTATTCTGCTTCTTTTTCTATCAAGTATGATTCCATGGAGTATTTCCTCAACAAACCTACCAGTGCAGTGCACTTTATTTGTGTGTTTTGCTTTCTTCAGGTATGCCACTAGCTAAGTGATTAGCAAAAGTCTTTAAAAATCCAACATACTCATACTAACATAAATAGTGCCTCATCCATCTTGCCTCCTATTAACAGCAAAGGACTAACCCAACAATGGTGAGTTAGTGTGAGACATAAAAAAAAGCCAGACAAACTAATAAGAAGCTCTCGCCCCAGTTCACTGTAGAGTTGTATTCCATAGGCAAGGAGAAAGAGTAAATCCCACCTATTCCATAAAATATTTTTGTTAATGCATATATTTTTTTGGCCTCCTAAATGCAGTGCAGGTACTGAAGTTGTTTTGTTCTTATGAAATAGAACTAATACGTGGTTCTCAGCATGTTTGTTTTTGCAAAAACACGATAAGTGTATTTGGGATAAGTCAAGCATCCTAGGAATGCATCAAGGAGATAGATACATTTCATTTTTGTGGGCAAATTTAATCCACACTTTTTCAGATAATTATTTAAACCTTGGTGAGCCAGATGATTATAGTAAAATACAAAGGCTGGTGGGGGGAAATAAGCAGATACGTACACGTATATAGGTCTTGTATGAATTAACTTTACCGTATCCTAAAACAGCAAACAATCATGAATATGCAGTTAGGTGTATGCAAGACTCCTCCAGACACATGTTCTGGAAAAGAGTGGACAGTTGTTTACCACTAGGTTGTTTCAACAAAAGTTGTCTTTCCTCAATTTTATGATAGGCCCTATATAGCCAATATTAATTCTCACTCAGAGATGATGTCATTCTGGAATTACGTGGTATCTCACATTCTTGTAATGCTCATATACAGTCTTAGCCCACTCACTTCTAGTTTTGTGTAGTAGGCTCAGACCTGCCAATTCCAATTAAGGGGGGTGGCACTTTGTGACAACTCATTTTTTAACATTTTTACTTCCAGAGGGGAAGCAGGGTTTAATCAGCTGGAAACTGAGCTTTGTATCTTTTGTGAAGTCCATTAGGCTCCTCAGTTTAGAACTCATATTTTATCTTAACTTTATTATCCATTTCTAGAGACAAGGCAAATTCTATCATCTTGATTCAATCTGCTTTTAGCATATTCTGCCAAGCTGTAGTACATAACTACCCATTAGGAGCTATCTATTGAAGTTTCTATTTTAGTCTGGAAGAATGACAGGAAATCTTAAAGACACACATATGGTACTTTTTGATCCCTTCCTTCTCTGAGCTTTGCAGAATTTTGCATAGCTGAGAATCCTACAAAGGGGATTCTGTAAGAAAGCAGAGGATAGGAGAACTTGCTGGCAACTTAAGATGTCTACGTATATTCCAGAATGATATTTAGCGTTTAAAGTCATAATGCAAAATCAAACCTTTTAATCTTTTCTTTTTTTTATTCTGTGTCCAAAAAACCTACTCGGACTCCAGTGCTTTCTGTCTCCAAACCTGCTTATACCTTCCTAAGTTTCATGTCCCATCTGTTTTCTTGAACTATCATGGGACTGCGTTTATTCCATTCAGAACAAAGGAAATATGATTAAGGCAATGGTAAAAGCATCTCCAAGGAAGTCAGAATAAAAGCAGCCTTGTTTACAGAAGGCTGGTGTAGAGAATTCCTGAGCTACAAAGTAAACTTTGAGCCTCACTATGATAATTATTTCTATTTCCCCTTAGCAGTGATGCCAGGACAGTTTGAAAAGCAACAGCTTTTAACATGCACACTCACAGAAGATATTTATCATGGGAATAAAAAGGAGTAAGACAAGAAGTTTAGTTTGGAATTCAGAGCTGTACCATTTCTGGCACTTCTCATCTCCCAAGCTCCTCCTTGAAAAGCAGGCAAAATTCTCTGTTGTCCCTTTGGACAGTAAACAGCAGCTCCCAGTGTATTTAGTTTCAGCTGAACAAGTAGGATTTTTTCTACGGTCCTCAATGGAAGTGGAACTAGTAGTGTGCTAGATTAGCTGCAGTTTTTATAAATTTATTAGGATATTTTAAAAACAACATCTTCTGCAGAGTTTGTGTCCGCTTTATTTTGGTTGTAACCTTATCTCAGATCAAGGAGAGCCCCAACTACTCTTAGCTCTAATGTCTATATGGTCTAAAGGATGTTTTCTAATATAGTAATTTTTGGCATAAAAGGATTAAAATGATCTCTTGCCTTCTAAACTGAGAATATTAGAGTTTTTCATCGTAATTCCTTTATTCATTTAGTAGGTCTCTGCCACAAGGTTTCTTTTTTAGAGGCATTCCTGCATGATTTCTTTAAAAAAAGGCAAAGATGTCCTCTAGTAAGGTGAGTTGTTTGAAATTCGCAGGCTTTTCTTTTAAGACCTCTTGTTAACAATGTTAAGTCTTTTGTTGCCAATTTTAAAGAAGATGAAAATTATTAATAGTTCTCCAAATTCTCTCGTGTTCTTTCACATTGAGACTACATAAATGTAGAAGAAGACTAAATAGTGCAGAAATGAGCACAGGTGATTACTTCCCTTAGAATTATGTCTATTTTTTTCTCCCAAATATCTGTTAAAAATCCTGATTTCACAGAACTGTCATAAAAAGTGACACAAACAAAAAAAGAATACATGACTATGCAAGTATATTCTTAAGTTCTTAAAAGGTAAAACTGTTCATATAAGAAAGAAAGGTTGAAAGCTTGGCAAAATTTGTGTTAGATCCTTCTGCTGCTAATATTTAGCCATATTTTGATTACCGTATAACTCATTTCAAAATCAAACATGCAAAGTGAGAAATTTGGTTAGCTGGGTGCTGACAAGCAGAATATTGTATTTTCATATATTGTTGATACGGTACAGACAAAACACTATTCTCATACATTAAATATAAAAATTAATTTTTACTAGGGAATTTAGCATAACAAAACATTTACTTACAAAAACCTAATTTATTTGTAAAAATGTGTATAACACTTATTCTCATTGTTCACCCAAAAGACTACTACTATATTTAATTCCTGGTTTCAGTATGACACAGTCTAATTTGACTTCATTTAATTCAGGTAAGAATTTTTTTATCCTGATATATTTCTGGATGAGTACCAAGAAATGATGTCACTGTTTTTTTTTTTTCCCCCATTTTTTTTTTCTTTTAACACTTCCCAATACAGTAATTGCACTTTTAAGCATGGACCTTCATGCTGATATATATGATGCAGGAAAGCATCATGAGAATGTTGTGAGTGCTCACAGCCTATTATCCCTTCATTGGAAGATGATATATTCTTCTTTTGTATTTGAAATATAAGATTACCATAAAAAGAGATTGAAAACTACTGTTTTAAAGCTCTAGCATTTGAGGCATTTGGAATCATGCTATAAATTCAACTTTGTATTAACATTTCTATTCTATCCCTTCTGCTATATGCATAATGGTTATAATTCAAACAAGGTGTTTTATTCATTGAATCTTGATATATATCTTGTCTATTTTACTGATTCCTCAAGTACCTCTTCTGAAATGTCTCAGCTAATCACAGATCCTAATTATGACTTTAAAATATGCAATTTATGAGACTTAGCCATTTAGAAGGAATGTCATTTAATAGAACACTTACTGTCTCATTAGTAGAGATAAATATGCATGATTCTGTGTGTTTTCTATTCAAGTTATATACTCAAAACTTGTCCCTTAAGGCTGTCCTTAATGGAAGTTCTTTGTGGCTCAACAGTGTTATGGATACAAAAAAGATAGTAGGTTGACTTTGATATTTATTTGAGTTCCCATTCTACACCATACCTATGCAAATAATTCTCGGTGTGGTTTTTTTTTCAGAAATCAGAAAGACAGTGGAAAAAAACAGTGCAAGTCTGTTAAGCAAAAACTGAATAAAATGAGGTGCTTAGGATATATCTGCTCATTTTAACAATGTGGTTTTCTGCTTTCTATGATGTTCACTACCACAGCACATTAGTATGATTTTTTTTCAAAAAATTTAACACCCACATTTGAGGAGCTGTGGTTTCTTTATGTAATGTGATTCCTCTCCTCTTCTAGTCTGAGTGAAGGTGTTATTACCTATTCTGGATGATAAGGAGCTAGGTAAGGTAACATAGTGCAGTAGCCATACAGTCCTGTGTAGAGGCCTGGGGAAAAAAGACTTAGAAAGACAGTTGTTCCATCTAGTCCCTGTTCTCCAGTGCAGAATGTCTTCTCCAGTGTAGAAATGAAGAACCTACTGGAGTGGGCCAGCTCTGCTGGCTGGCTTTTCGTTCCAGAGGTGCTGACCCCAGCCTCCCCCACTCCCTGCCATTGCCCCAGCATTGCAGAGCCAGATGAGTAAAACCTCATGGTTTTTTCCTCCCTCCTCCTTTTGTATATAGCAACCTCCACTACGAGCAGAAATCAGCATCACACTAAAGAGATGTCCAGGCAGGAAACAATAACCCCATAGACTCATGGGTATCAAACACATACCTACCCTAGCCAGCCTAAAGGTGGTGCAAAGTTTTAGTGTCTCTTCCCACAGCATATAATGCTTCCTCCTCCTCTTTTTATATCAGAGCCATTGGCTCTTTGATGTGCATCTTAGAGGAATGGTGCCTACCTTACTCCTGAATTTATAATTGTATTTAATGCCAGACTGCACTGTACTGCTAGTTTAGCTGTTAATTTTGAAGATTGCCAGGAAATATTCTATTGACACGTTCTGTGAGTAAACATTAATAAGATTTAAACAAATAGAGTAAGTTACTGAAAAGTTCTTTCTCATTTTGTAAACTCTTTCAACTTTTATTTTCAAACAATGCTTAGGACTTCTACCTATGTTGAAGGCAAGGTGAGTTTTGGTGCTTTGTTTAATGGACACAAAACTGATCCTCATTTCAGGTTATTATGAAATTATTTTCATTTTTTATCTTTTCTTAACCAAAGAAAGATAAAACAGTTTTCCTAGCAAAACATGCCTGGAATAAGGTCAGTATTCCAGGCAGAAATATACCATAAAGGTCGGTAAGATAGACAATAAAAATGTAAAGCTATTGGAAGAATAAAGCTAACTTCAGTAGAGTTTCTCAGGAACTAGGAACTGCAGAGAAGTGCCACTCTATGTTAAATATTAAACAGCACAGTTGAGAAATATATAGAGAACAATCATCTCACAGTATTTAATCTCTTGCTCTAAGGAGAGAAAAAGTCTTTTTGCTAAAAGCTGATCAAGAGACAATATGTTTGTAGACTAAATAAGATCTACATCTGCATTTTGGGGGGGGGGGGAAGAAAGCAACAGAAGTTACTTTTATTATATATTCAGAAAGTTTAGTTATGCTTTCTCCAGGACCAAGATCTAATATTTAGCAAATTATGAAGTACTGAGCCAGTCAATTTTCTTTCTAGTAATAGCTATCAGCTGTCATCCCATCATGTTTCCTCCCCTTTCTTCTCTCCCTGATGAAGTAGCGAATATGAAACATGTGCTGCAAGAAAGGCGATTACCAACATAAAAAGCAACCAAAGTGTGTGTGTGGGGGGGAACCCAAACCTTTTGTCATTATTTTGGCCCACTGTGACTGGTTGAATCATTTGAGCATAAGATCCCAAGTCTGCTCCATATTTCAGGAACGGTAACAACAGACTAATTTCCACTGACTTCAGTGTAATCCCTCTGGGGAAGTTTGGCCTTGCTTCTCTCTACCCCTTTGCTCCAACAGTTTTATACCCAATGCAGAATCCATTGCCTTTGTTTGAGCTCCATGCCTGTGGCCTCCTGTACTTTAAGAACTGTCAAAAAGTATGAAAACAGAAGAAGAAGAAGAAAAAAAAACAGATTGGAAAAAAGAGGACTGCCTGTTCTTGAGAATGGATTTGTGTGTCTGGGGACCTTAACAGAAATGACATAGGACAATAGCACCCCCCGTGGGGGGCATGAAAAAAATGTATTTTGCAAGTGTTCTTACTTGTCATATTACTTCTGAGGAAGATGACAGTTTCTCTTTTGTCAGTTCAGGTACTCTAACATGTCTGATTGCTACTTGCGACTTTCCACCTGATGGACCTAAAAGATTTCTAAAGTATTCAGCCCCAGTTTATTATGGATGTGCAAGTAATGCCATTAGTTGCTATTTGCATCGCATTAAAGTCACTAGCATACCCAGCATACTGCTGAGAGCTCTGTTCCAAGAGTCAAACTCAGAGTATTCACGAAAAAGTTTTGTATTGTATGTTATTAAACAATACTCTTGGAGGACGGACAACACATTAGGTATATACATACCTCTCCTGCTGAAGTCAGCGGGAGTTGTGCACACATAGCAGGCAAGAATAACAGATTCTTGAAATTTTTCTCTGCATGATAAAGAATTTCAGCTTCCTATTAAAATTCCTGAACAACAGATCTCATTAGAGCGTGCTTGAAGAGCTAAAAATTATAAATATATGTTCAATTTTAGTGATAGTTGGAATTTTACACACACAGACACATATATATTATATGCATATATATTATATATATAATACATATGTATTACATATATACATATATACATATATATTATACAAAGTTATCTATTCTGGCATCTTTTTAGGTGTAAGTCCTTGACGCACAATTGAACAATGGTATTATCATGTGAACAAAATCTCAGAATAGAATCAAGTAAGCCTGACTCTTCTTTATCTTTAGTTCTCAATTACTGTATAAATAAGAAATAGTCACGACTTGGGAAACATTACAATCGGTGCTGTATTCATTTATTTATATTTCTTCTATGTGTTTTGCTGCTGTGACTTATTTTATTCTCTTCTGCATTGTTACTGTGAGCACCTGGAAAAAAAAAACATTTCGAAGAAAGTTCAGTGGAATTAATGTTTAATTCAACAATATTAAATTTTAACAATTATTGATTCTTAAACTCAAGATCATTAGTGAATGGGGGGGAAATGGCATAGAAAATAAAATTGAAATATCCTTTGAATTGTTATATCATGAAATTTCACATTGTTTTCACCTCTTGCACTATGAAGATTCTTGGCAAATTTAGAACCTTCATGAAATAAGTATTTAGAAAGATTGCTTTATCTGTCCTTGGCAGGCAGTCAAGATTTGCTTCTACCTTTGCATTTCTCTTCTGCTAAAGATAGAATTTATGCTAGAATTCGCTTTTCTTTTGGAAGATGGAAGCTTCATTTAATATAATTTTAGAATGTTCCATCCCAAATTAAATGCCCTTTCCTTAAGTTTTACCTTTTTTTTTTTTTTTTTTTTTTTTTTTTTTTTTTTTTGCGAAGCAGAAAGAAATGAGTGAATGTTTTGACTTTCAAAGGACAATGGCTTGCAGAGAGAAATAGCACATGTGTTTGGCCAGCAAGTGCTTTATTACACATGGGTCAAAGTATAGGTAGTAACAAAGCTATCTGCTGCAGTAAAACCAAAAAGAAAATCAAAGTGGATCTGATTCATGGTGGATCTTGTACTTCAGCAATCTTGAATTGTGTGACATCTTTGAACAAAATAAGACAAGTAGAAGTGATTTTAGATAAAGATCCCTGTGGCTAACTTGCTTTAATTAAAGATGTTTCAAAAGATATAGGAATCAAAGAAAAGGAAAGGAAAGGAAAGGAAAGGAAAGGAAAGGAAAGGAAAGGAAAGGAAAGGAAAGGAAAGGGAAAAGGGAAAAGGGAAAAGGGAAAAGGGAAAAGGGAAAAGAATTGTGCTATGTGAATTATCAGGTAATTGCTTCTAAGGTAAACTTGCATATATTTCAAGATAGCCTGACTAAAGCTGAACAAAAATTTATTCACTGGATCTTATTTGATTTCAATTTTCATTATTTCTACAAGTGTATTTGTCAACACCTGAAGTTTGTTCTAGATTGCTAGTTTCAATTTTTTCAGTCTGAAATAAAATATATGGAAAAGAATGGTTAAGATCGCTGTTTAATGGTTTCCAGATGAAACTATAATTCAATCCACAACAATTTCAAGCAACAAAACAGATTCTGAAAATAGTATGCTCATGTTTGTTTTCCTCTGGTTGTGAAATGTTTGAGAAAGATAAACAAAGTTAACAAAAGCAAACAGAAATTTATGGAATATTTTGAAGGTTAGAATACTGTTCTGGGAAGTGTTGCAGAGCTGTAGTGAAAAGGCAGTCCTGAAATGCTGAATAGTTTCACAGAAAAGAGCTGTTACAGAGGAGCTGTTGCTACTCCAGCTGCAGCAATTTAAGACCCCGCTGCTGTAAACCGTGTGCCCATTCCTCTGCTGGAGGCCATTGCCTGTGGCAGTGCCATCAGACAGGCACGCGTGCCCTGGCCCTCGACACTCCTGGGGACCCAGTCAGGGATTTGGCATTCTCTGGAACAGCAGAAGGGAGAATACTCCCTACAGCAGTGCACATCAGGAAAGCAGATGTACTAGGTAGCCACAATTCTGAGGTTAAGATTTGACAAGGGATAAACTGGGGTGGAGGAAGAGAAGGAAAGAGTTAAATGAACTGTTATTTCCTTGAAGAACAGATAATAAGGGCAGACTAAGTACAGACTACCCTAGTAGCTTAGTAATAAATAGTGCAGCAGAGACCAAGTTGTATAAAACACAACACTTCCACATGAGACACAAGGAATTGTATAGACAATGAAGGAAGGTCAAGCCGACCAGAATAGTATACAAACATACAACAGTATGTAGGTTTAAGAATATGAAAATCCAAGACTCAGAATGAAATACAACAGGGAAGTGTGGTGGACAGGTGAATGAATCTTTTGCCTTAAACATTTCTTGGTGCATGGAGTGCAGGCAGGCCACAACCCCGAACAAGC
Source organism: Dromaius novaehollandiae (assembly GCF_036370855.1). Lineage (NCBI taxonomy): Eukaryota > Metazoa > Chordata > Aves > Casuariiformes > Dromaiidae > Dromaius > Dromaius novaehollandiae. Next base: position 137,419,924 of record NC_088099.1, on the reverse strand, counting down.
CATCTGTCCCTGGCGGAAACAGGACTGGGCTGCTGCAACCCCCTGAGATGGTCTCCCTGCTACCACCCGGGACACACCGAGCCTGCACTGAACAAGACCACAATCGGGCAGAGACTTTGGGATCTGGACTGTAAATTACTGTCCGTTTTTAGCACAATTTCTATAAAACTTGCTTAGCATGAGTAGCTAAATTTGCTGAAGCCTTAGGCCGCACTCCCTAGTTTGGTGAGAAAGGGCCCCAGAGCTGGTGCAGGCGGGAATGATAAGGGAGTTACCAGCAATTTGCATTCCTGTGCTCTGCTGAAACAGTGCTAATTGCTGGAGTTACCGCCTCTTTGTCAGGACCTTGAGAGCTAATGGCTGGACCCAAGAATGGAGACACACCTGTCAGCAGAAACGGCAACAGTAAACGGCCTACCTAGGGACAGTGAGGAGACCCAACAAGGAGCAGGAGACCCCAGACCCAAATATTACTATTGGTCTGAACTACCACGTGAGGGGTGGGAAAACTTAATTTGAAAAGGCTATAATTGCGATTTCTTTGTGCGCTCTCTCTCTCTCTCTCTCTCTCGGCCCTCGCCCTCATCCCTCATCCCTCGTCAGAGGCACCCAGCTTGAGCTGTGATTCGAACGGAGTCAGCGGAACATCATCAGCCTTGGAGTGGTGGTAGCTAGCTTCTTCTCTCCTTTTCCAACTTTCTCTATCTTTTCCCCTTACCCTTGTTGCCCTCTTCCCTTTGCCTCCCCTTCACCTTTCCCCCCCTACCTTTTCTCCCCACTTTGTGGAAAATAAAGTTAAAAGGTTGTACGATATTGGACCGGTTTTAGTGTCTTAATCTCGTCCTTGGGATTGTAACGAAACCCTCCCGATATTGGATCTGGACAGGAAGAGAGAGAAAGTATAGTGAAAATATTTTGTAAAGAGCTTAAAAGAAAAGCCAGGCAAAAGGAAAATCCAAGACTTCCTGTCAAGGGCAGAAAACTGATAGTGAGAAGGCCAGTGCATTTAAAATCTTTTGTTCAATTCATTGGTGTACATGCAATTGTCAGATGACAGACAATAACTCCAGCTATAAGTAGATATGAACTCAAGGTTAGATTAAAAGTTTCTGAAGCAGTCCAGCCTAAGGAAACTTACCTCAGGTTATTATGAGAGTTGGCTTAACCATTAGCAGTTCCCTAAGAGCTCCTGAAGGATAGGTGAGGTTCCAGAAGAATAAAAAAAACAAGCAAACATAGTACCTTTTTTTAGAAGTCCAGAGATCATAGGCTAGCAATATTAACCTCTGTTCTCCAAAGAGTGTAGAACTATTTGTAAAGTACCTACAATGAAGGAACAACCAACAAATATCCTTCAAGTTCAATGAAATTAGAAAAGAAAGATATTGTATATTTTGACTTTCTCTCATGAGCATCTTACTGTTAGGAATATGTGACTTTACTATAAGGTGATTTGCCTAGGTAATAGGAGATGCCATTTGGGGAGTAATTATCAATTGTTAATTTCTGAAGTGGAAATGTATATCAGATCCATCATGGACTTCTGCCTTTCCCTATAGGCTTCAAAAAGCGGGCAAATTAAGCAACAGGACATAGGTCCTCATTGTCTTTCACAGTTTGTCTGGGTCTGGTATTACCTAATGTTTTAATTACCATTAATTTTCAGGATGACACTAGAAGAGGAGAAGTTGTAAGCACACTGAAGGACAAAATGTAAGTAAAGAAAGCTTCCTATCAGGATGCTACTAGAGGGAAACAATAACTAGAAAGTATCTATTTTATGTACAGTTGTGTTTGTGCATAATACTGTATGAGTGGAAGTATACATTCATGTATCCTACTGCTCAAGGTTCATTTAGAAAGTTTTCTTTAAGATTTCTGAAACATTGCTATACATTCTCATTAAATATTTACAAAATGCTTCAAATTGGAGGTCTATGAAATGTCTCCTGCTAACAAAAAAGTTGCTGCACATTGCAAATGAGAACCAAATGCCAGCATGGCATTTACCAAGATTTTTCAAACTAAGCAAGAGTTGCTAGTATAAGACACTAAGTTTTACTTCTGACTCTTAAGCAAATGTTTTAAACACTTTAGCATGCTAAAGCAATATTTAAAGACAGTAGCTATCATTGTGTATAACCACTTTTTTTAATGACAAAAAATAAAATGATATCACATCAGCCAACACTAAATACTCGTTCCTTTTCAGCTGAACAGCATTTTCGAGCCAAATATCTAAAGAATACTAACTGCAAGACAGTACACAGTTGTCAGACCTTAGTCTTTTTGAATTTATATGCACATTTGCCAATATTTTAATGTTTGAACTGCCCTCATATTTTACGTAGTATTTAGCTGTAACCATTTCCTGTGTCCAGTATAAAGCTTTCCATCATTTATGATCCTTTCCATCCATGTAAGAAAGAACACTTTCCTGTTGAGCTAATAGAATGAGGAAGGAGTCTCACAAATGCAAGAAGGGTACCCACTGGCTTCAGCCCTATATCCTCAGATCTATTACATCCTTTTCTACATCCCTTGGAAGAAAGAAAGACCCAGAGTCTTTTTTACATCTCTCATTACAGAGGTCAAGATAAGTGGCAAGAGAGAGACTATTTCTATCTATCATCTTTCATGGGTACTCTGGGTTTTCTTTCTACTTTTACTGCTTAGCAGACTATTTACATCCCATTGCATCTTTTTGCTTTGAAGTCTCAGCAACTCATCTGGAGACTACTCCTGATATAATCCAGTATAACAGTTGTTTCTAATTGTCTTGGTCATGCCTAGGCTAGATAATTAGGTTTTTCATTAACTTTTTCTAGGCTGCTTCTGGGTGAATCACATATGTCATCACACTGTGCTCTCTGAGACTGCATGTTTCTCTTCCCTGGTAGCTGCTGTGAAAAATGACAGCTGGAATCATTTGTACCTAAATTTCTGTAAAGTCAAAAGGGATTACTAAAATAAATCTAAAAGACAGAGAAGAAATCTTTAAAATCAAAAAGGATAGGAAGCATTAAGCTTCAGAGAGGCATGTACTCTGAAGCATAGCTCCTTTCCTGTCTCCTCTTTGCTTAGAAAAGGAAGTAACAACTTGCTCCTTGCTTACATGGAAAAGTCATCACAGAATTTTTCTGCGGAAACAGGACACCTCACTGACCATGCTATTAGGCATATTAAAGAAGAGAAATATTTTGTCTCATTCCCATCATCCTTTACCTGCTCCAAGAGCAGTGGTAATAATAGTATACCAAAATTTTTTTTCATACCAGACCCTGAAATCTGAATGCGTTGAATAAAGGCATAAAGAGGGTAGTGTATGAGTGATACGGCTATCAATCTAGGTCTAAATATATATCTTTCAGTCCTGTTGTCATAGGTAGGGGCTATAAAAGTCTGAACCACAACTGATAGAGAAGCTAGGAGATGGAGTGTACCTGACTGAGTTTGCTCTCCCTACTCCCATACCTCACAGAAACATCCCCCTGCAGCTGAATTCCAGAATATGTTTAACAACTGAAACACACAGTTTTCTCCTGATTGTTCAGTCAGCTCAGATATACAGGTTGGTCCCTAAAAGTCCAATGTCACGTAAACAGGGAAGGAATCAGTGAACATCTGAAGATCAAAATGCAGTGTAAAGGATTACAGAGTATGATAATGAAAGAGTTACACTTTAGCCCCAAATTTTTAGAACTGTTCTGAAGCACAGTACCTACTGTATCCAATATGCAACAAAGAGAAGGAATTTTTCAGAAATACTGAGCACTGAAACTCATTGGGAGAACTGAGCAACTAGCTCTCCTAGCAAAAAGGTTATTGATTGCATTGACTCTAGCACCTAACTAGAACTTCCATTCCTAGCATGACAAAGACAGGCCTCAGTAACTACAAACATATGTCAGAAAAAATTCCTGTTAGAGTAAGCAGGAAATTATTCTTGAAAAATGCTTCAGAATACTCTTCAGACACTCACAATATCTTTATTAGGTGAATAATACTCTCTAACAATTCTCTTACTATCTAGTAGGTCTGCCTAGTGACCTCATTGTCCTGTTATAGGCTGAAACTCATCCTAATTTTTGGATAACCACCTTTAGCTTTCCTCAGTCTTTTTTTCTGATGTAGCAAATATAACTGTGTTGTACGTATTTATGAATACCATTTATAATATGACTTTGTAACATTTGGCAAATTATGTTTGTCAGCAATTCAAGGTTTTTAAAAAGTTGAATGAAAACATTACACCAATTTATATTAGCTTATGCTGTGAGTTTCTGGGATCATAAAATCGTTATATGATTTTTATAAGTCTCTATGGCTTGCTTTATTAGGACTGACAGAAACATTTGGAATAATGTTGATCAGGTTGTATAGCTTTCCCTTTGCTGAGTTCAGCACTATTCAGTACTGTATCATAAAACAGACTATGACTCCTGGGTACTACTCTGAAGAAATGATTTTTTGCTACTTTAAGCTTGACATCTCCATGCAATCCATTCCAAGACCTAGCCTGTCATAATAACATAACAGGACAGCAAAATGGCTGAAAAATAAGTGCATAAAGATGTTTGCTGGTAGCTTCTTGGAATAAGATACTTTATATCTAGTTTTCCAAAACCGAACATATGATCATTGCTGTCATTTGAAATATATGCAGTCTATGAATATCACATATACATACCATGGAAGCCAAGTGAGTGGATTGCATTATTCAACACACAGGCCAGATGGAAGCTGTCTTGCCGCCAACTCTTTTTCATGCCCTGCAACAAGTCTCACATGCCCGTTTCCAAACCATCCAGTTAACTGTGTAGAAAGTAACTCTCAATGTTCTCAAATTTCACTTGGCTGTATCCTGTGTATCATTTCATCCACCACTCTCATCTAGCTGCTTCATTACCCTGACCTAGCAGTGTTGAACAGCTACGGTTTTCATTTTATCCAGAGTGAATGCCTTGTGCTGTAGTTAGTTATCGTCTATAGCACAATTTTTCATGTATAGGTATAAGAACTACTTCTTGATGTAAAATAGAGAACTAATTTTAGGTAAAGAAATGTAATTACCAGAAGTGGAGTTTGGCCAGAAAATCTAGACTTCTTAAGAACCCTTAACTGTTGAAAAAAAGCACTTGTTTTTTGTAACCACAGCTATCAGGATTTCTGTTCAACATCTCCTCTGAAAAAAAGTTATGCTTTAAAATTCATATTTTACATCCTACAAGAAAATAAACTCTAGGCAGAAATAAGAATCAATAAACTATTTCCTGTTTACTGTTGTAAAGTATCATGCTGGCATTTCTCATTTTACATCAACATCCTGATATTAATCTTTTGAAATAAACATGTATAATGTAACCACCTTTCCTGTCTACTACAAAAATCTAATTATTTTTTATTTCACAGTAATGTCTTTCCATGAAGAATAGTAGCCTTTTGGCCTAGTAATACTCTTAATCTTCATTTTTCATAATAGCAAATGGCCAGAGTCTTCTGACAAGCAGATGATGCAATTAAAGCCACATTTCTTCACTACAGTCTGTGGTTTTGTTCAGTTGACTTGTGCATTTTATGTCATTGAAGATTAAATATTATGGTCTTTTTCAATGACATTTGTAGCTAAGCACATTAATATTAAAGGTCAATGTCCCTTTAAGCGGATCAATAAGAAACTGGGCAGTATAATGTTTCATAGTTTCTTAGCATACCTGGTTTCATAGGATTTGATTAGATATTGTATTCCTCCTTCTCTTCATTCTGCTATATAGTAGAGAGAGCAGAAAGCAAGAAAAGAGCTATTGCCTGAAGAACAACACAGAATTGCAACCCATGTGTTCCATGGAGAGTGTAATCGGGACTTTATTGTGTTCCAGAGATATCTGTAGGTATCTGAAAGTGTAGAGACAAAAAAAAATAAAATTCTTTGACAGAGGCAAGAGTTAATGTGGCTCCTCAGTAATAACAGAGGAACAAACAAGGGAAAATTTTCTTTAGATATTATGTTTTTTTTAACCAAGAGGGTATCCAAAGAGACTGTGAAATGGTTCTCTATCCTTGGTAGGATACTTAAAACATGATTGCAAAAGGCCCTGAGAAACCTGATCTACCTTTAAAGTTAGACCTAATTTCAAAGCTGGCTGTGGTTTGAGGGGTGGTTTGCACCAGATGCTGTCCAGAGGTCCCTGCCAATCTAAATTATTCTGTGATTCCATAATTTTAACAGACTTGTATCCTACAGATGGTTGTGTGGTTGTGTTGTCTCCGTCCATGTTACCTATTCCATAATGGAAAAGAATTGCATTCTACCAAAAACCAGTTGGATAGTTGTATGAGAAAAATGAAATAAAAGACTAAGTCAAAGCACAGTCAAAATAGGCCAAAACCTATATTTAAAAGCATTATGGTAGAGTGTTTCCCTACTGTGGTCTGATATGGTAGCAATATATAATACATTTTATAATGCTCTTCTATACCTTTAAAAATAATTCTCCAAAACAGCATATTAATTTGTGTTCATCTGGTTGCTCCCTCTATAATTAAGGATTAAGGGTTGTTTCAAAATGTAGAGTTCTGCCAATCTAAAATTTTTTGCCCTTAGTCTGCAAACTAGAATTCTTGATAATAATTAGAGAGCAGCTGCTTTAAACAGCTTAGTAAGTCCATAATATTTTCCTGTAAAGAGTGGAATGCAGACAATATTTTAACAAGCTGTTGATACTGGTGTTATTATCAAAAACCTATCTGTGTAGCAGAGAACAGTGTCTTGAACATCATCAGAGAAAGAAAACCTACTGTTCTCTTAACCTGAAGAAGATCTGAACCAATCAGTAAGAACATTTCCTCAAGTTAACGAATCTATCTTGTTTCTTCAAAGAATCACATCAAATTGCATTGTAAAGGGGTTTCAAAGCCCTAACTGGAAGCCAAAATGTCAGGATGAGCCTCTGATTACACTGCATGTCTGGCCAGAGCCAATCATTCAAAAAGCGAGGTGTGCGAGAAGCCTCGTTGGGGTGAGTGCATACAGGATATGGGCTCCAGCACTGTGCTGTCCCTGCCTGCCCAAGCAGGAGATGACCTGGGGCAATGATACATACCTGGTCTGGAGGGAAGTTGGTCTCCTCTGGAAAAGACTCTCCTGACAGCTCAAGGGCAGAGATGATCACAGTTTGCATTTTGTGACATGGGCACACTTTAACAGCAGGCATATAGGAGACAAAATTCAAGCCAAGCTCTCTTTTTCTGAGAAACACTAATTCATAAGAAGGTGGCTAAACTCCACCAGCAAGACTTAAGTAAAAAGAGATTTGCCACTGACAGTTAATGGTGAGAAACAGTTAATCAACTGTCTTGTACCATTAAACTGACTTTTACTGTGTATATAAGTGATAACTAATGGTGATGATTCTTTAATCAAACATCTTCGCTGGCTCTTAGGAAGTACATCAAAGCAAGGAGAAAAAGAAACAAAGGTAGCTTTAAAAAGGCCTATAATACTAGGTGATCAGAGCATAACAAACCAAACATTGCAGGAGACTGGAATCAGAAATGATGGTAGAAAGGAGTTGCTAGGGATAGTGGGATCTGGTACAAAATAGTCCATCTAATTTTCGTTACTATAACTTATTTATTTCAGTCATAAAATTACATCCTGTGAACAGGCCTCAGCCTCCTTTTTGCCAAGTCTCTTCTTCTTCTCTTCTCCCCTGCAATATCTACAACAATATTCCCACTGCTTATCCTCACTGTTTTACAAGTAAGATTTCTCATCCATGTTAATATTTTGAGAACAGAAAATGGGACAAGTATCCTACTGCTTCTTCTTTCCCTTTCAGTGTATGTTAAAGATCCCTAGGAGAAGGATTAAATATTTTTTGGCTCTAAAAGCCCATGAAGAACTAGGATCTACAGAATATGTTAATCAAATTGAAATATTTATTTCAAGGGGAAAGCTTTTCTAAACCATCATCTCACTCAGGAAACATGATAATTGTGGCCAAACAATGGGTTGATTCTGAGTGGATGATTACTTCCAGTAACCACATGCTTAAAATTTTCAGTTCATTAAGCATGCTCCTTTGCAGCAGAGGCCCATAAGCGCCGGCAGGAAGGATTATAGAAGCATGGCCCACACACTTACCTATATCAGAAAAGGAGATTAGGTACTGAGAGAGGTATACCCTTATATTGGTAATTAAGGCATTTTTCAAACATCTTGTACCACTAAGCTGTCTTTGCTGTGAATGTATAATTGACAACTGCCAGATGCTATTGCAATTCTTTCATCATGACCCTTAGTTGGTTCTTGAAAAGTGCTGAAATAAGAATAATGACTTGCACCAATTATTGGCTTAAGAAAACGTACAGCCCATAATAGGATGGTAATATATGCTATCAACCTTTTATATGGAGACATAAGATAGCAACAACATGCCATGGACCCATGCTCACTATGGGTGAAATTCACAAAGAGAGGTCCTTGCTAGTATTGCTTCTTATTTGTAATTCCTTGATGTGTAAGTGAATTAAGTATTTGGCAAGAGAAAAAATAATTTGACAGCAAAAAGAATAACTTGTGCATGAGCAGAATAATTCTTCAGGACTACAAAGATGACTGATTATGTGCCATTTATCATCCACTCTTCATTTAATGGAGAGGATTTTTTTTCAAATGTTGCTTTCATACTTGCATCCAGGCATAATCCATAATTCATTCATCACAAAACTCTTATTTAATCTTTCAAGAATCGTAGTATTTGGTTTTACCACTTTTGAGAAGTTGCATTTTGTGATTCACATGTAAGTTTAACACATTCGAGAACCCTGTGCTCTTTCTTAATAGTCCACAGCACTAATGGGCATGTTTGCTAACATTAACTACAAATCACTTTCCTGTTGTTAACAGCGTATATGTCATCCTATCACAACTCCTCCACTGCCACACTCCACCAGAAATAGAGAGGATCATGATGGTATGGCTTTGATTTAAGGCAGCTTGTATAAGAATTGGTCGCTGGCAATGAACACTGTACCAGAGGCTGCAGATGAAGATTCAGAATCAGCTGAGCCTGATGGCAAAAACATTCTAGTTATATCATAATATTATTTTAGAGGCACTTACTCTTTTTTTTCCTCTAGTCCATCAAAGTTGGCGTTGCCATCTTTCAGAGTCTACAGCGATTTTTCAGGCCACATCACATTTTATGAATGACACTTTTCTGCCCTGTCTTCTGTGGAGCCATCAAGTAAACATCTTAACAAAAATACAACCTAGAAAAATCCTCCATTCACAACTACTGCATTTAATAATTTATTAAGGACAACTTATCCAATTAGCACTTTTGCATTACCAGTAACATGAATAAACTTGAAATTCAGCTCCTGGTATCTATTTTCCCTTTCTTTTTTCTCTTCCTTTTTTTTTGGATTTCAATCCTACTACATTATACTTTTATTTTTAAATAAAGTTGGAAGATTAAATGCACTGACAACTACTTTCATGGCATCATCTTTATTTTTTTGTCAAAGACAACGATCTCAATATTACTTTAATCTTTTGAGCAAGAGATAAAGATTTTTCTTTTTATCTTTGCCTTACTTGTAATTTCTGCCGTTTTAGAGGTTCCCTTTTCTCCACTTCTGGAAGAAATGTGTCTTCCCAGCATTTTTGAAGGTTTAATGGGCTAACAGATCCATGGATCCCAGTAAGAATTCCATTGCTCTGAACAAGGTACTATAGCTCCCCTAAATCCTTACAGTTTAGAAGTATTCAAATATAAAAACCAAACAGCAGGAATGCCTTACTGCTCTAATAGATCCCAATGGTTTCACAGCATTTAGAACAGTGGATTTTAGTATTCTTTAATATTGGTATTTGACTTGTGTTGAGTTTCCAAAGTTTTAATTAAAGTGAAGGAAAATATATCAGATTAGACATTTCTTATCACATATGCATGCTGTTGCTCAAAAGAGCCACTACTGAGAAAAGAACAACTTACAACAAAGACAAGGAAGTGTGTTTGCATCATGGAACAGATAGTTTTCACAAAAAATTAAAGCAGAATAGCATGGGTTTTTAAATACTGAGAGCTGCATTTTCTTGATCTCCAGAGGCACCTACTATAATTATCCTAGTTCCAATTAAAAATGTCACAATTTTGGAGAGGCAGAGTACATACAAGCGAAAGAGTGGTAACATCTACTGTGGAAACTTTGGCTAAAAAAATGGCAGAACCACGAGGCTTACTTACTGTCAGGGATTTCAAATGCCCATGCATTTAAAAGGTGTGAGCCAGAGATATAGATCTCCAAAATCTAGCCTGAAATAAATAGAATGTGAATTATCCATCCTTCTGAAGGAAGAAGAGGGAAGCTGCGAAAGTTGCAAAGCTGTGCTTTTAAGAAATGTGGGGATTTCAATCCTGATACTTAGCCCAGTAAGCCATGCTTCTGGCACTAAGCGTTTAATCCATTTACAAAATTTGTTTCTGGATCCAAATTTATCTAGTGCATTAAACAGATAATCATACCTTAGTTTGTCAAATTCCTTTTTGGCACTAAATGAAATGGCAAGTACTGGTATTTTCTTGCAAGTTAATATTATCAAGATTACAGGCAGTCTAGTGGATTTTTTTGTATCTTCTTTCATAAAATTACACTTTATTTGGATGTATCAGACTAGTAATATTGCCTTCAATTCTTATTATTAGTTTTAAATGAGTAATTTAGAGTTCATTCTATTCTTCTATTATTTTATTAATAATCTGTTTTACCTAACCAAGGACTCTTGAAGGAGTAGGTAATGTATGTTATATGATTTCCATGTGAAACACTGATATGAACAGGGCAATCATTGCTCTATTACCAAAAAAAAGAAAAAAAAACCCCTTGTTTTAATTTATTAGCAGGCTTATTTTGGCATACTAGTTGTTTTTTAAAGTGGTTATTTATTTTAACACATATCTAATTTATGAGATGCAGAATGCAACAGTGAAGAGTAATCCAGGAGCATCCAGGACAATTCTAGTCTTGACAGTAAGGAGTCCTATATATTTCCTATATAGGAAAGGGAAAAGAAAAATAAAGGGAAAAGGAGTTAAAATGAATAAATAAAATCATTTGGATACAAGCAAGACTTTCTCTCATCTTTTGAAAATATGACAGTGTGGTTGTTTAAATAAAGTTGCTCTCCAGTATCAGCTGCACCCTGAATTTGACACTAAGTTTATAGAAAATGAAAAAAAAATATAAAATCTATAAGCACATAAATATTTATTTGCTTATGACCTTAATCTTTGACAGACATACCTATGCCTTTTCCAAGTTTTCTAGATGTAGCCATCTCCAAATGGAAAGTGTTGTACCAAAGCTAATATGATAAGTTCTGTGACATTGTATCTGAAAAAGAATCCTCTAAAATTCATCAGTATGTGTACAGAGGGAGCACTGCTACACTGCACCTTTTTTCCAAGTTTTAGTGTCTGTCATGGAACATTTGGTGTTTTTATGTAGCTCCCAGTTAGCAAATGTTATGAGTTTAATGAGGTGATTATAAAATGAGTGTTTATTAAAATGCATAATTTATGAAGTTTTAACATTTTGTCTTTAGAAAACTTCTGTAGGAGACACCAGGCAGGAAAGAAAAGGAAAGAAATGTTAATTAAAAAACATTAAGGAGGTGAGGGAGGAAGAAATGACCTACTCATTCGGATTACCATGTGTTGTCCTCATCACCTAGAACACGTGAAGTAGTTAAGCATATAATTAGTCATTTCACCTTGGTGAGAACAGTTAAGATAGGCAGAGATTTATTCAGTACTTGCCTACCATCCACTTCAGATAAGACAGGACAGCCATTTTAAGGAAGAGCAGGAGAAACAAAATTAAAGAACTCTTCAGGGCATGCTGAGGTAGAAAAACTAAAATACCAGGTTCCTGAGTTGGTTGCCATCATTTCCTTATGAGCTAAAGAAGGTTTTATGTAAGAAAGATTTTACAGCTGCTTCCCTTATAGGAATTATTTTTAATCCAGCCCTGACAGAGTGCACCATCTGTTTCTGTAATCTTTGCCTTGTGCTTAGTGGTAATTCTGAAAGGTCCGACTTGTTTCCCATTAGAAATGGGAATTCTCTGGAAGAGACAGGGAAATCATTCACTAACTGGAAGGGCCCGCCTGTAGGTGACATAACATGAGTTGCCAAATGATGGAGAATAATTTTGGCAAGAAGCAGGACCAGAAACACAGTGAGATTTAGGAATCACCAAGCAGCAAGAATACAGCACCATGCAAAAGACATGACATAGCCTGCGTGGTCAGAAACATGTTTATTTCACCTGTAAATGTTTCCTGGTACATTCTCCATTTTTTGTACCACTAAACCATAACTCCATTTGTACGTTGGTCTAGGGTTTTTTTTTAATACTGTATTTATTGCTTTATGCAATTGCCACTTTGTGAACAAAAAGTACCAGTAATTTCAAGAGAGCCTGAAAAACTAAGGGGAAGAGTAATATTTTAACAGAAAACTACAGATTATCTAACATAGTGCAAGAAAAAATTGTCCTATTCTAAAACAATACTCTGACTAGACACCAATATATCAGGCAGAAAGACACAAGAAGGTGATGAAAGAGTTGGGGAAAAATAAAAGAAACGTGAAATAGAAAAGAATTCTAAAAGAGAAGATATAGATACAAGGTAGATCTACACTGTAACTGTCAAGACAGCATGTTTTCTATCCAGATGTGTTGGGACTGGTCACGGTGTAAGAAAGGAGGAAAGACAACTTAGGAGTGAATGCAGTCCATAGTTGTCCAGACAGTTGATCCCTACATAAAAATGTGTGATCGGACAGTTATTCACATGGAATTTCAGGTACCGGGGAAGAGGCAAGATGGGAAACTTCAATCCTATCAGAGTCTCATCTACAAAAAAACTATAGTTATGGGACAGTTTCTATTTTCTCTAGTAAGTTAGATGAAATTTGTAAAATTTGGTGATCTTATTTATGTTGCTTTTATAAAAGTTCTAACCAAAGAATTTGATGCCAGCAACTATCACTGTTCTGAGGGTGATCTAAGAGGTGAATGTGCATCAAATCACTGAAGCCTGATGCAGTCCCTGAATGCACAATAAAAGGACAAATGCATTATATCAGCTTATATGCATGAGGGAAGGCAAAGTAGGACAGGATTTGTTCTACCCAAAACTGAAGCCTGAGGGTTTTATTTTAGCGCTTTTGGTCATTTAAAATGAATTTCACAAAATCCAGACAAGAACAGAGGGATAAAATAGATTTTTCTATGCTTAAGAGTACTTTGCAAAGAAAATTTGTAGTCCTAGGAGTTCTTTTGACTACTACAGTCCAGGCACTGTCTAAGTAAATGAGTCTTTTTTTATTCTTAGGCACCTTGGGAAATGAATTACTGGTCTTATTACCATAGTGAAAGACCCTGAGGAAAGAGTACAGATCAGAATATTACCTTTTATTGATGTAGCACTTCTTTCCAGGATAATCTACATTTAACAGTGTTTCAGATAAACAGATTAACCAAAGCTGAAAACTGCTTATCTCTTCAAGCAGTTGAAAATGGTAAGGTGTTGTTATATCTAGAACTCAGAGTCTTAAAGCTCATTCTGAAACTGAGAGCTAGAGGCCTCTACTTACTTCAGGTACAATGGAGAGGCTGGCAGACAATGTGAGAAGTACTTTTCCCATATTTTATTATCCCATACCTCCGATTTCTGCCTAGCCAAGATTAGGCTGAGATTTATGCACTTCGGCAAATTAACATTAAATCTTGCACAAGGTATTTGTCCTTGTACTGACTCTGCCATTAGGGTTAACACTTTGACAAATTGGGTAGGTGAAAGGACTCTGCCACAGCATTAGACTATAAGCAATCCCTTTTACCACAGGTCTGTTCCTTCTCAAACAATTTAACTTCTCTAAGAAAGTGAGTGACCATATCAGTTTGCCCTAGCAGAGACAGCCCCCATATGTCTTGACTAGCTTAGTTCTCCACAGGAGACCATTTCCATGTGTAACAGCATCTGAATGTCTTCTATGCTCTTTCTATATTAAAGCAGAATGGATTATGGGACTCCAGATTTCCCCCACACCTAAATTACATTTGTGATGGTCACAGGATGTGACAGACAATTTTTGACAACCGCAGAAAAAGTTCCCAAGGGAGCACGAGAGCTAATATTTTTAACAGGAAAAGATGACAGCTGCCACGAATTGGCTGTCTTTGAAGATCAATATGCTATCGAGAGAAAAAAAAAATCCATTTTCACATAATGCCATCTCTGCGCAGCTGGTAGAAATCTACTGTTTGCACCTGAGTGGCAGATCACGTGAAAAGAGTGGTAGTCTTTCTGATGTATGAAAGGGACTAAGGGGTGGCTCTCCTGGAAATAGAGAGCAACAACAAAAAAGACTGAAGGAATACTATGCCTTTTTCACAGTGATAATGTGAGGGAGAGAGAGTGAGAGAAAGAGAAAACTATCATACAAGTAATATGTATTGTAATATGGCCCACCATGCGGAAGAACCAAAGTGGTGAGTTTTCTTCTTTCTGTTTTGAGACACATTAAAAAGATTTGGCTTGTTAACAGTGATAATCCAGTTTCTGATACTAGCTTCCCCTCAAAGTCATGCATGTTTTCTTTTTTGGTTTTGAACTAGATAGCAATGTATAAGAATTTCAATTGCCTGCTTAAGTTACAAAACCGCAATAAACATAAGTAGATATTTTATCAATAATCAGGATGAAAATACTAAGAAGCAGAAGCAGAACAAAATAAGAATGAAAGAAAAGATCAGGAAAAAGAGAAAACAGGATAAACTAGGTTATGTAAAAATTAGAGAAAACTGAAAAAACATTTCCTTATTTATTCAAGTTTTAATTTTTTTTCCCTCATAGAATAGAAAACTTTTTATTCCTGTTAAAATGGATTTAGTTCATGGAAGCTGGATATATCTTTAAAAATGTGATAAAAGTAAGTACAGAGAAATAAATAATTTTAAATTAACTCTTGTAGTCAGATACTATTTGAAATTTAACTTCTCTTCAAGCAGACAGAGAAGAAGTCAGTAGTGATTTTAGACAGCGGATCATCTTTTCATCAGCCTGACGCTTTGAAAAGTTGCTGTGGGGATATTCTTGCCTATGGTTTACCTAAATACAAATCAGAATTGTTAACTAAATTTAAAGTATTTCCCTCTAACTTTTTAAGAAAATTGATAAATTAGGACAGTACATTTTGCTCTTTTAGGTCATTTACAGCAGTAAACATGGATAGTGCTGTATGAAATTTTTAAACATAAAGTATTCAGTCCCATATTTCTATGCATACCATTTTTTTTAGGGAGCAAAAATATTCTGGAAATCAAATTATGTTCTCCTCCCTAGAACAGACAGCCCTTCAGCCAATCTCGTTATGCATAAGTCATGGTCTCGGATGGTTTCACAATATTTTCTGGTTACTCTGAGCTGCTGTAGCTGTCCTGAGGAGAAGACAAGGAAGGATCTAATGAAACAGCCTTTATTCATGACATGTAGAAAAAACAGCAGAAGAATAGAATATGCTGCAATCACAAATGTGCAACAAACACTACAATTCAAGGATACGGTACACACAAAGTTTAAAATGTAGTTTACTGTTTCAGAATTGGAAGGCAGAAATTTACACAGGAGGTGAAAGTTTATTCATGCCTATTCATTTTATATTTTTAATACGAATTTCTAAGATGCCACTTTATGACGATATGTTATTCTGATATGATTGTGCTCCTGTTAAATTCCTGCCCTCTGCATCAGGAGAAGTAGTCAACCATAGATACTAATGAAAGGTGGCAAAAGGAGTATGAGATGAAAAAGCACATCCTGTTTAAGGAAACCATTGCACTCCTTTCTTTCTACCCATCTAAGTCTCTTACAGTGTAGTCAAAGGGATTCACTTTGTACTCCAAAGGCTGCAATCACAGTTCAGTTCATAATTCTCCTAAGTGCTGAAAAAAACACGGAAAATCTATAACTGAAACTGGAAAATTCAACCGGATGAATAGTAGGGCAGAAGGAGAAAAGATGAGAAAGGCACAGGGCCAGAACCAGCGCATTTAAAAATAACACTTAAAAGGGGAAAGTATATATTTCAAGTTGGAAGTTGCCTATTAAGAGCCAGATCATGACATTTAACTTCTAGCTACTTCAGGTCAGGCAGCAACAGGAGGCTCTGAGGAAATGTCTCTAGCCTAGTCACTCTTTGCTGTCCTTTTAAAAGCTGCAGCATATAATTCCTTCAGGAAAATGGAATTTTAAGAAGGGCATGCCACTAAACTGTTGAGCTATACCAGATGCAGATAACATATAAAACATTACTAGGCATACGGATTATTTCATACAGTAGGATATAACACATGCAGGTCAATTTGGGGCAAGATTTCCCATCCTACATCGTATCGAAGTAGAAGATTCCAATTGACACTTCATAAGGCCATGAGGGCAAGGAATCAGCTTCTCAAAAATAAATTACCATTTTGAAAAGTGCATTAGATATTTTTTTTGTGTGCTTTCTTTTTTTTTTTCATCCTATGTCGTGGCATTCAGTTATGTGTAGAAGTAACGAAGCCACATGAGAAAGCCTGTTAAGTTTGAAAGAGAGAAATTAGCACTTGATGGATGGAGCTGTTGAAGGCTGTGCAAGCTCAGCTTCTGTCAAGAAGTGGTTTTATGTCACCAGCTCTTTTCCAGGCGAACATTCTGTAACCAGCTCTGTCATTCTTACCGAGGCAATGATTTATAGTTTTAATGGTAATATTAAACAGGAGTGGCACACTTCACATTTTAAGTAGTAATAAAACTTTAAATATCAAGCAGCACTTACTTTTTCTTAAGTAGCCCACTGGTAGGTTATAAAGACTTTCAGTTCTGCCTCATCTTTGTTCAGAGGTGAGGCATGCAAAACTCAGCAAGGAAATGGTATTTTTTAACTATATAATTCACTCACAATGGATACAAAGACCAGCCTTCTGATTACTTTAACATATCAGGTATTGTCAGGGACTTTGATTCCATTTATACATTCTACAGCAGAATACAAAATTATGCAGAAAAAATACATTTAAAATGAAAGGTGACTAAAACAGATCAATAGTGAGATAATAGTTTGAAGTTAGCATGATCCAGGATGAAATCTCCCCAGCCAGTGTGAAAGGAGAAATCATGAAAAATAGTCAAAGAATACAAACAATGTAAGATCAAGAAAGGGCAAGGATGAAGGAACAGCAAGGGAGGGAAGTGAAATAAACAGGAAGATGGTGAAGCAGGCAGCCTAATAAAACAAAACAAAATAAACAGGCAATAGAAGAGAAAAAAGGAGAAGAAGAGGGAAAGTGAGAAAGAACAGAATAAAAATACAGATTTAAATAAAAAACTTGGAACATCTAAAGGAGCTTATTTTCAAAGAGTAGCAGCTCAGCTTTTCTTATCAAAAAAGCTCATTTAAGGTCTTCATGTAAGGGATCAAGAATCAAAAAACAAACAAACAAACAAAAAAAACAACCAACAAACCCAGCATGTCTGAATTACTTTTGAAGATCTTGACCTATATGCTGATCTACTCTTTCATCAGCTGGTTATGCTATATTCTTAAGGTCCACACTATGAGTCTAAAGATTGCAGTAAACAGCAAGTCTGGGTGATACCTTTGTTTATTTTCATGAATTGAAAACTAGATCTCTTTAAAGCTATCATAATGAAAGCAACAGAATATTCCAAAATCCAAAAGGAGTAAATTACATTGAGAAACAATTTTGGAGTTCAAAACAAGCACACCAAAGCAGATATAGAACTGTAGTGGTTGCTTAGAAATTCTTCAGTGCAACTTAAATATTCAAGCTGAGGATCTGCAGAGGTCCAAGTTTACCTTTTCAAGGACAAATTTGTCTACCTTGTCATTTATTAACCTCAGATCTTAAAAGCTAAATGGCATTTTTGTTCCTTTTTTTTCCTTGAAAGTAACAAAAAGCAAAAAACAGAAGATACTTGATTTAACATATTTAGTATTAGTTTTTGTAGTATTATGGCTTTCAGTTTAATTAGCCATTTATCTCTTTGTCAATCAATGTCAGAGCCAATCTTTACTCATCAGCAGAGCAATAGGTTATCACTGTAAAGATAAGACAGAGGACCTGTGCCACCATCAAGAGGAAATATCTTATTCTATAGTTGACATTAGGTTGCACCTGCCAGTCTCCCTTATCAAATGAAATTTATATTGCTGCATCATTGGCTGATGGTCTGTGATAAATAGTCCACAGCATCTCACAAAATCCTTTGCTTATCCCAGAGATTACACTGGAAAATTAACAAATAGCTCTAGCTATTTTGAAGATTATATTTCTAAGGATAAACAGAATTATAAAGACTAATCCGATACTCAAAAAAACCCTAGAATAAAACTTGTATTTTGAAGTAATGGATTGAAAGATGAATTAATTTTATTGCAGAGAGAAATGTAAATTGAGAAACATCTTGATTGCAGAAAACATTAATTAAAACCAACACTTCTTCACAGCCAGTCTGTATGAATTAAAATATAAGCATCTTAGAGAACTCCACAATATTTAATCAAATACTTCAAATAAAACTGGAGATTTATGAAAAATTGTCCATAGCTATGTTTCTTCTCTTGTCCATTCTTTATGTTCGAACTGTAGTATACTATTACCATTCTGCATTCAAGATAAATAAGTATGATTAGCTCACTGCTGCAAGGCAATCTACTTCTATGATATTTCAAGATAAACAGTTAATCCCTAGAAGAATATGTACTATATTACTAAAACTACTTTCTTTAAACTCCAGCGCTCCATTTTTTTCCATACTGTTGCCCCTGGCTGTTATCAGCATGATTTCTATCACTAGAATAAACACTAAATAAAAATAACTGACCAAAGCCTACATGTGTGTGAATATGAAGGATATTTTATCTAGCAGTACCTTCTAGAATGTGAGTGTAGATAACAGTTGCTCAAATATCTGAAAATTAAGTTTAATGTACTCACTTATTCCTAACTGACAAGTTTCACATTCAAGATTTACAGACATCACACTGGATTTCCATAGCCATACAAACTAGAGCTAGAAGATCATGTAAAATGTTTCAGCTAAGTGTAATTCTTCATGTCCAAATGAAAGCCTGTTTACTAGTGCGTGGCCTGGACTGTTTTTATGCAAATGTATTTTATCCTAAAACTTCAAAATTCTTGTGTCCACACACAAGGGATGTTGGTCACTGAACGAAACTGAACCATTGCTTATTTCTATTCAGCAATCCACACTTGTCTTCCTCCTTCAATTGAGGGGGTATATTCTATTCACCTTTCATCAACTGCTAGTATATATTAAATCCTTTCTTGACTGTTAAATTCATTGTTTATGCTCTCAAAGGTGGTACATTCTTCCATGTGATTTATATTCTGTTCTTACTATATTAGTAAATGCTATAAAATGCATAGGTAATGATTTGTTTTCACTTAGCTAAGCCATATCTGTATGCTATTCATCCTCATACTCCCCGTCCTTAAACCATATCTTGTGCCAGTGTAGGTTCTTGTTCTCCCAGGAAACTCCAATGATTCTTCCCAGGACTTTCCACTAAACGCATCAGCAGGACTGTGGATGCCTTTAAGTGGCCCCACTGTTACTCCATCCAGAGATGCAGTGTCATTTCTTGGCTTCTTGCAGCATTAAAAATACCATAAATTTATGCTGGTTATCATAGTAGCCATAAAGTTTATAATAGATAAATGGATGGAATTCTAAATTATATGCAGGACATGGCTGAAATAACATCTTGTAATATTTATTTGAGTAGAATATTTATATTGTAACTTAATTTAGTTCTATTTTTTAAGGATCAATATGAACATTAATGAGAACAGGCTGCAATTCCCCAATTATATACTACTCAGGAGCATTTCCTGTGGAAGACACTGTGAAAGAAAATGTTCTAATAATAGGATAAGGGTATGTGTGTCTTATGTTCCTTGAAGGAGGATAAGGAGCTATATGCTTTGTCTGAAAAACGTGGGTACAAAAATGCTGCCAAAAAATAGTATTTCCTGATTTAATACAATTGCAAATGTTAGTGAGTTTACTGAGTCAGCATAACTGGCAAATAGATTTGGTCAGAATAGATTCTTTTTCCAGGAAACACTGACAATAACTCTTACTTTGAAATTTGATAATAATATTGCAATCAGTCTAATTGACCATCTTTATGGGCTTAGTGAATTTCCAATTCACTAAAAGGAAGCAAGCAATATGTGTTCATGATGATGAACATCTATTGTATATTTAATCTTGGTTAACCAAGTTAAAAGGTAACAGCGATTATGAAACTATTTAAAGAATAATAAAATTGTTCTCCTACTCTGTTTCAGTTTATTATTCAGGTCAAAATATCTAAATATTAAAGTCAACCTAAAGTTATATCTCTTTCAGATAAAGATATAAATGATAAAACTTCTATTGCAACAGACTGTAAAACTGCCCAACCCAAACCAACAGTAACAGCTTCTCAGTATAAAATATATTGTAGTTAATCAAGCTAATAAAGGTCACGGCTAAGGAAGTTGGGTAAGCAGTGTTAACGATAATCAGCATTTTAGTCAACATAAATTTAACAATTAGGAAAAGAAAACAATCAAAGAGCTTGACATATTTCCCTCCGATCCCTTTCATTAGGAGCAACATTAATTTAATGCTGTTGTGGTTTATTAAAATGGAAAATATTGAATCATGAAGTTATAGAGATGGAACTCTTATAGCTAGAGATGCACATAAAAGCACTTTTTTTTCTTCACACGTTGTCTTGCTACTCCAATGCAGCATTTACATAAGCAACGAAAAAATTGTAGAAATTTTAAAATTTGCTTAAACATCTCCTTTAAAAAATGGTAAAGTCATAGGATTATGACTATTGTGGTAATATAGCACACTGCCTCAGCATTATACATTACTAGGTGTAGTTAATAGTGGATGCTATTTTGAAATTTTGAAGTGCAACGTGTTTATAGCCAAAGATAAATATGCTGTGGCAAAGTATGCAAATAGGGGAGATTATCAGAATGACAGATTCTAGCCATGGTTGTGATATTCTGACTCATGCGGTACAGCTCAGCCTCTCTGCGGTCAGTGCTTCAGGAGTAAGCTGTCATTTCATACATGCAGAAGCATCACAGTCTAGCTAATCCTCCAGCGGCAA
This sequence comes from Dromaius novaehollandiae, assembly GCF_036370855.1. NCBI lineage: Eukaryota > Metazoa > Chordata > Aves > Casuariiformes > Dromaiidae > Dromaius > Dromaius novaehollandiae. The sequence continues at coordinate 137,398,640 of NC_088099.1, read as the reverse complement.
ATTGCCAGGCTTTAGGTTGTCCTTCTGGCATTAATTGTTGCCACCATCCCAGCCAGGAAATGACCTTATCACCCCAGCTGGGAATGAGCAAGGATTAGATGTGTCACACTCGGAGGTTGCAATTAGTGTAGTTATTAGCACTGTAACACCTCAGGGAGCTGAGGCCAGTAATTTAGCATTACTGGAGAGAAGCATGAGATATCCTACTGTGGAATTATACTATCTCAGACAGAGCAAGCAACATTTTTGAATAGGTTGTATGATGACAATTTGCACTTCAGACTAATTTTAAACATGCCCTAGTCCAAAACCATTGTTACCTTATAAGTCCATCTACCTTTAACAACCGTTACTGTAATTCTCATTTCGAGTGCCATGGCAATGTCATACACAGTCGGTAGCTCATGATTAAATATTACAGGAAAACATGTCTAGATACATGATTTTTATACTACCATACCTACAGTTTTTTTGGTTATATGTTCCTTTCTCTATATGGTCTCCATAATTTAATAGACATTTTTCAGAGTACAAAATTATGTAATGTCTTTTGAAGGTTAAACTAAATTATCATCCACCTGTCTCAAAGACTAAATTAAATCTTTAGTTTCTTTAAAATTTTAGATAATTTGGAAATGGTTTGGAAGTTGAGGAAAAATGTTATTCTGGATACTTTGCCAATTTAATAACCTTCAAGGAATTACTTAATAACCTTGAATGAAAATTATTCTGAGGCACAAATTTATCTTAAAAATTGAGAGTCTAAAAAAGGAGTTTGATTTTTTTTTTTTTCTGTCTTGTAATGCTACAACTTGGACAATAAAAGTGGAGTAATGACCTCCGAAGGAAGGGAAGCTACCATTTAATTTCTCAGACAGTACATACAGTTTTCACACAGTTGTCAAGAGCAAATGAAGACGTTTAACCATGCCACTACAGCAGATGAAGAGAAGTTTTTTGTGGAAAGTACACCATTTGGACCATTCCTCTATCTCTGTTCCCCACGCCACATATTCAATGCAGAATATGACATCTAAATTATATTTTCAGCTCTTGCTATTGCCAAATCAAAGCACAGGTAACTTCTTTGCTCTGTGATTAAAGTAACTCTCTGAATCAGAAATTCTAAGGAGTTCCACTTCAAACTTTCAAAATGCAAATCTAATGAAGAAAGATAGTATGGTGGTGCTTCTGCTGATATATTGTTTCTAAACTGCTCGTAAGATGAACAAAAATATGCCTCTTTTTCCACGGTGTGTTCCTAAATATGTTTCACGTTATTTAGTACTTCACGAAGAACTTCGGCTGTATCCTGGGATTCAAAGATATACTTTGTTTTTTTCTTGGTTACTGTGCTTTTTCTTAACTATTTTTAAGTAAACAAAATCTTTTTGCCCACAGATTCACTGAATAAAAGCTCATAATGAAATATTCATACAAGTCGCACAATAAAATAAAAATGAAAAGATGCTTAAAATCAAATTTGGACCAGTTCATGCATAACAGAATTATTTTACTCTTTAGAGTAGAGCAGTTGTTTTTATTTTCACATAACATGCATGGCTTGCACTTGATCACCAGACAGGAAATCCAACAACATTAACCACTATATAAAACAAAACAACACTATTTCACTGGGATTTAAAATAGGATAGGAGAAATTTTCATGTTCCAAAATACTACTAAACTGGTCCATGACCAGCAGTTTTGTGGGAGGCACACTAGTCAGAGAAGAGTTTGCATTTTACAGGTAATTCTTTTTGTGTTGGTGGTGCTCTTTTTAATTTCAAAGATCAGTTTCATGTTTTGTATCTGGAAAATTAATCTTGCAGTGAATTATATTAATTAAGAAGATGATATGAACTGTCAAAAAAAATCCTTTAATTATCATATGATTATTACCAATTTTTTGTAAAGAACATTTAATGTCTGGGTTATTATTTTTGACAGGCTGAATTAGAAACTACAGTTCAGTAATTCATTTATCCTCACCTTTCAAATAGCTGAAGTGAGAAAAGGTCTCTCTGTTCTTTTGTGAAATAACAGGGGCTGGAATTTTGTCATGGCCATGACTGACATATATCAGCTGTCTCCTGTGAATACTATATATTATTATATCATGGATTTTTAAAATTTCACCAGAAATCCAACTACCAATCAGTATCAGTTTATTTAGTAGATCACTGGTTCATAGGGTGAGTGATAATGAAATCTAAATACGTATTATAAATAAAGTGCTGAAGATGAAGCGTCCTTATCCCTGAAATTTGAGAAATCAGGTGCCCATGCTTGGATCATGATTAAAAGCTGTGAAATACAAACTCAGATCCTGTATAGCTGTATGATCTCCAGGACTGTGTAAAAGATGAATCCTGAATCTAACTAAATAATAGAATGGTACTTTGAATGCTACTTCTAACAGATAACAGAAGTTTGAACGCTTTTTGAAAATTGTAAAAAGCAATAATTACAGCAGACTGAAATGTATCATAGTTATTTTCAGTGTTTCTGTAACCACAAATAGTGACATTTCAATCATCTGAAAGTCCACTTGCTTCAGAAGCAGTCACTGCTTACAAGGTTGGCCTCACTTCCAGGATGGCTTGGTCAAGCAGAGGAACTCAGCAGCTTCTGAAATCTTTAGGAATGTTATTGTTACTTTCCGTATTACAGTCTTGAAGTTGTTGCATGTGCTGCTATAGCAAGACCAACATTTATGCAGATGATAGTGACAGTAATAGCATGTCTGTTGATAATGCTATGCAGTGGACTCCCACCTTTTTCGTCAGTGTTCACGTTCTCATTCATTTAAAAGGAGCTTTAAATGGTATTTGAAAATTGTAGAATGTAATGATTATAGCAGACTGAAATGTATTACAGTTATTATGTTTTACTTATTATTTTACTACACACAATAAATTATGACCAGATGTAGTCAAGGTGATTACATTCTCTACAAAATCAGAACATTTAAATTCAAATATACTTCATTAAATACCTAAGGTAGGCCAGGATAGACGAATACAGAGTAGGCCAGTTATGGAAAATGCTTCTCACTCAGTGAATGCTGAGATATACTTTGCTATTGTTGCTTTCTGTTCCAGACTGAGTAGGAATTTTATTTATTAAAGGCATGTTTACTGAAAACCTAAACTTTTCCAACAGGGGAAGAGGAAGGGAGAGACATCTTTTTTCAAGGGCTTTCAGAAAGTAAATCGATCACCCACAGGAGCTTCCTTCTTTGTAGTGAAAGCTGGTGAAAAAATTCAATCAGTGATACAAACACTACTTTGAGTCAGGTACGCTATACTATATGTCCTATGCTCTAACTATTTGTCATCTTCCTCCATGAAAACTGACATCAGGTGAGATATTGATAACAAAAAGACAATGTGCAGAGCCAACAACAGGTCACTTTTCATGGAGGGTCCTTAGTCCTGGAATCCACTGATATGAGTAAAAGCTATGTCTGGATATTGCATATCCTAAACAATATCACTGCCCTTCTGTGTTATATGCAGCTGAAGTGTCTATTCACAGCAATTGCCCTCTTTTATTTTCTAAGGTTGGACTTTCCAGCCAGAGCCAGTGCTTGTTCCCCTTAGGAATTTTATGCATCCAGCAGCACCCCCTAGCTCTCTGGTATTCACAAGTGTGACACTTGCAGGCATTTCTGCCTCCACAGCTTCATCTCTCAGCTTCTGCTGACCAGGATAGGTGGGACAGGGGCTTCTCTCCAGGGCAAAGTGCATTGGAGACCCCCCAGACAGATGATGAATAGTATCTTACAGTATAGCTTTAAGCTGCCCTAGCATGAACTCCTTTACTCTCCATCTCTGCTGAAGAAAAAAGAGAGCATCCTGACTCACTCTCTTCTCCAGCCTTTTTCTGGCTCTTGTAAATCTACGGACCTGAGCCTCCATAAGAGGGCTTCCGGAGTATTTAATATGATCCCCTGTTCCAGCAATATAATCTGCTTCCATCTACTTGCACCCTAGCAGGAAGGAATATTTAGCCTTTCCAGAGAAGTCCTCTGCTCAACTACTGCTTTCCCTTCTTAGAGCTTAGCATGCATTAATTCTCAGAATTTAAAGGATTGCTCCATTTTGGCACATAGTTCAGGTTTCAACTCCCTTTTACAATATACACGTCTGAAAAACAACAGGTGCTTCATTGCATAGCCAAATATTTAGGTGATAAACAAATGCAGTTTCCCAGAAAAATTAGGAACTACTGTTCCCAATTCACAGTCAGTATACTACAGGCTGAAAACAACAACATCCATTATTTTAAGTATAAATAACTGAAATAATAGGAAAAGTGTTACAATTATATCATATAGATTAAGGAGAACTGTGGTGCCTTTCTAATGGCTAAGAACCAATTAACATTTCATAAACCTAAGCAAATACAAATTCATGCTGTCTAAATCAACAAGGATCTTGGCATCATTCTGCCACTGTTCTCATTATCCACTTTTACATGTTTCATGCATTACCATAGATCATTTAAGTTTCCAATGTTAATGTCATCCCAGTGATCACTGTTTTTCCAGATTTAAATTATTGCCATAGTTTGGTGCGTATCGGTAAGCAATTTATGGAAATCTATAATTTGTCTAAAGGAAATGACTGACTTTGGAATGTGCATTCAAACTGATGAATCTTAAATAATAAGAAAAATATGAAAACAGGAATAAAAAAAAAGTTGTAAAACTAATGACAAAAATAATTGCTTATTAATGGAAATGTGATTTCTATGCTGTGTTTACACTGTCATATAGACAATGGCTTTTTTCTAGGAAATGAAAAAAACTGGCATGATTTTACAGAAAAGAGAAGATAATACTGATGTATTTTTTAGATAGTCTAGATGGTTTGCTTAAGTCAAGATGAAATTATGATTTCAGTAAAACTGGTGTGTGCTTTGCCTTTGGCTTAGATAGAACTGAGATTATGAGACTATGGAATAAATAAAAGTTTCACTTCAGAGGCTGGAATATGGTTTTCTTAAAGGAAAGATTAAAGCCATTTTTTTCTGATACAAAGTACATAATACAGTCAAAAGGAATCATACTCCAAAGATTTTCATTAGCTTTTTGTCACTGGTAGGAAGAACATTGAAGGAGGATTCTTTTAAGTAAGTCTCCAAAGACTGCCAAATATTTGAAGAAGTAAAGACTGATGAATGCAGTTCTCATGCTAAAGAACGAACTTGTTGACAGGGACAAAACAAGAAACTAATCTAGCGTTTGAATTTCTGTTGGGAGATGGTGACAAGAAACAAAATGATATAGTAACATGTGAGTTAACAGACTTTAATATAAATGGAAGACTCTCAAAAAGTATATAATATGGCTAAAAAATAGATCAAAAAGTTTGTTAAAAGGGCTGAATGAGAAAAATAGGATCCAGAAAATATATTTCAATGGTATATTTCAATAATCTGTTTCCCCTTCTGTTGAACAGAGACTCCCAGCAACCCTAGCAGAAGCTGGCTATGCTTACAACTACAAGCAATGCTATAGAAGCAGCCTTACAAATACAGCATGGCTGAAACTTTCCTTTCATGTGCTTTCCGGGTGAGGGAAATGTAGAAGACCTGTTCATTTTCATAGCACAGCACTCTTGGTGCTCCCTTCTTCTCACAGAGAGGGGGATATCTTTATCAATTCCCCAAAGCAGAATGTGACTAATTCCAGCATTAGATAACAGCATGCATTATTATTCAGGATTTATCAAGCCCTTCTTACCCACAGAACCCAGCAGAGTGTTTCTGATGGCAAACGACATATATGTCAGTATATAATAACTCCATATAAGATTGCTTACGCAATGCCACTTCTTATATGTTGGAGCACAGACATATCTTTACAGAAGTAGAATTGAGCCTTTTATTTTCATTGTGCATGCAGACGTAGTTCTCAGATCTGCAAGACTGTGTGAAGGCAACTTTGTCCTACTGCAGTAGCAATAGATCTATGAATCTATTGTTTTACTTTCTGGGCAGCAGTAAAGGAATAACAAGACATTATGAAGAATTTTAAAAGACAGCCTTTTTTTATTATTAACCCACTGAAACATTTCAAGTAAGCACCTTTGTCAATTTGAAATTGAATTTGAAAGGCACATAGAGGTATATTTCCATATCTCTTTTAGCACAGCATTGTCTGAAATTGAAATGCAGCCATTTGAACGTCCATTCAGCAAATGTTTGAGGTCAAGGTAATTCTGAGCTTGGGTACAGCACAAAGATATTATTTCAAGATTTGTATATGTGCACAGCAACTTCAGAATTTGACCATGTAGATACAAGCAGTGTCGACCAGCGGCCATCAGAGACTTGCAAAGGAGAAGAGTTACTGTAGGAAATCTCTCCTTATTGCCTCTCAGCCTGCCAGTGAAGGGTCCCAGTGGAGAAACAGTAATTGACTGCCTGAGCAGTTCTAGTCTGTCTCAAAGTAAAATTAAATAGATTAGCCTAAACAACCAAAAATGGAAGACCTACAAGCAGTAAGGCTGCTTGGGAGTCAGTCTGTCAAAGCAGTGAAGTGATGGTTGCCATTTTCCAACTGAGACACTGGGTGCCTGCCAATAAGAGCTCTACTTCATTGCTCTTTTTGAGGTTTTAAGCTAATCCCTTCAACACTTGTATTGGGAAAAAAGGTTGGTAAGAAGCATGGGAATGGACATTTAACTGTATAGGAATATTCACACAAGCAAAACAAAAATATGATACATGTATGCACATGAGTGGGGTCATCACAGAGATACAATCAGAATAAAGAAAAAAAAGCCTTCAATATTTTGTAAATACAGAAAATTATCTTATCATCTGTCATCATCTATCATCTATTATCATCATTAAAATAGCTTTATTTGAAAGTTTGCTACACGTTATACCAATCCATCTCAATATCTTTAATTTCTTTGATATATACAAAATTGGAAAAAAGAATACGAACTGTGACCCAAGATGTAAATATTAGACAGTCTGAAAAAAGTATAGAGCTACAGTCTCCAATCAGTTCTTAAGGCCTAATAAATACACAGGTAGTCACAGCCTCTCCAGTTAATTTCCACTGTTCATTCTTTCTGCTTAAACTAGATTACTAGATAAAAGAGCTAGGGAACGTAGCAAACAGGAGAGAAATGGAATAAGGTCCATTCAACCTTCAAAGAAAAATTGCTCATAATTTCATGTTGGAAAAGATGGTTATCTTTATTGGTTTGTCAGCCATTAATTCTGTTTTATATCTGCATGAAATAGATCAATCATTACTCAAAATGGAGAAGGAAGTGGTCCTTTTTAAGAATTATCTCTTTATTAAGGCATTTGCTTGGAAAGTAGTAGACAAGTGAAAAATCTCTTCTCTTTTTTACTGTGGCCAGCTTCCTACAAATTAGTCCTATGGGTTATCTCCATTCTGTCAGAATTACTGGATGGAATCGGAACGCTGAATGGAATAGCTTGTACATTGATCAGGTAGAGAGGAAAGAGCGTGTTCACTGATGACAAGAGCCATCCAGTGTTTAATGTGCTCACTCAGCTAAATGTTCTATTTTTTTTTTCTCCAGTGAATTTTATAATTTGGCAGAGTTCAGGATATCCATATCCTCCATTAAGGAAGCTCTTCTGTGAGATAAGGATTTATTTTCCCATGTCTAAAGGAAAGACTGTAATCCAACTCTATCAGACAAAAGCTTTAATCACAGATGGACAAAAGGACAGAGCATCCTTTTCCTGGCTGTATTTTCTATATGGGTTGATACCCTTTAAGCTTATTTCCCAGATAGAAAGACAGAGGATAAATTATTAAATCACCTAGATTAAGGTGTGAAATACATACTGAACTTTTCAGGACTATCAAGTCTTGGTCAGTAAATTCAATATTCAGTAGTGTGAACTTGGGCACTCAGGGACTATGAAGCCCTAGTGGAGATTTAGTTGTCCTTCTTGCTAATCTAGTTTTATTCCGTTCCGTACTAGCAAGGACAGAGATTATTAGTCCAGACATTATCATGTATGATTTATTATGGTAATCATTGCACTATGTCCATGAGACAACTGCACAACTCATATATGTTTGTGCAGTAAACGTTACATACATTGCTTGGTTCTTCTGCCAATAGTGGACTTGGTGTCCAATGTTATGCTAACAAAAATTTTCACAGGGAACAATTACTTGTGGTTTAGGTCTTTTTTGTGTTTTTATATGCATGTGCATTTAAACATGTACTCCTTCCTTTCTCCTTTTCCCTGTATTAACAGTATTTTTTTATTATTATTTTGGTGTGCTTTTGCACATCTGGCCCTGGAAAGTTTTAAAATGTTAGATGGGATGGCATAACATAATGTTAGCATCCTTTCAATCTTCATTATTTTTAACAAAGATTTTGTATTCTGTAATCTGAAAAACAGATTACTTTCTGCTTTAGATTTCTTTCTCAGGCAAAAGAAATGTGCATTCAATTAAAATGATTGTATAAAAGATAACTCTTATGGCTAGCTTTCAGGCTAGATGGAGGAAGCCTTGGAAAAAAAAATGTCCATTCAGAGCTGCATTGATTTCCAGAACTTTTGCTTTCAGTTCTAGTAACTGCCTACTTAAAGCCATTTCGGGATTTCCAAAAAGCCCCAAGAGACTTTTCAGATTCAGGGCCAAAAAAACCAAAACAAAAGCCTTACACACCATACTCCATAAGTATTTCTACTTAAGCACTTCATTGAAAGAACTCTGAATAACCTTAAAAAGCCCCTTAAGATTTTCAATTCAAATTTCAGTTCAAATTCTACTGCTTATGACTGCTAAATGTCACCAGACATATTCCCTTTGTGATTATCATCATCCCTTGGGTAGAAAATAATGTCTCAGGATGAAATAGCTCACTTTCGTCTACTGCCACTGCACATAAACTAAGGAGAAGAGAAAGCTAAACAACAACAAAAAAAGCCTTTTGAAAAGATAGAGAAAAAAGGAAGGTAAAATGGATATAATAAGGGAATAAGCGTAGGTCTGAACCAGCAATAGTTTCCTACTGCAGAGTCTGGATTTTTCAAGTTTTGGGGGGTTTCTTCAGTTTTAGCACTTGGAGCTAATTCGAGTTTCTTAGAACAATAATCGAACATGACATCAATAAGAGAGCTAACTTAGTTGTACTCCTTTGGGAGAAGTTTAAATCAGGAACTGCTGCATAATGTTCTGGCTTATAGTTTGAGGAAAGTGGTTATGACTGCATTTTCTTGTCAGGCACACGGCTTGCAACACTTCTTATTTAAAAAGCTGTTGTAAACCCAGAGGCTGAATTAATCTATGTTGTCCATAGAATATCTATACATTAATTTGAAGTATAGAAGTTGTTTGATCAGCAGTAGCAGGTGGAAAAAAAAAATCCAGCTAAATACAATTTGATGGTACAAATGCAATTCTCCTTTAAAGGAGAAGAAAATCTTCAAGATACTGTAAAACCAGAATATTTAACAGGTACAACATATATAAGAGAGGGTGCAGAAGAATTCTGAAGAATGAATGCTGTGTTAAAATGCATGAAAATCCATCCATTTACTTATAAATAATTAGAATTCAAACATTCTTAGCTGATCACAGCTTCAGCAATAGCTGAAACAACTTCAGATAAAATTTCAATCAGCAAGACAACAGCTTGAAAAAGTGCTGCAAGTTTTAGGAAATTAGAAGTCTTTCCATTTTCCTTCTTTCTTTTTTCACTGTGCATTTTTTAAAGCTGTGTATTTATAAAGCTATGTATAAGTGCATTCCAATTTATACATGCATGCTTAGTATAAACAGACATTTTCGTATCTCTTCAATGTTCGGTGATGGCATAATCAGGACTGAACAAAAAAATTTAATCTTTCCAGAGTTTTGCAGCAGACTTATTCTCTTTGTGCCATGAAATTATACTATTTTACAGCACCTTAATAACTTCTTTTCTGAAAGGGCCTTCAGAGGAACTTCTGAAGGATTATAAAGAAATCAGAGCTGTTGCTCTGTAATTTGTATATACCATCAAACCTACATGTACTAGCTTTGTCCCACCCTTATAGGAAGTAAAATAAAACTTCTGCCATTTTGGAATTTGCAAGGTTCATAAATTGCATCTGTTTGGAATAACTATGTCTTGTATTCTAGCACTGATACCATACATATGAGAAAAGTAGTTAGAATAAGTGTGGTATGTTTTTTAATTTTAGTTGCAGATGACATGCCAGCATTGACAGAACCACCTATATAGAAAAAACCTTTGCAGTTTCTCTTCTGCACCCAAGTTACATCCCACTTTGTTTTAGATTTTTGCTAAAAGAAAACAGTCTAAGATTCATAATGTTGGAACATTATTTTTTGAGCATACATTCGATAAATCATAAATGATTGAATGTTCAGACACTGTTCAGAAAACGTCAGCATTTATCAGGTTGTTAAAATCATGCATTTATTCATGACAGTTCATGAATTAAAAGTTCATGAAAGTTCATAAAGGCTTTATTAAAGGGTTCATGACCATTCTCCTACTTGAAATGTCTCATTTTATTTTCATATTCTTATATGAAATACATATGAATAGATCACATGGGTATATAGCACTAGTTTAGCAGACAATAATAGAAAGATTATTAATGATATTGGTATCATGACTAATAGTAGTTTGCAAAGTTAAAATAAAATTATCCTTTACTTGAACATACCACTGATGTACTTATGCCTCTTGGTTCTGACTTTTGAGGAATACTAGTGACATTTCTAAAGAAGCTTAGAATGGTTCATCATATTGCATTTTGGTCACTTATTGTCTCGTAACCAATTAAAACATCTAACCATAACTTCTGCTGACTCCAAATATTAAAATGCTGAATGCTGTTTTAAGTTTGCGCATAACATTTTGCACATATAGTATAGTTTGCACGCAGCTAATAAAGAGATTCAGGAAAAAAAAAGATGAGGCTAAGTACACAATTTATCAGACAGCTTTATTAGGTTTACTCATCTGGGAATTATCAAGCAGTTTCAGGCAGTTCATGTCATAACACTTTCTTAATCTCTCCCACTTGCTAATGGGCATAAATTAGTCCTTTAGAGCTAATCCATGTTTGAGGCATCACAACCCTTACTTTGAATACAGGTTAAAAAATTAGAAAAGACAGGTTTTCTCAACACAGAAGCAAATTTTAGGAGCTTTAACTCCATTTCCATCTCCTTTAGGTTATTCCATTTCCAAATTTTAGTTAGTTATTCTTTTGTAGCACAAAATCCCTAATCTGACACATGCCAGAATTTATTCATTTAACATGCCAGATTAATCAGATGGGCCTTACAGATTTTAAAGCCAGGATGCTAAAATGGTTTTACCTCCATGGTGATGTCACTAGAGGGACACTAAGAGTGAAGCTATCTGTTTGGCACCCTCACCTGAGAGCAGGTCTCTGCAAGTCAGCTGCTTTCATCTCCAGAACCACCCATTGTTTAAACCACCCTTTTTTGCCAGAAGAAACTTATCCAGGTGGACCCTTTTGACCTCATTTTCTTTCTCCTGGGAGGTTTAAAGAAGGTGCAATGGTGAGAAATAAATTTAAGCAAAAAATACCCCCACACTAATAAACAAGTCACCTTTGTATGCCTTTCAAAAATGCTATTGTTCTTATGAAGTAACATTAAAAAACCTGAGAAAATTAGTAACTTAATAATATTCTACACATGCTTCCTGGCTTCCATTTCCTCATTACCTATAGGACATTTAAAAATCACACCTTTAGGTCAAGGAACCACCTTCTGTCTGTGTTTTGAATCACAAGTTCTTCTAGCACTACTTGTACTTTCTCTCTAGTCCCACATCTAAAAAGAAATAGTTCTTCCTCCTATAGTCTTCTTTTCCCACACTTTCCAGCTCCAAGATTTTGAGCATCTCTTTTAGCCTTCTATCCTTTGTCACTTCTGCCCTTTTCTTCCTACTTGAGGAATTTTCCATTTCCCAACAAGCACTCTGCAGGCTGATTCTCCCACCTGTGACCAGCTGTTTAGTAAACTAACTCTTTGGTTTGATTACATCTCTTAAGATTAAAAACCTCTCTCTTTACATTTTCTGATGACTATGCACTGAAAATATTTTTAGTAAAATGGGTGCACAAAAACACTTTGTAAATCAGAAGTGTTCATAAATCTGTTTCATAATGTATTAATTGAGCTAAGAAAACAGATTCTCGTGATCTTCATGCAGTCTTCCAGCAAGTTAGTTAACAAATCCCTCAACGCTAGCCAGAATGATATATAAATTCCATATATTACGTTTTAGGAGATTGTCAACTCTTTTCCATATACCTGCTTGTTCATGTACCTGCTAATAAAGTGAACCCTTGGAGACCTGGCAGCCCTTTTACTAGATACCCATGCTGTTACAAATCATACTAAAATGTTTTGAGCATAATTCATTTCTTTCTGCTTCTTTGTGATTAAACGTGAAAACCGGTTGTGCTATTCTTTAGTCAGATGATTTAGTAATGAAATTTTAACTAACAGTTCTTTATGGTTTTCATGAAAAGTGTCTCAAACTATACAAGCTGCACTATACAACAAAAGCTTGACCCAGAGCCAAAAGTCACAGGACAAAACCACCAAAGAGAATGGTACTCACTTCTTAAAATCATTAAAATCTTGTCAAGGGGTATCTATTTTGTTCAACAGAGCCTAAGTGAAGAATCTACCCACGTATCACAGACATATTTGAAAATAGGAAAGCTAGCTTACTTTAAGAAATCAGATTTAGAATTAGGATATTTTTAGAACAGGAAGTACTGTGGAGTATTCAGTCATACGTGGGAGATTCTCACAACAGCTCCCTCAGGTAAAAGCAATGTAAAACTAATTGTAACAGAAGAGTAAGAATGAAAATACAATTCTTTTTTTAATGTTATCCTTTAAATTCACCCAGTAACCTTATCCATATAATTTGCTTTCAGGTTACATAGTTCTGTAAAGCACTTCTGATAGTATTCAACATACAGAACTCCAATAATTTAAATGTGTGTCCAAACAGGCAGATACTCAGTACAAACCAATAGTTTCTTTATTGAATGACATTAAAATATTCTTCTGATCAGCTTCTTAATACAAGAGAAGTAACACTCCTTTATAATAGTCTCTATGCAAACAGACATTATCATACTCTTATTTGAGTTTTTTATATTTACATTCCAGAAGAGGAATGCTTCGTTCATAGGAAGAAACAAGCCCTTCTATTCAAGTTCTTAATAAATTAGCCATGTTTCTTAGTTTCCTTAGCATGCACGTCACATTTTTTGAGAGTTAGAGATGTTAAATATTGTTGGCATGAAGAGAAGGGGTTTAGTAAGTCTCAGACGTAAGTGGACTCTGTTCACTTTGTCATAGTCAGAGTATTCGGATGAAACAGTTGCAGCTCTGCTGTTGGAGTTTACCTCTTGCTTTTACTTTGAAGGCAGTGACAGAAGGGACAGTACTCCACAGCAAAGCCTAGGAGCTTGCCTAGAGTGGTCTGAAATAGATTCAGGTTCAGAAACAGACAGCCTGAAAAATGAAACTCTGCACATACTTAAATAGGAACTTCTTCAAACAGCCATTGTGGAGACTAAGCAGGAGGCCAGGGAGATTTTCAAGAACAAGGTCTGCGATGGCAGTGGGAGATCCTCGGGAAGTGTCTATGGCAGGCTCCAATTCCCCAGCATCATCTAGTGAGGCAGTGCAAACTTAGGCTTAAGCTCTAAAGTTTTCCAGCTCTACAGCTCCTAAGAAGAGCTATTAAGAGGATGTGTGAGTAAAAGACTAAAAGAATAAAGTACTGAGTATTGCCCACCCCCTCATGGCCCTTAAGGTTCAAGGATGTAGTCTAATTCAGTACTGCACGTTAAGCAGCCTTTGTTGTTATCAGTGGTCACCGGAAGGTATTCTCCCTCCCTGCTCTCCCTCTTATTACATTTCTCTACATGGCCTATGGCCTGTGCAAGTTCTTCAAATGGGAATTTGCTTTGTTAGTTTTCAGACATAATGGAGAATATGCTGCAGAGGTTAGGGTATTGCTACGATTTCCTAGGACTACTCTCTCTCTCTATACCAAATCCTAGAATAAGCAGTGCTGCTTACTGCTTACACTAAAACAGGAAAAGATAGAAATGCAGATGCTAGCATTTCTTCATAACATCCAGAACAAACAGGACCATTACAAGTGATTAAAAAATATGAAAGTGAAGAAATAAAATAGTCACTTAATCCACCTACAGTAAGAGCTCTCCTTCCTTGCTGAGCTGATCTGTTGTTGTTGTCCTGACAAGGCAGTAGCTGGTATTGCAGACCTTGAGTATGCCATCTCCTCTTGGCGAGACATCTTTGCTTTTACAACCTCTCTCTTAAGCGTTTCTGAAGTATCTAGACCAGTTTTACATGTCACTGCAAATCCTTCTATTTGCTCCTAAATAGGAAGCCACCCTCTTCGTCAGAATACAAGCTGTATCCCTTCATTGGGTCTCTTTGGTACAGGAGCCATCTAGCTGATTATTAAGTAGTTGGTTGCTTCAATGAAGTGTAAAACTCTTCTTCCTCTGTTTGGTGACTATTTGGCATTCTTTAATAAGGAATGTATCTTTCACTGGATTTTACACTCTACATCAATCTGCACAATACCATACATAATACAGCATCTAGAGAGGCTGATTAATTGTATGCAACTTTCATTGACTCTTGTCTGAGATTGGATACAATGGCAATCAACCACTCTGGAGAAACAACAAGTTCGGAGTGAATGTTCCCCAAGCTTTTTCTTATACACCCTGTTACAAGTGTATTTCTGTAGATTGGATTGTCACTTCAGCTCTTCAGAGAAGAAATTCAAATGCAAAGTCTATGAACACTGTCAGTTTCAGTTTATGTCTTTAGAGATGTCAGTTCACTAAGTCATGGATAAACTGTTGAGAGAATATGTACCGCAGGCCTGGTTTAGTTCTACCAGCACTTCTGCATCTTTCTGGCTCAGGCATTTTAATGGAATAAGTCATAATTGATACCAAGCTTATGAGAGATTTATCTAATTGTCTCCATTAAAACCTGGTAATATCGTCATCCTAGTTGCTTTGGTACAGTTTTTACAAAAGTGACGAAAAACCCGGTCAACTGTAATAAATGTGTTATGACATGATAGGAGAGTTCCACTAGTATAAAATTTCTTAAAACAGGGAATAAGTCTTTCATTCTGGCTTCTTTAAAAAGTTTCCTCTGCTAATGGTTTCCAATAATTAATTTGTGTTACCGATTTCATTTTCTGAATGGGTCTGGAATACTGCTTTTGTTGGTTTTATTCATTATATTGACAATAATGCTTGCATGCACCTTATCTTCCCAGAGCAGTGTGTCTTCATGTGCATCTGTTCATAATTAATATTTCAGGGCAAATGTCTGCATTTAAATCAACTCACTTATTTCTACAGTGTATTAATTTGTATGGTACTACTTCATTTCATGTTTAAATTGTAATATTACATTGGATTCCTTAGAGTAAAAGCTGAGAAAGTCCAAGTCAAATCCTTCAGTTTGCATAAAATGTGAACTATATAAAAATTATTTGAAATATTAAATGCATTACACAGAAGAGACTAAAGTTTGCCTATGGATGCAATGCTGAGATCAACATAACAGTAAAGGATGTGTGGTTTAGAATAAATACTGTATTGAGAAAGGAAAGGTCTTTTTCCATTTCAGAGCAATATACATTTTGAAGATTAAATGTGTTTGTGTTTTTGGTCATATCTGCAATCCTTCCAAAATTCAGTTCAGAAAGTATACAGATGTTCTGAAGCTTGTCTTTGATTTTATGAAGTGGTCGGTGCAATCTGATTGCATGGAATCACTCCTGATTACATGAGAGCAAAACATCATTGTTTTAAATAACTGATCTGGAAATACCATGAGCTTACTTGCACCTCCAATTTCTTTGTGCAATAAAAGTGTCATGATAACAGCTGGTGCTATTTCAACCCTTCTGCTTTTGATTTCAGCACCACTCAAAGAGTATGAAGAGAAGTAAAAATGCGATAAGGAATGCTCCAACTGGAATATGATGTCTAGAGAGAAAAAATATTCATTAATATTTTTGGCAAGTCAGAGATAAAATTCCATTTCTCCTTTGTACCTCATGTTAAGAATATTTCCAAGAGGGATTATTCTGCTCACACCAATGCTCAGATATGAAGAATTTCAACACCAGAGCCAAAATTTGCTGAGTAATTAAATTAAATACAATTTGGACAAAAAATTATATTACTGTTTGAGTTTTTTGGTTTTTGTTTTTGGGGTTTTTTTTTCCAGTTCATGTGTACAAAGCTGTTGCTGTCTGTTTGCTGCAGAACACAAGGGCTTACTGTAAAGTATGTGCCAGAATGACGCTGAGATTAGCTGCCAGTATTAAAATTATTCTGTGTAAGTTTATGAAGCCTTTCTCACTGACTGCCTCTGTAATTCATTTTTGTGTACAGATTAGCAGGTGCAGATGGTTAGTTAAAAATAAAAAAGGTACGTTTTCAGAAGCAGCCACAGGAAAGGAAGATAAATCATTGATTCAGTTTAGTTTAGCTAGAAATGAAAAGTTGTTCAGTTAAATTGCATTATTTTGCATTTGCTATTGATTAAAGCATATCCAAACAGTTACTATGACTCAGCTGACATATGAGAATTTGGTAAGCTTCATTAACTAGATCATAAGTCTGAGCCCATAAACATTCTGAAAAATCCCACTGTTGTTGAAAAACAGCAGTGAGAGGGACATCAACTAAAATTGCTAAAACCAGATTATGTTATTTATTCATACAACATTCATATGAACAGTAGTAGTCTGTATATGTTGCTAAAAAAGGTAAGCGATTATACTAGCTTCATGAGATGCATTTTATATATTTTGACAAAAATATATAAAGCAAAAAATCATTAAAAATTAACAATTGTTATATTTTGTCTTCTTAAAGAAAACCTTAGTAGTCATGTAAAATAGATCACAAGTATTCTGAGAGCCAGTAGAAACTGCTGCTGCTTCATCTTTCAGCTGAATCTTTAAATGGCCTTCTGTGAGCTCCGTTGCACTACATGTATTCACTTTAAAACACCTGAAAGTCTTTACCTGGAGTGAACTAGATTTCAGCCCTTTTTCTTGCTCTTTCTTATTTTATCAGAAATAGATCTTGTGCAGAATTTGACTCATACAGGAAGTTAATTTGCTTTCTTCGTGTCCATATTCCAGTCTGGATTCACTTTCCCAGAATATTCTACCAAATATATGTTATAGTATAGTTGTATATATGTATATATGTTCACAGCATTGAAAAATTTCAAGAGCAAAATATCATCTCAATTTCTCATTCTCCCACTGGCTTCCATGATACCGTCATCCTCTGGTTCCCTTCTCATTTTCATTTTATGGTCTCTATTTTGCAAAATTTTCCTTCAACATATTATCTTACCTCGACAACAGTTGGGTATTTTATATTCACAATAAAGACCTTATGAAAAGTCTACATACAATTCAATCAAGTGATGTTGATATTGAACAGTGTGCAGAACTATGCAAGCTACAGCTGACCTGAGTTGGTAAATGCCTATAATGCAGCACAGCACTGGGGAACTGGCCAGATCACACTGGGAAACAACACAGCTTATGGCATTCTGTGTCCAGGGCAATAAACTCTGCAGATTAGTTTCATTGCATTTCCCTGTACTTCCAGTTCTGAAAATAGCTATCAGGGAGCCAATTGCTCTGCTGGTACAGACATGTACCAAATTACCTTGTAATAAATCAAATGGCAGATTAATTTGAGAGAACTCCAAATTGTTTTTAGATAATTTGCAGAGAGATTGCTCTTCTCGCAAAAGCTAAATGACATAAAACATATGGTCAGATTGGGTTATAAAGGGACAGAGTCCCATAATATTATGCTAACAACTCCTTACTTTTCTAAGCATCTGATTGATTTCAATATGAATACAGGGACGTGAACCTGGCCCCCTTTTCCATAAGTATAAAGATGGAATTTTTCAATAATGTTTTCTGTGCAATTCGAAGCAGCGTTTGTGGTTTTTGAACCCAGAATACTGATTTGTACAGTAATTATTCCTAACAAGGATGACAACTACAGTCAGGAAAATAAATGTCATCAGAGACAAGATTTTAGCTTTAACAACCTTTTTCATGATAAACCGAAATTCACACTTTTAAGAATAAAGTGGAGGTAGATTGGCAATTATATGAAATGGTAAACAACTAAATATTGATAGCAGATCTCTTCTTTCCACTTTCACAGTTCCAGATTCTGCAAAGTTTAGAAAGCAATGTGTTTCTGCACCATGCTGCAATTGCAGATTAGTTTTGGCCCAGACTGATTTACCATGGTAGCTTATGTCATAGATAAGCTCTTAACCAAGATTTTTCAGTTGCTTCAATTTAACTGAATTTACAGGAACAACTATCTTGTTAAATGTATTTTGCTTCTATCATATATAATTCAACAGAAGACAGCAAAATATAGAACAGGCAATAGTGAGAGAAAGGATTTTTGATGCAAGTGTTGATGAAACCAGTGATAAATAGAATTACTCCCACAGTTTCCCTCACAGTAGTGGGAAAAGTAATACGTACAGTACTTAAATTAGTACATTTTCTTTTGAATCTGAAAGAATTAGAGAATAATAGTTTAGTGCGACAGTATAGACATGGTACAGAAAAGACAGGGGATGCAGAAAGGCAACTGATATCACTGAAAACATTTCATACTTAAAATAAACTGTAGCTCAGAGAACTTTTTATCCAAAAGCCCACAAAAAAATCTGAATTTTTAGGTAATTTAAAAAGTTATCACTATTTCGGGGGGGGGGGGGGCGTGATAAGCTTCTGTAGCTTATCTCCTTTTCCAAGACAAAGAAAATTTAAATTTAAGAAAACACGTGGATGTTAGGTCAAAAAGCAACTGGGGGGGGACAAAACAAACAAACAAACAAACAAACAAACAAACCTAAATGAACCAGTTTTAGACTTTAGAATATGCCAATGATGAGAAGGGGCTATTTAGCATAAGTTTCAAAAAGCACTTATGTCAACTTGATGTAAAATTAGTTTAATCAGCTTTTGAAAGTGAACTCAGGGAAATACCATTTACCTTATAAAAATTCTCTATAGGAGCATCACACACAGATTTTCAATTATCTTCACCAAAGTGGCTTTTGATGAAGGCTCCCCATAAGTGGTGAGTTTTGTGTCCCTGTTTCCTGGTGCCTAAATATCCAGATCATAAACCAGCTGTTTTTTTCTCTGCAGACACCTACACATGCTGTGGGTGACAGAAGATGTCTTGCAATATACTTGGGTAACTTCTTCAACAGAGCTGGGATGAGGCTGAGGCATCCACTGAACTTGCAAACTCCTGAATCTCCTACTTCAGATACTACCCACAACAGCAAGCACCACAATGCTCAACTCACTTTTGAAACTATGATTTGGTTGCTCATTAAAATATCTACCATAAAGTGAGCTTTAATCTGCATATGAAAGGCACAACCTGACTCACCATCCTGCAGAGGACATGAAATTTGGGGGAATTAATGAAAATGAAAAGAATCAATATCTAAGATTTTTGAGAGACTTAAATTATTCAAGAAAACTTGTGATGTTAACTGGACAACGAAGTTCAGCAAAATTGCTGAAAAATAAAATTTTCCATACCTGTTTTTTTTGATTTCCCATGGTTTCTATTTTTTAAAATATTAATAATATCAGAAGAATATCTGCTTCAGTAATCTCATAAAAGATGGGATGGCTTTATTTCAAGTCTACTCTAGCTTCAAAATGATTTCATTGTCTTTTCTTCAAGTGGAAAACTTCAGAAATTTCAAGAAATTTTTGAAAAACTGGAAATATTTTTCCTTTTTCCTTTTTACCCTTTTTACCAGTTTAATGAAAATAATTCTCAAAATAGCTATATCTCATTTACTGGAACTCACTTTTGAAGACAAATAGTTTGATAATTGCCAGTATTTTCAATACCACTCTTAAGAAACTTCCAAAATTATTCTTTTAATTAAAAAAAATCCTTTTCAGAACATAAGAATTTCTTATGAAACATATTTTTGTGATGTTTCTTTATTTTTGTTTCTTACAGATGAGTACATGTACTCACAAAGGGCAGAGAGATACCAAGGGCAGGTGTCATGCAAGGATGGGCTGTGTCTACGTGATATTGTACAGACTAAGGAAGAGCTATTTGGTCAGGTAGTGAGAGCAGCACAACATTGTCAATATAGAGAACTCAGTTTTCTTATTATCTCTGCTTCTCTGTCGAACCATTCACCAGGACATAAACCCAGGCTGATACAACTGTATGGTGTGCACTTCTTGCATATTTCTTTCTGGGAAGTATCTGGTCGTTTAGACATACCTTACACACTTTTACATATCGGAAATGAGAACTGAGGTGTTAGTTAGGGCTCAACTCCAAACTCCTCCGTCTGCAATTCTTCCTTGTTTCTTTTTTAGAACTTGATGTGTTTTAAATGCTTTGACTTATACCTAATGGCTGTATTTCAAAGACTTCCTTTTGAATGGGAGTAACCTATTGATTTCAACATGTTATTAACAGGGCTGAGCAAAATTTAAGCAGTAGTATTAGGCACACTATCATTCACTTCTTGTTTACAGGATTTTCAGACACAAAGTCTGTACTTTCTGGAGTGCATTTAAGAAAGGTAAAACATTATGGGATTATGTTGATTTGATGTGTTTGGGGGGGGGTTTAGGTTACTCTTCAAGCTGCTCTAGGCAAAGTCTGGTCATCAACGGTGAAGAAATAATAACTTTATAAGATGCTTGCAGATACCTAAAGCAGTAGAGCACAAATATAATGGAATAAAGCATTGCACATGTGAGAAAATTATTAATCCCAAACCACTCTAAAATTTGTCTTAGCTAAATTTCTTCTTCAGGGTACAATATCTTCTTTATATGTGCTCAGGACTGATGTTGAGAAACAAAAAAATTATTTACAAAAGACTATTTACAGAGTATCATTCCTTAAACTCTTGCAGCAGAAACCCTTTTCTGAACAGGAATTTGACTTTGTTTCTTCAGTTTAATTAGCAAGTTGTTTTCCATTTAGGTATTTTTCCATTACAAAACCTGCTAACTAGTAAATAATTGCTGTAGAAAGTGTCTCCATGATTATAACAAGCAGCTTCCTGTCTCTCGAGATGGTCTTATTTTTCTATTATCTTAAGACCGTTAGTAGATTAAATGAGATTTCTGGCACTTTACCTCCAATAGGAAGAATATTCTGCATTTTGGGTTTTATTTTGGGGGATTCAAGATTTAGTGACTGCAAGGGAAATGAAAGGTGCAAGCGTAATTTTTATGGTAAAAAGCCTTTAGAAAACTTCCAGTATTGTGTCTCACTTCAACATATTTGCTGGCTTTTGTTCAGAACACTGGATTTGTTAAGGCCTTGTCTTGCCTCAAAATATAATAAAGGAGAACTGCAACTTTAACAAAAGAATTAAAAAACTTTCATTAAATGCTGCCATTATTAAGATTATTATTATCAAAAACAAATTTTAAAGAAATTGTCAATATTCTTAATACTGCAGATAATGATAAATAGATTATATAGTATATTTTAGATAAATTTCCAACAATTCCTTAAAAAGAAGCACTTTAGTAAGAATTCTTCAAGACTAATCAAGGTCTGTATTTACTCACTTCAAGGCAAAAATATCTTCAGCAGCAGCACCTACCAAAAGCTTTATAAGACTCATCATTCACAGTAAGGATTTAGGCACCACTGCATCTCATTTTAAAAGCCGAAGGAATTGTAAAAGCATTTGTAAAGGCATTGTCTCTCTGCTCTGTGATTGAAAAGTCAGAGACCCATTTATAAAAAGCATTCAACAGCCCAAGGGTATGGTTGAGCAAAGGAGTCACCCTGAGGTTACAGGTTTACAGTTACTGTTTGTGTATGATCTCTAGTCTCTTGATAAATACATGTAGCTTGAGCCTCTTTGATCTGACAGATGAATTACCCAGAATGACATCACTGAAACCACTGGGTAAAAATCAGGACAAATTACAGACAAGTAGATGACATTATCTTCATTTTGGGTTATTGCATGGTAACTAATTGAATCACTTTTGGAAATGCAATTTGACTGTCAAAATCATTTCAGTCTTGCAACAAGGAAGAAAGCAATGCTGAAGTGCCCTAAAAATCCCAGACTTGATGACCTAGAGCTAAAAGGGATCAGAAACATTTTTTAGTGTCCTGAACAAGGCTTATATGGGCTCCTTGTCTAGCAGAAAATTTTTTGGAATAAGTGTTTTTTAATGTAATGGTATTTAATGTAATGGAGGTACTCACTTGTACCGTGTCAATCTGGTAGTTAGTCACTTGTTTATGCTAGTCATAGCAGCATAGCAGCAGTCTCATAGCAGCCATTCTGAAAACATGCTTACCTGAAATATGACATGATCTACAATTTGCTAAATCTGTTCCTCAGGGTTATTGTGATAAAAAGATGGGGTTTTTTAGTTAGCATATAATTTGTAAGCTGTAATAATGAAATACACTTCCGTGCTTTTAACATATGTTCAGAATTAGCTCCTCTTCCCTTTTTTTCTTTTCAACATCAGGGAAATGAGTCCCCAACATAATAAACACACAGCTAGCTTGTATTGTTAAATCCTTCTGATATTGACCTGTTTTTTTCTCCAGACTCTTTTCACAGTATTTACCAGCAGCTTTTAAATGTCTATATAAACCAAATATAAAAAAATCCCAAAATAAAAACACCAATTTTCCAAAAGACAGTAATATAAACTGTAATGTCACTACTGAACACAGTAAATAAATACTCAGCCAATTTCTGCAGCCCAGAATAGAATCTCAAAGGAACCTCTACCGGTCTCTGTCTCACATCTCCCGTTTTGGTTTGGGTGAAATTCTTATTCAAAAAGATTGGGTACAGTTTTTAATTCAATCTGGCCATAAAATATGTCAATCTGCTAGTTTTTTTAATATGCGGTTGGAATTGGCGGTAGCTAGGCATTGCATGATTTCAATAACGTTGCTTCTTTATGGATTATTTTTTTGTAGCACCTCTTTATGATGCCAGAGATTTCAAACTCCAATAATTAGCTGGTTATGCCTGTTGTATCTGGTAGTTAAATTCAATTTTGTTAAGTTATTTGAATGATGCCTGTTGTGCCACAATCACTACGGTAAAGAGGTAAATCAAAAATGAGGAAATAAAATGAGGAAAGAAACTACACTTCATAATGGAAAGCAGTCATTCAGATTTTAATACTGATGACAGCAGGTGGTTGTGTTGGCTCTACAGTCACATAATATGTGAAATTAAATAATCATCTATTTCTATTTCTCTTCAAAATACAGTTGTACTAGGCAGAAGCATTCCCTTGTATGTAAATTAATATTTCACTAGTCTGTTAAAGAACTATTCCACCTTAAAACCTTACTAATTCAGAGTAGATAAGAATTTTGAAATTTCTCTTCAGGAGATTTATGACATGCTTTGAAGCCCATGAAAAAATATTATTTATAGGCTCTGGATCAAGCCTTCAGTCCCTTCACTTCTTTGACAGAGAAGACCGAATTACACAAGAAACTGAATAACCAGCCACAGAGACTCAGGTGGTCAATAGAAACACTTTTAATGCCAAAACTATATTAATATCAGTCAAATGATTTGAGCCAAGAAGTTCCTGAAAGATCACCTCCTGACACCAATAACATAGGTAGCTGATTCCTTTATGGTGGATATGTATTTCAGTAGAACAGTGGAGTTTGAAGAAAAACAAAAACAAAAACAAAAAACACATCCCATCAGCAACTCCTCGGTGGGGTTCCCAGGGCTCCCCATGCAGCTTGGAGTGTAAGTCCTCTATTAAATATATTCTGTTCAACCCCTCACAGACCTTGAGTGTCTCTCTACGCCGATATCTCACCCTGCCTTTCCTGCCTTGTAGTCACACTTAGGAAGAGCTAGACTGGTTTTAGAATGTGTGGTGTTGTGCCAAAATATTTCATATGAGCCAAATTTTGGAAAAAAGTGTACCCTATTAAAAGTCTATAGCTATCAGCTTCACTATTTGAAAAGACATGTGAGTCACTATACTCGCCATGAAAAGTATTGACAAGTTCTCATCTCTTTAGAAAGGTTAATATCATCAGAAGGGTGCCTTGGAGAGAAGCACTGTACACAGGGGAAAAATATTAATTTCAGACAACTCTAGAATCCATCCATGGACTGGACTGTGAAGAAAATGAAGTCAGCACAGATACACATCATGGGACACTGACTTGTCTAGCGATGTAACACTGCTTGCATGCAGGATAGATGAGAGTACTGGGTTAGTCTTGCATGCAAAACTGGAAACTCACGAACTTGAATTAATAATAGAGTGTCTGTCCACTCTGTGAGGATCATATAAGAAAGCTGTTGCTCCTTAGAGAAGTGACAGGACTTCCAGGAGAAGCTTGTACTTCTGTCCTGCTTCCTATTCCCCAAGAGCCTGAAGACCTTCCTCCTGACTATTTGCATACATTTGCCTCATTAGGTCTGGGAATTCAGAACACAGCAGCAGTTCATTTTGGCTGATTAAGTCATACTCATTTTTGTGTGAGAGGCTAATCTTGCTGAATATGTCTCCCTTATACTTTACTGCTCATGCTCATCCATAAAAGCATCCCTTTAGTGGAAATTCAAGTTGCGCATAACAAGACTGTTCTTTTCGCAGTTCTCTCTGCGTAGTGTGTCCTGTTGTATTTCATTTTCTTCCGCTTCCTGAAAAAGACTGGGGTTTGACCTTTAGATTTATACCTAAAAATGCCCTATTAAATGACCATTAGGTTTATGCGTTTTAGCAAAGTTTATGCATTTGCTTCACTCAGAAGCTATCAAGCAGAGCTTTCGGAAACTTGGAGCCTGCCTGTGACCTGGTGACCAGGTGCACTCTGCAGTGTCAGTTCAATCCTGGCAACTGCCTGTTGAGATAAAGGGAATGTGCTGGCTTGCAGACCAGCACTCTGCAGACTGAAATAGCTTCCAGCAGAAAGCAGGGCATTAGAAAGGATGCTGTGTACCCAGGTTTCATTTTGACATGCATTATAGACATGGCCAGGGCATGCAGTCAGACCTGGGAGGTAGAAATTCCCTCTGATCCTTCGGTAAACCTGTAGCCAGGCCAAATGGTTTGCATTTGTCTGCTGCGTGTGTATTGGAGAAAAGAAAAGTGAACAGAGCTGATGGGAATGCTTATTTTTTTATGTCCAGGAACACCTAAAAAGGTTGAAAAATAACTGCAAGGATATGCCATCTGCCATGAAGAATAAATGATTGCAGAAGAAGTTTTAACTCTGAATCTAAAGTTCAGAAATATCAAAAATAATTTTGAGCTTTCAAGTACAATTTAAAGTGCTTTTGATTCTTCCTTGAAAGTTAAAGTATGAAAAGGAGGAAGAAGGACTGGTGTTCCGCAAAGCCAATACCTAAGATGGAGAAGAGTAGGGAGCAATAGCTAAAGAAGACATTTTCACTGGAGTTATTTCCTACAGAGTACTGACACAACTAAAAACAGTTTTTTTTCTGTATTCTCCTTTATCTACCAAATTATATTGGCTGTATGAGATAGAACACTGTTATCTTATTTGGCATGTTCTTCTCTCCCATCTTAAGAGACTTCATCACTGCCAGCCCTAAGACAAGTAGCAGCCTCCTCTACAAAAGTAGCACGTTGATGGTGTTGCATTCTGACATTTTCTTGAGGTTCATAAACATGAATCTGCAGATTTTCTGGAACTAATAAATATGGTGCAGCAGTGCCACCTGCATGCCAGGAAGGGATCTCAAGCCAAGACTCTATCACCATTCCCTAAAAAGGACAAACAGAAGAGAAAGTGTGATGATGCTCCTGTTTCTACACTAGAGCCGAGTGGAGAGTTTCATATTCACACAAGAGCTAAAAACATCCCAGTTCTTTGTTTATATATTTTAATATAAATATACATAAACATATATAAACTGCCCTTTAAACACACCCTGTGCTATTTTTCTCTAATGTACTTGGAGTATGAGCACATGTACAGAAGGAAAATGGACGATGATTACCAGTGGTAACATCCAACGTGAACATCTGCATCTTTTAGCTGCCAGCGCTAAAAAGCTGCCAGTACACATTGCTCTGGTAGCCAGCTCCAGCACACAAGCAGGACTTTTGCCTAGTAAATACATGGAATTATCTTCTAACCTCTGGGCTTCTTTGCCACTAAACAGTAGGACGCCAACTTGAACAAGAGATGCCCTGCTGCTGTCCCAGATATCCCCAACTCCTGTGCCCTGAAATTGCTCCAGCTTGGCAAAATAGTGAAGCTAAATTCACCCTCTTCTTTCCATACGCAGAGAAAGTAGGTCACTCCTCTGTTCTCTTGCTCCTGAAGGTCTGGAAAACTACTGATTACCCCAGCAACATTCTTCTAGTAGAGGAACAAAACTGAAATACTGACCATTTACAGAATATTGGAATTACTACTTACTTTTTCCCCAAAAAAATCATTTTTAAAAGTAAGTAAGAGGCAAAAAGTCTTTTATACTTTGTGTGAAGCCAAAAATGGAAGATGCATGCATGTAATGGTCATTGAAGGTTACAGCATCAATAGTGATTCCAATAGTATGTATTTATGCAAGTATGTTTGTAGGTATTTATATATGCCTACATATATCTGTAGTTCAAGGTATTTTATATTTATTTCCCTATAATCTTCATCTCTTTTAGCTTCTACTTTCCATATATCAAAAAATATCAATATATAAATCACTATATTTGCCTGGGAAAACAATTTCCGATGCCATCTCAGACTTCCTGCTCTCTTTTGAGAGAGACAGTGCTTTCTGCTCCATATGTGCTTTCAGAGTAGTCTAACACAGAGAACTTTCAAGATAAGTAGTAAGCTAATATTAACAAAAGTAGAAAAGATTCCTAAAATAATTTGCGCACATGTGTCATCAACACCAAAAAGAGTGTCTTAAGAAAAATTTGCTGCAACTAAAGCTTAATAGACAAGACAAGCAATACAGTAACAAATTACAGAAAATAAATGTCACACAATATTGAAATGCAAGCACAATGAGGGCATAATATGGAAGCTTAGAAAAGGAAGTGAAGGCAATAGGTAAGTGAATGCCATTTGGGAATGGAAAGACTTCTCCAATGAAAAAAATACAGTAACCTTTTGAATCCATGATTTTTGAATCAAAGGGTGTGATGATGGACAAGAATTATGATAGCCAGAATCATTTGAATTGCAAGCAGAGATCACTGGGGCTGACTTAATCTGTCAACCGCCCTTGACACCAGTGACCTTTCACAAATAATCCACAAGTCCAATTTTCTCCATATTTCCTACAAGAAACAAACCAATACCATACATGGATAAACACACAAAATTTTCAAGAGTAAAAAAAATGAATAAATCAACAAAATGTGCTCTGAGTTACTGTGTAGTCTTGCCACTAACAGCTCTGGCCCTTTGTCTCACACTTACTTTGCTTCTGATTTGCCTGTTTTGTCATATCTGAACTAAAAATACTAGATAAATATAATAACAACCTTTGCTTGCCACCACTTCCTTCTCCTGAAACTCTAAGTGAATTCCAACATGTGTTCTAGTTTTGACTGATTGTTTTTCATTGCTTTACTTGTTGTCCAAATTGGTCCTTTTCACATTTCATGACTCCTAATAGAGACATTTCAGTCTCCATAGTTCTCCTGCTCTCCCACAGCTCATTAATGCATTTCACATCTGTCTACCATTATGAAAAGTAATGACAATATTGCTTGGATATTTTAGTGCATATGTAAGAGCTGAAAAATAAGAGATATCGCTAGGGAAAAGAAAAAGTTTCTAATGGCTACACTGCATGTATTTGGCTCTCTTAGTTACCTAGGAAATGGCTGTAAAGTGGAATATGATTGTCAGATTAATTCCCAGGGCTACAGATAGAATTGAGAGTAATTGATGTGGATATATAACACACTCAAAAAGTAAATAATTAGCAGACTGTTTCTTATTTGTAAAATGAAAGAAAAATGGTGAAACTAATAATTATGATACATTTTGCAAAGGTTTGTTAGGAAATAAATTCTAGATTATCAGGCTTACTTTGCTGGAGTGGCAAAAATCAATTCAATTGCTGTACAGACAGATTTATGAAGTGACTCGGATGGCAATTTGTAAAGTGTTGAAAATCATGGCATAAAAATATCATGACAAACAACAGAAGAGTGGAACGGATTTGCTAAGTCATCACCTCCAAACTTGCTATGAAAGGAAACTATGTCATATGATCCTTTCCATAAATGCATCAAGCTTCAGTTTAAAACAAGTTACATTTCTGTCTCCACTACTGATTTTAGAAGACTGTTCCAGAAACTCACTCTTCTGTAGGATAGGTACCCTCTGCTAAATTAATACCTGCTCAGTTTACACCCATCAGTTCTGATGCCAGTGTTGCCTTTAGCTTAAGTACTAATTCTCCAACATTTTTTCCCTATTATATTCACAGGTAACTGTGCTATTTCTTCCAACCCTCACATTTATTAGGTTGGCTTTTCCAAAATCTTTTAATCTTCTTTCATAACGTAGACTGCTAGTTATGCTCATTATTTAGTAGGCCCTCCTCTGTACCTGTCCTGGTTTAACTCTGTGACCCATGATATTAAAAAAGAGTATTCTATTGATGCAGAATCTGAGAGGAAAGATATGGGGGACGGATGAATAAACCACATAGAGTGGAAAAAACAGTATAACAAAAGCACTCGGTGTATATAATCAATTCTCCCTTTTGTGTGTGTGTACATGCTTTCGTTCGATTACAGAATTCAGACAACATTCAAACTGCAATTGTAAACCATGCAAGTTGAAAGGGTATTGACAGCTGACGTACTGCAATCAACCAGATTTCAGGTTGCTTTCCCTTCAAATAAAAGAGAAACTGCACCGTTGTTAGAGCAGTTCTGAGACAGAACAAGGTGCCACAAAACTACGGAACTACAGGCATTAGATTTTATATTCATTTACTACGGATGATAGACAAGCTAAACCAATCCAGCCCAGAGGCAAAAACTGGATGACTTGTTACACTTTCCCATATCTAGCTAAGTCAGTCTAGCACTTCCTTATCCTTCAGAGTATCATTATTTTGAGATTCAGATAAAAAGCTATTGATATTTATATTTTCCTTCATGAACTGCTATATAAATTCACTTTGTTTCCTTGTATCGCCAGGTCCTTTTTTATTGCTCAGTGAATAAGCAAATTCCACTGAAAATGGGAAATAGGAACAAACTGACAGCATGAAGCTGTTTTGCATTGTAAATCAGTTCAATGGTAAAAGAAGTGGAAAGATCAGTAGACTGGAACCAGTGAGTGGCAGTTAGGAGATCAGTTCAACTGCTGGAATAAAACAGTGGTAGTGTCTGCTGGCCCCAAGTGCAAGTGCCTGAAGTTAACCTGGAGCTCAGATCTCTCATACAAAGATGAGCACAAAGCACAGAAATATTAAAACAACTTTGTACTATCTTTTTTTTTTTAACTAGCATTTTTTTCTGTCCTCTTTTGGTATGCAAATCCCATGTTCTACTGAGTAGGCAGTTCTTGGTGTATAGCAACTGATATGAGGGCTACAGATTTGCATCTATGTTTAGCTTTTTAAAGAAAGAGGAAAGTGGGGGAAAAACAAACAAATAATAATAAAAAACCAGAAGCAAATAACTATGAACCAGATAATACGGTGTCATTTGGAGGAAAGGATGCCCAGAGAACAGTGGTGAAGAGGTAATCTATTTATGACTGTAAATGCTATGGGAATCTTCCCTGTGTTTCAGTTGATTTTAGCTAACATTCACTTTTGAACCTTGAAGCATCAAACTTAAGCGAACCTAGAAATCCATGAAATTTGAAACTTGAGTGCCACAGACTTGCATTGTTTGGGATGGAGTAGGCAAAAAGCACTGAGAGCAGTATTCCACAAGACAATGTCCTAGTTCGCTACTAAAGAAGCATCTGAAGTAAGCTCAAGGTAAGCTTGAAGTGTGCATCCTGGGAATGCAAGGGATGAGTAAAAATATCAACTCATATTCGCCAGAAACTCAGCACACATTCAGAAAAAGTTTTCTGAACTTCCTAGTTAATGTGTATATTTTACAAATCCTACAGATTGTAGTGCCTTGCAACTTTTAGGATTTTATCTCACATCTTCTATAATCTACACTGTTCCTAATGTTCCAGTCCTTAAAGTAATTCCTGCTATGGAGAAGTGACTCTCAGATTTTATTGAGATACAAAATCTCAGTGAAGTAATATCCCCTCTCCCACCACATCCTCATGGTTACATATAAGAAGTAAAACTTACAAAAACATGAAAGATGAACAAAAAGAAATTTTTGTTTATTTGTTCACAAGCTTTTCATAATGAAATTTGACAATATTGCTCTGATTTCCTATTCTGAATAGCTTTTGGACTCCTTGATTACCATAGTCATTGATGGCATTTCTTTGTCAACTAGCAGAGGATAAATAGGTACTTAACATACAAGATGGAGAATCAAGTAACATCCATTAAAGGTTGCTGCCAAAGCAGACTGGTGATAATCACCCTTTCTCTAAACTGTATGTCCTTTTTTTAACTTTTTTTTAAACAGAAGCGAAGGATTTTTATGTCTGTTATTAAACTAATTTTACTTTAATTTCCTTTGATCATGTTTTTTTTTATTTTACTACACACAAAAATGCCAATCAAAGGGACAGATCGCCATTTAACTCTGAATAAATCAGCATGTAAGTACCTATTTTATCAAACATGGTTTCTATCATACCAGTGCTTACATATGCAAATGTTTTGAGCTAGCGTTAATTATTTTAGCCCACCCATTTTTCCTTCCTCTTTTGTTCTTTTGAAAAATAGCTGACTACTTTTCTCAGCTCTAAACAAGGACAAAACAAAGCTTAATAGTAAAACATTTTGTACTATTAGAACAAAATCTTTGTCTTGAAGGCATAATGACTTCTAGCATGCAGAGTCTTTCTGGTAAGAAAGAAATAATAACAAAAAAGCTCAGCCTCTCAGGTGCTAGATTAGCCCAAGAGAGCTCATGATGTTCCAGGAATAAAATAGAAGTTGGGCAGTTTTTAATATTTTGGGAACTATAACACTGCGTAACTATTCTTTGAAGCAAAGGAAAATGGCAGGCAACTTCAGAAAGTGACCTATAGCATCTTAAATAGGCAGAAATTAGGGTCCTAATAGGGTGCTAGGAAGCTCTAGCTTAACTGGTCCAGTGGTAGATATAAAAATGAGGGTTTCTTTTCTATGGACTTCAGAATTTGGGCAAGTAGCCTGATGCACACTGTCATGTCATTGCAGTTAGTACATAGCTGTGGTGCACATCCGGATTAGGGAGAACAGAATTGATCCAGCTTCCCTCAGAGTTCAGGGGAAGCATGATTTGCTCTTCTATAAGCTTCCATCCTACCTTTGTGATCATTTGTAGAGAGCGAGGTGTCCGATTCCTAACTCAGACTCCTGAGAAGGCTGTCCCACATCCCTCAGAACCAATATGAAGCAGACCAGCATAATCCTGAAGAATTCAATGGTGAATTTCATTAGTTGTACAGGAGCAGTCTAGAGTCATTCCCATTTACCCACCCTCTGTCCTGGGACCGGGAACTTCTCAGTGGCTACTAATATTTTGAAATGGTTGAAAAGCCCCTAGGAGAAAAAGGTTGCTACCGCAAAGACGCACAGCCAAGGGAGCT
This sequence comes from Dromaius novaehollandiae, assembly GCF_036370855.1. NCBI lineage: Eukaryota > Metazoa > Chordata > Aves > Casuariiformes > Dromaiidae > Dromaius > Dromaius novaehollandiae. The sequence goes on along the minus strand of NC_088099.1, from coordinate 137,366,747 downwards.
GCAGCATGAACACCTGGCCTTTTATTTGCATAAAACTGAAGGCGCTGTACTCCCTATTGATATGATAATAGCATAGAAGAGGAAGAAAATGAAAATCAGACTTTTCTGCTTTTCTCTACTAGGGAAATAACTTAATTCATAAACTTCATGTCACCCTGTGGAAACAAAAAATCCCTTCAAGTCAAGATCTTGGATTCTTTCAGTGCATCCTGTTTTATTTAGGTTTGTCCTAAGCTTCTTGAAGAAGCTGCGTAAGCTTCTTGAAGAAACTGCATTTATGCTATACAGCCCCCTTCTGAAAAGAACTTTTCCCATTTCAAAGCAGAAGGTGAATCTAAAACATACTAGCTACCTTTATGAAACTTCAGGTGTGGCTTCAAAAGAATGGCCTATCCCAGAAGAAATAGAAACAACTGTCCACACCTGAAGCTTATGATACTTTTTAATGACTATAAATAAATGGCAGCAAGTATGAACATGTTAGCAGGCTGTCAGAGCTGAAATGACATATTTTTTCCAACCTTTTGAAAGAATTTCACTCCATATCCCTTTCTTAGGCTGCAAAATTATGTCTATAGATATGATAGAGTGAGGATTAGAATTATAATCTTATTTTTGTAAGGGAAAAAAAGAACATATTTTAGAAATGCTATGGAGAATCATGAGCAAGACCCAGATGACAGCTGGTCTTGAGGGACTGCAGAGTATCATTGTTTTGTAATGCTGTTGTGAACAAAAATAGATATAGAGTGGAGGTTTAGAAACAGAGAATATGGAACTTCTGAATAGAAAAGTCAATTTTATTGTCCCCCAGAATCTTTCCTCAATAGTTTATTGTTAAAAAAAAAAACCAAAAACTCAATTTCCCTGCACTATGCTTTTCCTGTTCCATACTCTTCAGTCTCTATTTTTAGATACTCTTTCATTGTGTTTTCCTTTTGTCTTCCAAGATATTGGCCAAATATAGACCCAGCAAAAACAATGATTCTTCTGTTAGGATTATGGCTCATTCTACCTTTGAAACTTTCCTGAAAAAATATATTTTAAGTCATATCTTTTCTGCTTGACAGTCATATTACCAAAAGAAAAGTTAATTCCTCGCTGTTTTAAGAAAATACTTTACCTTCTTTATGAGTCTACATTTAGAAATAAAACTCAGAAATAAAATATTTGCTTTCTGTTAGTCTGAAGTATGATTGCAGCTTTGCATTCCCAGGCTATAAAACAAATATTTGATCTGATTATAATATAGTTCACCTCATATCCTACAGGTTCCTATTCCAGACCTGTTATAATATTGAAATAGTGAAAGCAGGAAAAAGCTGTTATTTTCCTCAGCTTATTATTTGCATCCCAGGCATGCAAAAAAAGATTTTCCTAAGCTAACCTCTAGTTACATATCAAGATATTTATTATGATAATAGTCCTGCCACCTGAAATAAAACTCCTAGAAAATGATGCCTTCCTTTTTGACAGAAATGTTTGAATGAAAAATTTCTTCAAACACTCTTGATCATTAGTCATTTCAATGGCTTATACAGTAAGGCAGTCATGTTTCTACTTTTTTACCTTGTAACTCCTCCTTAACACACTCAAAATTTGTGCTTGCTGTGTGTTGAATTTCTTAATTTGAAATTTTGCTGCATAAATTCCATCAGCATTTTTGGTAGAAATATGGTCAATAAACCAAATCTTGGTCTAGATTTATTTTACTGTCCATAATTTTATGCTTACGAAAAAATTTCAGAAACACTGTATTTCAGTTTTCCTCTTTAGAAAGAAGACAGTGTCAAAGGCAAGCTACTGCATTCAGATAAGGGGTTAGATTTTATAAGAATCTTTATAGAATCTTTATGTCTTTAACAGAAACAATTAGCAGAACAGGCCTTTGGACCTTTATTGAAGCCTCTAGGCAAAGGATAAGATCATGTCATCTTAGGTTCTCCTACATCTCTCCAAATGACAAATGGCCCTGTTACAAATGCAAGTTCCAAAATCTCCTGCTCTACCTCTGGAAATTTGCTGAATTGGTTAACTCTTACCACAGTTGAAAAGACTTCAACATAACAGAAGGAAAATCTGAGCTTGAATAAAGAGATCTTTTTGGATAGAATATATCACAAAGAAATACACAAGAAAATCACTCTAAGGTGGTGCATTGGCCACGTGCCGAGGTATTGTACTTGTACTGCACCATGCTAAGCAATACTGATGCTGCCAGACTAAAAAAAAGCACAGTCTGGCAATCTGACTGAGTGAAACTTGCAGCTATAACTGATAACACATATAGTCTGGGATGGTTTCACACAAAGACTATTTGTCTAAATAAATACACCTGCCTGTAGCACAATGCTTACTGTGTATACATACAAAACATGTAAATAAAACCTGTAGCCAGGTAGGAAATGTGTACTACGCTGTATTAGAATGCACATCGAATTCAAGGGAAAGAATCAGGTGGCTAAGAATCTGAATTCAAGCTGCTAACCAGGTAGGAAATGCTGGCTTGTGTTTAGCCAGCTGTCTACTAGTGTTTTGCTGCTTGTCAGACAGTATGAATAATAAAAAAAAAAAGTGACAATTTTGATATCAAGACAAGTCCCAGCTGCAGGGTCAACAGTCCCTGACTGATAGGAAAGGCAAACCTTGAAGGTTTGAACTAATGAAACCTTGAACCAATGTTTCAATGGAATGACTTGGAGCTATATGTCTGGAATCCTGGAACTTCCCTTTGCAGATTTCTTTCTCTATCAGGTCGTGAATGAGTTGGAATGGGCATGCCATTAAAAGACTGAATTTTGACAAGAACAATGGTACCCCAGAGGAATGGTAACGAAGTCTCTGTGGGCTCCTTAGCAACACAAGATTGACTATGTAGAAAAAGAATTACAAGCCATGGGTTTTAGTAAGAACTAAGAAAAAGAAAAGTGATAAGTTGCAGGAACTGATTTTAGGAATCAAAGCCCCGAGAAAGGAAATTAAAAACCTGAGACATTGTCTAACCTGAGAAAGATGAATGCCATGAAAGCAAGATTGAACAGGGACAAAAAAGAAATTGTATACAGTGGATCACATTCCTAAATGAGACATTTTTAAAAACAGATGGAAAGATCAGAGAAGAACATAGAGAAAGAAGAACAAAGCAGTTGCCCTTTCAGTCAAATCAAAAAAATAAGAAAAGAAAGCAAAATGAAAGTCAGAGAACCAGTTTGCCTTGAAAAGAAAATGAAAGCTGAAGCATATAGAAGATAATAAAGATATTCAATTCTTCCTTCTGTTCAGCCATCATTAGAAGACTGTCTGAACGGAAACACTGGGGATAGCCCACTGTACCCATCACAATAGAGTGGACAGAGAATAATATCTTATTAAATAATAATGATGAGGCAGTTAGACAAAACAGGGAGTTTCATGGGGCCATTGGTCAAGATGGAAGCTTTAAAGTGGAGCTAATGCAAAAATCCTACACCAGCCAAAACAGTTTTGGTCATTCTTTGGTAAGGAAAAAGACAATAGAAGCATTTTAAATATTTTAGAGTTTGGAGGTACTCATTAAAAAGAGAAGACTGAAGTGTCTAATGTGAACAGTTAAAAGTTTAAGAATACAGTACTAAAGGTATAGGTAGAATTGCATAATGTGACTGTAAAAGATTTGGATTACTGTAGGCAAAAACTACTGCTCTGAGGTTAAAAAAAGATAAACAGAAATTCAGTAGAATTTTCAGATACTGAAAGCTGTTCCATTGTCACTGAAAGTCTTTAAGACTCTTTTAATGCAAATCAGCCTTTTCCTAAAATCTAAATAAGCAATTACATTGGATGCTTTAGGCTTAATGAGAATGGAATTTTAAACAGTAGAGTCTAAGAAAACCTGATGAAAATGAGAAAGACGGAGAATAAGAAAACTCGGTATGTGCGACATTGTTCCAAGGGAAGAAGTGAGACACAAATATAACTTATTTTTATTAAACAACTAGCTACCTGAAAAGTTAACCTGTGGCTGTGGAAAGGGCGTGTGGAACTTAGCCCTGAAAAATAGTCAACCTCATGCAAGACAAGTGAATGAGTGGCCATGTTAGGGCAGAAAAGCACAGTGGAACTATTTTTCTGTTTTACTTTCAACTCACAGCTGAATTGGCTAAACCATTCATGAAACTGCACCCTGAAGTAGGAAACTGGAATTAAAACACTGGAAGAAGCACATGTTGTTAATTTGTTTTAAATATCTGTTTTGTTTCTCAAGACTACATAAAGGATTCTTCTCCAAATCCACTCCTCACACTTGTCGAGAAGGTGACTACGAAAGGTGTCAGGTAAGCAATTAAGCCTGCTTCACTCTTCTATTGTGCTGCAGAGAAAAATGATGGCAAGGGAGAATAGAATAAGATTACCCCTGTGCAGCAGCTTTTAAATTGAAACAGAATGAAATGCTGTATGATTATCATGTTATCTCCAAGGAGCAATAAAATGACTGGTTCACAAGATAGGAAAGATCCCAGTAATGTACAAAAGGTTTAGAGTACATATATTTATTACTGGAAGTTCTCACTTTGGGACCAGAGCAAATGCAAAGCACTTTACTAAATCCAAGGCAAGAAAAAAGAGGTACTGTCAGCACACAGTACTAAACCAAGAGCTGAGTCCACATCAAAATTAACTCTGCATTTATGCACCGAGTGTTTCGGTATACAAACATGAAGAAGTGGCTCTTACTTTGCAGACAGTGGGGTCCATCCACACTAGAACTGTATAAAATCCACTAGAATATTTCTTTGCCATCCTGTCTTAACAGTGACATATTGTGCTGGCATACCTCAAAAGAGATTTAGGAGAGCAATAACATAGAAAATAAGAACAGTGTAGGTCATTCATTATCAAATTACTACTAACAGAAGAAGAATACTTAGTTGTTATATATTGGAAAACAAGAAAAATAGCCATCACCGTGTAAAGGATCTTATAGCTTTCTCCTTCTTTAAACTAAATGCTGCTTTTTGTGTTCAACCCAGGATGCCACATGCCCACCTCTGTGAACATAGGGATAGCTTGCAAAATCCCCACTGAGAGCTGCTGTGCAGGCACATTTTTGTATATTTGAGAAACAGATGCTAGCTATGTGGAGCAAATGACTGAGAAACATCCTCTAAAATCATGCAACAGGCATAAAATTAAATTTAGCAAATTCAGTTTTTGGTAAAATTTTAAAATATGAATAACAATTATAAGACCTATTCACCTAAAAAATTACTATAGAATTAAAATGGAAAACTGACCATATATAAATTACTAGCCTGTTTAAAATATCTAGTTTTAGTAATTGCGTACCACATATTATATAAACTTAGTATAGCAAAAAGACATAGAAAGACAGAAGGTATTGGGCCTATCAGGACTAAAGACAAGGGAAACTGAGAAAAAAAACATAATGAACTTTAGCTATTTGGGAATCATATTAAAGGAAAAATCGTGGGTTGTTTGGTGCCTTTATTGAAAATAAATAAATAAATAAGCCTATCAAGGATATTTAAGTTTAACAAAAATCATTAGGTACTTAATTTATGGTGAATAGAAGGCAGGGAGTGCCTAAGTATCTTGAGAGTCCAGTTGCTGGACAACTAGACCCTACCAGAATGGTTATCAGTATATTTTGCAGCAGCTTGTTATAATCCTGAACAAATGAAATTGGAGTGTCACTTTTGATATCTAACTGAATTCCCTGGTGGAACGAATCTTTGCTCGTAGAAAGGCAGACTTTGGAAGAATAGCCAACAAAACGAATGGATTTGCCTTAAGAAAGGCACTGAAGAACAGGATTTCCCGCTGGGTTTTTGTTGTGAGTTTCAAACAGCATAAAGAAGAAGTTTTTGGAGGGATAAAATGAAATTGCTACAGAATTTTAGCTGTCATACCAGATGACTGTATAAGCCTTGTTGTTTTGTTCCTATGTTTTTTTAATGAAAGACCTTTTTTATAAGGCCTGTTATGGATGTAGCTCTTTTTTCAATCAGGAGATGATTCTCTTACTAGCCTTGTCTCATCATTTTGCACTTTTTTATTGAATTCACCTCATAAAGAAAATAAAAAAAATTATAAAAGGCTGCGTAAGACAGTAAAGGGGGATCTTTTAGTTGCAAAGTCCAGCACTCAGAAATTAGGAAAGTCATATGCAGCCTTTATTCTATTCCTCTGTTTTTAATTCTCAGTTCATTACTGAATGTGGAGTCAATATCCCACATGCTGGCTGTAGGGTCAGTAATGATGTGCGTTGTGTTTCATAAGGCAAGTGAAAAATGAAGTTGACCTGGAGTCGCATGGGCTACAATTATTCAGGAAAATGTTAAAGACAAATTCTGTGTAGTGTAGCAACCTCTGCCCAATACTCAGCAGCAAGAAGAATATACTATGGGCATACTATGAGCACTTCTGCACAGACTGATATCACATGAGCTGACTAAGTAACTTATGCTCTGGCATTAAGGGATGGTTGTTTCCTAAGCAGAGGAAAATAGTTGGGTTGACAAAAAAGGAAACTTACCCCGGTCTTCTTGCATGTTTTTTTTTCCCTTTCTTTCCAGGAAATTCCTCCGTCTTGGTTATGTGGTAATTTAGTGTTTGGGATGAGTTTGTATAACCAAGGTGTTGGCCATACAGTACTTTCAGAGATTTGTGGATGAAATTCATCCTCTCTTTTCCTGACCTAAGGAGGCAGAAGTTCCTGACCCATTGAGCTATTTATGACTTAGACCAAATCTCCTCTGCTTCTGTCATCTCTTAGCTGCTCCCTTCACCGTAGCTTGCAGCTTTGACAGTGGCAGGAAACTTGTCTTATTTATGTTCAGTTATTATTTTGTCAAGCTGCCGAAATGTTCCACTACAAACTAGAAAAGAATACTTTTAATCTTTCATTTTTACAAAATGTGAATGGACCCTCATGGGATAAAGTTAAAGTACTTCTATGGCCTAAGGGCCTTCTTCAGCCATATATCAATGATCTGCTCCAAAACAGACAGGTGAGAAAGCTTTTTATATCATAAGAAAATTCTTTCATAAAAGGCTTAATGTTTCTATAGAAACATTAAAAAACAGGCGAAGTAACTAAACAGAACTTCACTGTTGGTGACCTCAAAGCAGATGAGCACTCTGTCCATCCCTTGTCGATGGGCATTCTAGGAAAAAAAGCAAAGAACACTATTTTCCTCCTGCCGTTTTCTGTTCTAACTTAGTAACAGACAATAAGCAGCATTAAAGCCTTCTGAAAAGGTCTAAGAAAAACAAAGGTATGTATCCACTAGTCATTGCTGCGATGAAAAAGTAAAAATGTTATGGTAGGTCACAAGCAGACTTACACTACCATTCAACAGGGGTGGATAAATTCAAAAAGCTAAAGCAGAGACCTGCTACATCCATGCATATAGAAGCACACTTAGCAGACTTTAATATTAGCTTGTTTTGAGCTCAGATAAAAATACCCTCATATAGGAGAACTGCATAAGCACTTTTGTACCCAGTTCTCTATTAAAAATAGTATTGCTGTTGCTAGTTATAGGCAGAGGCCTCATGCTAACTGTCTCATGACAACTGTGCATGGCCCCAGTCCTGGTCTGTTAGACTTTTCCTGAGCTGGCTCTGAGAACTGGTTGTATGAGCTGGAGCTTGATATCAAGTGTCTGTTGTTATGACGTACAGATTAAGCATGGGATAACAGCAAATGCTGCTGAAAAAAGAGTGGAAACAGAGGATCCAGAGCCATAAACAACTCACTGATGGTGAATTACTGGTTACTGGAAAAGTGCAACCTCAAGAGGTTGGGAAAAAAATTCTTTTGCTTTAAGAAAAAATTGTACCAGCTAAGCAAGGAAAAAAAACTAGCTGAGGTGAAAGGCTAAGGACTGTTTAGAAACTCAACTATCTTATAAAGGGGCGAAATGCCAGATTGGAGAGGAGGACAAAGAAGATGCCCACTTCTACCTTCTCTGTCAAATAGCTCTTAAGCCTGATCACTTTGACCTTGCTGACTAGACTGTCAAAGGCAATAGCCATCAGTGCTGGCTCTATGGCATCAGCTCCATGGTATTGTATGCTCATAGTTAATGTAGGGTAATATTTTTAACTGCTGACAGCTTTGCATATGCAGTGATAATAACTGATAATGTGTAAGAGCTAAACATTAGCATGATGTGTTGTTAATGAATGTCAATCTAGTAAAGTTGTTTTAAATTTTAAAATTGACCTGATTTATCAGTCTTCCTAACACTCCCATCACATCATCTCTAATTCCTTAACTGATATGTACATACACTCATATTTACCTGCAATGTTTAGATAGTCACGATAATAATGAAATGTCAGTATTTTCAAAGCATACAAAAATATAAATCAAATTCTACAAATACTTAGTTCTAAAAATAAAATTGGAAACTATGAAAATATTAAAGCCTTTAATTTTTATCTTCAAAAGATTGATTTTATATTTTAAAAGCTACCTTGAAGTTTTCTTGTTTCTTGAAGGAAAAGATCAGAAAATTGCCTCATAATAAAATGAAAATTTTCATTTTGTTGATCTGGCCATTAAACAAGAAATTTTCACCAACCCGATTTTCTCTTTTTCAGTTTTTCTGTTTTAGGCTATTGCATTATCTTCTTAGAGGCTGATTATTGTATATCATGCAATACATGCCAAATAGAAATGAACAGGAGTTAAAAATTATGATAAAAAATAGCTGCTAAATTCATCAGAGATCCAAAATTTAGAATAACAATCCATATATATAACAATATATAGAAAGTTTACTATAGTAAATAGATATGTAAAGTAAAGTATAAAGGGCATACAAAAGTGTAATTTACCATAGGATGTATCTCTCACTGGGTCAAAACCTGTTTCTAAACAAAATAAAAATTAATAGTTCACACTGAAGGGCTACTGTTTAAAAATCTCTGAATAATATATTGGTGTTTTGTATGTTATCCTACTAGAAGGAGATGTCTCCAAATGATGATATTGAAATCACATTAACTATTCAACTAGTGCTAAACACTTCTTTGTGAGGCCTTTTGTGAGGTTTTTTGATAACTAAATAATTTTAAATTATTATTCTGGCAGTTGGAAGACCTTTGTGAGGAAATAGAAATAACTGTAGTTGCTTGAAACAGAAGCTGAACTATTATTAAGGACAGTTTATTTAAAAGAACATCATACAATGGAGTGACTGAGAGAAAACAAACTTAACGGTGACCTTTAAATCTTTAAAGCTGAGATTCTTCCACTCAAAAAACAGTAGCACATTCAACACTGATAGCTATTAATGAACAGACTCCCTGGTCATGAGCTGATGGTTCAAGTAAGATCCTCCTGAGCATACACTGAGTCAGTCGATGACTGAATCAAGGCAGAGAAAGAAATGTGCTCTCAGTGAAATTAGGAAAAAATAAATAAATAAATATTTTTTTCCCAAGATGAGAAAGTAAATAGCAACACAGTTCACATAACATACATATTTCCATCCTTGTTCAGCTGACAACTCTTCAGTCAGACATTCAGAGAGTTAAGAACAAAAGTAGATAGCACAAGTTACGCACTTCCAAGATATCAAAAATTCCCAGCAGTATCTTCTGTTGTTCATGTTGTTAGCAGTCACCAAGATCAGTAGTCTCTGTAGTCTTCATCATCACTGCTGTTGTCACTGTCAGATGCTGTTGGTGAACCCAGGCTAAGGTCCTGAGTGCTGCAACACTAGTGAAGCTGCACTCAGTAGCTGTCTGCATTCAGACTTGACCACAGGCATTGTTGTTGTGTTAATTGGTTGGTTTTATCCCTGTATTTTTTTTTTTGGGGGGGGGGGGGAGAGGAGAGCGGTGGCAGATGCAAACATTTGGCCTAATTGCACAGAAGCACAGTTCTAACACATTTAACCTATTGATCATCAGTCAGGAGTTCGGGTGTTTTTGTAGGTATAGCAACGTGGTCAGTAGCAATAGATGTCATTAAGAAGTCTTTTTTTTATTATTTCATTATTCTGTGATCAGAAAACACAACTTCTTTATGAGATTTGTATCTCTGATTTCTGGGCATCATCTCCCAAGTGTTCTCATTCCAAGATTATTCTACACCTACTGCATCTTTTTTTTCCTTCTAATTCAAAAAGTCTGCACACTACATTACCTCTGTAATACCTTCTGTAAACTGTCCTTCTCTAAACTCTTCAGTTATCTGTCATATACTGAAACAGGAGACACTTGATTTGAAGACCAGTTTTAGCATGACTTTAGATGGAGCACAATACTAATGTCTCTGATATTACCTTATAAATTATTAAAAAGGTTAATATGTGTTGAAAGCTCTCCAATAAATCATTGTTTATTAATTGCCTTTGTTCATTCTGTCTTTAATAATAAAATAGGCACAATTAATAAATGTGATTGACTGTTTTGCATTAGTCATTATGGCTGCCCCTAGAGTGTAGGAAAAACCCTACTCAATTAAAACAGTAGCATTACATCAATGATCCCTTACAATATGCAGTCATTAAGATTTGTCCTAGCGTGTTGTGTTTCTCTGGAATGTACATTTTTAGGAATTTCAGGATAATTTTTTTTTGCATTCGACAGTTGAGTAGATTCCTTTGCACACCACATTAAACATCTGCTTTATGTGAGATAGATATACTGAAAAGAATATTTGCATGCCAGAGTAAGAAACACACTGTGCGCAACTGAGCTTCTTTGATTAACCTTATTATTAAAATCTGACACTCCTGAATAAAATATACTGCTTTGATTCTATGAAGTGCAATTAATGTATAACTGTACTGGCAAATTTGTTGGTAGAATAAAAAGGTTGTTGGTCAGATTGAAGTCAAGCCATAAAAGATGAGGAAGCATATTCAGAACAGCCGTAATCCACTATGAATGTATAATCAGTATTACAGACTAGCTGATAGATAATCCAATCAAATATCATACACAAAACAGCACACACTCAATTTTTATATTTTATAGTCCTCTTCTGAGAGACACTTTTCTAAATTAGGTACTTGAAAGAAAACAAAGAAATTGATGCACTTAGATAATTAGAATCTCTCTAATCAGATTTGAAAAGACATCATTTCCTGTTCTTCATTCGAGACTTAACCACTTTGAGTTAGAATGGAATAGTTGCAATTAAGTAAACTTTAAAAACATTAAAAGCCATAACCTTATTGTGGTCATTTTTATCATTGAATGTTGTGAAATTTTCATAGGGGTTATATTATGCTAAGGTATAGCATTGACATAACAGCTAACAATGGTCAGGTTTATGGAGTGTATCTGAGCTGTAGAGATAACCAACACTACACTAATTACTCAAAGATCTATCTCAGCAGGCAGCATATCCCTGCAAAAATGACAATGCCTTCTTTGAAAATAATTGCATCAGTCATCATTACAGTAAAAAGGATGCCTCAAGAAGAGGAAATTCAAGGTAAAATACTGGCATTAACTGTCTCGCCATATCTTTGTATAAATGAACAATAGTTACAGGAAGAAGTTTTCATCAGCTGGAACTGGAATTCCTTTTGGGATTATATGAGCATACCTTTTTGCCCCCCCTTGAGGAGGTTTTTAGACATTACTGAGAAATTCTTTTTGCACACCAGTAGTCCTTTTGCATATCTATAGTTTTTTTTTTTTAATTTAAACTTTGTTCAATAATTAAGGGCTTCAGAGTATTAAAAAATACAGAGATTAGAGAACATGCAACCACATAAAAGGGAAAATTCCACCCAAGATTTCAAATACAGGATTGCCTCTTGCTTTAATGTGCTCTTCCTTCTCCAAAAAAAGCCTTCACCAAAGGGACTTTTTTTATTACCCCATGATGCAACAAAAAAGGAAAAAAAAAAGCAGAAACAAACTAAAAAAATCTATTTAGCAGAATTTCAGAATTTTTATACCAAACTAAAATAAAGTTCCTTAAACACCCTATAGTCCTCTTTATGATTAGCAAAGACTTATGCAAAAAGTCAGTGGCATGACATCTCCACCTGGGTAAACACTATCAAGTATTTGACCCTTTATATAATATCTAAATATGCACCTTTGATCTCTAAAGCTAGAAATTGCACTGACTGATCATTTAGGCAAACATTTACATCAGCATCACTGTGCATCAGCATCACTGTGCTCTTTCAGATATTTTTGTCACACTAAATCACATGTGCAGATGTTAACTGTCTAATAGATAATGAACATGGATGCTTTGATGATTGATGATTGATGATTAAAGACATAAACATACACTTCTTCTTTTTGTATTTACCAGTGATCCTGACCTCCTGCTTGTAGACATTGTGAGACCTCACTTTAATACATTTCACAAGCATTCTTTCCTCTTACCAAATAATGATTTGGAGAAGCAAGGACATTTTATTTTAAGTACATCTCAAATGAGAACCTTTAGCCACTGAGCTGAGACTAACAGAGCGTTCAGTACTTGTGAATATAACAATATCCATTAGCTGTGTGAATGAAGAGAAATTATTACCCCTTCCTTTCACTGTGTAGCAAATTACTCTGGTAATGGAGGTTTGAGGAAATGCATAACAGACTTTCAAGGTAAAATATGTTGTTAGTCTCAGAAGGTTTGTCTTACGTGATTTGGAGTCGCTGCTAGTAAGCTACTTTGCCACCTACATTAACAACTGAAATATAGAAGCAAAGGTCATGCTTTAAATAGCACAATAAAAAGTTTAGCCTTTTTTCCCTCTTATACAAATGCCTTGACATTCAATTTATATTAGAAGTAATTTTCTATTCCCTTGTAATTCCAACCAAGAAAATGAGATTTTTTTTTTAATGTAGCTCACTCTTTGTATACTGCAGTCCCCAGTTATTGTTACTAACAGAGAATATGCAAGATCTAGCATAGTTATTTTCATAATATAGTATTTACAGATTTCCAGGCTCTATGCAAATGCATTTATATTAGTCATCCTTACATCTATTTCTAAGAGGACTTCCCTCTTTGTGGAGATCATATACCACTAATACTTAATACTGTTTTAATATTTAGAAGACTCTGTCCATATAAAGACCACTAAATAGAACTTCCAATGTCATGCAAGAAATATATTCAACAATAATTGTAAAATATACATCATATTTTTTAATGCAAGATGGGTTCCTGAAAAGGGAGAATAGCATCATAATTAGAACTATCCAACAACAAACTTACAACTTATCCTATAAAGTATATGGATGTTTTAAAATTTCTAAGGCAATAACATAGGTGAAATAAAAGTCAACTGAAATATTCTTTACAGGGCATGAGAGGGAGAGAGCAGCGGGATGATCTGATTATGCATTTCTCTAGTGGTTCTATATGGGAGGCTAGGATTTACCATTGGTCTCTGTGGCTCACCTTTTTCCATAAACTTTTCCCAACAATGGCCTTAAACAAATGCTACAAACATGTAAGATAAATGCCCTCTAAAACTGAACATTCACTCACACTGCAAATTAAAAAATCACTTTCTTTCCCCATGCTTCCACAAGCCAAATTAACTAAGATATAAAATGATGCAGATCCTAATTGCTTTTATTGTCCTGGATATATTTATAAATTCTGTTATATGCATTTGCCATAGTAGGCAGATAAAACGTATAAAATATTTGAGGCAACATACTTCTTATCTGTTTGCCCTTCCCTCTCCCATATATATTTACCCTGTGACTGAATTACATGCACTTTTAGTGCATAAACTGAGTTTGAGATACAGCTGTAAAACAGAAGGTGTAAAGCAGAATGACATACTGGCTTTATCGTGAAAGAAAACACATTTGTTTTTACTAGTTTGTAGACACTGCTCAAAATCATTTCATACTTGCAAATCTGTTACTACAAGAATTCTGCCAGTCTCTTTGAAGTGTTATTACTTCCTCAAAGAAGCGTTAGTTTCAGTAGAGTTCATTAATCAATTGGCATAACACTTCATTTTTCTTTCTTGTTTCATTTTGTTTTAGATGTGGCCTTCCTACAACATACTGACATATAACAATATGACCAGGCTTTGGGTTTCGGCTTTTTTTAAAAAAAAGCTCTGATGAACACTTTTCTGATAGGTCAGATAATAGGCTTGATCTATATCTCAGTCCTGCAGAGATGTACCTATTTTACAGGTACTGCTTTTTAGGCCAAATGGACTGTAAGAAAGGTGTTGTAAAAGGCATGCTCTGTTATGGTGAATTCTTTCAGTAACCAAACTAAATTTCCTTTGAATGCTTTTCTTCAAACTGAGTAATTCCAGAGGAAAGTGGAAAACAAACAGAAAGAGAATGGAAAAAGAGCAGTAAAACCCTGATCAGGAATTAACCTCAAAATAGAGATGATGATGACTTTTCTAGATTTAGAAAAACACCTCCTTTGGAATTTAATGCACTGGTGGTCCAAACTCATGACAACTAATTTATTCACTTATGTGAGAAACCTATATTAGGATTTTATCACCTAGCCTCCTTCAGTAGCCAACAGTGGGGAGGAAAGCAACTTCAGAGGTTTATTGAGATTATATGTGAACAGAATTACTGCATCCCTTTTGATTATGCAGTGAGCCTTGGGCAAACATGGTTTCTAACTCAGAATATTATTTAAGTGACTATATATTTGGTGGAGTAGATCTGGGCTGCTGTATTTAAGAGCTTTTAATTATCTCTGACAGTGAGAATTATATGACATCATAAAAAAAGACTAGAAATGTAAAATCTCATATGCATGAGGCAAATCAGGAGATATACTTTTAAAAGCATATCCACATTTATCCACATATTATATATGTGGAATATGTTTTTGTGGAAAAATAAATTATATGAGAATATGTGACTGAAAGAGTAGAGGAAGTAATCTTGTAATGCTGGGAAAGCAACGTGTCTCCATGACAGTTGTAACTGAAACTGGAACGAAACAAATAAAAAACTACTGGCAATCCAGAATTAGCCTGGGACAAGATAATGAATTGGTCAGGCAGTGACAGTGACATGTCTAGAATGTAGTGAGTCATGCGCAAATGGAAAGTGCTCTCATCCTGTGGGAGAGATTGAGAACCTACAAAGTACTTCAGAGAAGTCATGACCCCCATTAGACTAGAGAATACAGAGCTCCACAGTTGGAATCCAAAATAATACCTAGAGTTTAGGCAATATATATTAATATTCTTTTTTAAGGAATACTGCTGTTAAAGGTTTGTCTTGGAAAGCAGTTTTGGCATTAGAAACCTTGCCTTTGAGTTATACAGATCCCAGGCAGAAAGTTAATCAGAATAAAATATCTTATTGTTCAGAAACTGTGGAGGAAAAGTGTCAAGGAATAATTAAAATCTTTTTATAATATTTAGGATTCAGAATGATAACTGAACAGGATGCACACTTGTTCACATACCTACTCTGAGCAATTCCAATAACTGAGGTTGATCTAGTCATACAGAATAAATGGAAGCATCATTCCTTTCTGGATCAAAGCCTCGGAAGCTAAAACAAGAATAGATGGGTATGTCTGAAACAGAACACTAGAAAGTGAGGGTACACAGCAATGCTCTGTCAGAACAATATAAAGCTTTATATGTTTTAATATACCACATGTAGCCAACATAGTTTTTAAATCAGGAACTTTAGAAACAATTGTATAATTCCATTCAACTGTAGCTTATGCTTAGCATCTGACTTATCAGCTATAGGTAGTTAGTTCTTTGCGTACTCTGGCTATATCTACAGATGAGTGATAACCAAGGTATGCCAAGCATGGCTATACAGGCAATATTTGTTAAAGCAGATCTTAGAATGGTGTAAGAAATACATCTGCTGGTCAGCTGCTAGGGATATGAAATTAGTAATATCTTTCCCCAGAGTGAAGATGAAATCATACTCTAAGCTTTTCTGTCCATACTTTGTTTCCTGGGTTACTTTAAATCAGCAAAGACATGAAAAATCTTCTCCCTGGTTGCTGCATTTTTGGGTAAAGCCATAGCACAGAGTGTGTTAGGAAGTAGCTTAGTGTTTACATTTTGAGAAATACTCTGATCATTTTAAAAACACTATCTTTCCTAGTATAATTCAATCAAAATACTGGCTTTACTTATCAGATCTTCTTTGAAAATACCTTGAAAAGTTTCATTAATCAAATCTGTAGACCTTCTAGGCTCATGACTGCATTGGGAGTTCAATTTCTTTCAACTTAACATCTATTTCTTTTATTCTTACTTTTAGGTTTTTAAAAAAGCAACTTCTTAACTCTGCCATTAATTTAAATTCCAGGAAATCCTGAAGTATTTTTAGATGATAAATAAATTTGACCCTTACAAAATATGATAGAGACAGTTCCTTTTGTCTCTGATGACTCAAAGCACCTAAATTGCAAGAAGTAGAAGTAGCACATTTTTAAACTGCAAAAAAAAAAAAAAAAAAAAAAAAAAAACAGAAAAAGAAAAACTGCTATCACCATGGCAGCAAGTGATCTTTGTCAATGCTATTCATGTAAGAAGAGCATACAGCAGTTTAGACTGGAGGACTGTAGCAATTTTTGGGAATGCACTTGACACCAGGCGTAACCCATTTTGTTATGAAGTCTAAGAATGCAGCTAAAAACTGCCCAGTAATGAAAGTAGGGTCTTAACTCGCTTTCACCAAAGGGCATAAACATCAAATATTTCAGCCTAGGGTGAAATAACATCCTCATAATTAACTAGTTTTAGGAGCTCCAGTATGTCAACTGCATCTGGTGTCCCTAAGTAATTTCAGAAAGGCAGATCTCCTATAAAAATCATCCTTCTGTTAGATCCCCCAAAATGCACAATGCTTGAGGGAAGAGAATGTAGAGATATCTGTATTTCTCCATCACATTCCCCAAAGCTTCATCTCACAGTCCTGCAAAGAGTTATCAGCTTGAAGTACCCAAAGGATATAGAAGCTCAGCTCAAAGTCTACCACCTGCATTTCAGGTGACATTCATCCTCTTATGAGGACAAAGTATGAGCTGCAAAATGAAATCAATAAATCTTAACAAGTAAAAACCCTTTGGATGGTGCAAAATTGTGGTCCATTTATGAGCAAGCCAATTCTTTAATGTAGTTACTTACATGAACAGAGAAACAATGAAACAACTAGTACCAGTGTGCAGTAAATGCAGAGGCCACATCACCATTGACACAATTTTTACGTGAAGGTAAAACGACACAAACCCACCTCGAAAAAATCTTCTCTTACAGACTTCAGCTGTCATCAGAGATACATGGTACTAAAGGCTGATGGTGAATGCAATGGATGGGTGCATATATCCCGCTTCATAAGAAAGAACTATATCCTGTCTGAGGCATTGTCTCACCAGGCCATACAAGTCAAGCCCTACTCTTTTTCTATATAAAAGAGGTGCTTCACTTTCACTGTCTTAGATATCTTTCTCTATATCTGTTTCAGTCTTAATCATTCTTGAAGGCTAGTGATGATATCTGATAAAAATATATATCTTTCAGATGGAACTATGTCAGCCTCTAATAAACAACACTAATTTTTCCTCATCCTTTTTTGGATCTACCTTGCCTTTTTCACGGTCATACGCTGTTCACAGCCAACAGCTACTCCATGATCAATTAAGAGAGGCAAGTCTAACTCTTATGCAGCTGCTTCCAACCAGTGAGCTAGAGCCAGTGAGCTCTAAGCCTACATCAAAAAGTCTTGTTATTAAATGTCCTCCCTTGTACTTTGTACTGATTACTTATCATCCTGGTCTTCCTTTAGCATAGTCCAACTCTTCTAAGTATTAAGGAAGTTGCATTTGTGTCATCAACATATTTCAATATGATATGTGTATTTTTTGTATTATGGAAGATATGTATGTCCCAAGAAAAATGCACAAAAAATCTGCTAGTTTTTCTACCATATTTTCAGCACAAGTTATGCTCATTTCTCCTTATATATTTCATATATCTTACACTAATACCCAGAAGATAATAATTTACCACATGATAACACAATGCATTATCTACTGAAATTCTATCTAATAAATCCTATCCTATCTATACAGAAATTAGTTCTTTTAACAACTCCATATTAATGTATCACAACCTACCTTTGAGAAGTCTAGTCACATTTAATCTAATTTCTACTTTAGGGCTATGTTTATTCCTCTTTCCAGCTCCTTAAGTCAGCATCAGACCATCTCTCAATTCTTTCTCACACAGATCCAAATTTCTGTGTGGTTCTGAAAGTAGAATTATGCTTCTAGACTGTAACACAGGTAGGAGAGAGTCTTCCCAATTTTCACGTTTCATAAGCCTCTGAGATAGGCTATATTACAAATTTAATTGTTTCCCTATGCTCAGGAAAATAGAAAGTTGAAGTTTTACTGGCTAAAACAGAGATAAAAATGTGCCATTTTGTGCCTGTGCACCACATGATTCCAGACTAAAACCTGTATTTTGCAGCTCAAACAAGCTTACAGAAGAAGGGGCAGCAGGGAAAGAGTAGGAGCACGATTATTTGCTGGTGGGACTTTTTGCCACTTTGATAGTTTGAACTGAGTAGCCCTGCAGGTACATTCCCCTCCCCTGCATACAAGCCTTCTATCAAACAATTCCTTATAAATAACTATAAACAAATAGTATGTTTCCTTCATCTTTCTCCTTCTCGCTGTGTTTTTTTTTTTTTTTTTTTTTCCCCACACCCAGAATCAACGTATCATGCCCTAGCTTAGACTGTAAGCTGTTTGGAGCACAGGCCATCTGTCTAGAGACTTCCAAATGCTCCCATAAAAATAATATAAAATAATAAGAGTAGTGGTGCTTGAACTCCAGCCCAGCTTCCTTGTTTGGCAGCTACAGCTTCAACTGTTCTGTAATGCAAATATACAGCAGCAAATGGTTCTCTCCTTTGATGTGTGAGAAAAAAATGCACTAACTAAAAATCTTTGGACTTGTGCCTCTATAACTAGAATTGAGGAAGCATATTTGATTAAACATTACATTCTCTAACTCCATACATGCAGATTCTGTTCAACTAAATGCATCAAATTCAATCTATAGTGTCAGACAAAAAGAAAAATGAATAGAAAAAGGTAAGCAAACATTAATTCAAAAAGTTAAAAATCATACTGAAATGAATATGAACATAAATTAAATTACATGTTTGCTTTTAACCAAAACAGTGCTGTCATGTAAATCAAAAAAAAAGAAAAGTTCTTGTAGGTTGATCCAAAATGATTATTTATTGAAATTTAATTTTGAATATCAGCCATTTACATAGCTAGAGTCTTCTGCTTACATAGCAGAATCTTCAATGTCCGGACTCAAAAATATATTTTGTATAAAAAATACTATAATCTTTTCTATAATGATGTTGTTTGTTTCAACAAAAGCTGCCTAAAGCTTGCCCCACACTTATTAAAAAGTTCTTGCAAATTGAAAATGAAAGGAAAATACAAATACTTTCCCACAGTGTTTTCCCTCCCAATCCTGCGTATTGCCAAGTGAGGAAGATCTTTAATACATTTGGAAGCACTGCCTTTCATGGGAACTATAAACTGCAAAGAGATTTTTATTAAGATGCTCTCAGGACAAAACTATGCACCAGTCCCACTCTACCAAGTCACTCGGGCACTCTGTGCCATTTTGAAGGCTACAAGCTAAAACCTGCAGCCAAAGGATGATAAGCAACACAAGAGAAAAATGCAGGAAATACTTGGGAAGATTCTTACCATTCTTACCTCTGCCTACTCTTTCCTTTCTTCTCTTTTTCTCTCTTTTTTCTTTTTTTTAAAAAAGTATTTCAATATGAAATGTGCTGTTTTTCAGCTCTTGAAAAATTCCGTGTATGATGAAATTATTTCCTCTTTATCTTTAATTTTCAAATCATTTTTCACCAGTATTGTTTGATTTTTGCTTCTTTTCTACCTTGAAGAAATTAAATCCATTTAAGTATGTATTATTCTACTTTTTCTTTACAACTATCTTATCACATATCAGTTTTATGTGTTTTGTCATTGCCTTAGTGTTATTTATAGCTCTCTTCATTTCATATAAGCTTTGATTTTATATAAAGACACTTTCTTAATATTTCTTTTCTATTGCAGAGACATTCTATCTTCCATCTTTTTTTATAACTGAGCATCAGATCACCTAATCTAAGCAAACGTTCTTCTTTTCACCAGCATCACTTATTTTAAATCTTCTTATCAAGCTCTGCTAAATTTCAGCCTGCAAGTCTAAAACTTTACATGCTAGTAAGTGACCATCTAACCTGCCAGACAAGATCCATTCAAATCAAATTCTCTGCCTAAGGTCATGGGCATTAGGAGGTCTCCAGCATGACTTGTTTTTGTCTCTCTGTGGTTTGTTCAAGACATGCTGCACTGACTCAGACTGAATTTCCCTTCCTAGACTATTCCAGGAATCTTTACTTTCTCAAATCCTAAAACTGATCTTTTTTGTTTGTTTGTTTTATTTCTGTTTCCATATAAATACACAGAGTGCTCAATTCCCAGCCACTCTTAAGCCTAAGCTCCTTCTTGCTGTGAGGGATTCTTTACCGAGCGTACCAGTGCCTTGTTCTCTGAATGTGTGTCACAGAGATCATAGGTAAAATGCCTCACTCTGGATCCATCAGCCAAGTTTATTTACTTATGCTTAATGAGGACAGAGAGGCTTGAACTTCACTACGGCATCTGTCACAATCTACATGCTCAAAAAAGTCAAGATTGCCTCAAAGAGCCAGCCTCAGACACTAACTCTGGCTCTTAGGCTATCTCGAGTGCTGATTAAGGCATCTCTTTTGCCTTTTAGTGCACAGCTGCTCTTCAAGTACTAATTTGCAGGATACCTCTTGCTCCCATAGTGCTGAAAAGGCTTAGGGAGACTTCTGTAATTTGAGACTTCAGACCTTTTTGAAGCTTGCGCAGCCCTGTCACATAATGGGCTTTTTATTAATCCCAACAATAGCATTACACTTGTGGCGCAGAAACCACCAAGCGATCTTCTTATGAAGAGGATTTCTCCTATGTTAACAGATCTGCCTGCTGCAACTATAGTCATGGAGACTGTTTGATAAGACTTAAAACTGAACAATGCCTATTTATCCAGGAAACAACTGGAGACTCCAAGCCTTGCAAATACTTCCAGAATCTTAGCACAGGTGATCTTTTTTTATTTACAGATGTTGTTTCTTAAATCATGCATGCTCTCACTTTATGGATTACCTGTGAACTGCTATCTGTCAACTATCTGTACCTCCTATGAGCTGATGAGCAAATATAGCCTTAACTTATGTAGCAGCCCTGTCAGTAATGAGCAATGAGCACAGGAGTGGCTATTTGCTGTGGCTGTTCTTGTAAAGGTTCAGTTGTAAGGAAAATATAGCAATTCCTGAACTGTGCACTTTCTTCTAAAGGCTGTTTTTACTGTTTTGAACATTCAAAGGAATTCTAAGCTACAGAGTGCCTTTTCTCCTTACCTACTTTTTTGGTCTGTTCTTTGGTCCTCATTTTTGGACTCTGCTTTGAACTATTCCCAATGTTTCACAGCTTTGTGACACTGTTGTGGCTTTACCTTCTTCTCTATATATTCCACAAAAAACAGGTGTTTAGAAAAAGGCCCACAATTAGAGTTAATACAGCTGTGTCTCTTTTCTTCAATAGAGTTTATAGCAAGCTAAAGATGAGCAGCCAGAGGAATACATTGCCCTCAGTTACCATCTACAAGAGAGAGATCAGCTGATTTAACTGAAACCTCTTTTTCCTTAACTGATAGTGTGGAATACTGTTGGGGACCAAGATAGAATGATGCTGTGTAAGACAGCAGAGAATCTCTAAGGCAGAAAGTAATGATGTGGTAACTATGATTTGTGGCCAGAATGTGTGCATGAGAGTTGCTAGTGATCATGTGCCTTCTTGCCTATGTGCCAGCAGTCACGGTGTGCCTCCCTGCCCACATGCCAGCAGCTGCGGTGGGCCTGTCCTGCTGGACTGTCCTGCCTGCCTGCCAGGCATCAGGAGACGTCTTCTACCTATCACAAGATGCCACAATGCCTAGGAGATACTTGGAGGAGTGGCTGAGCTTGGTTGCTATATAACCAGCCATTGTGTTTTCAATAAAGGATCTTTTGCACTGTCCTACCTCGGGTCCGTGTCGTCGTATGCCGCAGAATACTATGGTTAGATTTAAACCTAGAGTCAGTCACTTTAAGCTAAACCAAAGCAGAGTAAGAATACACATATAGGTATATGCAGTGGTGCAGTTAAACAGGTTGAATAAATTTACCTGAAATAATCTGGTATAATTTTCTTGAGTAAGCCAGTGATGGGAAAAATCGCTATGGTAATCTTAGTTCAAAAGAACAGATATAAATGCCAAAAAAATTGGCACAGATTCTCAGATTTGGAAAGTAGAAATAAAAATCATAACATCCTAGGCTGATCTTCTGCTTAAAAGACCATTAAATCCACCCAAGAATTTTTCAAGGTGAACCTATAACTTTGGTTTGAATTACATGCATTGTCTATATAGATGTTGAGTTACAATACTATTAGACTAGATACTACATAGCTTCCACTAAATACATTGGGTATCTATTAACAATCTATATTCATTTAGTGAAAATTAAGGTGCTCTTTACCCAGGCTAAACAAGGAATCAGTGAAATGCTTCTTTGTGTAATGATAGCTAAAATGATGGAGAGTCAAAACTTGGGAAGTGGAAAATTTCCAAGGACTGGACTGAATGCTGCAAATTAATTTGGGTAGAGCTGTATGTTAGGAATCATCAGAGAGCTGAGAAAGCGCAGCAGAAAAAGGAAAATTGGTATAATACTTAGGCACAGAATATAGAGACAAAAACGTTTGGGCAAAAAGCTGACAAGAAAAAAGAACAGTTTCATTGCTAATATGTTCAGAAGTGGCATTTTGCAAGATTGCAAAAGATATCTAATTCCCAACAATTTTTCCTTTTCACACAAAAAATTGAATAGTCCCTAAGTGATTGGACCAAATGCCATAACATCATGGTATGAATGCAGTGGAAAGAGATACTTGAAAGAATATATGAAAATGATATTTAACTATTTTAAAGGTGAAGCAATTCTTTTAAGGCACCACTAACAGAAAAGTTAACACTGATACCTCTTTGGCAGACCCTGTCATTTGTCTGAGTGCTTGTCAAGCTTTTTGATGGTTAATCTGATCACAGCTAGCTGGTCAGTGTGTTGAGTGAATTTTGCAGGGTCTACTTAGTGCAGTCTGCCACAAACAGGAGAGATCTTTTATGTTTATGTAACAAGGAAGCCTCCTTCTTTATGACTCGCCAATGGTTTATCACTGAGAACCTACGGAAAGGCTTAAAACTGTGAACAGGCCACATTCCAGGAAAGTTCAGCAAAGTAGGTGAGGGGGTACTCACTCAGGGCTTACAGATTGTGTATTTTTCTTTTAAGTTAGAGAAGAGGAAGGGAAGATGAAAATGTAACCGAAACAGTGCATGAACTAACCTGAAGAGATACAAAGATAACTGCCTCCAGAAGCCTTGGGATGTGCTTTGTATTTGAGCAGGTGCATGATGGATGCTATTTATACATGAAGTGACACTGGATATCATCTATAGAAGAGAAAGTTTGAGGATAAGACATGTAAGTCTAGTCAGAGGTGGCTGCAGAGACCACCTTGGGATTTAAGGATATGAGGACAAGGCTCAGCTGTCAAATTCCATGCTCCCAGCTAAGATGTTTCAATACAGCTCATTTGGGGTGTCTGATGTGGCAGCATAGCTAAGAAACATGCCCCTTGGCAATCCCTGGTCATGACACAAAATAGTAGGAAAGTACCAGGGTGGAATGCATTGCCACACTGTGGAGAGCATCATTATAGAGAGGAGAGGGAGAAGAACATACAAAAAGAACTGGAAATCTAAATGATCAATAGCATGAAGTATTTTTTTAGTTAGAAGTACAATTCATGCACATAAGCTATGTGTAAAATTAAGCTAACATGCGATATGGGTGACTAGATCCTCAGAGTGCACTAACTGCACAAATTGGGGATTTGCCTCAGCCATGCCACAGTTCTAGCCTAGTGTATGGGAAAGTGTGGAAGAATGTCGAGGAGAAAGATGATGGAAGCTAGCCAGACCATCTCGTGGGAAAAGGAGCATCAACAGGGCATGTTGACCCATAGTCACATAGTTGAGCCTGTGCCAGGGTGGCGCTGCACCTGGGCTTTGAATTGGGAATAGCAATGAGCTCAACAAGCTTACTGCGCATGTGTATGGTACATGAAAACTTCATCTAGTGCCCCCCCGGTGTTCCTCACCCTGGACCGATGCTCAGTGGTGCCAGGGATCCCCCTGCTCCATCATTGCCTCAATCTGGAAAACGCCGAGGAACCCCCATTCAGACACAGAGGTAATAAATGCTCCATATCGACCATCGTATGCCTTGTGTTTGTGTATCCGTCCCTGCTGGGAGTCCAGGCAGTGCCCCCGCCTCACCGTTACACTTGGTGTAGTCGGCAGGATACGCAAACGACAATGCCGCGGCCGAGGAGAGAGAAGGGGGAGGGCGGGAGTTAAGAAGTGACTGCTCACCTGCGGCTGCCAGGATGGCCCCCAGACTGAGCCATGGGGGCCAGCAGCTGCATTGCTTGCCACGCTGGCAGTCC
The DNA here is from genome assembly GCF_036370855.1 of Dromaius novaehollandiae. Classification (NCBI taxonomy): domain Eukaryota; kingdom Metazoa; phylum Chordata; class Aves; order Casuariiformes; family Dromaiidae; genus Dromaius; species Dromaius novaehollandiae. The sequence continues at coordinate 137,342,086 of NC_088099.1, read as the reverse complement.
CCAAGAACTGGCCAGGGTTGGCACAGGGGGAAAGTGTTACCCCAAAGGCAGTTGAATCTGCTTTACAGGTCATGCCCTTCTGTGGCGCTTCGGAAGCAGCTCGGAAGCTGGCCGAACAATGAGGGTGGGCACTGTTGACAGGCATTCGAGCCTTACAGAATGAGGAATCATCTTTGCAGCAACAAGTAAAGGATCTGGAGAAGGATGCTGGAGATTTGCATGTTGTGAAGGTGGTAGCACAGGAGGTGATTACAGCACAAGCTGAGAAAGTTCAAGATTTAGCCCACAAGATGGAGCGGCTAGCTTTGCAGATGGCTAATAGGCGGCGTGGGCGTTATGGGAAGGTGCCCGTTACTGTTTTCTCAGGTGCGGGCGATTATAGCCCGACCCTCCTGGGACCCAGAGGATGGGATGGCAATATTTGGAGTACTGCCTCTGACTTGGAGGTTGAATTTGCATTAGAAAGAGAACTGACTACTCCCCAGGTCTGACCTCTTGTGCAATTGAAGGTGGGAGAGACAAATAGATAGGGATACTGTAGTCAAGGATTTATATGCCAAAAGAGTTATGTCAGTTTTTAACTACTTTCCAGCAGCAGCCCAGGGAGTCTTTGTTAGCCTGGTTAGTGAGAGCATGGGATGCAGGTGCTGGATCGCTTACTCTTGTAAGAGAGGAGCTGAATTTAATGAGCCCCTTATCAACTGATGCCCAACTACAGTATTATCTTACCCAATCAACTTCTGCACGGGATGGGGGCAGGAAATGTTATTGTAGCTCCAACATTATATCAATGGTTGTGCACCACTGTGGTGGGTGCTTACCTGTCCACTGGTGAGTTAGCCACTACAGTGGAGGCTTTGGTAAACAATATAAGGAATTTTGCACTTGTTGGTGAACTGGATACTAAGCAAGTAAGAGCAGTTCAGAATTCCAAAGCAAGAGGATTGGCAGGGACTACTAAGTTGAGTAGAAAGCTAACGAGGTGACAGATGTGGACTGATTTGCTGCAGGTAGGGGTATTACATGATGAGATAAATGGTCTTTCCGCTGCTGACTTATTTAAGCAGCAGTTTCCTGCTAATCAGCAATATCAGACACAGTCTACCGCTCCAGCTGCAGCATGGAAATTGCCAGCCAAAAGACAATGAGGGGGAGGTGTGTCCCCTGCAATATGAGCATCCGTTGTGGCTTGGCATTCGGGGGGACCGAAGCCCTTATGTACCCCTATGAGTTCGCTGGTGCTCTGGAGGAGAAATTGCTGTGCTTGCTTTAGTAGATACTGCAGCAGAAGTTACCGTACTACATAGTACTACATTTCTTAAATTACATAAGTTTTGTAAAATATGTCTTGTCTTTACACAAAATACTGAATTTGCAACAGAAATGTAACTGCTGATTTACCTTTTGATTTTCAGCTGATAATTTAGGGGACTCCCATTAAGATATCTGCAGAATAAGTAAGCTCTGTGGTATGAGAGTGTCTCTTTCTCATGCCACCACTGAAGAGAGGTAGTTGGATACTAGTCAATTACAGGGAAGGAAGACATGAGAGAAAACCTACTGTGTTGAGAAAGTAAGCAAGAATGTCCGTTCCTGTTCTTTGATACCTTCGCTTAGAGAAAGTGGACTTCACGTACCGCTTGTAAATATGTAACACCTAATGCCATTACGTATTTTTCTTTCCTAGTAAAAAAATTCAGCAGCTAGTCACTCAAGCAAAAAGAAATAACCTACAAATAGTCATAAACACACAGATGGCATGGAAAACAACTACTTAGGTAACATCAGTGGTGAAGTCTGTAGAGAAACAATATGATTAAGCTATCAAGGGAAAATATATTCTGATATTCCCAAATGGAAGTGACCATCAACCATGAATGTTACTTGACCAATAAGAAAAATTTTCCCACCAAATGTGATCAGAAAATTTCACATAAAACAAAGTATTTACAAACTTTTACAAGATATATGCTGATAGAACAGTCAATCTAGTATTCACTACCACAACTTCAAAACAGCCTCACCAGGTTAAGACCTTTTGGTGCTGTTCACTGAATAAAAACATACTGAAATATAGTTCTTGTCCTGGTGAATAAAAAGTCTAGTCGAACTAAGAAGAATCCACTGGTGAATGGTAGACAATGGATTTACATAAAGATTAAGTTACTTTTTGGGGGTCAGGCAGAAAATCTGTGAAACAACAGAATTTAAATCTCCTTTAGCCTAACCTGAAGTCTTTTTAACTACTTAACCACAGCCTGCCTATTGCTTGTAATAAATTAAAAACAAATACTTTTTTTCTTTATCTGTTAAAAAGTGCTGAACTTTTCTCTCCATTTCTTGTTCTTTTCACTAGCTCATAGGTCTGACAAAGTGCCTTTTGCAAAAAAATATTGATGATGTGCTCATCACTGAAATAATCTTGAGTACACTTTACCACTGCATCAAGTCTGAGAGTCTTCTAATAGTAGAGTAACAAATTCCACATTTCATTTGTTCTGTTACTCTTTCCCAGGGTAGAAACATATACAGAGAAAGATTTTGTTTACGGATTTTTATGTGGTTGATTGGTGAAGTTCAAGTAGAAAAAAAAAAATTTGGTTTCTATTATATAAAAGCATGCAACATTATATATTTATATCACAGGACACAGGATTAAAGCAAAAGTTTGGTTGAAGTTTCCTACTAATGCATATATCAGATTTCTAAAAATAATACGTATCCACATAGTGATCACCATGTATTCACATGGGCAGAGGACAATTTGGAGATTGTTCAATAAAACAGTTTTTGAGCTGTCAGCATAAAGCAGGGATTAAAAGGCATTTCATTTCTTTTGCTATATTTATGGACATTCCAGTGCTTTAAGCAAAATATCCCAATGTTACAGGAACTTTATTTTTTGGCAGTTCAGTACAGTTTTATTGCTGTTTCATTATCACTTTTTGCTGTTATTCTGTTATTCACTTGTTTTCACGGGAGGATAGATTTAATATTTGACAGCTGACAAGCCAATATTTCAAGTTATGTTAAAAATCAATTTAGAGAAAAGAAACAAAGATTACTCCCCTCCAGTGCTACTTTCTCAATCTTGAAAAAGACAGTTAACTGGTCTTTAATTTCCCTGGTGCTTTTGCCATAGTAATAATAAGTTGATGAGGAAATGAACACAGTGTGAGCACTCCATTCAGCTTAAAGATATTTTGGTGATAACAAATTTTACATCAATTTTACTTTCAATATACTACACAGAGAGACTAACACAAGCATGCAAGCTATTCTTCATCCTCTCTTTTTCCATGTGCCTCTTCTCCCATACTAGATTCAAGATAATTAGAAGAAGCTTGCATTTCTGTCATGAAGGGATAAGTTATTGTGCATTTCTGACAGAGCTGGATCATGTGTGGGGCAGTTACTGTAGAGTAGATCACACACAACAAGTTCACAACCATGCTTATGCGATGGTAATTTTTCATATCGTACTTGTGTGACCTTCTAATAGCTTCTATGAGGAGAAAGATTCTTCGACTATTTCTTTTTTCACCTTAGGAATAGAGAAACTAGGAATAAACATCACCAACTAAGCATATATAGAGAGCAAATGGTAAAAAAAAAATTAATATTGTCTTTCTAGGCATATATGTGAATCAAACAGTTGGATTTCCTTTAATTTCAAAAATAAAATAAATATCCATTCATCATTACTGCATCTGGAGTTACAAAACAGAAAGCATATTTTAAAATAAAGTCTTTAATTAAGTGTTCTAGTGGAGATACTGTGTGGAAAATATGGAAGTAGAGTTGCAATGTGAACCAGGTCTAAAACAACAATGACAAAATTCCTCTCCCCCTCCCCCCAATCTAATTAGGCAAGTAAATAAATAAGACAAAGATAAAAGCTTCATAAATTGTTGGCATAGAAGTTTACAAAGTTTCTTGCCATTATGTCTTCTCATAGTGAAGCCTCAAAAATTGCCTTACAGCGGGGGTTACAGAGAGATGGTTACAACTGTAGGATACAATACGGGAGTGAATCCATAGCATATGTGAAGTCAGTGTTCAGACAGGATGTGACTGCTTGTCTCAATGAAAGAAATCGATAACTCATCTGACAGTAATCCCCAAGATTATTTTAGAGAGCTTTTTTAGTAATCCAAATTATTTTAATTTACTGATTGACAGCTATTTAAAAAGATAAAACAAAATGTATCTGATCACAGTAAACTACACAGATCAGAAGACATCTGTAAGAGGAAAGCAATTATTTATTAGAATTAAGTACAGTGGCATTCAGGGGATATATATTCTGAGCTTCATGTTGCTCCTTCCTTAATCCCTTCACTGATATGATTTATCAATAGGAAACTCTTTTGAAGCTGGGATCAAAGCTCAGCTCTCCTCAACATCTTCATGTCAATAATGCTATCTAGCTTCACTGCCTTCTGTAGGGCATAAACCTCTTCCCATTTTAATCTACATGAATAATACATCAGTGTCTCACAATCTGTAGTGCACTCATATTCTTTTGGGGAGGCAAAATTTTTTTTGCTTTTGCATCTGACTGGACTTTCTAGGAATAATTGCAGATTATAGATATCTGCATACACTCCAGGATAAGGTGTAGCTGCAGTCGAGAAGCTTCCTCGTACATAACGGGAGGCAGTTCTACAAGAGGCACAAAGAAACCCATTGCGCATGAATGTCAAAACACCCACTGTTGACTTACTTTGCCTTTTAAAGTTTTACGCTTTTAGGTTGACAACCTTTGTCTTCTGAAATCAAAGGTAGAACTCCCATCAGCTAGATTTTAGCCTTATATCTTTTTGGTATACTATGAAGTTTCACGTGCATAGTTCATTCTTGATAAATAGTGATATAAGTCAAATATGCTATTCAGAAAAGCAGCCATAAGAAGTAAAAAAAAAGATCAGTACAACTCTTACTTTGTATGCAGGGGATCCAGTCTGCAATATCAAATGCTTCTCAGAAGTATTTATAGCTACTGCTTCCTACAATATTAAATAATCATCATATTATTTTCCTCTTAACAATAACAACAGCAACAAAAACATTAGCTGGAGTAATACGCTGGGGATATAAGCTCCCATTTCAAAAGAATGGACTCTCACAATCTTCCCTTTCTCGTGGTGCTGCATTTTCTTCCCACATGACCCTAAGATGTAGCTCTGTGCCGGCAACAGTTAAGTCTGCCTAAATGCTACAGCCAGGTCCACTGATTTCAGAAACATCAAGGCCAGCCTTAGTACCTTTTAAATTAAAACATATCAATGAATTTTCCTACAAACATAGAGAAAAAATGCCTGCCACCTGCAACCTTGCAAGCCAAGTTGTCTGTTTCTGAATTTTTCTGGCTGAGTTTTACAACTTGACAAACTAATAACAGAGTTAATAATGGAAAGAATGGGAGACTCTTAAGCTTACTTATCAGGAAAGTTGTGGTATGACAGTGAACTCTGGTAACAGGAAAAGTTTTATTGAAAGCTGGCAAAGATTATGGTATGAGTACTTCTGAAGGGTAGGCCTGTAGCTGGAGCAGAGACTTTCTCCTTTAGCCCATCAAAAAATAAATCTGTGGATTCTGGTCTATATACACATTGCAGAAAAATTTCAGAATACTGCTGTTTTAATGATAAGATAGCTGTTCATGTTATAGTGTGAGAATTATTTGTAGGAGAACTACTTATAGAACAGTGAGTCATCCTGTGACTGAAATAAAAAAGTAGCAAAGCTTTGCGAGACCCCAAGTTCACTTGTTGCCCATTTATATCAGAACAGAATTAAAATTTCTGCTCCTCAAACACAAAGTGCTTGACAGTATGGATCCTTTTAACTCAGATCTCCCACCAGATACAAAAGACAGACATGATACAGGGAAATTGGAGAAACATGTATATATTATCAGTTGCTAATGAGCAAATACTCTCATCAGTACTCCCCAGGTTACAGAAACTCCTTGAAGTTTCCTTTTGCTGTAGCAGCAGTGGCTACAAGATGCTGTCTAGGTACTGCTGATCTAGGTGCTGCCCCTGCTCTTCAAGACCATGGCCTTCATCTTCTTGAGTTTTATATGACACAGGCTGCCCATCTTCTCATACCCAGCAGCACTTATTAAGTTAGCAACTTCTTGTTACTGCCAGTAGACTATCTTGTACCCAGGAAAGCTCCCAGCCCCGTGTGAGCCATAGCTTTAGTCCAGCCTCACAAAGACTGATGACAAGCTTTGTTTTCCCCAGGAGCCTGGAGCAGCAGCACTACTCCATATCTCCAGAGAGGCTGAAAGATTTGGTAGTGGCATTGGGAAATAAAACAGCAGGAAAGGGGCAATAATCTGAAAAAAATGGCTGGCAGAAATGACAGATGGTTCAGGCAGAAGCTCAGCAACAAGGTAGGTATATAAGGGAAAGGAGAAGAGTTCACTGAATGGATGAGGAATCTCAAAGTGTCTCAAAGACATGACAACCATCAGCCAACAGCAAATGCGAAAGCTCAAAGATGCCATTTGTCCATATACATACAGCCAAAGAAGCACTTCAGGAGCGCTCAGCAGTTTAAGAGCATTCTTGCATTGCTGCATGCTTGCTTCATACGCTGTGAACCAATGGTTAGGGCATTTATGTCCCTGGTATGCATGGAGCACATACTTGGAAAAAAACCTAGAATTGCTCATCCAGTTTATTTTCCTACAAAAGGATCTTAGTTCACAAACACCAAAACTGCTCTGTGACCTGAACCAACACATAAAAAATGGGAACCATTACGGTGGATTCACTTTAAAAGCACATTAGTGCTCTGAAACAACTCACTAACAAAGACAAAGCTATTAATAGCAAATGCTAAATTAAATGAGGCACTACCATATGTTTTTCAGAGGCTCCTCTTTTTAGCAAAACCATGTTGTTTTTTCTCAAAAGTGACGATGCTTGGCCATAAAAATAATAATAAACTGTGAAGTCATTTAGAATGTTCTGTTCTGTTTGAATGTGTTCTCGCAAATTCTTTGAAACAGAGCCTATTATGAATTTTCATAAATTGGCTTTTTTGTAATAGAATATTCTGAAGTATGATGATCAGAGTACTTACTCGAGACCTGGCGGAGTGCCAAGGAAAGATCTGAATTTCAGTCTCCAGTATATGAGTTACCAGGACCGTTAAGTAGCTGTTACAGGCTTGTTCTCTCTATCTCTCTACCTTTCCCTCATTCATGGGCTGTTTTATTTCAGTGTTGAAGGAAATAAAGGTTTTAGTAACAATTACTAGAAATTGCAGTAGAAATATATTTTAGTAGAATTAGTAATTTAGTAATTAGCAATTAGTAATTTAATAGATCTAGTGGAATGAAGGTATTTTGAGCTTCTCAAAGTTCTTTCAGAAAGAGAAAATTGGCATAATAAGTTGCAGCCCCATATTATTCTATGGGCTGGGCTTTTTGGAAGACAACTCTTCTGCATTTTTTGTGTGGCACCATAATTCAGGTTGTATTATGAGACCTAGTCCACCATAAACTTGTAGCCGATGGAACTGCCTAGAGAAAAACTCCCATAAAGTGGAAGGAGAATGTGAAATGAAGGTAAGTGAATGGAAACATTCTTTCATGAAAACCAAACATTGCATTTTCTTTGAAAGTGTTAGAATGGAACATTTTATAAATCATATTTTAATCTTTCTACAGAAAAAATGCTGATATTAGGAATGATCTCTTAGAAAAAGGATGAAAACAAATAATATCAGAATTCCAAAGAAATATAAGATCTAAAATTAGCTAATACAATGAGGAAGTGCTGAACCTGCAGTCAAAATAAAGTATAAGGAATTTCTCTGTGTTTTCTTTATTCTTAAGAAAAAACTGTAAGTATAAATAAAGAGATGTCATCAGGCGTATGGACTATACAATTAACAAAATATTTATCAGCATCTCTGTTTAATAACAAATATAAAACTGTGTGATATATTATTTGAGTCAATGTATTTATGAATCATTTTGAACTTTCAAACATAGTAGCAATAAAAATTTTTTAATATCTATTAAAGCCTAGTTATCCAACCTTCAGTGTTTTCCTAACTGGCAAAATGCTCAGAACAGTACAGAGAGCATCTTTTTTCCATCCCTACAAGACAGATCACAATTTTAGACAAAGCAAAGTATGCCACTAGAGAATGCCTCTAGTCCCAGCATGCATACAGCCTATGGACAGATCACGAAGAAAGATTTCTTGCCACACATTCCTTATACTTCTTAGTGAGAGAATGTGAGAAAACAAACTGAAGAGATAATGATCAGGATCTCAGCTTTGCCTGGCAACACCAAAAGAAATAGGAAGATTGTCTGTTAAGACAAGCAAGGGCAAAATAAGCCAGAGTTCAAGGACACTTGCCATTGCCTAAGGAGTATTTCTAAATTTTTCATTCTTTTAGCCAAACCAGTGAGGTGGGCAATGGTTAGCATTTAGGATTTGGAGGCTGGGGCTAGTGACCCTGGTGCAGACTTGCATCACAGAGCCACAACGGCAAGATACCACTTGTAATTGTTTAAAGCAGGAAGCCTTGATACCCTCTCTTTTTGACAGAAAAGGACACTTGTGAATGCCTATGTCACAAACAAAAATAGATGTATAGATATGCAACATGCTTTACATCAGATATGGATGCTGCAGTACAATTTCCAAAGCTGATGGGGGAGTTAGTTTGTTGTTGAAATGCCACCAGATCGCAAACTCCAGTTTTATACATATTTATAGCTTGGTCTTTACCACAGTAATGAGAGAACAGTAGTAGCAAGAGAGGACAAACTTTGGATTCCTACATGGAAAATGGATGTAGCTTTGCCTCCATGTAGCTATGCTGAGATTAGGAAGGAGGTGGATAGAAGCAGCAAAATACCCACTGTAGGAGTACAGTCAAAAAATGCTTTCTGTCATGCATTTGAGTCAGTGCTGTTTTGATGCAGCTATCATATTGAATGCAAGTCAGGGTCACATCCTAGGTGGTGATGTTCAGTGGGCAGCCAGGGCATCTATGAGAAGGAGCCACCACCAGTTTGATAAGTCATGACTATGCAGTGTTAACATGAGAATGGTGCTGGGGAACGAGCTTCATTTGGAAGCCACAGACGTTCCCTCAGTTACTCCACTCAGTACTTGCATCTATAGCCTGACGCCTCCAGTGTTCACTGTTCATTGGAAAATATTTTCAAAGTAGCACAGTGGAGTACAGCACTTCAAGTCAAAGGCCATTATGTAAAATTTCCTCATACACGTCTACAGTGTACTAGGTGACAACCTAGCATATACCCACTGACACTTTGCAACCTCAGGACATGCAGCTATGACATACTGATATCTCACAGCTACCAGAGAGGTCACACCAGGGCTCTTAACGTAGACGGTGATCCTTAAAAGGATTCCAACAGTGTCTGAGTCCTTCAAACCAAAGCAACTTTTCCTCAGAGCTTCAGGGAAGAAGCACTTTGCTAAGCACCTATTGCTTAAGGCTTACCAGAAAATAGCCCTTCTCTGCCATGGGGAGTCCAAGCATATCAATACAGAAGAAAATCAAACTACTTCTGCTTATTTTGGGATATTTTGAGAAATGTCTTTCTGTAGAAAACTAATCCCAAGCAAATTCAGAGGTATCTGATATAAATTATCCAGAATGATTTGGGGAATTATTCTGTTAGGAAATACATATAGAGAGGTATAAACATACAAACGTGTGTGTGTGTTTGTGCATGCATGTGCACAAATCAGTGTTTTACATTAAAATAACTTGTCTTCCTATTGCTATCCTGGCATCACCATATTAGTAACGTCTTTCTGAAAATCATGTTTTTCCTCCAGTGCAATAGCTCCCTGTTGCTGATTGGAACAGTCAAATTGTACTGTAGTCTATGACATTACAATTTGTTGCTAAATTGTATTGACTATTATGTCAGAAAATATTGAGCATGAAAACCCCCAGCTGTTAATGTGAGCAGCAAAAATAAGGAACTTGCTCCAGAGAATAAGCAATTCATGTCAATATCTTTTTTTATTTTTTTAATAAAGTTGGAGTAAGCAAACATTTGATGCATATCCAAAAGACAGTAGTTATCCCAGCCCAATTTTCTTTTGCATGTTAAATCATCAGCAGATCATGCTAGGCAGCAGACTAGCTGAATTAATCTTATTTTCCTTTCTGAGCTACAGCATTCTTCCGCAGATAAACCTAGCTGATTACCAATCACTGCAGCACTTTTGTGTGCTTCAGAGTCTGCTGAACCACTTATTATGGTTTGCTTTTCTGTGAAAGTAGAATTTAGGCAAACAAACGCTGTTGCCTCTCAGGAAAACTTAGTCAGTGAATTTTATAGATAAAGATAGAAGCATATCTACATAGTAATTTTATGCATATTTTCCTGATAACAGTTACTTGAAGGGAAAGATATGTCTAATGATAAGCTGATATTTTGGCACTAAAATATGCACAAATAGAAGTTACGATTTCATTATCCCTTCTCTTTCCCTGTATACTGGCAATGAGGCTCCCATTTAGGAAGGAAGAATGTGAAACTATGGATTCAGAGGCCAGGCAGCGCCTGCAGAGGCTGCAGGTGAGACTCTGGCCTGAGCGGAGCAGCAGAGCAATGCCACCCCACAGGCGGTAACTGCATGAGTAACAGTGCACTTCAGGCAAGCACTGTCCTGTCTTATAAGCCTTTTTAATCCATACTGAGAAAAGAGAATTAAGGAAGCAAAGTGGTAAGGGGGAATGTCACACAAGCACATTTCTGCCAAAGACACTGTTGCTTTTCATAAGACGAAATAGTGAAAAAACAGGGCACTAGACTCATGACTTGGAGTTCTTACATCAACATTACCAGAAAGAAAATCTTACTTTTTTTAATTTATAGAAAATGACTTCAGCCTTTCTGGCAGTGAGAGAGAAAGAAGAACAGCTCATACAGCAAGCAGTGAACAAAAGACATCAAAAAATAACTCTTTCTATTTAAAAGCCAATGTGCCTTTGTCTTGGTTGCAGTACGAGAGATAGCTATTACTGAACAAGTTTACCCCTTTTATTTCCAGAAGATGAAATGCAAATTGCTCTTAATACTTTTGCTTTATCAAGAACACATTGGACTTATTTTTGGCAGTACCGTCAGGGTTTTTTTCATTATTTCTCCACAAATACTGTGTGATGCATTCCATATATATCATGTGTCACATATACTCATATATATTTATATCATGAGTCATATACAAGTTTTAAGCACTTCAGTAGCTGGAGGACAATATGAATTTTATATTCCCTTTGAAAAAACTTCTGCCTCTGATTTAATAAGAGCATGTCTTAAAGCCAATGTTCCTGATCCTTTACTGCACCTTGTGTGACAGCTTTATCTACCTATTAAGAGTATACCTGCCTGAGAAATTACCATCAAGCTGGAACATTTCATAGTGTATTTTGCTTTTAAGAAACTGGTTTTGTGTTGTAGATAGAGATTACTAAAGGCTGGGAAAAAAGTACCTTATGCCATTTGCTGCAAAATATCTCTATTCAAATTTTAGGCAAGATCATTTTGCAGTCTTTTCACCCACTGGCCTTTTCTCCTCACCCCGACAACATATTATTTTTCCATTCAGACAATTGCTGCAACGTCCTGCCATTTACTACAGGTTTTCAAGCTGAGGAAGTGAATCTTGCAGCTGTAAATCTCCAGACTGTTCTAGCTCAAACTAGGCAGCATCAGGCCTGGTCTTCACTTAGCTGTTGCCCACAGTAAACCCAGGTGCTGTAACATTGTTTGCAGTTCACAAAGGGAGACTTAAAGTAGTGACTCAGTTCCTACTACAAAGCTAGAGGACGATGATCTGCTCAAAGTGCCACTTTGGGGTGAAAAGTAAAAATGTGGTTCTAGAGGAGCATTTACATGTTGTGTTTGCTTGCTTTTCCATTTCTAGTTGGGAGTGATATAATAAGGATGAAATATTACTAGTCCCAAAATATCAAAACTGACTGTCAGCCATTAGACTTTAAACAACAGAAAGCACAAAGTAGGGTTTTTAATATTACATCTTGATGGAAGAGTAATATTCTGAAACACTGACATCTCGTGGCATGCTGTAGAAATAGCAATCTTCTCAGGAGAAATTATATGCTTGATGTACTTCTCTAAGTGAAGGTCAAGCAGAACAGAGGATGTGAAAGACTAAAATATGTAAACACTGTCATTCTCATTTTAAAAGGAAAAGTGATAGATGTACTTTCTAGCTATATCATTAACAAAGAACAAAATGGAATTAGCTTCACAAAATACTAGAGGAAATGCTACAGTAAATAGCGCTGATATAAAAGAGTTAAGTATATTTCGTAATTACGTAGGAATCATTTTGCCACTAACACTATTAATAAAGTGGGAAGCCTTTTAGGTAACCACAATAGAATCTGTAACGTCAATAATCTCTGCCCATAGCAGGTCTCATAATTAAAGGCAAACAATCATTGCGTGAAAAATGACGATGATTTTGAAATGGTTTCATTCACCGGGGTACATTGCAAGGTACTTGTCATTAGATTAAAATGGTAGTGTACTCTTGAACAAGAGAAAAAGTTTTTCCTTACTGCTTATACAAAGCCAGTGTCCTGTTCCTAACTGTTCAAAACCAATCCCATAGGAAAATTCTGCCATGTACCCATTTCTACAACAATCTTGCCTCACCCTCCAAAGGTCAAGAAAAGCTTGATTTCTGAAGCCTGGAGATTTCAAAACCTTTATTATTAACTGTATCATTTGGGGTATTCCAGGTGTTCATATGAATGTCCTGTTCTAGCATTTAGATGATAAAGTTTTTTTGTTTTGTTTTGTGATTGATACTACTGGAATGCCTTTGAAAGACATTTAATCTTAATTCTCAAAATACAATGGAATTAATATTGACCAAATGAACAAATGACTTCAATCATTATAATCTTTTTTTTTCTTTTCAGTTTTACAGCCTGACTACATGCAGTTCCACTAACTGTACTTAATTATCTCACTGATGGTCATATTTAGAAAGTTCTATTGAAAGATCATGAAATCTTAGATCTTGACAAGGAATAAATCTGTGTTCAGCCAGGTTATCTCCATTACATTTTTAATATTTTAATATTTCTACTTATTTTTAAGTAAAATACTTAAGTTTAAAAAACTTCAATATTTTGATATTTTTATTTAATATACAATTTTAATATTTTTAATATTGTCTATATGCATTTTCTCTCTATTTCACCAATCTTGTCTTTTGCCAATAGCTGCCTCAGAATGGATTTTGCATTTAGCTAATTTAATTCTAATTGTGATGCTACTGTTAAATCATCAACCTTCCAGTTTCCAGAAATTGGTCTGAGATAGGCACCAGCAAGATAAGGAGTATAGACTGCATTCAAACTAAAAGTTTTTACATCACTCACTGCATATATTCATAGAACCCAAACTCAATATTAATGGAAGAACAAAAATACAGATTATAGGGCAGAACTAGAAGGGCAGACAAGTCCCCCATTAGCTTTGGCAGTTCTAGTCCAAGTTTTAACTCAGGTATTGTAACATTATTTTTGTCAACATCAGAGAATCTTTCTGGCTTTTCTCAACCCTGGAATTTTCTGTGCCACATTTCACGTTGGAGACACTAAAGATAATCTGTATTTCAGTACATGACTAATGTGAGCAAGCAGGTGAAGGCAAATGGTTGAAACTAAAACCAAGCAGGACATTTTAAATACAGATGACAAGAAAAGATCTCTTGAAGTGAAAAAACACTTTGCCATCACACTAACTTATGCACAAACAGCCATGCAGAAACACTCAGCTAATTCAAGACCAAAGTCCTCCTCTCAAATATTTTTCCTTTTTAGATTGATGATATCGAACATATCTTTTCTTGGCTCTTTTGCTCCACGAAGGAAAAAACATTAAAACTTATTGAAAAAGAGTGACAAGCAAAACCTTCTCAGAAAGCTTTGGCATTCCCAGATAGGAGACAAAACGTGACATCCAAGTGAGCATAACTACCTTACTACCTTAAGAAGGTAAGCGTCCTCTAGACATTTTTTCACAAAAAATTAACCGTATAATCATAAATGCGTAAATATTTCAAATCTTCTCTTTTCCACAGTCGTCAACAGCATGATGCATACTCCTTATGTACACCACTGCAGGATGATCTTACCAGATGCTTACCAGTGCTATACCAGAAAAAGAGAAGTCCCCCACCTTGCAAGTTATTTTTCATGTTCCCTAGTACAGTTAGAATTGCAATATGTCTTCCTTCAGTGTGGAAATACATATGTTTCAAGTTTCTTCCCCAAGCTGTTTTTTCCACTCAGAAAATGTGTGGCATATGACAACATGGACCTGAGGTAGGGTAGTGCAAAGATCCTTTATTGAAAACACAATGGCTGGTTATATAGCAATCAAGTCCAGCCACTCCTCCAAGTATCTCCTAAGCGTTGTGGCATCTTGTGATAGGTAGAAGACATCTCCTGATGCCTGGCAGGCAGGCAGGCCGGCCAGCAGGGCAGGCCCACCGTAGCTGCTGACACGTAGGCAGGAAGGCACACCGTGACTGCTGGTACGTAGGGAAGAAAGCACATCTTGGTTGCTGGTACGTAGGGAGGAAGGCACATCATGATCACTGGCAACTCACGTGCACACATTCTGGCCACAGATCATAGTTAGCACATCATCACTTTCTGTCTTAGAGATTCTCTGCTGTCTTACACGGTGCCATCCTGTTTTGGTCCCCAACAAAAATGAACTTTGCATTCTGTGCAAAATGTAATGTGTAACAAGTCTTCTCAGATCACACAAACACTTAGCATTAAGAAGAAACAAATGTTAAATATTCTGATGAGCTCTTTCAAAGTTCGATATATTGATCAGAGTTCAGGTGGATTAAATAGCTTCTGTGTTTCTGTGTTTTGCATCGCTGCTCTAGCTGTCATGTATATTTGAAATTTTGCCTTTAGATTTCTTTGACTGCTGCATAAGCATAAATACGGCAATAATCCAAGAATTGGTTACTTTTTTTTTTAATACTTTTTCCAGTAAAAGATTTTTAACAAATTGGGTAAACATTATTTCTTAGCAGCCCTGGTACACTGATGAATGCATAGACAGAACACGGTATTCATTTACTGAGTTTAATCTTCCTCCAAAAATAAATAAATGAATAATATTGTTAAGAAAGATTTATTCTAAAAACTACACAGAATTATTTTGATAAATAAGAACTATCATACATCATCTAATTGATACACAACTGAGCTATGAGAAATTACACTCGATTTGTAGTTAGTTGCAAAGTCTGCTCTTTCTGTTTCAAACCTGGAAAAGAGGTTGTCTAATCTTTTGTAGACTTTTCAACAGCTGTAACGAAAGGTATCATCCATACCTACAAACATTGTGTTGTCTAAAATGTAATAAACAAGCTAAAAATATTATTAGGAAAAAAATTAGAAAGGCATCAAAATTATCAGTGAATCTTTTATCAAACAAAAGGAGCAGAAAGCCTGCCAGAGAGTCTGTAGACCATCAAGGCATAAAAACAGAGATCTTCCATAAATCTAAGGAAGATAAGGTCATGAATTCAAGTCAAATGATTCTTTGTGCCTATATATAATATCAAAGAAGCTGAGCAGGTTCCCACACATGACCCCTATTTGTGAAGATTCATCACAAGATTTGTCTCAATTGAAGTGTTAAAGAAAGAGATTATGGAACAAATGAACAACAGCAAATTGCCACGATCAGGTGGCACCTATGAATATTATCTAAAGAAATGCAAAGGTGAAATAGATGAGCTACTATCTGTGGGGTATAACCAAATACATAAAACTGTCTCAGTAGTGGGAGACAAGGCAGCTAATATGAAACCAATTTTAATGACAATTCCAGGAAAGATCTGGGGAATGGCCAACCAGTAGACCTGACGTCTGTATCAGACAAATTAACAGAAACTATTCTAAACAAGAAAATTAGTAGATATCAGTACAAATACCACAAATTGAGGTAAAGAAAGACATTTCTCACAATATTAAGAGTTCCTCAAAGGGAATACAAATATGCAGACAATATGTAGTCTAGTTTGGACTTCTGAAAGATATCTAACAAGGCCCTCATCAAAGGATCTTAAAATAACTTGATACCGGATGGGTGGAGAAATTCCTACGTGCATAAATAACCAGCTATAAAGGAGGAAACAGAAAGTATGAATGGTCAGTTTTGCGAGTGGTGACATCAAAAGGGAAGTTATGCAGGGATCTGCGTTGAGGCATGTGCCATTCAGCATGTTCATAAGTAATCTGGAAAAGTGGTTGGCTGATAATGATGGATTTTTCCATATAGTAAAGAGGGGGGCCAAATTTCAGAAGAATCTTAAAATACCTAATGACTGCATGAATAACGGTACATGAAAAATCAGTGTAAAAAAACATAAACCTTTATATAAATGTAGAAAAAAATCCTCTGCAATCTGATGACACAAAGACATGCCTTTCAATTATAATAATTATATACATATGTAATATATATACTTATGTTATGTAGATTATAATCTCTAACCATAGTTACAGTGTATCATAGAATTTTTGTTAACACGCAAGTCAGCAAAAATATTTATGAAAAGAAAAAAAGAGGTAAGAAACTGAGCTAAAACTAGCTGGGCATATAAAGGATAACAAGATGGGATTCTACAAATTTGCCAGTAACAAAAAGAAGCTCAGAGAAAATGTAGATCCACTGAATGGAGTAGACAACCTAGTGACAGATAACAAAACTTAGTGACTCCTTAAAGAAGCTGGATATGCTCAGATCCTCAAGGCTGGATGGGATTCACACAAGGTTGTTAAGAGAGCTAGATTGCAATGCTATCACTTATGATAAGATCATGGTGATCAGGGGAGGCCCCTGGCAACAGGAGAAGGACTAACATTATAAACATTTTTAAGAAAGGCAAGGAGGATCCAGGTCAGCCTCACTTCAACCCCTTGAAAAAAAACACAGCACAAACCTACTGGTAAGAGACTTTTCTTTCACAGAAATCTCAGAAGTTGTCTGCTGGTCCCAAGGGGTCCAGTGTCCAGAGGGGACACTATGAAACTACTAGCCTAGAAGAGACATGTAGGGGGACCATATTTAGAAATTTTCCTAGTACAGTAGGACATGAAATCCAGTTATTTCTAGTATATTGTTGGTGGCGCTGAGAAATATATGATTTTTTTTGTAGTTGAAATCAACTACATATTACAGCAGCTGAAAATCAAACACAAGCATATGGAAATATAGTAGGAGTTTGGAAACAGAAATAGATAAAATATGCATTTTTTTCCCCTAGATTGAAAATATAACAAATGAGAACAAAAATAGCACACTAGGCCATACGAAGAATGGAAAATATTAAAAATATTAAAAATAATTTAAATATTAAAAATAATTACCTTGTTTAAGAACATACATAGTGTAAGTACTGAAACAGGGAACACATCTGTTGCTTTATTTGAACTTTTTTATGTCTGCAAAATTTATCTCTGCATCCTGCAAATCTTCCAGGTGACTTGATTGGCAAAGTACATGTTGTTTACAGTACTTTTTCATTTGAATTTCAGTAATTCAGAATATACTTCTACCTTTGGCATTCACAGTACATCATCAACTGTTCAAGCTGGGAGAAAAAGCAGTGGCATAATGAAAAACTGAAAATAAATTCACTTATCTTTGTTCCTTTCCTCTACTGCTTTTTTGTGTACCTATATAGAGAGATAGAGTGCATGTACACTGTTGAGAAACAGGGTAATGGCCTACTGATCTGTGCCAGTGAATGATATGCTGAGATCACCACATGAATAAACATACCAAGCAAAGAAAAATACATTTACACTTCACAGTAGCAAATCCAATGTTACAGCTCTCCTCTTTTCAGAACTTGCTTTTCAGTTTTAATCCATTTCAGTTTCTTTGTTTTCTATCTTTTCCTTCTGGTGAATGCTGAAAATACAAAGTAAATTTTGCTGTTTGGAAGACAAAATAACAAAATGATAATAAAAAATTAATGTCCGGCAAAGGGCATAGGCATGAAAGGGATGAGAAGTGGATGAGAAGAAAATCCTGAAAACTAAACTAAAAACAGTACCTCAAGCTATTCAATTCTTTCTACAGTTGCTCCTGCTGACAATCTTTGACCTCTAAATCAAGGTAAGCAGTATACTACAATGAAATCATCTCACCTACTTCCAGATGAACTCAGAGTGTGATTCACTCAACTATTTTTGATGTGAACTTTAGAGTGAGATGCACTGGAAGACTGGAAGCTACTCCTCTTCATAAGAGCCCTGTCCCTGTGACTGGCTTGGTTAAACATATATATCCATGCTGTAGTTCATTTAAAGTTAAGTTCCCAACTTCCCACTGATACCAACAGAAAGTTACATGCATAAATGCCACTATGATCCAGACCCTCATAAGCTTCCTAGACTCAGACCAACGGGGTCTGATTGTATGAACGACTGAGACCCAGGTCCTCGGGGTGTTTAGGCACTTATCTCCTATTGAACGGAATTAAACAGAAGGCATCAGAGGAATGTTCAGACTCCTGCAGGCTTAATTAGCCTAAGTGCTGAGGTTCATTGCAAATCAGTGGTAGCTTTGGTCCTCAGCATGTCCTTTATTCAGAACTTTAACTTTTAAATGAGTTTTAAAACTCACTCTTTCTCCAATTAATATACCATAGACAAACATCAAATCTCTTCAAAAAATCATTTTCATCCTGGCTTGTCTCCTGGCAGAAGATAATATTTCACACATCCTCTTTATGATTTATGAAATACACTCAGTTTTTGCTTTTCTGTTAGAACAATTTACTACTAATCATGCTCTAAAAGGAATAAATCATACTTCCAATATTGAATGTTAAGACATGACTGGAAAGTGGAAAAATGATAATCAAATATCACTATTAAAATTGAAAATAGGCATACATGTACAGATAACTACAAATTTACATTAGATCTTTTACTTTTCCAGTAATGGTAGCAGGAGAGTGTATTTGTACATTATGTGTTCCCATCAGTTTCATTAGAGTGGTATTTTCCAGTTAATTACTAATCTTGTTCTCACCTTTCCACCTCCTCTTCACAAATGCTAATCATAAAACACTGACAGTGTTACTACAGTGTGAGAGTCAGAAATCTCACACCTTTCCACCCATGCTTGCCCTGCACAGCTCTCTTCCTCCTTGGCCTGTGTTTTCACACAGGGCACCCCTTGTAGAAAGTACCTTATCTCCTTCATGAATTTGGACTTTAAACGGGAGCTATGTCAAGTAGACTTCTCTTTTTCAGAGCCTTTGAGTAGGTGAGACCTTTCATTCACAGTATTTATGCAGATGCATATTTAAAGGTCTGTAATGACAGATTTGTGGAAAATGTTCCTTACTAGAGCATCTTTGAAATACCAGGCAGATTCTTCATTATGAATTTTTTTAAAATGCAGAATAATCTGAGGACGGGGTAAATACATAATTAAGGAGTTATCATTTCCAACATTGTAGGCCCCTTCCCCCACTTTTGCCCCCTCTACCAAAAGGCTCTGAAATCTATTAAGTGATTGGAGATTGATTAAATATGTCTTATAGCATACTTGGCCTACGGAGAGAATTGTTAAATGGTTTTATGAATCATTCAGTATTTCTGGGCCATGTTATTTGGTTCTAGTAAGGACTGTAGCTCAGCTGAAAAACACAATGAAGATGAACATTCTATAACTTAAAATCTTTAAAGTTATTCCCAACAGCTGTAATGCTAGGTGCAGGTCCCTAAAATACTTGTATAATCAATTCTAAAAATGAATTTACAAGAGAATAATTAATATTATTGTGTGAGAACGGGCAATTTCAAAGTAAAATTGAAAATCAGATAGGATATTTAACTGTGGATAAACTTGTTTGAATAATGCAAGAATTCAGAAATAGTTCTGATTTCCTTTCGGATGGAACAGCAAGCTAGAGCAGATGCTTGTAGTTTACATTTAAAGCACTAAGACAATAGGGAATTGGGCTTTTTCTTTCAAAAAAGCATTTGAAGACCACAGGGAAATTTTTGTACAGTACAAGCCAGATTACTTGTACACCTGTGGTTATATTTCCTAATATAATAATAATGAATGTCTTGAAGTAAAGTTTTATTTTAAAAGCTTACTGATGTTTTAAAAACTTATACAATCTGACCTGACCCTATCCTGAACACATAATGAATAAACATAGTGAACGATTTGCAATTTCACTGACTTTTCCATTATCCAAAATATCTCATTCTGATTCACTATTGCTTAGTAATATGTTAAATAGTAATAATTAGCTAGTGAATCATAAGTGCAAACCTACTATCTCCAGGACCACAGAAAGAAAAACTTGGGGATAATTTCCACAAGTTTGGCTGCTTTTTTTTTTCTTTTTTCACAGGAAGATGGAAAGAAAGGGTATCTTGCTACAGCAAAATACAGTCAGCCTGAGCATTGATAGATTATTCCTCCTTGACCCTGAGTCTGGCAATCAGCTGACCCAGTTCCTAGGTATAAAACGTACCAGCAAGGAATCAAAGGGTGTCTGATGAGCACGGCCTGCATAGCTTGCGGCAGCTGAGAAAGTTACCATCCCCCCTGTCCCCTCTACCCTCCAAGCATGGGTCTGACCCATCTGTCAATCAGCTTTTAAACTGCTGCCATTAAGAGTACAGCATTTTGCAGCCTACCAGAACTAGGGACAGTTTATCTTAAAATGCTATGTTGTAATTGATGCTCATATATCTGTGCACTGGGGATAGGGCAGACTGCTAGGGCTGCGGCTGGCAGCCTCTCAAACAGAGCTGTTCCCACTTGTCTGTTGGATATCAGAAAGTGGAGTCTTTAAGCCACTTTCATATTCAGAGAAGGGAGGGTCAAAACTAAGCAAAATTAGGAAGCTGTTCAGAAGAAAAATGCCTTCCTTTCCTGACCTCCAGCATATGGCTAGCTGGATTTCTGAAATATGAGAGTTTACTTTAATCATAATCTTAATAGGCTTCCTGGTATTGTAAGAATATGAGCAAAACAGAAGCTCTTATTTTAAAGGAAGGGGATTACTAAAATAATGCACAGAAGCTGGTATTAGCAGAATTCTTTTTCCTCCATATTTTTGTCAGATTTTGTTTTTCTCTTTTCTTTGAAGTATTGAGTGTGGTTACAGAGACCATATCTAAATGAGCTGGGCCAGTACTGTAGGGCCAATACCTTCCATCAAAAAAAATTGTCCAGAACTTCTATCCTCCACAACAGTAACAAGATACAGAAATCTTTGTAGAAGCCAAGTTTATATTCAGTTCTTCGAGACTACAATTGATAAGGAATCCTTCTCTACCGTCACCATCTTTCCCAAACTGCTCTAGTATTTAATTACCTTCATTACTAGGGCACTGTGTCCTTGTTCCAGATTGTATTTGCCTAATTTCAGTTTATAGACCTTGAATTAATAGCCCACTTTCTCCTACTCTGGGATATAATTCTCATGTGTAAGTAACTATGTAATCAATCAGTACTTACCCTCTTCATTAATGAGCAAAAACAGCTGAGCTTCATAAGCTTTAATTATACAACTTGTTTTCCAGTGCCTGCATTACTTTTGAATTCAAAACTTTCATGAATACAAAACTTCCACGAACTGTAGCTAATAAAACTGGACCCAGCGTTCTGTCACCAGTTTTACCAGTGCTGCACTCAAGTGGAAAGATCATTTCTCAAGTTCTCCTTGTATTAAGATGTATGATATTTTATTACAGCTGTTTAATCAGATAATTAAACTTCTTGCAAGTATTACATTATTCAGAGTATCTACCAACATATGCATCATCCACAGTCTCCGGAAACACAGAAACTCATTGTCTAAACTACTGAATTAGGATAGAAGAGGCACTCCCTAAGAACCAGGACCAGCCCATTTTATAGCTCCATTAACAACTTTATTAAAATTGTCAGCAAGCTATTTCTTCATTCATCCGGTATCATATCTTAGCATAATTAATTGTGATTTAATGAGATGCCTTGTTCTGTGTCTCACACAAATCCACTCCTTTCACCCCCTGTTGGCTTTACAAGGCAAACTTGTAACTGAGTTTATTTGACAACACTTACTTTAATGAGTTCTTTCATGTAGCCTTTAAATAACCACAGCTGAATGATATTACGGAATCCTGCAAAAATAGATATGTGTATTTGTATGCATCTGAAGGTAGATTTGGGTCTTTAAATGTGTATTTTTCTTAATTTCAGTATGACTGTTTAGATGTATTTGTGTATGGAAAAAGGTTGTTTTTAGTTAGGAAGAGAAGTTGAGAAGAAAATTTGTCAGAGCTAAAAACAATGAAAGACAGTAAGACCAAGCACTCTTACAAGATCACTGAACAACTTCTCATAAGGAAAGAAATAGTTTCAAGGAGCAAATCGAAAACATGTATGGATGGATCACAGTGTGAAAATAACTGTTAGAACTTAATGTTTCCTCTGCCAAATTGCTTTAAAGAGTTGGTGATAGTCTGTGCAGAAAAGAAGTCTCTACTACTCAGAGACATTTTCAATAGATCACGTTATATCAAGCAGGGCTCCTTTATCATTTTTATGAAATATGCTGGTAGTTCCCAGCTGCTTTGCAATAGATAGGTATTACCCCTGTACAACTAATGACTGTTATAATTTAACTCCATAGAATAAAAAATTACAAAGCATGAACTGTTCTACAGCTTTTAAAGAGGGGATACTAGTGATAAAAAAGCTGCTTGTATTTTAGCTGTTCTGCAGTTACATAATTATTGCTTTCACAAGTTATCTGAATAATATCTTTCTTAAACAAAGTGAAATAGATAGCACGTACCCTATCTCCAGAACCAACAGGTAGTCTATCTACCAAGGATGGTCTTCTCAGGGCAGCCAGTTCTCTTACAGAAAAGCTTGTATGCCAGATCAGGATGTTGTGGATCAGACTCACCTTTGTTCATAACTGAGGGAATAAAAAGAAATGGCAACCTACTATTTGATATTCCATGACTATGTGACAGGGAGTTTGGCCTCCTTGTACTTTAGGAAGAAATACCAGTTAGAGCAAAAATACAAGATTACTCATAGGCATGAGATTAAATTTTGCTTGTTTTAGGGATATGTTCAAGATGAACATGGATTAAAAACAAACACCACTTGGTATTAGGAAAAATCAGATCTGACAGTATAGGAATTTGATAGTACAGCATAATCCCAACATTCCTGCTAATGGGCTGTGAATAAATATAAAATTCTCCTGCCAGAGAGAGACTGTGACACACTACCACTAATAGCAGTACTGGGCATAGTTTTCTCATGAAGCCTTCCCGACAGCGTACAGGCTGGACACGTGGAGGCAATGTAAATTGCAAATTCAAATCCTGTGTGCTTTCCATCCACATTGCTTGCTGTAACATAGCTCAGTCCTGCCTCAAAGTCTTAACCACATGCTTAGCCTAACTCAGGATATCTGCTGATGAATTTGGGGTATGGCCTATTTAGACACCTTGCTTTTTTCTTCAGTTTTACTAATATCTTGGTATAGGCAACTGATCAGATATATTAATCAATGGCTGCACTCATCAAAATAAATACCAGTTAACAAAACTAGAACTCAGACAAACATTACAGTAACTTTTAAAATTTTGAAGAGGCTTTATTTTTACAACATATATATAGTTATGCAGTACAACAGAAGATAGATATTTATGGAAAAGCAGTTAATTTATGTCACTATCTACAGCATTTAATCCCCTTGAATTGACTTCTGCACTATTACAGGACTAGTTCAATTTCTGATTACTTCATACAAATTATATTCCACTTAACCCTTGCTGTCCTATTGACTGAAAGAAACAAACAAGTCTTTTTTTACTAGATTGACAAGCAAGTTGTTCAGTGTGATAGAAGTTGATCCACAGATCAAAGCTAATGGTCCTGAGGACCCAACATGTACACTAAATGTCTTCTAGAGGTTTTACTTCAGGCAATGTTAAGTCTGCTCCTGTGGTCTGGAGGTCTTTACTTGTGGGTCAAAGCTGTTCAAAGGACCAGTCATGGATTTGGACCTGTATGTTCTTATTAAGGTTGATGTGTGCCTGGATTGGAGCTTTCAACTTACTTGCCTCAAACAGAAAGCTATTTTTTATGCACCAGAATTGCTCTGAACCAACATGTGCTAAATGAGGATGATAGAGGAATTTGCATCAAAACCTCTTAACTGTTCCAAACCAAAACATTACTGTAGACACAACCTAGGACAAGTAATAGCTTGCAGAAGTTCATCTGTTAGCAAATGTTTCTTTTCTCATGAGCTATTATTCAGTTTCACGTTCTTCCCACCTCTTCTATCCTCACCTCAGTTTCCAAATGGTTTACCACAACTTCCAAGAATCAAACCTTGCTCTTTGTCCAAATAACAGGGCATGATTTCACCAAGAGATGTATTTTGGCAAGCATAGTAATACACATGTACCACCTATAAAGATAAAATATCTATCTATGCATGTCTAGTTTCAGATGAATTCTCCTAGTGGGCTGGGGCTTTTATGGGGTGGGGGAGGTTGGAGGAGGTTGGTGAGGGAAAGAGGAAATATACAGGTCTCATAGTCTTCAAGACCACCCTCAAAAGCTTCCTCATTTTGAACTACTCCCCTAACTGCAGTATTTCTCTTTGAATACCAAGATGGCATTGAGAGCTTAATCCTGCTTACTCATTGTGTCATCTTTGTTTCCAGTGGTCTCCTGTGCATCTTCTCACCTCAGACAGTGCAGCCACCTTACCAATTTCCGGGTCACCTTTGCCTGTAAGAACCACCATACTTACAAAAGGTTTTAAGCATCAAGGATTATCCACATTAGTAGCCATTCTGCAAGTGCACATAGCTGCCACTATCTTTGTGGCCTAGTAGGATCAAAAAAGTTATAAATCTGATTATTTTGTAGAAAAAATCCCAGTAGTTTCCATGGCTTCGGCTTACACCTCCAGCCCCCTCAGGTGACTGAATCATCTCCTTGCCATGAACTAAATGGCAAGCTGAACAAATTCCTTCCCTTTCCTTCAATTCCATTGTTCTTGTGCTTCTTGGTAGAGAAGTATCCTCTTCCTTCATCTATATTACTAGTTTATGCACGCTCCTACTTCTTCTATAAGTTACTCTTTATCGGACACTGCCTCTAATGCCCTCCGGAGATGACCGTCAACAACTCGGGACAAAGCAAGTCAGCTATGTAAGGAGCTTAGGTGTATCCATTTCCCTCCCTCACAGTCAACTGTATCAGAAAACTGTGTGTTCATGGCTGTCTAAAGTGCCATAAGAGTGTGGCTGAACTCCTGCATTTGGCTTCTGCTGTACTACAGATTTGCACCCTGTGCAATGTATTTGCCTAAGCCTGCCTATTCCTTGTCCTCACTTTCTGTTGTGGACTCTCTGGATTCCTGACCCTTGGACTTGTTTCTGACTTTTGGTGTGGTTCATCTCTGCTCTTTGCTTCTGCAGTCTGTGCCTGCTGCTCACCTTTCTCCCTTTCTCCAGATCAGTTCTAACCAGACAAATTATATCTCAATTAAAGTACACTGAAATAATTCTCCAGAAATCCTTTATTTTTCCACAAGTATGAAATTCAGATCTCTAATTCCATTTGCTGCAACCTGCTCTTATGTCTGGCTCCTTTCATTACTCAGATCCATCAGCTACTAACAAAAAAAAAAATCCTAAAATTATCTTGTCAATCATATTTGCCTTACTTTCTCAATCTAAAGACAGACTTATTCTTTTTTTTCCTCTATAACAAATTCTATCTTGCTTTCTTTACTTTTAGATCACTGCACCGTAGGTGTATTCTGCTTCTATTCTTTGCCTTCAAACTCTTGACTTACAGTGGCATGGGGCTAGGGGTCCACTTTTACCCATCCCTCTGTTTTACATCACAGTGTCCACTGAGTCTTGAATTAATGCCTTTCATAAACAATTTAATGAGACTCCTTTCATATTTTCTTTTAAATATTATTTCAAGAATCATTTCCCAGAAGATTTCCACTTTAATACAGTTGGAGATGAAAAGCTATTTCTATACATTTGCTTCACCTTTATAAATATGACAATAAGTAATACATGTATGTATATATGTTTGCACATGTATATACACATGCATACATGAATATATATTTCTTATATGTATATATGAAGTATATGAAGTGTTTATACATATATATATATATATATGGCATGTATGTATGGAAGATGGTACACCGAATTTGTTTGTGTCTTTCCACACTTTTCACTCTGCTGCTTTCCTTGGGGCCAGGGAATAAAGGAGGTTAATAACATCACTACCCATGTGTATCATCAGTCTGCAATTTCCCCTGATCCGTCTCTATTCCTTGTCTTTTCAGTTCTCAGTACTTCAGGACAAAGATCATGTCATATGACATGTCTTCACACCTCCTAACACTGTGTGGCAGCGATCTATGGGTGTTACAGCAGTATAAATAATAATAGCAATGTCAACAGTGACCGAGAGAAAATCATTCCAAAATTTCTGATCCAAGCAATAACAAATGCTGCTGACACAGAAAAGACATGTGCACTATAGCATTCTGAATGACATACATTGCTCTTGGCCTCCTGTGAAGATGATTGTGATTTGATTTCCATTAAGAGAATTCACTTAAGTCTATCATCAGCTGAAATAGGACTTCAGAATCAAACTATAATTTTACTTTAACAAATACGGACACATAAGTATCTGCATTGAAAACTTTTCCTTGGAGAGGTATCTGCTACATTTGGCATATTGCGGTATGCACTGATTTAATGACAAAACACACACGCATGCTAATACTTAGTATGATAACAAATTATCTTAATGGCACTGTCTGTGCTGCTACACATAGCAGACATAGCACTGACAATTTCTTCTGATTACGGGGGTTAAAGAGGACTAAAGTCTTGCTATCGAGTGTCTTGGAAGTGAGCTTTGTCCAAAAGCTTCTTAACATATGAATAGAAGAGAAGATATTCACACACAAGATCCTACCAAACAAAAATGATGTTTGGACATATGAGAAAGCAAATCAGCTGCCTGACCCTCAGTTGTCCTTTTGAAACAAATCCATCATGGGAGAACATCCAACAGTTAAGCACACCAAGATGGTAGCCAGGAAAAAAAGCTAAAATTATTAAGACCCAGACAGGAAAAAATACATACTGATATTTAGCATCAGGGTCACATTGTTGCCAAGCAATTCCATTGGTATTATCTCTCTGCCAGAGTAAAAGGTTTTGAAATAAAGAACTTCCAAATGAATCAAAGGTAAGTTTTTCTTGGAGTGCGATATCATATTTTCATTATGTCTTATTATTTAAAAAGAAAATATAATCATGAGTTTACTCTCTGTGCCTCTTAAAGAATTCCTTTAACATTTCTGGAGATATGCCTGACTAGGAGGAGGAGAAGAGGCTTACACTTCTGGCTTTCAAAATTTGATTAGTGCAAAAGAAAATTATCAAACCTTTGTGTGCTTACATTACATTACACACAATAAAAAATAAAATTAATCAATGCCTCCTCACTACTCCGGAGCCTTTTAAAAGATAGCACAAATAAGTGGAATCATGCGAGGTTTTGCTTTATTGGCCACATGAATTTTCATGACATATCTCCTACTTATCTCCTAGTTAAATAATATGAGGTGTAACATACTTTAATAAGCTATGAGAGAAGTGCACAAGTGTTCTTATTTGTTACAAATCAAAGTTATTTGAAGACATTCAATTAACCTTTTAAATAGTGATACACCATTTCATTTGTACTGTCCTCACTTAAACCTTAAACACATTAATAGAAATATAACAGAAAAGGAAATGCTTTGTTCTAGTCCTAAACTCTAAAAAGAATCCAATATTTCAACTGATAAACAAGCTGAGCAGTGTACTGATAGGAAAATATATTGTTTTTCAAGATTCATTAGTTGAATGGGCACCTGACTGAAAGAGAGGTAGTGTTTTAAACTGTGTTTTCTAGGAAATTGAAGGATTGCTCAACCAGCCTCTGGATGAATTTGACCTGTCACCAGATAAATGAATATGAATATGCACTAATGTTTCTCTATTTCTTTAGCATCTATAGATTTTTCTGTAAGAAAACATACATTTGGGGTTCAGACCAATCCAGAAGCATAGCAAATACATGTAAAATGACAGCTCTGTCTGAGAGAGAGCAGAATATGTTATCCTTACATAAAAGTGCAGTGAGGAAGACACTCTGTAGATGCATTTTTCTACATAGAAAAGTCAGAGTATGTTATACACAGAACATGTGTAAGGTCTTATCCCAAAATAAGTAAGTAAGAGAGAGGCAAACCAAACTAGCAGTATTTCCATGGTGTTCAGTAGCCTCAGCCAACAAATGCATCCTCACATCATTAGGCTGTCACAATTCTTTCAATAACACCAGCTTTTCAGTTTTATGGCACTAACAAAAAATGTTTGATATTGCTTGCTAAAAGAATATGAAAAAAAATATTTCTGTCATATGGATCAAGGGGTGGACTAACAAGACTGCACGCTATTTCAAATATATTCTAAGCTGTTGGAGAAGTATTTGTAGTGTGCTACACCAGTACGTATCATTTCATGATTCTCTGAAGGACTGCTTTAAGAGCTTCAGATCCCTTGACTATGAGACTATTCAATAACACCTTGGCTCTGTGGATGTGACTTGTCAACATTCTGTGCAGATTTTTCTAAATCTGATGAGAAAAAGAATAAAAACCACTAACACCCACCAAATATTATAGTTCCCTCTTTATATTTCTCATAAATGGGCACTGGAATATGACAATAAGGATGAACAGGAATCTCCCTTGATTCAGCAACCAGAGGAATAAGAACAGTATGGTTTGTTTTAATTAATAACAGAAAGAAATTTTGCTGTGAAACAAAGAAAAATTCTTTTATACAGAGACTGTGTCCAGATTTTAACTTTATATTTAAAAAGGGATAGGCACTCCCCCCCTCCCTCCCCTGAATCAAGGGCATTCCAGAGATTTTGACTGATCTATCTTATTTCAGATAAGCCATAGTCAATAATCACTTTGACCAATGTTACCCAAATCATGCCGTATTTACAATTCCTTTCTTTTTTCATATAAGGAGATTTTAATACAACTGTTTAAGAGAAAAATTGTTCTGTTTTATTCTTTTACTTATTTTCTTTCTTCTGTCTAACAGAATAAACTACAATTGCCCTGGCAAGGCAGCACAGAAAAAAAATGTGTCTACTTAAATATTCCATAGTATATAACAAATAAAGGATAAACATTATTTGAGATAAATTATCATCATGATTCAAATCAAAGTGAGTTGCAGGAATTTCCCTACATTCAGATCCTTTCTCACTCTGTACATTGCCTTTTCAAGGAGATAAAAGACATGTAAGACATAGGAAGATTATCAGTTCATCTATAAAAACAAATAAAGAAACAAACAAACAAAGGTGTGCACTAAAACTTAATGACAAAGGCTTGGTTATGGCCACTATGCTTCTAGTAATCACAGAAGTCAAAACCTAACAGAGCTATAAATCAATAGTCAACAGGTATAGAATGTACTTGATGAAAATAGAAATAACATATGGGGAAAAAGGGAAATTAGATAAAGGAAGCTAAAAAAAAAGAGAGAAAATAAAGCAACTGCATTTATCAATAGTTGCTTTACAGGACGCATTATCTACATTTAGAAGCTAAAAAACTGCCATTAAAATAGAACATTCAGGCATATTTACTTTGTAATGGCAACTACTGTAGTACAGACTTTATCCTAAAAGTAATGTTAGAAAGATCTTTTCTGACCATTTTATAACAACTTTAAGCCATTACTTTAGGAAACAGGCTTCCAAAAAAATCCAGGAAATTGTGCATTTGCGCTAGTAAGTACAAATCTTACGTTATCTCTAGGCACTGAATAGTATGACTCCACTGATATTAACGATAACATTTCCGCTGGCCCTCCTTGTGTCAAGAAGCTTAACTCAAAATGCACATGTATACAACATACAACCATAGCCCTCTGCCAAAATGTGGACAGTGCTCACTGTCTATAATTTTAAGAAAAATATTCTGAAATTTAAAGAGAACAAATATATTCTCTTTTTTTGATGGATTCTTTGTCAATTACTACTTGGACTGATATTACTGACATTTTCTGGATTAGGTGATAAGAATCAAACATCTTTGTTCTGTTAAGAGTTATCTATCTCTAAATAAATACAAAGGTATTCCAAAACTGAAATGACTTAGCCTATATTTTCAGGCTTGATTTTTGGCTGTTATCATCTTAAACAACCTGTTAAAAAATGGCATCTGGACCATAACGAGATCTGATATCAAACTGCAACTGATGCTTTTGCTACAGATTCATAGATATGGTATGATACATAGACATATGTTTAAGTAAATGTGAATATATTACATACTGTTGACTATTATTATTTATAAAAACATTTCAAGGAATGAGGTTGTACATTTTTCTTCTTCTTTATCAAGTGATCAATAATGTAGCAATATATGGAGTTTGAAACATCCAAGCAGTTTTCTCCAGTAGACAAGAAGATAATGATGGAGTTAGCAGATACCAGTAACCTAGTATGGTTGGGTAGCATCTGCTTGATCTGTGAAAGATCTGTCCAGAGAAAGACACGGTATGTGTGTTCATGTTCTTCCACGGAATATTCCACTATGTAAAGCTAGAAGAGAATCCTAATGAGCAATATCCATCTCTTTAACCTTACATTTTGCATAGCCACTGATTTATTCAGTGTCCTGTTCCTGTCCCTGGCCTTCAACATCGGATCAATGCTGCTTTGAGTCCAAGGTAATCAACATTGCTCACCTAGGAAACGGAGACTGGGGGGACTCCTCAACTATATTACTGGCTGTTATTCAATTGCTGTGTGGTCCTGACAACTCATTTAACTTCTTGCTTTTTGTTTCCTCTTCTATAAAATTAAAATCATAATTACCTATTTCACACAGGCAGTCTAAAGATTAATTAATATTTGCAAAATTCTTTCAGAATATAAAGCTATATATAAATGCTGCTCATTCTTATTTATCTAACTTAGCCCTGAGCTGGATGCGCTAAACACACACTAGGAAAGAAGAAAGCTTTCAGCAGTTGTAGGAAGAGAAGATGAAATAAAGGGAAAAGGAAGAATGTGATTACAAGCAGGCATATCTGTCATCTAATTATCAGTGGTCAGTTTCTGCAGAGCACCATTCTGTTGATTAATGAGATAAAATACTATATTTCTTCAATGAAGAATAATGGTCATTGCAAACAACTTTCTGAAAGCAAATTAACTTCTCCTGAGAAAGAGAACAGACAATAGTGCACCGTTATTCACTGAATTCCTGCTGCGTTCTCTAACATTTTACTAACTCTGTTGTCTCTGTATTATTCTGAGTAGCTCATTCCTGCTTCCACCCTCTTTGTACTTTATTTTGCATTTCAGTTCAGCCACGAGCTCCATGTTCATCCATGCTGGTCCTGTCACCCTTATTCAATTTCCTGTACATTGGAACAGATGGCTCTTGTGCTTTGAAGAGGATGTCCCTGAAGATCAACAAGTTCTCCCAGGCCCTTTGCCCTCCGGAGGAGTCTCCAACAAGACCCTGCCAAGCAGATCCCTGAACAAGCTGAAATCTGCTCTCCTGAAGTCCAGGGTTGTAATTTGCTATTTTTCTAGCTCATTTCTCACAGTACTTTGAACTCCACCATCTCATAATCACTGCACATAAACCTGCAACTGATCTTTATATTCCCCCCAGTTCTTCCATATTTGTACATGACAGGTTCAACGGAGTGCCCCTTCTGGTTAGCTCATTTATCATCTATGCCAAGATGCTCTTCAGAAATTTCTTGGACCACTTCTCCCCTCCACATTGCTCTATCAGCAGATGTCAGGGTGGTTTACATTCCCCTAATGAAACAGAACCTGCAGTTATGAGGCTTCCTCTATCTGCCTAAAAAAGGCTTTACCTATTTCCTCTTTCTGATTGGGTGGTCTACATTAGATACCTACCGCAATGTCACTTTTACTGGTTTGTCCTCTGATCTTCACCCATGAGCTCTCAGTCTGCTCATGACCCTTTCCAAAGCAAAGCTCCATGCACAGAGCACAACCCCTCCTCCTTCTCTTCCCAGGCTGTTCTTCCTAAAGAGACTGTATCCATCCATTACTGAACTCCCATTCTGTGAGGTATCCCTCTATGTCTCTGTAATCTCAATGAGGTCACAGTTGTGCCTCAATACAGAGATATTTAATTCCTACAGTTTGATACCCATGCTGTATGCATTCATGCACAGGATTTGGGATGAGTTCCCAGTCATGCAGCTTTCACAGAGGAAATGTTAGAGCCTCTCCCATCAAGCTGTTGTTCCTCTCACTTTGCACCCCTTATCCTGGAATTTCTTCTGAAGACAGTTTCAGGCTTTGGACATCCCCTCTCCTACAGTTTACAACCCTCATCACCGGATTGGTTAGCAAGCCTGTTCACAAAGATGTTATTGCCTCACTTTGTCAGATAGATCTATTCTCAGCAGTCATCACTCTCAGATAGGACTCTGTGGTCACAAGAGGTGGTGCTCTGCCTGTGACACTAGTTGTTGACCCACAGGAAGACTCTCCTCCTCCCCAAGATTTTCCCCTTCACTGGGAGGATTGAGGAGAACACCACCTGGGTCCCTGGGCCCTTTGTCCTTGCGCCCAGAGCTCTGTAGTCACTCTTGATATGCTCTTCTCATCACTACATATCACAACCCTGGCAAGCAACAAATCTTGAGTGGCAAGTGAGGTCAGCAGAAGGGTGCCTCTGCTTTGTGCAGGATGGAGCATTGGTTCATATGTATGGTTCAGACTGAGCTGGCTCTGATATTTCTCCTGATGAAGCTTGTTCCCCCTCGCCTGTTCTCTGGGCACTATGACTATTCTGTAACTTCACAGCCTTTTTTCTCTTGCCAGACATCACAATTTTCCAGCCTTCCCCATCCTGGAAGTCTCCAGCCACAACTCATTCAAGCCTCAGTCTGTCCCTCTTTCTAGCAATGCAGAGTTTGAGGTCTTGCCTCTGCAGTATCTTTGTAAAGTCTCTGATCCTGTTCATCATCCCTAAGACTACCTAGTCAGCTCACCTCCTCCCACAGCTCTTTCATCCAGTGGCTCAGCACCTTAACCAGAGCACACTTCCCACAGGTGAGGCCATCCACGGACCCCAGCCCAGCGGGAGGCACCGGGCAATGCCTGCAGGCTGAGCCCTGAACAGCCATGTCCTCCCTCTGAAGCTTGGTCTGGGCTGAGCGCTGAAAAAGGGGTGGTCTTTCCAGCTGCTGCTGGAAAGGACTGTGACTACCATCACAGAGCTACATTTCTACCCCCCCCACACACACACTTCCACCCTCCCCCCCACTTTGTGCTTCCTTCTATGCAAAATTGCTTTATTAACTGCTAAGTCTCTCTTTACCACACTCTTCTGATGACTCCTCAGCAACAGTTAAAATAGGCTCTCCAGCAAAGGCTGAATAGGAGCCCAACCACTCCCTATTTATGAAAGAGTTAAGTGAAAGGTATGGGCGCTTCCTAACCAGGAGACAGCAAATGAAAGCAGAAGCCCAATAAACAACTGCTGCATTAACTGCCAAGTCCCTGATTGCCACCTCTGTTCATCACGATCCTCAATGATTTTCTTGCTGTGCAGTATTAACTGTTTAATTGTTGACCATTTTAGCAAACATATCCAAATAATCTGGCATTGCAACAGAAAAATTACAGTCATTGCTGAACTTGAAAACTGCAGCATCAGAATGGTCTTTCTATTTTTTTTGACAAGTTCTTCATCCAGTATAACTTTCCAACATTAAGTGAAGGTCTGAAAATCATCATCTCTGTCACAATATTTAAGGTTTAACCATGCAAATACTTAACTGGAAGTGAGGAGCAAATGCTTTGCTCCAAAATATGAACATTTTCTTTTAATAAAGCAGACTAGTGTTTAGTTTCTTCATCTCTAGAAACCAATAACCATATCTTCAGAGGTAGAATTAATGTAGCTTAAGTTCACCTTTCAAAGTCATCTGGAATCTAACGACATAGAAAAGTATTTTGGGAAGGACAAACAACAGAAAATCTGGAAATAAATAGACAGGAGACATCTTTAATAGGCTCCCTCCTGCTTCCCCGGTTGCTCACCTTGCTGTCCAACACCTAATCCTCTGCAAGAGTCCTCCTTGTCTCTTTTTAACCTCTGTCACTACAGATGTCTGTATCTTTGACTTTGCTAAGGGAAGTCCAACAAATACTTCACTCTAGATGGGAGCTAGAAGACAGGTAAAGGAAAATCTATCTTCTCAATAGTAGCCTCTAGAAATACATAATACCCAATCTGCTGTATGGCATTAGAACAGCAACTTGTGAAGAGGGATCCAAAGATCTGACTGCCACCTTCCTCATATCCCTCTTACTAACATTCCCTCCACCACATAGATTTGAGACACCCTTTAGCCTTAAAATGCCAGCTTCGTAGGTCAAATAAAGAAGTTGAAACAAATGTTATTCATTTTCTCTTCAGTATGGCAAGTTTTTCTTTACCTTTGTTTCTGCTATTGAAGCAGAAACACCCCAGCACCCCAGTATCTTTTCTGGGAAGTTTTCCTACATCTGTTCCTCTTTAGATAAAGATTAACAAACAAAAATTTTCCTGAAGAAGGAGTATGCTTGGCCTGCTTACTCAAAGAAATAAGGGACAAAAGACGCCAACAGGCATTCCAGTAAATATGGAGAGAAATCTAGTATAACGATGGTTTGGATAATGAAGATCTGCAACATATATATGCTATAGCAAAAGACTAGAACCTTGCTATTTTTTGTTCACATAACCATGCTCAAAGATATGCTGTCAGTTTGAAGTTCTTAAAAACATCAGCTATCAGCCTCTAAATACTGCATGGGATTGGACTGGCTTACACTTGCAGCACTTGAGTGTCTGATAGATAATCTGTTATTCCCGTTTTACAGGTCAAGGCTACACTGCACACATGCACATGAAAATAGATCACCCAAGATCAAACACAGTCTGTGGTAGGGCAGTGATATGAATATCCAAGTACTTGATGATTGAACAGAAAGTTCAGCCAGGCAGAATTATTCAGTCTAGATTAGGGAAGCAGGTGAGTTCTGTGTTAACTAAAGCACATGAAAGAAAAACAGTGACAGTAGAAGAATAAAATAGATTATAATTGTATGTGGTTAGAAAAACTGAAGAATTTTCTCCATACATTTTCATTTGCTGAGTTTTAATTCTACTAGTGAAAAAGAGTGATTTAATTACATAACTTTATGTTTCCAGCCATAGAATTATTAAAGCCAGCATCACAATAATGTTTTTAGCTTTCTCTATCCATTCAATTTGGAACCATTTTTCCATTTGTATTTATGTAGAAATAGGAGAATGGTGTCATAAACCCAGTGGATGAAGCTAGTATTTTCAACTCTGAAGAGATACACATTATATAGATGATATGTCACATTTACTCCAGGTTCTTACTCTATTTATTTCATGCTGTGCTTTGTACTACCTGTTTAATCTAGGTCATTGCAGAAAATTTAAGACTATCACATGGATAGTACATGAACTGACTTCTTAAACATCGGCCTTTTTATTTTTTTCTCACCTCACTGTTGAGTTTTCTTGTCTTTTTCTCTGATTCAAGCCAAGTCAGGTACTGTAAATCATCTTCATAGTATTGCATGTCATCTTGTATCTCAGGCTTTCTTTGCACAGTAGTGAGGATGAAGAAGCCTGCTGATCTACTTTGTCTGTCATTCCATCTGCATGTAATCTTCTGTGGGCACATATCTTTTCAAGTAGACGCATCCCTTCTGTCTTTGTCAGATTCAGTTTATCACAACTATCCCTGCAACTTCTAACATCTCCAGCAACAACGGAGATTCATATAAGTTCTAGTGACAAAAATCTAGAGTGCCATTATTAGATGTCTTTGCCCTTTGACTTTGTTTATTTAAGCTTCTTTATCTGTTTTGTATATGGTTTATTAAGAATTCAGATGATTAGCATCTTAGAATCACAACAAAACACGTTTTATCCTATCAGGAGTTTGTCATTTTTGCACGTTCCTTACCCTGGCAATTGGGAATGAAGAAGACATATTTTGCCTCTCTCACAAAAAACATTTGCTTGCCAGTAGAGGTCATAGCAGGTGCCTGCAAGGCTAAAAACATGAGTCTTTTAAAGCTTGAATCAAAGAACCAGTTCCCCAAGTGAGATCCATAGCAGTCACATAATTTCTGAACTGGACATTCAATGAAAACCAACCGTGATATGATATACATCAGCACTTTCAGATCATATTTTCAGTGCCATTTAAAGGAATTACTAAGAGAAATCAACAATATGATTAGACTCACGTGAAACGTTGTCTACTGATACATATATGCATTCTCACTGGAAGTATGTGAATTATTTGAAAAGGCAGATGGAAAGTTTACAATGTAAGTCTCAACACTTTTTTATGCCCTTGAAATTGTTTTTTTGCCAAATCATTGTCAAGTGATTCTGTTTCTCCCACAGATTTTAAAAAACACCACACTTCTTGGAAATACAGAAGGAGGGCAAGTGAAGTTATTGAGATATTCACAGATAACTGACTGCAGCCCTAATCTTTGATCTTATAGTAAAATTGTCTTGGACAAGTCTTTGTTCTTACATCAAATAGAGATAACACAAATATCATGAAAAAATACAGCCGCTGATTTTAGCAAAGCTTCTCTAAGGGAGAACAAATATTTTCACTTCCAAATATTCACTTTATTTAAAATTTAAACAAAAGTCAAACCTTTACAAAAATTACAGTCACATAATAACCTTCTCTAGCCTTGAAATGAAGTCGTACATTGTCTCCTCTTTATGCTAAGAAATGTGGGAAAAAAATCTTCCACCAATCATAAAAATGTCAAGTCCTTGCTGAAGGTTTTAACAAAAAGTTTTACTTTGGTGGGCTTTACTATGAAGATCAACAAGGCTTTTCTCTAAAATACATGTGCTCTTTTTAATCTAGCAGATATTAAGAACAGTGGGAGAAGTGTAGTTACATAAGTATTTATGTCTTGGGGAGATGATAACAAAATGATTACTTTTATACCACGAACACACAAGCTGAACAGCTTGGGATTTAGGACCAAAATATAATTAAGGTTTAATAAAAAAAGTCACAGTATAATTTTAATTCCAGTCTAGACAAAAACGTACACTAGACAATTTGCAATTTTATGACTCCTGACCTTGGTCACAAGCCATGAAAGTTAGTGGGAATTTTGGCATCAACACTGTGATCATCAGATTGAACTTTCAATTCCCAGGGAAAATTCCAGCTAACATGGGAATGGAATTGCAAATTTTCCCTGATCATCTTCTTGTGTCCTTTACCTGTTGCAATACTCTGCATGGCTGAAAAATTATTTGAAGTGTCTCATTCTTCATTCAAATATTATGACCATGGCTGAGCACAAAATTTATTATATAGTATAATTTTTGTTGATATTTATTGTGATGTGTATCATAATACATTAACAATAAAATGAGTATGGGGATTTTACCTAAGACATAAGACATTAATTTTAACCTTTGGTGATGGGTGGAGAGAGGGGAAAGTTCTTTTATCTTATAATATATTTGAGCCGGTAGTTTTCTATTGAGCAATCCCACTCTGAAATCAGGTAAATGCTGATACAACTGACACTTATTCTCTAGCAGTGGTACAACTAGTATAAAATATAGAGATGAACTGTCAAAGGCAGTTTTGTAGATTGAATATTACATTTTGACAAGGAAATATCAACAACTGCTTTATTCTAGAGTTAGTTCTGACTCCATCAATCCCAGTTTGAGTTATTTCCTGCAATTTGTGATAGCTTGATTTCCTTGCTAGTTCTTGCAAGATATATTTTTGTAGAAAAACTGGAAATACATGGCGTTACTAAAGGGATTGAAGACATTACAGAGTAAGCACTGATCATATTTGTCTAAAGCATGGAAATGGAAGCTATATTCACAGAAGCAAATAATACAAAACAGAAGCACACAGTCTGCTTTCTATAATGTGCAGAGCAGCATTAACCTGAAGGTTCACACACTCCGTGAGCAGCACTGGTGGTGTCTGTATTCTGCTCTTGGTTTTGCAGAAGTGCCCATGATGTCTAAGGCCCTAAAGCTTGCTAAAAGCTGGGCTGGGTA
The DNA here is from genome assembly GCF_036370855.1 of Dromaius novaehollandiae. NCBI lineage: Eukaryota > Metazoa > Chordata > Aves > Casuariiformes > Dromaiidae > Dromaius > Dromaius novaehollandiae. The sequence goes on along the minus strand of NC_088099.1, from coordinate 137,303,684 downwards.
AGACCAATTAGTCTGGTGGTGTTTTTCTGCTTGTACCTGTATGTGAAACAAAATCAACCTATGTTACTTAGGAATTTTCTGTTTTCCTCCAGTAGGAACATGACATTAGGGCAGTGCTTTAAATTAGTCAGTTGTAAACTATATTTCAGTTCTAACTGTAACACTATCATTTTTGCTCAAAGAATAGAGAAAAGGAACTTGTTGAGATTTTATGCAATTACTGCTTAATTTTTTTGTGTGGTTATATGCTGTTTAAATATTTTTACATCAGTTATGGAGGATTTTAGGTTCTAACCAAAGGCAGAAGTAGGAAATAAACATTTATGTTCTTAAAATATTTAATGTTAGGCATGAGCCAAATATCATCAGGAAAACATGAGAGAAAGCAATTCTTATGAGATCTTTGTCAGTTTATTGAATTGATGATATTCACATTTTTGGAAGATAATTTGAATCTATAAAAAAAGTCCTCTAAAATTAAAATAACAACGTTCATCCTAATCATTTTTTTTTTTTTTTATCCTCTGTGGGGATTGGCTACTGAGTCTTAGCGTTTGTATGAATCCCTCAGGATAAAGCTCAATAAAATCTTATATTAATGAAGTAATGCTACACTATACATCTTAATAAGATTATGTAGAAATTACTCTATCCATCTTTAGAAATAAATAGAGAATAATTTTTCTGAAATTTTCGAATAGTCTAGAGGATTCAGTAGCGGGATAAAATGCAAAGTTTATGATGTAGTTTAAAAAAATCTGTAAGAAGGTAATAATTTCAATGTTTAGCTATGTAAACAATTTCATATGTGTGTATATATACACATGCACATTTATACGTATATATGTATGTATTTTTAGCCTAGGACCAAAGATACATTGTAGTCAACCTAAAATAATGACTGATACTGTAGGTGCCTTTTTATATACACTTTAAAAATCCTTGATGTTACATTAAGAAGATTAGGTCTGTGACTTCCTGCTTAGGAAGTGTTTTAAAAGGTAAAGCTGATGCCACATGCAGCACAAATACAGTTTGTATTTAAGATCACTATGATCTGGAAGGAAATAGCATTCACAGTTCTAATATCCCTTCAAGAACATATTAAAAGAAAAAAAAATGGGTATTCTGAGGCTGTCTAAACTACAGCATCTGGAAGCACCCCAGCCATGCACTACCTCCGGAGTGGGGCAAGATCTAGATGTGCATCAGTCATCCATGTTTTTCCTGTTTTTCCTGCAAAGGAAAGGCTAGTATGCCTCCCAAAGGGGAGCTGTGGACCTTTTTGGTGGAGGAACTGAAATCCCAGCACATGCTGTGATGTTCAATACAGCACAGCCTCTGCGAGCTGCGTAGCAAAGTACCTTAATGGCTGGACAGAAAGCCTTGATTGGGCCAAAGGCTAATATTCACTACAGACCTTCCTCGAGTTGTCCTGCTAAATGAAAGCCAAGCTGAATGCAGCTGAAGGCTGTAGGGAAATTTTTTCCATCGTTGAGCAGTAAGGTCCCTATTTATTGAAAGGAAACTTTCTCAGTTAAGCACTCAACTATATGAATCTGTGAGGGAACGTGAATAGGGGACAGGAAGATTAAAATATATTCTCGTTTCTATTACAAATAGTTGTTGCAGATGTGTTCTTCCACATTGATTTCATTTTAGAGGTTATATTCAGTGTTTGCTTTGTTGTTGTTATTTTTGGTGTGTGTGACAGAGCTGAAAAGCTTTTCTGGGAGTAATTGACTGACCAGCAGTACCCAGAGGAGTGCAGGAAAACAGAGAGGGCTGCTAAGACTCTGACCTGCAACAGAGTAGGAATAGGACTTAATTCCTACTAGCAGGCAGGAAACAAGGTCCCAGACTACAGAGCAGAATTGGAGCCCCCTTAACTCAGAAAAAGGTCACCAAAGATGGATAGGAGCTGTTGTTAAAAAAGGACTGCTCAATAGCAGTTCAGAGAGCAAAAACTAGGGAAGCCCACAAGGACATACAACCCAGCAATTCCTGGCCATGAGTGTCACAAAGTGTCACAGAGTAATCAAGAGTTTTTGTGCTGTGTCTGTCAGACCAGGGAACGCACTCAAGTAAACCACTAAATAAATCAACAAAAAATGGAGAGTGATTCAAGCTAACTAAATGCAGCTGGTACCAAATTCAAGTGCAGTCCAAACGCCCAGCTCTCTGTCATAATCTTTCAACCTGAAAGATGCTATTAAATTTTGAATAGCTTTTAAATGAAAACAAAGCCAAATCAAGATCAAGAGCATAAGACCTCATATTTCTAGGTTTTCAGCATGGGTTGGGATCACAGTTCAGAGCTATATTTTGAAAATGTGGCCCACCTCATTTTTTTCTCCATTTTCCCTCCAATTGCACAGAGAAAGCTAGAGAAATAGCTCTCATGAGAAGCCAGCTTCATTTATCAAGCCCTTTCACCAAGCCAAACTACTCAGACCACAAGGAATGCGAAGTTCCTTGAACCATCTTGTCTGATTGCTGACTTATACTGCCTTCTCTCTCATTTGTGTCTTGTAGATGTTTGCTTCTGAAGCTGCTAAGGCTGTGGAGCAGGATTTTCAAAAGTGTCTTTTAATAGAAATTCACAAAAAACCCTAAGAGATACCAGACAAGTATCATTAATAACAAATTAGCTGGGAAGTATAAAATATTTTCTACCACACTGTACTCTGTTATTTACAGCTATTTTCTGAAAGTGTCAATTCTACGCACTGCACTTCCTGGTAATTATGGTCATTTGCTGCCCTGTAGTTTCACTTGTCTCATAAAAGTACAACAGTAAGAAAGGAGACTGACTAGAGGCTGTACTTCCAGAATTAAGGTTTTCTCACAGTGGGTTAAGTAGGGGAAGAAGCACTTATAGGTAAATGCATTTGTGTTACAAGTGCTGCCTGTAAAATCCTTTTCTGATAGTTCCTATAGCTAAGAAGATATAAAGAATTCATTATTATAAGCCTCCTAACCTGTAGCTCGCTATGTTCACTCGAATATATTGCATTAATTCCAGTTGATTAAAACAGACAGTGCTGTAATAACAAATTACATCTTGTCTTAAAAATATAAGCAGAACATTCTCCTGCCACATCAATAATCATTGAATTACTCTGAATTTATGAGAGCCATAAAGAAGACAGGAGCTCCTTTACATGTATTTTTACTTACACTTTTTCGCTTTGTTTTGAAAACAGAAAATCAGAAAAGGCCATTTTTTTCTCAGCAGATAAAAGCTGCTGACACTCTAAGGCTTTGCTGGGAGACCACAAGTCACCAAAATTCAAGTTCATCATTTCTTAGATGGGGAAGAGAAATACATGATTTCTGAATAGGAAACATAAAGCTAATATAAGCAAGCAGCTGAGGATTCTCTTGTTATACACCACAGGGACATTCAAGAAAATATACTGTAAGTATCAAACATGGAGAAAGGAAGAGAGCTGCAGGGCAATGTTCTTGAGGATGCTATAGTGAACTATATACCTTCTAAGAAATGGCATGCTCACTACTACATATTTTTACTGACAGAAGGAATTAAAATATAAAGCTAACCCCTAAGTTAAGTTAGAGTAGTCTTTATGCTGCCTAAACGAGATAAAAGGCAGATCAGATTTAAATGCTTAGAATAGGGAAATGCTGGAAAAAGAACTAAGCTTATACATTCCAGACTCCTCCCTATGCTCTAGCCCCATTTAGAAGATATCTCAAGAACCCCTTAAGTTTTGGGAAGACAAACATTACAGCCAAATGCTGGTTCTCAGTGTGAGAACCAACAAAAGTCTTGCTGGGCGATAAGATTCACACAACAGCACAACATGGCAAAATAGTTAGATCCTCAGGCTGTTAATTCCTTTCCCATGCACACTTTGAGGAGAGCAAACTCAGTGAATGGTAGGCTGTAGTAGAACAAAGTATCTTTCTGTCCACATCTTTCTCATTTGTCATCTTCTGACCCAAGTGCCTTGAATGTCCCAATCACTGCTCAAATTTAACATCCTTCCCTTCAGTATTGGCATCCTATTGTACAGGTGTTTTGTGTATCATTTCTTTCCAAGAATTTCAAATTAATGCAAATTATAAAAGTCAAAAGCTTTAGTAAATAAATAAATAAATAAATAAATAAAATCTTACCACTGATTCATGACTAATAAAAGGAATGGAAAATCTATTTCAGAACTTCCAGATACTTACCTTCTATCCTTCCAGAAATGAGTCAACACCAAACAGAGTTATAAAAGTCTTTTTATTTATTTATTTATTTTTAAATGGGCATGCTTGTGGACAACTTCTATTACTCCTGGGCAAGAAAAAGCAGAGAAAAAGGCAAGTAAATACTATACACTCAGTTATCAGCAATGCAGAAGCTTAAGCTCTTTGCTAACTCAGACCTTCAAAATTAATTTGGCATGATGTAAAATAGTACAGAAGAAATATCTCATAGCTCAAATACAAATGAATCAATAAATAAAAATATATTAACAGTTCATTATAGATTGTTTTTATTTGCATTATGTTATTATCAATAGATCCTCATGACAGAGCAGAGTCAGGTACTATACAAATGCAATGAAGAAGCTGCCTGCCACAAAGAACTAATATTCTAAATTTACCTGCTTTTCCTCTATACATTTAGTATAATGACAAACAATACACTGTATTATAGTCATTCTTCACATTTTCATTCCAAAAATTTGAGCATCCCTATTTTTAATGGGATTTATTGATTTAGCTATAAAGCTTTATAAATCTTTATTTTTTGATTTAGCTATAAAACCATTATTTCAAAGGGAAAACAACAGCAAGAATGTTAAAAAACCCAGCATTATTAGAAAGCATAAGTTTCATATAAAATAGCATGTACAAATCTTGAAAGTGATTATTATGCTAGTTTACAATGAAGGGTATGTCTTCTCCTTATGAAATTTTCTTTTAAATTGCTCAAAGACTGCTTTAGCATGCAGCGTTTATATAAAGATTTTCCTTGGAGTGAACTAAGGAGCAGATGTATAACATCATGCAACAGAAGTCCTAGAAAAGATGTATGTGAGATGTTGAGTGATATAAGTGATTGAAGAAGTCAGAAAGCCATCTACAATGCTACTAATGATATGCTTGGTGATTTTGAATAATTAACTTTATTAGCTCCCTAGAAATAAGAACATTACATGCAGAGCTGACTGCAATTACCATATGTCGGACAGCCACCTAATGTGATGATACTTCACAACATTAAAATGTTAAAAAGCATACTGCAGAGAAACACAGTTTTATGGGATAATTCCATGAACAGCTAAGGATTACAGCTGAGCACCTGAGGATATCATTACATGGTAATAAAAGTCATATCTCCAACGGATATGCAGTGCATAGAGGGTGAATAGACCACCTCATGTGCTTCCTGCAGAGGGGCAATAGGAGGGGATAACTGGAAACCTCAGTAACATTACCGTCAAACTCCCAGTTCAACCAACAGTACTACATACAAGGTATCGTGAGAATGTAGGCATCAGGTAGAAGACACTAGTGATATTAAAAAACATCACTAAAAAATAAAAAATATGGTGACTTCATAGAAAAATCAGTTTCAGGGGTCACAGGGAAAATAGATGAAATTAGAGATCAAACATTCAGGAAAGAAGGAATGGAAGGATATTGGAGAAATGGATCACACATCAGAAGGAGCATGGATCACTTAAGGTGCTTTCACCAGATGAAGCATGAGATACACATGCTGTACTATGAACATTTTATTTTTTAAAAGACTTGATTTTTAATTGCCCATCACTTAGGGAAGTGGCATTAATCTTTAGGTTTCTGTCCATAATGATATATTTCCAAATGTTTTCTAATATTGCTGCTTTGCGTATAGGAGATCTTTACATCTACCATGCACCTGAAAGACTGCAGACACCTTAACTCTGAATCTTCCAACAAGGAAAGATACTGTTTGATGCTGATTATTACAGAAGTCTGACTGATAATATGTTCATAAGATGTTGAAATATAAATATACATGCAGGGAGCTGGATAGTGCTTTCCAAGCAGCCACATGTAATGCTAGCAGCTCAATATGTGATAAAGAAGTAAGTTCTGTAGAATTCCTGCTGTCGTCCGATACAGAAATACCAGGAGTATAAAGTGGTCAAAGATCAGTTAAGTAGGATGCTCAGAGAAATAAGGGAACTCATTGAGGCTCTCTGCCCCTATAGATCAATATCTAGCTGTATATCAGTATTCAGTATTCTCATACTAGGGCTTAGTACCTCTGAAGAACAGGCCTGTCCTCAATTACAATAGATAGTGACACAAAATGTTTCATTCCTCTAGAAGCAGAACCAACTAAAGCTAACATCTGTTTCACTCAAAGCAGATGTGAACAGAACGGCATGAGGCTGAAGGCTGCAGAGGAGCTGAGACAATCTCAGCTCTCATGCTGGCTGTTCTGCAGGACTAAAGTGTATTTCCCCAGATCAATGCCAAAACGTTTGCTCAGAGAACAGAGACAGATACTGGATTTACTTTTATTTTTTAAACATCATATGCATTATAGTGTAAAATGAATTTTTAGATACTTAGTAATTTAGAAGCCTGAGCAGTAATAAACAAGTTTTTCAATAAGGGAAAAGAAATGAGTCTATATGGCCAGGCCCAGAGTCTTCCTATATCAGGAAGGCATCCTAGGGAGCACTCCCTCTGCCCTGAAAAGAATGACCAGAAAAAAGATGCAGTCCATAAACTATGTAGTAGTATCAGCATCATCAGTAATCAGGAAATAGCCTCTTCCCTGCAGATTCACGGGCACATATCTTTGGTGTGACAGGACCTTGAGATCTTTTATTCTTAGACCAGCCACTTAAATAAATACAATGGACTTCTAAGGTCTACATGTTTGTCTGAACAGCTACTTAGGATGGGTAACTTCTTAAAATAGAGAAACCTCAGAATGAGGCTGAAGAAGATTCCACAAAAGAGGATTCCCACCCCAGATCACTGTGTCCCTAAAGAAGGTCTTTTCTGTCAGTCTTCTTATTTTTATACCAGCAACTTTTCTGTGGCTCTTTAGGTAACAGTGCACTCTGAATAGTCCACTCAACCAATATTCTTTTCTGAAAGACTTCTTTCCTGGTTCTCTGCCCTTCTTTTCAACCTGCCAAGCTCCTTGCCTTGCTTATGTCTCAGCCCCTGGCTGTCTTGATTGGGAAGCTTTTCCTTTCCAATCATACTTAGCAGCTCCCAGCCTCAACAGAATTTCCTCCTTGCTCCAAGGTTTCTTGTAGTCGGGAGGAGGACAACAGGCAACTACAACTGTGATGGCCAGCCTTAGAGGAACATAGCCCAGTAAAACACAACAAAAATGGAACATAACCTGTGCATCCCAATACATTTTCCCTGGAAACTGTTTATCAGGAAAATTTAACCCCTAATCTTTAGACCTGATGAACTTTCATAAGATGTTATCCCACTTCCCTATCTTCATTCAGTGAAAGTATGTCCTCTGTGTACAATACAACTGTAGAGTACACTGCAAAATGATAATGGAGACTTTCATACTGCATCTCCACCCTTATCCAAAGAGGTATTTGGATAAGTTGCAACAAGTTTTTTGTCATCCTTTGGGAACAATAAGGGTTGGCATTACCTTGCAGCTCTAGATTTTATAGATCTCTAGATTTTATTGAACAAATTTGAAATGACTAAAAATAAAAACAGATCACGATTCTAAGGATTAAAACACCTCAAATTATTTAGGTGCCCCATTAACTTTGCTATCACTCTTAGAAGTACTCCTGCAGATTTTTCCTGAAATTTATTGTTCATTGTCTGCTCTAGTCCACTAAAAGAGTGTAAGTAGACAACAGAAAAGAAAGTTGTTGGCTTACCTTGTCCTGGCCGGTGTATACTGCTTTGGCTGGAGCCCTACAGAAGTAGGGGAGCAGTATGTGCCTCCCTGAGGCCACCGGAGGCAAGCTCCTGCAGCCAGAGAAACTCAGGCAGGTTTGGAGAACATCAGCAAGCAGGAATCTAGCAGCAGAAATGAGACTGGTGCCATCATGAGAGGCCTCAGTAAGGCCTCTGAGGTGATGGAAAGAGAAAGGTTTTTCCGGGGGAGCTAAGGAAGTTTGTACAGTTCCTGAAACCTAAAAGACACAGAAAGCCACTGGGTTAAGAACAGCACTGAAGGACAGGACTCACCAGCTTATAGAGGCAGATAGCAGAATTTTTTTGTTTGGCACTGCACAGCACAACTGAGTTTTTTCTCATTAAAAAAGGCAATTTAAAAAGTTTTAATTTCTTTTCTAAGAAGTCTAAACAGTCAAAGCCCTTTTTGTGTTTTTCAAGTGCTAACAGTTTGGGTGTTTTGTTATGATTGGAAGGACTCTCTGACAAAATGTCACCTTCAGACTTGATCCTGAAGACATAATCTTGTCTGTAGAGCTATGTACATGGACTTGTTGATGTCAGTAGGAATTCTTATGGCAAGAAGTATTCAGGACATTAGTTAATCCATTCACACTCTTTTTACCTAAATGTTCATGACTTCATAGATTGTGGAGCACACAATTAGAGAATGATTGAGACTGTATATTTTCTTAAAGGCTATATCTCAAATCATTAAACAAAAGAGACTTAGTAAAAAATGTCCTCTGCTGCAAACAAATACATGATATATCTTCTTTGTTGTTGTTGAGAAACTGATTTCAAATGAGGCCACTACTTTTACTAAACAGATGGATGATTACATGAACAGAGCTATAAAGAGACATCTATTTCTTAATATTACCTTTATCTTCAACTAATGAGCAGAGAAAGACCCAGCCACAGACACTACGGATATCTATTGCCATAGAGAAACAGCAGACAGCCAGTCTGTGCAAAGAGACATCATTATCATCAGTTCGGAAGATCAAAAATGATTACTGAGTTTTAGCAAGCACAGCCTTTTGAGTGGTTTCCATATTAGCAAACACTAAATTAGTTCCCCTTTCTTTACTATTTCTTCAGACAAGGACGAGTGAATTATTAAAATATGAGACTCAGAACTGTTAACTAACCTTCCAGTTTTGTACACAGCTGAACAGCATGTTTCCTATGTACTTTATGAAATAAATAACCATTTCTGACCTCTATAATCATCTGCATAATAAGCAAAATTTAATGCACTGTTACATTTCTTAATGGTCCCTGTTTTAAGCCATCATTACAGATGCCTGAAACTTCCTAATTAATGAATATGCAGTTAAAGATTAAAATAATGAACTCAATAATTAGGAATGAATCTTTCATCTACCTCATCTGAGTCAAAGGGAGACTTCTACTGTTTGCAATGAATTTAACAGAGAGCCCAACTACAGTTGAATAATTCTATTATAATCCTTAAAGGATTTTCAGGTTTACAATATGAATCAAGATTAAGAAAAGTCATGCAACTTCAGATTTTCTCTTTGGGGCCTTGTTTCATACAATTGACAAAGAAAATGGAGAAATGTAGCTCTAGAAGATTTGCCTGCAGGTATGCAAGAACAAGATATTCTGAGATCTCAAGGCAAGCTGATACAGAAGAATAAATTAACCATTTCAAGTATTATACATCAATACCAAACAAAATAAACACAGTCTAAAAGCCTTAACCCATGTTCTTAATTCTGCCCGTATCGGTATTACCAAAAAAAATTGCTTGTGAAGATAATAGGAGTATTATGCGAGGTCTCTTCCAACCTGAATCATCCTATAATCTTAATTAAGGTCAAACACATGTACATATAATTTCAGTAATCGGGCTTAAATGTCAGGTAAGCAAACAAGAGTTACATTAAAAGACTCAGAGAGAAGGATAACATGGATTATCTCTTCTAATTTTTATGAACAGAACCCTGCCTTGAAGATAGAGGAAAAAAAGAGCACAGCCTCCCACCCTTTAAGGCTTTATAAAACAACTTGGGAAAAGATACTAGGTTTTAAATAGAGGCATACCTTTATAACCTTAGTGCAGACAGGAGGGAATGAGATGCAGACAAGAAGTTTTGCATTACTGATAGAAGTAACTTTCAACATTTTATCAGATCAAATATAGCAAGTATACAATGAGACAAGGCTATCTTTATGTAATAAGAACTGCAGCCCTGTAACTGCTTCTAAATTTTTCCTAATCTTCACTCTCTTGCTCCACTATATTTTTCTTCTTCTTCTTTAGCATTTTACTGCTAGATTTTTAATTGTTCAGTCAACCCCTACTGTCTATGCTACCAGAATTTTAAAGTTATCTGTACTTTAAGATTTCTCACCTTTCAACTCTTTCTGGTATGCTGAATACAAATAAAGCTATAACACTTTTTTGCACATGTCTATACAAGATTTCCTGGGTTTAATAAGCACAGTATGTTCCCACAGCTGAATATAACAAGGATTAACTAACACACTTCAGATTTTGTTCCCACTTGGCTGTGATGTCCCCAGATTCTGGAACAGAAACTCACATAATCTACAGAACAGTTAAGTATCTCTGGTCTGAACTTTCTAGTTTTACTCTTTACAGATTTGAGTACTAGCTTTGGTTTTAAAAGCTCTTCACAGTATTTTCAGTAAGGTGTAGAAGTTCTTTGCGGTAAATCATTTGCCTTTAGAGAACTCTTCAGATACTGCCAGTCATCCTAAGATCATTTCTGCCACTGATTCCAAGGAGGAAACCACTCCATATGAGTGAGGTTGGCTGACTCTTTGCAAATGTCTGATGACTTTTCTGTAAATTAGCACCTGTACAGTAATTAATCATTATACTCTTTCTTTCACACCCCTTATATTTTTCTCACAAGTTCCTCAGTTTGATTCTCTCTCACATACATGCAGAGCTGCAAGCCCTTTCTGTGTCTTTTCTATCCAATTACCCTCCAAGATACTCTTTTCTTCACTAGCTTCTACAGGCACCATCCTGGCACCTCTTTACCAACTAACCAATCATTCTTGTGTGCACCATTGGCAGACAATGGAAACAGGGGACATGGCATGGCTCCTATACAAAACAATGCTTTCATATATGCTGTTAATACAAGCAATGTTTAAAAAAAACAGTTATTGAAAATTTAACTATTCAACCCTTCATCCCATGTTCAGAGTTTAAAAGGTCAAACTCCAGCTATGCAACGTGATAGATTAATGATAAGGCTGCAAACCTTTATCTTTCCTGGCCTGGCCTTGCTTCTTCTTAACTAAATCTTCTAAGACAGCTTTCCACATATTTTTGAAAGACATAATAACGGTTTTTATTTTTACTTAGACAGCAAAACCAGAACTGGAACACGCTTGCTTCTGCAGTAAGAGATATCATCTGTTATTGGAATTAGCCTCTCTTCTGAAACAGGTATTTTTAGGATATCAAAGTCAATATGCATTTCTAAAGGAGCTGTTTACCTTAGCAAATGCATGGTCTGTTCTCAATGAGGAGAGCACAATATTTCCTCAGAAACAATGTATTTCCTGTGGCATAGTTTAAGGAAAAAAATTGACCAATGTTGGAAGAGTTTGCGGCATGGGGTGGGGTAACAACTATTACAAGATAATCCTGAGATGGAGCTGAAATTCAGATTTAGCTAGAGTTAACAACTGCTGGAAACTGTAGTCTAGTAAGTACTGTTTGGCAAGACATTCAAAAATTCCCCAAACACCTCACAAACAACGACTTTTATTTGCAGTCTTAGCAGAGCAATAAGGTACTGTACTGGCACAATATATGAATTACTCTGAGCCCAAAAGATAATCTGTTAAATTTAAGGCTGATGTATCGGTCTCACAATGTATTGTGCTTGCATTGGTTCTGTCAGGTCTTGCCTGTGCGGTGAATAAATAGAGGACTTGTGTCTTCTGGGCTGTCATTAAAGCACCATTTACAAGTTTGGACTCGGGAGCAGGTGGCAGAGCCGTGTGCGAGTGAGCAGGGAGAAGCCCTGCTGATGCTTCACCTTGCCCAGGAGCTGCTCCTGCTGGCAGCCGCTGGGGTGTTGGGTGGCCCCGGTCACCACCACTGCACCCACACAGTGCTTCTTCTTCAGATACTATAGGACTGTCCTCTTGTCCCAGAAGGACTCTGGTTCTGCCAGCCTCACTGGTGCTCTCACCTCCTGGTTTGCCTCCCCCTTGCAAAATAGCCCACTCTTGTTGCCTCTTTATGCTGACTATTTTCTCAGGGATGCTGACTCAGAGACATTTATCATTTCAGGTGAGAAAGCTGTCAGGTGAGGAGAGTCATGCATTCTCAATTAAAACCTAAATTTGCTTTTCTCAGGAAGAATATTAGTTTTGAAAAAAGACCTCTTAAAATCTTTGTATTATAGTCAATGATTCAGCACCAAGTAATGTACACTGCATCCATGGCTCAGGAGCTATTTAGAAACAGACTGCATATATGAAATGCATGGCTTTTATACTGCCTGCATTGCTATAATTGCCTCTGGGCCATTGATTTCATTTTAAAAATCCATTACGATTGATTTTATAGTTATATAGGTCATTGAATGCAGAAGAAGATCTAGCTAAATCTGTTTGTCTGTGATAGTTAACAATATTCATATGAAGATCTTCAAACTTTCAGTATTATGAACCATCAGAATCAGCACATTCACTTAAACATCCAGAAGATTGTCTGAATGATTCTCTTAAGAAGAAAATAACATGGAGAGATGTGAATTGTGTTAGTTACTTCACTTGCCTAGAGCTACACCCTTTCCTCCTTACCTATTTCCACATGCGATGAAAGGATTTCCATAAAGTCATTGATAATATTAGCATAGAAACATGCCACTGAATATGAATAGATTAACATAGCTAACCCAAAGGAATACAGAGGGATGACCTGAACTGCTGAGTCTTGTTCCCTGATGTCACATACAACTACGGGTTAGACAGTTTGAAAGGACCCACAGAACATCTTCCTAAATGTCTACTTGCCACAAGCCACTTTTAATTTACGGTATACATACACTTTTAATATCTGTCTATAACAGATTTTAAACCGACAATGAAAGACCATAGAGCAGAGGCCCATCTTCTGTATCCTAGGTTCCTTTAGCAGTAGGTGACTTGCGTGGTGAATACTTTAGATGAATTCTGTTTTATTAATATTTGGTTGTGTGCCCACAGGTATCAGTAGTGTCACCATATAGACATATATCCTCTCTTTTTACATGCATACTTCAAAATAAGCTTATATGAAGTCAACATTAAGAACTGGCCTGAAGGTCTCTTGACAAGGGCTAATAATAAATAGTAATACACTCAGCTGTGAGAAGTTGAAAAGGGGTATATTTCCAGTATTCATGTTAAATTGAGTTTTGACATCTTCATTAACATTCTGCAAGGGGAAATAGAAAGCACATTAATGAAACTGACAGCTAAACTGGGAAATGCTGCAACAAGGACAGAGAAGTAGCACAAAGGCAAATAGGAATTTGAAACAGAAAATAAAATGTGACTGGAAATTTGCAAACCAAAACAATTAGGAATTCAATACTCCCTACCATCCATCCAAGGAAAACTGCAACAGAAGAAACTAAAAAGCATAAATGCTGGAAGAGTTTTAGATATTGTTATATGAGAGTAAAGGTGATCAACTCTTTGCTGCTAGAGATGAAGAAACAGCCACCCATGTGCAACTATTTATCACTTTAATTTTGAATCCCCCATGTCTAGCCTCATGGAGCAGGAAAGCTATATCCTTGCCTTAATACAGATAAAGCCATAAATAAATATAATTCATTTCTCAAAATTATATTGATATATTCAAGAACATCATTGATTAAGAAATTGTGAGGACTGACTGATAAGGAATATTAAAATAATTAAATGTATGTGCTTTAGGTAAGTGGTTAGTATGGGAGGTCATCAAAGCAGTCTAAAAACATCCTATGAGGAATATCAAGGAAGAAGGAAGTTTTTCAAGTTTCTACAAGTAGGTATGCACATCAGAGAGTAAATTGCATAAAATTATGAAACCGAAAATTCAGAACCAAGGCAGTACTTTCCAAGAGTGAGGTCTATTAAACTTCAGGAATTGTCTCTCAATGAGAAGTAATGAGATTTCCATTACTCTGGCCAACTTGCATTAGATGAGCCAGTCCAATTTTACAATAGGGAATAATTGCAATGGCAGGGAGATGGACTAGATGACTCTAAAAACTCTTTTTCCATCCCAGCTTTTACGACACAAAGGAAATCATCTGGAAATACAGATTGCAATGGGAAATGTCTTCTTTCTAATGGTTACAGATAAAGGCACTTTCCAGATAACGTCCTCTCCTTTTTATTTCCCCTCTCTGACTGCACATTATCACATACTTTTTTAAGAGAAACTAATACGATACATTTTAAAAGAAAAAAAAACCCAAAAAAATGGAGAGAAGAGCACTGAAAAAAAGTCATGCTGTGCCTAAAACAGTAAAATTTTTTTTCATTGGGGAAAAAGCAATCTGTTTTTTCTCCACATAAATCTGTTGTAGATAATGCAAGTAAAAAATTTATATATATATATATAATATATATATAATATATATGTCCAATGCAAATTCAAATGAGTGTAAAGAAAGCAAAAGATAGCAGAAGGAAAAAGGAAGAAAATCAATGCACTGAATCACACAAATTTAATTTCTTTAAAGCTAAAATCCATTTAAAAGCTAGATATTTTGGATATTTTTCATTAGAAAATATTATACTCTACTGTGAATACAAGTACATTTATGGGGTTTTATTTATTTATACTTTTAAGACATTTCTTTCACTTTTGCAAGACTGTTTCTTTCTCTCTTTCAAATGCACAACAAATACACTACTACACTGGACAAAAAAGGTATATTCCCTTGAATTCTATGTGAACTCCACACCATCAACAGTGGTATGAAGAAACTACACTACAGTAGCTACATTACAGTAGCTTATAAAAGGTGCCAGTGCAGTGATTGTTAATGCTCAAAGTGTCCACTCTGAACATGTTTTGTTCCTCTTCAAGTTAATAGCTGTGTTCATATTCTTTTCAGTGAAGTGCTTCTATAAAGCACCTTTCCAAATCTCTCAAAGATATTGATGGACTGCAATATCTGAATTAGATACCATCCGTAGTATGTCATGTAGAAAATAGATGAGAGTCTCTATTCTGCACTCTGGTATTGTAACCATCTACATTCCTTCAGTAGGACTAAAAATAAATACTGATTTTGTTAAGTGGTACATTTCCTAGAAACCATGTTGAGGTCATATAAGACCACAAATAATCCGCAGTGATGTCCAGCATGCTTCTGGTAGGTTTATGCACTTTTTTGCATCCTTAGGCTTGTCTACATGTATATATGTATAAAATACATATATGTATGATGTATAATAATAATGAAATGACAATGTATATAATGTATTTTAATAATGTATAGTAATTTTGTGTATATATATATGGCTTAAATATATCATTATTTTTATACCAATCCATCTGCTCAGGTATCCTTATGATTATCCTTTTTATTGCAGAATCTCTGCAGTATTATCACTGATTTCCAAAATAAAATTCCTATCTCTTCATCAGCTCAGTTATCTCAGAAGAAGTTTAGTGGCATGACTATGCATATGTAATTTTGACAGTAAAGTTATTTGTGTAGACAGAATTCCACATGATGGGTCTTAATACATCAAACTCATTCCTCAGCCATGAGGCCTGACCTTCAGAGCAAGGATTTGAAAATCCTCTGGTGTGTTACAAATATCTTGTTCTGTGAGTTTGTGGAAAAGAATGGTTCATATGCAAGTCTAGATACAAACAGTGGTTTAGTATTTAAATAGTGCAAAAATTGTGTAACCTTTGGAATAACTCCTTTAAGCTCTAATAATCAGGAAGTGCTTAAGTATATGGTTAGATGCATCCATAATCAGGACCCATTTAAGCATGCATTTATGACCATTCACTTTGGCTATGCTGAAAAAAATGGAAGAGAAATATGCCAAAAATATATCAGATATTTGTCTTGCACAAGGTGGCAATCAGCTTTGCTTTCTCATGGGCTATTTAGCAGGTCATTCTTTTAACTGAAAAAGACAAAAGGATATCAGATCATTTGGAGAATGATAAATAAGGAAGCAATTAATCCACCTTAGGGCAAAAGATTTAACTTACAGCCTTTTCAAGTTCCTTTATCTTTTAAGCTGTTCTGAAGCTTCATCAGATCCTTCAACTGTATAAAGATATGATGCAACTTACTATTCTTAGCACCACTTTCTTGGTCCCTCTTGGGCTAATCTTTGGAAAATACCTGCTGACATTATCTTACAAGGCATGAGACACTGTAGAGATAAGACAACAGAAAAAAAGTAGCCGTGGCTAAACAAATTTAAAAAAAATAATTGGAGACATACACCCTGTAAAACTATATTAATAAAATAGATTTGATGAGGCAATGAAAGAACCACAGACCAACCTGCACTGTCTGGTTGTTATTTCTAGACAGCTTGAGCTGTAAGTTATTAACATTTCTAATAGCTGTTCTTTATAACAATAATAAAACAGAAATGTGCTTAGTAGCTGGCATTTAGCACAAACTTTGCTACTCAGAAATCCTATAAATCTACATGTTGTTTACCATGCCTCATGCATGCATAAAGATGCACAGGCTTAAAAAATAAGTAAAAAGGGTGTCAGGAAAAGCAATTCCATCTTCAGGAGATGCAATATGTTTATTCATGAAGACTACAAAGTAAGCCATTATTAAAAAGACAGGGACAGCTTACTTTTGATAGGGGCACAATGTGCAAACATATCTCTGCTCTTCAGTTTGTCAAGGCTGTGATCTGAAGGTAAATGATGCACTTATTAATGAGAAAGCATGATCTCTGAAACAGACTTTTAGACTCACTTCATTTTGGTTTCGAGCAAAAGTATGGCTTATTTTTGGTTTAACTCCAATCACTGAGACACAACACAGTAGCATGATTTGAATAGACAGTTCTAACCTGATTACAGTAAAACAATCTGTATTTACAAAGTAGATTACATTTAAAAGCAACCTGTGATTTTATATAAAATCAGCTTATTATTTTACACAAAAATGGTTCCTGTCATGGTAATCTTGTATTACCAAAAGCACCATGAAGTATATTTCAAATCTGCCTTGGTCTTTGAAACCATTGAACAATACTCAGCCACAGAACTTCAGTCTTTCTAGTGGAAAGTCGTCTTAGATCCTACACATTGCTTTAAACAGCACAACGTTAACGTAGAGGGGAAATAATATTTTCTCAATGTATATTTATGCCAAAAAAATCATAAATTTGCTTGCACTATGCTTAAGCAAGCAAGGGCTAGCTAGAATTTGATTATCTCATGTATCAATAATTACAAAATTAAATTATTATCAGCTTCATTATCAGCTAGTCGTGGGCAATTATGACTAGCAGCTAGTATGTACATCAGTTACCACAACTTCACAGTTGTTTGACATTTCAATTAAATTAAGGTAGCTTGAAAACACTACAGCTCATTTGCGATTGCAGTAGAGACATAACCTTAGATATTATTGTGACTGTTACCTTAAGGGAGTACATTCAGGCCATGTTTGTGCTGTGGGACATAGGAGCACCCTCCAGTCCCACCCAAAACTCCAGGGGGAGACCTAGGTGCGTACTACTCCTGCTCCTCATATTCTGATTTCCACAGGATTTCTGTGAACTTCAGCAAGTGGGAAAGGAGCCGTGATATGTTCTTGCAGGTCCTTGATCTGGCTGATCAGGCAACCAGGGCTGCAGGACTTAATACATATGCATACTAAACTTACACATCTTGACCTAGGTTAGATAAATTAGGTTAGCTTGTGTGAGACAACACTGGGGAACAAATCTGTGATGCACAGCATGGAGTGAGTCTTGATCTGCTTCATCAGTAGCATTAATGCAGTGTCAAAAGCATATGGGGTCCTAGCAGCTCATCTTGGAACTCTTAGTTTAACTTTGATGTGCGTGAACAGGAGTCAAAACAGAGGCAGAAGAAGAGGTCTACCTGAGTCAGTCTTGGGATGAAGAGAAGTCCTTAATCTTATTCACCACATTTTCAAATACACAGTCAAATATACTAGAAGTTACCACAATGCCTCAATGCAAAACTGTCATGGAAAGATGTGATATTACTCATAATTCAAATCTATAATTAATAAAAGCACAACTTAGTAATGTATTGGGTAATCATATTCAAACATATCTCAAAGAGATATTTGTTCTCTGCTTTCTGGGGCTGACTTGGAATAAAATTTTCCATTCCCAATTGTTTTCTGATTTTAAAACTCTTCTGTTGAAACAAGTAGAAAAATACCATTTTTAAAAATTTCCTGAAAAATGTTCAGGGGAGGAGGATGTGATGACTGTCAGTGGAAGAATTTTATATCTGTAAAGGTTGTCATTTCACTTTTGAGTTATTTGACTTTTTCATTCTTTGTAACATGCAAAAATAGAATATCATGTTGTTTCAAAAATCATTTTAAAATTAACATGTAACTTTTTCCATTAAAAAATCATTTCAGCTTCATTTGCTTTTTTATTTTCTCAGATGAAATGTTGTCAAAATTGATATAATCCATTAGAAAATGTAATTTCAAATAATCAGTTTTAATTAGAACATTCCACTGTAAATGGCTCAGTTACCACTTCCTCTGAGTGCTTTCCTCAGAAACAGACCCAAATAAAACTTCATTTTCTCTGAGCCGCTCAACCATTCTGATATAACCCAATCTTAGAGAAAACCATCCAGTTGCTTTTACTAATGCATATAGTGTCATGATAAAAGCAGGCCTGACGTTCTTTGCCTATTCAAATCCAGCCATTCTGCTGAGTTTCTGTTTCCTATGAAGCATTCATTAAAGGGATTTTTTGTTTTGTTTTGTTTTTTTTTTACAACTGCATAGTTCATTTTTCTAGCAGCTCTAACCAACCGACCCATAAGACTGCCATCTGCCTCATCACCCTTACAATAAATGAGGATATTTACTTGCTCTTCATCAGAGACCTCCTCTGATTACTTTTGTGATGAAAATATCTGACCCTGTAGTGACTTGGTGAAAACAAAGGTTTCAAAGTACTTAATAGCCCAAAAGATCCTTATTTTTGTCACTATAAAAACAATCATAACAATACAAAGCTGCCCATATTACTTAAGAAAATTAAGTCCACCATGGATTTCATATAGTGATCCCACAGAATTGGACAGCAAGGCAGCCTTTCACCAAAAATAGACATTTATTGCAAGCATAACTACAAAACGAGCCACGCAACTGAAAACCTCCTTTTCACCCTGCAGTCTTCAGTATATCCTTGAACTTGATAGCAAATACACTATTAAATTTTACTGTGGATTGCTCTTTTGACTATAAGGTATTTAGAGGAATATTGCACTGCATTGTTTCAGATCACTACAGTAATCATCCAAAGACAATAGCATCTGAAAGTATAGCTAACAAGCAAATCTTTCACAGAAAGCTAAATGAAAGAATTAGGACTGGCTGTCTTAACACTTGAGTTAAGTATTCTATCCAAAACATTACTAGTTTTCATGAAATAATGCATGCAGTTATCCTGCTGAAGTAGAGAAATGATCCCTAGAACAGTGAGAAATTAGATGTGAGGAAAAAAGAAAAAGAAAAATCTTTTGTCTTCCAGAAGTCCAGCCTACTGACAAATAAATACAAATAAATCTACAGGGCTATGACTCATACTTCTGCCTGATTTTCACAAGGTCAGTACTAGGTTCATTTCCAAATAAGCAGAAGTAAATAATATTCTAAAACTCAAATTTGATGGGCAGTTGATTTAATGCTATTATTCTTCAACTTTCAAGAGAGATAAATTGCATGTAGATACATTACTATGAAGTTTACATACATATGAACAATAAGATTGTCCAGGAGACAGTCAGAAAGGGAAAAAAAGAAAAACGAAATCACAGAGCTCTCATGGCCAGTGATACTAGATGGAGTAGCTGATGGAATAAATATCTCAGTGTATGCATTTCCCATATCCAGCACTAGAACGGTGCCCAAAGATTTGAATTCCAAGGGGCTGAGATTCAGAAGAAATTTGAAACAGATTTGCTCTCCGTTTTTAATATCTACAGACTAATATTAAACAAAAAATAGTAAAGGACTCTAGGTCCTCAGTTCACAGGTGCTCCACTTCAAAAATTTTCAGAGAGGGCTAAAACCACAACCCCAACTATCTAAATGAAGTCAATGCGGCTACAGGTGCTAAACTGTCAGGTCTAGACTATTTTGTATGAACAAATCCAAAATCTGTGGTCACTGTTGATACAAACATGTACTGGCTACAGTTTCTACCTCATATGTGCCCAGGAAGTCAGCAGCACAAAGTACATCCTAACCAGAGCAAATCTAGTGAAAGTAAAAGTCAAGAACCTATACAAACCCCTCAGCACATTAACCTAAATGAACATCATTGCAAGAGTGTACAGAGCTATTATACAGACACATCAAGAGTAGGCAAATCTTTTGCTTTATTAATTTTTTCAACACATTGCTCTTATTGCTTGTCACTAACTGCTTGACACATAGGGCCAGAGCTTTCTAAACCCAGCTTTTTTCCCACTAGCAAAAGTTACGCTTGTAAATGTTTTATTTTTAGAAAATAGAAGAAGCCATGACAACTAATGCTGGAAAAACACAGATGGAAGCTCTAGTGGTCTGTTTAAGTATGTGAGGCTGGAAGCTTTAAATTATCACCCAAAAGGACCATCCTTTTTGTAGGATACTGGTGTTCTTTACATGAAAGCTAAAAGCTTAATTCAAGCTAAGAAAAATTAGTCAAGGCTGTGCTTCATTCTCTAGATTCCCAAGCTCATATCTGATTTTATCTCCAATTCTGTTACTGTAAAGAGCTACACTTTACATTATGGTGGCTTGCCTAAAGATTAAAGGTATTTATGCTTTAATGTATACCTTGAACATATTTACATTTTTTTCAACCTAATAATCTTCATCTAAAAAGATATCAGGCTCTTAATCTTCAAACATTTATTATTGTGAATGATTTATTTTAAAAAAGGAAAAAAAACAGAGTGGGAGGAGATGAAAAACATTGTTACGTTCATAGATTTAGGAGGATAGTTAGCACCGTTCTAGTGATAATTGGAAGTTTTGTTGTAGCAGCTGCTGCTGCTCCTAAAAATAGCAGATTTTAAGAATATTAGGCTTATAGCACAAACTTCCATAATATTCTTTAGATGTTATTGCAGATGTTGCTGTGAAAGCACGCTGGATACCTATTATAAACTTCCTATTTGTATCTCAGGTGTACTAGCAGACCATTTACAAATCTAGTATCTAAGTACACAGCTTCTGTGACATGGAAATTAATTCACCCAAGGAAACAGCTCATCAGTTCTGCATGGAGAAACTCAAAACTATCACTTCTAAATAATTTCCTGAAGTGCCAGAAACTGTCATAAAATTATGTATTGATTTGACCTACAGACTGCTACGCTGCTTTTTGCGGCTGCTCATACGTAGCATTTATAGGCTAAAAATACTCTCTACTATATTTCTTTACCAGATAAGAAGTTTAGAAACTCAACTAACATTTAAAAAAGTTGCTCAGGTCCTCTAATAAGACATCAAGACCAATCAAATAAAATTGATTAAAAATTACTATTGGCATAAATATGCTAGATTAAGAAAAGAAAACACTCCCAAACCTAAACAATACAGTTACCGGTGCAAAATCTGTGTATAAAGTTGGCACTGATTTTTCCCAGTGTATGTTAAGCTTTGAGAAAACAGATATTTAATCTCATTTGTACATTAAGCCTTTGTTATGCTAAGTTGTCAATGCGGTTGCCATTCTGTTGTAAACAATACATTTGTGTTTGGTAGTTATTTTCAACAGCTCTCACCCAGCCATTATTTTACAATCAGGGAACATAAACATCTTCCATTATAAATAATATACATAAAGAAACAGTCAAATCACAGTAAAATACTTTAATACAAAAGATGAATATGAATCTTCCTTGGCATACAACTAATCTTCCACACTGATTAAGCTGCTTGCTTTATGGCACACACTTGATCATCTGTGTTAAAGCAGAGGGTTACTACATAGTGGAACCTCCTTACCTGTGCAAATGATTTGATGCTGCGCTTTATAAAAGGGAATAATACTGAAAGGGGTAATAATTACAATAATCAATTAGCAACTTGCATGTTACAAATGCTAGCTGGTAATCTGATTTTAAAATAATCTCTTGCTTTGCTTATTATGATTGCTCTATTGTGCAGGCACAATGAACTAGAGCACTTGGAGACCATCTATGTGCCAAAGCAACATTGTTACTTGAATCTCCTATTAGCCACAATGCTTCAGGGTGATCTTATGGTTATAATACATTCAACTAGAATTCAGCAGACCCTCATTTGCCTCTTTGTTTAGCCATTCTCCTATTGTGTTACTACAGAGCAATCATTCCACCTCTGTTCTCTGGCATTAACTATTTAGGTTGCCAGATTTGGGGCCTGGAGACTGTCTCTTATTATGAATATGCACTTTGTTGAGCACAACAGGGCCTTGATCTCACAATTTGTGCCTTTGGGCATTACTGTCATGCAAATATTACTATATTCTTTGACAAATAATAACCTTGACTTTAGTAATGCAAAATACTCCAACATGACTGTATTCCTACAATTTCTTTTCTTCATCTCTTCTCTCAAGAAAGAATAAGTTACTATACTTATTCTTATGCATATCTTACTTCTTTCATTCAAAGTGACCTAAAATAAAAAATTGTTAACTTCTTAGTAAGTACTGGTCTTTTCAATGTGTTGCCAACATATACCTTCCACTGCCGAATGGCTATGATTAAAGACTTTTTGGCTGGGTAGCACCCATGAAATTGAGATTTTTCCTAAAGTTCTCATCCTTTGCATGAGAAAGAGGATATTACAATGAGGTTTCATTTGTGAAATCACAGATTTCTGCAGTGGGATGGAGGGGAGAACACACAAGTCATGTCAATGGACTCTAACACTTGTCAAATAAATAACGTTTCTTACTTAGTGTAATTGTTTGTGGAAGCATTCGTTTTTAGGGGCAGTTTTCAGTGCACTTAGAATTCCAGCGTCCAAGATTAAACAGATCAGTAATTGGAAACTACTTAAAGGATTGCAGTGTTAGATTTCAAAGCTGCAGAAACTGCATATAACTGTATAAATTTACTAACAGAGCTCCAGCTGACTGTGCTACAGATATCTGAGAGGGATGGATTTCTTAAGCAGTATTGGTGATGTTACACTAGCTCTGGCTGAGGGAGATCTGATAATTGTATTGAATCTGGCTTTTTATTACAGTATGTGTTTGTATTGCCTGAAATCAATTTGGACACCCTCTTGTAAGAATCGTCCTTTCCATAAAGACCAGAAAAGGCCTTTCCTACTAATTTTATCCTTAGCAAATAGTCACTAAAAACTATTTAGGATCTCAAACTGTGGAGCAATGCTTTTATCTTGCACAAAATAGGATGAATAATCAGATGAAAATCAGATGCTGTTTTCAGACAGATATAAAATATTCTATGAGACCTAAGGACAATAAAACTAGACAGAAACTCATGTGTAATGGAAGTCCAGCATTAATATCTCCAATTCTTCACATTCCTCAGATTCTTCTATTATTTCTTTCAGTATTATATTGCTTGTTAGTGAATATGTATATATATTTATATGAAAAAAGTTCAAAATTAAACTTATAAATTAGCTCTGTTAACAAAAGTCCTTCAGTAACAAAAAAAAATCTTGTTCTTGCACAGATAGGCTATACACATATGGCCTAAATTATATTGTATTTTGATTAGTCTAACCTTTCCATATGTAAAAATTATTGCTATTTTCTTTCCCAGGATGAATGATTCAGTCATATGAATAAAAGTCATATGAATAAAAGTACTTTCATAAGAAATATTCATCACTACCTAAACTATGAAGGAAATTTGCATTGCTCAGAATGGTTAATACACATATCGAGCTATAAACTCATCATATCTATCTTTTTCTTTTGCTAAATATGGAAATATCTTGATATATAATAATATATATTATTTTAGGTAAAATATTCCTTATGGTATCCAGAGGGAAGGAAAAATTAAATAGAAAAAGATAATTTCCTTATGAATTATTGGGGTTTTTCAGGTGTAATAATTAAAGAAATATATATTGTGGTAGTTGGGACTGAAGGTTCCCCCACACACACCCACAAAATTGGTATTACATGGATATTAGAAAAAATGTATTCATCCCCACTTACTCAACTAGTTAGTCCTTTGGGAAGGTCATATTCTTAGGAATAAGAGAAAGATCCCAATGTTTTTCACCATTTATTCAATGCCTTGGATCCCTGGTGACTGCTGGTTAATGTGAAATATAACATGAAGAAAGTTTTTGAATTCTCACACTTAACTATTGAGGTCTGGAGGAAAAGAGAATTCATTTCACAGATTTTGACCCATCATGTTGCAGTGATCACTTTTTGACTTGCGCTGGAAAATGTCATAAAGAAAGGGAAGCTCCAAGCTACCGAGGCAGAAAGCTGTAATATGAACCTCCTTCCTACGAGCTCATCTTGCACTATAACATCCGTAAGATCCCATCTCATTTTTCTCTGGAGATGTAATTACAGCCCTTTGGGATTTGATTCTGCTCCTAAGAAAATTAACTCCAGCTTCTGAATCAGTAGTGAAGGACATGCTGCTATAGGAGGGAGGATAGATATAATCATCACATTATACATAAAACAACAAGTAATGTTCATTGGGTGTTCTGCTTGAATTAATATTCTGTCCTTAATAAGTGATGCCAGTAAGAAAAGCATTTGTGAGCTGGGCACCTAACCTATATTTCAATGTGAATAATTCTGATGGACCTTTTGAAAGTATTTTTTGAAAAGAAAAAGATATAGAACCAAGATTATCTTGTCTTATGATCTTTCATTCTAATTGAATTCTGACAAAATCTGCCATTCCATAGATCAACTAGCTTATTCTGCAAAGTACTTACCTGCATGCTTAAGCAGGTATACTTGTTTAAACCCAAAGAGATATAGGAATGTGCTGCCATTTCCTCCTACATTTGCATAATTTAATAGCAATGTATATTAACTTGCAAATGAATATTAATGCATACAGAATATTGAATTGTCACCTTATCCCTGAACTATCATTTATTTCCTCGTGATTATTCACAATTGTAAGAGGCTAAATTATACCTCTGATTTCCTCTATAGACACACACAAATACCTACATTGAAATACTACAGAAGCCACATTGTTCAAAAACAATGCTGTGCTTGAAGATGCTTCTTTTAATTGAAAAGATCACCAGAATACCAAAGCTTCTGTCAAAATACTGTTACAAAATATAATTTAACAAATGCCTGACCTACATCAGCATTTATAATACACTATTTTAACTTTGAATTATGAAATTTAAAACATTTATTTTTCCTCAGTAGTTTGAAACAAATAACATGAAATCAAGTAAGGAGAAAAAAATCTTGTGATTTAAAAAATAACTATATTAATAGACATATATCTCAAGAACTCTTTTCTTTCTCCTTTATAATTGAATTATGCTTGGAGAATACCATATTTCTACTTCTGACCACTAAAAATTTGTGAATAAATTTTTTGCGTGAAAGAACATTTATAATACGCATTTTTACTGCCAAAACACATCAAGAAGATTTTTCCTATAATCGAATGGTACTTAAATTCAAAGCCAAAACAATATTATTGCTATGCTTTTCAGTGACAGTCATGCCTTGAGTGACTTTATGTCTCAAATTTATATTTCCTTTTGACCTTTTTTGGCCAACAGTTCTTCCAGTGTTCATTGTGAGACCTGGAATTTCAAACACAGCAGTTTTCCGGGCATCAGCCACACACCAGTTGTCTCAAAGCAACATTGGAATTTGAACTGAATGAATCTGTAAAAATAACTACAGCTCCCCACAGTGGCAATATCAAGAACAAAATGATTCTGATGCTGAATAATTTAGGTGCTCACCCCACCCATTTCATTTCTAGAGCTTTTATTTATTTATTTTTTATTTTTGAGATTCACTATTCACTTTTATCCAATTACTTTCCAAATTGTAGCAATAAATGTGCAGTGATTTCAGTTAAGCTATTTTGAATTAGCCATGTGTAAAATCTAAGCTAGGCCAGTTACACACATCTGTGGATACCTAGATGAGAATCTAAATTATGGAAAGCAGGTTAACAGTAGAAACTGCAACTTCTTAAATGTTGCCCATTCCACAGTCTCTGTATTAGACTTTTCTTCTCCTTTTTTTTTTTAACAGTCAGGACAATATAGATAAGTTCTTAAAGATTTCAAAATTCAAACTGAATGTTCAAAGCAACAATAGAAAATTGATTTTGAAAATGGTTTTATATTTGTGTAATGCAAACTGTGAAGTCATATTTCGGGTATATCTTTTAGCACCATTTGTATATATAAACATCCAAGTTTTGTTTATTCCTGAGGTACGTAGCATACCTGAATATTACTATAGTTGTTGCTTGTAGATCTTGTATTTAGTTAACTTGATAGCATAACTTGATAAAGCTATATGTTAACAATGATAAAGAATGGTGCTTGGCTGTCAATGACAGAAATCAAGTAATTAATAAAAACTCCTTTCAAGCTACATAGTACATATCTTTTATTTCATTATCATGGTAGGATCAATTACCAATATACATGTGTAATATGGCAAAAGACCATATGAAAAAAAAAGTATGAGAAACCTCTGAGTAACAAAATAGAAAATGATGAATCTTTATGGTTTACAGTAAAAAAATCTTAAGCCAACCGGTATTGAAGCCAAAGGTCCAACAAGGCACATAGAAATTATTTAGATAACTTTCAAAAACATTCAAACAAGATGGACAACTAACACTCTTAATTAGAAACTCTTCTGTATCTTACAGAAGTCCCCTACTTAATAATGGTATATGAGCAATTCTGCTGGGATACAGTAGTTTCATCTCCTCATGTATATGAAAGAAACATGAAGACATGGGACCCGTGATCTTTAAGACATTCCACACAAGCAAGTCTTGGAAGCTGGTGTTTTTGAGGTGTACAGAGATGCATGGAGGATGCAAGGACTATTTAATTTCTAAGACTAGAGGATGATTTTGTACAGAGGATGTTCAAAAGATTTTTATATCTCCTCAGCCAGGTCCTAAGGGAAATAAACAAAACACAAGAGGCATAAAGAGCTATTGTTGTTTGTCTGCACTGTATAAATTTCATGCCAAATACAACACAAAGCTTTTGTGAATTAAAGTAGATGCTATATTTATTCTTACAGCTAGCTAGGGACAAGAAGGTTACTATACTGTTACTATATAGTTAGTTTACTTTTCAGAGAGAGAGCAAAATAAAACTTTTACCTCCCATAGTTATTTTACTGAAGAACTTTCAAGAAAAATACGCACAACAGCATCAAAATGGAAACTTCATTCTCACAGCACAAGCCAACTGCAGAAGAAAATCAAGCTCAATTTGTTTTCCATTTGTTTATTCATGATTATGGCTAATGCTCACAGAATTTCTCCAACAGGTTTGTATTCCCTACTGTCCCTACACCATAGAAAGTTGCAAGAAAACTTTCCTTCCTTAATCCAACACCGTGAGTAGATTCAGCTGGCATTGTAATGGAGGAAAGAGAAAAATAAATAGTAGAGGAACTCTCAACAACACATACCTTACAGCTACAGCTAATGCAGTCTTCCTTCCTCCAGTGTTCACTTTCCTTCCATAGAGTCCCATTATCATCTATGCATCCTTCCTGCCTAAGGCAAGCCTCCAGCTTGTTTATCTATAGAAAAGCAGAGGGAAGTAGGATAGAAAAAGATAGTAACAGAGCTGAGGAACAACATAATTTAGTAAATCACTAACCTTAGTAAGACTATACACTAAACCTTAAAAAAAACACAAGACCTTAAAATATTTGCTCACTTTCAAATCACAAAGCCTTCGTTGTGGGTCATCTGCACTTTTACTTTTATTTTTTTCCCTGACAATAACATATCTGTGCTTAATAATGAAGTTTCTTTCAATAATTTTACTTTTTATTCAGTATTTATCAGTTATATAAAAAACTGAATAAACTCTACCTGAAAGAGCTAGACAGACTAGAGAGCTTCTTCTACTCAGAAATTCAGATAAAAACTCTGGTTTACATCAGCCAAAGAAGATGGCTACATCCTACTTCACTCTAAGTGTGGTTCCTACCTTGCATCCACAACGTAATTTAACAAAATTAGTCTGGAAACTCTTTTGTAAGGTTTTCACATCAGGTGCAGGTCAAGATATGTTATTCTAGATGCAGTTCATCATAGAGAGATTCTTTTCATCTGAATTTGAGTCCCAACTTTTTTAGTTTGCAGGAATATCACATTACCAGTGAGTTAAATGGAATACTGTGTGTGGAAAATGGAAACATATTTATCTTTAAATATACTAGTGTGTTCTCCATGCATTATAATCTAGTCCTAGGAATTTTAATAACTTGCTAAAATAGTACAAAATAAAAAAGAGAAACCGCACCTTTGATGTATTTGTACATTTTTTCTTAAGAGTTCAAACTTTCCATCTGCTCAGGAAGACTCCAGCACTTGAATGCTAGGCAATCTGCAGCAAAGTCACACAGAACTCAAAATAGTTAGTCAAGTAAATCAAGTCAAGTCTAACTATTGTACAGAAAACATCACCTCTCTCAAGGAAATGACTGTCAAGTCAGCTTTTTGACCAGAGCTTTCTAGAAATCTCCCTGATTCCTTGACCCTTAACATCTTCTCTACAAGCATGAAACCCTTTAGAAGATTGCTAAGATGGCCTAATTTGCTGCCTGATCTCGCTCCATGCATTCCTGTGACCAGGATTTCAGAGGCATAAGTCTCAGCTGCAGGTTTCCTTGGAGATCTAAGGGTAGGTTTTACTCAGCAAGTCCCATTGATCTTGCATGTCTTTCTAGAAGGCAGTGCTGGTGTCTTTCTAATAGGTACACCTCAGCCCCCCATCTATCCAACATCAGCACAACACATGGAAGAGCTTGTTCACACTTTTAAGTTAAAAGAGAGCAAGATCCCAACTGTCTTACCTTGTGTAACCTAAAGCCTGTGAAAGTTTATGAGTGAATGCTTGTCTTCATACATGTATTATGAACAGAAGATAAGTTTGAAACAAATAGGGGCTGGGCTCATGTCCAGCGATTATCTGCAAAGCAAATCCAGACACCTGTGGTGTGATGCCTTGTGATGCAGGCACTTGTTTCAAAAATTTCAATGATTTTTCTCTTGAGCCTTTGGTAGAAACTAAACACAGGTTATTCCAAGACAATCTGCTTATGGAAAAGTCATGAGAAAGTTTCAACATGCATATGACCACTTCTTTACAGGCAATATGGAGTATGGCATGGCCTTCTCACTTTCAGGAAATTTTAGAGGGTTCTCTCTGAAACTGGGACACTAAAGCAAAAGGAAAGGCATAAAGATATGCATGGTCACAGGAGTCTTGTAACTCAACTCATTTCTATTGGAAACAGACGGTCCTTGGGTCCAAAGCTGAAAGCAAGTCACATAGTTCTGTCTTGGCAGAAATTCACCCTAACAGATCCCACAAGCTATATGAAGTAGTCCGTTCATTTAATAATCACAGCCATTCCAAAAAGAAACACATCATTTAAAATGTTCTTTCACCTCATGGAGATCACTTTTAGGAGAAAATGTATATGTCCTAACAGGAACTTCAATATTTGGCCTAACAAAATAATTAGGTCTAGTTTAAGTAAGATACTGTAGTAGCTCTACACCTGTAAAATGGAGTTCTGTTAAAAGTCGATTGAAGAACTTTAACCCAAACACAAAACATTAAAAACAGACAAAAATGTATGTGATCAGATGTTCAGGTGGCAGAAGGGATTAGTGGTCATTTTACAGCAGTAAAGAGACACAGCATATTTAACGATAAGAGGCAGCTCATTAATCTGAGCTGGTGGGACTCCAGTACCCAATCAAATGGAAGCGAAATGCATTAAGGCAAGTCACTCCATTTCTCATCATTGAGTAAGTAAGAACTCTAATGGGCTTTAAAAACACATTTTCTGGGATGTCAGAATATAATTAAAGCTTAGCCTAATTCAAGTGAATAAATAAAATTCTGTTTTGAAGGGAATATTCATTTTGAATACAAAGATCAACAAGTCAGTGCAGCTGGGCATTCTGCTCACACACACTTGATACTTAAAAGGGGAACATTAATACATTTGTGCCAATGGCAATTCATTTTCTGATGGAAGTTCTAATCTGACAGCACATGGTGCCTTGGCGACAAGACACATAAAAAAAAAATTAAATGAAAGCCTGAAATATGAATTTCCACTCTCTATCACAGGTTATAAAGTATACAGTGTTAGAAAAATGCATGTAAGTGAATAATGCGTATAGCCTTAAGACTTGCAGTAAATTTTTACAGTGTTTTTCTATTGGTATTATCCTTATATGACAATATGCTGGAACAGGATAAATACTGATAAGTGAGTCCACCCAGCAGTAATACTCATTTACTGTATTACATCATATATAGGATTATCTTTTAGACATGAGTGCTCTTAACAGCAAAATGAAACTGTTCTATGCTTGAACAGCTTCCACCACAGCAATGGCTTGGAATATTAACATTATATAATTGAATAATAAGTCAGAATGTCTTTTTATTTCTTGTGGAAGATTATTGCTTGTTTTGAAGATACAGCAATATTCTTCTAAAAACCACTTGTATGGCTATTAATGTAAATACAACTGCATGCCATGAACTATGCCATGAACTATGCCATAAAAACGATGGGTTATAAGCTATGGTCTTACTAATAGATTACTTCTAAGAAATAATTAATTTTCCTGTATTCTTATATTTTAACTAAGGAATTCTTCAAGAATTGGAGAAAATGACATTATTTGAAGAAAAGAAAAGAAAAATGTGTAAAGACAACATGCAGATACTAAAATAGAACTAAAACATTTGTCATTTTAATCACAGCAAAAACAACCAGAAGCCCACTACTTAGAATTCACAGTAGTATACAGTTTATATGAATTTTATGGTAACAAGTCTAATCTTACACACAGCAAACTCTTCTCATGACCTAAATGGGGATAAAGTAGTTTAACGATGTTTTGAAACATTTCAAATATATTTATGGACCACTGCAATCACTCAGATATTGAACTGTTATATCACTACCTGTCACTGCGTACTGAATGTGCAGAAAGATGAAAAAATGTGAGTATACTAATGGACAAAGAATAAAAAGAATTCTGAAACAGTATACTGCTTGGGCTTTCTGGAGATTTTAGCTATATTCGGAAGCATTATATTTTATTTATAGTGAAATTACATTTTTTATCTATCCTGAGTAAGTTTAGAAATTACTACTTCAGGTTCAAATATGTCCTTTCTACTGA
Organism: Dromaius novaehollandiae; assembly: GCF_036370855.1. Lineage (NCBI taxonomy): Eukaryota > Metazoa > Chordata > Aves > Casuariiformes > Dromaiidae > Dromaius > Dromaius novaehollandiae. The sequence goes on along the minus strand of NC_088099.1, from coordinate 137,272,129 downwards.
CCACAGAGTTCATATATCTGACAAATAATGTCAGGGAGCCATATGTTTCTCCTTTCCTTTCAGTAAAGAAGGTGGAAGAAGGTGGAAGGCATCACAATGTTTTAATGTTGAGATTAATGTTTAATGCTTACTCTAAGAAACATTTTTTACTAGCCTACATGAGTTCTCCAATTCAGCTAAATGTTTTAAGTCCATGTGATTTAGCCCTCTAGTCACATACAATTTAAATGTAGATACATTTTGAATTGAAAATTTAATTTAAAATATGAAAATGATGAATTTACTTCTGTATTCCTCAAAATGTTTTTGTTTTTCTAACATTTTTCCTTTACATGTATTTGTTGTTCCAAAGTTTGGAGTTTAAGCTAAATTTTCCCAAATATTTTGTTCCTAAGGAAACTTTTGCTTGCAGATTGTGCAGAGGAATGGATTTCATTAGCTCTATTCCACTCAAATCCATTGGTGTTTGTGCCTCTGGGCTGGGCAAACTAACACAATTGAAATGATCAGTGTTTCTGATATTGATGATCATCATGTGGCCACATTATATGTCCCTCTGCATGGCACTGCATATGTACTTGTACATCTTTTATGAGGAGAATTGATATGTTTACAATGATAAGCATTTGCATTAGTACATGAAATTGCACACAGGGAATAACTATTGTATGAATATACAGGGCACCGAAACAATAACTTTTCTGCTGCTTCTTATGGTGGGAGAATGCATTCCTCTGCCATTTTATATGATTTCCACCTAAACACTTTCTTTTTGTATACTGCTTTCTAAATTTCAAATATTTCAAATCTACTCTGTCATTGAACAACTGTATATTACACATTCCCTGTTTTGCTGCTTTGTTATTTTCATCATGCTGTGTTATATAATTTACCCTGAATTTGCAATTACATATCCCTTGTGAGGATGCAATTCAGGAAAAGAAGAGTATGTTGTAGAGAAACAGTACTAGGAAGGAAGAAGCCAGAAAAGGAGAAGGAAAAAAAAATGTAGAAGTCCATCAAATGAAATTAATCTTCCCTGATCTGTTAGAGGTCCCCCCCCGCCCATTACCTTACACATCAGTGTGTTTTTAATGTTGACATACTACTTAATTTTCTCTTTCCTTCTGCAGTTTAGATTATTTCTGGAGGAAAGGGGGTGTGAAAACAAATAGTGAAAGCAAATATGCAAAAGGCCCCAGAGAGGTGCATTGTATATTTGCAGTTAACTTAACTCTTGAGCTTCAAGCTCTTTCTGAGTCTGTGGAAGCTACGGACTGCAAATTCAGTAGAAGCATACCTAGAAAAAAGTCCACATGCACAGCTGAATAAAAGAAATGCCTCCCATGGGTCTTGTTTTATTAATAAAAATGAACTCCAGCCTTTTCTTAGATATGAAAGCACATAGGAGCCCCAGTTCAGTGAAGTTCTTGAGAAAACACTTCAATGTAAGCATTCAGGACCCTACTGAGGAAGACTACTTGTGCATAAGCAAATGCAGTGCTTATACCCTGTACTTTCACCTTTTACTCAGAAACCACCTGTTTCTTCCCAAGTCAACCTTTTATTCTAGTGACTTATTCCGCCTCTCATTTAGCCTAGATAATGTCTAAAGAATTTCAGAACTACAATAAATAACACTGCACCAAAGGTATTCCCTAAATATGAGTCTCCGTTCAAGTATCTTACAAGGCAAAAATCTGTTTCATTAGAAGACTGCTGTTTGCACCAAAGCTGAACTACTTTCTCCTCAGAGTAATCCCCAAAATGCGATAATGAAAGAGAAATGTTTCCTCCATCATTAAAGGGCAGAGATCTAACTCATCTTTTCATGAAATTACTCAGGGGTTAACCTCAACTTTCTGGTAACATGCAACAGTTGACTAATGGGCCTAAAAGAGTATTTTCTTGGTTACCTGATGAGAATGCGGGCCTTTTTTGCCCTTAATGTTTATCCCAGCTATCTGTGAGCTTCTCCCATTTCACAGATAATAGCCCTTTAGGGTGACTTCCAGCCAGTCCTTGGAGGCAGGGTGAGATGAGATATAAAACAGATATTAAGACATGAGAGGTGGGAAGCATGTGTAGAAAGAGCTGAAGCCCTGCTTTCCAAAAAAGCCAGATTTGATTCTCCTGCCGTATAAGAAGTTAAGTGGGAGGCTCTGCATAGTCTTTTCAAGCAAAGCATAGATCGGAAACAAGCCTTTAATTATCAGATGTGACACTGAACTCATACATACCCAGCCACAACAATTCTTAAAATGCATGCTAAAAGTCTGCGCTCATCTGTTCTTCAATAACTGTCCTGTAACAATTTAATCTAAATTCAGAAATAATGAAGAGACTTCGTAATACTTGTGCCCCATCTTTCTCCTAAGAACTTACAGCCAGGTTATTTCTCCTAGGAAGAGCTACTTAGTTCAGAAGATACTGGTTAATCCTGCAGGTCAAGTACTGGAGAGCTGTGGAGGCAATTTGAAAGACTAGATTATAGAGTTATTGAATGCCTTAGAGTCTATTATCTGTTATCAAATCTATTATTTTCAATGGATATATTGAAGGAACATGGTGTTACAACATTCACAGAATTATGACACAATTCAGGAAAATGAGAGGTTTTGAAATTTTGATCATTTATCTTGTGTTAAAGTGTACAGATTTGAGAGATTCAAGAAAACCACTGGATGAACTAACCAATAATACAGCATAAAGCCCAACTGTGGATACTCTAAATAAATCTCAAAAATAATAACTTAAAAACTCATAGGTTTAAATGTGATTATTGCAAACAACTGGCTGAGCAATTGTAGAAAATATCTACAGAATCACTCTGTTTATGAAAAAATCAGAATATAAAAAATGAGTCAAAATAAAATCTGAGGAAGGAACAGTTCCACGATCTCTGCTCATTACTAACTTCACTATTCTTTGAAATTCTTCAGATTCTAATAAACTATTATCTGACAGCCACATACTGTTGGAAGAGGTTAGGCATATATGCAAAGACGTCTGTAAATTTTATCATCGCTAGTAAGAAGAATATGTTGAGATTGTAGTTCCTTTTATTGAATTTTTGTTGTCATTTTGTTTTGTTGAAACCTGACATAGGTTATTCACCTATCAATTTTAGATATTCCAGCCTTCTAGGAAGTAAATACTTATGAGAAAGATACACAGGCAATGCTGACAAATATAATACCTGCTACATTTGATTTGATAAATTGTGTAAACACAAGAGTAGCTGCAGAAAATCAGAAAGGTAAGTGTGTCACATTTATTGACAAAACAAAGTAAAATTTTTTCATCATACTGGACAGTAATGAGAATGTGCTTTTATTCAATGGAAGATTCTAGGCACATTTGGAAACCCAGTTCCTATACAGCCAACATGGTAAGGTTTCTGAGATCTGATTCCATAATAAATCTTAATTTTAATTTGCCAATGAAAACTTGGGAGATTGAAAATTTCCACCACTTCAGCAGAGAGGAACAAATGTTGTTGTTTTACAGAAATGTATGCTGTTCATTAGTATTTTACTATATAAGACAGGAAATGTGCTGCAAAAGGAACAAAAGTTCAGTATTCCCAAAATTGAACTCTGACATGAAAAATTGATTTTTGTTTTTACTCTCTAAAGTAGAAAGGATATAATAAAGTAGTTCTGAGTTTTAGGTCATTTCAAATTCGGATACAGTCCAACTATTTTTTGTTCTTACTTAAGCTCAGGAATAATACATTCCTTTCTTTTCAAATTTCCTTCAGAGCTGTATTTATCCGTCTAAAAAAAAAAAAAAAAAACCAAAATACCCCCCAAAACCTGGCAATATCTCCAATTAAAGGAGCACGTTACAATTACTCATTCTTTTCTATTGTTCAGTCCTGTGAAATTCATACCACTGGCTTAAATGAATGTCATGTGTTGTGTCACTACAATTGATTTCCTTAGAGTTGAATCACAAGCACACAAGTGCCGTAAATCAGGCCTGCGTGCTTCAGTGGTTATACTGCCCTAATGGGTCTGCTGCCGCAGCACTGATTCTGCCCTTCTGCAGGTGATGATTCACAGAACATTTCTTTTCATTCAGATGACAGGACTTGTGCTCAAAGCTCTATTTTATACTGCTTATAATCAAGAGTTAGCAACTTCCACACGTATTCTCATTCTTCCTTTGGTCTCAAAAAGGAAAAAAGGCTACTCATGGAGGGGGTGGCAGGAGGGGAGGGTGGAAGAGGAGCCTTCTTTGTCTTAAAGTTTCGTTGTTGTGTTCCACAAATAAAAGGAAGTAGTTTCTGATGGCTTTTCATACATATGTTCAGTAGTACAGTGATACAAGCAGTTCCTTCAAAAACAGCTTCTGAACTGTCTGATATTATCTGTGTCTGTCCATCTATCTATCCAGTCAACATATGGTACTTCAGCTTTGGAAATATAGGCAACAACTACTGAATGACAGCTTTCTATTTGTTTTATCTGCCCACAGAGCTTTCATATCAAAGTCGAAGTGTTTCAAAAAGGCTGACAGATTAGATTAGATATTGACACTGACTTTTGCAACAATGAGGAGAATAGTAAAATGTAAAAAACATTTAAAAAAAAAGCTTGAAAGAAGACATGATTCTCAATCATTCAAGGATGATGGAAAAAGGATGTTCATGATGACAGGCAACATACCCTATGTTGATTCATCATTTACAAACTCTTTTTAAATTATCCTCTCAGTGTCCAAAATAATGTATGATATATTCCTTACACACCTGTCTTCCTGCTATCAAAAACTAATTCTTTTTGTATCTCCCTTCCTCCAAGCAAATAATTACAAAGACGATTTCAGACATAATTCTCACAATAAATAAACCAGTCTTAAAAACTGACTGAATATAGCAGAAAATAGAAAGTTTGTTCCAGTTGGCAAAATGTTGGTGCATGGCATAGTGAAATTTGAGAAGAAGAATCTGGCTTTTATGTAAGGACGGGAGGATGTACATTTGTCATTCTAGCAGTCTGCCATTCTGTTTTTTTCACCTATCCTAGCCATTGAGTTATCAGCTCCCTAAAGGCCAATTTCTAATGTATATGGTTTAACTACCAACAAGAATGAAATAAGCACTCTATAGTGTCCAGATAGTGTTGATGTCCTGATGCAGGCATAGTACCACATTCATCTATGTGTTCTCTACCAGCTATTTATCCACAAGCAAGTTAAAAATCAAAGCCTACATTCACCCATGTTAAATCAATTTTTTTTTTTTTTTGTTCAGGCATAAAACACAAGGTTCATTTGAAGCACATTGTTTCATATTTCACTTATAAGGAATTTAACTATATGCTTCAACTTTATATGAATCACAGTAACAAGAATTGTTTCTGGCTGAAAATCTGTTCTGTAAAAACTTTACCCTGCTCCTACCAGAGAGGTACTATAGCTGACATGGTTCTGACTGCTTTTGTGATAGATATGTTTTCTTTACATACAGCCAAATAATCTCATCCTTGCAGAAGTCAAATACATTTTCTTATGTGCTACTGACCTGTACATATATAACATTCTCATCTCACAACTGGTCTCAATTTCCTCATCATAGTGATGGCACCTGCATGGCACCCTGGAATGCATATAAGGCAAAGGCTGGCAGGAAGATCAGAGATAAAAAAAAAATTCACCTCCTTCATACACTCACACATATTCAGCTTCATGGACATGCACGAAGAGCCTATCTCTTTCTTCAGAGACACGGAATTCAGTTTCCACTTCTTGTGGTCTTTTTATTAAGATTAAGCTTTGGTTAGCCTGCTCTACTTTCAGATTACACGTAACAACAAACTTGGTTTCAGTCCTTGGCAGAATTTAGAAACAAAATTTTTCTCCACATCACTCAAAAAAAAAAAAAAAAAAAGTAATACATACATGTTAATTAGGTAGAAAGAAAAGAACAACATTATACTACTAGCAACAAGAGAAGAACAATAGTAATTATCACCACTGCTTTTAAAATGCTCTGAACCAATGCTTTCCTAGAGGAACCTGTGTGCTCCATCATCATAAAAATTAATTAAAACACAAGAAAATAATTTCAAAATTTAAAACAGGAATCTCCTGAGAATTACAAAACACAAACAATTATTGCCTAAAGACAGAGCAATAAAAATGAAAAAAAACCATCCTCAATGAGCCAAAGAGGAAGGCTTTCAAGCAAAAGCATCCTTTTATGTCTAATTAAATGCATACAGTGTATTATTGAGCAATTTCAGGTAAGTGCTTTCACAGTTACTTCTTACAAAAGATAAAATTGTACAGTACTTCATAAACAGCAGAACACATTATCACTTTTCTTAATTAAAGTGGCCCACGTCACCTTCACTAAAATTTTAATTTCATTAAATTTACAGGATTCAAGTTATACTTCTCTTAAGTAAAAACTGAACACTAGGAAGAAAGGAGAACAATATTTTCAGGAATATTTACAGCTATCTTGTCTAAAAATGCCAATAAAAAGGTAATTGTTCAGGTTGATTTTTTTCTTGGTAACAACAGCATTTATTGTATAACGGCAGTACAAATAAAATATTAGAAAAAATCAGCTATTATTTTCACCAAGTACTTATAGTTGGGAAGCTCCTAGGTAATTTTAGAAGAAAATGGTGAGGATGCAATGAGAAATTATAATTTCCCAAATAATGACAGACCCAGTTAAAAAGTCTAGTTAAAGACATATTCTAAAAGAAAACAATTCTAAACTTCTAAAGAAAAACAATTCTAACTTCATATATAAAATAATGAGCTTAAGATAACCATTATTATTCAGGGAAAAATCGTAACAATAGAGTTGATCGTTCAACGAAAATATCAGATCAATGCTTTAGTAGCTCTCAAATATCATAGAATGTTAGCAATTATTTAAAGAGGAACTGTGAATAAAATAAAGTACATCAAAATGGCATGGTACAGATCTTTTCTATATCTTCATCTTGTATAATCTGTGAATTCTGGTCTCCCTGTCTCAGGAATAAAATAGTGGAACCAGAAAGTGTTGAGAAGGGAACAAGGATAATCAGATCTGAAATGAGGATGACCAGATCTGAAATAAATCTCAATTGGGTCAAAAACAATTGTAAATTTTGCAGATGTAATTATTATTATTATTACTTTTATCATTATCATCATCTAAGGGCTGGGAATCACATTAAACTGTGACTACTTTACTTCCTTCTGTTTGTTCAAAATAGCCTAGCAGTGGGTTTAATAAGTATTATTTCCAAGGCTGCTTCACACTAAAAACAGCACAAAGGATGTCTCTGAAAATGACCGTCAGGCTTTACATTGCTGGCTGCCACCACTGTTGAGCTCTTGACTGTCACTAATGCTAAGGAGTACTTCAAGGTATATTTGAATCCAAGATGCTACACAGAATTAAGGTCATTACAAAACTATCCGGGTAGGTTTTAGACAATTAGACTCTGAAGGCAAAACACGGAAGCTGGAAATCCATCTACCACAGCTTAATGGTGGCTCAATGGTAACCCAAATACATCTGCTTAATGGTGGGCACAGCCCATTAAGGCTGAAATCACAATTGCGTGTTATAGGCAGTCTCTGTTTAGGAATCTGGCAAAAGAGATTGTTTGGGTTTTTTATCCTTTCTGTGCCTTTATCCTTCTGGGCTTCTTGATTTTCACACGTGTTCTTGTGTGGCTAGCAGAAAGGTGCTTTCTACAGCACAAAACAATTTCTGAGTGTTTTACATGGTAGAACAGCAGTTATCCTTTTGCACCTGATGTCAAGGCCAGGCACTTCTGTTATACTTTGCAATCTACTTCAGATTATCACCTAGTGAGGAAGAAGTCAGTGCTGACAATGTAAATTAGAGATCTGATATGACAGATGCAATATTTTGTGAACGTGGAATACAGAATGTCTATTATACTGAAATATGTCTTACAAAAGCTGGCTGCCACTAGTTAACCCTGCCACCACCTCTGAAGATCAGGATTACAAATGCCAAATTAAAGTCACAGTCAATAATATATCTGAAAGGAAATGATCATTTTCCTGACAGCAGGGTTACTTACCCAAAAAAATGGAGATGATAATTACGAACTGATATTTGAGTTATGACTGCTAATCAGCACAGGGAACGGTTACATCATTGCCTTCTTTCATTTGTTGGTAAGGGACAACCTTACAGACTTTTGCCTTGACTTGCATTTGACTGTTACTGAGAAATTAATGTGCTTGAACAACAGTGATGCTACAACTTGCTACACCGATACAAGCTGTTCTGCATAATTCATTCATCTCAGCTATTCATTCTATTACCCACAGGAATCAACACATTAACCTGAATCACCTGGCTTATTTCAATTTACCCAATACTTCTTAATGGACATGATTTGAGACAGGCGTACGTCTTTGAGGGGTAGGGAGCATGAAGAACCACAGCTGTAAACTCAGGAAAAGCACTGACATTATTAGCTTGAAAAAGCTAAGGAGGATTTATGCCATTTATGCATTTTGAGGGCCAAAATAATTTTTTTCATGAATATAACATATGACATTGGCCATATAACATTGGCCAATGTAGAAAAATACTTGACAAAAATTGACACTTGTGTGAGTTACATAAAAGGGCAAAAGATATTTAAAACGTAGGCTAAACAGAAACTCCCAGAATAAAAATAAACTAAAAACAGAATGGCATGTGTATAACTGTAACACAGGATTTGATATTAGGACTGATTTCTTAACTTTAGAATGTACTCCAATGATCTAAATATTAAGGCCGGTGAATTTAAATTTGCAACAGTTACTCAGAATGACAAGCAGGAAACTGGAGATCGTCAAAGCTCATAAGCTGTTGAAGTTCAAAGTTATTCAGAAATTATGACAGGGTAGCCTGTCACAAGAAGACCTTGTAAAATCAGCAGTGCCCATAGAAGACGGGGAGTACAATATGTGTATCAAAACAATCATTGCATTCAGCCTTTCTTCTCAATGTTCATAAAAAAGGAACAGGAAAGTAACTAGTAAGAACTTTATGCATTTAATATTGCTCACAATATACAAAAACATTTGTCAATGGATCTTCAGATAGCTGTATAGGAGAGGCCTTTGTACTACTGACAAATAATTCCTTTTTCTTTAAAAAAAGAAGATAAATGTACTGCTTTATTCCTATAAAAGTTCTATTAGAAAAGCTAAGCCTGTGTGACATGATACATGACAAGGCATTTCATCCCTCTGGACCCAATGATCCTTAAAATTAGGGTACTTCATCCTTATAACATTGTTAGCAGATATCCAAGAAGTAGCTGGAATTAACATAGCAGTACCATCCCTGCTGGTGCGCAGCAAAGTAATAGGAAGTTTGTCAGAACCCCACCAAAGCATGTGATCAATAAGTTAGGACACGGATTTGAGAAAGCAACTCATTCTGAGTACTACCATGCAGCCAGAGAAGAAACATCAAGCCAATGCATCTTCAGGTGTCTTAGACTATGTAGAAGGATGAAAGGAATAAAGTTTTTGCTCAGGAGAAATGAGTGAGTAAACACGCTAGATGTATTAAGAAATTCCTTTCACTAGACATAAATAAACAGGGTGTGAAAGTCTTTTAGAAAGGTATGGACACTGTACATCTCATACTTTTTGCTGGGGAGGGGCAGTAGCAAGGGGAGGAGTGTTAAATACATTTCAGGAACGACCATTAGGACTCAGTGCAGAGTTTCATCCAAATAGTTTAGATAGGTTACAATTACTTAAACACATACTTATTTTTAAGCATGTACTTGAATTCTGTTGTAATCAAAAGTGTGACTAAACCTCTCATATATGCTTACATATTTTATTAATCAAGACCTTTCATTTCTTTGCATTTTATTTACTATTACTCTACTCTTAACCAAAACTTTAATTTATAACAATAGAAAGGCAAAAAGGATGGGCAAAACTGTTCCAAACTCTGTTCTTAAATGGTAAGCTAGTCAAAAAAGTGTCATTTCAATACATCTGTGTGCAATGCACAATTTGTCACACCACCATTCCAACACATGAAAATAAAAAATGTCATCATCCTGAAAAATAGGAAAAGTTTTAGAAAGGTAGATGTGACTTTTTTTTTCCCCCAGAATTCAATAGGGCAAGATGACAATCTACTGAAATGAAGATCACTTGATTGCTCAGGCTATTCAATAGGTATATTAAAGTCATTTCTTAACATTTTTATGTTTTCCACTTATGACTTATACTTGCCTATAACAGTAAAGCACTGTTTTTGGAACAAGAATCTACACTGACTGAGAGCAGCTTAGGCTCCTGTTCATTAAATACAAATCCTGAAAATGCAATGGGAAAGTTTAAGTTTAAATGAAATCTGAAGCCAGTTGTTATAGATTATTCAACAAAATACACCATTTTCAAGCCAATTCAATCTGGAAGAGAAATCCTGCTTTAATTGTGTTAACGTGCACTCTCTGAATGGAGACCAAGATTTCCTTGCAAACAAAACAGACGCGAAGATAATTGTCAGCTGTAATAACTGTAAAATTTGAGCATGGAAGTACAAAAATGTGAGTATAAAAGGACAAAGTAAGAACTTATGAATATGACACTAAAGTTAAATGAAAACTCAAAAGTCCTATATTTAAAAAGGTCTATCTAGAAACCAGGAAAGCAAAGTCTTATGGTGGCAGCCATTTTCCGGAGCCCTTTTACTAAGCTGGAAGGAAAAACAATGGTTAATGTAACAGAGGCAAGGTATTGAAGCTGATGTCTGATGGTATTTTCATCATATACCTATACAAAATACTCCTGAGACATTTATAATACCTAGCTGCAAACTACTAATCACTAACACATGGATGTTTAAAAGATCTTAATGTTTTTTTTTTCCTCCCTTACATTAAAAGATCCAAAACTTGGAATTTTTCTATCTTGAGAAATCTGCTTTTCTAAAGCAACATGAAAGTGTTTTAATATGCAACCAATATTTTCAAGGAACTGACAAAAATACATTTTTAATTTTCTGTCTACAACATATTTTCCTCTGCTTCAATCATCGAATTCCATACTCACACTCAGAAACTATCTGTCAGAATCAGAATGTCAGTTAAATAAGTAATTTTGAGCCCATAACAGTCAGGAAAAAATATTTGGGTAGTAAACTTCTGCGTACGTAAGAAAATTACTTTTGGAAATTTATACTTTTTTTAAAAAAAGGAAAACTGTTAACAGTATTATATCCTTAACTATAAAATTCAACATGTTCCATTCTTAAGTCACAAAATATTTTTCCATTTTTCATCAGTGAATTAATCAAAATATGTTTTTAAAGAAAGTCACAATTTAGAAAACAGAAGAATTAACTCATCTAGCAAAGTCATAATACTCATGTTCAAGAATTTCATCTGAAATTATAGTTTTTCCTCATAAAAAAGCATATTTTGTATGCGAACATTACAATACAGACAAGCATTGCAGGAAATAGGATGTGAGAAGAGGAGGATTTAGATTTGTGTACTCTCCTTCTGCTGTTCCTACAGAGATGTGCTCTATACTGTACTGTCTGTATTGTGGGAGGTTTGTACAGAACTCTGACATTGCTATCATTTTCATTAATAGCTTTACACTGAAGACTTCTAGATTGCATCTCATTTCTAGATCTATTTCTACAAATTAACATAAGAGCTTGTTTCTAGAGTATTAACTCAACTTACTGAGTTAGCTCAGTTTGGCCAGCATCAAAATCTTAGATTCTCCTGCAGCTTTAACTTATATGAGGTTTTGGTCACTGTGAAGATGAATAGCTTTTTCAGGTTTCTTGTCATCTCCTATTCTCATTGCTCAGGGATTAGGGACAGCCAAACTCTTTCTTTTCAATTTCTTGACTGTTCTCCTGCAGAGCTACAGGCTTTAACTCACTGCACCTTGCAAAGAAGATGGGGAAGACTCAAAGAATATATGTCTGTGTTTTTTTCTTTTTTCCCAGCTTTCCATCTGTGCTTTAAAAAAGAAAAATAAAAAGGAAAAAAAATATGAACTTCAAAAGACTCACCTCTGGCAGGGTATGTGGAAACTATATCAGTTCACCTTATCTAAATAAGAAATGAACCATGATTGATTACCTCGGAATGATGTACTTTCTTCATCTCATCTGAATACGTATGGAAGAATTGAATCCTGATGTGGGCTGGATGGTATATACATGTGCGTATTGGGCAAAGAAAATGTTGAATTGTTTAGCAATGAATCAAAACTCTTTTTACATGAATTTAAAAGTAACCACTGACCCTTGATGAAAGTGTCAATCCAAACTAAAATGCTAGCATAAACAGACCTAACAGAAAATTGCTCATGTATGTTGCTGTAATGTAAAGCTCTTTCATAAGCATAATGTGACCTATTTTTCTTCACTGTTGCTTTTCTAGTGTGCAGACCTCAGAGTCCTGGCAACCCCTGGTGTCAGGTCTGATAGCGACCAGAAGCCAGGGCAAAGGAAAGAATACATATAAGTATATATATTTTATATATACATATAAATATATATATAATATATAGCTATATATATATATCTGTAGCAAAGAGATTCGTCAGAAAAATTTTGCTAGAATGCACAGTAATATTATGCCCAGATACAGTTTTTAATACAGCTGAAACACTCAAAAAGCTCAGATAATAAAACTCAACAGTTGATCCTGTTGTACATGTGTGTGAGTGTGGGTGTGTGTACAGACATATATGTGATGTCAACCAAAACCTGAACACACACAAAACGTATACAGGCACCATGTTCCATAGCTTGTGGTGTAGATTATAAGCAAAAACACAATAAATTCCATAAATTTTATCCTCTTCACAAATATTTCTGTGCAAGTTCACAGCCTGTACTGAAGTATTGGCTTATAGAATTTTTAGGAAGAATGGCTTATAGAATTTTTAGGAAGAGAGTCAAATCAAATATTTATGAGTTTAAATTTTGATAGATTTTGGATTTAGAAGTCTTTTTTTTCCATTTGATTCATGGAATAAAGTAGAACTCTAAATCATGTTTCCATTGAGTAAGCTTACCTACTTCCATTATCCTGCTAAAGCTATTTCTAGATAACATCTCAATGTGATGAAAAGAGATATAAAAGGTAAATTCATAATCTAGGTAGACTTAAGAATTATATAGTAAGAATCTTTACCGGAGAGTTTTACTCAATTATATTTATCTGCTCTTCTTCATCCCATTTCTGCATAAAACAATTAAAATCCACAGTCATCCTGCATCTGGCAGGAGAAATTACCCCCATTGCATTCTGCAAATGAATGATGATTTGTTGTACAAAAAGAGCTACAGGCTATCCCGATATGAATGACACACTCAGCAATGTGCCAAGTTGATTAAATAAATCCTTCTTCAAATAAAACCAGTTATACCAAAAAGTGACAGATGTATATTTTGTGCTGGGATTTATACAGCCATCTGGCCTTGTAAATTCCAGATGGAAGTTTCACATTAAGTTCTCACACTGAGATTCTAAGGTATTTGAAAGATCTGTGTTTTCCTTGTTTTCAAGTATCTGTGCGATAGATGAAGTCTCCTCAGCACTTACAGGCTTTTGCTGACTAAGTAAAATTGCTTTTTTACATAGTATGAAATCTATTACATTGGTAAATATTCTTTTAGTAAATTTATTCTATTGAAAGTTGCTGCATGATTAATGAAAATAGTGTCCTCAAAGCCATTTGTAGAAAGCCAGAATTCCACAGCTCATAGCAAACTTTAATGAGACAATTAAGCCATAAAATTGTTTTCACTTTTACTTTTCAGTTTGGTTGCTATATTTAACTTTAATCCATAAGGCAGTCTCTCAGACTTGTCTTTTTATTGTTTCAGAACAACTTGTTAGAAACTAATATTGCAAAGCAGGACAAGGACAAATATACCAGAACGAAGGAAACTGAAAATCCAAGTTAAGGATGAAAGAATCACAAATGGAGATAGATAACCCCAAGCAAAATAGACAAATATATATATATATAAATATATATAAATATATATATATAGAGAGAGAAAAATAAAAGTTAAAATCTCTGGGACCAAATGCTATCTCAATTCAAATACTTCACAAAATTGATTACAGTTGAATAATCCTAATGCACGTGTATAAATAGTTGCTGAAATATCATGGAACACTAAGAAAACTGAGAAATCCACAGACAAATTTGCTACCTGTATAAAATCCTTAGGGCATGACATCAGGGATGGACAGAGTATTTTCCGAGTCCAGGGGAGGCCCACAGTTTTCTGTGGGAGTGGAAATCTTGAAAAACTTGCTTTCTCTTCCATAAAATGAGAATATGTGACTTCCACTTAAGGAAGCGTGCATATAGATATCTTAATTTCAGTTAAGATCTTAGGTCCTAAAGGTTCATGTGATTATTAAAGCTCAAGTTCAGGATCTGACTGTTGTGGTGTGGGCAAACACAGAAACACCACCTTGTCTCATTAAGAGACATGCATTAGTTTGATTCTTTTTTTTTCCTCCTCCTTTTATATATATTTTCTTTTTTTCTTCCTCTTTCTATATAATCCCAGATGTTATTTTTGAATCTGTTTTGCCTTTTAAGTATTTTTAGCATAAACAATTAACGTCTCCTTTCACTATGTCATCAGCATGTAAGCTGTCTCGTTGGCTCAAAATCAGCCCAGCATTCCCTTTTATACTCTTCCCACCCTCTAAAGTCTCTCTAGAAGGTTTTTCTTGTCTACCTTACTTAAAATAGCTCTAGCTTCTCTTACTGGTTGATAAGAATTTTTCCTCTAAGACACTTTGCACATATCTTTTAAATTTACACACATATCAAGGTAACAGTCTTCCACACTCTGAAACATCTGAAAGAAGATCCAGTAGATCTTTGTAAATAGAACTTTGTAGATCTGTAGGTCTTTATTCTTGCTAGGGTTAGGAAATCTAGCAATCTCCTCCTTGTATAACAGCTGATGTTTGCAGATTTGGTAGGCTGCTTGGGTGTGTGCAACGAGTCCAGGGAAATCAGCTGCACAGCACATTAGATACAGCTAGGATGGAGGGGGACTATCTAAAAATAAGGCTAAGCTCATTCACATGATCCACAACTGAGGCAGATATTTTTTTAAAAAATATAATCTGTGGCAGGCTGTAGCCTATAGCTCTCTCAGAGAAACTCTTCTTACTCAGGATTGCAGCATATTCTTCCCAAAAACCTGCAACTCCTAGGAACTCCTAGGAGCTGATCAGGAACACCTTATCAGAGAAATCAGGAACAGATACATTCAAACTGTCTGTCCCACTGGGCCTCATCCCACTAAACTACTTGATTGGCTCTCTGTTTAAGCCAATGACTCCCTGGAAAGGGGAAAGGAAATGGACAGAGGTATGGAAGTCCTTGACAATATCACAACTCTTCCGGCTGCAGAAGAGGACTTGATTTGTTAAAGACCACCTCTGGACTTCACACATTCAGTTCCTGAATTCCATGCTAACTTACTGAGTCACAATGCTCACACCTTACTTCAGTTGTTTGGAGAAGAACATGGGCTTCATGAAAAAACCTTCTCTCATCTCGTTGAGCTGCAGAAGTTGAAGTACAAGATACTTCATACTTTATATCTGCTTGCCTTTTAACTGATGGTTGAGCTTCCGAGCTATTTTCCCTCTTCCTTTCCCTTCTGTAGAGCACCATTCAGGCCACAGTTCCCTGTGAGGCCTTGCAATCTGTATAAATTAAGTATTAACTATGCCAATCAGTATGTTTACTGAATAGCTTCATATTTAGGGTAATGACCTGTAAACTCAAAAACAGCTTGACTAATTTTCTTCTTACTTAGCAGAAAAGCACACTTGAGAGTTACCCTCCAAAAAAAACCAATTACTAGAGGACTACATAGTATTAGAACATGAAGAATCTAACCTAGGTCATATAGTTCCAAAGACTGTGGCCTTGAGGTAGGAGAAAGCTCATCTGCAGTCCTGAAGTATATACAGATATTATATTCTCTCTACATTGCCACCAAAGGACAAAACAGTGATTATTCAATTGTTTATTCAATATTACACATGCTGTAATTATCGCAGATGCAGACAACAGTAATTAATAACTTCAATTAATGACACGCAATTTTCTTCAGCTATAGTTAATACTTAAGGACATTCAACTAGGTGGATAGCTGGAATCTGTTAAAAAGAAATAAACATTGAAAGTAAATTTGAATCAGGATATTTACTTTAGTAGAGAAACTTTAGCCACTTTCTCATAAGTTTGTTAGCAAAAGAAAAATATTTTCTGAGGCTTTTGCTTTTTTAAGATATTGCTGGAAATAACAAGAGTGGTCAATACAATCCTTCTTAATAGGATACTGTTCAAAAAATGCTGTGTTTTGAAAGTAAAACTGCTTTCTCAAAACTTAGTTCATCATCTTTTTACTAAACTTCCTGTCACAATATGTAATATTAACATGGGAAGAAATGTTTAACAATTCTGGGCTTTTTTTTTTTTTAATATGTATATATATTTACTTTGGATTTATATATTCCATCTGCTATTTGCATTCCAGATTATTACAGATCTTCGCAGCAGTCTTGCCACATTCTGAGATCCATCTTGCAAGACTGTTTCTGAGAACAGTCTGCTTTTACAAAGACATCAGGCTGGGCTTGCTGGGTGTTGTCACAACTGTCACAAAATAAGCAAGCCAAAGGAAGGAAATTGTGCTGTGGTGAACACTCCAGGAGTTTCATACCAAAATCTAGTCAGAAGACAATAAATAAATAAATAAATAAAATGAATCACAGATCTGCTACCTGGAAATTAAACATCATATTGCACAGCAGTAATGAGGCAGAAGATAAAAGCAGACAGAGAACACAAATACTGAAAAGTGTATTATTTGTTCATAGTTAAATTTATTTTAACTGCTTCCATTTATTTCTTAAATCAATTTCTCATTTTTTATGACCTTACACAGTTGTTTTGGCTATGAACGATCTCATGTTGAAACAAGTTTTGAACTGCAGGTTTCACACTTTATTTATCATTAAGACAACTTCGAATAGTTCATTACTCTCATAATTTTGAATTTTATTAATTAAAACTATCAGTATGCAAAAATCTAGAATCAAAACAAGCATCTGGCAATTTGCAAAAAGCAGATCTGCCTTCATTATCTACATTACAATATTACAATATGTCATACCTTCTCTGTATCAGCATTTTGTCTTATATTTTCAGAAGGCTTCCATTGATGAAGGAAGGGGTCAAAATTCTTCAATTATTGTTGATTAAAAAAAGGCTTTTCAAGTTAATTTCTTGACAAATTCTTGAGCTTACCTAAGTCATGCAGCATGTAACATCTTTCAAGAACTTTTGCATTAAAAAATGTTCATTATGATGAAAGTATATTCTCATTTAAAAAATCCTTATGTACAGATTTAATAAGGTTAGCTTGAAATAAATAGATAGCTGCAAAGAAGGAATAGTAATGTACCTTTTCTCTCCTCTCTCATGGCTCACTGTTAAAATTATCCTTATTTTTTTTTCTCCTTTATGTCGCATTTTATAGCATGATAACAAGTCTTGAGAAGACGAAAGGACACATTCATAGTGTGAACTGGAGTTTACCACTGAAGTCTTAGTATGTTTTATGAAAGGTATTAATGATATACCCTATTTGTTCTTGTTTCAGAGCTTTTAAAGATTGAGTCTAGTTAGATCAGCAGGAAAGGGGCCAGTTCAAAATACATAACTTGCAGTGGGATTTTAAGTACTAAAAGCAAACAAAGCTTTCCCATACCCGTAGGCAGGCATGAGAAAGAAGCATGGAAGGATAAGTCAGTAATACAGCTGAATGTAAGTGATTATTTCCCTGTCTTACTTCAAGACTTACATTGGGTGTGTAGTTTTTACCTTAAAGGAGCAAAACTGGAAATTTAGCATTAGGAAGGAAATCCATATGCAATGGATCTGTTTCTGCTGCCCACTACAGACATGAGATGGCAGGTCCAGAAGTCTATGTTTTTATGTTTTAAAGAAAGAAAATCAAAAAAGCCTGAATATAGATAATGAACGTAATATACACTGACTAAGGAATCCTGCATAGTTCTCCCATGTAGAAAACAAGACACAGGAATTCAAATATGGTTCAAGACCTAGAGGTTAACCTAAAGAGGCTAAGCTGGTTTATTTACTGATTTATGGAAAGATGCCATTTAATCATCCAATGAAGACTCACTAAATGATTTCCCTTTGCAATTCATGAGATGAAAAAGGCTGATGGATGGCACCAGTTAAAGTCAAGTTGTAGTGTCATGTGTTTAGACAGCATCACAGTCCTGTCCTGTCCTACACTTCCTCTATGTTTTGAGCAGGACTACAGTACCATAAATCCCAATGATATTTTTAACACATATTTAGCTAACTCTCACAATGCAGGCAGTGACAAACAATCAAGTGAAAGGATTATTATACCAGTTTAAAATGTTTAAAATTAGCATTTTTTCCCAATTTATCTCACAACATAGTGTCAACATTCCTTAACCACAATCAAGACTGAATCATGTAAGTTACTACAGACTTTATCAAATCTGCATTATAAACTGTCAATACTACAAGATTAGAGCTTTGCAGACAAAACTATAATATATTTAAAATTGGTTACCAGTCTCCATCCTTAAGATACTGAAACTGAATTACAGAATTTACAGAATTATGTTTGAGTTGGTCCTGCTCTTGTACCAGGAATTATGCTTTCCTGCTTAAGTGCAGGCCACAAGCTGATGTTCAGTGGTGTGCCATGTAGTCATTACATTTAAGAAATAGTAGTCAAATACATTTAAGAAATATTAGAAATTCAGAACTAGACAGACTTTTTCAAGACTTAATTTTCACTTTTTTGAACTGAAATGGGTATAATTTGATGAATAATAATGCACTGTAAAAAGAAAACTGGCTCATGAAAGAAAACATTTTTCCTTCTGTATGATCTCTGAAAATCTTCCTGATGTTCCCATCACAGTATTACAAATGAATGTTAATATCCTCACTAGGCAGTTACTCAGATGTAAAAGTTACATGCAGGAAAAAAAAAGGGATTGAATAGATATATCTCCTATCCAATACTATGTTCTTCTTTAAATAGCCGATATGATAATAAAGTAGGTATGCACTTTGAAAACATAACCTTAGTGAATAAAATTGTGGTTTCATAACATTAAAATACATTGCCTGACCACGAGTAATCAATAGTTACCAAACAGAAGCAGTTTTACTCCATTTAAAAAGGGGAGAAAAAAGAGGAAAAAAAATTAAGTGTATTTTCCTAAGTCAAGTATTCCCATACTCTTTAAAAGCATACCAAATTGATATTTGCAGCTTATCTATTATACCAAAAGTGTCACTCAAACTCTTCAGCTGAACTGGAACAACAGATTATAAAAGAAACTTTTTTTTTTAACCACAGAAAATATTAACATACAATTAGAATAGCTTACATTCGGTGACTGTGATTCACTTTGTACAGCCTTGAAAACATTCCAGCTTGACTGTCCCCTCCCAAAAGTACTATTCTCTGTGTTCCCTTGAGTCCTTCAGCTCAATGAAAAGCTCTCAAAACTTCAGTTTTATTGTCATTATGAAACCAGTTTTTCATAGACATTGTAACTTTCTAAGCATGAAACAGTCCGTTTCAAAAGCTCTCGGTCTTTTCAAGAGCATAATACTTTTATGAGCAATATTAGTTGCTGTTTCAAGGCCTTCCACAGCCAGAAACAGAAACTAAAATCAATGTTAGACAGTCTGACTCCTCTGCAAAAGAACCTGGTTTTTTATAGGTTTGGAGAAATTAGGATATTACACTTTGATATCAAATCTTCTGGCTTTTATATGATTATATAGCAAAAGAACTATTCATGTATGTTTCGTGTTTTTTTTTTCCTGTCAACACATGTTTTATTTGTAAACAGGCAGATAGAAGTTTTGGAATTCTATGCTGCACCTAATGTATCCTGAAAAAGAAGTGCTAAATGTTGGTACAATTTTGCATGGTAGAGAGCTTTTGTGCTAGGAAGATATTTTAGGAGATACAGAATCCCAAAGGTTTCAGGTAGTTCCAGTTCTAAAAGTAGTGATATATGAATGTGAATCACCCCAGTATTTTGCTGCATGCCAGTGAGCCTTCACCGTCACCAGCAGTCACACCATAGCACAGTGGTGCTTACCTTGACCTCACTTAGTCAGCAC
Source organism: Dromaius novaehollandiae (assembly GCF_036370855.1). Taxonomy (NCBI): domain Eukaryota; kingdom Metazoa; phylum Chordata; class Aves; order Casuariiformes; family Dromaiidae; genus Dromaius; species Dromaius novaehollandiae. Next base: position 137,251,873 of record NC_088099.1, on the reverse strand, counting down.
ACGTCCTGGCCTGATTGATAGCTAAAATAAGGACCCACTATTACCTTTTAGATGGACTGGAGAACATACTGGGGAGAGGAAGCATTTGTCAAGGTGTTTTTAGGGCTCTGGTTTATAGACTCACCACACTGTGAGTAAAGGGTACCATAATGTTCCTCCAGTAACCTTAAACTGCGTATAACTCCAGCCACCTTAAGAAAAACGCTAACGCAAACATCTACTTATAGCATGAAAAAGAGACAGTGGAGTTACAAATGTCTATGAAAGACAGGTGAAGTGACATAAAATCAATATTTACCCGAATTACGCCAAGATTATATGAAAGGTCTCTCTGGATGATCTGCTGTTGCTATCATAGCAAGGCAAAACTTAGGGTTTCAGCTTTTGTGCAAGCCTTTTCCTCTCTTTTATTGCACTGGTTTAGCTTCTATGACCAATTTCAGTTATTCCAAGGGGTCTAGATAGGTTTAATCTTTTTTCTTTCCTATCTCTTCCCAGACATGCTGGTAATTAACCACTCTGGGATGACTAGACCCCGTCATTTTCTGTGTAGGCACACTATAGCATACAGATATAACATTTTCAGTTTTCAGAACTGAAAGGAAAGTTTCCCCTTCCTTTTGTAGACTCCACCTGTATGCATCTTTTAATGGAAGTAACTTACGTACAGAGTCGAAAATCAGAGACTATGAAATCTTAACCAAAAATGTAGATCCTAGGGCAAGGATAGGAACAGATATCATAGCCCATAAAAGGCTACAAAAGTACTGTTGGATAGCGAAGTGTGGAAGGTATGTTTGCTTGTTTGTTTTAATAGAAACAGTAAGTTTGTCTTGGCTTGTGCATTCACAAAAGCATCAGTTTTCACAAAAAAAAAAGGAAAGGAAAAAAGAAAAATAAAAGGTTAGATGCTACAATACAATACTAAGCTGAATGTGCAGCTTAACAGACTGATCCATCTCACATGAAAGTTCACAGAAAGACTGTAAGAAACTTTATGTTTCTGGAGATGAAATAAGCTTTAGTAAAACTGATAATCCAGAGCAATGCTTTCTCTATAAATATTCTAACAGAGCACTTCTCACAAATGTTACCTCTAGTAACAACTTACATGACAGAGTTGTTAACCAACTGTTTCAGGATTACATGGAACTTCATAAAAGTATATTCTGCTTTTTTTTTTCTTTGCCAAATTTTTCTGAATTATATAAACTGTTAGCCTTCATTTTTGTAACAAGTGGTGTTCTCAACTTGATTTTATCGCCTTTTCCTCTTATAGTAAACCATTTTCAGCCACTCGTATTCTGAGGTAGAGGTCTTCAATTTTTAAAACAATAAATGTCAACTATAAATTTGGATTACATTTCAATAATTATTTATTTTATACAATGAAAACACCCTTCTTTCACCACTAAAAAGAGATGCTGCAAACCTAATACTAAAGCTCTCATTAAGGAAGGAAGTAGAGAAGAACTGGATAGCAAAAGGGACTGGGCAAATCAAATACAGGACCAATTCACTAACACATATTAATGTGCAGTTGGGTGAAAAGTATGCCATTGTCTCTTGAGGAAATAAATTAGTATCTTTGCTCCTTTATTTTATTTATTTTTTAAAAAACAGGCTATGGGACTGAAAATGTGATTTAAGCCTTAAAACATGGTTATGATTGTATTTTGAAGGAGATGAAGCAGAAGAAGACAGCAAATTAAGTAGAATATGTAGTGAATGAAGGAAGAGGATAAAAGATTATTCAGAGCAAGAGAAAAGATGAAAGTGGAACACCTAAAGAATAAAAGCAAATAAGATTTGTAAATGTCAGACATCAAAGAGAAGAACAAAAAGCATTTAAGAACTTGAGAGAAAGAGGGAAAGGAAAGGAAATATGTGGAATAAAATAAATATTTTTGTTGCTCTTGCTTCATCAAAAAGTTTCTAACAAAATACATGGAAAGAGAAAAGTATTTTTTGTGACTCATATTTTAGAGGAAGCAATACAATTGCAAAACTGTTTTAAAACAAACTCATTGCTGCTTGTGCTGACAAATTAAAATACCACATAAATTGCCATATATCACACCATACATACATTTTAACTAATACTCACTTTTTAAAATTCACTCCAATTTTTGTGTCTTTAATCTCATTTTGAAGATCCACAAACTTCTCAACTGAAGTTAAAGAAAGCCCAGTAGTCAGCATAGCATGGGATCCCATGATCACACCCCCTCTGGATATCTTTAGCTGCCAAATCCAGGGTGGAGCATGCCATGGCATAAAACCTTCCTGTCAGTTTGAGATTCAGAAGCTGAAAAGATGCTCTGATTTTACCAGCCACACCAAACAAAAAACACAGGACAGGATCAATCAATGCCTCCTTCCTTGATTATTCAGGATGGTACAAAGACCTTGTGAATCAAAAGGTGACCATGTGCTATTTCTCCAAAAGTCTCATTCAACAAACGGAACAAGATTGATCAGCATGTGACCAAACTTAAAAGCATTTGTTGCAAATGCATTAACAATTCCAGCATTTAGACTGGGGTTATAACCTTTGTAATTTCCATCATCTTCATGCCATGCTCAACAAGATCTTGGGTAGCCAGTGCCTCAATGTGGTACTGCCCAATCAATCTTTCTGACTTCATTATAGACAATGTCTCTATCCCAGAATGAGTTCATTTTCAGCATTCTCTTACTGTGTGGTTACATTTGTGAAATCACAGCACGTGTAAAGCAGTTAGACCCAACTTCTCGTTTTCTCTATAGCCTTCTGCTGAAAGCATGGTGTGGCAATGAAAATCTTCTTTGAGGCCATATTGAGTAGTTTTATCTCCTGGTTCTTCAGATTCTCTCTCAGAGCTTCCATACACATTAGAAGCACCAGTATGCAATGTCAGGTGGTTATTTTGCTCCCTCACACAAGCTGAGTTCATTATGAGAGAGGGCATCCCACTGCTGCAAACTGGCTTGAGTAAACACAGAACATGCGTTTTGAATTTGATACTTGGGGATCATCATGAGCAGTAATGATGGGAAAACACGGAGGATCACTGGTACATGCTATGCTACATGGCTGACTATCGGCAAAATACGACATACTCAAAGCAGTCATTGTCTTATCCAAGTCACAGTCTAAAAATTGGCCCTACTGCATGAGCATATGACTGTATCTGTCACCAGGCTGTATTGTCTCTGTATCAATCATTTCTGTTGAAATAAGCCTTGGACGTGGAAGGGAATAACCACTATACAAAGATGTGTGATTTAAACCCCAGGGTATGTTAAAACCATTTTCATGCGTGTGTTTAAGGATCTGTTCAAAATCAGTTGTAGAAGCGCCCCACACTGGGTGTCGTGAACTGTTACATGTCCAGTGATCGCTTCTGTACTTTTGGTGGAAACAGATGTCAGAGCAATCTGGGAACTACTCTGTGAGAGGTACATCCAGGAAAAACTGGCAGTGAGAGTGGGGTAGTGAGAGGAAACTAGGTCATCGTAAAAGAAATTCTGAAATACAACATTCGAAGAGATTAATTAATTTCTTAGGTTCTTACAGCTCTTAGGTTCAATATTAGCATAAAGTTTAAACTTGCGTAAAAGCTTGTCTGCACAATGTCAACTACCCTGAATTTCTGATGGACTGTGAGTCTCAACAAAGCTAATGATGAAAACACAACATAGAAGCACAAAGAGAGCTAGCAGAGTCAGTGAAAATTAGTTTAAACTACTAGTGTACACATGACAAAAAAGGAAATAGGGGCACAATTTTGGTTTGCATCTTGTTTTGAGGCGTTATGCCACAGATTAAGGAGCTAAAAAGCCTAAACGGTAGGAAAACTAGAGTACTAAAATCTATTTGCTGAACTTCAGACACAAAAGATGCAGAGAAACTAGAAAACCACAGCTGGTGTTACTTATGGTGTCAAATGGTACATGAAGAAAGACTAAAAGAAACAACAGTCTGACAAAACAAATGCTGAAGGAAGTATTTCAACTACCCAGAAGTGTTTGGAGGATGCCAACCTGAAAGATTAAAACTGCCTAAAAATGGCAAATTAAAGATAAGCTTACTTTAAACAGGGTAAACTTTCTAAAAAAGTAATTGGCAAAGAAGTATATAAGCTTCATTTTACAGGTTATTTTAATTCAGGAAAATAACTATCTGGAAGACCCCACAGGAAAAAAGGTGAATGATTCTTCATCTGAATGATTTACAAAGAGCTGAAAAAGGAACTGAAAAATATATTCTGGGCTGATTTCTGGATCAGGATATACCTTAAACTAATCCATCCCTATTGTCCTCATTTTAAAAAAACAACTGCATAACTGCATCTTCCAAACATCAAAGTGACAAAATTGTCAATTAAGTACAATGTTTTACCCACTGAAGATAGTTGTTAAGAGCTCTTCAGTACAATTCCATTTTCATTCACTTGCCATCAGTGCCACTGAAAATGCTTCTCATAATAAGCTTTTTAACAAGGTTGTTACTTGTTATTCAGAATGCCTATATTGGACTCATTGGTCTTCAAGATATTGGGAAGACAAACCAAAACAGAGCTTCACATTTAAATATAAATTTCAATCCTATTTTGTTATTCTGACATGATTAACATGTAAAGACCTAAAGTGGAAGCAGACTAAAGTATCTAACAGCCCTAAAAATCTGCTTTTTAAAGCAGAAGCAGCATGCCAAATGTAAAACTGATAACAGTCTTTTGTAAGATGAATGTATTTATCGAACTTAGAAGAGAGGACAAGTGTTTTCCTTTAGCAGCATCCTTGAAACAGCATTTTCCTTTGACAACCCCAATCACAAATAGCCTAACACAGGGAAAATCTAATAATTTGTTACATTCTGGGAGGTAAGGACAATTTGCAGTCACCCCTTGCTAACATTGCTGGGGTGGCAGCCTATAATTAATAACCGATATCCAGAATGCAGTCAAATCTTCCTAAATACTATATCAGTGGCATGTGTTGAATTCTACCGGGTGAATGCACTGAACTGGGATTTAGAATTACTGTCTACAGTGCACTGGCAAAAAAAGAAAATAACTCTAAAATTGAAAGAGAAAACAAAACTATTTTCTTATTTTAAAATATTTACTATTTATCCAGAAATAGCCAGTTCCCACAAAATGCTAATAAGAGATTACAGGCAGTTTACACACACAAAAAAAGAGTTCATACATGATTATTAGTGTTATACTAATAACTATCCTACTTGCAAATAATGTCCAGAATCCCTGAACAAGTAGGTCATACTGAGTCTGATCACAGACAAATTGTTCTAGCACCCTTGATTCTTTTAAAATAAAGTGGAAAATACATTGCAACAAATTCAAGGAAAAGATTTAATTTTGTCAATGAATACATTTGTTATTTAATTATGATAAAAATTTAACCTGGAGCTTGTAAACATGGAAAGAAAATGTTATTTTATTTGAAAGTGCAGAACAATAAAATCAAAACAAATTAAACACAGAATGAGATCTTCTGCTAACAGCAAATCCTTGGCATTTTTTATTGCCAGTTTGCTGAAAATGTCACATAATATATTCTGTGCATCGTGTTAGATGCCATATGTTTTGAACAGGACGTTCTGATGACAAGCAGTATTGTGGACACCCATTCTTGCTTCATAAAAGGTGTATATAATATTATGCATCTATGGACAACATGGAAGTTACTTGCATCACTTTTTATAAATGTCATATACATTCATCCACCCGTCCTGCCATTTAAAGACTTTGTGTCTACTATGTTACTGACAGAAAGGACTCTCAGGTGTTAGCTAGCTTTGAGCTACAGGGACTATACACTAACAGATATAGAGGGTTTAACACAGTGAAGAAAGTAATCCTTATGAAGCTTATCTCCATAAATGAGAATGAAGAGGTCAAAACAAAACTGACTCAATAAGGGAGGATTACATATATGATAAACAGCAATTGTGATATCACTTAAAGGAATATATTCAAGGTTCCTGCCCCATCAAAAGCATACATCTTCAGGAGACTTTTTTTGAGAAAGCAGGGAAGCAGTGCCTTTGTTATGGGGTAGACAAACTGATTAACTTTTGATCATAAAGTCTCACTCTTTAACAGGTCACTACATTGCTGAGACTGAGGAAAACTCATTCAAGTGGGAGAGAAAATGACTTCCAAACATCTGGAAACATCTGAATTTACAAAAATGAAGCAGTTCTTAAATACTTTTGCAGTCTTTAGTAGAGACTCAGCACCCCAAGAAATAAAACAATAAATACATGAAATCTGTCAAAGCACATGTCCTGCCTCCTGGTTGCTCTTCTCTCTCTACTAATGTCCAACGACCATAGCTATGCACCAAAATGTAAAAATTAAATGAGGAAAAAATAACATAAATTGCTTACTTTCTTTTGACTGGTTTTAATCTGACACTATCCATCTTTATTTACTACCACTTGTATGATGAAAAAACAGCAATCAGTCCCTATTTATCTGCTCAATGATGTTCACGCTTTTATTAATCTCTGTCATACCGCTTTGCCCAGTTTTCCTTCCAGACAGAAAAGTCCTAGCCTATTTAAACATTACTTACATGGGAGCCATTACATACATGGGAGCCATTACATAATTTGATCATCTTCCTTGTCACTTCTCTAATTCTTCTTCAGTTCAACAATAATTTTTGACCATTACTGAAAACTGAGCAGGTATTTTCATAGACTGATTTCTTACATTCCCGAGATTTTGATTCTGAGTGGCAATGTTCCATTCAAGGAATTTCGGAATGCTTTTTAACCATGAATGTTAGGATTGCTTTTTCCACATGTGCGTTACTCCACAACTGTAACACTTAATTTCATCTGAAATTTCTATAGCCAGTCACTCAGCTTCATCAAATCTTTCTGAATCCTAAATAACTTGGTACCATCAACAAACTTTGGCACTTTATTACTCACTCTTTTTACAGATCATTGATGTATGTGTCAAACAGTACAGGTCCCAGTCACTTTACTGGTGACTTCTTTCCACTGTAAACACTTAAAAATTTACTCTTGCTCTCTGGTTCTACCTTTTAATTTTGTTATTTTTTTAATCCCTTTGAGGTCATTCTTTTTCACATGCTTAATTAATTTCCTCAGGAACCTTTGAAGGGGGAACCTTGCCAAATGTCTTTTGAAAATCTGAGTAGCCTATCCTGAAATATAAAAACGTCTCATGAACATGAAAATACTTGCCTCACACATGACTGTATATTATGCAGATTTCTTAGCAAGCTGCATGGAATGCAGCTCTGAAAAATTCTAAGAGCAAACCAGGTGAAGTAAGGGCACGATTTTATGTAAAGCAAAGCCATCAGCAGCATACTCTAAATTACTTTTGGTTCCTTTAGTCTTTAATTTATTGTTACAATATAATTTGCAGAACTGAATGAATAGGGAGATCAGCACAAATGGTAAGATTGTTGGAACATGTTCAGAAAAGTATCCTATTATGACAATTTTCTGTTTTGCATCTTATTACAGCAGTGACCTTTGAATGGAACCAAAAAGTAACATATAAACAACTATATACAGTATGAAAACACAATTAAGAAAAATCTCTCCCTGAAGTCTATCTGGTTAAATACAAAACAGTTTCGCCTGAGAAAAGAAAGAAGATGCAGCTGTACTGTCATAAACATGGTATGCTATGTTTTTATTCAGGAAAGGACAGATATGATAACCGTAGTACAGATCCCAGCAATATCCCCTTTTGTTATATAACTTCAATGATATTTTTCATCATATGATACCATTTAACTGTAATATATCTACCTCTTTCATCACTTTTTTTAAAAGAATTAAAAGTAGTTCATTTTCTTATTAGGCATTTTTAAATTTTAAACACTGGAAATATATCACCTATTCCATCTGGTCTTTAATGTTAAAATTTGTTTTTATGTGAGATTTTTCTGGCATACAACATCTAAAAATTACAGGTCAGAGATATTCAACAAATTAATAATTTGATATATCTAGATTTTACAATAGGAACACAGAAATATTTCATCTATACGAGAAACATACGTCATAACTTGATTTTATGGCTACAGAAGTTCTAGTAGGTGATTGTGTTCACAGTTTTCTCTTTACTTTAAAAAGATATTTACTTACAGAACAGTACATGTCTAGCCATTTGGTATAACAGTGACTTAAAGCAGAGAAATTCCTTATCATATATATATATATATATGTAACAAAACTCATCAGAAAAATGACTTTTTGACCCTCAAAGGAACTGAAAACAGCCATGAACTCCTTTGATATGCATTGTAATTTGTACAAAATTTCTCGTAACTGAAATTTTCCAGCTTGCACTGCAAAAGTTAGATTGGTTGGACTTTATCTCATCTAACTTTAGTAATCTAAAATGTTGGCCACACAGGCAAAAATAGCTGTTTTAATTCCCTCTCCCGTGAATGAAGAGAGACAAGCATAAGTGGGAAAATTATCTTATCTTAATCAACCACTGATGGATGAGCCTAGACAGTCAGTTCTGACAGTCAGAACTGTTTATGAAGTTAAAGTTAAGTGAGATGACTCCCACCTTGCACATAGTACTAATATTAGTTAGTACTGCTAACTGTACCATGCTGTAATCTTCCCAGGGAATTAATTTCCTGAAACAACCATTAGCTCTTCTGCTCATTTCACTTCTTCCATATTGACCCCGGGAGTATAAGTAATAAAGACCTAACAAATCTTAGAACATAAGTGATGGGCTCCATAAGCAAGCTGGCTTTCCAGTCCTCAGCAATCCTAGACCCTATTTCATATAAGCGCTGAACAATCTCTCTTATGCTGGTGGAAGATGGATCAAGCTACAAGACAGAGTCAAAGGATGAGTCTGTACCTTCTTTTGCAGGCACTCTGATTTCCAAATGCACTTCAAGCTGCTCAGTATTAATGTCACTGAGGTTAGAAGGCTGCCGAGCTCAAGCTCAAAAGCCCTGCTCCCAGGACTTTTTCAGAAGTAATGAAAAAAATACTTTAACTTCTTAAGCTTTATATTGCCTCAGCTGACTTTAAAATCTAAAAACAATCCTGCTCAAAACAAAAAGGTTTAATAACAATCCTTAATAATCCCTTTACTAATTAATTACCAATTAATAATTATTTACCAATCCTAGTAGAATTGCTTTGCTAACAGCAACCAGGATGAGTCATCCTGTTCAGGGACAAAACTATCCTTGCTTCAGAAAATTAGCCATCAAATAAACATTGATGAAATTATTATTTTCCTTGAAGTATGTTTTATTTTCCCTGATATTTAATATTATAACATGTATTAACAGGAGGGAGGTGCACACTTATTTAGAACTAAGGTGCTTAATAAGCTTACACAGATATCCAGGGATTGAAACCTACCAGTAACAATGAGCAACATACTGGCTACAGAAAATCTGAAAACTTCTTGCAACACGTTCATATCTTCCTCATCTTTCGTACATGTCTGATAGTAAGAACGTCCTCAGTATATACATGGAATTTGCTACTTTTAGTAACCTAAATGCCAGTCCAGAAATAAAAACAAACAAAAGCAATGTGACGTTTACCAAATTCTTCTATTTTTTTCATAAAAGATATTTCAGAATAAAATTTAAGTTAAAGCAGTTCAAATGCTTCAATGAACAAAAACATTCATCACTTGTAAAAGTAAGTCTTCCAGATTTTGTTAAGGGAATTGGTGGAAAGGAAGGACGAGGTTAACAAACACAGACAAACCAAAGTGTATTTAATCATCTCCCTTCCCACTGATATGTTAATCCCTATGCCTCTGTTTTATTTGCACATAGTAATTGCAATCATAATGACTTATCTTTTTAAAAAAACTCATGATTTATGAGAACAGCATTGTAAAATACAGATTTTTTTTTTCTCTCTTTAGTAGTTAGGTTCCACTACGTTTTCCATCACTTTTTGGTACGGACATTTTCTGTTTCATGGAATGGGCTAAATAAATTGAGGTTTGTTTCCTGCTTATCCTGTGGAAGACTGGATGGATGTAAACAGTTAAAATTTAAGTCTTTTTTTTTTTTTTTGGCTTTGTTTACTTCTTAGTTTATTTTGTGAAGACAGGTTCCCAGATTACATATTGTTGCTAACATTTTTTCTTACACATCTAACACTTCACTGACAAAATATGAAGGATCTTTGGGAAAAAGCTATTTTTGTCATTACTTTTGCTATAACATTCGAATAAAGAAGCAAACCAAGCAAACGAAAAGAAAAGGAATGGGAATTCCTAGGCTTTACCAAATCAAATAAAAATTCCAGCATCAGAAGTGCCACATTTTATTCAAGCAAGCAGCCCTACTCTAAGCACCAGCACCTGAACACATCAAGACAAAACTGGGGATAGAAGTGAGCATATTGAGATTAAGGGAGGATCTTGATGGCACAGGATCACGTGAAGTACCTAAGGCAGTTCCAGGTACTTCCCATCAGCAGAAATAACAAGGAGTTAGTAGGCATAAATATTACACAAAAGCTTCTCTATTGTATTATTTTGAAAACAGAGCCAAAAAAGGACTGTATATTTGCTTGCAGTTAAAAAAAGGGGGGGGGGGGGGACAGAGATTTAAAGAATAGGATTTTTTTTTCAGATGGATTTTAGAACATCACATTGATGCCATGAAAATTGGTTACTGCTTTAAAACAACTTTTACAAACATCACTTGCCATTAAAGTTTTACTTCTTGGGTTCTATGATAGGAGACAGATTTCGATTTCAGCAGCTGTACCGTATTACTTTTATGATCTTAAAGGAAATAGGCACAATACTTCAGGTTACAAACTAAAAAAGTTACTGAAAATATGCAAAGAGAACTAAACATACTTATTTGGCTTAAAAAAGCAAGGCTGCAAGAAAACACCAGATTTTATGTTTATGAAGTTATCCAGGCAGCTCTGATTACTGTAATGGCACAGCCAAGTTAACTCTACCTTAGTGCAAGCGGTGATGGGCTGTGGTGCTCCATGTGTACCCCAAGGAGTCTTTACGTTCTTTCCAATTTCTATACTTGTCTCTTGGTATATGAATAAACATGGGTAGGGCTGCAGAATGAAAACAAACATATATTCCTTATGCTAATGTCATCTCTTAGCATCTGCCAGACATTTTTATCTAACTACTGATTATCTCTTCTATAGAATAAATAGAATAATTCAGGCCAGCTCATGAGCTAATATAAATTATCCTAGCAACGTTGATTTCAAAAGTTATGCCAGAAAAATTTACAACAGCCTGGTAAAGCTATTGGGGTGGCCAAGCCGTGTTGTAATAGAAGAGAGAAAAAATTAGAGAAATAACAAATTTTGGCAAGGGTGTCTTATCTCTCACATTACCATGACAACATCCATTCCATTTATTGTTGATTGAGCCCTGTCTCCTCAAATCACACAATGGTCCATGGTAAGTTTGGGAGAATATTGAACTCTGAAAGTGGCATTTATTTGAGACTTGAATGCTGACAAAACAAAAATGAGGAGCGGTATGATGTAAATTACAAAAGACAGGGAACACCTGCAACTGCCGAAGTCAAGAAGAAAATTTGGGATTACATTCTGATAGCTTGATTTGGATGCTCTTACTGAAATGTTGTATCTATATCATCAAGAAGAGCAGTTGATTGCCTCATCATCCTAAAGCAATTTTATTTCAATTTTCAAGTCAAATGTGTCCTTTAACAACATAACCTCTAACTTCTTGTTCTACTGCTGTTAGAAAACCTGATCATTTCCTCTCCCTCAAAATTACTGCAATTTAAAATATTCATATGGGATAATTACTCCACTTCAGAAATTTGTGAGGCTCCCTTACCTTCTCAGAAGAAATTAGGGTGAAATTTATAGCAGTGCATTAAATGGATTAAAACCTTTATCCATTTAGCAAAATTTTTCCCACTTGCTTTAAACATGAAAATGACCATACACTGTAAAAGAGGTTGAATAAGTATGGCCTAAGCTCTTTGAACATACAACCTATATGACAACTGGAAATACTGGGAGTTGGTATGGGAAATGTTTCATAGTAACTGGAATCTTCCATATAGATTTTGGTATATCAGTGGAATTGCTTTAATCACTGATTGTTGTTCTAAGCACCAGATCATGTACTAACATGGTAAACACAATTGTGTAGAAATCTAACAAGAGAAAATTTGAGAAGTATGTATGTATAAAGACTATCTATTATAATTTTGACATGTGCAGAAGCTTAAAAGCATAATTTCTATCAAAAGTTAGAACACTAATAACAGATACGAGAAGCCAACATACTATAAAAATAATCACTGTAAACTGGAAGAATCAGAAGTTAAATCAGCTCAGAACCTAGTTGGCCTTGCTTTGAGTGGGAGGATTGGACTAGATGACCTCCATAGGTCTTTTCAAATCTGAATTGTTGTAGGTTTCTACAAAAAAAGAGATAGTCTTCCAAGCAAATGCTGTTAGGTACTCTTCATCATAACCCTTACTCGCGTACAGGCCTGAGGATGCTGACAGCCATGTTGCCCCCAGTTCTCAAATGTCAGAATCCCTCCTTATGTTAGGAAACATGGGCCTCTGTCAGGTGCTACACATTGCCTCTCTTGGAGTTTGGGCACAGACACAGCGAGAAGAACAGCGACCAGGAAAGAGCAAGAGTTTAACACTGTAATAGCTGAAGACAGATTTTAGGAATGGATAGAGGTTTGCTAGAAGTCCTAGTTGATACACTTTTTACATCCTTTGAGTACCTTCTAGTACTTTGTTCTCATTAAAGACAGGAGCTTGAAGAGAAAGCAGGGCCTTCTCTCCCCTCCTCGGCCAAGACAAGTCAGTAGATAATCTCTACAATATATATCTAGGTTGCTCAGATAGTAAATTAAATTTATTAAATAAAATAAATTAAATAAAATTTAAAAAATCCGGGAGGATGGATGAATGAAGAATGAATGAATAAAATTAATATTTTATTTTTTGAAAACAATGATTTATTTATTTCTTTATTGTTTTAATGAATAAAAAACTCCTGTATTACCTTTGAGTTGCACAAACTCACTCTCACCACCCTCAATACACGCATAGCTTGGCATATCCTGGCCATGATCATGCTGGCCCACATGAGCAATGGGGAAGATTCAAGTAAGCACCACAGTGTAGCATCCATTGTGTGGCAGTTGGCTTCCTACAACATACTAAAAAAAATGAGAAATAAATGTGGTAAACTATATTCATAGATCATTCTGTATTTAATAATTTGGGAGGCTACACATAAAAGGCCTCTTCCTCAAAATTCTTTATTTGATACACTAAGATTTTTGCTTTCACCGTTTCTAGTACATTTTATTTTGGCAAATAAGAGGTCAGTTTAGCTACATTATTAAGGAAAAAGTTAGCATGCACCTCATGGAGTTTTTGATTACTCTTGTTAATGCCAGGTTCAAAACAACTTGAATCCATAATTAGATCTTATTATGTAAAAAGATTGAGTCCAATAAAGAGGAAATTGAAAGGCCATTCAATCCAGTGAATTGTTAAAACAGATTTTCATCCCTGGAAAAAATTAAACAGCTTAATTTTAGATACCACATTGTGTTGCAAGTGATGGGTTTTTAAGCACTCTGCACTGCATGCTTCAGTATCTGCGGTATAATGAGCTGTCACTTGCTAATGCTGATGGGTTTTATTGCTGGATGACATCTTGGAGAAATCACCACCTATGGTGAAGGAGAACAAAAAGAATCTAGATATAGAATCACATAATCATTTAGGGCTTTTATTTAGGGCTTTCCATTCATGCAGTATGTTTTAGACAAAGAAAGAACCATTATTTATCACAGAGGAAGAAGGAGAGGCAGAGGAAGTTGACCATTTGCATACTTGACCAAATAGAATCTGTGACTAGTGTCCAAGTTTCTTGAGTCCCAGTGGTCTCCCTAGTAAAGAAAGTACCTGAAAACATGGTAGCAATTCAAAAGACTAATGGAAGCAATTAGAATCTTCATTATAAGATTGTAATCAGATCCTATCAGAAATCCAGCTTTTGTTCCAGAATTACATTCAGATTACAAGTAATCCTGCCAGGAACAAAGGAATAAAGTTAGCAGAACTTCAAAAAATGTAGTTAACAAATTAAATACCATGTCATTTACTAAGCAGCTAAGCCTTGATGTATAATCATTTTTTGATTGGCTCCAGTACATAGGATTGGAAAATCACAAGATCCAATGAACTAACCTTCAAGCAGTATTAAGTTGTTTGTTAATTAGCAGTACTACTGAAAAGTAATCCCCCCAGGAGTTATTCTCTAATTTAAACTAAAATTATCAAGCAATTTGCCATATCATGTAATTGCTATTTAGCCAGGCCAAATTCTAAGGTGCTGAACCCCAGGGCTTTCAATGGCAGATTGGGATCCACAGTGCGAATCACTACATAGCTACAAACACGTTACCCTTATGTTCAGCCACAGAAAACAGCTCCAAAGTATTGCATGGCTGATATGATTTTATTTTATAGGCACTTCTTTAGAAATTCACTATTCATTCTAAACAAGTTTTATATGCAGTGGCCTTGTACTCAAAATTTCAAGTTGTATCCTTTGTTCACCATGCATATTCTCAGTGAATGAAGTTGTACTTTGTACAATAAAGGTGTTCACTCAGCATGCCAAATCAAAAGACGCATCAAGCTAAGCAAAATAAGATTTTTGGCAAACAATAATGCTAGAAGTGACAAACTATGGACACAGAGTAAGGGCATGTGTGCGGCATAGTTCAAGGGTTGTGAGATCATTTTTACTTTTTAAATGTATGCATATAAAACAGTAGTCCTATATAAAAACAAAAAAGGTGCTTTCCCTTTATATTTTTGTGCTTTGTGGTATAACAGAGCTGAACTAACAATTTGAATGGGACAATGAAAATTGTTCTACAAAGAAAGACAATGAAAGAATTCCAGACACTGTGATTTTTATGCATAAAATGGTTAATTGTCTATCAAGACAGCATTCTATGGATGCTGATGTGAATACATGCACACTCAGCACATGCATATCTTTGCATATTTAAGAAAATAAAATGAAAAATCAAAAATATACAGTTTCTTTAGATATCTCAACTATAATATTTAAAAGCAGTACTACAGTAAGAGTGTGTCAAGTAATAAAAGTGACTGCTTTTTTACATATAATATATGCATATATTATTCTTACTGTTTATATTTTGTACAATCTAGGAACATGGTCTTATGTAAATTTGATCGTACCTGCTTTGGCACAGGCAATCACAGGTCATGGGTCACCTTCTGCTTCACAGGGAAAATCCACTGTGTGTCCTGCCATTACAACCTGGTCCTTGGGCCTCATCAAATACTGTGGAAGAGCTGTATGGGAGGAAAAAGTAAAAAAGGACTGACATGAAAGCATGGTCCAGGCTTACCTTGTCTGCTTTACTCCAAGTGATCTTCATATTGCAATTTATGATAGTTATAGGAGCTATAATACAATACTATATACATCTATATACACATATATTAATAAAGACGTATTAACAACTTTAAACTGATTAAAACCAAGAGAATTTTTTATAGAATTTCTAATTCTTTGGCAGAAAATTAAAAACCTGGAAGAACATGAGCAGGACAATGATACTTTATTACTGCTTCACTGAAACAAGACAGCTCTCATTTCTTGTCAGAATACAGAAACCCTGCATTTACCGCAGCCATAAACACAGAAATATCACATCTCTAAAAAAACCACAATCTACTTCTTCTATCAGCTCATTCAAAATTCAGACAAAGAAACAATCTGAAATCCAAACTTTGATGCATGATAGCAGGGGGCAAAGAATATGGAGGACATCCAGTTCTCCAGGTGCCAAAAAAACAAAAGGTGAAAGTCAGTCCTCATCAAATGTAATACAGGTTCTCTGCTTGCCTAAGGGCTGATGGCTAACCTTGCTTTTCCAGAAAGGAAAGTCCCAGAAAAATAAATGGGGAGGCAGAGGAATAGAGGCATCTTGGCTGGCTACAGATGGGATTAAATGTGGGCTGGAAGCTTTGAAAAACTGATTTTCATCTCCTCTTTTGCTGTAGAACTAGTCTGCTATGTTATTTTAAAAAAATCATTCTGCAACAAGAAAGAACATTTTAGGAGTGCAGGATCAATAGATGGATTAAAAAAAGCATGAACAATAGTGGAAGACAGGAGGTAGGAAGGAGACCATGCCTCTCCCATGCTATGTACACTGCCCCTGTCGCCACAAGAACTTACTTCCTTCTTCTACCCCATTCAGACAATAGGGTATGAATTACCTCATTCACTATAACATTTACGCTCATCTAAATGGTAACTTCAAGAAGGAAACACATGCATAAACATGTATACATGCTTACATCCATAATGATGATTTTAAAAAAAGATTATTTGGAACATATTTCTCCAGTCTTAGTGAATTTGAAAGAATTGGAAGCCTCACTATTTATAGTGCTATAAAACCATATTTTGTCTGTAACTCATAAGAGAGAAAGGATAACCAAAATACATTTACACTGAATCTGTGATGTTAACCTTACCTATTGTGAGATTATATATATCATAACACCTGCATTTAACTACATTTTAATTTACTACTTGTCCATCCCCCCACAGTTTATCTTCACACGATGAATGTTTATTTTGGGTTAAATGGACTGAAATGAAATATGTAATCATGTCTTGTCTTCCTCTAAATCAGAAATTTAAGTACAGCAAATGGGAAAGAAGTCTTCCAAAACTCAAAGCAATTCAGACTAGGTTCAGTTCAAATCACTGCAACTTGCTGTCTAGAAGGTATGAAATTGAGTACAGCTTTTACTTGACAGTTTTTAATATGTCAGTATTATCAAAATTATTTTGAGAAGATATGGGCATAGAATGATTCTGTCATCCATGAAAAGATTAGTCTTTTTCTTTTTTTAGAAAAGGATTTCACTAAATCATCTTCCTGAACACATGTAATGCATCCAAGTGTTCTTATGTTCCTGCTTTAAGCACATCTTGAAAGCCTCATATCAATAAATCAGCATTATTTTTATTGACTGCATGTACAGGTAAGCCTCTATTGTATCTCAGTGCTTATCTGCTAAATGTACCTGTATAAATAAGGTACTTCACTGAATGTGATTCCAGAATACACTATTGTGATTTTTTTCTAACTACTTTAGGTTTCTCTTGTTCTCTTATGATGATCTTTGAAGCTCAGTGTCATGATTACTCCTAAACGACACATTTCATCTTGACACCTGTGGAATCCTTTTAAATAGGGAATCCTTCTAACCATTCCTTTGAATTTCCTGGTATTTGGTTTCGAAAACAATACTGAAATCTCATAGAGCATTTTAAGCCTAAGGTAATGATGTACCTACTCATCTGATTTTGACGTTTGTTTTTTTCTCTGCCAATATGAAATGGACACCATTTAATAACTAAATTTAATAACCCTAGAAATCTGCAACTACTATAAAATCTTTACAAGTTAATGGCTGCAGAGATTGAATTTATACATTTTAACACATTTTAATGACACCTGTTTCCCACGTCTGTGAACAAAAAAGGAACATTCCCTACAGCAACATTCAGATAGCCTTTAAAGACCTAACTCCCTGGAGACTAATAAATATTAAGAATTCTTCTCTCACAAGAGATAACCCATAAAATGAATTACCATTAATTATTGTATTGCAAACAAAAGATACTAGTTTTGTGTCAGAGCAGTTCAGTAAAAGCAATAGATCATCAAATGTAATAAGATTTTTCTCTAATGTCCTAAGCAACAATCCTTTCAGTGGATGTTATGGCAGTCGATGTTCTAGAAAATTAATTAAAATTACATAAAATATGTGCAAAATCTAATACTCACTATTGAAAGGGAAAAGCAAAGACTAAAACCCAAACTGATTTATTATTAGCATCTCTTTCTTATTACTAGCTAGCTAGTATTTTTGGCAAAAAGGAGAATGCTAGAAATTGAAATGACCTTTATAGTATAGAGTTTGGTATTTATAGCCTCATGACAACTTCCCTTTTTCATACCTTTATTTATTTAAAATCTCACAAGTAAACCTCTGACTCTGAAAATATTTATAACATCATTAGAAAGAAGAGTTTTCCATTGGCAATTGTTATTAAAGAAGAAAATAACACTAATGCTTATCACATAAATAGAGGTTTGTAGCCTAATTAAAATCAGTCGAGACAATATCCTCCTGGCCATTCTTTGTAAAGACATGTAATGGGAATGAGTTCTGTTTTACAATGTTAATTGTTTTAGGTCATATAAAATAGCATATTTGCCTTGCATTCTGTTTTAGACATTTCAGAGGGAAACCTTTTACATTTTTATTCATCACTTGACTCAGCCAATATACAAAGGGGATTTTTTGTTATTTACTTCAGTTACTGCAGAAAAATAGAAAGATACCACAGAATCAGGACACAGAGATAAAGCATCTGCTAAAATGATGAAAAAGCATAACACCTTTTAAAAAAGCAATTTGTTTTAATTGGAAATCAAAGCTTCTTTTTGCACACCAGTTGGTTGATTAATGATAGAGCTAACAACGAATTAAAAACTACACACTGCAACATAAAAAGTAACAAGGAAACAGTAACAAATCTTGAAGGACAAGCAGACGGTGACTTCACTCATACTGTTTTAAAGCTGAAAAGCCACAGTTCACATTCTGATACTACCAGTGATATGTACACTATGGATTCCTTATATCCAGACAAAGGAGCTCAAATTTAGATACAGGTTATTTTGGATGGAAATATAAAGTTAGACAATTTGGGATGAAGACTAACATTTTTTGTGTAAAAAATACCAACCTAACCTGGCATAATACTGCAAAGGGGTAAGAGATGGTTAAATCTAAGAGGACGTCCCTTACAAACTACAAGGCCAGAAAAAAGGAAAACAGTTTATTACAGCTGGTGAAGATGAATGACTCTACTAAGTATAAGAAAATAAAAATAATGAAATGAATTACTATCCTATGATACCTTCAAATCATAATCTAGGCTACAGTTTATGCAAGGTTAAATAGTTCATTAATATATACAGCAAAAATAGAAACAGAAGATTAAACATGCCTTTGGTGCTTTTTTATTTTTCTCTTTCAAATCTTTACTAATATTTTTACTACTATTACCTTTTCCTTTGTGATATTCCAAATCTAAACAGAAAATCAGGGAGAAGTAGTTAAGTTTTTGTTTTATTAATCAATTTTTTTTGCTTTGGTACAGGACATTTCTCTCTGCACAGGCTTTTTAACTGTTTTTTTTCCCCCTCTGCTCTTCAACAGGAATACTAAGTAATAATATTTAATAATATTCCCCCACACCACCACTGTTATACAAAATATATATATACTGAAACAATGAGAGTTGTTTTGGAAACTGATTGTTCCATGGCTGGGAAGTTATTCAAAGTCAATGTATAACTGCTACTTCTTGTGCCAGCACTGATACGTAAGTTATTTTTTTTTTCCTTTCCATCCTTGATTATTTATCGCTTTTCCTTCTCCTTTCCCACCCCATTTTTGCTGTTCTTCATTTTGCAATGAAATTCAAAATGAAATGTTAACTTAATTTGAATGAATCCGTCTCGCACATGGCTGCCCCAGGAAGGTCTTACCAGGTACAATGACTTTTCAGGTTTCTAAGTCTCAAGTAGAAATCCCTTCTGTGATACTTGTTAGCAGTATATTTGCTTTTTTCCTAGCAGCAGCATGGTATCAGTTCATACTCTTTCAAAACGTAGAGTTGTTTCTCATTGGTTATTCCCAAAAGATAAGTTTCCATGGCAGTTTTCTTTGTTAGTCTCCAAAACTACATTTACATACCACACTGGAGTAGAAAATAGGACTATGTTCGTTTCTCTGAAAATCCTAGCAAATATACTGAAAGTAGCACCTCTACATTCATGTAGTACCCATGAAAACTAATTACCTCTACTGAGAAGAAAGGTGCATGGTCCACCTTGGTATCTGTCCTGAGCACTGCCACTGAAAAAATTTAAGTATGATTGCCTGATGTGGTGTTCATCCCGTCTGCACTGCAGAAGGCTGTCCTGTACACTATTCCGATCCAGCTCACACTGATCACACATTGCTAATTCTGCCATCAGCATATTTCCGCTTTTTATGCCAAGGTCGCTAATGGAAATACAAAACGAGTACATAAACACACTCACTGCCCCAAAATATTATTACATAATCCCTATTAAGGGTTGTTTCAAAAGATACAAAACACAAAGACACCAATCCTGTTTGCCTTCTGCATGCATCTTCTAGATGATTTCAAGTCAATTGAAGAAGCTCATGTCATCTTACGTATTTCTCTTTTGTGTTACCATTATGGTAACAAGTGTCGGCATTTCCTGCATTAGAAGAGCTAAAGTAATGAATGAAAAGGCCACAATGAAAAAGCAGTACTTAAATAACCTAACAAATAAAAGTATATATAGCAACTTCTGATTTGTGCAGATGCTCACCCAGCCCACCCTTGGCAAAACAGTTGGATAACGCGCTGCCCGTAGGGACCCACACCTCAGCAGTGTGGACCCCTGGGCTGTGTCTTCACCAGCACGTGCACTAGGGGATTGCACATAAAAAGGGAGCACCCCCGTCTCCAGCAGGACAGGAGTGTACGGAGGGGGACCTGCAATCCCAAAAAGGGGGTGGTGCACTTGTCCCCCACACTGGTGGTGAAGGGGGCGGTGCGTGCATATAGCTCTGTGTGTCAGTGCTTAGGTGGCTGAGATTAAAGCTTCTTGAGGTTAATTATAAAAGGTTGCTTAGAAACCTGTACTTATTTATTGACATTTTGTAAGTGTCTAGTATTGTTGTTTACCTGTTGTATTGCTGATGCCAATTTGAATGTATAGTTCACTGATTGCCAGATAATTACATGCCATTAATAAAGCAATAAACTGCTTCGATTCCAATTTGGCTTAAACTAAATGAACTGAGCAGATTTTCCCTGTGGTACTCATTAACACAGGATTTAAAAATACAGTTCCCTAAACCTCCAGACTTATAGGGAGCAAGCTAACTCTAATACAGCTGTATTTATTCCTTTATTTAATAAATATAAGTTAATGCACGTAGCCCCTAGGAAATGCTATGTTTCCAAAAGAAATGCAAAGGCTAGGATTGCAGCTGGCAGTCAACAGGCCTCTGCTGGTGGCAAAAGGTGTATAGAAACCCTGAATATTTCCGTGCTAGAACTCTTCCTGTTTGAGTGCTTTCCCTCTCACCTTGGAGCACACATCGCTCCCCTACCCTCCCAACCCGACCCACTTCCACCTCTCACCAAATGCTTGCCTCGCTACACACTACTGGTTGCCAATGTCCGTAATAACTCTCCCATTGGCATTTGTTCCCAGTCTGGCTGGCTACTGTTGCAAAAGCAAAGACCTTGATTCCTCTTTTGGTGTGAATTTAAAAACATGGACATAGTCTACATGAGCAGAACTTCAAAAGGCGGAAGAGCAAATCATGTCAGGAGGGAAGAAAAACAGATATCAGACACAGCATTGTAAAGTTCTTATTATAGCTATTAGAAAGGTTCTGCCTCATATCTCATTAAAGAATACTTAGAAGTGTTTTGCAATTTAAAGGATTTTTTTATAGCTATAGAAAATACAGGGCTTTGGGGGGCCTTAGTGCCTTTAAGTATTCTAGGAGCCAAAAAAAACTATTGTTAATCTTTTTTTCTTAAAATTGATACCCACTTATCAGTGGAGCTATTGGCTAGCCTCTATAAAACTATTTTAAATTGATAAGCAAAGCTGAATTTGTCTAAAGAAAGTATAACACTCATGCTGATCTTCTTAATCATATCTACAACAAATATTTTATTGTATCATACAATTGAATTTTTGACAAGAGAAGTCATAGAAGAGATCAAAATCACTAGAAACAGCAGAGGGAATAGGAAGGTTGAAGGAAGGTGAGCTACATTCATTTGATGAAAGTTTGATGAAATGCAAACTATTCCATTAGCTCAGCTATCAAGCCACATGATACTATTGCTTAAAACTGTTTCACCGAGTGTAAAACACATCATTAGGCAGTCTGCACCACATAGGTCATGCTGTTTTCCCCCTGCCTTGGTGCTGTGTATGGTCTCTACTGAGAATGCACTGTTCAAGGTCTCCTTCATGATTGCAAAGCCCTCCAGCAACTGTCCCGAGCTATTTGCTAAACCATCTCTCATTTTTTTCAAATATTGTAATAAGGGGACATCCACTGTTCTTATTTGTGTGTCCAAATAATGAATTGTTTCTGAAGTCAGATGATTTGAAAAAGTTATGCAACTCATTTATACCTAGAGATGATGCAATTTGCAATTTATTTTTGCCTCCACGTTTTCCAGAAAATGGTCAATTTGAATCGTATAAATAAATGTTCTTGCTATCAGCTGGGTATTAACTCTAGATGCAATCTTCTCATGTAGGAGGGACTTACATTACAAAACTCTCTTGAAGAGAATGCTATTTGTAAAAGAAACAAGATTTAAGATGTGATAATCAATAAGTCAAAAGAAATAGGGAGTAAATCTGTTCTCCACAGAAACACTAATGAATAAAGGAGATATATGGGAATCCTTGCCCAAAATCAAGCATACCATTACCTGACAAGTGACAATCTTAAGCCAGGTGGAGATTCACTTTTGCACTGGCCAGCACAACCCCAAATTTTCCTTTGCTATGCAGGAAAGGCTAGTTTGGCCCCTAACAGCTGTTAGTGAGAGGCATCCCAATGGCAAGTGGTAGCCGAAGTTTCTTGATAGGCTGCAGGATAGAAAGGAAAAAGCATAAGAATTCGGGATCTCTCTCAATTTTGACAGAAACGTATAAATGGATGGTTGAAACAGAGTGAAAGAGAGCAGTGGCAGTGAGAGAAGTGGTAGTTTGAGATAAGACCCTGAAGCGTATGTGTCACCTACCACCCTGTTCTATCTACTTGGGTCTCATAATGAATTGCATAAAGGAATACGGACACTGGCGCTCTCTGGTGTTTTCTCTCCCTTCATCAAACCATATTTGTGCTACCTTAATTTCACTTGGCTTTGCTTAGCAACAAAACCTGTTGGGAAACTGCATTTATTTAAATGCAATGCCTCACTGATATAACAAGCTTTTGTACACCAGGAGTGTATTTAGAACATGATTATCAATGAAGCATGGAAGGGTAAAACATTTTTATGTATAGTTATAATGTATTCATTTATAATTATTAAATTCTGCATTTTATTTCTCAGGTGTTTTCAAGTATCATCTGAGGCAGAGTTTGATCTTTAGATATATTGCTTTACGGAAGGAATTGCAGAACAATGCAGAAAAAAATCCATGTGTTTTGTTATGCAGCTGCAAAACCATTTCAACAAATGCAGCATGAGAGCTCTGTTTTGATTTTGAATTGTTAAAATCTTGACAGCATATTCAGAGTGTACTTACCTCTTACAATAATATTTGCTGATGCCTGGAAAGAATCCTGGTCATGAAACACGGCAGGTAAACTGACTGTGGTCCTGCAGCATGACATTTTGAATAAAAAGTCCTCCAGAAGAAGTGACAATGAAGCTAGATGCACATCGTGACTCCCTATTTCCTCTTGTCCACAGTGTGTGTGGCCAGAGGGGGGCCTGCAGCCATACTTTCTAGGGTGGCATTGCTGCCAATTAAGATTTCTGTTTTCTGAGGATGAATAATAAAAATGGGTTTGGCTAAGGAAAAAGGAGGAAAACAAAGTGGAAGAGGGCTTCGTTTATTACCTTTGTAAACTACATGGTCATCCCATTAAGTTCTTGGCACTCCCTCGACTGAAATGATTTAATTTCTCTCTGCTACTGATTGTAAAACAAATGTTATTACACTCCATTTCTCACAGTCTGGTTCCTTAATTTTTGTGCTCTTTCAAGGGTACTCATCTCATAATTGCATATTTTAGTAAAGCCAAATTGGGTCATGACCTCAGGATATGAATGAATAAGAAAAAAATAAATAGCTTAAATTAGCATTAAGGGTAAAGCTTCAAATAGACATTTTTTGTTCTCGAAATAAAAGTTGATGAGTTCATACTGCGTATCCAGATCAAAGAACATTCTGCCTTCACAATGAAGACGAACACAAACAAGTAGAGAGAATTTACTTGGCACGCCAAAGGATTTGAGGCGAGACTTGTGACTCTTGTCTCCTCCCCTCTGTCCTGGCCCTATGCTGGTTTACACCCTGGTCAGATTCTCTTAGGTTCTGAAGCATCAGGGTCCTTCTGCCTTCTTTCATATCCAATGAATGTCTGGAAAAAAAATAGTTTTCATATTTTTTCTTCATAAAAGCTTTTTTCCTCTTTCTCATTGCAAAAAATGTTTTTTCTTTGAGACAAAATACAGATAGCATCAATCTTGATCAAATGCATGTACTATAAATTCTCAGGTCACTTTTGTACCATTTAACTGGAACGACTTTGCATTGGGATTAGAAGTTTGGTTATCAGTACAGAGACGATGAACACACTGAAGTGCAACACTCAGTAAGCACTCATAGTCCTCTGAAACAGTGCACTCTATATAGTTGCCTGTACCCATACTGTTCCGTAGGCACCCATTGCCAGTCACTGTCTGAGAGAAGATGTTCATGGCTAGATGGATATTGGGAGCAACTGATTAGGTAACCTTATGTTCCTTGCTGTCTCCAGGTGAAGTCAACGAAGAAACATACTTATTTTCTTGCTTTATTTTGATTTTTTATAATATATATTTAATGTTGAAGACAAGAATTCATTTCCTCAGCTCCAACAGTAATAGGATACACAAGAACTATAACTTTCTGGTGTGCCTGCATCAGGTTTAATTACAGAATAGTCACTTTTTCCTCTCTTTTGAAGAAGTGACAAAGATATGGAACTGAGGTATTGTTGCCCCTAGTTGTATCAGCTAGAATAAGAGCTGTAGAGTACCATAAATCCCTAACAAAAAAAGGGATAATGACTTACAGGAGGCATTGTCATACAGCTGTATGATACCCTCTACTTACAGCTATTGCTAAAAATCCCCGGGTGTAGCATATGACTGCATCTTGTTGTTTATAAAATCATCCTATTCATTATTTTATACTCATTACACTTGGTCTGAGATGATAGACAAGAAGATTTGTTTACTTGTTAAGAGTTTTGTTCATGTTTGTTTTGCCCAAGGCAAATATCTTTGTTTCTTTGTTGACTGAGTCAGTGTGACCATTACTGGAAAACAAACAAAACTTACAAACGTTCCTCATAAGGAATAATATCTGTGAAGCTAAATTAGAATATGCTTGTAGTTGCATTAAGGCTTGAACAGGTTTTTAACAATTCTTGTTTTACACTTGCTCTGCCACTTTGCAAATGGGCAGTACAAGGCACCTAACCATTAGTTAATAGCTTTTTCAGAAATGGCATCCTTGTTGGGAAATATGGTCCAACTGTGATATAGCAGTGTAAATTCCCTAAATGAGCCATGTGGAACGTGCTGCATTTTTTCAGTGTAAGGTACTTTTCCTCCCCACCAAAAGCTTTCTAACTGAATTATGTTCCAAAAGTATAGAAGTTTCTGAAGTAATAGCCATTGCTCTGTCAACATCATCATTACTAAAACTATGTATTTAAAAGCATACTTGATAACAATTTAAAGCCCAGGAATAAATACAAAACTTATTTTACATATTTTGCATTATAGACATATTCATAGTTTCCTTGAATATAAAAGATGAATACTTAATCATAACAAGCCATTTTCATTAGTTATTTTTAACAGCCTTGTTTACTATATCCATGTATTTTAAAAGACATTCTTAAATGAGAAATACCTATTAATCAAATAGCTGTAGATATTTTAGGCAGGTTAATAATAAATATTCTTGAGAATAACATTGAATGTATGGCCTGAAAGGAAAATAGAGTTTCTTTATTCTCTCTTACAGGGCAAGTAGTGTGGTCTTTTACAAAGAGGCCTTTTCAAAGAAATGTTTATACTATTTTTATAATGCAGGTGTTACCAACCAACCCATTCTGTTTGTCTGAGGAATGTGTGGCCACTGCATGCTCCCAGGATATCGTGTTTTGCTCACCAGTGACACAGATACAAGTTCACCATGTGTTCCTATTAGTACAATATATCTTCGCTAAGAAACCCTAAATCTGTTCAAACCATGGAAACGTATGAGCTCCAAACTGTATGAATACTATAATATTTGTAGCACTGCAGCTTGACTGACTGAGTAAGCACCTTAAAAGCAAAGAAGGAAGAATAAAGCATTTTCTACGTCACATATAAAGACACAGGAGGTGTAGAAACTCTCTCGCAAGTATCAAAACGTAAGCTTCTTTCTAATGGAAGCAATAGGCAAAAATACCTTTGTTACCTCCTTTGTGTTCAGAAATTAGGAGGAATTTGGAGCTAAAGGAAGAAATACTTTGCTCTAAAGATTTGTAGGTTATCGGAAAAGCTATATATGTATGGCTGTCCCAAAACAATCCTTTGCCCCTAAGCCCATGGCAACCAGAGAGAGAGGGAAAAAAAAAAGTCATCCAATTCTCCAAGAAAGAAATATGTAAATAAACTCTGTGTGTCATCTAATATATCTTGAATATTGACCTTCAAGGACAAGAAGATGGTTTGTAAGTCCGCTCTGAATCCTGCCTCTTGATTTATGTTATTTCGGTCTTCAACGATTGCTGCTTACTGACATAACCTCATGCTCAATACCACCACTCTTCTTTAGAAGACCTTCATAGTATTTTCATATATTGATGACTACTAGTGAAAGAATAATTTCTTGGGTCAAAGCTGATGCTCTTAAAGTGAAATTTCTGTATTAATCCTCAATTAGATGTTTTTTCTATCTATCTGTTCATTGCTTCCTATTTTTTATCCCATACATTTTTTAAAAATATGGCAAACAAATATACACTCATGACTTAGTGCTACATAACTTTTCTTCTGGAGCTTTTAGAGCACTTACAAAGTCTGCATAGCTGCTAGCCACTATCAGTAAATTCAATACTGAAAACAATCTTCATAGACATACTCTGGTTTAGTGATTTTTTTTCAGGGGGGGAGAAGGGGTGGTCAGTGTGACCTTAAAACATAGCAAAAGAGCTAGGTAAATAAGTATCTGTTCTTAAAACTGATTTATTATGGAGCCAAATAACTTAATAATTTGAACTATGAGCCTTAGTATCATTTTAAATGGATTAAGAATAATCCATTGATTAGATTTTAAGTAGACTAACAAATTATTAGCTTTGCACATAAAGTGTGTCCCTTTTGTTTACATAAACCACACAAGTTTTAGTACAATAATTGCTGGAGAATGCTGGCAACCTAGCCTGTAATTTGGATGCAAAAAATTAGTAAGAGCATGGTGGGAACTATTTAAAATCATCCCCACACCTGCACTACTATGTAATTTTCAACAGCATGGTTTGTTGTTGACTTCAGTTATCATCATCAGTGCAATTTGCACCAACCCGTGAAAGTTATGGATTAGGGTCATATCCTACCATTGACAGGTTGCAGAAAATGTTCACTGGCTCAACAGGAATTTCATTATATGTTAATGGTTGATCATGGACTAGAAAGTCAGAAAACTACTCAGAGCCATACTCAGAGTGATGTTGTCGTTCATTTTTGAAAAAGATTTTTTTTAAATGGAGGATGTCATACCCATGCCTCTCTAGCTGGTGTATCTTCTTCTGTTTTGGCCTACAATACTTTAAAGTGGCAGAAGAATTGCTGCTTGGAGCATGTTTCAATGGATATGAAAGCAGGGGCAGAGAAAGTGGTTTGGGAAATAAGCTTTCAAAGCAGAAATTTTAATCAACTTTTTAATGTCCTGATAAACTAATAAAGTAGTAAGTATTTTAAAAATCCTTTGATAAAACTGAGAAGTCTAGTCACCTTAATCTGTCATAAAAGCTCACAAAAATAGGGCGACTTTAAATTAAACATCTCTGGTAATCACCTCTCACCTGAAACTAAATTAATTTGAACATAATTGAATTTATGATAAAAGGTTTGAGAAACCTTCATTTTTCAATTAAAATTTAGAAGTAGTTCTGGTATAAATTGTAATTTTCAAAGTAAATTCTATTCTTTCTTGTATCTTTTGCCATAGACGATAAAAACTTGAAGTTATTTCGATCTCTTAATAAAATTGTTACAACTGTATCTTTTAGACAGATACCATAATCCCAATACCATGACTTCAGCAAATATGTTTTCAAAGGCTCTTAGTCGGGTGGCGCATATTCGTACTCAGTAAACCTAGGTAATCTGTAAGCCACAGGCTGAAGTCCTGCTTACGCTGCTCAAGGGAACGTCCTCGATGAATCAGCTCATGGACTGAGGGGGACTGCTCAGATCCTGCCAAACAGCATCAAAGTCACTTTAGCTGGTCAGAGCAGTAGCTCATCAGTTTGGTATCCTGTTTTAGACAACAGATAGTGCCAGACATTGGGAAAGAGAGTCAAGAAACCTTCTAGCGAGCAGTAGTGAATAAATTCTCCCTAAGTGAAGTGACTTCCTAACCTCACACAGACAGTAGCTGACATTTTCTGAACATTGATTCTTCTATTTTTTACCCCCTCTGCATAATGAAAATGCAGTAGGGTTTCAATCACTTTAAGTGAGCACCCTACTCACTACAGCTACATTTCTGTAAACAAAGTATTTTGTCCCTTTTCCTTTTCCCTGCTCTTCAGAGCACCAGTCTGAAAACCTACTGCTAGGGAAGAGGCGAAGCTGATGTCTATCAGCCATTACTGTCTGTAACTCAGCAGAAAAAGTGGCTGACAAACTTCTTATTCTGGTAATGAAATTCTTAAATCAACACCTACTTACACAATGATTTAGACTTCAAAAAAAAAAAGAAAAACAGAAAGTCAAGATGCATAACACTGGTCAAGCCTATCTTTTGCCAGTGCAGTAGTTTTTGTTTTCTTAAATGTAAAGAAATATTGGAAGAACCTGATCATATGGCATGATCAGGCCACGGCTGATTTCCTGATGGTTCCAAGGGAGCTACGGCTGTAAGGAGACTACAGCAGCCCCTGCATCCATGTGAGTCAGCAAGTTGGGCTTCCCTCGGAACAAGATACCAGAAAGTATTTTGAAGTCCACAATTTAAAATAGGCTCCTGTAGTATGAGACAGAAGATATGATGTTCCCAATATTCAGGTAACAGTAAAATAAAGAGGAACAGGTTTTAAACAGTATGGCTGAAGGTACTGAAGGTATGCTTAAAATCACTAATAAAAAGTGTATATTTGTTGGCATATTTCTTTTAAAATATTCCAGTATTTCTGCTCTTGCCTGTCACAGAAACTTTTATAATACTTCTGCCACCATGAAAATATCTACTGTATTATATAAACATTTACCCATAAATAAGCAGGACTCCACTTAATTGCTAAACACATTACAATGAGAGGAACAAAGAGAAAACAATAGGATTTGTTTGGCCAACACCTGCACAGCGTTAACTTCTGGTCTACTTTCAAAGCAGCACAAAAAATGTGTGGACATTCTTCAAAACATTTGCATTACAATATTTTAAAAGATCTTGTAACTTACTGAAATTCAAGGACACTGCTGACTAAACCAACAGCAGCAGCTGAAAGAGTTTGGAAACCTTTGCTAAGGGGAGCATCCTTAAAACTCTGCAAAAGAGTGGAAGGGGAAAACTCCTCCTTCAGCAGCATGCAGTAACTCTTTATAACGACAAATGACAATAAAAAAAATTATATATATCGTTTTGGATGATCCAGGATAATATATACTAGACAAATATATGGCCTAAATCAGTTTTAATTTAGTTATATAAAACACTATAAAGGCACAAACGTTCTATGTTTGGGTGGCTGAACCATGGAGGGGGAAGCATGCTATAGAAGAGAGAGGCAACCTACAGAAGGACGTAAGTAGGAAGAGAAGTCCAGCCTCCTCCTCTCAGTTGTCCAGCTGAAACAATAATTGTCAAAAAAGCCATTCAAATTATTCAAGATATAGATATTTTTAAAGAGTAGCACCAGGTAAAACAATGTATAAACCTTTAGTCAGGATAGCAGGTAGGTTTTAGGGAGCTCTGAATGGGAATAGGGCATCTCCCTTCCCTCATGCCTTTCCATTTTCCAAAAGACCTGTCTAAGCATGGGATGAGTTTTACCAATGGAGGACTTCACAAGAGTACAGTGGGCATAAAGCAGTTCGAACAGCACTGCTCCCTTTTCCTTTCCTACTTGTGTGCAGCTTCATGTGTGTAGAGCCTGCACATGCAGCATTTCTACTGAGCTCTAGCACTTTGCCACTGCAGGGGGGGGACAGAAATGGGCTTTCGCATGTCACCATCAACTTAATCCATCAACTGGAGCTATTGCAACCCAAGTAGAGCAGATCAGAGTTACCTGGCAGCATGTACAGTACTTTACAACTCTCCAAGAATGCCTTCATTGAGGAGTCCCAGGGTTTTGATCCACAAAGTAGTGATCATACCCCCACAGAGGTCTCAGCAGGAACCACAAGTGCTCCTCCACAGCAGTAAATATCCTGCACTAGGCCAAGCAAACCTGAGCATTGTGCAATTGTCACCCTATACTACCAGCAGGCCCCAGTACTATAATGTACCATAATTTACACACAGGTAAAACTACATTCATAATCTTAATGTTGCTCTGCAGCACACCAGGAAGCTCTTCCTATGCATAAATGTAGTTACAGCTGTCAGACTGGGTCATCCTAAACTGCAATGGCTCATCTGACATTGTTACAGATTTCTGGCTAACAATCATGTTTCTGCTACATAGCAAGAAGAGTTATCTCTTTTCTCCAGAAAGGTTATTCAACATGTAAAAAGAGAGCTACCCCTTTCTAAAAACACTGACCATATGTCCAACTTGCTTTGGCAATTTAACAAATAGGAACTAGCATGCTTGATCTCTTTACCCATTATAATCCTATAACTGGAATGAAGAGTACATGGCTAGAGAGCTATTCCTAAGCCAATATCCTGCATGAAAAATATCAAGTGCATTACGTTTAAGCAGATTTTATATGTAATATAGTATTTTCTGGACTTCTGGGGATTGGTCTAGGTTGTTCAGGAGAAGCGATGTCTTAAATTAGCCAGCTGAAGTGCTAATAAGTCAGATTCTTAACCAAGAAAGCATTCACTTGTAGTAGCTTTTGAGCTTTTGAGTTTGTTACCTAGTGTACTTTGGCTGGAGCCCATGATGAATCCAGGCTGTAAATCCCTCTTCATGAAACCTTTGATTGCCACCTAGGGATTTCTACCTCTTGCAAGAACTAGAAACAGCTTTGATGACAGCTGTCAACGCACTGACATTGTTTTCTCTGAGCCCATAACTATGATGTTACATTATAATTCATTTCTGGAATTAAGCCACATACTGATTCAATAAAGACTGTCAGTAACTAACAGGCTGGCTCGCAGAAACCAAAGAAGAAAATAGCATTACCTTCCTACATGCAGTAAACATCCCCCAGTTGAAAATCAGCAGCATCTAAATACACTCTGTGCCATAGACAGAAAACATGTAGGACTGTGGGTACACCAGGTCTAAAGACCAGGATAAGCAGTATTTGAAAAGTGATTTTATGAAACTAAACACAGCAAAACTTACAAAGATGTGAAAAGAGGAATATGAGCAAAACGGATATTTTTCCTTCCTTAGAAATTCTAAACTATCCAACAATTTGCTTCACACTTCTAAATATCAAGTGCGATATTTTCTCCCTCAGAAGAGCACTCAGCTAGAGCTGATATTATGCATTCTGTTTATTATAGCAGTGACTAGCCAAAAACAGACCTCAGTACAGTAGGCAATGTGTAAAAAGGTAATATCAGCCCTAACAACTCATGACAGGATTGTATGAACCAGGCAGTTGAGAAAAATGTTATATGTCATGAGGGCAATGGATACATGCATACTAATGGTTTTCTTTTTCCTCCCTTCTTTTGGTTGCTTGTACTTTTTTTAAGTGGGGCTGCAGTAGAAGGGTATAAACTGGTTGGAAAAACAAGGGGAAGGAGAAGACTCAACAGTTCAGAAGTGATGAGGAAAAAAGCTTGGAGGTATTGAAGTAAACAAGCACCAGACAGAAGAGAGGAAATATTCAAAGTAAAATTTCCAGAAAGCTTTCCAATAGATAATCTATGTCCACACTTCACAGTTCAATGTAATTTCCACAGCTGTCTAACAACTTCAGTCTCTAGTTGATTCTTGCATTTTCAGGTTCACAACTCATGAGACTTTCAGAAAAAAAAGGATGCCACACAGATCTTAGTTTCCTGAAAGACAACAGAAGGACCCCCTAGTGTTATTATTTTGGGTCAAGAAGGGGTGGGAAGAAGAGAAACGCGCATGCAGCAGCACCGATTTGAAAGCATTTTGTTGGCTTCAGTCTTTGGCAGGGTTTTCCTTCCTTTTATTCAATTTCTGTTCACTGAAATGAGGCTTTTTTTCAAATTACATACCATACATTATTACAATTACAGATCATACAAACCAATAAAATCATATTCTATTTCTTTTTGTAAATACTAATTAATTTTTACCATAACATTATAGACTTCCACATTACAACCGTATTTAACACAGTTAAATACGGACTATATTGTTAAAACTTGTACCTCGGATTTAGATGATTTTGATGAAATAAGACAGATAGGAGACCTAGTTTACCAATAAAGGTATTTATTTCAGTAAGGTTTTGCTTGCAGTGCAATGCTAGAGTTGTAAAAACCTTGAAAAAGATTCAATTTTTTGTTTTCTCTTTTTCCTCTGGAAATTTGGTTATGTGACTTAGGTTAAAAGTATTTAGCCATGTCTGTGAAGCCAGAAACACAGCGCCAGTCCCCAAAGAGCATTGGGCATGGAGTACACTGCATAAGGCAGCAAGCGAGCGGTGTTACGGCAGGAGGGATGGAGCAGGCTGCTGAGGCCCAGTGTTGGTCTGTAGCACCCATTCATGGCTCGTGTGTCAGAGCTGCGCATCCCTGCAGCAGCTCCTGACCCTGTTCAGGTCTGACATCATCTTCCTTAAGCTTATATACTGTTGCATTGTGTGCAGCTTGGTGATTAGCTTGTGTTTATTTAAAGTTATGATTTCCTATCGATATTGGCCCTCATCTCTAAATTAATATTTTAAAATTAGATATAACTCATAACTTCAGACTCAGCCCAAAAGCTTGTTAATTATACTTAAACCGAGTATATCTTTCATCAAGAAATTGTACCCAGCAAACCAACCCACAACATTCCTCTTAATTTAGAGCAACATTGTGAGTTGGTCTGCTGGGTACCTTTTTGGGTTTTTTTTGTTTGCCTTGAAACAGGGCACAGCTGGATAAAATTCAGAGGAAACTTGAGATTGCTTTTAATTAACATTGGCTTCAATAAGTTGTTTCTGGTTACTCTGCTTGCTGTCTTAATTTTTCTCTGCATAATGAGAAGCAGATATTTTTGATCAAGGAACTGCTGATAGTTACTAAATTGTTTCCCTGTGGATTTCTTTTATGAATACAGCTACACTCTGTTTGAGGGGGGGAAACAAAATCACAATTATTACATAGTACCTGTATGAGTCTTAATATGCTAGTCATCAACAGGAGAATAATGAAAATACTCAATGCCTCAGCTGAACATATGAAGACATCTTATCAGCATTAATCAATCTGTCATTTGAGGGTAGGTCACATTATAGCAATTTCATAAATAAAAAACTGAGTTTCAGGGATTTACATGACTTGTGTAGTACTCTTGAGCCATAAGCCCTAAAATCCACAGCATCCATTTTCCAGTCTCCTGCTCTGATCACCGGAAAAAAATAGTAACACTGACTTTATTCCTCTCCCCCCCTTTTTATTCTTTCGGAATTCTAGTTTTAGGGGTTAAAAAAAAAAAATACTTCCTTAAAACACTGTTCCTGAAAGAAAAACAAGATTTTCTTTAAAACAAAGTATCTTTTACAAGCACTGTGCATGCTTCTGCTATATCTGACTGTATCTGTCTTCATTCTGTAATATCACTCATCTTTCACTGCAAGCTTTTCAGAACAAGATTTCTTATGCTTGTGCAGCACCTATCAGATTTGACCCTGGAACTCAGTTAAATCCTACACGTGCTCTTGCCAATTAAATTAATAATAATCAGGAATTTATACCAGGAAAAAATGGAGCTTTTGAGGCAGTCATTATTGTGATAATAATGATAAGTATTTGGTTTTCAGAATTTAGTTTGACACTCAGAGAAATGTGGTGAATCCACTAAATTTAGTATCCTTATCTTGCTTCATCCCTGTTGTACCCTAGAGACATTAACCATTCTCCTTCCTCCCTAAAGATGTCATCAGCAGCACTGGCAAGTCACCAAAAGGTGTGATAAAAAAGAATGAAGAGAGATTCATCTAGAGTTTCACTGGTTAGCAGGAGAACAGAAACAATTTCAGGAAGGACTATAAACTAGCTTTTTGTTTAAAAACCTACAGTTACAGAAGTGGTCCAAGAATTTTTTTTTTTTTTAAGTCCTGTTCTCTCTACTTATTTTTTTTAAAAGGAAAAAGAAAAGCATTTGAAATGTAGCGGAGTTAAAATTGCCCCACAGTGCAAAGAACAGGGATTATA
This sequence comes from Dromaius novaehollandiae, assembly GCF_036370855.1. Classification (NCBI taxonomy): domain Eukaryota; kingdom Metazoa; phylum Chordata; class Aves; order Casuariiformes; family Dromaiidae; genus Dromaius; species Dromaius novaehollandiae. Next base: position 137,217,127 of record NC_088099.1, on the reverse strand, counting down.
CTTGCGGGCTGTTTTTACTCTAGATAATACTAAGAAAATAACATTTACCCAGAAACATTTATTTTTAAGTGCTATTTCATTGTAAAGCTATTGCTACAGCACAGTACAAGCATATTCACAGTCTGCTGTTAATGGTCTGTACTGTTAGAATTGCAAATGTGGTCACTTTTTAGCAAAATAGACAAAACACACTTATTAAAAGCTCTCTTCAATTAATTCCTAAGTTTGTTTATGCTGAGGATATTAATGACATTATTGATTGTTAGACTGGTGAAGTAAGCAATCTGGATAGCATTTTCTTTTCATAATTGGGTGCAGTGTACCTTTACCACGTTTTTTGTTTATTCAGTCATTTAAAAATGAGGCATCGGTTAAGGAATTTATGATAGGTACTAATAAAAAAAACTTATTTGAGTTTATCCAGAACTGTACAGGGAAAGATAAATTTAACTATTTTCTGTTTTCTTTATAACATTTTGCATAAATGTGATATGACATATTTTGTATTGCAACTGGTTTCAGTGGATAAAAAACAAGTTCAAAAAACCAAAAATGTTTCCATATTGGTCTTCTAAAAAGCTATACTTATCCTGGCTAAGCACTATATTTTGATAACCCAGTAATTTTATATATATATATAAACTGTCATCAAGCAAGGGAATTACAGAATATACATGAAAAAATATTTGCGGCAATAGTGCTAGGCAGCTAGAGGGGGAATCAGCTGGAGAAGAAAACTTGACACAAGCTTTTGACAAATGCAGTTCATTAATGGGGATTTCTGTTTAACATTCATTACTCTCTAGATTAAAGATCACATTTGCTTTCTATTGTAACACCTTATAGGTTTGTTAAAATAGCTTTCTAGCTAAAATGGAACATATCCATTACAACCACTTTTTCCTTCAAATGTCATCTGAAATCTTATTCCCTAATAACGCCTTTAAATACCTGCTTCGTTTTCATCCTCCAACTAGAACTGAAGTGTCCCTACCCGCTGCTGCTACCCACTATCACCAATAGAAACAGGGGAAAACAGCACAGGCTTCCTAGCGACATCAAACTCACTGCAATTGCTTTAAGGCTCTCTTCATCACCTTGTGATTACTTTGAGCACTGTTGTCCAAATTCACTTCACATCCTCAGACAGATGCTCCTGGAAATAAAATATTCTCATCGCTACTTTGGAAACCAGAAGGGATTAGCAGCGGGATGGCTGGGAAGGTGGAAGAGCACTGTGAGCTGCCCCAGCAGTTCATCATTTCCCTTTCAGAAAGGTCAACAGGTAATCAGTTCCAATTTTTATTCTTGCCAGTTGGTCTTAAACTTTAGATTAAATGTACATTTTGCCAAAGGAAAACCTACATAATTGAAAAGGACCAGCACAGGGTAGGACAGTTCAGCTCAGACTGATAGGGACTTGTGGGAATGCAGAAGACATTTTTCAGGAGGTGGTTTCATAGATTCAAAATGCTAACAATCAGTGAAGGGGAAGGAAGGGTGTGCAGCAAAGTCATCTATGTCTATGCTATTCATGATCTTAGCAGAATTCAGATAGCTGTGAAGAAGAGAAACGCAGTGCGTAAAACAAGTAAACACCCCCCCCGCTGTGCCTCACGCTGTTTAATGACGTCAAAACTTCAACAGATTCATCAGAGGTGAGTCGAACTTTTTACCTATAATACTGAACTGACATAGTCTGTAAGTTTCAGTTGCAGATGGAGAAACCCAACTTTATACATCCATGCTTGAATGTTTTGGCAGAATTTCAAAATTTAAAACTGCTTCTGAATGTCAGCCACTACATAAAACAGGTTAATGAGACTCATTTTAATGTGCTGCAATCAAGTAACATCCTCTTATGAGGATGATGCATGAAAGGCTGGAACACAATGACCCAAAATTTCTATGAAGTCCCGATAAAAACATATATTTAAATAGAAAGAAAGAAAAAAATCATAGTACTGGAAACTGTAGCCTAATTAGCTCACAAACCAGCAAGAACTTGAAATAAAGATAGGATTTATGTTTTCTTTCCTGAAATAAGCTTTTTCCAGTTTGTAAGGTGGCAAACCTTCTTTGAATATGAGGTCTTCAGAAATGAATCTGGATGTCCTATCACCACTAAAAATTAACAAGGCTTTACCCCATTTTTTTTTTCAAAATCCTAACCTACAGTTACATTAAAGCTATCTAATCACAGCACTTTCATCTCCTACACAACTCTTTCAGATGGATTTCTATATAAACACATCAGGGGAAGATTTTGTCCTGCTCTTTCTCACCAAATAATGGTGAGTGTTTTGAGCAGTGGTCACTAATCCAAACTTAGGCACTTGACATGGTATAAACATCCAGGGAAATAGCCCAGAGATTCTGTCTGTACAATGGTAAGATGGAACGATATGGAAAACATGCAGGATAGAGGAAGAGAGAAGGAATAATGATCTGAGGATATGAAAGCTTATTCTTATCATATGTATTATCTTCAGGATTTACAGTCAGTTTTCTGTATCATAAACAACATAACAGGTATTATAAGTGTCATGATGCCTGCCATCCATTTACAACATTGTATGGCAGTTTTCAGGAACATCACAATAAAGCTAGATTTTCAAGAGGGGTCTTGAAAGAGAACACGACTCTTCTTTCAACTTATTTCAGTAGTATTGTATCACAGTCAAGGGATGGTTCAGAAGAAAAGAAAATGCAAGAAATGTTCATGAGTAAATACCAGTGGAATAAAATGGATCGGAGGAAAGTAAAGATTGGATGAGTAAAACATATTTCCAAATGCACAGTATGTCCCAGAGGGGATGCAAAGGGTATGCAGACTTACGTGAGAATATTCAGTACCAGCAGGAGCAGTTTTTAATAGTTGAAAACGAGCAATGTATAAATAAGTCTACTCTTTGCAAAAGGATGAGGCAATGTCATTAGGGAAAATTCAAAATCTCAGAATCACAGAAGCATTTTCTAGGACAAGGTTGTGCTGGGTAGAAAACAGGAGAAAGCCTAAAGTCATGAGGACTTGAATAAAAGTTCTATTATCAGATTAAAGAAAAAGCTGAAATACTGGAGCCCTTTTGGGAGGAAAAGAAAAAACAAAAAGGCATTGCAGCAAAGATATAGTCTAGATGCAACTGAATGTGGCAGCTGAAATATAACAATAGGAAAGGTGTGGACCTTGATTGTCACTCTGACATTTTAATGAGATTAAAGAATTTACTTGGACTCATTTGCTAGATTTCCCAGTTGTTACTAGGGGAACCAAACACATCTGATGAATAGTCAATGGATAATTTCACTATATAAAAGAATCAACTTGATCTATTTCTCCTGGTAAGTAAAAACATAAATGATATCAATATTAATTCTGATAATGCTATCTAGCATTGTATAGAAAGTTACATAAGAAATGCAAGATAGAGCTTAGTCATTGTTAAAAATTTATAATGAGCGTATTTTCATACTACAGAAACATACCTTTTGAAACAATTACAGTATCTTGTACCCTGACAATGTCACTTACTCAAGCATTTTTAAACCTCAGAGTAGACACTAAAAGAACCAGAAGGGAAACCTACAAAAAAGAGTTATTTACTAAATACCGAAGACTACAGATTCAGTATGATACAGATTTTATGGCACATTATAGTCATATTGCCATTTTATATAACATTTTATTTCTTCCCCTAGAAGTGACTACTCCATTCTTTGTTTCTTCCCTCTCCTCACCTTTATGCTCCATTTTTTCCGTGAGAGATGACCTCTTATATATTTAAATCAGCTCCAAGACGTTATTCCCACCTGTATTTAGCCTTGAGATCTGATGCTTCGATTTAAATATTGAAGCCAGGTTCCCATGCATGAAAGCCTGTGTATCTTTCCAGCTATATTAGTTATCTAAATAATAATAATAATAATAAATAAAAGGTCTCTACCTACAAATATAAACCCAATTTATTACATCCAAGATTTCAACAGTATTTTCTCCTAAAGCATGATGACATTTGGCAGAGGAAAGAGTGACCTGGTGTGAGGTTGTTGTTAAGTGCCCATAATTTGCCACTTTTAGAGCTGTTCATAAAATTTTAATGGAACTGTTTTTCAGTAGAGAATAAGTGTTTTTCCATGACAAGCAAATTCTTCATGAGATGTTTCAGGACATTTCAATATCATCAACATGAGATATTTCAATTTTTTCATTTCAAAAGCATATCTTGTTTAAAATTTATTATTGTTTTCTATCCATAAGATAAAAAATTGGACATTGAAATAAAATAAATTGTAAGAGCAAACATGTTTCAAGGAAAAGAAAAGATTTTTTTCTTTTTTTTAATTTTGTTTTGTAGAAGACTATAAAATTTGGGGATTTTTTTCCTCAATAAATTAAAACAATCTTAAATCCTCGACAATCAGTTCTTCCTCCTCAGGTCAATTTTAATAGCTACATTATGAATTCACATGGAATATGCAACGAAGAATTATCCCTACATAAAGCATTTTCTCTACATAAACTCTAGTATCAGTCCTCAGCTCACTGTCAATGTTCTTGACCTCCAAAGAGTCAGCTCTTTGTGGATTAGTTTCTCTGTTGGAAAACAGGGATAATATTTCTGACTTGACAGAGTTCTTCAAATTTTTATGACAAACGTAGTCAAAAATCTCATAGAAGGCAGAATACCTTATAACTGGCAAATGACAGTGAAACACAAGGAGCCTTCAATCAGTTTGTAAGTACTGTCTGAATATTTCCACTGGCATTATAGATGTTTGTTTCTGTATTTCAGATGCATGCTCAAATATACTCAGTTAAGAAAAAGTAACTATTTGTAATGCATCTATTTAAAGGCAAAGCTAACAAAAGAATTCTAAGAATGATACATTCAAATATGATATTTGCCCTGTAGCAAAATTAGCTTGCTACAGTGGCCTTTTAGTAAAATTAAGTAATGACACAGATGCATTCAAGAAATAATTAACTAGCCTTTTGATAATTATGTGACATTAAAATACTATTCTCGGCAGTTCAGCTACATTTTGTTAACATGGACATCTGTTTATAATGGAAAGTAAGCAACATTTGTTTTGCTCTAGTTTTATAGCAGGAAATTAAAATCTTTGCTTTGCCTGCAGTGAAAACTCCAAAGTTATCATTAATTTTGAAAATGCTTTTCGACTATTAGGGCTATCAAGTTATTTGATATTCAGTTATTAATAGCTACAAATATGGAATACCATATCAAATGCTATTTCAGTGGCACTTGCTCTACCAAACATGCATTTTTGTGTTATTTTGGATTGGAGTTTTTCATTTGTTTTTATTATTTGATCCTTTAATTCATGTACCTGTGGTCACACTACCAAACATGATTTGTGCGGGGTATTTTTGCATGTTTGGTTTGGTGACTGTGCACCAAAATCAGGAATTTAGTAACCCAAATCTCTTCATACAAATGGAAATCAAGAGTGTTTTCTAAGGAGCAAAACAAAACATACAACACTGGAGCTTTCCTCAGCAGGTAGGGGTCTTCCTACAGTGGGAAAGAGGCTTGAGCAACGGCCTCCTATTTTAGGGACCATAGTTATGTTAGTGTCACTCTTAAAGAAAATAACATTTGCAGAATTTATTTATGATGACTGTAGCTATATTTGCAGAGTGAATTTGCATAGTCCTAATATACAACTTCCCATATTTAATGGCAACAATTAAAGAATAAACATTTCTAGGAACTCTACTGCAGACGTTTCAGTCTATAGGGTTGGGTTACTTACAGCTGTTCCAGAGATGCAAGCCTTTCAATCTACTGTGTGAGATTTTTTCTTGTACAGATAACTACAAAGATAAAATTGTTTCAAGGAGGAATAGAAGACATAATGAACATCCTGGTGCTTACTATTTTCGAAAATATTACTTAGTTTCCTTGAAGAGCAAAGCAAAAAACATACATGTTGGATACAATTATCTTTTATTCAAATGGTTAGCCTTCCTATCATCAAATAAAGTTGTATTTAAGGAAAATAAATTCAGATTGGACTCTTCCAATTGATGAAAAACAGATTACATGCAATAAATTCTTTATCTTACTTAGCTGATTGTAATTTTTTCCAAATAATTTTTTTTTGACAATATGCCATTCAAAACAGTTTCTAGAAAAAAATGTGCTCAGAATCTCATAGTTGGTTTCTTCTTCACATTTAGTGTTCATTTGCAATAACATCACTTAGTGAAAAATGAAAGTGGTTTTGGAAAAAGATTTAACTACTGTAGGAAAAGAAAGACAAAAGAAAATCCATGATATCCTCTCCTACCTCAAATTATTATCTAAATAAATCATCCTGTTTCATATTATAAGCCAGCTTCTATGTGACAGATGAAAGGACTTTAGAATGTCATATTCCATAATTAACTAATGTCATATTTCATAACCAGGAAATGCACACTTGTACCTACCCCTGAAGTGTCTGATATTGGCCCATTATTTGATAGGCCTTGGGATTTAATTAACCTTCACAGACACTCATGACCAAATACAGCATTGCATCTGTTCCTCTAAATATCTGAGTGTAAGAAGGCAATTGCAGCAGCTTTTCTTTGCCTGAACTGCTTTTATTACTGTTCCTGGAGCATCAGTCTACTTGTACTGTTACAGACACCACCAGCATGCCAATTGTACTGCTGAATGCTAGCAATCAGCCTTAAAATAAATACATTAAAAAGTATAAAACTATTATTTCTTTCTATCTTGTCCACAAGAAGGCAAAAGATTTTTTAAAAAAAACTTATTTTGTTGATTTTATGCGGAAATGAATGAACAAACTTATTTCATTTTGCCTGTATTGAAACAAAAAGATGCAAAGTTGTGATTAAACTCTGATGGGAATGACATGGCAGTAACTCAAAGTTCAGGTCACTTTTCTTTTCACTCTTGTGCCCATTCTTTGAGGGGAGGGAGGGAATTGTCACCAACCTTCACCTTTCCTCATTCCTCCAGAGGTGGGAGAAAAGAGGAGTTTGTCCAACAAAACACATATCATCAAACTAGATAACTGTATCTGAGTGAGCTGTCTCAATTTCCTCAATAGCTAAAAGGTGAGAAATAGGCAACTTCACTGAGTGACTTATCCTACTCTAAACTAGATATCTAAAATAGGTTAAATGTATGTTTATTTCCTGAATTCAAATTATCTAAAAAGGGCTGGTTTTCTCCACTGATTATAGAGATCCTAGAATGCCTATTTTATATTTTGATAGCTAATTTGTTACTGGCTACTGGTTACTTTGCAAAGCAGGAAGGAATATAAAATTTTAAATGGCTGTCAACTGCTGCGGCCTCTGAGCGAACATATTTTCTAACGTCATTCCTGAAATTTGGCAGTCTCCTCAAGTCTCTTCTGTTTTGGAGGGCACAAGCTGTTCTTGCAGGGCTAGCTTTGCATCAGAATTCATGAGAGCTGCACCACTACCTGTCACCAGGTTCTTCTGTCTTACTTAATGCATTGGGAAGCTTAATACATCTCAGGAATTCACTTTTTGTGGGTGGATAAGTAGGGGAGAAATGAAAAAATCTGTATTCTGCTACTTTTTTTCCCTTTATGCTTCAGTGGCTGTATTTTTATCTACATCAAAGGGCTTGGCTTTGCTTTCTCACCTGGGTTCCCTCCTCTGTGCTAAAGTGGGAGTGAAGAATTCAGCATGCTGAGAAGTGAACTCCAAAGGGAACAATATCTGCTCTTTTAAGTGTGGTAAACAGTTTTCTATTAGAGACATCTGTACACTTTTTCCTGCTACTTTTTAACTATCCTAAGCAAAAATTAACTCTTTGTTATCACAAACAGAATATACAATAAAACAAGTAGATGAAACAAAAAGCAGACAAAGCTACATCTTTCTCAAATGTGAACATTAATTAGGTGATCAGAGATGGGAGTTTCACCTGGATAATTGTGGGGGGATGCTCCCAGTTCCCCCTCCCCCCCACACACACATTTGGTGCCAGCCACAAGTGGTCTGCATTCCTGTGTTTTATGGCAAGCCCTGCATATGGGCTAAAGCTCCGAAAGGGAGGATGTCAAGACTGAGATGAGGCCTGCTTGAGCGCCAGGACATTGGGAAACAAGACCCTCCTCTCACCGCTGGGGCAGTGTTAATCACTGCAGACTGGACCACCACTGCAAGAGTAAAGCTGTCATTTGTAGTCACTCTAACTCCTTTCTTCAGTGCTGAAGAGTGCTCAAGACAGCTACCCTGCCCTTGGGGGTATTCGACCACTACCCCATCCCATGACTGCAGGTGCAATTGTCATAACAATGACGGAGGAGAGTTGAACCCTGCAGCAGCCAAGAGCTAGGGACTGCAACTGCCTGCAGAGACCTGCAGCTGGCCTTGTGGCTCCACCTCCATCTTCCCCTGAAGGGTACAAATGTTTGGCCCTGAAGGCCATCTGGGGCTCTTCATGGGTGACAGTGGGTCTGCCAACTTGCAGATCCCCTCAGGACGGGGATGCTCTCCCACAGTTACTGCCCTGGGATTGAGCATACATTGGCCACTGAGGCCACGCGTGGGTAAGATCAATTAGAATCAGAAAATAGGTATTCTAGTTGAACTAAATTTCCATTGATAAGAACTGTTGCTTTGTACCACTGTAACTTGTGTAGTAAACTTAGATAAGTTGTGGAGTCATGCAGTAAATCTCCCCACCTCCCCTCCCTCATGCACACAGAAACCACATGGTCCAGGACCATAAGGATAGTCGGTTGTCCTGTGACAATAATGAACAGACTTTCTTCAAATAGAAAGGCTTACTTCATGGATTTGTCCCATCACCTCTGTATAGAATCAATTCTATAGCTGTATCCCTTCAACCAGGTATATTTTATCCCTGAAATTGCATATGATTTATCCTGCTTATGTACAAGAACCAAATATTAATGATTTTCCCTAAGTTGCTTTTTTTACATTTCCAAAAACATAGTCCTCCAAAAATCCTACTATTTTCTCACCAGAAAATCAGGTAGAAGATTAATTATCATCCACGACCTACAGAAGACTGGTCTGTGAATTTCAACTGCATACTCTAATACAGGAGAGACAACATGAACTTGCCAAGAACAAATCTTGTCAAATAGTCAGGGCAACTGACCTTGGGGAGAGGGAAAAAGCAGAAGGACCTCGCTACAGCTTTTGACACAACCTTCAGATAACATTGTCTCATGCAAGACTAGGAAATACAGCCAAGGGTTTCCAGACGTCAGAGATTGTTGCTTCAGTTCCTCCTCCTTCTGTGACAGGCTAAATGCAGATGATTATCAAGTTCTTTTTGATGTTCAAAAATTATGAGCCACCTCTACCATTTCCCCTTCTCAAGGTGACAGCAACAACAGTAGCTCCACAATTTCTGGAGGGTTATGCAAAAGCAGAGCAAAGTGATCATAAAGTTGCCCTTTGGCTTTGTGCACCACATAACACCTTTGGTTTACGAGACAGTCATCTATGTAACGTAGATTTGGCACCACGGTATCTTGCAGAGTCCAAGAGATAAAAATCTATACTTTTGTTTTGTTTTGTTTCTTTTTCGGGGACATACTGTTCACTGGACTGCAATAACAGGGGTGGCAGCAGCTCCCTCTCTCTTCTTCCCTCCCTGGGCTACATACAGATGCCAAGGAAGAGCTATATCTTCAGTGCCACTACTCTCTTCACACAGGGGTGCAGAGGCAGCTTTCAAGCAAACGTGTAGAAAGACATCATTCAGTTTTGTTTGCTGCCCAAGTGATCCTTTCCTCAAAGGAAACAGTGGGTGAACTATGGTCAAGATATGAATACCAGCAGGAGGTACCGAGAGGGAATTGTTCTTCATTCGTCACTTCTATTGTTCTCATTAATGATGTGAGTATAATTCCTTCATTTGCAAAGCAGGAAGGGGTGCAAGGCTGGAATTCAAAATATTCTTCACAAATTTGAGAAACTGTCTGAAATAAAAGGATACAGTTCAGTGGGGATAACTAAATAGCAATGCACTTATGTAATCAACTGTGCAAATACTTTGTGGAGAAAAAGGGGTAAGATAGCAAAAAAAGGCCTAAAATTAGAATGGATCTCAAAGTGCATGAGAAAGTGAAAGCAATGTGAAATAATATGCATCACATCATGATGTGTAAGTAGGAACACCATACATGAAAAACGTAATCATTTTACTCTAGTCAGCATAACTGAGGCCTAGTTAGCATATTGCATAGATAAACTATAAAAAGTCCAGAGAAGACTATCAAAAGGGACTTGAGGCCTAGAAAATATGTCCTATGAGGAAATAAGGGTTGTATAATCCACAAGGAAAAAGAGAGACACAGGGGGAAAAAAAAGTGGCACTAGACCACAAAATGTAAAAGATTACCAAAAAGCGGAAATAAACTGTGCTTCCTAATTCCTGTGAATAAAACAACAATAACAAAAAAAAGTCTGTGAACAATGGTTTAGGTATGAATGGTTTCTGTCATGCTGCCTTGTACACTGAACAAGCTGATTAAATATGAATATCCACTGGCTTTCTCTGTGTTGACTTTAGTAGCTCTGCTTCTACTCAGAGTTAAACTGTCAAATCAGTGAATTAAACTCTGGTCCACGAGCTATCCTACATGACTCTCCTCCCTCCTAAGCAGTCCTTTCGCTTTTGCATGATGTCTAGTTCGTCATGCATGCTGCATATCTCCTCATTACTAAACACAAGTCTCTACCTGCCTCAAGACCTCTGCACCCATAATGCCACCCACCAGTGAAGACGTGAATGAGGACCACAGTCACAAGCAGAGGGGCAGGCTTGGGGTGATTTGTGACCTCTATATGGGACTTGGTGAGAGGACAAGACCCAGTAATTCCATTTTTATACTCTGCCACCGTCAAATGATGGAAGCATCCTAACACAGATGTGACCTATGTATTTGTCATAGATATTATTTATATGGTGCTGGATTGACTTCTAAGAAGGCAATGTGGCCAGATTAACAGACATAGATCCCATTCTGGAAGCTCTGATTGATTATCAGTGGCTACAAAAAGCACTGTAGTACATGACACACATATGTTTAGACAATTTGGATTATTATGTTTTCTGCGCATGAGCTATAGATACACGCTCTGGCATCCAGCTGTAGAATTGGGTGATTATATTTCCTTTGATGTATCAGTGACATTCTCCAACCTGGAAAACTGTGGCAGAAACAAAGGCTTTTAAGCAGTCGTGTGCTTCAGCAGTGCCATTGTGACGACCTTCAGCAACATAACCGTGAAACAACACCTCTGCACTCCGAACGGGGTATGTCCAGTCCTAGTTTGTTGTACCCTGTTCAGTCAGCCAGAGGGCAGCCCTGCCCCAGGACCAGTCCCAGTAGGACAACATGCTCCAGACCAGCTACCTACAAGCTTCAGGTGATGGCCCCACTCTCGGGAAGTGCAATTTGCAAAGCAGTGTGCCTGGCAGTCTTGTATTTAACTGAAAATACCCTGGCCTCTGTTACTGCGCACACAAGTACCTTATAAAATCTCTGCAATCATTCCCTTACTAAACAAGCCAGTTTCCTCCAAACACCAACACTGCTGCACTTCTACCTAGACCCTCTCTAGAATCTCTGTATGTGATGACATATGCACAGAGGTCTGAGGCTTTGTGTGCCCTGAAACTACAGGAGATACCTCACTCTCTGAGTCCCCTCTGTGCTCATATAGCAGCAAAGATGAAAGCGATGATTCTGCCTGGAGCTTCTTGGTTCCCAAGGAGGAATTCGAATGGGTGCCTAAGAAAGGAATGAAATCCAGCTGTGAGACTGCAGACAACTGAAAAGTAGAAAAACCTTCTTCCAACTAGCTCTAAGAATTGTATTTGAATAATGTATACAAAGAAAGAAGCATGTTGACTGATTTAAAAATAGGGATGTCAGCTCAGTCATGTTATTAAATTTAGCCCTCCCAAAGAGTGAGGGAAGGAGGGGCATAGAGATAAAAAGAGCAAATAAAAAAGAGAATTACAAGAAGCAGTTTCTTAGAAAAAAATTTTAGAGTCTTCTAATTAAAATGTTTGCCATCTGTTTATAATTATTATCAAAGTCTATAAAATTCACAACTCAGACCATCCAATTTAAGATTCCTTTGGTTAAAATGTGAGTTTGATCAGTATCTTAATTCTGTAAAACTTGTGTTTATAAGAACAAGTACAGACTTATTGACTCAACCATTTATATTATAAATATTGGGCATAAAATAAATGATTACTGCATAAATTGGAGACAAATTTGAATTAAATATTGATCCATACAAACTCTTAACTTAGAGAAACAGCCCACTTGTTATGGATATTGAATACTCTGATGGTTTAGATGAACAACACTAAAACACACGAAAAAGCACATTAAACTGCATCAAAAAAAATAGATCATACCTTTGCAAGGTTATTAGATGAAAGTTGTAAAAAATATAGTGCCAGTTGTTAGGAGTGAAAATAACTAATATATAATGGCTAAGTGTGAACAGTAAACTCAGAGCAGTGATTAGCACTTGGATGAATGAAGCCAATTTCTAACCTTTCTGGTAGAGATGAAGTGCATCAAGTGAACAAGATTACAGTGGGAAAAAGTGACAGCATTAATGTTATTTTTTGAATTGATACCACTATATGTTGTGACTGGTTGGTGGGCAGTTTTGTTTCGTGTTTTCTTCAGAGCCTTAAGGAGAAACAAATTAACCATAAGCTTTATGTCTAGCTGATGCTATGACAGGAAAACATATAACAGAAAATATAGATGTCAATTCTGCCTTCCAAGCTGTAATGCAGATCTTCATAACTTGAAATAACTTATGAGTTACAGGGGCAGCCAGACATCTTTATGCTGCATTCTTCCTCTAGCTAGATTAGTTCATTTCCAAAAAACAGTATAAAAGAAGACTTGCATGTTCCCTGCTGTACTTCATCAAAAAGGACATAATTTGACCTGCATTGAACAGTCAGCTTCTGTATATTATCAGGAGCAAACAGAGTTGATGTAAACATAACAAATTCAGATCACAGTGAAGCTGAGGTGAAATAAAACAAGTCTACATCACTGAATAGTGTCTGGATATAACTGGTTGGTAAATCTTTTACTTTCTCAGTGCTGTGATGGTAAAGTAGGTAAATGAGTAGTCCAGTGAACTGCATTCACAACCTACTTTTTCTTTTCCCTCAACATGTTTCATCCATAAATGCGTTGGCTTGGGTGTTGCTTTTATTGCTTATTTCTGACTTTCAGACTTTACTCACTTTTTCCTTCCAGCCTAGCAGTTGACAGCTTAGAGCTACTATCGAAATCAAGTTTTTTGGTGTGTTGATTACCCAGCAATCAGTTGTTTCATGTAGGCCATATTTCCATAACTTGCTTGTGAGAACATCGGGAAGAATATGAAAGGTTTTACTAACCCTAAAATAAATGTTGTCTGTTACTTCTGCACTATCCAGAAGACCTGATAACGTGTCATAGGAAATATTTAGCTGAACTCTATCAGTACTGGATAAATCTGTTTTGGCTGTTCTTATCCTCTAAGTGCTTATAAATCAACTATTAAAATGTTTTCTTCATAAGATCTGCTTCCTGAAATGTTGAAATTAGTTAGTGCATAACTCAGAGTTCTCCTTTTTTTTCAAATGCAGATATAGGCATTCTCTAAACCTTTACATCTTTGATTTTCTTCACAACTCCTTGGATACAGTGGTTAATTATTCCCCATTTATTTTTATTTAAGTCCTTTGGGACTCTTGGATACATTTTATTCCATCCCTATTCAAGAGAATACCATCAAAATTGTCTGTTTCTTTCTTTCACCAATAAATTCTTTTTTTAATCTGATCTGTGCTCACTTGTTGTAAATAAGAAGTGTATTAAGCTACTCTGCATTAAAAAAAAAAAAAACCTTTTTCTGTAGATTCATGCTTTTCACATTTTGCATGTTAATTATAGAATCAGTAAAGCGGTCTTCAGATGAAAGTTCCTGAAATGCTCAAAGCTTTTATGTATCCAAGTGGGACCAGAGTCAATGAAAATGTTTTTTACTCAGAATCTATTCAATGTTAAAGTTGTATTCAACAATATCTTGTCATTTGTGCATGATGTGAGATGGAGAGTCACAAATTCCCCCCAGATTTAAACAAGAGCAATAGTTATGAGCAATAGTTATGGTTAGGCATTTAAACTTTAATGCAAACCAATGAACACAGCAATAAAAAGGGACACCTTGTGCAGCCCTTCTTCAGATTTAAGCAATTAGGCATAAACCACAAAATCACAACACTACCCATTGGCTCATTAGTTCAACCACATGTTGTGGAACTACATGATTTTCAGTAAGTATAAACTAAATGCGGTGGGCTGTGAATAAACAGTTTTACATTCAGAATAAAATGTTTTTGATTATCTTTAGTAACCAAAAACTGTGGTTTAGCTATTGAGGTTTATCACAGAATGGTGTTTCGATTTTGAGTTATAGATACTGCAGACTTTCAAGCGCTGAAAAAACATTTCTTGAAATCTTCTGAATTTGGTTAGTGTTCAATAGCTTTATATATGTATATATGTTTCAGCTCAAATGAAACAACAAAATTAATACAGATTACCTAGTGATTCATCCAACAGCCTTGTGCAATAACAGCTCTTTCATGCATCATGCCAATTAACATAACTTATTATTTTAAAAACACTGGAAATACGTGCAACAGGTTTTGACTGTTTCAGCTCGATACCTATCCATATCAATACTTATCCATATTGATAGGCATCTGTGCCAGACAAAAGGCACAGATACATATTGATATTGATATTTATTTAAAATGATATCTATCAGTAGAAAATTATGCCTATCAACACTGAGGGGCATCAATACCTACTGATATTGTTACCTATGTATAGGAATTATTACCTACCAGTTTGGATACCTAGTAACACCTGTCAATATCAATATCTATCGATACATTTTGATACCTGTTGATATCAGTACCTATTGATATTGTTACCTACTGGTACCTATGGATACCTATTGATATAGATACATTTCCAAAGGTATCAAAATCCAGAGGAATTCATGCCTATCAATATCAGCACCTATCAATATCGAGAGGTACCTATACCTATTGATTTCAATACTGATTTTAGTATCAATACCTATTGATATTGGCACCTATCAGTATGTATCAACACATACACCTATTGGCAGGCATCAATATCTATCGATACTAACAGGCATCCGTACCAATATTTATCAATCCCCACCAATTGCTATTGATACTGACATTGACAGGCATCGGTACCTATTAGCACTGGTACCTATTGATATTTATTAATATCTATCTAGTCTTATCAGCATCATCTATCCATGTCTTTTGTTACCTAACTATATATATAGACATCTATATCTATCTGCAGACATTGATACTTAATGACACCTGTTGACATTAATACCAATCAGCACTGATACTTATCAATACTCATTGATACCAATACCACAAGGCATCTATACCCATCAGTATATATTGATACTAATACCCATTGATACCTATTGATACTGACACTGACATTGACACTTTTTGGCAGGCATCAATCCCTATAGGCACCAATACCTATTGATACCAATCACTACCTATCCGTATGTATTGCTACCTAGTGATAGCAACAGGTATCAATACCTACTGGCAGACATTGATGCTTAATGATAACTACTGGTATTCATAATTATCCATACCTATTTGTACCTATCAGCATTGATAACTATCCGTGCCTATCATCATCAATACTTATCAATGCCAATACCACCAGATATTTACACCTATCAGTACTGACACCTCTCAGTATGCTTCGGCACTTACGGATTTCTATTGTCATCGATACTTATCAATACCTATTGTGACCTAATAATACCTATCAGCATCGATATCTATCAGCAGCCATTGGTAGGTAACAATACATATCAGCAGCAATAACTATCCATACCTATCAATACTGCCAAGCATCTATATCTATTGATGCCTCTCAATACTGACTCCTACCCACACCTACCAGCATTGACACCTATCCACCCCTACTGATAACACCAGGAATCGATACCTATCCATCCCAAAATACAGCAATACTGACAGCATTGATATCTGTCCATATCGAAAGGCACCAATTGCTACTGATTCCTATTCATACTCATTGACACCAGCTTACATCAGTACCTTTCAAAAGACACTGATACCTACTAGCACATACTGGCACCTATCCCTATCAACACCAGCACCTATTGATACGTATTGGTACCTTTTGATATCTGTTGATACATATCCATACCTATCAATTTCTATTAATACCCATACTGACTTGTATCAATCAGCAGACATTGATAAACATTGGCATCAGCTCCTTTCATCAACTATCAATACCATTACCTATTGTCACTGACACCAACAGGCATTGAAACCTATTGATAATACCAGGTGTCAATACCTATTGATACTGAGAGGCATTGGTATCTGTCAGGAGCCATTGATACGTATCCATACCTATCAGCACTGATACCTATGCATACCTATCAATTCTTTTCTGTATCATTAGATATCCATACCTATCAATGCCAATGCCAACTTACATTGATACCTATAAGGAAACACTGATACCTATCAGCACCTATACATACACTTATTGGTATCAGTACCTTACCACACTTATTAACATTGATATCTACAGATTATATAAGGCATTGTCCTTTCTATCAGCAGGCATTGACACCCATTGACACCTATTGGCACTGACACCTATCATGACTCTTACCTGTCGATATCTATCCGCACCAACACAGACAGACACTGACACCTATTATCAGCTATGGCTCCATCTCTTCACTGACCATACTTACAGCAAGCAATTTTTGACCTATATGGTCCTGACTCTGTTTAGATTAAAAGATTTAACTCAGATCTCAAAAAATAATAGAATATTCATCTCTTCTTTGTAGCATCAGTTATAGTTTGCACCACATGCATCCCCTGAACGTAATGAACACACACGTTTAAAAAATATATAAAGAACAATAATTTTAAGAGCCACAATTACTATTAAACAGGGATCTCAGTTCAACTCAGACAGGTTCGAAGGAGTAATAAGATGTGTGAAGGGCATCACTGCTTACTGTGACTCAGTCATCTCTGAAGACCAGCAGAGTAGGTAATGAAAAAGAACAAATGAGCAATGGAATCAAAACACATGATGAAAAGTGGCAGAGCAATAAACTACTGCACAAGACCTAATCATGTAGCATTTATCCTTCAGTGAAGGAAGGAACTGTCCCCCCTTCCCCTCTATAAAATAATAATAATAATAACAATAATATCAATCCCAGGACAATTCCTTTTTCACGGTTGTTTGATCACATCTTCCACATCAATAAATTTGTCTTTTAAAAAGCAATAACTACTAGTATCCATAAAGAAAAATGATTTTCTGAGGTAATCAGCTTTCCTTTGGCAGTGCATTACATTCTGATCATTTGAGAACATTTGTGTCTTCTTTTCATTTCAGAATGAAGTAATTTATTCAGTTGTGCATGGTTTTCTCCCACCCTCTTCACTTCCTTTTTGCGTTTATTTTACTGATCTATGCTCATATCTTTCTATTTAACAGCTGTAACAAAAACCAGATTGTCTCTTTTTATACGTTTGCCTGTTGTGAGAGCTGGACATTGCAAATGAGCTCCTTGTGAACCACCTGCAGCATGAGAAATCAAGCGGGAGGAGGTCGACCTTTATACAACAGAATGACTGAGCAAAAGAGTCACTCACAGCTTTGCAGTGTTGCAGAAGCCCAGCGGGTCTACTCTAAATTTGGCAGTAGAGTCTACCAGAAGGTCAACGTACTCTTGCTGTGCATTGATTCTATGCATTTTTCAAGAAATTCCTTGTATTATTCCTCAAAGCAGCTGATGTCACTGGACTTCAGCTGACAGGCAGCATGCAAAACACTGTGTAACCAACAAGGAGGCCTCTCACACACAGCATATCCTTGCTATACTTCACAGCTTTGTTTAAAGAATAAGAGTACTATATTATGCTCTTGAAACTTCTGAACTCATTTACCTTAGTATCAGATGAGTGCAGGCCAAATTAAAGCTATGTTGCGGTACAAGAGCAACCATGCATACTGCATCTGAATATCTTCTATTGAGAAGAGACCAACATGAATTCCATTTTTTAACAAAAAGTCAGCTGATGGTTTTTTGTTGTCATTTTTGTTTCTTTGGACTCCTCATTAATCATGTAAACTTCCTGACAGAGAAGTTCAGGAGGAGGAAAAAAAAAATAAAATAAAGACTGTAAATGACAACCATCAATTGGAAAGATTTGGAAAACCTCAGCAAAAGGCAATGCAATTTTAGATCATGGTTTAGATCATAACTATACTCATAACAAAAGAATGAGAGTTGGTTTTCCAATAGAAACAATTAAAAAAGATCTAAAAATGATAGTAGATCATTCAATTCCAGCTTATAATTTTTATGTTTTTCTGGGATATGTTTCAGCAAATGTCAGAAAGAAAAAATTACTGGTACATTCCCTATCAATATTAGCAGAAGTACATACATCCCTGTACCGTGACAAACCAGAGAAACATTAAAAAAAAAAAAAATCCCAGTAATGTTTTGCTTTGGGTCAGGAAATTCTAATGACTCAAGCAGACTGAACATGAAAGTACAACTATTTTGCAGATACCACAAACAATAATCCCTCATTCTCTTTGACAGCTGTACTTATTCTAACTCTTAAACTTCAGCAAATTAAGTGCAGATACAGAAGCACATGGATGTGTAGAAATGTCAAATATAATGCTGCATATCTGAAAAACGTGTTCAATTTGATAATGTGCTAAAAGCCTGCAGATACACCAAAACCCTGAATATTTTGGAAGGGTTGTGAAAAACCTCAAGAGAATTCCCTTTTATATTTTAATACAGCAACAGTAAAGCACAGGAAAAGTGTTTGTGACCAAATATGTTGTTCTATTGTGGGATCACCGATGTCAGATTAAATCAGCAGTTACAGTGTTTTTTTTTTCTGGACAAAATGAGTGAACTAGACATTTACCTTTACATATCTGTGTGCCTTCATATAACTGTGTCCTATTATTTTCATTTCTGCTTGAGCTTTTTTAAAGGATTAATAAAGTACAAGCACGGACACAAAACACACAACAGTTGCATCAGAGAACAAATAAGCAGAGTTTTCCCAAATTAAAACACAGGAGCCAGCATCAGCATGTGTGACGTACTAGCTATGTAACACACTAGTTTTTGCTGTAGGCCATAAACAATTCTTATGCTGTTGGTGTGTTAATGTCAAGCACGTTTTTAGCTGCCCTTTGGATTGATGCATGCTTAAATAAAATACATCTGCTTCATATCTAAACCTACTGACTGCTGAAACTTGTTAAATCTGTCTACTTTTAATCCATTCCTCTTGCCCCATTTCATCCTGAAAATCATTATTGTATCATTAAGACACACAGTTTACAATGGATACAGGGAGGGACATGGCAGGAGGGCAGGAGAGAGAAAAGACAGAGCAGCCCAGTGCTGTAAAGTGCTGAATGCCCCCTATGAACCACCGACTTTACCTGGAAGGACCCAATGATACTTCTGTATTGATTTATGAGTTCTGACACAGACTGAAATTGGAGCAGAAAAGGAGAAAAGTCAGAAGTAGTAAGGCTGCTCAGGGCTTGGTTCTAAGCCCTAGACTCTTAGGAAATAGACCCATATTTCCCAAAAGAGCAGAAGCACCAGAAAACTAACGTCTTTCACACTCTCAATTTTAGAATGTCTTCTCAGTATGAAATTACAGAAATTACAACAATAGCCAGAGATAAAAAGCAACAGAAAGAGATATGGGAATATGATTATTCATTCTGTGTGTGTAATTCTCTCAAGGAAACTTTGATGTGACACTGGGTAAGGCCATGTCCAGTAGGATCCTGCAATTATTGTACTGATATTTGAAGAAATCAACTTCAATTTTGTTTTCACACTTGATGATAAAACCAACATCAGAAGCAAGACCGTTGACTGCTTATACAAAACTGCTAGCAGTTTCAAACTAAAACAGTTTCATAACAGTTCCTCCTTCATTTACTCTCTACTGAGAGTCTGTTTTTTGGAAAGGGGAGGTTGGTTGTTTCCAAAAAACTGGTTACATCAGCTGCTCCTAATACTGATTAGAGACTGCATTAATGTTATCATCTTTCCAAAAATATCCAATCACTTTCTCAGCTACACAATGGAGACTCAAACACTCTATGGCACCAAAATAACCCTTGAATGAAATTCTCTGTGGGCAACAAAAAAACTGGAAGACTGAGCACATTTCACTCCTGGGATTAGTAAGCAGGCTAACACAAAACAGCCACATGCAAAGTGCACCAGTTCAGGTAAATTAGAAAACAGAACCTGGAAACTGTCTATGTTAATTAGTGCTTAAAGAGCTTGGAGTTAGTCCAGGAGATTAACTAAGTGCTTAGTCTAACTTGAACCTGGGCATTTCCACAGAGAAACCTCTCCCTGCTTTGCTGTATCCCTACTGGTTTTCGCATTCACCCACAAGCAGGGATGAGCATAGCTCCCAGTTAGTTCTGGGGAGTGACTGAACACTTTTCCCCGGCCAATTACACCAGCCTATATGAAGAGATTTGGTGACTGATTTCTCTTTCCCGCCACAAAATACATGGGTTCCAGAGCAAGTTAAAGCATAACCTGGTTCCTAGCCTGCACATCCACCTGCATACGATAAAGGCTAGCTAAGCATTTCCCAAATTCCATCAGTCAGTGGTAAAGACGATTAAAGTAAGAGACACTGGGGTCTGTTCTCTAGTAAAAACATCCTGTGCCCATGAACTTCTCACTTTACTCTGTCTACCAGCTGAGACAGATTTTTTTTTTCTTGAAGATTAGAAGACTAAAGGGGTTTTTTTTGTTTTTTTTTTTGTTTTGGGGGTTTTTTTGAGCCTGCAGCTTTGTTCCTCAGTCTAATGTGCTGTTCAAGGAGAAACACTTCAATTTTCTTTCCACTACTAATGAAACCAGGGACTCTTTGGCATGCTTCTTCAATCAGAGCTCAAAAAATTAGGAGGAAAGGTATTGAAAAACAACAACAAAAGAAAGGTCTTAGAAGATGAATGTCCTGGCATGTTCCTGGCCTCATTGTTTTATAAACAAGCTAGTCAGATTCTAATGCTTATAAATGGAATTGTACATTACAACTGAGATGGTTTTACTTAATGTTGATACAACTACTTACAGAGTTAACTGTTACGAGTGTGGGAATATCTTGTTCAGGGAAAGTTTTGTTTGCAAGAGTTGTGTATTTCATCCCTAAAGTCTAAGAATGTGGAGATTCTGTCTATAGAAAATTAAACATTTAGGGGTTATGAAATTGATGTTATGACAACTCATTGCAGTATGAACTGCTTCAATATATGCAGCCAGCATGCTCCAAAAAGAATTTTGGCACAGGGGCCAAACCAGAGACAATGGAGAACAATCGCCCTCAACAATCGTACTGTAAGCAAGTAATGAATGGGAAGATCAAATCTGAGAGAAATCAGGCCTTCCTGGACTGCAAGTAGAGAGATGTGGAAAAAGCAAAAAATTTCCAAACCAAAGCAAAAGTTTAAAATAGATTCAGAAAAGGAAAAATAGCATAGGCCCACAGAATCACACAAGAAGCTTTGTAAAGAAGAAAGATTAAAGATATGCTTGTTCTGTTAATTAGACGTAGTCAGAAAAGAAAGAAAATTAAAACAAAGAGAAGGCCAAGAGTTCATAGATGTCTCTCAGTACTTTTACATAAGTGGCATCAGTACAAACCTCGCAGGTTATACAAGAAATAGATCATTACTAATTATCACTGATTAATGTTATTACAGCTTTAATGCAAAAATTATTTTCTGACCTGTGTTGATTTTCATGGCAAACTTTGTCTAGTGTCATATGCAGTGGAAAATGAAGGAAGGAATAAGAAGATTACTTAAATTACATTCTTAAAGAGGTCATCCTTATCTCATAATATTTATGAGTCTTAACAGCTGCAGTTTGCAAATGCAAGAACTCAGAACACTGGGTGAAAAGTTTGGGTAGGACAGGGCTATGGAGTGGCACTGGTTTCAAGATCCAGGAAGAAGACAGGTCATCTAAGGACACAGCACCCCAACAAGAGGTTGTGACTCTAAACAGGCCCCGACCAGTTTCATTATGTGCCCACATGAAATTCAGATTCATCTAAAATGTCTGCCACTACTGGGGGCATTTAAAATTACTGATCTATAATAAGTGATCACCACCAGTTCCTATAGACAGTTGTCAGAGAGCAGGTAGCCTTTTACTTCTGTGTCTCTGCACAATCTTTCTTTCTTTTAGAGACAAACTTGTGAGGATAGAATAAAAGATGTCCTTTTGCTTGCATAACTACCATGGTGTGGTAGCTCAGTAAGAACTTGCAACACGAACCAACAACTTATATCTTTTCCTTGGGTCTGCTGAACAATACGTGTATGATGATGGGGAAATTACTTTTGTAGATTTTTGCAGTCGCAAATTCTTAAATGCGGTGGATAGCTAGTTTTCTATCATCTCAGACACAACCATGACAGATTTTCCCTTGCTATTTAAAAAAACAAATTATGTATGTTAAATCCTTATGTTAGACTCTTCCTCCAGATTACACCCAGACACACTGTAAAGATTTATACTTTAAAACTCGACTTTGTCTTATACAGTGCCAATAGACACTGCACTTGCAGTAACATTTGCGTGATTACAGAATAATACTCTCATTTGCCAGAGGTTTTTTTTTTCTAAAAAAAGAAAGAAAGAATGATAAAAAGAAAGAAAACGGTCACAGGATAACCATCAACAAAAAGGACATTCTGATTTTTCTTCACTCAGTATTCGTCAGGCAGTAAAATTATATGACAATAATGTACTCCATTTGCACTTTTTCTCACTTCTGTTCATGTATTAGGCAGTTGATTTAAAAATGAATGTGAATCAGCCATATCAGCTTTTTAGAAAAAGTACTAAAAAGCCCAAAATATTGGGCAACTTCCAGGTAAGGTCAATACGTATTGCGTTCCTAAACCACCTCTGTAATTTTGGAGTGAATCGGATTGCTGGCAGGGGCTACTTAGATTTTTCCCATGCAAGAGATCCAAAAAGAAAAAAAGAAAAAAAAACTTCACATCTTTACCTGTGAATCTGACCTCAAATTCATAAGTGTCTTCTTAAAAGAAATATTTAAAAGAAAGCAAAGCACTAGATTAAGAAGAGTGTCTGACAATAAACATACTTATTTTTAGAAATCATGCAAATTGCAAACATAGTACTTAACGGAAATGAACAAAGAATGTTTCTGCTCTAAAGAGATGAAGGTCTAAAGCTCATTGACACTGCTGGACAGTGGACCAAGCTCTTAATTCTACACAAGAGCCTGTATCTTACTGCCTGTAAGTATTGTCCTCTCAAGTTTTAATAATTATATTATAATTAAACTCAGAGGATATAATTACAAGACAAGCCCCAAAGATGGAAAGCTAGCTGGAATAGAATATACTTTTTTGGAGAACAGATCTTTGGAATTCAGAAGAGAACAGGTTGCCAAGGAAATAAGCAGAGTCAACGAGTAGGTGAAGTTAAAAGGACATAGGACTTGACAGTAGATACAGTAAGACCAAAAATATTTCACTTTCGATAGGCCTCAAATATAAGGAAAAGGAATATGAACTTCCGACAGAAGACAGACTTGAAACAAACCCTTAGGAAGCAGTTCTGAGCAACATAGAGAGAAGTTGCATCTTAAAAGCAATATGTGTAAATGTCAAGGTGTAAAAGCTATGCATTGCCTTTTGATCTGAGGAACAGACCAAAAATGCAAATGACGCAATAGCAAATGTTACACCAAACAGCATAAGACATTTCAAAAATTATTACAAAAGTTGCCAAATGTATTGCTCAAATCAAGAGTTGGAAATAGAGCAAGATGATCTGGCCAGCCAGCCGTGCTGTGTAACATAGCACAGCACAGCAGAGACAACTGCTAAAATTAAGGAACTAACAATGTGTACCTAGGACAGCTTCATTTTAATCTATCAAAGAAGATACAAGACAAGGAAATGCACCACCAGTCAAAGTCCCACAGGTTTAGAAGGAACAAATGAGATGCTGAGACATTTCAGGACACTGATAAATGGTAGTTATCACATGAGTATAAATATTTTGAAACTCTGTATTAATTTCTTAGAGCTAACCATTACAATATAAAATACACCGAGGGGAATGCCCTTGTAACTGGTGTCTAGGAAGTTAAAAAAAAAAAAGTTATTGAAATTTACTTTTTGTCTCTGGCTCACATATTTTTCTAAATGAGAGCCTGTGGCGGACAGATGAGTGAACTTTTGCCTTCAACATTTCTTGGTACATAAGGTGCAAGCAAACCATAGCCCCGAACAAGCCATCTGTTCCCGGCAGGAACAGGACTGAGCTGCTGCGACCCCCGAAATGGTCTCCCTGCGACCATTCAGGACACACCGAGCCTGCGCTGAACCAGACCACGATCGGGCAGAGACTTTGGGACCTGGACTGTAAATTACTGCTGCTTAGCACAACTTCTATAAAACTTGCTTAGCATGAGTGGCTAAATTTGCTGAAGCCTTAGGCCGCACTCCCTAGTTCAGTGAGAAAGGGCCCCAGAGCTGGTGCAGGCAGGGAAGACAAGGGGGTTACCAGCAGTTTGCATTCCTACGCTTCACACTCCGGGAGGAAGGATGTCAAGGCATTGAAGTGAGGCCTGCTTGGGCACCGGGACCCTGGGGAGCAGGGCCTCCTCTCGCTGCTGAAACAATGCTGATTGGGGGGGGGGGGGGTCTGGGCTATCTCGGGGTCCAGATCATATTCCCTTTGTCTGGACCTTGGGAAATAACACCTACCGTCACTGCTGGGGAAGTAATAAATTGTCAGGGCTTTGAGAGAGAAGGGCAAGACCCGAAGAATGAAAACGCATCTGTCAGCAGAAACCACAACAGTAAACAACCTACCTAGGGACCCAGTAAGGAGCAGGAGACCCCAGACCTAAATATTACTATTGGTCCAAACTACTGCGTGAAGGGTGGAGAGCTTAGATTGGAAAGTATAATTGCCCAGGGATTTCTCTGTTCGGGGTCCCTCTTCGGAGGCACACAACTCGAGCTGTAACTACTGCATGCGTGTCATTACAATTTATTTATTTAATTTCCCTTGATTTGGCGCCGAACTTTTCAGCAGGAACCTAGGGTCAGACCCTGCTTGAGTTGTAATTACTGCAAGCGCTTCACTAAAATTTATACCCAGGGTGAAGAGGACCAATGGGACGCCGCTGGATCCACAGGTGGTGATATCCCTTCCTCTCTCTCTCTCTCTCTCTCTCTCTCTCTCTCTCTCTCCTCCCCTTCACCTTTCCCCACCTTTTCTCCCCACTCCGTGGAAAATAAAGTTAAAAGGTTGTACAATATTTGACTGGTTTTAGCGTCTTAATCTCGTCCTTGGGATCGTAACGAAACCCCCCCAATATTGGATCGGAACAGAGCCTAGAGTCCAGAGACATGATGCCTTATTCTGGAAATCATTTCCTCTCTAGGTTCACAAGAGGCTGACTTTCTCTTTCCAAAAATATTTATGCAGGCACAAAAAGCAGAGATGAAAGAATGAAGACACTGTGGGGCTCAGTCAGACTCCATTTCATTTGAAACATGTATAAGATGTCTCTCTTTCTATTAATGTACTCCAGGTTAATATCACTGGTGCTCATAGCATAAGCCAGTGTAGTTTATGAGTTTCATGAGATAACGTTCTATCCACAGAAGAATTCATGTCTAAAGTTCTTTACTGTTATTATTACTAACAACTCATAATTTTTTGTTGTAGAATACTTCCTCAAAAGATCCTATATATATAGTAAGATTTGTATGGACAACCAAGATATTCCAAATTGCCTATGAGGTAAATGCTGATCCGGGCTCATAGGAATTCTTACATTTTTCTTCCTATTTTGTATCATGCTATTTCTGTCTAACTCAGAGGCTGATTTTTTTCATATAAGAAGAAAATCAATTATAACAATCAAAATAAAAACTGATCCCCAAAATGCACCAGTTCACTAAAAAGTACTGAAAGAGCTGAAATGCAGGTAGTACAACTGAGCTGTGGTGAGCTTACAGACATAGCGCTCCAGGAGAACATCCTGTCATTAGCAGAACCCCTGCAAAGCAAAGATTAAAGAATTTACTGGCTCAGCATGTGCAATGATATTTTGCAAGCCATCACAAGCTATAATTCTCAAATCTGTAAAACAGATAGGAGATATATCAACTTTAAGGTATATTACTGTTCAATAGACAGTCTCCTTTCTAGCTGTCTTAGTAGTACCTATGCTGGCAGGCTGCCTGTTTTCATAGACTGAGTTGAAATGAGAAGTATACATTCTGTTTTAAGCCTCTTTTCAAATTTGTTTTCCCAAGTCCTTTAATAAATTAGCACGGGATTCAAAAATTGGCACTTGTTAACTGTTAATGTTTGCTTTTTGGTTTAACTAAGACCCATCAGGAGTGAGGAAGGGGATAGCTGAAAAGGCCAACATCTAACTTGGCCCATGCCATTTGACACTAACCCAAGCCTCGCCATCCCCGAGGCACTCGAACAGCAGCAACAGAGTGGCTAAGAGGGAGGGGGGAAAAAACAAAACAAAACAAAACAAATAAACCCCCTAAGATTCATGAAAACAGCGCATGTGATGAGACTTAGAACACAGTGAATTATTAGTTGCAAATTAATCTCATTTGACGCTCAGAGCACTTCTACTGTTTGCAGATCACACACAAAAATTGATTACAGCTTCTGCCATTTGTCATTATAAGTATTCACTGTATAAGCAAAATAAATTATTTTTCTCCAAATGCAATTTTGTCTTTTTGACTTCTCATTACATGTGG
Source organism: Dromaius novaehollandiae (assembly GCF_036370855.1). Lineage (NCBI taxonomy): Eukaryota > Metazoa > Chordata > Aves > Casuariiformes > Dromaiidae > Dromaius > Dromaius novaehollandiae. Next base: position 137,190,070 of record NC_088099.1, on the reverse strand, counting down.
GGTATGACCTGGAGAGAACTGTGGCTTCCTTAGAGGAAGATTGAATTTTGTTGTAAGCAGTCCCTCTTTGTGCATACATAGATACTTCTGCTCTCCTAAAGACCTTGGGCATAAATTTGTGTGAAACGGCTGCTCTTAGTTTATATTATGTTTACAAATGGCAAAGTAAAATATGTTTGAATCAAGAAATTCTCTATAATTTAAAGGAATACTTACAATAGTATCTTTTCAGTACAATAATAACCAGCTTTATTAAGGGACAAAGCTGAAAAAACATGAAGCCAGAAGAAACACTGTAACATATATACATACATACATATATATATATATTATGTACACACACAGGAAGCTATTTAGATTTCAAAAAATTAAAGCCAAAACAATAAAAAAGCCTTATTTAAGTTTGACAACACCCATTTTCCCTATTTGCCTGTGCTACTAGGACTCGAAGTGAATATATTTCTACCTGTCTTGGTATAAAAAGCAAAACCAAAAACAAACAGCCACCCACAGATTAAAACATCTATATTTTTCTGAAATCTTGTCCTCCTCCTGAGAGGAGGGAGGTAGCAGAAAAATTAAAATTTTAACTATTTTTTTCCATTATCACATACTGAAAACCAAAGTACCCTTATTTTTAATTGGGGGGGGGGGGGGGGAGGAAGGGGGAAAGAGGGGAGAAGCTTTTGCTTTAATCCCTCCAGAAAGTTTTGTTGGAAGTCTTAAATCAATTTAAATTATATGACTTTTTAAAACATAATCATTTCATATAATACAAAAAATACATTATCGGAAACTGAATACTAGGCAATGGCATATACTATCTGCTGCCTAGAGCTTACCCTCAATTGATGTAGAAGCCAGCCAGTTCAAATCAGCATGGATGGAGGGGAAAAAGGGGAAGAAAAGGCTGTCCTCTTACTAAAGGAATTGGAATAGGACCCAAGCGAGCAGATTTCTATTTGCCACCTCTACACAGTTTTGTGTGTATGCCTGTTTGTGTGTGATTGAGGTCAAGAAAGGCACTTAAGCAAATGACTGTACTAAAGCTACATGGGCAGATTTGACTGCATTTTGTGTGGTTTTCATCACAGTAAGCAGCTATATTGGGCCTTTCACCAAACATGAGGACTAGACAAATTGTATACATGACTGATATTGAAAATCCCATCATTTTTTAGGGTTCACAAGCCACATACAGCTGTCTGTATACGCACATATGGGTCAGAGAGAATTTCTGCATGCTTTCGGTAAATTCTTAGGTAAAGTGCAGGAGGAACAATAGATCAAAAAAACAGATCTGCAGACACCGCCTGAAATACGACTTCTTGTATCTGCAGAAAATACTGTACCAGGAGGAGAGGCTGATTTCATTTGGTACCCAGCTTTTGCAGCAGAGGACTGAAAGGAGAAGGCTTACTGACAATAGAAAACAGAAGAGCAGGCAAAAAAAGATCCAGAAATCCCTACTCTGCACATTTTTAATTTGCTAGTTTAAGGGATGGGATCTTCCTGACAGGAAAATGCAGTCCTAAACATTTGTACAAGAGGCTGAGAAAACAAATACCCCTGCAGCACATAGATAGCAGTTAATTTTCCCTAGATAGAAATTTTTATCTTTTAAACACAGTGAAGAATAAAACTGCTAGGTCAATTAAACAAAAAGCCATTTACCATTTTAGACTTATCAGTGTTTACCTGTAACATCATGTGCTCTGGTTTATTTCCCATTCACAGAGTACTATTGCTTAGTGCCATCCATCCCAGACTGCTAGTGCAGCTTTTCTCCCTTCAGATTTTGGAAAGGTAACTTTTGACTGTTATTACAATGATTTTCTACTAGAAAGGGAAAATGGTAACTACACAGGATCCAAATCATAATGAATGAAAGAAAGACAGTTTCTTTTCTTAAAAGCATCTTCCTACCTTGAAAGGATCTTTAAATACTTTTTTTTCTCTTTTATTTTTTTAATCACAACCTAAAGATAACTGCATGAAACAGAATAATTTTTAAATTAATAGATATCTATTTTGGAGTTTAATTACCAACAAAACTGTGGGATCTGAAATTCAGAGTAGATTCCTGTGATTCAGTGAATCAAAACCACCTCTGATAGGTATCTCAACATTTTCAACTTATGTGATTTATAAACCAGCCCAACTGTTCTTCTGAGCTTGTGTGAAATACACGTGCAGTCAGAATTACTCTTCAATCTAGCTGAAAATGCTCATACTTGGTAAAAGTATGCTTGGTAAAATATGCTCATGCTTGGTAAAATATGCTTATGCTTGGTAAAATGCTCATACTAAGGTAAAAGCCAACTTGCATGCCTTTACCTGCATTAGCTCTTCAGGTGCTTCATGAGCAGAATGCGTTAAGCGATCACTCACACGAGTAAACAGCTGCTCTCTTGCGCCACCCCAACATATATCTTTCTTTGTTAATCACTTTACAGAGCAGACTGGATTTGAAACATCGCAGAAGCCACTGCATCTTTATAATCTACCTCCTTCTCAAGCATTGACATTTTTAGCATACAGTTTTCTCATTTTGTTTATTTGTGACCTAGCAAAGGTATCACATACATGAAAGCTTATTTACTTTTGCCAGCTGTATCAGTAGGTCAAATAAAAGATATTATCTCTCTGAATAAGCCTTCTTACATCTTTGGTCTAAGGAGACCATTATGACTACACCACCTTACTTTAACAAGTACAGTCTCTCTGTAAAAGTAATTGTTTATTTCTATTCTACAAAGACACCCTGAGATGCTGAATCAGTTCTGGTGAAGGAAACAAAAGTCACCTTTTCTGTGTTGTCTTGTAGTACTCTAAAAAGGCCCAAACACTTGCTTCATTAAAAATATACTGAGTTCTCACAAAAGGAATGCTGCCCAAAGCTAAGCTAAGCTAGCCTGCTTGAATCCCTGATATTTTGACAGTACTACTTTTTTTCTGCTGTCATTAAGAAATTACCTTAAATATTCAAAATACAATGATATATATATATATTCACATTTATGACTAAAAAAGATATTTTTCAAATGAATCATGCTTCTTTCGAAATAGTAGGCTTATACAAAGTTATCCTACACAAGTTGAAATTATTATTTTCAAAAATCTTTTGACAAACACTGCTGTGATAATAGAATTTAGAGAACACTTCTGCTGTTTGCTGGAATACAGCAGGGGTTTATGGTCAAAGTTATTAGAAAAAGCTGTATTTCAAATAGGGGATATAGACATGCAAGTTCATTGATTATAAAGCAAAATTCATACATAGATATAACTGAGGATTAATGCTGGGTAAGAAAGAGAGCGACTCAGCTATCAAACTAATAATTTGGGGTTCTAGATTTGATTCTCAGCTCTTCCTCAACCACACTTGTATCACTTAATTAGTGCCATGCCTCAAATCCGACTTTTAAAACTAAGTTGATATTTTTTACCTTACTAATTTTTTTAGGAATATAAAAACCTATTCCTGACTGTGACATGCTCACAGTTAGTCCAGTGATGACCAGGCTATGGGCAGATTTCCTTCATTAAAAAAAAAAAAAAAAAAAAAAAAAAAAACAGAGCAAAAGTATATCATGTGAGAAATGTAAAATCTAAGGATTTTTTCTTAATAGAGATTTAAAAAGATATATGTGTATAATAGAACAATTGCAAAACCTGTAGTTCATACATAGTTAGAAAGAGACATTCATGGGAATTTTTTGCTGAATAGTTGATTTTTCAGCGTTCCAAACACCAAAACTTTCATCTGAAGTCAATGCAGACTTCTGAAAATTAAGCCTTAGATGACTCTTTTGAGAATATTATTCTGTGCTTTACTTTGTTTTCAGACTATCCCAATTTACATAAAAATTGTTTTTGTGGTTTCTGTTTCTTTCCCTCAGCCACTCTGAGAAATTAGTTTTCAGCCAAAGATTTGTTAAAAAACAATTAACTTTTCCTGTTTGCTATTTGTAATTTCTTGTGTGAGAATCTACCAAGTCAGAAGCTATTTTTACTGTCACTCAATTGCATGAAAGATTTCTGTCCTGGAGAATAATATTTGTCAAATACCTGATGTGAAACAGCAGAAAGTATAGTATTCATTTTTTATATAGAAAAAGCAATCTTTGGATTCACATTTTTACTTCTTTCCAAAATAGCAACATTTTATAAAGAGCTGATAATTGTCCAAATAAATAGGGATAATAGATATTCTAACAAAAACCAGAGAATCAATTTTGCATTTTTGTTTGTAAAGATATTTCAACTTCTGTTACATACTTACCTGTTAAAATATACATGATTTTGCTACTTTGAAGTGAAAAAGAGCAGAACAAACTTTTGACTAACTTGTGGCTGTCTAGTGTCCACTAAGTCGCTGGACAGACTCCAGATGATTTCAAAGACTGTTGAAACAGGCCTTTAATATCCGATGGGAAGTTTAAGAACAAAAGACAAGCTTGTCACCTCTACTGCTTTGCACAGGAGACTATGCCACTTAGAATTATTTTGCACTTTGTAGGATTAAGCTGACATAAGAATTGCAACCCCAGCATGCCTCACGCATAGCACTCATTGCATGACATGCTGAGTACATCTATAACTTTACAGTATGTCTGATACATATAAGCCGGATCAGTTGTGCACATACAGCATGCAATACAGAATACACCAGACATTTATTTTTGGTCCTGCCAAAGTGGACAGACCTGAGACAGAACACCTCTGCATATGAGAGGAGTTACCTGTTTGCCCTCTTCACTTAGCTCACATCTGCCTAATTTTCTCAGAACTTTTACCTGACCACCAATACATGGTATTTCCCAGATCTTATTCACTCAGAGCAGGGCACCACCAATTTTTGTTCATAAAGTGGGATGACAATGACATAAAGACATAGGGATGTGATGCAGAAAGACAGCTATTGAAGCTACCGGCTACTTCCAGTTGCATGCATTTGTCAGACAACACACTACTGAGCTTTCCCAAAGAAACTGGGTAGATTTCCAGTCTGTGCTAAAAGAAATCAGATACTTGGCAACCCAGATATTATTTGGTAGGACCCAAGTCCCCTACTAACGTTCTTTCATTTGTAGTATTCTTGAGTTTGGTTCTACCACTCAAAACAACCTCTTTGAAATTCTGTAGATGAGAATGTGATTAAAAAGTACACCATGCTGAATGTTTAAAATGAGATTTCATGAAATATGCAGAAAGGGGTCATTCTACACACAAAACCCATCTATAACACATCAACATCTGGACAGATTTCTACATTACTAAGTAATACTTTTTAAAATCCCATAAATTGAAAGAATTGTATTTTAATAATTAATCACAGATTTATTGGACTATATATCTCATACTTGTGAACAATTAGTTACAATATTTCATTATGTAGGAAAAGACAGAGGCTATGATACATAGTAATGACAGGCTATATGACCTATGAAAGGTCAAGTCCAAGGTAATATTTGACATTCTCTCTAATCCATCAATGCATTCTTTTAGGAAGGAAGAGAAACTAAAACAGATTACTTCTATCCAGTCCGCTGGGTTTTATTTTCTATCCCCTTCCTATTCTCAGACTCCAGAAATAATAAACTGGTTGTATCTACTGACATTTTTCTGGAAGATTGATCTTTTCAGTCACACAGATTTTGCAAACATAATACCAGCTTGCATTTATATAGCTCATTTCATCTCAAAGAATCCCAAAACCTTTTACAAATTTAATGTAGTGGAATATATACTCATCCAGCACTGAATGCAGCCCTCTCCAGGACAGAGTACACTATGCGGCTAGCCAATATCACAGTTCAGGACATGAACTATAAAAGAATACTTTCAAAGAATACTTTCATATATCAGCTTAAAGTTTCAGGCCAAAGTTTAGCATGGCTGCACAAAGTCAGTAAAACTACACATCCTGTCTCTTTCTTTTCTAACTGATGGAAGTTGAAGGCCCTTCACAGAGCCTCAGAAAAACTGCACCAAAACTAGGCACTGAGAGTACCCATACCAGACAGACCAGAGGCACACCTACAAACCCAGACCATTCGGAGAGGGGCTAGGCCAGCTCAGGGCCTCTAAAGGTTTATAAAAGACTTGAACGCTAGACAGCTGCAGTCCCTGTGCCTACAAAGTCTGGTGTCATTTGCTATATATTTTCAGAACTGCAATACTCCTGGTGTATCGTGGTAGCAGTCAGTAGCCTGCCTCGAGGAACAGTGGTGGGCAACAGGGGATGGTAACCTTTGAAATTATGACAGCTGAAGTCCATGAGGGATCAAGCACTGAAAGTCGACTGTAAGAAATGACTGTGAGTTTCTAATCATTCCCCTGAGTTTCACCACATATGTAACGGTTTTCACTCCCCCACCCCATCTGCACACACATTTTTCACAGATACTTAATCCTTTTTGGTAGCAACATTTATCATTTGTCATCTTCCAGGATGAAGACTCCAAAGAGTACTTCAGGCATGTTTTAACCGAAGCAGTACAGACAGGCACTATGATGTGTTATTTCTCTGTATATTTAAATCAGTCAGTTATTTCCATCCTCCCCTGCTTCATACTCCCATTTTTCCTTGCCTCATTGTATTCTATAGTCATAACTGTTTTGGTGTCCGCTTTTCAAGCCCCCGATATTTCTTAGCATTTCCGATTTTTAAGTAACTCCATCCAGTCAAAACCCTGTGTTATATTGTCCTCCCTATTTCAATCTAAATTTCATTATTTTTCTTTCTTTCATTATCTTTCTGACTTTGAGTGATCCACAACTCCAGTTGATATGTTCCTGCCTCCACTACACAATCTTCATGTGCTCCTTCCTAGATCATTAAGGAAGAATTCAAAAAAGTAGAAGCTTAACACCAGCTCCAGCAAACCTCCCTATCTTTCCCTCCACTATTTCCCTGCCGAGAACAGTAGAACAGAACCACACTCCTGATTCAGTAAAAGGACTTTTCCTAATTGTAAGGATAGAAGTAGTCTTGTTCAAAGCAAATAATAATAATAATAATAATATAAAAATCACATTCTTAGCTTAAGGTACACACTTCAATTGCTCTTTGAGCTGGGTTCCATGCCTGCTGCAAAAACCTTTTATACAATCCTTAGAGGAAGGGACAGGATTTTTCTTTGTATTTTGAGGAAAGAAAAGACAAATAAAAAGTGCATTTTTAATGTTATTTTCTGGTAATACATTTGCACATATTCACATATATATAAATTATTTTGAAAAATGTACAAGTATAAGAGGTTTTTGACTTTAATATCAATATTCACCTGAAAAATCTATACTGCAAAACATATTATTCTTTGCACAGTATTCATTATGCTGTTTCTTAGAGTCACCTAATTACAGCACTGTTCCAACCCTAACTCGACCTGTCCAATCCTCTCACACTAGAAACTAAGACTTGAAAAATTATATGTGAACTCTATATTGTGCTGAGCTCACTCTGGTGGTCTGAACTGTAGTGGCAGTGGTAATCACCTAGGGTCCCCTGACTGGATGGAGCCATGCAAAGGCAGATACTGAGGTATTGCCACAGAGAGGCTTCCCAATCCTCCTCTTTGCTTTCCTCCAGTCCGTTCACCTCCAACCAGTGTGGATGTTACCACCCTTAGGGGTGGTACATAGAAGCAGCACATGTTGCTGAGGATGCTAAGGTGGCAACACATTATCACAGCCAGCACACCCTGGAAACAAGCACAGTGGTGCAATTCCCAGCTGACTCTAAAATGAGGACTATGCTTTATTCACAAACAAGTCATTTTCAGGACTATACAAGAACAGAAACAACAATATACTCAGATTTATTAAGACAAAATAATCAGCCGTGCAAAAGCATGAATAGGCGGAAAGTTAAAGCAATGCACATGAAGAAAAAAATTATTTTCTAAAACCTTAAGAAACCCACCAATATATTTTTATATATTTATATATGTTTATATATATTTATTAGAAACAAAAATAGATACAACTGCTCTGAATAAATATTACTCATGTGTTCTAAGAGAGCAGTTTCAAGTTCAGCTTTATACATATTGTTCATGAATTAGAGTGCTGACTACAGCACAAACCGTGGATACCAATGGCAAATGCTGGAGTGTTCAAATTCTTCAGTTTCTTAAAGGTGCCTGAAGGGATTTTTGTGTATCCTGTTAAACCACAAAACCCTGGAAAAGAGAGAACGGGAAATAGCATCACTCTTATCTTCCCATCATGGGGAAGTGCTGGGGAATGGAGAGAAGCTGAGAACAACTGTTTTTGGCTTAGTTTGCAATGCTCTCCTACTTCCCATCTCTTAAAATGGAGAACAGTGTGATGATAATAAGTATAAAGCAAAGAGAAACAGCTGCAGATGATAGAAATTTCACATCCTGCTAATTAAATCCACAGTAGGGTCTGCCAGAAATTTCTTTTCTTTGTTCCATAAAATTCCTGCCTTTCACAGGTGCTTAAATGCAAATACAGATATATAGTTACTGTGGCACCATGTGCAAAATTAAGCAACTTTGAAGTGTTATTTTTCAGGAACATCACATCTAGAACAAAATAATTCATTTCAGGAAAATATTAAGAACAAGATGCACAGTGTCATTATGCATCTTTCGAGTAGGGTCATCACACAGAGCACCTCCAGCTTATCACAACAAATTAATTCATCCTAAACTCTGAACTTAGCTGCATACAATTTAAAACAACACAAGAGGAGCCTGGAACACTTTATATTCTATTTGTAGTGGCAATTGGAATTAAAACTAATCACAGCAATGAAATAAAGAGCTACATAAATGAAAACAGGAAGGTTTATGGGCTGTTTGTGTACTCAGCCTGCCGTTAAAGAGTGCCATTCATTGCATTATTTCCTAAATACTATTTAGAAAAAGACTGGCAGTTTCACGTTCACTCTTTTTAGAGTAAACAGATAACTATTAAAATTGCTTACCTGACAGCTCATGGTCAGAGGAGGTCTGCGTTCTTGAATAAAGTTCTGATTTCCATAATTTCATCTTAACTTTAGTTTGAAGGAGAATATTTTGGGTTAAGTCATAAAGAAAATTACAAGTTTTTGATTTCTTTTACACTAATCCTATTATAAATTATAAAATCTATAACAAGATTGTACTGAAGTTCTAAAGTCCTTTATACTGCTCCCCAAAAGCTGGAGTTAAAAAAAAGGTAAGGAATTAAGATTCATCTTCTATACCTGAACATCAACATGGTGGAGAATTTTTGAAGTATTAGCAGTCTACAGAACTAGTGAAAGAACTCAAATTAATCATTAATGCAGAAATGACCTATCTTCTCAAGGGAACGCATCTTTCATTTCCTAGTTGGCTCTCTGTATTTTTCACAAGGACAAGCTTTTCTCCTCTCACTTGGCTGCTACTGTGAGAGTTGCTAAATCACAAGAGATTCTTCTCAAGCACCTGCAGAGTGAACTCTTTGACAGAAAAAAACCTACATATGCCCATGGCCATTTAAGCTAATGCAGTACATTGACAGGAAATCTTCCTCGATCCACATATATGTGGCTTTTCATGGATAAGGAGAATGCAGACCCATAGGAAAACATGTGTAATGAAACAACCATTTAGAGCTTTGTTTCAGCTCTGGGAGTCTTGCATGTGTTTGGCACTGTAGCATGTTTAAAATTAGAATTAGCCTTTGTGAATAAGTCCATCTATCTATCCAAATTCTAACACGTTACAGCTCCTTTCTGAGTTTGAGAATGCTATTGTCAACTTGTCAAATAGTGAAAAATTGCTTTTGATACACAAACACATTGTCATAAAGCACAAAAGATTATTTCCTGCCTTTCAATTAGTATATACTAAAACAGTACAAATTCATATGAGTTCATGGACAGCTTAGGTTCTATCTCATTCCAAAAAGCCATCCCTGAGCACCCATTACCAGTGGTAAGAACACTGCTATGGCTACTGCTAATTTTGTAGATATTTTGGGATTAAATCAGAAAATAAAATAACAACATCTAACAAACTGAATAGATTACTCAAATGTGTATTATAAATAGCAACATTTTACTGACTTGAGCAGACATATTCTTTTGACTCAACATAAAAATGAGTCTACTAAATCACACTTCTAATACATCACTCAAAGCTTAACCACCTGTGAATTTTTGGACGATTTGTGCAATACCCTCTCCATATTTAAAGCCATTCTCTTTGTTTATCCTATAGACTCATGTATCCCTCCAACATACAGCTTATGGAATTGCTTGTATTTATTTGTACTACACTCTCTCAGAGAATATTGACATTTAATTAATGCTATTGAACTTTTCTGAGTAAGCATTTGATATTTTACTTGCATCCATCTATGCCTTTGACGTGCTCTACTGCCATGTTGAAATAAGCTTTCAGTTAATTTGTCACAAGTTAGGAAAGTGATGATTAGGGAATTTTTGGCATTTGTTTCTCAACTAAGTCAAAATATGCTTGTCAGATCTAATTGCCCTTAAAGCAATTAGCAAAGTTCAGGGAGTGAACACTATTTTGAAGTGTCAGTATCATGCAGCATTCTCAGGAACTGGTGACTAGCTATCAGAATTCATGAATCCTATGGAAATGACTATGGAATCCCTATTCATAAAATACCTAGATATCACCGTGTTTATAAATACTTGTTAGCTAGAAATCTTTTATAAAATAAATAAGTAGCTGAAGATGTTAAGACATTTGTTGACACATTTAGCTATCTTTCTTTCAAACCATGTTGTTAGAGAAGAAAAAGCAAGTTTTATGTGGAAGATGATTCTGCATCCAAAGTACTTGAACAACTACTGGCTCCTCACTTGCTTTGACTGTGCTAGCTAGTCATTCCCAACAAACAGGTATCACTGCAGAGCACACACAGTTTTCAAAATGATACAGTGTATGACTTCTTAGAAAGTCAGAGAGAGGCTTGCCTACCCCATCCACATCATCCTTGTTCCCATGAGCTACCTGACTCTCAGCCTTCCACCTCCATCCCTTCAACTCTTGTCATGTTACTTCACAGACTGGACTCCAAAGGAGCTATTTATTCTTCTAACTGCTAAATTGGAGTGCACAGTCCTTGCCCCATAAGCTAGGACAGGAGACACAATTTAATAAGGATTCTCCACATCAATTTCAAATGAACTTATTCTCCCATCAGAAGTAAGTCACCTTGCAATGTAAGGAAGAAGCTACTTAGATAAACAGAGCTTAACCTGCATTCTGTTAGGTAAAATAAAGTACTCTAATTTCAATTGATTTTTTTGACCATTTCAATTTCTTTTTGAAGGAAATTATTAACTTGATAAAAAAAAAACTTGGCTTGTAAAACAGATACTATTTTCATGTTGATGGAAAATGATATCTAGTAAATGTCACACATGACAATGTCTTTTATTAGCTTCAGGATAAGCGGGCCATTATTAGGTCTACTCAACAAATCTGCAGCCTGTCTCATCAGTGAGATACCATTCTTTCATTTTCATTATTATGCAAAAGGCAATTCATTTTCATTATTATGCAAAAGGCAAGAGCTGAGAGCAGTCTCACTGGAATAGTCTTGAACTAGTAAGTCAGCCAATTCTTCAATTCAAGGCAATATATTTATCTAATTTAAAGGCATGAGATAATATAGCCTTACAGTATACAACCATCTGAAAAGGAGACTAATATACAGTAAGAAGAGCATGAAATATGAAACTCCCTCAAAACAATCAGAAACCCATAAGGACTTGGTGAGAAAAAGGATGTTAGACCGGTCAGAAGGAAGTCCCTGGTCAGCTGGAATTCTAAAGGAATAACCAGGTTGTGTGGAAGTTTTGAATTTTAAGTCCTGGATAAGAACATAAAGTCTAAAACGTCCCCAAAGCCCTCCTAAAAATCCCAAACCAAAACAAACACTCCCAAATACATAAGAAAAGCTCAGCTTATTCAAATGTAATCTATGGATATTTGCTAGTAATAAAGAAAGAGTTGATGTTTGCAAAAGAAAAGTTTTTCCATTTTGTTGCTCCAGGCATTCTCCCATAATGAGACAAAGCTATCAGACATATAATCCAGGCTGTAATGTTAATCTTTCCTGACAGCGTTTCCTGTAGGTAGCACTCCTAATATATTCTGTCTTCCAATGAGCAACTCTGTAGTTGTCAAAACATAGTTTGGCCCTTTTCTGTAGTTAGCAAAGTATATGATAAATTCAGGATCAAAATCATACTCAAAAGACCCTTAAGACTGAACAATGCTAACGCTCTTATATCATCTCTAACTTGAGCTACAGGGGACAACTCAGATAGCTGAATCAAGAAATATAATTGCACAGAAGTGATGATGTTGGCAAAGAACAAAAGGTTTCACAAAGACTTTTGTCACATCTATATTTCATAAGTCATACAGTCCTACATTAATTTTTAAGTACTCTATGCTTGCCATTCCACAGCATTTAGAGTAACAAATGCAAGTGGCAAACAGAGAGGTAACTCGTAACTGCTTTTGACAACCCTAGTTTTCAAACATCCAAGCTAGTCATTTGTGATGACTACTGTGAACAGAGCTGCAAGGTCACAGTGTCCAGATGCTGAGGGCTAACTGACAGCTTCATTGTCCTTCCTCATTGTTTCTTTTTCTTTTTTAATTGGCAATTCAAAGGAAGAAACAGCAGTGAATAATATCAGAATTATGAAAAGCATTTCTTTCATATATAAATATATATTGATAAATATACTATATATATAGTATATAAAGTACATACTTTACTTATATACAATCATTTTGATATATATGTAACTAATATATATTATATATATATCTACAGTTGTGTTAAGCAGCCTTCTAAACATGGCTCTGGATCTGGCTAGCTTTCTAGGAAAAAAAAGAAAGAAAAAAGTCTTCTTCAGTTACTGTGCATCTTTGGAAAAGTAGGAAAAGTAGCATATATATTTTGGGGCATCTGCATACTTGCAAACTATCTAGAAGTACTGCATAACAATTTCCCTAATGTTTTAAATTTGTGCCTGCCTGGAGTACTTGTTTAGCTACTTGCAATTCAATGATCCAATTGCGAGCAAACTGGTTTGGAACGCCAATATCTTAGACGAAATTTCTGCTTTTCCCACCCTTCACTGCCTGACCACATATATACTATTTATTCTTTCTATATCTTAGATCTGTATAACAGTAGAGGTGCTGTGAGAGAGAAAACATTCAAGCTTGAAGAGCATAAATATAGCAGTATTGAACACCTCTGATATACACTTACAACTAATGCTGAAACCTGAAGAATCTATGTATTTTTTGTTAGTAGAAAACCAAACTAACTTCTTCAACTGTGAAATTTACTTAGTGACTGGAATTAAAAAGATGCTAAATCATATCAAACAGTCCAGCAAAGAGCACTGCGGTAATATACTTATGCACACAAAAGCAAGAGTGCTTTAGATTCCAAACCTCTGGTATATTGGAGCCTGTCAGGAAGAGACTGGAAAGAAAGGCTTTTCCTCAGACTCTTTAGTTTAGTTGGGACATATTCAGAAGGCAGAGTATGCCAGTAGTTCTTACCTAAGCAGTCAAAAAACCCTCCATGTTGCCCAACTGTGGAGGACAGATAAGTGAACCTTTGCCCTAAACATTTCTTGGTACATAAGATATGAACCTTGCTGCACGCTGCAAATTCTGCAGGAAACCATAGCTGCGAGCAAGTCATCCATTTTCGTCTGCTCCCAGCGGAGACAGGACTGAGATGGTGTTTTTCCCATTGTATGGGCAAGCCATCTGTTTCCAGGGGATACTGTGACCACGTGGGACACACCGAGCCTGCGCCGAATCAGACCACGCCGCATCATCTCCACCATGCATATGCATGAGATTTCTTGAAACAGGCAGAGATTCTGGGACTTGGACTGTATAAAAAGGGTACCACCCAAAGTTAAGTGAGGGACCCACCTACCACCAAATGGGACCCCCCATCACCGAGACTCCCAGGGTGAAGAGGACCAACAGGACGCCACTGGATCCATGGGTGGTGATATCTCTTTCTCTCTTTCTCTCTCTTTCTCTTTTGATGAATGTTGGTAAGATCTGTTCGAAACGTGTGGCATGGGACTTGTCTATCTAGTTGCAGCAACTGCCATTGAATTATCATATTTAACCACATGCCTTATCTTTGTGTTAGTAAATCATAAAATTGGTTGGCTGGTGTCGTTTCACCTTAATTCAGTTCAAGAGCATCACAAACTTGGTCGTTGGTCCCAAGGGGAGGGAGGTCGTCCTAAACGACTTCTTTTGGGCTGCAACATTTAATAATTGGCGTCACGGACAGGATGCCCTTGAGATACTGAACCTACCAGAGGGGACCAGGGCCCTTAGCATGGCCCCTTCCTTGGGAAGTGCCTGACAGGAGCAGGGACAGAGGATCTTGTTGTAAAGATCCACACTGGGTACGTAAACCCACAGTAGGCTGAATAATTTGGAGTAGTCTCCTTTTGCGTTGTGTGACAGTTGTCAGGATCGATTTGAGGATCCAGCAATGGAGGATAATCCTCTCCTTGAAAAACTGAAGGGCTATGAAGCCCTGCCCTCTCATCCTGGCGTGGCTTGAGCCCAAAACAATTGGCATGACTCAAAGGCAGTGGCAGATAGGATCATTCTTTTGGCAAAGGAACGAAAACTGCAAATGGGGAAAGGAAAAGCAACAGTTTGTGCTGTTTTAGGGGCTGCACTAACTGCTGCCCAGAGGGAGAGACAAGGAAATAAAGGGGCAATTGAGTCTTTGCAAGAACAGATAAGAAACTTGCAAAGTCAACTCGCTGCTGAGCGCAACCATACTCAGCGGCTTCAAACAATCTTCTCAGACTCACTAGACGGAGAGAGAATCCTGCGGTCTGAATTGGAAGAAAACAGGCAGGGGTTTGATGATAGGATGGATCTGGCCTTGGACCTAGATAGTGAACTGGGATTCTCAAATTTGGCAAAACTAGACAGAAAACAGGCATCTGATCTAAAATCCATATATCCAATTAAAGAATTAAAAGAGAGCAGGAACATCTTTTATCCTGGAGATGGGAAGGTAGTAATGAGACCCTTGATTAAAACTGAAACCATTGATAATGGTCATTGGGGTATTCAACAACATACCACTCATATTATCCCCTATTCCCCTTAGGACTTGGCTAAAATACAGGAAAATTACTCCTGGGGCTCCCGGGAAACTGAAACTGAGTACATGTGAAGAGTCTCCCTCACTGGGGGAGATCACATTCTGCTGAGCGAAGATGAGGCTACCACAAATGATAACAGAGAACCATGGTCCTTGACCCAGAGGGTAGCCTACTGGGCAGGAGGATTAGACCCAATGGAAAGAGGGGACCCTTTTTCTATTAAAACACCCACAGTGGGCCACATTTTGGAAAGCTTGCAGAAAACTGCTTGCCTCCAATTGATGAATGACTGCTGCTTCCGCAACAGCCCTCCCCCATGCAGACCCCGAGAGGCTACATCCTCTGATCAGGGGACTTCCTGATGCTTTAAAACTATATGCTGTTCAGCTGCAAGACTGATTACGAACTCCCTGACCGGGACGAAGGGGAGGCTCCCCCAACATGACTTAGGGGGGAGGTGGCGCAGGAACTCATTAATTACAGAAGACATATGGGATTCACTGGCCAGGGGGAAACAAAGCATAAAGCAGAAATAGGAAGAGTTGAGGGAAGTGGGAGGCAATATAAATCACTACGACCCCCACACCCTGGGAAAACGATACAGGTGTCGGATAGCAGGAGACAATTATTATGGGCAGAAGGCATTTCAAAGGGGATTCCCAGAGAAGTCATGGACAGGTTACCAACTCCCAACCTGGAAGGTTTGGTAAGAAGTTGGGACAGGATAAGGGGAACCCCATCTTCCTCAAACCCCAAAGATCCTCCTCCCTTATCCCAAGAACCTAGAATAGTAACCCCGTCTGCACCCCGGGAAATTGATGTGATTGATTTTAAAACCCTGGAGTCGGGAAACTCCCTGTGCCATCCCTTTTAAGTGAGCTGGGGGACGGCCAGTGGGTCCACTTAAGGAGGCTCACAGAAAACAGCACAGGAGACTTGTTGATAACTTTCCCACTAGGGCCCTTTAAAACTCCAGTTACTTTCTTAGTAGATTCTGGGCCCCAGATATCAGCTCTTTGGAATGATATTGCTGA
This sequence comes from Dromaius novaehollandiae, assembly GCF_036370855.1. Classification (NCBI taxonomy): domain Eukaryota; kingdom Metazoa; phylum Chordata; class Aves; order Casuariiformes; family Dromaiidae; genus Dromaius; species Dromaius novaehollandiae. The sequence goes on along the minus strand of NC_088099.1, from coordinate 137,173,864 downwards.
TAACAATGGAATAGTGGCCGACAAGAAACCGGTCTGGGTCACTGGGTTACTTTTTGGTGACTCTAAACCACAACCAACAGCCCGAATTAAATGCTGACTGCCAGGTGATGAATCTCCAGTTGAAACCACAATGGTACTAGGAGATTTGCCAACAAATATTATGGGACTTGACCTACTAAAAGGCCATGCCTGGGTAGACTCAGGAGGAAAAGAGTGGACATTTGGACTCCCTGTAGCCTCAATGAGGCTGCTTCAATCAGCACCTGCACTTCCTCCTTCAAAAATAGTCAATGTCAAACCCTATGCTCTGCCATTAGGAGCAAGGGAGGGAATTGCCCCCGTAATAACTGAATTACAAGAACGGGGATAATTATTCCCACTCACTCACCCTATAAGTCCCCTGTGTGGCCAGTCCATAAACCAAATGGAAAGTGGAGATTAACAATTGATTATCAGCGTCTGAATGCCAATACAGGTACTTTAACAGCTGCTGTGCCTAATATAGCTGAACTGACTGCAACTATACGGGAGCAAGCCCATCAAATCTTAGCAACCATGGATGTTAAAGACATGTTTTTTATGGTTCCCTTGCAGGAAACAGATAAAGATCGTTTTGCTTTTACATGGGAGGGTATGCAATTCACTTTTACATGTCTCCCCCAGGGACACCGCCACTCACCCACCATTGCCCACCATGCACTGGCACAAGAGCTTGCTCGAATCATGCCCAAAAAAGGAGTCAAAGTATATCGATATACTGATGATATATTGGTTGGCGGCTCTGATGCCACCGCGGTAGGAAAAACCCAATCTGAAATAATTAACCATTTGGAAAGCTTAGGACTCCAAATTCCAACAGAAAAGATACAGCCTCCCTCTTCTGAGGTGAAATTCCTAGGCATTTGGTGGAGGGGAGGAACAGTATGTATTCCCCCTGAGATTTTAACTTCCCTTGAACAAGTAAAGATGCCTGGAAATAAGAAGATGTTACAACATGCCCTAGGCCTGCTGGTATTTTGGAGAAAACACATTCCAGATTTTTCCATCATAGCACATCCTTTATATGATTTGACACACAAAAAAGCCATCTGGAATTGGACCCCAATTCATGAGGAAGCCTTAGAATTGTTAATTTTTGAGGCTGGGGTATATCATGCCTTAGGGCCAATACACCCAACAGATCCACTCCATATCGAGTGGGGTTTTGCAATTCACGGATTATCTATACATACGTGGCAATGTGGACCTGAAGGTCCGACTCACCCCATAGGATTTTACTCATGCAGTTTCAAAGATGCAGAGAAGCAATACTCTACCTGGGAGAAGGGCCTCTTTGTAGTTAGCCTAGCTTTGGAAGAAGCTGAAAAAGTCTTATGAGAGCAATCGATTATTTTAAGGGGACCCTTTAAGGTCTTGAAACCCATATTAGCTGGAACTCCACCTCCTGTGGGTGTTGCACAATGAGAAACAGTAAGGAAGTGGTATGCACAGTTAGATCACTACTGCCATACACACAAGATAGAGGAGGGTACACCTAAGATGCTTCAAATACAGGATGCACTCCCTGATCACCCAGATCAGGAATCTCCTCCTTCTGTTGTAAGACCTGTTCCTCCGTTTGAATCCCAACTAAAGAACATATGGTTTACTGATGCCTCCTCTAAAAGAGAAGGTAAGGTCTGGAAATATCGAGCAATAGCACTGCATGTTGATTCAGGAGTCCCGATAGTAACGGAAGGGGAGAGGAGTGCTCAGGTAGGAGAGTTGATAGCAGTTTGGAGTGTGATAAAGCGAGAAGCAGAAAACACAGAACCAGTGTTCATTTACACCGATTCATATACTGTGTTCAAGGGATGTACTGAATGGCTCCCATTCTGGGAACAAAACCAGTGGGAAGTTAATCGAATACCAGTGCGGCAACAAGAAAAATGGGAAGAAATCCTTAACATTGTCAAACAGAAATCTTTTTCCAAGTGGGATGGGTACCTGCACACCAAACAGGAATCCACCCCGCTCACCTTTTGAACAACCAAGTAGATTCCCTAACCTGTCTAGCCACATTAGCGGCAGAAGCAGAGGGGGAAAAATGGAAACATCTGTTAGAATGGTTGCATGTTAAACGAGGCCATTTTGGAAGTTAAGACCTTTATAAAGAGGCAGTCAGCAGGGAATGGTCTGTGACCAGGGAGCTATGTAACAGCGTTATCTCAGCATGCGGCCTATGCCGTGCACGGTTAGGGGAACATAACCCTCTCAAGGACCAACCCTTACACTTAAGGGACAATAAGGGGCTGTGGGACATTTGGCAAGTAGACTACATTGGCCCTTTTCATCTCTCAGAAGGGAAGAGGCATGTGTTGGTAGGAGTCACGGTAATTTCAGGATTAACCTAAGCTGAAGCTGTCCCGTGAGCAACAGGGGAATATACAGTGAACAGTCTGAAATCATGGTTTAGTTGTTTTAAGGCGTCTGCAACTTTCCTAAATGAATCTAGTATTACTGTTTGCTTGCCTATGCCTAAATCTGTAGAAGACCCCCTTCCCATGGGTATTCTTCCCACAGACATAGCAGGAAACTTGCTACGACTGTGGAATACCCGGGGTATCCTTGAAATAGTGAATCCTTATTCCCCAGATAGAAGGCGAGTTCCTGTGAAATTTGATCAACCATTCAATTTTTCCACCCTCAATCACACAAACTGTACATATTATGAAAGAGGTTTAAACGTAACTTTCACCTGCAATATGATCTTGTGGGGGACAACAGATTTACAGCCCTGGGGATGAGCAACTACATTGTGGTCTTGCCAAAATGTAATAAATTGCTCTAATTGGAAACAATATGATTGGGTTAAATACTATTGGCCAGCTTATATCACCTTAAAAATGGGCTGTTTGTGCCGAAACCACAGCATAGCATACAAATCAGTGAGTGCAAATTTTGCACCTCCTAATGACTGTCATGTTGCCTCTGGTGACGCTCCAGCTGGTTTGATCTAGGCCTGCAGTGATGGTAATATGTATACTTCTTTATGGGCTGGGCTACCTGAGCTCCAATGTAACTTGGGACTCCCGACATTATGTACTATGTGGAAACGGACTCCTATCCGACCCCACTGGATATCTCGCATGAAATGGGCAAAGATAACACTGGACGGAGATGTAGAGGGGTGGCAAGATCCAGGGGTAGCCACCTGCATAGCCTGGGGAATGGAAGGATTCTGGGGATTTGGGTCTGCTACCACGTGAACACAAATATAGTTAAGTAAGTTAGCTTATCAAGTAGGAAAACTAGCTAATGCTGCTGAAACTAGTATACACTTGCTTAATCAGCAATTTCAAGCCACATCAAAAATGGCTATTCAAAACTGCATGGCACTAGACTTGATGATGGGACATCAAAATGGGCTTTGTGGTTACTTAAACCTCTTCAGTACTGATTGATGTATCCACATCCCTAATGTTACACTGGACCTCAATGACCAACTAGGAAAAATACAGCAAGTGGCGAAAGACACCCATGAGCTCCAAGAATCAATGAATTCTAACTGGCTTTCAAAAATATTTAGTTGGTTTGGGCTTAGTGTCACTGGTTGGATTCAAAGTTTGATACAATATGTGATAATGTTTATTGCGGTTATGATTATCATAAGCATAGCAATATCCTGTGTAAAATCAACTATAATAAAAACTATTAACATACGAATGGTCCAGCTGACTAATTATGCTCCCCTACCAAAGGAGGAGGATGAGGAGGACCTAATCAATGTCCCTAAGGCTGAAATAGCAATTTAAGACCAGGATGAGGAACCTTTTTAATTCACGGGGTGGAGTACATGGTTACACACGGAAGAATGGAGAGGAGATAGGCAATAGAGATTAGGACAACTATAATCCAGATATTTTTTGTAAAGAAACCATAGGAGGTATTCTGTGATTTGTTATAATGATATGTTTATTGTGTAAAACTGGTCCTGGTGACCCACCGGAACTTAGTGGGTAGAAAACAATAAAACCCATCAGGTGACTAGAGTGCCCAGGGTCAAACCACGCATGCGCCACAATGGCCATCAGCCTTGGCGTCGACCACGAGGGCCGCAATCAACAATCCACAACCATCCTTGCGTCGCTGGAGCCCTGAGGATAACAGAAAAGAGGTACTCCCCCGTCACAACTTGGACGACATACATCGGTGGATTATACCAGAAGAATGGAAAACAAGATGTTATACACAGCTATATTAGTTTGTGTTGCAGTACTTGTTCTTTTGGCTATTGCTGCAACTGTTCTTTTAATATGCCTTTGTTTGCCTCGCAATTGTCATTGTAGACGATCACCTTCCTCCACTGATTCCCCAGAGCCATAGGCAAATCCTCACACTTGTCCTGGGACACATTTTGGTTCAGTTAGTTTTACATATGTTATTGGTAGCTTTAGATATGTTAAGAAATTGTTCTTTCGATATGTTATTGTCAAAAGAAGTTATTGTTCGCAAAATTGGTTAGTTTTAGACATATTATTGTTAAAAGTAGGTATTGTTAATAATTGTTCATAACTACCGTGCGCATTTCTACTGTTTCTATACTTCTTTCTGATCTCTCTCTCTATCTCATATCACCACCGTGGATGAAGGCTATGAAGACTTCAGGAAGGAGACATACCAATCAATGTTTAACTGACGGGGTGGTGTGGAGGACAGATAAGTGAACCTTTGCCCTAAACATGTCTTGGTACATAAGATATGAACCTTGCTGTGCACGCTGCAAATTCTGCAAGAAACCATAGCTGTGAGCTATGGTCATCCATTTTCATCTGCTCCCGGCAGAGACAGGACTGAGATGGTGTTTTTCCCATTGTATGGGCAAGCCACCTGTTTCCAGGGGAAACAGGACTGGGATGCTGTGACCACGTGGGAAATACTGAGCCTGCGCCGAATCAGACCATGCCACATCATCTCCACCATGCATATGCATGAGATTTCTTGGAAACAGGCGGAGATTCTGGGACTTGGACCCTTTGTATAAAAAGGGTACCACCCAAAGCTAAGTGGAGGACCCCCCCACCGCCGAGACTCCCAGGGTGAAGAGGACCAACAGGACGCCACTGGATCCACGGGTGGTGATATCTCTTTCTCTCTCTTTCTCTTTGATGAATGTTGGTAAGATCTGTTTGAAACGTGTGGCACAGGACTTGTCTATCTAGTTGAAGCAACTGCCATTGAATTATCATATTTAACTACATGCCTTATCTTTGTGTTAATAAATCATAAAACTGGTTGGCTGGTGTTGTTTCACCTTAATTCAGTCCAAGAGCATCACGAACTTGGTCGTTGGTCCCAAGGGGAGGGAGGTTGTCCTACACACCTCCTTTTGGGCCGCAACACAAGTGTAGGCTGAAGAAGCTCTGTGACTTATTGAAGCATGCTCTGCACAGCAAGTGAGGGATCCTTTACGTAAGCACTGGCCAAAGCTCTGTCTCTGTGACCTAGACTAATTCCTCTGCATCCTACATTCTTCAGGAGAGAACAAGACCCATCTTAGAAGACATGAAAGATATGGTCTGTCACCTTGACAACGTGGTCACATTTACAGTCATATACATGTACAGCCCTGCTCATGAATACATATGAGTTTGAAAGACATGGCACTAATTTCCCAAGCCACTTCATATCTAAAGCCAGCACTCACCTTGATAAAAGCTAGCCTGAAGAACTACTATCACCTAATATCAGCCTATCAGTATCCTTACATTATATAAGCAAAATCTCAGCATTTCAGCCAATTTTGTAGGTAAATTTGTAAACAGAATGACTGTGCTCCTGCAGAACAGATGTTGGGCTCACATCTAAGGAAGCATTTAGTCTAACCAAGATGATCCTCAGACTCATTCCTGGTTTGGCCATTTTCAAACCCCTTCAAACTAATCAGTAACCATTTTGGTAGAAAAATGATACTTTTTCTGTGAAAACTTTTCAGTTTGCTGACCTTTTTTTCTTAGGGAAAGTTGGTTGAAATCCACCAATTCTTTGTTAATCCCTACCTCCATGTTCCTCTTTTATATTTTATTGCTGAAAAATCAAGGAAAGATATTGGGGATGAGAAATCTATGAATCTATGAAAACATAGGAAGGTGCACTGCAAAATTCTTTTATTTAAAGAATAAAATCTTATTTTGAATAAAATACAAGCAAAATAAAGTTTGACCAGTTCTGCAAATAATACACCTGTTGTAAGAAAACTGACCTGTGCTGGCTTAATGACCTAAACAACACATACATATGCTTACTGCATGAAATGCAAGTGTCCATACATTATACATAGACACTGCATTGCTCCATATTGGTTGGGTTATAAAGTTCATGCAAGTGCTACTCAGTTTGTCTTTTTCCAGCTATTGACAATACACCTGAATAGCTAGTGAAGCATCTCAATTAAAGCGGTATAGAATGGGGTAGAACTCTCCAGACAGTCCTATGGAAGGTGTTTACCTCTTTTCTTTCTGAGTTATTCTGTATTCTGGACTTATTTCAGTAATCAGGCATAAAAAGCTTACAGCAACATGTGCCTTAACCTAACCTTCATCACCAAATATTTTTTCCTTTCTCTTTAGATACAGCTATGAAAAAACAATTTGCTTGTTTTGCTTAAAAGGAAAATGTAGCTGGAGAGCTTCTCTTGCCTCATGCTTGCAGGTGAGAGGGAAGTTTGATACATGCACTTTGATCATACTGCCAGCATTTCACCAATGCGCAGAAATCAGTTCCCTTTCAGATAGCAGCACCTTCCTTCGTCCAGCACTATAAGAAACTCAAACTATATGCTCCTATCACTCCATGCTATAGTAGAGTCAGAACCCACAAATAAATCACTAACTTCTGTGGGTATATAAGAAATAAGAGTATCACAGCAGAATTTCCATCAATTGGTGCATTTAGAAAACAATATATAGAGGCACAAGAGAGCAGCCTCAGTCATTTCCATGCTGATATTTTGACTGTACTGGGGGGGGGGAGGGTGGAATAGGATGCCAAAACCTATGATCAAGACTCTTCAACTTGCTAAAAGGGAGTAAAACTTGAGAGTTGTATGTAAGACAATAGAGCAGCTAGGAAAAGGTCACAGGGCAGCAATGCGGTAACAGCACTTATTAGGAACATTAAAAAAAAAGTGACTCCTTTCTGGAGTTAAGGCCACTTTATAACATAAGCAGGAACAGGTGAAATGCTGTGTAATTTGAAGTCTCTCAAATTTTAATAAATATTCACAGTTAAAGAAATTTAAAAATGAGAAGGGTGAGAGGGTAGAATCTTACTAAGATCCTGACACAATTTCTCACAGTTCTCAGAGGTGGTAAAAGATCATTTTTCTTTCCATAATCTTAGAAGACTGCTCTGAGTCATGCCTCAATTTCCATAGTTCTCCAACTCCCTTTACCAGCACCCCCTCCTAACTTTTTCTATCTTAACTGTTTACTTCTCCAGAAGGAAAAGCGATTTCATTCTACAATTTTTTGGAAATATTTGTATAAACCCTGCTGGCTATACTAATACCAAAAAGTATTGGATTTGCAAAAATGCAAAGGCAATGGCAAACACTGTTGCCTCACTGCAGAAAGGTCAGCCGTGATAAAGGGCACTTCCTCTCAGAAATATTTTGCAATTCTACTTCGTTGGCTCTATAAATTCTTTACAGCATAGGAGAAGGCTGAAAAACTCCATCTCTTTGCAGCATTCTCAGGAAACTTATTCCCTTTACATTTTTATGTATTTGACTTTTCTTATTCTGAGTCATCCACTAATGTAGGAGATCATTCTTTCCTCCCCTTGGAGAACCTGATTAAGGACACAGGGAGATTCTAGAGGGATCAGGTGCATGACAGTGTAGATGTGCCTGTATGTCACACAAACCCATGTATGCTCCGTGTACTATTCGACTTGAGAGACTTTCTCCTTATCCCTACTATTTTCTTCAGCTGCAGGAGGAAGAAAGGAGGGGAAAAAGGCAGAGTGCCTGGACAGGCAGCAATTTCAACATGTATTCTCCGTGCTCAGAGATGCTACTTAAGGGTAGGTCTTGCAGCTCTCAACACCTTGCTAAAGAACTGGTTTGTAAACTTCCAAGCAAGACAAAGAGAAGACTTGAATTTTTGATTCAAGTTTTTCTGCCCTTCTTTGAGAAGATCGTGAATTCAAAAATTCAGATCTGCCCTTCTCTGTTGTTGTTTCTCTCTCTCATCTGGAAACCAGAACATTGCAAAATTCAGTGTTCTCCTTCATTCTCTCTCGTTCTCTCTCTCTCTCTTATCTGGAAACCCAGGCATGACAAAATGCAGTGTTCTTGCTTCTTCCTCGGTCAGTGAAACATGATGATCAGACATCAGAGAAACGGAAAAAAAAACTGTTTATAATCATCACTTTTCATGAATGTTAACTCCGATGCAATTGTTTCATGAAAAAAAGACAAAGGTAGTCAAAAAGAAAAGGAAGGTTCACAAATGGATTTGGTTTAAAAGAATCCATTCTTCAGAAAGCATATAGAAGCCTCAACTCAGCTTGTGCAAGCAGAGATAAGCCATCCCCACTACAAGACATGGTGTCCATAACTCACTGCCTCAAAGATCTAATCCCTTCTCATGCAGCCATTTCAAACAAGGCATCATCCTAATAATAGAGAATTTCAAAGAGTAACCCAGAACGCTTATCTAAAGGAGAAGGTGTGAAGAGACAAGAGCTTCTTTCTCTGTGTAAAATAAAATTTCAGAAGCTTCTAGTCATTATCAGGTTCAAAAGGCAGAAATCAAACTGATTTCTGCTAAGTGGACACTAATTTGATGTGTAGGCTGAAGGAGCTGTATTTATTAGGAACTTCTTGTTGACAAATGCAGCTAGTCACAGAAGCTGTATTTTCTTAATTGCGGAACTGATAGCCTACAAACAATTCCATGTTTTCTTTCAATTTCACTTCTTCTTTATTAGAAATCAGAGAAAACTGAGAAAATAGGGATTCTTCAGAAAAAGAATCTTCCAAACAAACTTGAATGTGGAGCTTAAGACCTAACGAATTAGAAACAGTCTTGTTGAGAATAGCTATCACCTCCATATCACCCTGCGTTTTGAGCTGTGCCAATGAACAAAACAAGTAACAACACTCACAAAAGCATACAGAAGTGCTTTCATTAGCAAATCAATACAGCAAATGGATGAAGTTTTCTGACATTAAACTTAACGATGGAAATCCACATCATTAACTTGGAATGGGATTTTCTATGGTCTATAGTCTCAAGCTAGTCTTCAAATGTGCACCAATAGACAGTTACGAAGAAAAGCTGAAGGTTAGTATACAAATTTTAACCCAGTATAGGTAGATCTATATATAGATCATATCACTAACAAAGAATACCCCTTTTCTCTGCTTTGAGGTAGACAACGCAATGTCGGCTCAGTCTGGCAGCACACTGAAGAGGTTAAGCCTTCTCCAACTATCACAACAAATTCTAGAGATTCCTGAAGAAAAGACAGGATGAATTTCTTTAAAGATGTAGGCATGTACCCACAGAATAGTGAAATGAGAAACACCCAAATCCTTTTGAGTAGCCTAAGAAGTAGGTATTTCTGGTTAGACATAGAAAGCCTCTCCCATCACTAATCCCAGAACCATCCAAAGTCCTAGCTACAAAAACTATTTAGATAATTAAAGCAGCTAAGGATTGGCTATCTCAATTCATTTATGCTGCAGTAAGTTTATAACATGATGATGATGATATGATGTAGGGAAAATTGTCATTGTTGATTAAAAAAAAATAAATCTTGTTATGCATGTTACACAAAGGATTTGCTGGCTATGCTTAGCCTTAATAAGCATCTCTTCTTCCACTTGTATAGTTTAAAATATATAAAAAAAACATAGAAAACCTCTTCCTGTAAAAACGGAGAAGAAAATGATATCTAGCTAGAAGGATGGAAAGAGCAGGTTATTGAAGAATTAAACAATCATACAGATTTGCGAAATGAAATACCCTTTTTTGCATTCAGTGTTCGCAGAGTACCACAGTTTTAAGTATATGAAGCGTGAGAAAAAAAACGCTAGTTTGAAACAAACTGCAAACTCTCTCAAGGAAACAGAGGAACTTCCAGCACTACCCAGAGTTGCACAGGAGTTTGTTTTAAAGGAATTAGGGATCAATGCTTTTCCATAGAACTCAAACTGGAATAGGAACCAACTACAAACATGTCAGGAGATGGCTCGTCGACACTTTTCTAGACCTGAGATTTCACATACCCGACAGAGATGAAGGCACCTGACTGACACCACTGTATGAACTTTGCAGCAGCAATAACCATACTAACATCTCAGGTAAGTGCCAAGTGCTACACTGTTAATTAAAGTCACAGACATCGTAAGTGAAGGTACACAACAGCAGAATCAAACCTAGTAAAATAGGCTATAATTGTAAAGACACTAGAATTTTCTTTCTGCTAAATATTAAAATTGAGTTTAAGGGATAATTGACTCTGACATCCAAATGGACACCTTAAGGACGGTTAAATCCCATTTTAGGCATGGTTAATCCCACCTTCAAGGAAACAGTTTGTGCTCATATCACTGGCTAGAGACCTTACAGTAGCAAGAGATGATTCATTCTCCCTCATCCCTTTTCCTCCTACCATAACTTCTAGTTAGGAAGATAAATAGCACTCAAGCTACAAGCAGAGGTAATCCTGCCTAGTGAATGTTTTTCCTCACTGAATGGGCTTGAAAGAGGAAATCTAGCCCTAGTCTTTTCCAACAAAGCAAAATATATATGAGCAATTTCTATTTCACACAAGAGGAACAGCCTAGCACGACTTCTACTAGTAAAATGTTAGTCCCTTTGATTCTGAAATGGAGGGTAATATTGTTCTGTTTTGAATGAATATGAGATCATTACCAGATACAGAATTTATGCCCATCCTTTATCCTGTATGTTGTTTTGAAAAATAGAAACAATTTTGATCAGGTGAAATGTTCTGACAGAGCATTTATTTTCAAATGCTACCACCCACACAATCAGTCCATGCAATCACTTCAGTGAAAGAATGAACATGAGAGCTGTCCCTGCATGTAAGGAATTATCAAAGTCAGAAGCAATCTTTCATGCTGAAGTCACAATCAAGCTCCATTCTTGGATCCTAAGGGAACTGCTTTGAAGTTAAGATGCATTAGTCCATGAGGACCCAAAGTAGGCACTGCGAAGTGAAACTGATATCTCCAAGTTATTAATATGTCACTTTTCTTTAATGCAATGCATTTCAACTTTTCTATTAAAAAAAAGTATTAAGTAATCACATCATTCAGTTAAAAGAATAAAACTACAGCAGTTACTGTAACTGTTATTTGCCCAGCTATAAAGCAAAGGAATTAGAGTAATATCAGGAGTTTAAAAGTTTAACAGCTTCGTTACATTTCTGAAGCTGAAACAAAGTACATTTTTATCCAGCTGTCAGTAATTACTTCAAAAGTTATTTCAAGTTCTTGTACAATTCCACTACTATACCACCTTTCCACAAAATTTCAAATGGTTACACAGTCAGATGACAAAAGGAATGGCAACTTAGCTTCCAACACTAAGTACAGAAAAAGAGCCAATATCCATCAAACGGTTCTTTTACATCTAGTAAAGACAAGACTAGGATATACTTCTTAGCTACTTTCATCCTACAGCCATTTGAAAAATATCATATGATATATAAGAAACTTAAGAAATTGCACTGTATCTTTATATAATTTATCAGTGATGCATAGAACTCCACACCAAAGCTACAGAGATGAAGGTAAAGATGGAAGATCTGCAGCTGTGGGAGCTGCATTCCCTCTTCCTTGCCTGATGGAAACACAAGTGGAAGAAAACAGTAAACTATCTGACACAATTAGAAAAGGAAAACAACTAAAATGTTTGGATCTTATCAGATTTCAATATGTAAAAGCAACTTCATCTAAGCTAGTTGTCAGTAAAATATTGTTAAGCTCTCCTGCAGTAAATAGCTTTCCTTTCTTCCCCCTTCAGGACGAGTTAGCACAGTCCCCAAACCCTGCTCCCGCTGTACCCAGGGCGAAACCCTGAGTCCTATCAGTCAGTGACTTTCCTGGGACAAAGATTTCACCACACCAGACTAATAGGAAATCTGGCTGAGATCAGGGGCATAGGTCCCCTCCCTCCCATCCCAGCTTCTCTGACTGCCATCCATCCCTTCCCCCAGGCAAAGGATAAAATAAAAATACTGTGCTTTAACCTCTTCAAGGGGAATGTGGTAGCAGCCCCCAGGTGAGATCCCAGCAGGGACAGGCAGCTCCAGCTGACATGATGATCTTTGGGACCTGCTCCAAGATACCCAGGAGAACGTTTGATGCAGAACGGACCCAACTGTGCATAACTCTCAGGTAAGACTGTTGTAGCTATACATGTGGAGATTCCCCTTAAAAACTGCATAACCTTCACAATTATTTCTCCATGCTATACAGCCACCTTACTGTGTTAAGGAATTATCCATTGGTATTTTAATAAAAATTACCAAGAGAGCTAGTAGATTAAGGTTCTTATCAGCAGTACTGTTCTATAGAAACCATTTAAAATAAATTACACTTACTCAGCTCAGCAAAATCAGAGGTTAAATACAACTCTCAACTCTAAGTCAGGACTGGACATTCCTTCTGGATCTACCGCAAGTTCAGCATTTCCACTTAGGAAATGCCACTTTGCCTCATAAAACTTGTATGCTTCTCATTTCAACAGCAGAAATACCAATAAGTTATTATTAAATGATATCCCATGTGTGCTGGAAAGTGCAATACGTATTTGAGAGGTAGTTTGAGATCATAAAAAGATGATTGATTATTCCAATTTAATGTACTTAGAGCTTATTCTTATCTGTGCATGTTATTTTATACAAATAAATTCATACAAATAAATAAACTGTTGTCTTCCTTTATTTATACCTTCAATTGTATACTGCTAAAATATATGTGGCATGTAGTCTTTACTCCAGGCAAAATATCAGCTGTTCCCAAAAGTTACTCCAAACTCCTTCCAAGAACAGATAAAGAAGTGAAAAGTAAAGTCTTCTATCTGTGGAAACTTCTTACCAATCACAACTAATAAAGCAGCAAACCCAAAACATTCTCAAAAACTAATAACTTGTTATCAAGTCACAAAAGAGAATTTGAACTTTGTCAGAAGATTCAGAACAGACTGGTGATAAGCAAAAAAATTATGAAGTGAGTGTACTCTGTGTGCAAGGAATAAAAAACCACTCTTGCTTCTTGCTCTCTGAAGACCACAAAGACAGCGAGTACAATTTATTCTGTATGTAATGAAAAGCAAATATACATTCAGGAAGTACTAGAAATGAATGAGATGAGACTTCCCCTCCCTCTCCCCCTTTGTAGTGGTGTATAGGGTTCATCTCAAGGACAGCAGACTCTTCCTCCCAAAGGACAGGAGAGTAGGGATTGCATCTGTTTAGGTGCCTCCTCCTCTAAGGACTAACATTGAAGCAGCTCTGTTGTTTAGCAGTGTTGGTAGCACTACAGTGTTAGCAGCTAAGAACTGCAGAGCAAAAAAATCCTACTGTGGTCTCTGTCAACCAAGGAGACCAGAAAATACTAGTATCTTCACATCTGTTCTCAGTTACTCTGATGATCATGATCAGAAGTAGCGGCTGTACAAAGCGAAGAGAAACTAACGGCCAAAAGCAGACAGGCAGATTCTGAACACGTATTCTTCCACTAAAGGCTGTCGATCAGTCAAAATATGCCAGAACATACATATACCTGGAAAGTGGTTTTCTTGTCTGGATTTCCCCTCTACCCAACACACACACACTTTCATACTTTGTGTCAGGACAAATCTTTAAAAGGAGAGACAGAGACGGAGAGAGTCATTGAAGAAAACAACCACTAGTTCAGCTGCTAGGACATCTGCATGAAACCTGGGAATAGCAGCTGTATTTGCTTTATTTTTACTGCTTATTTATACAAAGGGATCTACATTAACCATAGAGACGAAGGGATACCCACTTCAGAACAGTCATAGGTTGGTGATTAAGTTGCTTTTTTGCACATTTATAAAATAGAGCAGCATGGAACAGATCACCCTACACAAACACTCTAAACATTAAGTTAAAGAACAAAAAAAGTTATCATCACTGAAGTGTCTTGCAGGACCCAGAAATATCCATTTGCTGACAGATAGAAAAATAAGGTACCAGCTCATACTCCAGCCTCTAGCCTAAATGAGACGGGGCAGGTCCACCAAACCCTGTAGTACTTCATATTCCACAAAAAGGTCAATGGCAGGAGGGAGGGGGAGTCTCTCTCCAACTCCTCATTTTTAAAGGTCTTTGTTTCCTCTGATATTAAGAGGGAAAAATATTATAGGACAGCAAATCCATGTCCAGCTCTAATCAGAGCAATGTGATTCATGAATGCCAGAAAATCTCGCTATCATGCACGGCGATACTAGTAGCACCTTTTTTCGTCTATTTTCACGTGCGCACTCTAATAAGACCTTCTCTGCTTCAATTTTCTTGAGTGGACATTCCCTGAGGACTGGATTTCATTATCAGCTTTGATAGCTGAATGCTTTCAACCTTCAGCTTACGTCCGGAGAAAGCATACAATGGAGAATAATACAATAAATGTTCTGTCATCACTACTGTCCAAGTACAATGATCTATTCATTGTATGCTTCTCATTTTACAGAGTATTTGGTTACATTATGCATCACATTATTTTTCCACATTCCTCATCTCAGTCATTCTAAAACTATTAGCCAAGTTCCATACGCTCATAAAACCACTTTAAAAATTATTTTGAAAACAAAGTAATTCTAAATTTCTTCTATGTGCTTGTGTTCTCTCATGCCTTTTAAGTTCAAATTTCTCAGGTTTTACATGCACACATAAGGATTTCTTTTTAAAAACTCAGAAGGAAGACCCTGGGAATTAGGACTTCAATATCACAACATCAAATATCACAACTGTACTTTTCAAAGAATAAGTCATGGTAACAATTGTTCCTTGTTTCTTCCTTTCCCAAAAGAGTCTAAGCATGTGTAGGTTTAGTCCAAGCAAACCCTCAACTAAGCAACAGAATTCAGAAATGGAGCCCAACCAAGTGGTTAAATATAAAGGCATATCAGAATGTCAAGGGACACAATCCATTAAAAAAAACCACATGTAGGATAAAACTGAGCCACTATGAGTTGAAAAACATAAAGATTCATTTATACAACAAACGTATATGATGTTGTGAGTATAAATTATTTGACTTTTCCTTTCTTGCAATAATAGAGGCAGTCAAAGATGAGAAGGAGCGAGGACTTGAGACTTTTGCATATTTCTCAACAAGAGAGAACTAAAACATCTTCCTTGAACTAATATTTCAAGGATATCGTAAATAAGCTAACTAAAAATGTTTTGGCCATTACATTTTTTCTGAGGTAGAGAAATTCCTTAGATAGTAAAACAACATATTAACTTGGACATTGACCTGAGGAAGAGAGGCATCCTCTCTCCATGTCCTCTCCCATGAAAAAACATCCACTAGGAAAACATATTTTTTTTTCAACCACTTTCAATTAAAGAAAAACAACTGAGAAAAACCCCCAACAATAAAAAGAAGCTCTGAATCCTCAGCAAGTAGTACAAAACAGAATACTTTTCCTGGGGATGTCAGTAACAACAACAACAAAGTTGACCTACACTTTTTCAAGGAAATCATCTGTCACATCTGTTTTTCTCACCACAAAACTATCTGATGAGAAACTAGAGCACTTAAAAGGAAACAGAATATATGTTCCCACTATTTAGAACAATTAATCAACGATAGTCATAGCATCTATACTAGCAAATTAAGTGATCCTGGAAATGTTCCCAGAAACTTAGGCCAACTGGTTCAGAGCAGCCAGAATTCATGCTTACAAACTACCTTAGCCTCCAGAAGTGAGTTGCATAATGCCCCCTCCATTCCTACTAGGATTCATCCCTGGAAATTTTAACTTTTGGACCATACACTTAGGAATATTTGTGAGAATGCTAGTTTTAACAGTTTAGCAGTACAGTCAGAAATGACCTTGGGAACTGTTTTCACAATGTAGCTGCAGTCACGTAGGGGTAAACATCACACTGGCCTGAAAAAGGACATTCTACAGATGGTTCCTCAGATTAGCACATCTGGAGCACCATTTCCCTCTTGGGCATAGCTCTTCAGGAAGGTTATAAACCGGCAAAATGAGGTGTCAAAGGAACAATAAAGAACATGGGTCCACGAGCAGATATTAAGGTTGAAATTGTTTAGACTAGAGAAGACTACAAGGAGACATCATATCAGCTTTCAAATACACAAGACTGATGCAAACAAGATATACCACACTTCTGCTAGGGATGGGGCAATTAACAGTGGGTGTAATTTTTGGCACAAAAAATATTTAATCTAAAAATTAAATAACAACAAAACTCTAACTAAGAAGATAGCTAAACACCGGGCTAAACATCAAGTTGCTTGACGGATGGAAGTTCCATCACTGGAGGTTTTTAAATAAAAGGTTAGGCAGACAACATTTGTTGGGGGTGATTTAGGTATGGTCAGTGTTACCTGCGGACAGGAAGATGGACCAGACTATCCTCTTCAGCTCTATTCTAACTCTGTTTCTTATGATTTACTGTGCCTTTTTTACCTAAGGTCTTAGAGACAGTAGGGTAGAAAAGATACACCTAATATCATAGCAAATACCTGTACATAATTTTCACTCATTTTGTTTCAAGAACTCCAAGCATGCAGTGAGAAATGAAGAAAAGAACTGCTTTTTTAGAATACTGCAGTAACTTTAAGAAAGTTAACTTCATTTAAGTTTTAAAATCCTCCTTTAAAGCTTAGGGGCACAGACCTCCCAGGAGACAACCCATCTGTCCAACACTGGCAGTGCATAGCACTGTGACAGTATCATCCTATTTCAACAAAGTTGAATAAACAGAGCAAGTTACTTTTTTTTTTTTTTATTCCCAACTCTTGGGGGAACCTAGTGTATGTTAAAACAAGGATTACACTAACAAGAAAAATATAAGCAGGAAACTTTTCCAAGTACATTTGAAGTTTCACTGAGGATATAATAAAGCAAAAATACTGAATACTTTATCTTTTATATTTCCTTATAAATTTCCTCTTTCCCTTCCAGCTCCATCTACTCCACACTCCATACCCACCACACCATACACTCACCAAGCTGGCAGGTCACTATTTTGCAGATCTTCAGAAAATCACTGGGATTTCCCCAGCAGAGCTTGCTTGACCTCAACCATTTTACAGATTTGTTGTTGTTATTTCTAAATATGCTCTGGTCTGCAAAGCAACTTTCCAAAGATTTGTAAGGTCAGTGTTGTACTAGTGTAGCTTTAAGATAACGGATTAAAACCGAGGCACTCCACTCCTGTTTGCACAGCACTCCCAGGTACTGTAAAAACCTCAGAAGCCACACACAATGCAATGCAATCCCCTAGAGAGAAAAAAGAAGAACTTACAGGTCTGTTTAACGGAGTGCCTGTTTGCCTTGCTCTTTTCTGTGCTTGAAAAAAAGTTACATGAATACCTTAGTGAATACAAATTCCCTCAAACCCTGACCTCTCCCAGCCCGATCATGGTTCCCTTGATGCCAGTGACACTAGATGCACAAAGAGTGCCTGGCTGAAGGTGAGCATTTCTCTTCTGCTGCTGCCAGTAGCTTCATGACCTGGGGGCAGAGCTAAGGATATCCTGTCCAAGCACACCAAGGGGTTGGAGGGAAGCCCAGGACAACTGAGAAAAAAGTGTCCCGTACGTACACTTGGGAGGTCAAGGGACCAAGATGCATGACCAGATTGCTATTACCCTGGATGGCGTGCATGCATCCATTTCTCTTGTGCCAGCAGGCTGACGGCTCCCCTGAGAGTAGAAACCTCACAGACCAACTTCCAAAGACTGTTGAACACAGCCAAATAAAATCCACCCCCAAGGCAAACATCAACCGACATAAAAGCAAATGTATATACAGGAAAAAAATATTGTTCTCTGAAAGATTTTGGATCCTTTGACCATAGCCCCAAAGGCTCTTAAAAATTATGCCACTTCTCAAACTAAAACACCCATTATAATATTAACAGTTCTCATCATGTAGGAGAGTCAACATAAATCAAGTGTAAAGCCTTCACAACGTTTTCTGTATACACTTCAGGCAGAAAAAGTTATTTTAAAATGTTCCCTTTTCTAAATGAGCATACCAACATTGATAGAATTAGAATCTGGCATCAGTTAAATATCTGACCTTGAAAATGTTTCAGAAGTAATAACATGAATATATTAAACACTTCTCACTCATCTCAGCAGCCACTATACTATGAATTACGTAAAAAAAATAGCATCAATTTTTCAATGCGATAGATGTGACAGTACTATATGATGAAAACAAAGCTCTTATTAAATCAGACATACAGTTGGCCAACTGCAGTGTGATGTAAACAGACTTCATTTGAAGTATTTAACAGAAGAAAAGATTCCATAGCTACATTTTGCAGTTTTCATTTTGTAAGCAATCTTTTTTCTTCATATTTAGTGTAGTTGTTCTGATGCAAATGTTTTAACATCTTGACAGCCAGCATAGATTTCACCATTACTGGAGTCAGGCCATTAACATAACTGTGTACTTATGGACTGGTATATTGCACAGTATTATTCAGTTTCCAGGAAATCAGAAGGTCAATAAAAAATTTTGCAAATACTGTGATAAAACCTAACCTTTAACCCCCTTTTAACCACTAAAGAGACATCATCATAGAATAATCTTAATTTTAAAAGGTTTTCTTTTCAGTAAAACTTTACTAGAACACTGAAAATATTATTTAATAGACAGCATTTTATTTTACATCTGCATTTTAAGAAATAAAAGTTACATGACCACTGTATTTTCTTCTTTCTTTATCTGGAGCATAATATTACAGCATAGTGATGGCTGTCATCACCTCCCAGGAAAACAAAACAATAAAAAAAATAGGTATTCCAAAAAATTTCTCTTTCCTTCACAGATTAGTTTCTGGCCTGAAAGAGCAAGAGCACAATAAAATATTTGTATCAAATCCAAAATGCCCCAAATATCTGATTTCTTACTAACCAATTGTGGTTTAACCTTTAAAAAAAAAAAAAAAAAAAAAAAAGAACTCTGGAGAATGTTCCCCAGCACATAGTATAGCAAATAATTTTCTAGAGTAATTTAGAATAACAAATCCACTTTCAAAAGTAATTTGGGCATTTGGAGACATAAAACTCCATAACTTCATAATACACATAAATAAATGATTTATCATTTGTCAAAAATATCTACAACAGCAACAGGAATACAGTTGCATGTAAGTTATAGCTTCTTTAGGAAATGATAACACAATCACTGCATCTAAGAGTATAAGATAACACAAATGCTTATTTAATATAAATGCTTATTAATAGTTTAATAAATGTACATACATATGGAAGATTCTGTCAAAAGTTGCATGCTAAACATACAAACAAAAAAGAAAAGAATGATGTTACTGGTCTGCATGTTTGAAATAAATACAGAATAACATCCCAAAGATTCTTTGAGAAAACATAAACTCATAAATTTCTAAACAAATGCAAAGTGAGAATCATATTACCTCTGAATTAAATATTGATATATCAGGAATTTTGGAAAAATATCTGATTTCTCAGCTGATCTGCTACAATATTTTGCCCTTTCACATACAGAAGATGGCTACTTCCTGATGTTGCTATACAAGAAAATTGTGTACATGTACTTCAATTATATATAAAGTTCACAGGCTACAAATAACCCCTTCTAATTGGATTATGTTTAAGCATCTGTCATTTACAACGTCTTTTCTAGTTTCAAAGGTGAGTAGGTCTCTGCAGTACAATTCCCATCAGAAAGAAGAATAGATCTATAGGAAATATATTTATGGAGGGTATCATTCAGCATGGAGAGCAATATTTAAAAATGGATCTAGATGTTCAGACTTTGAGTAACTTCTTAACTCTGCAGTACTAAAAAGACCCCAAGTCTTGGGAATCAAATATTGTCGTCTGTTAGAGCTCATCTAAATAATATGAGTGGAAAAATTAGCATTCTGTGAGCATAATGTTGAAACCCCATTACACTGACAGAAGAGTGGAAAAAGCCCTTCTTGTAAACAAAGAAAAAAAAATCAAGGTCAATGGTTTAAATATCTTAGAAAGCTTTTAGACAGCTTACATTTCCCTGTTGCATTTTACTTCATTTACCACAAAAAATGTACTTTCCTTCTAAAATTTAAAGGAAACTGAAAATAACTTTTAGCAGTGAAGAAAAGGTGTAACACACACCACACACTTCTTGTTAAAAGGGCCAATCAAGAAAATTAGCTATAACACAGAAGTTTAAAGGGTTATAAGGGAAGGAAGGGGTTGGGGGGATAGGATGCCCTGAGACCTCGTGCATATTTCTACAGAAACGGACGTGAGCTTTGCGTGATGGCAAATGCACCGAGTGCTGTATGTTTTCTCATGCAAGTACTATTGTGGCAGTGGTTCCTTATAGAGCAAAAGTTCTTTTGCATCAGGAGAAGTACTCCATCTTTTAAAAAAAAAAAAAAAAAAAAAAAAAAAAGAAAGAAAGAAAAGAAAAGAACCATCCAGCATGTCAAGGTAAGGGATTTTGATAATTCACTTATACTGAGGGCACACAAGCCAATTCTTGGAAAGGTGAAAGAAAAGTTGTGCTTTTGAGTACAGACACACCAGAGGCAAATTATATAACTATTTTAATCAATTCCATTTGAAATTAACCTACTTTCATTGAATACTTTTTCAGTTAATCTTTATTTAAAATTACTGAACATTAACTACTGAAAGCACAGTGTTTATTGGAAACAGTTAAATACTGGAACATAAAAATACCCAAAGTTGCAGCAATTATTTTTATTTTTAAAAATAACTCCAGAAGCAGCTTCATAAAAATGTTGTAAAATTTACCATCTTCATAGAAGTTTATAGCAAAAATTATACTTTTTGATTGAAAAAAGTGAACACTGAGGCTGCATTCCTAATTAAGAATGCAATTAGCAGAACAGAGTGTAGTAATACAACATATTTAATGGTACATACTTGTGTAATTAATGATAGCATTGATTTTTCAGGAGTTCAGCTCTTCAGAATAAGTATGCTCAGTTACTGTTATGTATCGTTTTAGCGTAGTGCTGGAAGTATTCATCATGAGCAACAAGCAAATAATTAGTTTTGAGACAGAAGAATTGACGCTGTAAATATCAAAGTATCAACACACGGTTTTAAGAAAATGCCTGAAGTGTATGTAAGACAGATCAACTTCATGGTTGAACACATTCGTCCCAAAATGTGTTCTACTTCACGTGATGCACCAACTGCTCTCAGAGACTCAAGGTAGGAAACAAAACATCCAGTGCACGCTGGAACAGCTATCACTCAGGCAAGACAGAAATGCACTCCTACCCATGCAAGGATATTTTTCGTCATGCAGTGCCCCCATCTCCGGGCCTGGGTTGCACAACCACTACCACACCGCACCGCTGAGCACCGCCACTGCTGCTATCACTATCGAGCGATGTAAAGCTGATCTGCATAGTCACAATGTCATTCCCATCAAAGTCACTGCAGTGCACAATATTCTTATGAAGGTTTTATTTTTATTTACTCTAACATGGGAAGGCAGAACCTGGGGAACTGACCTGGATTATAACCCAGGGTATGACAGTCAGATTCAGCACCCAGCCATGGGATATTTGTGCTCATATCCTTTTGGGGGTGGCATGAAAACAGGAATCAGTTACCAGCAAAACATAACTCGTGTAATTTTGTCTGGAACTTGGTATCTTGCTCAGATAGTCTAATAAAAATAAAAATATACTGCTTCTGCTATAAACTTTGTTTCCCTTAATTTATAGCTGCATTAAGACCTCATCTAACCTAGACACAAACACTCACACACTCATGCTATTAGTATCCTGGGAGAGGCAAAGATAGTAGAAGACACACTACCAACCTGTATGATGATCATAAGAGAATTCTGAAAGTTAGCAGAGGATAAGTAAAAAGGTTTTAAAAGGGATTATTTCTTTCTGTGAAAGACCATGGCATTGTTTTGGTCAGAAGAAAGGTGCTTCCCATTAAAACAAATCTTTGTGGCTGTAAGAAAAACAGTCATGACACATTTTTTGCCAAACTTAAGCTAATATGTAAAATTAAATGAAATCCTGGCCTGGTTAAGTCAGAGGCAAGACTCCTATTGACTTCAAGAGAGACAGGACTTTAAACAGAATTTTCCCTAGTTTGGGGCTGTTTTCTTCCACAATTGTTCAAACTTGATTTAAATATAGATATATAGATATAAAACTCTCTCTCTCTCTGTATGTGTGTATATATATGTGTGTGTGTGTGTATATATATATATATGTAAATATTTAATTAAGTTAAATTTGAAGGCATACTTGGCAATCTTAAGTCATTTAATTTATTATCTTTGTGTGCTTTGTATCTAGATTGCTTTGGAGATGTCATTTATGGTTATACAAGTTACATATTTTTAATTGTGTTTTTAGTTTATTCTAAGCATCTACACTGAACCATTTCCAAAACTGCCACAGTTTTGGAAAGTTCCAACTACTTTTCATGGATGTAGTCTTTCACTGAAAGCACTGATATAAAGATAAGTAGAGTTACAGATAAATTCTAGATGGTGTGATAACACGGAAGAAAAAGGGACATTTGCAGTCCAGACCAACTTATTTAGGATCTCAGGAGTAGCAATAATGTTTGAGCAGCTAAACTATGATGAAGGCAAGGATAATTAATGGAGACAGTTATAAATAATAAATTTGAACTGGCTTTTTTTTTTTTTTTTTGACAATTAGAAAGGTCAAATCTAATTAGTACTCTAACAGTACACTGTTAAACAACTATTCACTAGCCAGAAACCAGAATGGCTGTCTTTTTTTAAAAAAAAGAAAAAAAAATCAGCTCTTCTATAAATAAATAAGTACAAATTCAATGTTAATTAGCCACTTGGCAGTAGATTTCATTTCTCCTACAACAATAGTAGTTAATAGACTTCCTAGCAATCTAAACCAGAGACTCATGATATCTCTAGCGAGCAACCAAGTGGCTTGAATAGAGTTTTATATACTGGAAAGCTATTCTGGAGGTGCTAAAATTACAAGTCAGGTTCAAAAATATATATTAACCCTCCCATCCCCCCTTTTTTTTATTTGATTGTCCTTTCATTGCTTTTCCTATTCTTTTAACTATGTCTCTTTGGAAAGACACAGTTTACAGCATACTAGAAAACTATACGTCATATTTACAAAATTACGCTAAACCATAGCATGGCAAGGTAATTTCAGGTAGTTAACCAACTTTAACAGGACCTTCAGTTTAGAAGGCAGTGGTTGTCCTAAGATCCAAACTTTTTGACTATTAGTATGACATATACATAAGATTTTAATGTGGCAATTACTTCAAAGACAATAAGCAATAGAAGTAGATGTTAAAAAAGATAACAGTATAGCAAAGTGTCTCATCTAAATTGTACTTTAAAGATAGCAATACTTTAAGTCATATTCAATAAGA
The DNA here is from genome assembly GCF_036370855.1 of Dromaius novaehollandiae. Lineage (NCBI taxonomy): Eukaryota > Metazoa > Chordata > Aves > Casuariiformes > Dromaiidae > Dromaius > Dromaius novaehollandiae. The sequence continues at coordinate 137,150,190 of NC_088099.1, read as the reverse complement.
TGCAACAATTAGCTGCACATCCCTTTTCAATACTAAATACATAGTTTGAGTAAAAATAATAAATTCAAGTAGGTAAGAAGAGATTCCTGTACATCTCCTTGGGCGACTGATTCAACTCTACTTATGGGAAAATCTATACAGCATGAATTAGTTCACCACAAAACATGTTATTATTCTCAGTTTATTGTGGTCAGGCAATGAGAATACATGGGCCCATCGTGCCAGAACATGCTCATTCCAGCCCGAGGGACAGGATCCAACAAACAACACGTCTCACAGGCTGACAACAGGGAGTGGACCTTCCCCAGCCCTGCTTTCCAGAATGAAAAGTTGTCTTTCTTATTTAGCTCCAATAACATCATCTAACACCTTTGCAATTAGAGTTCCCTAGTTTAGAGATACTTAGAAAATTTATAGTGTTTTTCAGGTTCAGTAACTTTTTTGGAAATAAATACAAGCTTGTACATTATTTAATTACTTCTTCAACAAAATGAAGACAGAAAGAGGTAAGGAATTTCATTCAACATGCAGTTAACGAGAGACACTATAGGAAGCAAGACTGAGTTAAAACAAACTTGAGATACTATACAGTAATTATTTCTTTATTTCCTTACGATAAGTGATCTACAGCTGGTCTTTCAAGAATTCACACACACTTTATTACTAGCTTATTTGCATCTTCACTTCTATCTTCATTTTCATGTTCAGAGACAGTTTTGTCCTAAAACATCTCAATAAGCAGTAGAGTGTAACACAGTAAGTAAAAAGTTATCCGAGTTGAAGCTGCAGAAAAATTGATGCTTTGGAAAGCTGCCAGCCCTGATGAATCAGTTCAGACAACTTGCATTGATTAATGTTTCTACCAGAGGGTAGAAGAGGCTTTTCTAGAGTTTGCTTTGTCGCAGATCAGAAAGCATTATATGGTCTTCTAAAATATGTTAGTATCTGTCAAAATATTTCCAATGCTACAAAGAAAAATGAAGGAGCCACTAGAGATTAAAACACATGCTCTCAATGCCATGCTGTCCTTGATATCAATAGGAATTATGCATGTGAAATTAGAAAATATCTTATGTTAGAGAGTTTTCAAACTGAATACAACAAAAGATTAAATTTGAGTTATTAATATATAAAGATAAAATTAGTTTAATAGCAACTTTTACTTCAATTCAGTTCTTCAGAGAATGACCATCTCTGAACTACTATAATCACACAAGGATTCAAAAGCTAAAGAACCAAGCAACAGATGTATTAAACTAGAATCATGAGCATTAAAAATACAATTTGCATTCCCCACATCTTCATTAACTGGCATAAACTTTGAGAAAAGCTAGCATTATAAAAATTTAAGCAGTGTGTTTGGAAATATTTCACTCAGTGCAACGTAACAAGTTTTTTATAGCAAGCTGCTTTATTAATGCATTTTAATTGGCATTTTTAATGCTTTATAGCTTGCTTTTTTGAAGAATAAATCTCTTTCATAGAGCTTTTTTCAGCAGATAATTACACAGATAATATTCAGTAACAGCACTTTCACAACCTGTTGATAATGCTTCTATTTATACACCTATCATGAACCTTGTCTGAATGTCAACCTCACTGACACCAAACATACTGATGAAAGGAGAGCAAGAAAAAAAAAAAAAGAGGGAAATTAAAAACAAGAAGAAGAAGAAGAAGTAGGGACTTTACTCCATTAAACCTTCTAAATTGCTAGGAAAATTCTTTTTTTTTTTTTTTTACTCTGCTGCCATTTTAGTACCACTACAGTAAACAGATAAGTTAAATTTACCTAAGTGTGCTTTTTTTGCACTTAACTGTTTCAGAACACTGAAGCCTTCTGTCACCAACAGAAGAAAATCTTACTTTTCCCCAGACACTGTAAAAATCTAGGGAAAAAAATCGCTTTAAGGGATGCTAATTGACAAGTCTGCCAATTTCAGAATTCACTTATTTGTCCCCTTCTCACTGCAGTACACGGAATTCACCTCCATGAAGTTCTGCGTAATTCTATTTCACTCTCCTTCCACTCTCCTCTCTCCCCAAAGTATTTTGTGGGGCATTTCCAACTGAACAGATTTCTTTGAAAATTCATTTCACTAAATTGAGCCTTGATTATCTCAGTTGACTTGTTCACTCATATTTCAATTACAGGCAAGCTGCTAACATGCAGAAAATAAAAATCTCAACATTCATATCACAACTGTCATTCATATCATAACTATTTTGTATTAAAAACCATGCCCAACTGCAAAGCAAGTCTTCAATTTTGTTGATCTAAGAATACATAAAAACATAATCTTGTCTGATCGAGAATATCAGTTCTGCAATGGTATTTTCACACAAAAGTGGGTCTCTTTTCGACAGCTAGATAACGAACTGGCAGAATTGATGAGGCTCCCACTGCAGAAGGTAGTCTTGCAGCTCACTTTTTATCAGTTACACTAACCACTTTCAACATTGTACATGAAGCTGTCAGCTAAGGAGGTTGATTGCACAGATAGAGACTATTTTGTGAAGTTCCCTAAGACAGATATATTTTTCAAGTGCTTCCTGACTACTGAAAGAGAGAGAGAGAGAGCGCACTTGCTAAGACTTGGCAGCCAATAGATCACTACTTTTACTGAATAATTTGATTCCCGTCTTGCTTGGGCTCTACTTCTTTCAAGCCAATGAACTAATTCACTATACCATTAGACATATTTATGTATCACAAACTCTTTAAATTCCAATTAATAGAGAAAGGGGGATTTTTTCAAAACCTTACAGATGGCTCAAAAGCAAGAGACCTGTAAAAAATAACCATTCTAAAGGCTGATTTGGTCAAATATAGTTTCACCGATTCAGATGGTGCTAACCATCTCCTTTGTGAATTGCAAGTTATCACTAAAGTAGGATTGAGAGAAAAAATGGGATGGAAGGAGGAAACACTTTGAAATGGTACAGAATTTGATAAGGCAACCATAGGACTAAGTAAAATTAGCATAAAGTGGATCTGAAAGTGGTTAGAAAATTTTCTAACAAAACTAGTGAAATTGCCAATGGCTAAGTAGAGGCATCAAGTAGCTTAATGATTCAGATAAGAAGTTTCCCAGCTTTTTGGACCTGGACTACCATCAACTCTCAGATTGGGCTATGTATAATCTTATCTTTAAACTTTTAAACAAGATTGTTGTAGAGCCAATACCATACCCTAAACCAGGAGCAGATCTCTTACCTTGATCACATATTGTACAGCATAAACTTATTAAATCTGCATAACATCAGCATGAATTTTGGAAGAAAGGTTCAAATGCAAAGTGACTTCAACATAGTACAGAAATGGTCTGAAGAGAGTGAAATAAAATGACGGTGAGTGCAGAGTACTAAATCTTATTAAAAATAATTGACTGCACAAGTACAAGATCAGGAACAAACAGCTGTAGTTTTACCAGAGCCAGAGTGTTAGAACAGATCAAACTGAAAATGGGTCAAGAGGTCATACTACTGTAAAAAAGAAATAAATAAATGAATGAATATCACAGATCTTTAAACTGGAATGTTTTACATGAGACATAGAAATTAATTCTTCATTCTGTACCAATTAAAGCTTCAACTGATAATGTTAAAACTTCAAAAATATTGTGGTCCAAGACAGAGAAAGTCTGGGGCAGGGGCAGAATACGATGTAGATTGTGATCCAGAAAATATGACCTATAAGAAAATACTGGGAAAATTAGGAATAATTAGTTTAAAGAGAAGCCTGAGGAAGGACCTAATAAACCTGTAGAAATATCTAATTTTTCTGGAATAGAATGCCTGAAGATCTTGTGGGATATTCACTGCTAGAAGTTTTTAGGACAAAAGATTAGATGAACGTCTATTAGAGATGACCTAGACCAGGCAGTCTTCAAACCACTGGAGTCAAACTTTATAGAAACAGAGACTTGGACTGGTTTCCAGGACAATAAGCTATAGTCATTAAAAATAAATAAATACATGCATTGGATCCCCAAAATATTTGTCATTATTGATGTACCTACTATCTATGCTTTTAAATTCCTTTCCAGATACATTTTCCAGTTTTCTGTATTTAATAGGATCCTGCCTTATTATTTGGAGCCAGTTTACATAATCACTTCTCAAATTAAGCATACTTACTTAGGTATACTACTGTCCTACTAGGATTAATTAGAATTAATAATTCATTGCTACTAATGTTCAGAGTATCTGGCCTTGGTTAACCATCTTTTGACTAGTCCAAGGCTGGTACTTCACAAAGAAATAGGGACAGTTTGTAAACATTTTTCTGATGGAGTTACTGCTTGGAAGAAGTTGAGGTTGTTCTTTTGGTTAGGTTATAGTAATTTAAAGGGCAAGTAAGTCCAGTCTTTCCTCCTTTCAACTTCTGCCTTCACTGGAGTGATCCCTTCAGCAGATCCACCTTTTCACTGTGCTCATTTTACAGTTCTTTTTAACTTTTCAGCAATATAATTAAGATATGGCACAAAACCAATAAATATCATTGAGTTCTTCTTATAAACCATCCATGGATTTTTCCTAAAGTACTGTATATTTATCTACTTCCTACTCATATGCTGTACCTGCCTTGTGGGGGGGGAGTTGTTTGTTTTTTGTTTTTTTTCTTTCCCCTCCATATTCTACATATGGGAAAGGCAACATCTGCTTTTATCAAAGTTTGTCCAATTCACATCTCTACTGGCACTACCTGTAATTTCATAAAGAGGTTCTGGTGACAGACCTTTACTGTTCTTTATGCAGTGAGTGTACAGAGCCAAATCCTGCTCATCTTATTCTGCCTAACCCCTTCAAAAATATTGATATGAATGAGGTGAGAAAGAATTCACGTTTGTATGCAAGTACATGCAAATTATTTTGCTTGTCATGAAATAGCGATATATCGAACAATAAACTGATTTTATGGATGAACACTTCCGTTCCACTGCCTTTGCAACCAAAAAGTTGTTTACTATTCCATTAACTCCAGGGCCAAGAACATTATGCAACCATTAAAAAGCTACACCTCAGACACATTCCTAATGGGCTGGTATTTATAGGCAATAAGTAGGGCCAGTGTTTGGGCACACTAAATTACACATGCAACATTCTAGACATGGGGAGAAGAAAAGACAAGTGTCAAAAATTGTTAGTAAAAACTGCCCAAGTTCAAAGCCTGCATTTTAATCAAAATACATTTTATTTCATAACAAAAATTGATTTAAAATATTTAACTAATTGTTCAAAAGAATTTTAAGATGACTTTTGGCTCAAGTACAGGCATGCAGAGGCAGGTGGGAAGCACGAACAGCGTTCTTCCTTCACATTTCCCAAGGAAGACCATGTTTGAAATTAACAGTGCTCAGAAAAAAGTTTTATCTAACTTGGAATGGGAGCTGAGTGCTGCCAAATGGGTATTTTAGGTAAGGTCTTTCAATAAAAGTAAGTTAAGCACAGAAATACTGATGCTCCAGTTTTATAAAAGTGCAAGTAAGATCTCTCTGCTGTACGTGAGGTCCAGCTTTCAAAATTACACAAATGAATTAGATAAATTTTAAATGATTTCTGAAGTCAGCAAGATTTAAAATTCACAGTCCCAAGTCAGCTGATTGAATTGGCCAACTGCATGTAAATCAATGTAAATGTATATCAATTGTAAACTGTATATCAATTTTCTAAAAATAAAAGACAACTCAAGACAGGATAAATGCATCAGAGCCCTGTGATCAGCAAAAGGGCACTGTTTGGCAGCATGCCTTGCATTGATACTGAGACATGCCTCTCAACTTGACAAAGGAAAAATAGTAAATAAAGCTATCAGTGAAAATGAATAAGTCTAGGTCAAAAGCTTGTTGAGGTTTCCTGTTCCCATTTATAAACTATCCTTTTACTACTGAGCACACAAAAAAAGTACTTCTGCCACTACTAAAAGTATAGACTTCTTTAGAAAACATGGTGGAATACACATTTGGTATTTTGGGCAGAAATGAAGAGTCCACTGAAATTCTTATCCATCCACTGATACAGGAGAACATTGTATTTACCCCTATTTTTGGCCTCAGTCTCACAATCAGGTCTACACAGGCAATTTTGCAGCAAGATCTCATCCCTCAGCACAAGGAAAGGTAAAGAATACAAGTGCAGAAGAAACCAAAACAATGCACCTTGCCAATATACTATAATATAGCTTCTTGCTTTGAAAAACATGTCCTGCTTCATGATGCTCATGGAAGTCAGCTTATGGCTTGAAGTAATGGCATCCTTAAAACGACATCGCTGTAAGTCTTAGTTTTTATCACTAAATGAGTCCTTCTATCCTCTTGAGACAGAGACTTGATTCACTACACTCCCTCATTACAGCAGAAGAGCTGTCATCGTGCTGTTTTGGAAACATTACGAGGTTATAATTTGCTCAGAAGCAGGTGCACTGAAAGATGCACTCCCCCACACTTCATTAGCACAATGCAAAAAGACATGTCAGTTAGAAAACATGCCAAACATGAAGGGCAATTATACACAGTTCTTGATTAATTTATGAAAAGCAGAGTGAGGGAATTTTCAGCAATTAACTACTATGTTCCACTAGTTGTCAAACATGGGTCTCTTGACCACTCCAAGGTAATGCAAAGCTTGCCAAGTCTCTTCAATGACTGTCAATATTACACTTTTAATTTCACAATTGTGTGTATCAAAATGATTGCACTATCTTCTTTCCCATGTCTTCTTCATTTCAGAATGTTTTTTTCTATACTTGTAAATTACACTAATTTTTACTACTGATGCTTGTTACCTTAGTTGCAAAAGAGATAAGGATTGCTTCTGATGTTCATTGAGCGAGGCACTTCTTTTACTGTTACATGCATACTAAGAATTGTAATGATCTTGAAACTTCAAAGAAGGTGTGGGATCTCCTGAGCTACCTTAATGTCTGAACCAAAGAAAAAAATTCTATCATGTTTCTGGAAAAAAAATATATATATATATATTTTTTTTCAGGGCCACATTATTTAGACTTAGCTCTAACATTACTTTTTAAACTGTTTCCATGCACTTGTATCCATATATATGTAATAGCCAACCATACAGAAATACCCTGTTTGTACAATGATGAACAAGTAAGGATAAAACTTCATTGGAAAGATGTGGTCCCTAAAAGCTCTGTGGTCCCCAGACACTTTAAATTGAAAACACGGGTTCATCTTAGAGTCCCTTGAAGGAAAACTATTATACATGCAATGATATGCATACATATATGCAATTATTATTACTATTATTTTTAATATTACCATCACCTTAAGTACAGATTCTGTTTTTTCCCCCTTTGGATCACAAAGCCTGTTCTTCAAAAGCAAAAATACCAGCGTTGGTTAAGTGAGAAGGTATCCAGACTAGAATTACGAAGAAAGGTGCTTAGCCTAGAATCTCCAAGCAACTTGGCAGAACAAAAAGGGAGCTGGCAGCTTAATTTTTCATAAACTGGCCTCACTTCTCGAAAGTACTTTAAGAGAAGGGAATACTTTCTCTACCCTACTTATCCTAAGCAGTGAATTGAAATATAAATTGTATTGAAAGGGAACAGAAAGGAGTGCACAAAGCCCTCTGCTGTTGTAACACACTTTTGCTCAATCGCACAGTGAAAGGATAAGATGACTTTTGGTACAGTCTCCTCCATTTCTTTCACTAGAGCCAAGCAAAGCCCTTAAGTTCTCAGTGTCCTGCAGCAGTTAATGATGCATACTATTTGGTAATATGTCCCAAAGCTAAACTAACAATTATGTAATTTCTACATTTTCATGAAAAAGCTTACCACTTCCTGGTCTTACGTTCTGATGTCTTAGAGTCATTTTCCAGTTGCAGTCATTGGGAATCTAATCCCCTGAGAATTTAGCAAAGACCTCAGCATCTGGTCATGAGATATGAGTATCATCATTGTTGAAAGAAAATGATTTTAGCTGCCTTTTTTTGCAGCTTCTACCATAAGTTACAAATGTGCATGTGTGTGTACACATGTATGCGTGTGTGCACATGCTTGTATCCTTCCCCCATTTGCCTAAACAGTATTAAAATTGAAAGGTGTAGAAGAAGAAAAGATCTCTGGCTCAAATTACCATACAATGGTTTTAATCACTTTTACTGCCTTAGATTTAGTGATTTAACACACTGTATTTCCAGTTTGATGCTCCATAGAGACAGCAATACAGTGCTCCACAGATGGATGATTCACATGACCTAGAAAAAAATGTTCTGTTTCATTTTGTTTATAAGATCATGAACAACAGGAGGAAAAAAAAATAGAGCTTGGGCACGTGTTTCCATGGGTTTGCTACGTATTTGTATTCTTAGACTACACGTAGGATTAAAATGAATTGTGGTTACAACTGCTTTTGCAGGTGATATTGCAAATATTTAAATGAGTTGTTATTGTCACTCACCTGATTAAACTGACAATTAGTTTTCTAACAAACCATTAGATATTTATCAGCCAGCAGAAACACAACAGTTATTACGCACAGAAGTGGCCCACTGGATGGGTTGGAACAGTATTTTATATTTAAAAACACTAAAAAAATATAATTATGTATAAAGTAAAATTTAAAAATTAGGAAAAGATATTAGTAAAACTCTATCAAGGATTATAACAATAGATTTTATTATATGAAAAAATATAATTAAATTACAGGAAAGTGTTCAATCTCATTCACGTAGACAGCCAAACCAGCCTTTTACACTTCAACTCTCCTCACCATCAGCTGTTAAAGTTGTGCCCTGTACTGGTACTCAGTTGAAATGAGCAGCATACAAGTCCCAACTGTATGGGCTGGTAATTGTTCATCAGTGTCATGAACAAACTGCTTCACAGAGGATGACTGGCTTCCAAACACTGAATCCCCATCTGGTGAGACCTAATGAGCAATGGAGAGGCTTGAAGGTAATGAAGCAAGTCCCTTTTTTGGCAGATGTTACTTGATAGCTGTATCTTGGGATCTTAGCAGCACTACTGTTGCCTTTTATCATTATCTTCTTGAAGATATTAATATCTTCATCATATCAGGATAAAGCTCGTGGAAAACACAGGATCTTTTTCTCTACAACAGATTACATTTTATGTAGATATGTCTTGTATCTAACTCATTTAGTAAGCCTTGATTTCAAGAGGCTGTATCTGTGTTCAAAGTTTGTTGAACTGTGCTTGTTCAAGTGCTTTAGCTCATGCTTTCTGCAAGTGGGTAGCTGAATCCCAGCAGCAAATAAAATTGACCTAACAAGCCTGTCAGGGTGTTTCTCCTCCTCCCTCCCCAAGGCAAGGGGGAATAAGCACAGTTCTGGGCCACTGCTCATCACATGCATCTTGTGGCACACATGTGCCGCACAGGATCTCATCAAGGGAGCACCACAAAGCCACAGAGCTCCAGTCTCTCTGCATCCTGTTCAGCAGCTCTTTGCTCTCCCCAGGGAGGGATTCCTGACACTGTTACCTGAATCGTGCAGGTTTCCCCCAAGGTATGCAGCTCTTAAATAGCAAGTGTATTGCTGCATACTTCAGCTCTCAGAAAGGCAGAGTATGAGCAGCTACTGGACTGAGAAGCAGTCAGAAACTACCTTCAAAAGGGCACAGGTGTTTCTTCTAGCCACAAGCTCCATCTAAAAATTTGCCTGTTGCTGATAGGAAAAGCCTACCTCACAATATCAGGCCCAGGATAGTACTCTTAATCCCTTCAGCATTTAAACAAACAAACAACAAAACCCCAAAACAACAACAACCCCCCTGCCCCGAATTACATTTTATTCCACTAGGAAATGAAATGGCCAAAAAGAAAAAAAATCAATTCGTGATTTCTTGGCCAAATTGCTGCAACACACTTGGGAATAAGAGAATCCTGAATGACACAAAACATAATGAAGTTAACCTGAATACCTTCCCTTATTATACACTGAGTATCAAATGAATGCTAAGCTCCTAGCTGGAGCTTCAAAATTCTTAGCAAGTTTAGACCTTTAAGAGGCAGATTAAGATGTAAGCACTTCCAAAGCAGTTGTGATCCTTAGCAGTAATGACAAAACTCATGGAAAGTAAATACTGCTGGAGACGAGGGACTCTCAGCTGCTGTGGAATTCACTTTCAAAAAAAGTGAAAGTTTGCGTTTACCCAAATAAACTGGAATATTAAGCCTTTTCTAGCATTTTCAATGCATTTTTAAGATTGCATCTAATGTGAAACATTAAGAATTCTTGCTAAGATTTAAAGAGAAACTATTCTAATGTTCCCCAGTTTCTCTCCCTCATATCTGAATCACTTTCCATTGTAACCAAATTTGCCAGCTACCTTTATATGCTACAGCTGAAAGACTTCTGTCCAGAAGATCCATTTGTTTTTGCTTTAGGAATTTTATGGAATTCCTCTTCCCATGCATCAGCATTTGCAGCCCTACCCTACTCTTTCTATTCATTAGTAGCAGTTGTTCAAAGTCCCTGCTTTTTTGTCCACATACGGTGTCCTGTGGGCTTACAGATATCCACTGCTCTAAGGAATTTGAAAGTTGTTTTTATAGATTTTTCTTGAGCAGATTCTTCATGGTTCTTGCATAAAAAAAAGTTTTGTTCTTTTTTATAATCCAAGAAGCATGGAATTATCAGAATAAAACATCTTTGTGGTAAGTAGTGTGTTGCCACTGCTAAAACTTAAGAAAAACAGTTGTTAAACTAAGTTCTCTCAAAACTGCTCTGCATAATTACATTAAATATTTCTTTAACCTTTCAGAAGTATTTATCCTATTTTTAAAAATATGTGAATAACTACAGGTTTGCACATTTAACTCCAGGGTTTTACAAAGATGATAGGTTGGAAGATATTCAGTGAAATATATACCTGATGGAAAAAAAGCATTATCATGATCCTGGAATTTCTTTCACAGAGTTTGTTATATTTCATCTTTATAAAAATCAGAAAGTTAAAAAATGTACATCAAGCATTTAGGTTAATAGAGTTTTACTAAGGCTAACTAGCCAGCATGCTTTGTACATGCTTCCACCCCCCCCCCCTTTTTTTTTAGATATTCATTCAAATAGACATATCAGAGTATTTGTCATGATTCCTTGATTAATGGCCAACAAAGCAGGCAGCACAGAGATCAGTGTCCTTGAAGGAAGTGCCTGGTACTCACAGCCAGACACACACAGATAAGGAGCGGTCTGAAACACTGTCATTCACATTCAGAGCCTCCACTTTCTTTTAAGCCAGGTGGTTTAAGTAGCTGCTTTAATAGCTAGGTACCAAGGAAAATCCCGCAGTCCTCAGGAGAAGAGATCTGAGCAATCTACTCCACAGCTCCCTCCTGATTCAGGAGGCCAGGGCACCCGCTCACACTTTTCAGACCCAAATCACAGTCAGGAGCTTGGACATAGTCACAGTAACAACTCTCAGGAGCCACAGGACCTCTCTGCCTAGATTTGATGAACACCAGAAAAGCAAGCATAGGGTCTGCCAGTAGCTGCTCCATGGCTTCTAATGGGCCAGTTTTCCAAGACGAAAGTTCATTTGTCACCTGCAGATGACCAGAAATATCTAACTCTTGTCAGCATCCTTGAGCAGCTTCAAAGATGTGTCCTTCCTAAGCCCTCTCACTGCTCCAAGTGCAATTAATGCTAAGACAGAACACCAGTCACTCAGGCAAGGACAGGACTTATTTTTATTAAGGTCTTAAATGCCTACTCGTGTAGATCTGTGAAATGAATTGTGCCAGGGCACTATAAATTCCAAAGCCTGGTACTATCACATAAGAAAGAAGAAATCCTTCATAAAATGAATACCTCCTAATAACCACTAAGATAGAAAAGAATTGAAAATTGAAAAACTTCTCTAGTCTTTGTACCTGCCAATACCTCCTTTAGAACAAAGGAAGGGAAAAAAAGAAAAAAAAAAAGAAAACAATTGTAAAGCATGACCTCACTTTTTTTTTTTTTTTTTTTTTTTTGTGACTACCTGAAGATAAAAAGGTAGGCTCAGCTAAAGAGAGATCTGATGTTTTATTGCATTTCTCTTCTAATACCGTCCTTTATTCACACAACCATTTGCCCATTCATCTAACAAGGGAATTGAAATGAGAACATTCAGTTCCTTTATTTTATTCTCACTTTCATAACAATACATATGAATCATAGTCCACATTATCTTGGAGTGCTACAACTTTGAGTCCAGTATCTTCACTTTCTTTTCACTGTGAATCTACAAGGAAGTATTCTTGAAGTGCCATCTCGTCAGTTAACAAGGTAATACCAGAGACTTGCTTTGTTTCTCATTCTTTGACTCTTCAGGCTTCAGCTTTCTATATTTCCTTTTGAAGTGGTTTATGAGAAAGGCCATTGCATAATGTTAAAAGTCAACGCATCCAAGTTGCTTCTGACTCATGGTCTACTATAATCAGCACAAAGATTCCTACTGACATGAATGGATTTGGGAACCAGCGCTTACTACTCTTGGTGATAGTTACAAGTTCTGCTAGATGGTAGAATCACATACTCAAAAAAACAGAGATCAGCAAGAAAACAGCAATGGACTGCAAAACCTATCTACTCCAAAAGGTAATGAATACGCCTGTTATCAGCATAATATTTTCTTAAGTTGTATCTACCTTTGATTTCTTGCAAGACATGATTCTTTTTTTTAAGCAAGGAAGGAGGAGAAGAAAGGCTCCAGGCCCAAGAAGCTTATCCGTTGCTCACTTGCATTTCCCCCTGCAAGCCAAACATCTGGTCAATAGAAAAAAAATAAAGCCCACGTTGACACCCTCAGTGTCACAGTTACTGTAGTGGCAGCTTAAAACAGCTGCAGGTGATGGCCGCTTAGAGCAGCTTCATTGCCTGCAGCCCTTATGGTTAAGCAAAAGAGCCTTAGATGCTCCAATCCAGCTGGATTTATCAACTTGAGTACTTATTCCAATCCTAAAACCAGTTCAACCAACAAGCCCTGCTGGACGCATACCAGCAACCTGAGACTACTTTAGGTTTCCATCCTATTCATTTTAACAGGACTACTAGGTTGGGCAGTGCAAGACCACAGGTGGCTTGGCACAGACCAGCTTGGATCCAGCAGAACAGATGCCTAGTAAGCCCAGCCAGACACACACTGGCTTCACAAAGAGTCACTCGGATGTGTCTGCATCGTACTACCTGACACCTGTGAGATGGGGGATGAGGGGGGGATGGGGCAGAAGCACATGAAATGCCTGCAGTCGTGGCAGGACGGGTGCATGCAGAAGATGCACGAGTCCCAGCACTTTTCTGCAGTTCTGCCCTCTAGAGCACGCGTCTCCCATGGCATTTCCCTCTTGACAATAAAAACAGATCATAAATAACAACACTGCTGCAGGAGAATGCACAGGTTCTGAACTCTCTGGAGCCTCCACAGTCATCTCATGTATTTTAAAATTGTTTTGGGGAGAAAGATGAAAAAGTCTACACACTTAAACTACTATAGATCAAAGACAAGGACATATTCCATAGGCAAGCAGTTCCAAAAACAAAAACAAAAAAAACAACCAACCACACACACAACCACACACAAACCACCACATCTGGTTAGCTGTTCTTTCTAATTTATGCCAAACACACATAAGCAGACCTAATACTCAATTCCCCTCCCACACCTAGAAAAATGTACACCTATTGCAAAAGGTTTGATATAAGACTTCAGATTTCAAGGTGCTCAAAAGAAGGCATGTAGCATTGCTCTCATTTCACTGCTGCATAAATTAAGATGAAATATCTCTTTTGCAATGCTTAAAAAGCTGAATGGCAGAGAAAGGATTTTTTTCTTACTCAGGATGAAATGCTCCATGGAACCATGCTGTATACATCGGCTTGCTTTATTTCAGATACACTTGACCACTCAGCTGTTTCTGGTTTGTCATTTCCTTTGGAGTCAGACAGGAAAAAAAGTGAAGGAAAAAACCCAAACTTCTGATGAATAAAGCAGGTGCTAGAAATCAAAAAACAGGTTGAAAAGTTCTCTGAGAAAAAGGGTTAAGCAAGGAAAGGAATCAAATAATGTATCTTCACCACCCAACCCAAAGCAATGTGGTAGTAGACAGTAGTTGCAGGCAAACCCAATGCATGTAAAGGGAACAGTTTAGCTATGACAGCTCAAGCTATTCAGAGTATGTTAGCTTGACCAAAGCTCAGAGCTTATGCTATTAATTTGCCTTCAAATCCTGAAATAACAATGTATTCTGTAGAGATTAAGAAAGAAATGCATTGCATAACATCGCAGCATTAATTTCTAACAAAGGACATCCCTCTGTACTGTCCCGAGAAAGAGCAGCTAGTTTCCTACTGTTTGAACATTTCTATATGAATATAGAAAGCTGACAAGCAACAATTTCTGGGCCCCTAGAAGCATTCATTTAAATGTATTTAACTGTACCTTTAGAGCAAAGACCTCTGCTTACTCTGCATGAATAGATTAATTTAGAAATTGTCCATTAAGATTGCAGGAATACATGACGATTCTAAGTTTGCTGAGTATTTTCACCATGGTTATCTAATCTTTTTCTGATTTTCAATAGCATCTTAATCCTCTAAGTTGCACTTAATTTGATATCATGAATCATTAGCTGAAACAAAGGAAGAAAGCATTTCTTTATTGAACAGAAATTACAGATAATGGCAATAAGTGCTAATCTTGGGACATTTTTCACATCTCGAGATTTAATTGAACAAAGACTAAGAACATCTGGGCAAACCAAACCAAATAAATGAAGGGTGCTGCAGACACTGTTAATATTTTGGTGTTTGGTGAACCAAAACCAAACCAAACTAACCAACCTAGAAATCCTAAACCCCACTTAGTTCTAGATCTTTTTTCAAACTAAACAATATTGCCCAAATGCAATTGAAACACATAGCTCATGTTGATCTACTGGTTTTGTTGGTGTGGGATCTCTTTTGTCATCACAAGGGATTTTGAAGTATTTTGGTCTTGATCCAGTTTAGAACTTTATATATTCAAATTTCAATTTTCTACAAAGACTTGTTTCCCTAGATCAACAAACACTAAAGTAAAAAACCCAAATGATAAGGTGATAAATAGAAGTTGAAGGACATATCAGCAGAAAACAAAAATGTCAGTCTGAAAAATATTGCTAAGTGAAAAAATATAATTTTAAGTATTTTTGAAGAGCTTCTATACATTACTGTAGGCTCATGTCAAAAATAATTGCAACTATGCAAAGTATATTGTCTAAATACGTGATAAACACAGTTGAAATCTCACACTGGACCCTACCTGCTCCAAAGGTCATAGGACCTCTTCTTTTATTTATTTATCCTACCAATATCAACTTACCAACCCTTATTGTTATTCATTTGTTTTTTTTCCTCCAGTTCCCTAGCATGGAATCACATTAATGCATGAGAAACATTTTCTTTAATGACACCCAAGATATTTTCTTTGTTACAGACTAAAATGTGAAAACATAGCTAGGATATATCATAATTTAAATATACCCTTAAAAGCTCAGGGACTTCATTAGCTTCATTAGTTTTCACACAGCTTCATTAGTTAGTAAGATAGTGCTGGAAACCAGAAATGATTCAGCTACAGGGTCAGTTTTAAATGGACCACAAGAAGCCAAGAAGCCAACTACTTTTCCTTTCTGCAGGACGTGAGCAAGGCCCTGACCCACACAGAGAACATAAAAGCAGAAAAATTATGAATCTTACTGAAATGGAAATATACTATTTATCCAAATTGACTCTTCTGGGCATATTTAACTTCCCATCACATGGAGCAACATTTTGTTATCTCTGTAACTCCTAGCAAAGTGTTTATTCTCTATCAGCTGGCACATATGGTACTATATAACACAGTTGCCGTAGCTCATGAAAACAAGAGTTTCATCGTAGATACTCTGCCAAAGGGTGTAAAACCTGAGTTCAGAGCAATCAGACACATCTCAGGTGACATACTTGGCTCTGAAAAGGGAAAAATGACATTTGTTCAACATATGAACACTTAATGCCAACTGCTTCATTCACAGGCACCTTCTGCCAAAAAGCCTGACAGGCGTGTTTTGTCCCACTGGGACTGTGGTATAAAAAGGTGAAATAAAGCAGAAATAAATATTACTGTCAAAACAAAGAACTTCAGCTAAGCTGGAAATGGTACTGCTAGACACAGGTACAAACAGTATCTAAAGGATGGAAAATAATAGATAGTAACAAGGCCTTTGCTAACTGGATAGCTACATGTTCATTCCTGCTTGCCCCATTTGAAAGCAGGCAGTTGCAGAAAGACAGTGCCGAGAAATTCCAAATGGTTTTGAAGTCTTGAGCTCAAAAATCACCCCATGCAAGAACACATGCCTTTTGATAGCAACCTACTGTTAAAGGAGTGCAACATTCAAAAGAAGAATGCACTGGCTCTCCAAACATCTTTGACACAGTGTCTCAAAGAAGAGGGGCAAATTTGCAAGCTGGTGACTTAGAAAAGCAGCATAATCCTTTTACATAGGAGAAACCCTTTTAATGGGAAAGCAGAACATACGGACATAACCCTTGGTCTGCAGGGAGCAGCAGGAGCACACCCAGAGATTCCCAGGAAAGGAGAATTGCTCTGTCTGGACTGCTCAAGCAAACAAGATCAGAGATTGCTGCCCATATGGAGCTTCTCACCAGCAGCATCAGACTGCAAACAGCAGCTCTTTTCTAGCTCCTTTTTCATCCTCACATAACTCCAGTGACCTCAGTGCCGTATCCCTCTGTTCCAAGCATGCCACATGTAGCTGATGCACACACGAACAAGAAAAAACACATACTATCTACATTTCTGTTGCTTCCCCACACTGCCTGTGGTCATGAGGAGACAAGGAATTTAAACTGCTGGTCCGTATAGTCCTAATAAGCTCTCTGGCTACTTCTGGTGTCATTTAAACCACATAGCAGCAGACTGGCTGAAGAGTTCCTAGCAGCCCTTGCCCATCCTCTTCCAGGATAACTCCTGACCCTTCTGGTAAAGGGAGTCTGCAATGCATGCCACAGTTTGGTCAGCAGATCCCATGGCTTCCTGAAGGCTGCTGTTGGAATTTGTTATCCCATCACTGCATGCCAGGGGTAGACAATGAGAGGTTTCTATAATGTGTTGACCAACCTCCCCCAAAAAAGTGGTTGAAACTGGAGAAGGTAGCCTGGATGAGAAAAGCCTCATGAAGTTTTGTGGTTCTAAAACATGCAAGAAAAAAGACACAACAATAAGATCTGACAATATGTATGATGGCAATCCAAGTATCACAAGGTGATATCACCAAATGTTTGAAAAAGACCAAGAGTAACTGCCAGCCCCCCAGATAAGTGCCTGCTGAGAACTGAATAACTAGTCTCTCCCTCTCTCAGCTGGAGAATCATTAAACCACCTCCTTATTTTGCCGACAGAGATGACAACTGCAATGGAAAAAGCACCTGGTAAGCAAGGGAGGTGTAGAACTCTTAATTTTGTGAGTTTCTTTAATATAATTGGGCACTTATTTACTAGAAAACAGAGCTGGAAACTTCTTCTCTTTATATTGTACTTAAAAAAATTACTATTGGCCAAATCTCAAAAATAGCCACAACTTCTTTTATGAAAATGGAAAGGAGAACAAGCTACAAAGGGAAACTTCATGAAAAGAGGCAAACTAAGACTGACCTTTTTTTAAAGAGTATTTTTCTCCATTTTCCTCTAGCTTTATTTAAAGGCCATAAATCAGGCTAAGACAGTTCTACTTATCAATTTCCTCTCACTTGGAAACACAGAACAGTATAAAAGGAAATATAAATTGAGCATCATCAAATCAAGAGCATTCCAGTGGAGCAGAATGTACAGTGGCTTTAAGAGAGAGAGAGAGAAAAAAAAAACAACAAAAAAACAAACAAAAAACAAACAAACCATTTATTCACATAGTCTAGCTTAGAGTGTAATACAGCAAAGAGCCCTAAGGAGTTCATTGACAAAAAGGGCTAAGGGCTTGACACTTACTAAAGCACATAGTGTTGATCTAGGTAAACTTTATAGAATATACTCTTGAAGTTAATCCTAAAACACAGCTTATGATATCTGACATACAAAGTGATAAGGGGAAAGGGAGATGGGAATCTTTCAGAGCAGTAAGCAAAAATTCACAAAAACCCGTTGCAAATCACTGACTTGATTTTCATAAGAAGGAAAGCTCTTCATTTTTAAGATTTTATTTTATGACTGAGTAGTTACTCAAAAATAATTCAATTTTTTTGGTATGGCTAATGGAGCCCTACAGAAAGGTATAAACATTATTTACCACACAAGGAGTTTACCAACTAGAGTACCTAATAAGCAGGAGATGAAACTTCTCACAAGACAAAGAAATGTTTGCATATGAAACAACTGCAGTTTGTTAGTCCTCCTCACTGTGTGCCCCCAAAAAGGTGAGGGACACACTACACAAACAGCAACCTGGAGAAAGCAACAGTAAATCAATCCATATGCACATGACTGAAGTTTTAACACAGGTGTCAAACTTCTATAAAGGGCTCTTCTAAAAAAGAGCTAAATTGTTTCCCAGGCACCAAATGCTTTTGAATCCTTACCTGGCAAGTGGTAGGTGTAACAGGGGGAGTAGAAAGCTCAAGCTCCTCTCTCTGCTTCTGCCCTCAGCTACAAGCAAGGCAGCTGAGGAGGCAAGGATTGATTTAGTAGGGATAGCTGACTCTGGGAGCTAGTAGAGGAAATAACTAGAAAAGCTTTAACTTTATATATTGAGGGGGGATGGGGGACATAACAAAAGCAAGGACAAAATAAAAACCTCCAAAATAATTTAGAAGTGTTTGAAAGTGTTTGAAGGAGATGGCTGGTATTTCTGCTCGCTGTGACAAAGTCAGAGGGAAGAAAGGAGAGTTGCAGTCTATCTTAGAAATGAAAAAGCAGAAGTTTTCAAATATTGCCTGGTGGAGAAAAATCATTTTGAATATTTTGTTTAGCACATTTCAAATGACCTTAGGAACCTAGACTCCACCAGGCAGTTTCTAATATTTATTTTTTTATCAACTCATTCCTTTGAAGGACTAATTAAATCTTCAATGACCTCTCTCCTAAAATGAGATTGAAGTGGGTAGCCCCCTCAGCACCCCTGGATGGGGTGAGTGTCTTCTGGCAGCCTGCCAAGAGGGGGGACGGTGGCTGCCAGCAGCCCTGCCGCCCCAGTTCAGCGGGCACCTTCCTCCCATGCACCCGCTCAGAGACGTCACGTACCAGGTAACGGGCTTCAAATCCATCTCTCTGATCATTTTCCTGCAGCTCCAACCAAGAAATATGGCATTTGCTGGAATGGATGTATCCTTACTGTGTATGGATCATCCCCAGCTACTGCTGAAGAGCTGCTGAACAGCTTTAAATTGCTGCAAACAAGAGGCATCTTTGGAAAGTGTTTTTAAGAGAATTGGTTTTTCATTTTTATTTGTACAAGTCTTCTTTGCAAAGGTTTATGAGCAAGATACTGTTTCCTTTATAGTCACCATTCAGCGTATGGTACACGTGACTGTTTATGGGGAGGTTCACAGTGGAACTCGTCATGGAGCCATTGACATTTTTTCCTGTTACCTTCTGCTATTTATACGGTGCAGTCATACACCTGGGGAATGCGGCAACGTCCTCTGCTTATATGACTCTCATACCATGAACAGCCAACAGCCGTGTCATCACTGTAGCAGATTCACAGCAGAAAAACAACTCTCAGGAAAACCATAAGCAGAAGATGTTTCAGTGGCTAAGCCTCAACAAGATCGTATGAACCAGTGCATTCTCACCAGTTCACCTTACAGTTCAGTCACTCTGTTACTGTAAACTATCAGATAAACAGTTTACAGAGTTTTACTCTGACCGTAATCTGAATCATAACAGCATAAAGGAGATTATCTGCTTATAACTGTTTGCAGTGTAAATAGGAGTAAGAAATTGCTCATCCAAAGAAAGGGCAAGGAGGGAAACGTCTTTTAAAAATGTCAGGGCCTGTGCTGAAGTATGCAAGGGATTGAATGAATTACTGTTTATAGATAAATAAAAACTGCTAAGACATTTAAACTCCTTAAATTAGGTACTATGAAACTAAGCACAGCTTAAATAGACAGTCATAACAAGATTATAAAATAAATGCATTATTCAGTACACAGATGGATTAGCACAAACTGTACTGACTGTATGACTTTTTAAACAATATTAAACAGTATTATTACATGCCAGTTGCAAGGAAATGACATTAAACAGAACAAAACAAAACAAAACAAAACACCCGCCACACACCCTTCCCCCACGAGTGGAACAAAACTTCAAAAGTCCTGAAACTTCATTTCATCAGAGCCTTTACATTTGATCCTAACATCAATAGATTCTGACAATATAGAAATTAAGACGAGTCATTGTTGCAGAATGAATTAATACATTTTTGACCCAAATCTGAAGCCAGGTTTTCTGCTTACTTCTGATTGGGCTAAACTACCATAACATTCCTGTGTTGGCACAGACACAACTGAATCGTTAAAGTTATTTCAAATTTTTTCATGTGTTTTCAGTATTACTTGAAAAGCGTCACAGTTGGGGGTCATACCAGGTTGATTCATTGGCCTTTTTCCTTCAATAAGCTGAAATTCTGCTATAGTTTGACACAGGAATAGCCTTAGGTCAAGAGGTACACCTAGTACTTGAAAGTACCCAGGATTTAACAGCAGAGATGTTTTTGGCATAATGAGCCAAATGCAGAGGCAGCTTCTGGCTGGAGCTGGCTTCCCAGGGGCCAGGCAAAGCTTAATGCTGCTCTCCCCAAAGATGGTACTCTGCCATAAGTAGGTACCAGCACCCCATAATCTCTTCCCTTGGAAATACATATACATCTAACATCAACCCTATCCCCAAAAATCTCAAGTGGGTTAGCTGTATTAGAAGAATGCCACCTACTGTGCTGCAAAGGTTTTGAGCAGCTACACATTTATGTCTAAGGGAGCCAGTAAACCACGCATTTTACAAAAATCGGCATAGAATATTTTCAGATCTAAACCCAGAATGCCAGTGAATCATACTTACCGACTTCACTGAATTAACTATTAAGCAACCAGCAAGCAACTCTGAAACCTGCACACAGGTATGATGGCAACCTATATTAATTTAGTATATGGGGAAGAAAGTCAAAGGGCATGATATAGAATGAAAAGCGACAACTGAGCTCTCTCCCTCAAGGTACTTACATGAGCTGAACAAAATAATCATTTACAAAAAAAAATCCCAAAACACACCACTCAGAGCAAAATGTCACACAGTGCCAATGAATCTCCATAGGTTTTACTAGATTTACATTTTGTATAGTTGGTATTGGTGCCTTTTCTGAACCATAGAGCTAGGATTAAAAGCAGAAAAGTTTGGGAAGACAATTCCAAATTGCCAGGAGTGAGAGCAGTTTTAGTATTTTCCATGCAAAAGTAATAGTTTTATTTCAATAGGCAATTTAATTGACACTCAGCCACTGCGTAGACTGAATAAACAAAACAAGAATGCTTCATTTCCTTTATTATTTCCTAAATGGCCTTTCTGCTGAGTTTATCTTCAGATTTTCAACAAATGTACAAAACAGGGTACATAAATGCAACCATAACAGTAAACAAGCATTGCAAACACACTGCGTTCAAATGAGCTAAGTCACGAGGACAGACTGTTTCTTATAGGTGCAGGAAGCCATATTAAAATTGAAGCGGGACCTTGGAAAACACCTACTAGTACCCCTAGGGCACAGATTCTTCACAAGCTCTAGTTGCACGCTCTGCAACTTGAGTCGGGGGAGACCCAGGCTGCCAAAATCCTCAGCTGGAGCTGGCACAGGCTGCACCCCGCTGTACATGGTACACAGTGCGGGACAGGCTTGCTACCTCCACCAGGAGGGTCTTCCATCTCCTAGGACTCCAGCCCCCACAAGTTTTGCACATCGTAGTTCAGAAAACACTGTTCAAGAACAGCTGCCTGGAAATTAGGTACTTAACTAAAATCCTCGCTGGCCCAAGTTTCAATGAGGCCAAAGTTCAATAAAAACACCCACCTCACCCCCACACACACCCAGCCCCAAAAAACATCCCCCCTAAAAAAGCCACCTAGCTATGAGCCTAGATTCCTACACGAACCTATACTTGCGCACTTCAAAATTCTAGCACAGAATCATTTGATCTTTCTAAATAGACAAAGAAAGATAGTGAAAATTGCTTTAAAATCCTTCCTCACACCTTTCTTCTAGAAGCCTCCCTCCTCTCCTACTACTTTCGGTGCGCTCTGATGCACTTCTTCAGTTTCAGCTGATATCTTCAGGTCCAAAACAAATATTTAAAAACAGGTTTCTCAAAGCTCCTAACTGTATGCTAGCCTTTTTCAAGTTTCCTTTAAAATGCCAAGACCACTTTTTCTTCGCTGTCGCCTGAAGGTTCTCATCAGTCCTTGGTTCTTACTCTGGGGACAAGCTGCAGAAATCCCCAAGCAAACACAGACAGTGCCACTCGACCCCGCGAGGGAACCCAGGAACATATCCCAAAGCAGCACTACTACGGTTTCAAGGCAACATACCTAGGCCAACAAGCTCTGCATCTCAGCTGCACGCATACTTGTCAAGTGCTAAATCAAGAATTTCTGCTGTGCCCCTACCAAACAACAACATTTGCCCAATGAATATTTTTTAGAAAGAGCTAGTAGGGAGTGATTGCCTTTTCTCTATTTCTACAGGCAGCAAGGCTGCCTCTGCTACCAAGACATCTGTCAGCATTGAAGGGGCATCTCATCTCAACAGGAGGATCCAGGTATTATCCAAGGAGTATTGTTAGATCAGGGTGAGGAGGCCCTGCTTGAAATTTCAGGTTTAAAGCCAAGTTGTCCCAAAGTTATTTGGATTGAGACTTTTGCTAGTTTTAATGAGAGGAGAAGGGAGTAGATAAATTAATGAAAGAGAAAAAAATAAGAGCTTTTCTCTACATTAATCACTACTAACCTCCATTTCTGAAACACTAAAGAGGACAAACACTGACCACAATTTCACAGAAAACAACCACCACCACAACACGATCCTTCCTCCAACTGTCTGACCACTTTCTTGTAACTCAACATTTCAGGGCTCCAGCTTCAATGCAACACTTCACAGCATCCAGTACAAAACTTCTAGCAGAGAGACCCTGTCTCCAAGCATCTGCTCAGGTGATCTAATGCACACATTTAGTATTCCTTTAGGCTAGAAAAGGAACAGAAGCTTTCTCCTCGGCTTATATTTATTCACTATTTACTCAGATTTTCAACTCTTCAGCCTGATTCCATGATGAGAATTCAAAACAGGCATGATAGAGGTCAGTGCTCTGAGCAAAACCTGAGTGCCTTGTGATTGCCTGCTTTCTTCCAAAAGAAAGGAGGAGACTTTTGCCAGTATACACTTAACAATTCTTTATAAAAAATACCACAGACACACAAACTGGGAAAGATGGGCTTAGCCCATAAAACTCAGATTCATCCAGATATTTCCTGAGTTTCTGTCTGAATGCCTGAACCTCAAAAGCATAAACAGAAAATTCCATCAAAAAAGCACTTCTGAAGAATATTTAATGTGCTATATTTTTCATGTATAAGCATGAACATATTTAATTTATAAAGTCACCTAAATGGATGCTTTTTCTACTTCTGTCAATAGATTCTCATAGTAATTAGGAAGAGAGCAAGAGAGAGCACCCAGAAGCACTTTGAAATTAAAAGGAAAACTGGTCCTTACTGAGGGGGGAGAGAGTTATCAATAGATTATAGCATCAATGAACAAGCCTGCTTTACCTCAGACAGCATGATGTTTTTGCTAAAGGCACAAATTAAAGTATTTATTTCTAGAATAAAAATCCATCATTGCAAACTATCCTCAGAGGCACCATTTTCTCACTCCTCAGGGTGTCTGGCTGTTGGAAACAGGTAACCATGGATTTAAAACCTGATTCTGCAAGACTTAATTATGGGAGGGGATCTTAATCACATGTCATCCCAGGGAAGCTAATGGAGCTGCTTGGGTGCATGAGAATTAGAGCTGGCTGGGAATAAGCCTGCCCTGTTTCCCCAGGAAACAATTTTTCCACCGATACTGAAACTTTTGGGGAAATATGTGAGTTTTTACACTGAACTTTTAGTATACAACCTTTTGACTGGCCATGTTGGAACTGAGTGAGAATAGACAGCCCCGGCACTCGAATCCCACCAGAGTGTTGAGAGCTCAAAGCCCGTTCAGATTACAATTTGACTGCACCAAGAAACACACACAGCAGTACTTGTCTGAAGCACATCCTTCTCACACTCTCATATGAAGTGGTCTGCTTTTTATAAACCATTCGGTTATACACAAGGCTGAGGAGAAATAAATGGAGCAGTAAGGATGTTCGACTGAGATGCTGGGAACCCAAGCTGAAGTAACCAACCAATACCTACCTGTAGACACAGTAAATCCACTCCCTAGGAAGAAAGGCCTGATAGGGGCAGCTAAATAATTTTCTAGATCAGAGAACTCACCCAGAAAGAGTGTGTGTGCGGGGGGCCAGGGGAGAATCTTTAGCAGAGACTCAATCTTGAATCTCCATAAAATAAAGTATGTTTTCCTGGGAGATCGAGGGATGAGTGTTTCAGCTCTCACCTGCTTCTCTTACAGGTTTGGAAAATGATTTTTTTTCCCCACACACAGCTTTCAAAACAGGGGCTTGGGCTGAAAGGAGAGTTTTTGTCTTGCACTTACACAGTGCACAGTCCAGGGAGAAGCTAATCTGGGACTAGTGCTCCTGCCCTAGGTCAGCTACAGTTACCTGCCATTTCAGTAGAGCCAAAATCCTGACAGGCATGTTTGTTCTTGTAAGAAGTTCTGCTTGCTCCAGAAAAAAGTCCAAAGTTATGGAAGAGAAAAGGACCCCATTTCCTCCATGTTCACTCAGTTCCCCCTCTGATCATTCTGTTAAATCACAGCTAGCAATATTCTTTTCTGTGCCTTTGCAGCAGGCCCATAAGGCCAGAGCATCTCCCTTCAACAGGTGGTTCTTTGTAATATATTAGATACCTTTTCATTCCTATGCATGACTCTATGCACTATTTTGTCTCCAGCTTGCAAGTTCTCACTCCTTACTTGGAAGGACAGTGATATATTGAATCCCACTGTAATCACTGAGTAAACAGACCTTTACTGTTCTTTACTGTTTGCCACTAAACTGCTTGCGATTTAGCTTCCCACTTGCCTGCCAGAACAACTTCATGCTTAAACAACTCAGAGAGATATTTTAAGACTAACTTTAATTCTGAATTAGAGGAAAGATCCAAATACTGTATTACCATGTGCTGTCAGGAAAATTTATCAACTGTTATAAAGCACCAGTTAGCCTCCAAAAGCATATTTACCCAGAGATGTGGCACAACATTTCAGTCTAGCCATGAAAACCAACATAGGTCAAAGTTCAAATGCTTTCTCTGCTTCCGCAGCAAGTCCTACCACCTAGGCTGATCCAGATTTCTCAGCTAGAATACTACCAGTATCCAAGCCAGCTAGCATAAACAAATATTTGGGCTTGTCTCAATTTAAGTCCACACACTATACACATACAATATATAGACTACTAAGATGGTTTTGATTTCTTCGGTACTTACCCACTCATGGAAGAAGCTACAATTTAATAGACAATAGGCAGAAGATTAATATAACTTTTGAAAAGCTATGTTTTAATCTGTTAAAGTTGGAAGGTCTCTTCATTGCCAAAGAAAAAGTTCTTTTCTTAATACTGGATCTCTGAGAAGGCAAATGCTAAGGATTCCCCCGCTATGACTTTTAAGGCACATTTCACAGTCCAATGCCATGTCAGGGATATATGAGCTACTTCTGAAGCAAAGTACGTCTCGAGGAAAAGTACAGTGTTACTCAGTATTATATCAAGTCCAATTCAAGAAGCAAAACAACTTCATCAGCAAGGTGTTGCATCTCTGCTAAATACAATCAAAGTCCTGAAAGGAGAAGCAGGATGACCACATCTCCCCTATTATGGCCATTACATATTTGTTCTTGGTGCAGAGGATTTTTTTTTCTTTTAACATCTGATGTAGAGAAAAAGGATTTAATTAGATTAATGAAAGCACTAGCCAAGGACCTAGGAGAGATTTATTTGGGTCTCTTCATCTGGGATAGATCTGCTTTGAGACTTAGTAGGCAGGCTTTGCCTTCTGCTATGCTTAAGTTACCCATTTGTAAAAAGCAGAAAAGTAGGGCTTCCCTCTCCCCCCTCCTCCATATCTTCCAAGGATTTTGTAGGGATAAATTTGTGGTACTTACAAATGCCATATAAGAGCATAAAGTAGATAAAAATGTGAATGACAGCTTCAAGAAGATGAGCATGATGCTCATTTTTTTAAAGAAAGGATATTAAATCAGTCAGGCAGAAGTATATCATTAAATTATTCCTCTTTCCAAGGTCATAAGTAAGATCATTCCTCTGAAGGTGACTTGTAAGGAATATGTATGTGCTCTGTAAGTTGCTGATACCCATTTGCTGTTGTTGAGATCAAGACTTTTATTCCACAAAACCTGGTGCTTTCAGCAACCACACTGTTGAATCAAATATCTGTTAAATTCTTCCATCATGCACCAAGAGGAATGAGATTTCTCTTACCTAGTTTTACAGCACATTTAAATCTGAGTTAGTTACCCAAGGCTTCCTTTAGAGTCTACAGTGTGAATAGGTGTCTTCTAGGGTGTGATTCATCACATCCTAAAGCAGAAAACTAAAAATAGATCAGAAGAACTGCAGTTTAGAAACATTTTTACTTCTGTCAGTGGGAGTGGGAGGCTAGCATGAGAAGCTTAGCTGAAAAGGTCTATGCAGTGTCCTACCACATATCAACATGGTTTTGAGTGGGTCGTCCTTACCTCATTTTTCTGAGTGCATTTATAAAGTCTTTTAGCATAATCTAAGATAACAGCTTTCCACACATAACATGTTTAGAAAGAATTTTAAATGCAGATTACATCTTTTCTCTTCTATAGGATGAATATTTATCGTGCAAGTTAACAGTACTAAAACTTTCTGGAATTTGAGTTTGTCATACATATCTAGGTAGAAAATAGATCAGCCTGTCTTTAAAACTTTCTCTTTTTCTTCTTCCTGCAATAGTAGAAGTTACTGCTTCTGCAGAAGTAGAATGCTTCCTGAGCTCCCTGGCTGTACTGGCTATGGGATAAAAAAAGAATATCTGACATCCCAAAGTGATATTACATTTTGATAAAGAATGTGATAAAAATGTATTTTAAAGAAAAAAAAAGAGATCGAGCCTGTGACTTCTCTTCATAGGGCCTATATCTGTATATTCCTCTTCGTGCAATGAGGAAGCTCCTCAACCCCTTTGCAAGGAAAGGATTAAATGCTCAGCTTGCCCACAAGCTCAACACTGAATATTTAGTCTTGCACAGAAATTGCATAAGTTATAGGAGATATCTACACAAGATTAAAGCTCTTTCAGTAGTAATTGTTAATAAATTATGTTCTAACTACTTAAAAAAAGAAAAAACACACATTTTCATCTCAAACACTGGGATTCAAGAAATCATTTTTGTCTAAAATAAAGAGCTTCCAGCAGTCTTGATAAATTTTCCTAATCTAACTTCAGTGATCAATAACATGTTTTCAGTACGGGCAGCTGGGGAAGACCTACTGAATTAATGATTGCATTTGCTAGAAACACCTTCTTATTAGTAGTTATATTAAAAAACATTACTTTTGAAATGAGGTTTAAACATGATTTTACTCATGTCTTTTTGTCATTAATATGTCAAGGAGGAATGAAAATAAAAGTGTGCTAAAGAGAAAAGATGTCTTATATTTTTATGGCTTCTTCATGTAGCACTAACGGAGGAAAAAAATGAATTTTAATTACAGAGTAATAGTACATATCTGCTTGGCCTTTTGATGGTCTTTTAAAGAATGAAAAGGTCCTCAGAAAGTGATGTTGTTTATTCATTTTAAAATAGAACAGGGATAGAAGAACAGATCCTATTTCCACTCACACCCTTTTCTCCTTTTTCAATATCCAGAGTGTTAGAACCTGCTTCTTCTCACTTTATTGATAGATATCTTTGTAGCTCTTCCCCCCTCCCACCCCCCAAAAAAAATCGTAAGCAGCTATGAAATTCCAAGAAAAAGTGATATATTCTTCTCAAGATATGGACTATATTAGAAAGGCCATAATCACTTAGTTCAAATAACCAGATGGAAAAGTGAAAATATTCTCACTGTTAGATTTTATCACAAGGAGAAGCCTGAGCAGTATAGAGCAGGTCATGAAATTTGCGTTGCACTCTGGGCAGAGAAGCCACTGAGCATCTGGAGATCATTTCAAACACAGCCCAGACGTGCTCTGTATTGCTTCTCTACTGCTGCCTGAACTGGTGTTGGGACAACACGAAAATTTCATGAATTGATTTTTGACCATCAGTATTCACTAGCCCAGGATTTGCTCCTTCCAATCCTCGCTAATATGAGTATCAGATATTGAAGTCCACATTTGCAAACTTCGATAACACTTACAGTACTTTGAACAACTCCTGAATTATATCCAGCACAGGCGAAGAGAGGTAAAAACAGTGGCTTTATACTACCGCCAAACTTGTAGCCAGGCCTCGGCTGGAGTTAAAGCAATTGCAAGAGTCCTTTACATCAAGCAAGGATTGTCAAAGATTGAAAACACACCGCTTACACACAATTTTTCTAGGGTGAGCTAGAAGGAGTCAATATGGAAACCCACTTTGGAAACACTAGCCTTTTGTCCTCCACAAAATGGGAACCCTGGAGCAGAGAAAATTAGTGTTAGCTCTTTTGACAAAGCCACAGTAGAACACTATTTTTGATAGCCGTAAACACTGGAAGGGGAAAAAAAGACACACAAAAAATCATTTTTTCTTGGAAAATATCTGATTTTGGCTGTGCGTAGCTATACAAGGATGCAACAAAGGATTTAGACATAGATAACTTTTTAAGAACTTGGCAATCTGGCTCAGTACGTCACAAGAATTTAGTCTTATATGTATGCCCATACACATACACCTGCCTTATAGTTTGGATTCATAATTTCTTTCTCCTCTTGATAGAGCTGTGCAATAAAACAGAAAGAGTAACACACAGAATTACTACACAGGAAAGATGATTTGGAAAAAAAATCATATTTACATTTATGTTCCTAGTTTAAATTTAATTTGCAACTTTAATCAAAATTCCAGCCCAACAGCCAGCTACAGTCTGTGCAAGTCAGTTAGATAAGATTTTTATTATTTCTGTTGAACAGTCTCTCAGCCTGCCAGTAAATAAAATTGATTTGTTTAAAAAAAGAAAAACTGTTAAAACATTTGTGGCATAATCTGTCCTTATTAAAGAGAGAAGCATGAACTGGAAACTTTCCTCTGACTTAATGGAATATCAGCATCAGTTCTGGCACTTCTCTACTTCTCAATTATGTTAAAGACCCTGACGGGGGGGCGGG
This sequence comes from Dromaius novaehollandiae, assembly GCF_036370855.1. Taxonomy (NCBI): domain Eukaryota; kingdom Metazoa; phylum Chordata; class Aves; order Casuariiformes; family Dromaiidae; genus Dromaius; species Dromaius novaehollandiae. The sequence goes on along the minus strand of NC_088099.1, from coordinate 137,120,648 downwards.
GAGGTAGACTGGCTAAAACTTACTAAAACTGAGGATACAGGAGAGAGGAAAAAACAAACAAACAAACAAACAAAAACAAACAGAACAAACAATTCTTTGCAAAGGAAAATGATTTCCAGCCAATTTCAACTAGCTTTTGAAACACACTTTTGTAATTAGTTGCCAAGAAGAGTCAAATGCTCCTGAACATATACAGTAAGATACCAAATAAGTTGTCTGTCACAAAGATGCAATAAATTACATTGGGTATTAAAATAGTACCAAAATGTAATTTGTCATGAAATAAAACCTGAAAAAACAACAAGACAACAACTGATCTCAGGTTCAGGATAAGCCTTAGGTCTTGCTGACTAAATGTGCACATGTTCCGCCACACGTCCTGTGCCAAGGTGGTCAGATGGTTCTGTAGGAGAACTTTATCCTATCCAAAACATTCGACTCACTTCCACTTTCTTGGGAAGTGAGACTGATAAAAGTTTTTCAGCCCAAATGCCTCGAAGTGTCTCCCACCCTTTCTGCCCGTTTCCCCAGCCGAGCCACAGGAAAGGCCCAGAGCCAGGGTATTCTGCCTCTGCTGCAATGCAGCCGCAGTGCAAGGCTGCAAAGTCTCTGTTTTAATTCTCTTAGAGAGAGAGAAAGAAAAAAAAAGTCAATATTTTCAAGCAAATTTTCGATTTTGATAAATACGCATTTCTGCATATCATGCCAATGCCAATTCTAAAACAGTTCCCCTTTTCAGTTCCCACACCTAGGGAAAAAGCCCCCCGAAGTGGCAGGAAGGTTTGCAGGTCCCTGCAATCAACTGCCCTCTTTCCACCCAACACAGAAGGGACAGGCACATGGACGGTAACCCTCATGTTTCAGAAGCATTCAGTTTCTCAGGATTTCCCTCTGCTGCCTTGGGAATGGTGTGAGAAAGACTCTGAAGCTAATCTGTAAACATCTACCCCCAGGCCCCCAATTCCCTGCAGCAGTGGGAATGCACTAGACCCCTGTTCACAATAAGCCATATATTTGACTTCATGTTTTCTCCTTGCGGATCTCCCTTCTGTTCTTGCCCCTTAGCAAAGGTTCAGTGCCCATGTTTTTGTTCCTCTTCAGCTAAACGGTCAAGTCTATATAAAAACCTTTTTCTCTGTTGATAAAACATTTCCTGGACAATTTCTTTTATATATATATGTGTGTGTGTGTATGTGTGTATATATATATATATATATAAAATAAAACCCTTACCATTCTGCCACCAAGAATAGGAGCAGTGGTAGGACCTAAATAGTTCTTAGCCATTCATACAATATATACTTTCCATTATATATAACATTTTCTCTATAGCACAAAGGACATTGGTTTGTTTAAGCTGTAATAAAGCAATTGGCACAGGTTGTTGTACAGTGTGGATAAGCCACACTAGCTGCAAACTGCTGCAAATCTACTTTCAGCCCCAGCTTTGGCATTCAGTAGAGATGGAGGTTGTCACATTTCAGATACAACTGAATAACTATTCTATTCCCATAATTTGACCTTTTTCTCCAGAGACAGCCTGAAGGCTGTTCAAAGTTGTGCAGATTGAAGGTATACAAAACTTGGAAAAGCTCTGTAAATAAAAGTGGGGAGGTGGTTAACAGAGCACAGCAATGTTCCTCCTTCTCCATTTATTGAAAACTCCCTCCTGCAAAGCATTTCTTTGCAGCCTAGACTTAAGGCTAAGTGTCAGCCCTCTTTTTATTGCTCACATTGCACACAAAAAGAGTTCAGATGTTCTGCCTTAAAGCAGGACAGAGATAGTCTCCATCTTCCTTCCCTTTCAGGGAAGCACAAAAGCTACCCCTAAACCTGCAGCTCTGAGGGAACAAATGCAGCATATAGCCAGGAGTCCTAAAGCAGATTCATTAAAGCCCTTCTTCGGTGACCAAAAGCTTACCCTGAAATTCAGTCCCCAGCAACGATGGCTCGGTGCAATCCTGGATTCTTATCCAGGGAAAGCATGTTTCAGAGCACATATTCTTATCTCATGCTTTTATTAAAGAAAAACAAATATAACTGCAGGGAGTGAACTGCAATCTTGGCCTAGAGACCCACTTAGCATTTTTCCTCCCTTGTAGAATCACTCTGACTTATCAGCATAATAACTGTAATTTATCTGAAGCAATAGATGATATGGTGAACTCTTCTTCAAAACCACCTTTAAAAGCTGGTAAAACCCTTGATTCACCCTGTCACCAAGTATCTAGGATGCCAATCACTACCAGGAGTTTAGAGCAACATTTCGGGTTTGGGATGATAATTTATTTTTTCACCATTGATTAGAGGAATGCCCCTAAGCATGCGCTTTATCCCAGTTCACAAATAGAGTATATCACTTGCCAAAGCAAAACTTTTAAACAAATACTTACTACATCTTGGGATGGCTTCCAAGATTTATCTATAAAATTTTCATGTTTATTCTATACTTCAAGGTCAAACCAACAATCTTCTCTATACTAGAAAAATGCATTTTACATTTCTCTCCCCATTCTTTACTCCTTACCTTTACAAACAGCATTCTGTGGAACTACTTCAAAATCTGACTTTAAAAAAAGAAGTATTAATGCTACAGTGCCTTAACCATTCTTGTGGCACTCGCAGCACATGATTAAGCTTTTAACACTAAACTTGAAAGCTGAAGCCTTTTAGTTTTGCACCAAGCCAGAGCCACAGTGGAACAGGTTCAGACACCAGAGCTCTAATACAGCACAACCTTCATGCTGAAGTGTAAAGGGAAACAGGCTGACTTCTAGTTAAGACACACATCTAAAAGGCATGCAACATAAGTATGGACACAGTCAAGACTTCAAGAGCTTGCCTGCTTTTAAATTAAGGTTTAGGAGCACGTTAATCTAAACAGTACCTGTAGAAGCAAGTACAAAATCTCACAGTCAAAGAGAGAGAATGAAACACAAACAAGCATAGACAACAGTCAAGACTTGTCTTTTCTCCTCTGTTTCATTTCTACCTGTATGTGATTGCAGCCTTTAACCTGTTCAAGCTCCCTTTCCTTAGGTGATGACATGGATTGTGCTAGTAATTAACCTGAGGAGGCAATGACTAATGAGCCCAATTATGGTTGAAGGCATAGTTGGGTAGTTTTAAAAGCTAAAGTTAATCAGGAGGGGAGGGAATTAAAAAAAAATACAAACAGAAGAACTTTGCTTGAGCTAAAGTATCAAAATAGGTTTGCAATGCTGCTAGGTTTGCAATGTTCTTGCTATGTACTGTTAATTTAATTTCCTCTTTGGGAAAAGCATCTTTTTGCATCCTTAAAAAATATATATTTTTAAACAATCTAAGTGCTTTAAATGAGCTCACGCAAAAAAAAATTTTGAGAGATGTAAACATCCATACTGAAAACAGCCATGTGCGTTCACAAGCACTTTTTACTTTAGAGTTTATTAAAACACTATAGCTGAATGTCTAATAACCAAACTAGTTATACTGATAGCTGTTTGCTTCTCAGCATACCTCATGACAGTTCAGATCTGCCAAGTCTTAGCAATGTTATACCTCTATAACTATTGTAGAAGAAGACATTTTGCCTTTCTGACCATCAAAAAGAGTTACGTCCTCTAAAGAGACCGAGGAACACCGAGTGCATGGGCTGTCCAGTAGGAGCTGTTCAAGGCAGGCACCGTTTGCCTCTTGCAACTTCTTCCTTAAAAATATTGGAGGAGTTCTAATAAAAGTATTAGCAGAAATCATTCACAAAACTCTTTACTAAAGAGTGAGGCAGGACGCCATTTCCTCTGAGAATGTGGCTATTTGCAGAAAAGAAAAGTAGTGTATTAGTCCTACAATAATGAAAATCTAGGCATGATGTTACATGAGCTTTTGCAGGACTGCAGTCTAAAATGAATGCTTAATTTTACACCCCACGATCTATTCAGATTTTCCTAGGCAGGTGTGGACTTTCCTACCTAAAAATCAGTCCAGCTGTATTTTTACCTTTGTCCATTTCTGCAGTAGTCCTCAATTCCACGTGCCAGATAGACATGTGCCTGCTTTGCACCAGCCAGGCACACGGTGGGTACATGCTTCTCAGACTGGGAGCACACACACAATTTGCACTGCACAGCTGATGCTCTTCATCTTACTCAGAATAAAGATCACTCCAAACCCAGGCAAACAGTGAGCTGCACACGGGACAGAGGATCAATCTGTGGTATATAATTCCACTTCAAGACTCACCAAAAAAAAGAAAGAAAGAAAGAAAGAAAGAAAAAGTAGCCACCAAAGTCTTTATTTTCCTTTGAAAACAGAATTTCTGAAAATATTCCTATACTTTTTGGTTCCCTGAACTTGCAGACTTTTCTGGACACAAATGGACCCCAGGCACACTTAATTTTGTAATTATGCACATTTTACTCTGCTGATCATGACCACATAGAGATAACCAAAGCTATCAATGAAGAAAAAAAAAACACTGCCAAGTCTTGTCCTGATTCTGAAGTAACATCTCCAGGAACTAAGGCATTACAAGGAAGCAAAACATCTGGGCTATATCTTGTACATATGCAAAATTAACACAAGAAGCAAAAAAATCGTGATTTTGATTTAGTTTTCTACTCTGGTTTGGATCAGATTCGTGTAGTCAACTAATGAGAGTGTTAACAGATATTTACGCTTGGGAACCTCCTGTATGCAAATGAGAAAAGTTGGCTAATGCGTTCTTATGAGTACATGTTCCCCCTAATCTATCCATTTTCTCCTGTGATATAGCCCCTTGGCCAGTACTGTAAAAGCTTCATTTCATGCAGCTGAACTGCTCATTAGTGCAGTAGTCGATGGCATTGCACAAGGCAGTATCCACACTGTGTCAGAGCAGAAGATAAGAAAGAAAATGAAAGTAGTAATTTTCTTTTGCTCAAGCTTTTTCTCCGCTTTGATATGATTTGTTAGAATGCACTTAGTAATTTGATAGCATTTTTTTTCCCCAGTCAAGTTCCCGCAGTACTTTAACAGTGCCCCAGGGTGCCTGTCACTATCTGACATCTGCTACAGTCGAAGGCCGTTAGCTGGTTTGCATGTTGAAAACAAATTCTCGGTAGGTTCTGTAATTTCTTTGCACTGTTGCTGTGCAGCAAAGTAGTATCTATTGATCACTGACTGGAACTGCGGTAGGTCAACAATTACTGCTGATGGGAGCTCTGCTCTGCCTCTGCGCACCAGCGTGCATTTATGTAGCTCTAAATGAGCAGGTGGAGCGGAGGGTGTTTGGGTAGGTGAGACAAGAAAAGGCTCTGCCCCTAAGAAGTGCTTCTGTAAACAAAGAAACTTTAGAGCGCTTAGAAGTATAAAAATAAAACCACGTCATCCATAACAGAGTATCCATCTGGCACAGAAAAAAAGCCCAGGAAAACTGAGACTTATATAATATTAAATTAAATATCTGCATTGAAAAGTCAGCAATGATAATGAATCATTCCTAAACTCCCTCAATACTCCATCCTACATCTGATGTTCCAGATATAAACAGGCACACACAAGAAATTAAAGAGGTGCTTCTGAAAAGTATTAAAATAAATTCTGCTTTGAAGTGAAGCTCTTTTACACAATATTTCTTCCCTTCCCTTTTATAACATTATAAAATCTTGCAACTTCAATTCAATTCAACTCCATAGTCTAGTAAAAAATTACAGCACTAATTGTAGGTGGAAGAATTGTAATCGACTGGGCTCTTGTGTACAGAATTACACAGATTTAGACACCTGTTTTGCCTGAGAAAAAAAAATGGAGAACATGCAGTAGAATCAAGAGATTTGTGGATTCAGTCATACTCACATAAATAGCTGGTAACAACTACATTAAATGAGATGCTTTGTTTTGAAACAGTAGCAATGTGGCATTTCCTGTGCACTGCTGAAAACTTTGCAAACGTAAAAAGCACAGCAGGGGCATGAGCCTTTTTTTTCCTTGCATATGTATCTGTTTGATTGCAGTCAGCCTCTTGTCAGCACAAGAAATTCAGCAATTCTAAACCTGCAGTGAATACGTAAAAACATATTTTCTACATCACTAACAAGCTGTTTTCCTGTTTATATTTAAAAGGACGAACCAGTGTGCAAGTAACTTAGGATGTAGTTCTAGTTCTGCTATTGTGCTAGTGGCATTAGCCATAGCAAGCACAATTATATGAGTGTAAACCAAGTCAAACACAGACATAGTGTATTCAATCAGCTGATAAGCTTTTCAGATTTCATTTTTCCTCATTTGCTCCCATCACCTCTGAAACAAATTTGCCACCTGCAACTACAAACACTATTTTTTATAACTTCTGATTATAATCTCCTCATGCCTTTCTGCTTCTAGACTTTAGCAGCTCTTCAAATTCACTATCATATCTCTAGTATCCAAAAGCTTCAGTTTAGACTGAGTGACTTGTTTTGCTTCCCAAAGTTAAATTGCTTTCTTCATCAAGGCTTAACTCTGGGTGTCAGAAATCTACCACTGTGTGTTTGTCGCACAGCTATTTATGTTGCTGCCTTCCCAAACCATAAGACTCTCTCTTCTACTTTAGCTCACTCTCAGATACATCCATGTTTGCTCCCTCCTTCTGAAGCTCTTCATCAATCTCACTTTCAGGTGTTTATTTTTATCTTATTCATGGTATCTTACTTGAATTTCTCTTGCCCAGTTAGATGAAAAGAAAGCAATCAATTAATAAAACTATTTTTTTGTTTTAACACCTCATTCTTTCATTCAGGTATTTTCTTACTTTCATATCTGTCTAGTAGCTAAGAGGAAGCTACGTAGCTGGTTCATCCACAGTTTCTGACCTACCCAAGGAGAACAGGAACAATGAAATAACAGGCTCGAAATGCTTCTTCCTTTATAGTTATTGCTTTAAAACATGCACAATTTAATCAGTGACAGAGAATTTCAAAAAGCTTAACCACATCTTATTAGTCTTTACTTGCAAGCTTCTTTTAACAGTCTGAATCAGTTTTAGTCCCTTCGTTAAGAATTTCAGAAGATACAAGTGAAAACCATGGTTTCATATTGTCATGTAGTAAGTTGTAGTAACCCTAGGAAGTTGTATGGATTTTATTTAGCTATCATTTCTAGACTACTTTAATTTATATCCCCATCTTTTGATTCATTAAGAGAATTTCCAAGTTTTATAAGTGTAAGCATTTTGATTGCTGTAATAAAACACTAGATTTCTCATGCTGATAGTAGAAGCTAAGCAGAGACAGAAAAAGAATAAAGCTAAGCAAACGTGAAAAGCTCTCCATTAATATGGGTTCTCTGTTGTTACTGAGCTAGGTGTTCCACTTAGCACCCTAATGAACAAAAAGAATTCAAAAAATCAAATTCTTATCAGTCAGATATTCTGCATAATACGCATTTTTAGGTGTCCGCAATGTTGTAAAGAACCACCATATGGACAAATGCTCCTAATCCTGCTTGAGACCACAAATGTAATGCGACAATTTGAGTAAGCCAGGGAAAAAGCTGTGCTCCTCCATGTGATGTTGAATTTCATGAATAAAAAGGAGCAAGAATTACTGCTAGCAGCCTGTCTAAAAGCAGAAGAAATGCCCCTAAGAAAGAAAAAGCGATTGAAATTGTGCAAAGTGCATGCTACAAAGTACATTAAAGCACGTCTGGGGAGAAGCAAAAATTATACTTGAATTGGATAAGTGCAGCCTACCTTGCTCTTACATGGTGTAAATTGTAATGCAATTCCAAACTGGTCAGATAATTTAAAATAAAAAGAATAGAGGAGTCTGTTTTCATAACACTACCTACAAGCAAACCAAAAACTGCTGAAATAATCCAACTATTCTTTCTACTGTTTAATTTTATAGCATGTTGTCTCCAAATAACTATCAGAAAAGTCAGCAAAATTTGGACAGACCTAATTCCATAGGAATTATGCTGATACCAGCAACTGAGGTTAGAATACTATATAGATGCCAATAAGTGGAATACTTTATTCTGAAATAATCTTACTGTTAATGTAGAGTTTTTGCTCAGCTGTCCTCAGGCTCCAGCAGTTCCTCTGATGACTCTTATTACAGGGATTTAAGATTTTATTGCCCCCAGACATGTGCCAGACAGCTGGCTCTTTAGTGGAGATCAGCTACACCTCAGCTGCCCCAGTTCCAGACTGACACTTTGGGTTAACCATCAAATACAGACTGTGCTGGGCCACCAGCAGGCAAGGTGGAGGTGCAGAGATTTCCTGTTTGGTCAGTTCAAGCTGCTGTAGCTCGATCAATCAGAAGATGTCTACGAGGAACCTGAACCTTTGCTGGCCAAATGCTCTGGAGACATTGTGCTGTGGTGGCACAGAAACATTTTTCTCTTCCAGATCTTACATTTTAGTAGGATGCAACATGCTGCAGCATGACTGCTGGCAGCAGGTAAAATAAAAAGGGAATGATGTAACAGTTCCTCAGAGATGGCTAATATTTTATTTTTAAACATCACTTTTGCTAATGAGAATTGAATTTTTTATAGGAGAACAGGTAAAAGCCATCCATATTTTTACAGAAGATCTAGATCTAGCTTCTGCTAAAGTCTTTGGCAAAATTTCCATTTGATGTAACAGAATGAGCCTGCATCCTCTAGCTGGCAATTTTTTTCTGTTCTGGGAGAAGACGCAGTTTTTAAACACCATCAGGATACCATACGTCTTTCATAGGGTTATGCAAATAACTGATTTACCAGACTAGCTGCTGAGTCAAAGAGTCCTACCAATTTCAAATAAATAAATAAAGGAAAAGCAATTCTTCCTCTCCACTAAATGAAAACTAACAAAAAAAAAAAAAAAAGACATGAAATGGGACAATATGTTCTGGTCATGCATCATAGAAGGCAAATGTTCTGTCATTGCTCTGAAATGTACCTTTTGTCAAAGGTACAAGAGAGCTATTTGTTGCTGTGGGTGGGCTATTATTTTCTTTCCCTTTCAATAACAAATATACAAGCTTTTAGGCTCCTAGAGGCGGTGCAAGATCTTTAGGTTCTCGATGGCTGTCTCTGTTTTAAGAATGCAGACTCGTCCAGTGGCTGTACTTGCATGCGGGCAGATGTGTCCCTCAGGGTTGCTTGTACATGCAAAGCAGTCGTACCCACTTGGGGATGCAGGTTTTAGGAGTCTGACATCATAGCTGCTGTCCAGCACTGAAAAGATTATCAAAAAGGCTAAAAAGAGTGAATAAAAAGAAAGAACCACAGCAGAGGCGTGTTGCATTTGGCCTTCCTGAAAACCAGTGGAGATATGGTGGAGTCAGTAAGAAAAGGTTGCCCACTCCAAATGAAATAAGGCAGTATAGTTAAAAAAAGAAAAAAAAAAAAAGCTCTGAAATACAAGGCAATTTTTCACGGAATCGCATTGATACAGCGGGCCTTGGGGCTTAATCCTTTACAGGAATCAAAGAATCAGAACAAGTGGTGTTCTCTATGAGTACTTTCTTTGCTTTTTCTGTCTCTTTCAGTCCCACTTTTCAGTGTTAGACCTTTATTTAACCAAAAATTTCCTTCCAGATATATTTACCTATAGAGGAGAAGACATGAACAAATATAAAATAGCAAGCATTACATTCATTAGAAATACCAGCCTAGCAGGAGAAGCTGCATACAAAACAGTCACATTTTCTAGAAAAAAAAAAAAATTGAATTTGGAGTGAACTGCTTGCCCCAGACCCCACCAAAATTTGCCTGTGATCTGTGCCTATGCTAGGTATTGTCATACTTTAAGTGAAAGATGTAAATGTAGGAAAATTTGTGTGGGTATTTTGCCATTATTCTTCCAAGAAAACAAAAGGAAAATTGTAACGAAAACAAAAACAAAAACCTTAAAACAAAAAAAGCTACCCTCCACCTCAGAAAAACACAGCACGAGTTATTCAGAAAAAAATGTTATTTATATATTCAGTCAATCTGTCTTTAGCTGTGTATAAAGCTTTACTCAGTAACAGAGCCAGTATTAAGAGATGTACCAATAAAGGAATTTACTCACTAGTGAATTCAAAGCAATGTACCCATGATACCCAAGAACTGAGGCATTTACATTTTTATAGATCATTACCAGTTAGCATGTTAACTGACAATTGTTGAATAATGCTCTAACATTCTTTAAGCGATCTCCAGTAAACTACCAAAAAATGAACATAAACTGCACTTCTTCCTATTACATATAATAAAAACTGTTCTCAATTTAATTTTGTGGAACACAAACACACATAAAAGAAGAAGAGGGTAAACAGTTAATATAATGTCTTCCAAGCACAGTTAAAACTGCAAGATTTGCTAAAATATTTTCCTTTCCCTACTGAAAGCGTACTCTTGGGAAGTATTAAGATTCCTCTGCTATGCAGCTCTCTCCACTTATTTTACATGAGACTTATCTGGATGTATATTGCAAAAGGAAATTTGTCATTAAATCCTTTACAAAGTGATGTTGCTGAGTACGTTAAAAGTATTTTCTGTGCTCTTCATGAATGATGGCTGCACTTCCCAAGCGTAAGCTGTGTGCAGTGCATTGGTGCTACAACTGCAGCAAACGAAACAACTGTTTTAGAGGACGCTTCAAAGACAGCAATAAGCAGTCAGGACAATGAAATATTAACCCTACAGCCATAAACTTTGTCTTTTTTTTTTTTTTAAGAAAAGAAAAAAGACAAGGAATAGGGGAGTGAAAATTAGATTATAGTGAAAATTTCTAAGAAATGTGGAGAACTTTACAAGGAATTTTTCCAAACAGGTCAGAATGCAAATTGGGAAATTCTTTGTTGAAAATTGTCCTGGAACAATTCTTTATTTTTCCTTGATGTTTTACTCTATGTGTTTTGGGGCTTTGGGGGAAATCTGAACACAGGGTCAGGAGCATCCGATATCTGGGAAGAATAAACTGAGACACTTTGCTGGGGGAGGGACTTAAAGTTCCATTAAATATATTCACGTATTTGCACTTCAGATTTGATCTATAAATACTAATTCTGGCAGCTTTTCTATAAACCTGATTATTAATGTATGCAGCGATGTTCATTGCATTAATAGTAGCATAGTTTCCTCAAATAGCATATAGCTATGCTTTGTTGGCTAGATTGCCAAGAATGGAAATTTCACCAGTAGACAGAAGTCCTGCATACATCTCAGTGCTTTGCAGGCACATACAGGGAAGGAAGGGAGTCACTTAGGTCTTGTTTTTGTAGAACCATTCTGAGAATTAATTATTCTTATTTTAAAGTGTAGGTTATTCCTTACCAAAAAAAAAAAATTACAAATACAGAACACACAAAAAATGTAAAGGAGAATGTTTTACAAAATTCTCTATTCTCTTGAAACAGTTTTTCCAGTCTAAACCTGAATTCATTAGTACTTTCAGAACGCCTTAGAAATGTGCGAGGGATTGTGGGGAGCAAACTTTCCATCTGTCAAATTATATTGCTGAGGACTATAAAGATGTATGCAGATACATACATAAGTTTTAAGCATAAACATGACTGGGTTCTGTGTGTATTTGCCAACATGCCCTGCTTCTCCTGAGATGTATCTGACAACCCGTCCCACAGTCCAGGACACTCTTAGTATCAAAGCAAATTTGTGCAGCCACATAATACCATACATCAAAATATAGGTTTAAAGACCAAGAGTTTGCCCCTCTTGTTAGCATTCCCCATCTAAAAAATGTTTGGAAGCCAAACATCCTTCAGCCTCTCTAAAAGACTTCAAACCTGACTATCTAGCACCCTTACTATAAACTTCTGCTTTCTTCTTTGCTTCTTCCTTTTGATTTGGAGAGGTGAGAAAACAGAAATGTTCATAGCAAACTGCAGTGCAAAAGACTTTAGGCTGGATAGACACAGTCCCTGCTTGCTTTGTCTCTAAAGACAATTCAGACCAGTTGTGACAAGAGATTGCACAGATACTGGAAATTCATGATTAGACATCATTAATACACTACAAAATATTCTTCTCAAATGGCAATCAGTGAGTGGCAGGTTTGACAAGACACCAGGTGGAGCGGGACAGATGAAGAATACAGACTCCTTATTCAGAAAACCAGCGGCTGAGTCAGCTCCACACGCACAGCATTTCTACAACTGAATGCTTTCATAAACATCTTGCAAAAAAATTCTATTATGTCCACACTGAAAGGCAGTTTCCAGCTTGGAGTATCAAAAAATACAAAATAAAAGAGTAAGCCCACTAGATTAGAGCTTTAGGCATATCATGCAGAAAACAGCCAGGCATGAAAAACAAAAGCGGCATTTGATCACCGTTCCCACTCAGGAGAAATGAACTTCTTTATATCCAAAAGAGCACACAGGTTAACAGATGGAGTGAGAACTGCCAAATCTCAAGCAAAATCCTATTTTGTCCTTGACATAGCAGAAATAATTTCTTTAAGATGGAAAAGTGTCTTTTGACCAACCTTATTCTTTTTACAGTTTGCCTGATTTCTTCACAGGAATAAGTAAACTGTTCTTGTCTACACCAATCAATAAACTGTCATAAACAGAGAAAATGTAGACTTGACACATTTCAAGTAAAGAAGGGTATCATAAAATAAATGAAAGGAATCCTAAATCAAAAAAAACCAAACTTTTAAATAAGTATTTGAAATTTATGTCTGAGAAATCAGCATCTATATTCAAATGGCAACCAAATAGTGCACCTATTTATTCAACTTTTTATCCAAGTGTTGTTCATATTTTATGTGGAGGCCCATGCAATTTACCAGAGAATTGCGCAACATATTCATCTGCTAATAATATAAAAAGCATTCGATTGAAATAGTTTAGATAATGTTAGACTCTGTTAGTAAGCAGTAGCTTTGCATCTAAAATATTCTTTATGAGAATTTTTTTAATCTTCCAATGGTCTGATCCATTTCAAGAAGTACAACAAGTGCTGTTTTCCATCCTTCAGGCTGACAAGGGAATTCATACTTTTTGAGGGACTTTAATGGTGCATCACATGCATTTATAACCTGGTTAATAATTAAGATACAGGATAGGATTTCAAGTACATCTAGTTCTGCATTTAGCTTATTTGCCTTACATTTAAGCAGCAGTAGCTTTGTATATTTTGACAGAATAAGGTTATAGATTAAATTAATAAAGGAAGATAAACAGGACCAATTAAATGCATACAAACCTTTCATTAGTGTTCTTGTGGGTACATTTGTAATGCTGGGTAATTTTTTTCCTTATGGTAAGTAAGCAGATTTGTTCCTGAGCACAACTTTTTTTATCATTTCTATCTTTTTTCAAATCAAATGCTTGAAAAGCGGTACATTGTGGGAGTTCAAGGTATTGTTTATAATATATTGCAGACCTTTGGAACCATTAAATTAATTTAAATACTTTAAAATAAATCTCTTAATGCCCAGAGGCTTTCATTTAATTTATATTTATATTCCAGCTTCTGTGCAGTACCTTCTCTTTAACTCTTATTTAAGATCCCATATTAGTGCTATGCAAAACACTGATTAATTCTAATGCACCAAAGAAAAAAGATTAACAAGATAACACCACACTCCCTCTTGTGAAAGCTATCTAACAGTCATGGTTATTAGACACCAAGATCAGCTATGAAGGAATGGTAGATATCCCACGTGCAGCAGCCTGGATGGAATTGATGCTCTTTTAGATGACAGAACTTTTGATGTGTAACTGCATTAGACTTGAAAACTAATAGCCTTAAAAAACTTTTTGGCAAGTAACATCTTCTCCAAAAAAACCAAAATTGCAAAACACATCCATTAAGGAAAAGGGATATTTCAGTGGTTTTCTCTTCAGACGCTTCACTCGCTCCCTTCTATGCAATCTATAATAAGATCTTTCCTGTGTTCTTCTACGCCCTCTACTACATTTTTGCACATTTCTTTCGCCTTTTGGCAGCATCTCAGCAGGTCCCTGGCTAACTCGGAAAGTCGCTCCATTTGAGGAACAGGGAGCATTTATGTAGTGTTCCTGTAGGACCTCACCATCTCCCACAGAAGGGGCTCCCATGCTGAGGAGCTGGGAAGGTCCAGCCTTAGACTGTAAATTCTTTGGTGCATGGACTGCGCAACAGGCTTGAGACACATGGGCCCTTCATGCGTGATTAGTGCCTCTAACAGCACGAACAATAATAGCAATGTTTTTGACAAGGCTGTTGTAATTCAACATTTAATTTCAATATAAGCAACACAAGCAATTCAATTTCTTAAATAAAGCCCCAGCGATCAGCTGTGGGTAGGTGCTGTAATTGTGAATTGCTCTTTTCTTCTTTAGGAGAAATAAATGAGTGAGCTAGGATGAAATTTTTATTGATCTGAGTTTCAAGAAAGAGATTTTGAAGGAACATACAGTGTTGTGGCTATAAAACTTGCCACTTAGCAGCTTCAGGTAATATACTGTACTTGAGATTGATTCAGTTGTGATCAAATCCAACCCAAAGTTTTTTCATTCCCCTTTAATTTTCAGGCATCCATTGCTGACCCATTTAATAAACTGCCACTTGCTTCCCAGATTCCAAAAAAAAGCTGCAGGCAGGTTGCCATCGAAGCTATTAAGGCAAAAGCAAGGGTTACAAAGTTCTTAACGCGCTAGTAGCTCTTTTCTAAAGGTAAACTAACATGACTCCTCTGTCACATCATCACATTCATGGACACAACATTGGACAGGTAAACGGAGTGTGTCCACAGCAGTCTTAATCAGTTATAATAGAACTAATTTTGATTTTAAACAATTCACAGGGAGGTAGCAGCCTCAAAAACTTAATCACTTACAAACTCATACTGTGAAATGACAACCACTGATAATCCCATTGCTGCAACTACTATTTAGTGTTACTTGATCATTTTACACTCCTACAAAACAAACATTTCCATGATGCCCCATCTCATACACAATCATAAGGAGAAGAAAATTACGTGTGGGAACCTTAACTAAACAACAGTAGGGGCAATCAAGCTGAAAAACATCTGCCATTACTCTCCAGGCAGTGAAGTTTGCTTCAAAAACTATAGCGTGGGAGTCTTCATCCCATGACCAGACAAAAAGTCATCCTGGCTCAGGTGCAAGGAGAACCAGCAAAGCCCAAACCTACAAATGCACATCAGTCATCCACCCAGGCAGTCTCATCGTGTGGCCTCCAACCTGCCATCCAACAATACTATTCAAGTTATGCATGTTTGAAGACATTTTCTACTATTTGTACTACTACAGTATCCAGCAGCTTTTATATTCATCTAGGACACCTGAGCGCCATGTGATGTACAGACATTGGATGGGAGAAGGGAACTCCTCATTTAAGTTGATAATTTTCTGTCCTGGTGTCGACATTCATTCCACTCGGAGATCCTGCTAGCTGTAGGCTTTTTGGAGCTGCTGCAGGTCTAGTTTCAATATTCCCAGAAATGCAAACA
Source organism: Dromaius novaehollandiae (assembly GCF_036370855.1). NCBI lineage: Eukaryota > Metazoa > Chordata > Aves > Casuariiformes > Dromaiidae > Dromaius > Dromaius novaehollandiae. The sequence continues at coordinate 137,105,245 of NC_088099.1, read as the reverse complement.
TTTCAATGTTTGAGCCAGTTTCCCACCTCCCCCCTGGCCCCCAGCTCTCCTTGCAGCTCAAACTCTTCCTGTGCATGCAGTCAGCCAGGTCTGACCCTCCCCCAGCACTCTCCCAAAACCAGGCATCCCCTCCAGTCACCCTGGAGCAGTCACCCCCCTCAGCTGCTCAGTTTCCCCTGGGATTTCTACCACTGCCTGCAGGTTCACACCAGCCCCACCACCCATGACCACCCACCCCCCACCCCGGTGGGTTCACCTCTGTACCTCACATAACACCCCCCTTCTCCATGGCCAGTGCAGAAACTCCTTTCAGCTGCTCTCTGGCCCCTCGCCAGACTCCAGCTTCAGCTCCATTTCCCCTTTCCTTCCTCCCCTTCACGAAGCATCAAGCACCTCAGTGACACTGCAACAGGCCACTGCATCTGCCCCCCCGACACCCCCAGGTCCCTTCCACAGCCTTCCCCCATGGCCCCGGGGACATCATTTAAGGTCTCTTCCCACCCCTGCCACTTGGAGGGACTGCTGAGGAACCTGCGTGACTCCTTCCCCACAGGGGCTAGTCACCCACCCACAGTCTGTAAGACTCAGTGCGAGGAGCAGGGGTATGACGGTACTTACAGGAGGACCCAGTGGAGAAGGTCTGCACCTCGCAGCCGAGCAAGGGGGAGCATCGCCTGGCCTGACCCCAAAGCAGTCATTGCATCCCAGCAGAGCAAGGCCAGGTTCGTGGCCCTGGGTAATGTCCAGGGAAAGTATCTGCACCCTGGTGGGCGCTGAGACATTTCAGAGGGAAACGGGAGACAGAGGCAGGAAGAGACCTTCTCCCCTAAAGGGCAAGGTGTGCAAATCAGGCACATGCATGCATGCGAGGGAACAGGCCAACATAAATGTTGCTGATGCCAAACCGTCTTGTCTCATGCAAAAGGAGTGCTGCCAAATGCCATCCACTTTCAAAGCTCAGCAGAGATAATAGCAATCTCAGGACGTGAACAGCAAGAAACTATCTAGACAGAGAGCAAAAAAGCCAAATCAAATCCTCTGCAGCCTGGGCAGGCAAACTCCCTCTCTTTTGTTCTTGCTCCCCGTCTGTCTTTCATTGCCATGTTTCCTAGCTCATTCTCAGTAAGAAGAACCTAGGAGCAAAGCAGGTCCCTGACTTGGTTTGTCCAGCACCAGCATCTGTGGAAAATAATCCCCAGCAGCTGTGTAGGGCAACATTTTAATAATGAAGTGTTTCTTACAGTGGAGTAAAGGTATTTGCTGAAGGATTTCAGTGTCACAAAGCACATTTGGAGGATGTGAATAACAACCCTCCAATTCCCTCCAATTCCCCCCTGGTTTCCTGAGTTCCTGTTACTAAGAAAGGCTGTTTGCTTGGATCAATTGGCAAAATTGGAGATTTATGACCAGATCCACTAAGGGGCTTAGATGTCACAATTTTAGCATTGCAGCACTTAACTTTTGGGCATGTTGCTTATAGACTCTAAATGTTCCCATTGCCAGTGAGCAATTGAAAGTTTTAAGAAGAAAATTTTGGGAACAAGGTCTTTGTTTTCAGCTTTGCATTTTGTTGAAAGTAAAAGGGAATCTTTAGAGGAAATCCACGTCACTCCCATGGATCACAGTGTAGAGGGTCTATAATATCTGTTCACAGTCTCCCATTCAGCCCGATATCAAAGTGCCACTCCACAGCAGCCATCTCCCTCTCCTCCAGTCAGTCCCTTGTTTAACCACAAACTTAGAAGTATATGTAATAGCCTGCATTAAGCACTTGTCATCTCCTTGCTTCTGCGAGGCTTTGAAACGGAGGCTGGGCTCAGGCAGCCAGGTTTGTGGGAGCTGGCAAGGATGGGGAACCACCAAGGCCGGGAAGAGCAGACAGCTCAAGGCAGTGCTGAAGAACAAGTGAGACAGAAAGGTGAGTCTGAAACTTCACACTGCTTTGGGAACAGGGTGCCTCGTTCATTTCTGCCATTTATCATCATCGAGACTGAAAGCCCTGACACTGACCTGATAGATGCTTGTGCTGCTCCTTTCTCATGAAAAAAAATGTGCCAGCATCAGCCCTTTCTTTCTTCGGTAGCTCAGTAATTACAGAAGCAGTTTTCTAATGTTTTCCAGGTCCCCTTCAGACCTTTCTGTGGAAGGAAACATAGGGTGGGTATGAAAGACAAGGGTGGTCATGGCTCACCTGGCCGGACTGGGGCTGGCCAGGCCCTGCAAGCAGCAGGAGCAGAAGGATAGGAAGGAGCCCAAATCAGTGCCCTGTGGCTGCCAGTGAGTTCACCCCATTTCCTCCTCCGGAGCAGCCAGAGCCCCACTATTTTCCTGACCTCTGTATATCTGCTACCTATTTCTGGGACAAAACCATCTGTTTTTCCAGGCTCTGTTCTGCCCCTGCCCTGCTGGGTTCCCACCACTTTCCCCTCCATCTCCATATGCCTTCCCCCAGCTTGGAACTAAGGTTAACAGCTCATCCCTTTTTCCATTACCCTTCCTCCTACTTTAAAACAGAAAACTTACCTGGCTTGTTCTGGCTCCCATTCCTTCTCTTCCCAAGATGATGAGTGTGCTCAGTATAAATTATTTAAACACTCACTGGATTGGAAGCTGAAATTCAAGTCTCCTCTCTCCCCAGAGAGGATCCTACCCACCAAAAATACATATTTGCTAGTTGTGTCTCTGACTTAACACTAATTGAATTATTCCATGAAAATGAGAATAATTTCAAGTGAAGAGACTGAGAAAGTCATATTTTCTTCCCTCTACAACACAGAATAATCTGCAGCTCAATAGTTAGCCCTCTCAAAAGACAAAGAGGAGTTTCAAACACACTCTGATCAAGGACAGAAATGCAAGTGCGTATCACATATATTCTATTGTTTATTCTTTTTTTTGGGGGGGGGGCTAATATACATTTTAGATTGGACCCTGAAAATGAGAGTTGGATAAAAATCTACTTTGCAGAACCTAGAGATGTTGATGTGAATGAGACCAATCCACTCTGCACAGCAAGGATTTAGACCCAATAGGCCTAAGGACTTTAATCAGTTAAATGTCATAAGTTTCTTCATGAAATTTTCTTGCCGCCATCATTTTGACATATTCAGGCAGACTTGGAAGATTTAATTAGAATAATGTACTTTCTGGTTAAATTAGGTCAGAAGTCAAACAAGGGTGCACAATTGCAGCCCACCAACAGTCTAGCAGAGCCAAAGGGTCCCTGTCTGGGCTTTGGAAGCTTACAAAATCTCAGGAGCTTCTCATGGCAGAGTACAAATCAGCAGCTTTCTTGTCTTTGCTGCAATGTTAACACCACCACTTTCATATTCTCTTTCATGGCTGTTGATTAGTCCCACTACCTCTCACCCTTCCTTACCACAAGAGCAAGCCAAGTCCACCCTCAATGCTTGTTATACGCAGTTCCCTGTCATCTTCCAACTTTCCTCCTTGTCACCTTCTGCATCATCTGATAACAATCCCTACATCCTCTTATGAATGCTCCATGTTATATATTTCAAACTGGTATAGAAAAGGCCTCACTTTAAATTTTGAACAAAATTATTTAAGGAAAAAGAAAATGTAAAACCTAATGTGACATGTGACTGGTTATATTCTACTTGCATACTGAATTCCTTTCTCATACACCTCATCTCTTCTTTGTCTTCTATTAGAAACACTTCAGAGATTATAGGAAATTTTTTATGAGTGAAATCTTGTATTTACCCTATTGAGTTGAATGAAGCCAGGATTTCATCCTTTTCTCAGTACCAAGTACTGTTATTCCTGAGTAGACTGCAAGTTGTCAGAGGATAATCCAGTGAGAAGCATATTGTTCAGCTATTTTCTGTAATGATTTTATTGTCTGTTCTTAGCAGTATCCCCAAGTACTAATTAGGAAATTGCTTTGACACAGAACTGAATTCTGCTCAGAGCTTTAGAAATTGTCAGAGAAGAGTACTTGGTGTCTTTACTATTGTTGTTTGTGACCAAAAACTTCTTATAGTGTCATTTCTCCCTCTTTTTTATTGATTCTGGAATCTCCAAACAACTTAACAGCAAAGCAAAGCTGCATCATTCAAAGCAATTGACTTGCACAAGCCATCTTTGAAAAAAAGACAGACAGACATATGAACCTAAGATAAAGCACATGCAAGCAATTATACCTTTTGCTCTGTGGTGCTAAGACCATGTTAAATTTTTTTTCAAAAGAGTTAAATACATAAAAGAGAGGTAGTACGTTGCCATTTTGTGGAAGCCACACATCTGAGAGAAGTACTCCCAATAGCAGCCAAGTAAAGTACCTCAGCACAGGCTTCATGACAGCCAGCATTGTGATTTGGGAGCTAATTTAGTCAACCAGCCAGAAATATTGAAGCCTAAGAGAGGAAAAGATGGCTGTGATTCACTTTCATAACTTGGCCCAACTCAGAAATTAGATCTTTTATGTGCCATAGGGGAACTTTCATTCAAAAGCTTTGTCTCCCTGGTTTTGAAGAAGCGTTTGCATCAGTATCTCCTCCCTTCTGGAGTAGCGTCGTTCACATCCTCCGAGCTTTCTCTGGGGCCCAATCCAGCAGAATTGTTTTGAGCTTTATGGACAAACTGAACAGGGGACAACCTGCTCTGTGATTCTTGCTGGGGCTTAGGCGGCAGCTAAGCTGCCCAACTATATAAAATCGCAGAGCAGGCAGGTTGGAATCAGGAGTAGCAATTGAGAAGCTGTAGACTGATACACTTTCATCTGAGGTCCCTGAGGTGTCAGCTAGACATTTGAACTCTTTTTCTGGACTTTTGCCTATATGATTTACAAGTCCCTTCAGTTTAGGATTGCTGTGATTACCTATGTTTTTTAAAGAATTTACACATTACTCTACTTAGTGTTGCAATGTTTAAACACTGCAGAGAAGTACTGTAATTTAGGCATCTAGGACATTAAATCTATTTAGAAATGCACGGAAGTGAACTTTTGGGGAGACTCTGAAAAACACTACTCCTTGTCTTTTTCTACTAGTAACCATCAAGGACAGTAGTCATCTCATTTAACTTCAGTTGCCCCTAGTGGGATGTGCCTACTGGAAGTGCCTGTTCACTGACGCTGGAATTTGGCTTTAATTGAATTAGTAAAGATGATTTAAAATTATTTGATCATGAAAAGCTGCCTGCCCTAAAGAAATTCTGCTGGGATATCCTGAGCTGGATATATTGTTTAATGTTCACAGTTACAATGCATTCTATAGTAAGTTTCACTTAAGAGATTTAAACAATGTCTTCTTCAGGCTAACTTTGCAGCCAGTTTACAGGATTTCCCAGTGAACATGATTTATGAAAAATCATTTTACAGTCAAGCTTATCGGTTATGGCTTTTTTAAAGGAAAAGCCCTTTTTTTGCTTGTACCTACTTATTTGTGATAAGCAAGGTACTAGGTGAATGGCAATGCTCATTGTTGCGTACAATTATTTCACTCCTTTGTTATATCCTACTGTGGTGCAAACACTCCAGGTAGCAAATTTAAGATTACTTTGGAAGCCTAAATTGAGTTTACTGGCCTTTGTGATAATCTATTCTTTGAGGTTACATTAATATACCTTTTACTATAAGAAAAAGAATAACACAATTTCCTTATTTTGATTGTCTGAGGACTTCTTTTTTAATGTACTTCTGTCTAGTGGTCTGTCAAATTAAATACTTGAGGCTTTAGTATGTAGTCATGTCATAAAACATTAAGAACAATGAATTGGGTAGGTATTTGAGGTTCATATTCACAGGAAAATCTTTTCTGCAGAGGCTTAATTATTTCCAGCAGTATTCACCAATGAAATGTTCAGAAGTAGTTTGTCCTATAATACTAAAGTCCAAGTGTATACCACACTCTGGATTAGATTTATGCAATTATCTGCTATGTTTTAAGTTATTGGACTGAGAGGATGTTGTTCATAAGCTGTTCATGATAGGTCCACAAATTTTGATTTTGTCAGGCCTTACCTATCATTTGCACTTTTTATTCCTGCTCTAAAATATGCATGAAATTACTTTAATTTGGACTTCACAAAATAGATTTTAACAGCCAAATGCCAACTGAGTGCTTTTTTTCTCTACCAGTTTTCAAATAAAATTCAGGAAACACTCCACAACCCGTAAGATTTGCCCTATGGCAAGTCTTAAGACCTCTTATCAGATCCTTTCAGCTAGGCCAATCTGTAATTATCGATGCACTGCACGAACCACACTGATGTGGCATTAGCTTTACCTCGAATCAAAAACGCTTAAAAACACTGCCCCTCCAAAAAGAATTTTTTGACATGTAGGTTTGAGATCTTTACTCCTGCCTTATAATTAAAAGATATAAAATTAATAGACATGAAATTCAGTAAAAAAACAATTTACGAAATGTTTTTGGTAAACATTTGAGATGAAGACACACTGACAACATCATTTCAGAATATATTGAAAGAAAACACAAGTCACAGACGTTTTAATTCACTTTGTTTTCACAGATACTTTTGAAAAGATGAATTCTATATTTAGCAGCAAATGGAAATAAGACCCTCTTGCAAAGACTAAGATATCCAGGATTTTTTAGAAAGTACCTCTTTTACATATAACATATATGTTATATGTAATGTCATTGGCTGATGGGAAATCCTATCCTGCCTTGATGGATAGAAGTTTCTGATTCCTTTTGTATTTCATTATGAGCCAAATACCTATCTGCCCTTGGTGCTTTCATGAATTTTGTGCTCAGAATTTCATTTTCACTGGCTGCTGGCATTATCATAAACCAGGAATAAGTTAGTTTTAGGGACTTTTTAGGAACATAGGTTAGTTAAAAGGGGTAAACAGTAAAGTCTGTTTAGTAGTGCAGTAACCTGGTGCAAGAGGCAAGCAATATTGTGTTTCATTGACACAGTGGTGGTGGTATGGGGTTATTTGGTCTATAGTTTAAGATTGTGACTGTTTGATAATTATTCTTTTCTTAAAACTCCCTCAGTGTCCAAGACTTACAAGGTGGAGGGCGTGAGGGAGCATATGCAGCCTCTAGGAAAGAAGCACCAGTATCCACCAAAATTCGAAGTTTTATCTGTGATAAGCTGACATTCTCCTCACAGCATTTTATACAGTTAGTAGTTTGCAATTAGTGACAACTAGGAATCCATGGATTAGATAGAAGGTAAAGGATAAGTGACAGATAAAAAAAAAAAAAAAATCAAGGTTATTTGCTTGTCAGAGAACTGAATGTGTCCCACAAAGATCACTACTCCTACTACAGAAAAATAGATGTTGGGGTCTGCAAAATGAAAAAGAGTACTTAGTTTTTGTTACACAGTCATATTGGGGTTGAGTCCAAATTGTGTAATAGTTTGAATAGCAGTAACAGCAGGAACGATGCTTAGAGCTAAAAAAAATTATAGCAAAATGTATCATCAGGTTAGGATCACACCACTGTCAATCTCCAAAAAATGTCAGTTTCCTCCTTTCCACAAAAGATTAATGAGATATATTTTTGTGCTTCGAAGAGTCTGATGAACTTTTAAATCTGATTTCTGAAAGTGAGATAAGATTATGCAGATATATGTCATATTAAAAAGATTCAGTAAGGGTTAAAGGAAATCCCAAATCCCAAGTTCTGGCTATTGGAAACCAAGTCACTGGGTGCAGTGACTTAGGATGATGATCTTTCTAGGGCTCTCTAGAACATATTCACACAATTTTTATTTTAGGGAGACTGCTATGAGCAGAGAAAAGGGGCTGTAGAATGAAACCTTAGAGGGTTTCCTAAGGAAATGGTTCCTGTTGCCTCCTTTTGCCTCAGTATGTACAAACTCTGGTCTGAAAGCTATTTAGTTGCACCATAGGTTATTTGATATGTATTATTATATATTATTAGTACCTGCAAACCTTTGCACCCACATCTTAGAGACATATGGTAAAATCTCATTCTGGTCTTTGAGCTTTTAGCATTCATATTTTCAAACTTCTCCCTGCTATCACACTAGTTGAGAAAACAGATTTGTTTTTCAAGAGAAGTTGAAACTGCATGCAAGTAAGATTGTTGCTAATACTCATTGCAGCACTGGCATCATTAGAGAAGCTGAGATCACACTATGGCAGCAGTGCCACAGATCTGTTTGTCTCATGCTTTAAATAAGACACTCACTTCTTTAGCCACTTCCTCATACTTTGCCCTATTTTCAAAAGTAAACTAGCAATTGCCAGAGACAGTAAACTCTCCGGACTGCAAAAGTACCCACTTTGCATAACCCGGAGTTTTGGAGGGGTAGGCTAGCTGCTGCTGCAAACACTGAAGGGAGGAGTGGGATCCCTTTGTGGCATATCTAGCAAAAAAGGAGAAGGACAAGACTTGTGTTGGAGCCCTTCGCAGCAGAGAAGCAAATGGTGATTCAGGGCATTTCCCCTCAGGGGTGCCTCTTTCTCGGCAAAACGTCGCCAAGCTGTGGCTGGGCTTTAGCACCGCACACATCACATTTAATGCATATTTGCTTCAGGACAGCTACATGTCTGCCAGCTCACAGCCACACGTAAGTAGTCACAGGTGACAGAGAAACACACCTGCCAGACACAGTTCTCCAAAGCAGGAGAAAAGCGGCAGCTAGGTACAACATGCACAGCAGCAGCCTGCTAGTGCAGTTATACAGGTTGGTGTGAGCCACGCACAGGTAGTTATTATACCATTCACGACAGATAGCTTTCTATATCACTGTGCTTTTTGCACATGCTCAAATGTCCAGTCATCTCAGGTGATCTCAAGTAAGCCTTGGTATGAAACCCAGAAAAACTTGGGCAATTTAAGAAGTCTAATAGCTGAAAAACTAAATACACAGTTAATACAGCCTTCACATACCCTTCTATGGTATAGTACACTAAACCTGCATGAGTGGAAAGCTGTAACCACATCAGCAGCTCTAGAAAGGTCTCAAATTACATTAAAACACACCTCAAAAGAAAACGATTATACCACGTCTCCTGAAACAGAAATTTCAGAGAAGTAACTTGTTCTTAGTATTTGGAAGTCATAATACTTACTTAGCAAAGTAAGATTATGTATCTTTCAGATATATACCTAAGCAAGTGACTCAGCAATGAAATATTTCATTAGTAACTCTCAATGTGGATGCAAGACTTTTTATTATTATTTTATCACCTCTTCTACCAGTTGTGTCAGCATGTAATCTTTAGAGTTCCTGCAAGGCAATACTGCCCTCTCGTGGTGCCATTTATTATGCACAGCGTTTTTGATATAATTCATCTTCAAGGTTAAGGTGTTTTTAGGGATGTATAACTTTGACTTCTACAGAAAAAACAGCCCACCTGAATTTTGAAAGACAACCACAAACTGAAGCAAATGAAGTATTATAAATACAGACTTAGTTTTATAGAAGTTGATCCAAAAAACAGTCACTACTATTAACAGACTACTGAAAGCCAGTATAGCAGAATGTTAGATTTAGAGCAAAGAGCAAACAGCACAAAACACAGATTCCGTGTACCATTTAGTAAGGAAAGAAATAAAGGGAAGGCCAGGACAAAAACTGATATAAGTTTATAAAAGCAGATATTGAAGTCATTAAAACATTTACTGAGCAAAATTTGCTTTCAATCTGAGGTAAGCAGATTGACAGTCACACCTGGAAACCAGCGGCAATTAAAGATCTTGAAACAGGAATCAAAAATTCTTGCTAAGTCTTTCAGAAATATAAACTGACCTACTGCTATTCTTTACCAGTGTCACTCATACCTATGGAAATTTCTTACTTGACCTTTATCCATGCTCCTGTTCCAATGCTAAAAATTACTTTTTGATAATTTTGCTATACAACTACAAAAAGATATGAAGCTTTGTTTCCAATATTGTAACCATGTAGCTCTGTAATGCAGTATTGCCATAACTAGTAACAGGTCATAAGCTTTGTATTGACTTTGCAAGGCCTCAGCACTAAAGCTCATCAGACTTGCTCTGTCTGAACTTTCCTTGATCTGCCTGTAGCTTTTTTTTTTTTTTTTTTTTTTTTTAAAAAAAAAAAAAGCTCGGTTGATCTGTGACAGCAGTTTCTCTAATTGACCAGGCATCTATGGCTAATTTGTTTTACTTCTGTTTATCTGGTACAACCATAGTTGTACACAGATAGCAGTTATTCTATGTAGAATGAGATATTTATGATTCTAACACAATGATGTAGCACACAGAAAAACAGGCCTGGTAAGATAGCAGAGGACCTGAGGTGAGACAGAATGTGGCACAGAGGAGTACAGGTGGGGGACCAAAAGAGATGGGGGACAGGCTGGGCTCTGGAGACCCCACAGTTATAACTAACATGCACAGGGTCAGTTAAAAAAAAAAAATGCAGACCTACAGCTGCACAAAACTAGTTATAGGGGTAACAAAGAGAATAAACCAACCTAACATAAGTAAACGCAAACCATATACAGAAAATTCAGATGTAACATAGGGCAGTAGACCAATGAAGAAAGAAAAAGGCATAAAAGTGTTAGCAAGCATATACAAATGACCCCAAGTGGATTTTCAGAAGCAGGAAGAAACCAGCAATATCACCAGCATATCCCTCCCACTGAAGGATTCCAGATGCAATTTATAGCATTATCTTCTCCAGCAGTCTAAAACTAAGGACTTTAAAAGACCCAGAAGAGCAAAGGAAGGGTGTGCATAACTCCAAGAGAAGGGATAAAAAACCAAGCTGTGTGTTACAATTTATTATTACTACTACTGCAATTTTTTTTTTCCGTGTAAGTACTCTAACCCCTTTTCTGTAACAGTTAGATCTAGCCTAATGATTCTTCAATTAGATTGTAAAGATTTCCATTATACTAATAATAAATGCTTGGCTTTACTTTATACCACATGGGTATGCTTCCTCTTTGCCCATATACAAAATTTTGAGCATACCTTTCAAAGAGAAAATCACTTACCACATTCTAGGAAGTAGAGATCAGCAAGTCTCCATTTCTTGATGAGAAATTAGGTGAAAGCTTCAGTAAAAATGACAGCTTTGGTCATGCTGGTTTATATTAGAAGTTATAGAGTAAAAACCTCCCCACTGTTAGGACAGTTAGAGGGGTTGTCATATTCCTGAGATACAACTGTTTACCACACAAGAGCTACGGATAATTTTATTTAGAGACTTCAGATAAATTCATAATCAAAGTCTGAAATCCATCAACACATTTTGAGAAGTGGGAGTCTAAAGTAGAGTTTCTAAACTTGTTTCCTCATTTAAGGGACCTGATTTTTAGAAAGATCAAACCTGACACTAATAGAAGCCATTAGACATTCAGCCAAAAATCAAAAGTACACAGAAACCTGTTCTAACAGAATATACTGATGCAAGAACTCAAAAGGATATCTCTGAAAGAAGACTCACAAAGGGTACAAACAGCAAAGAAAAATCATTGGCCTATTGCCTGCAAGGACCATTTCTCAATTTATGGAGATCATCCTTGTATACTAAAAGTGTTTGAAGCAGGGTAGTCAAACAAGCAGTACAGTAGTATTAGCACAGTTTTGTATTGTACTAAAACAGGAAACCCTAATAAATTAATTTTCACTTAGGAGGAAGAAGCTAGCAAGTTGGCAAATACTCATATCAAGGAAAAAAATAAAAACATTTAACACAGGTTGATACATTTTTGCTCCTTTCTGTCCCTGCTCCTTCCACCCTATGATCATCCTGGTAGCTTGTGCATGCAGAAAGGAAGAGGGTCAGGAAACAATTCAGTGTTTTGTGTTGCGCTGTTGCTTCTCTCCAGCACTGAAGCAACTGGCAGAAGTCCTAACAAAGAATTATATAGACTGATAGCCCACTACAGCAGAGGATAGAGACTTAACAGGCAGACAGACATTCCCCTAGCTCCCCTGGTAAGCCTCTTTGAAAAGCATCCTAGGATACAAGGGATGACAATCAGAGACTCCAAACAGAGGTTGCCATCATTCTGTTAAAAAGCATTGATAAAACAGTGCTAGATTCTTGTTTACATAGATTATAAACATGGTGCAAGCCTGTTGCTAAACAAGCCAACTTTACTTGAACAGAGTAATTCATGAAGTTGACACTTACACTGTAAAGCTACACAGAAGCAAAAGAGGCACCCAAGCCAAAATGGATCTCATAAAAATAAAAAAGCTAATTTTGCTGAAAGGACATCAAGAAATAGATGGACTTTAGGATTTACGGATCTAATAAAACAGTCCAATGACCTTGTCAAAACAAGTTTATGGAAGAGCCTCACACATATGAGACAACCATTGTCAAAATAATTATTACCTCATTAAGGTGCTCCGAGGATCTCTAGGAAGAATACAGCACACATTAGAACAGCTTTCAAGAACATCTGATTAAATTCCATGCTGCTTGCTTTCAAAATGACAGGCAAAGATGCATTAAAAAAAAAAGAAAAAGTATGTTTAGACAAAAAGCTGCACCTGTATAGACTCTTTTTTTCTTTGAAGAGAATACTAAGCAGTAAACACTTAAACAAGAGAGCCAGTGCCCAGCTGAACAAAGACATTCAGGTGTTTGACTCCCAGTGATTTCCATCGTAACTGTTTCCCAGATTTTTGGGATGGCTGTTGTTCAGTTTTTCCTGGACAACATGTGCTTAAAAACCTCCAGGTTTTCTAAGAGATTGCACTGGTCTTGAGTCATCCTCTGGCCCACAGGATTAGAAAAAAAAAAAAAATGCAGTTCATCTCATCCTTGCTTATGTTGAGTACAATTACAGAATTGCAGTCAGCTTAGTCTATCTGCACTGTATTTTTCTTCTATCCCTAACTGCTAACAAAGCAAGGCCTCAAGAGCGAGCTTCAAGAGGAAAAGTGACTTGCTATTTGCCCACCCTTGCTATTCTTGCATCAAAATCTTAATTACTTATTTCAACCCAGATAATTTCTCTGTTTAGGGTTAAAACAATCTCAAAAAAAAAAAAATAAAAACACTGTATGTATCTTAATAAGGACCAGGCTCTGCAGAAGAAACTAGTATTTCACATTAGTATTTCAAAAATAGTGCTGGGCTCGAAATAGTTTCCCTGTGTCATGAATAATACTTAATCTTTTCAGGCCTTTGCACAAATTCAAAATTGAGCAAGAGGTTATATTACTGTTCGTCTTTATTTCTGAGATTCAATAATAGCATTTATTAAGAAGCTACTGAACTAACTACGAACAAACTGAAAACTGAATTTCCATGTGAGAGAAAATACTAATACGGAAACAGAAATTAAAGCAAGCAGAAACCACCAAAAATTCATTTTATTGCAACAATGTCCCCATCATCATCAGAGATGGCAAAAATTAGGTTTTAATTCATTCTGCATTTCTACCTTTTTATTTATGTAAATATAAATTCAAGAGTGTAAAATAAATCCACATATAAAACACAGAAAAAAACACATTCTCTTTCAGTGACTCAAAAAAATACATACTGAATAATCATGACAAATCATCCGTTGTCCATTTTTCCAAGTATACAGGAGTGAAAAAATGCAGAAAGTTATTCTCCAAAAGCATCCTGTATAAAGTCCTTAGAGTATATAAGTAATATTTAGTAATCTCATATTCTTGAGCTTATGGATGTAGATTCCAAGAAAGGAGGAGAGACAAAACATCTCAAACTTCAGATCATTTAAACTCCATCTAAAATAATCCATTAAAAAAAAAAAGTTCAGTTCTTACAGCTGAAGCATCACAATTACTTTATTAGTACCATTATTTTGGAAACTATTTCTTATTAGTTTTTCCTGCTTTTAAAATAAAGTCAGAATACTTATTTCAAATAGTTTTGTTACTTATACTGAAAATATATTGCAGAAAGTAACTCCACATGCTGGTACAACAGGCCTTCATGAAGTTCCACTTACTATGATGTATCTTAAAAACCAATGACTATAGCATGAAATGCACACTGAAAAGTCAGTATCATGGGATTATGTACTATCTTTCTTCTCAGATGTAACAAAATGCTCACATTTTAAAAGTGAATATCGGACTGTTAGACCACATGAATATTGCATGATTATAAACATCTGGACTAGGAAACTTAACTGATGAAGAAAGATATGATTATTTTGCTTTACCATTTTATTACTACACTAGAAAAATGACATCAGTATTATAAGTGTATTGCGCAAAATATTTCTTCAAGGGGAATGTTTTCCACTGGGTTCAACAGGCAGGTGTTGCCAATGATCATGGCTTCTAATGCATATCATGCCAAGTTCTTAACAACATTTCCCTTGTAATTATGTTACAATAGAGAATGAAGAAATAAGATGGTAAAAGCAAAGCTAAAAAGAACTGCAAGTAACTCCACCAAATAGAGAGGAAAATGATAAAAATATTTAAATCAGCACTCTTGTGAGTCCCCACAGTTGCACCGCTACTCTTAGGTTTCCAAAAGATGCATATGGTTTTATAAATATTTTTTGTGCTAAGAGCCATGTTCAGAAACAAAATACAGGCTAGCACAAGTCTATCTTCTTGGAGATGCATGTTAAGTATAAAATCCACTTACTAAAGTGCATTTGCTGAATTAATCCTAACTTCTACTATTATAGCTATCCCAATAAACAATACAAACTAAACGTTATCTAAATTCTACCTCTACTTAAAAGCAGTAAATATAGATGATTGAAATCTAAATTACAATCTTTACTACCAAACATTGTGTCTCAATGCTGTGAGCTTTAGAAATAAACAAGATGTACTGTTCTAAACTTCCTGGAAATGAGGAAGTGCCTCTAATTAGAAATACTCAAAGTGTACAATGGAGTTAAATAAGCAGAGCTGAAGTAAGCATTGTTTTGTTTTATATTCAATATGATGTTTCTTTAAGGCTCTGAGAGAAGCTGTTACTTTTCTCGAGATCTTTTGGCAAAAGATAAATGCAGAAGTAGCAGGGCCATTTGACATGTCAGAACTTGTATTTTCATGTTTCATTAAAGCCAGCTCATTCAGTGTCTGTATACAGTTATTGCACTTGTGTTGTTGGAATACACCTATACCAACATAGTAATAATGATTGCAACAAAGCCATAGTAAAATAAACTTTGAAAAGGGTTCAATTCTGATATCTGAAGATAAGCATCTGCATGTTTAAAGTGTTCCCCTAAGAATAAATACAGACAAATTGCTCAAGTCAGATGCACATGTTTAACAATTATTTAGCATATATAAAATTTCACTCACCCTTTTATCAATACAAATCTGTTAGGGATCAAAAAAGACTTACCATGCAAAATATTGATTAGTGCTGCATAATGGAATATATATATTTCTATCAGAGTTAAAACAGCATTTTCAAAATTTAAAGAAAAATAGATTTTTAAAAAGGGATTCTACTGTTGAATGCAAGTCTTCCTTGTAGCAAAGACAAGATAGAAATAAGTTACAATTTATCACTGTACTTCAGTCTTGATGAAAGACTAATAATAATTTGTCCATCTATTTCTTAATAAATGCTACATTTTCAAGAATAAAGGAACTATCAGTAGGCATTATTTCTACTTAAAACAAGTTATTTCTCTCTGTAATAGGTCAAGTATGCTTTTAAAGATTCAGGTAATGGTAGACTCATAATTTTCTCTCTCAGCAGATTTCGAGGAGGCTCTTCTGGCTTCAAGGCCTCACTGTGATCTTTATCTTCTTCCTCTTTGTTATCATCTTCCATCTTTTCATCATCTTCACTATCTAGAGGCTGAGGAATGAGCTGATTGCCAACAAATACATAGGTGTTAATCCTGCGTCTACGACATCTCCTGCGTTTTCGTTTTGGAGGAGCCTTCTGAGCAATACCCTTGGCTTTCATCTCCTCATTTATGAAGTTTCTAAGGGTGCGTCTGATATAGATTCGTGCCAGGTCCTGGAGATTCCTAACAGCACATGGAGCTAAAATTAAAGAGAGAACAAGTTATATTTTCTTTCTAAATGAAATTTCTCTCTAAGAAAAACTAGCTGCAAGACATTAAGACTAACGTTTAAGAGCAATTGAAATTTTAGCACATGGTACAATACGCAAATAAAACAAGGGGAGATAGAGAGCTCCTGAGAAACCTTGTAGCACATTCACTACTGAAAGACTTATCTTATTCAACAGACATACTTAAAGAACTCAAATTTGAGCTGAAGATGTCTTCTGGAATATCATTAATCTTTTACAGAAAATAGAGTCCTAGAAATTAAGGTGTCTTTTGACATATATGAAATAAAAGTTGAAAGCATGGAAAGATTATTAAAGTATTCAAGAAAGCATACACCAAATAATGTCACCTTTCAACATCTGGAAAGTCTTGAGACCTGCTTCTGGTACTGTTCTAAGATTCTGCAGCTGGGAAAGAATTTGCCCACTATGCCACATTGGTCTGCACAGGTGCCTTTCTCCTACTGGCCCCAACTGCTAAAGGAGAGTCATGCCAGCTTGGCAGCTGTCCAAGCAGGTCAAGTCATCCATAACCTTGCAGCAGAAAATGAACCAAAACTGCTGAAGTCCAGAGCAAAAAGAGTAGCAACAAGCAAAAAGCCACGTATTTTCCAATGACAGAAAGGCAAGTGATGATTCTAAGTGTTGCTGGGCTGGTGCACAACCTGCACTAGGTAATAAAATAAATAAATAAATAAATAGAGACAACCCTGCAGCCTATTCAACTCTCTTGATTCTCATTTTCATTCCTATACAAAGCAACATAAAATTCATGGGGACTACCAAAAGGAGAATCTAGTGAAGAAATAATTTAGATGAATACACTTCCAATATTGCATTAAGCTTAAAAACAATATATTTATAACTAAACCTCACTTCACACATTGACTTCAGTTACATATTAGCTACTCAAACTTAAGACAAAGGATATTTATGACTGACACATTCCAGTTCTAGCAACACCGATTTCAGCTAATGCCAACTGAAAAAAATCCAAACTTCACTTGTTTATTATAAAAACAACCCCAAAGCTACGAACAAACCCTATTTGACCATTTTCAGCACTCTTTTGTAAAATCATGCTAAGCAGGCCACAATCACAGATTCTATGCCAATCACAGTAAATGCAAGCACAAAGCATAAGACGTTTAGAAGTTAAAGTAAATTAACTGGCATTCATTCCATACAGAGAAATAAGAAAGACTTCAAAGTCAGAAGACAGACAAACTATTTCCTTCAAAAGGTGGAAAAAGCTTTGAAACAAGGCATGCTGTTCAAGCTCATCTTTCTTAACCTGTAAGACAACACAAAACACCTATAATGCTAAACGTACAAAATTAGACATTTTATTTTTAGTGCTAGTTATGATTGATTATATCCTATTTGATTTCAACATTTAAAAGATTTCAAGACAAAGAAAAGTCCTCAAAGTATGAGTAATTAGAAATAATCCATAACCAGTTCTTCAGATATGAATGCAATTAAGGAAAGTTGCACAGCACTATGATTACATTAAATCTCAGATCATAAGCTAAAATTAAGAACTGCCAAACAATTGATACTACGTAAGTCAAGACCTAAAGCTCCTGTATTTCTGTTCAGCATCTCAGGCACACAAAGAGGTAGCATAAAGAAAATGAGCTTTTAGAAGTCTTCAGACATACATACATATATATATATATATATGTATATATGTATACACACAAAAAAAGGAATATATACTTTAAGAACTCTTTGATAGTTCTTTACAAATTTACTTAGCTATTTATTAGCAAATGATTAGTATTACAGATAGGACAGCTGAAAACTCTCTCTTCTCACCAGAAAGGGTGGAAATTGGAGTTCTGGACACTTGTCCTAATCAATAGGAAAGCATATTCAAGAGCAGTGACTATTTTGTAACCAACAGTTGCAAAGTGATTCAAACCAAGCACTCACTGCTCTTCCTCCTCCACCCTAGTAAGTATAGGTTATTTGAGACAATATGTTAACATTATCCTAAATTGAAAGAAAAACTATTTTAGTAGGAGGAAGATCACATGAAGAAAGTTAGAAGTGCCACCACAAAAAACTACAAAACACTGAAAGCATAAAATTCCTGCAAAGCTACCTTGATACATTGTCAGCACTTGCTTATGCTCTTGTCACTCGTTAGTAAGTAAACTGGGTAGGATTACCAGTTAATGTCAAGCCCTCATTTCAATAAATCATCATTGGTATGATAAGAACTGGGCAAGAAATACAACTCATTTTCCTTTTATCAGTGATATTCTTAAAATTACTTGATGTTTGAGAATCATTATCGAGTTACCTTTGAGGCTAGACAAACTTCAAGAAGTTTAATAAAACTTAGCAGAACCTAGGAAGTTGCATTTTTTGTCCTTTAAGATTACATTAAAATGAAATTTAGACGCTATTAGAATCTACCATTGTGATTTATCAGTGAGTCAGGATGTACTAGGGAACAACCAGACAGAATTTTTAGTATACACAGTACCTTATGGGTTAATGCAAATTTACTTCCCATGCTTTAAGCTATTCTATTTGCATACTGCTAAATGTAAGCTCTGTTGCAAAGCAGAATATTTACTTTATCAGTGCTAGTGCTGCCTGACCTTTTTTGCATGGCTTCCAGTATGCCCACAGAGCTTGCCCTTGCTTGCAATATGCCACACAGGTGTAACCAATCTAGTGTTGAATACCCCCTATTAAACCATTTACATAATATGAAAATTTGGATGCATTTTACTGTTAATCTACCCTAGTTCCTTCAAGTACTCAAAAAAAAGGGGGGGGGGGTCATTGTGCAATATTTGGATGTCTAATAAGCACTTTTTTTCCAATTGTCTAGCAGCAGTGAACTGTGTCCTGACCAATAATTAAGCTTGTAAAATGATCCTTTAGCAACACCTCTGCAGCCTTCCATGAGAAAAAGATTCTACTTCGAGAATGACTGGCTCACAGATATTTTATTAAACCCTATGTACATGTAACACTTATAACTATTGTAAGTATACTACATTACATGCATATCAGAAGACATTCAATCCATCCTTAATATTGTCCATGTTTACATCAGCAATGACATCTGCAATTTCTGGCTTAAAGTTTACAGGAGGGTAACATTTACTAGACTACTTTGGACATTTGAGATACTTTACACAGGTGTGAATTGTATTATAAAAGAGAAATTGGCTAGGACTAATTTCTTGAGCTTCAAGGTCACTTTTTTTTAATTTACAGAAAAGCTGTAGTCAACTTGAGCAGTGAAAAGCAGCATACCTTACTGATTTCATTTTACAGTGAAACTTCAATGCCCTGAAGATTTTTTTTTTTTAATAGTAATAACTTTGCAGCACTTTTGTGTGCTACTTACCTCTTCCCCTTCTCACTAAAGAGTTAGTTATTTTTAAATTACTATGTTAAAGTTACACATAGGACACAGCTTTATTGTACTAGAATTCAGTTCTGAATGTTACTGGTCTGCACTGGTTTCATCTGTACTATGAACATTCAAGACTGGTAACAGAACACTTGAAAATCCTCCTGTATCTTACAGGGAATTAAACTGTACAGAATCATAGTAAGAACAAACATTCAGTTTGATAAGCCACCTCTGTTTTTCATTGTTAGCCATGATACATCTTATCTATTACGGAATAAGTCTACAACAAAGAACAGAGGAAAAAAGTTTATGTTAGAAAAAAAATCAGTTTTAAGAAAAATAACTTCTGAGGTCCCAAAAAAGCAAGTGTTAAAGCTACAAAAATGAATTATTTCTGCAAATAACTGATTACATAAGGGAAAAGATCATCTACACTTCAAAAAAAAGCAAGTGGAACTACAATAAAGCAACAATCCTTCACGAGCTCACATATACCCTCAAAATTAATAACCAGATCACCAATAGCCAGTTACATGCTATGCAACCTGATATGACTTTCTGGACTCTTGAAGTATTTATACCCATTTTGCATTTTAGAAGTGCACATGGAGGGAGAAAGACCACAAAGAGGACAGGAATTCCTTCCCATCGAGTTGCATGCTAAAGCAGAACATAAGAACAGAAGAGAAAAAGCTATCACTTTCTAGTTTAGATGTTACCAAAGCCCCATATATTATCCTACTCCTAACCCTAGCTGTCCAGACAGACCATCTCATGTCTGCTCCTTCCTTTGATCTTTCCTTATCGTGCTATCTTAACATCTTGGCAATAGATGCATTTTCAGAGACATTCTATCCTTTATTAACTCAACTCAGACTACTGCAACAACAAAGCAAACCCTAAAACAGCTAAGCATCATCATATCAGTTGCAGAGACAAGCGCACTCAGCTGTTAACATGTTACAATACTACAGCTGCAGTTTAGATCTGCTCCTTCCATTTCAGGGGAAAGGAAGAAATATTTTTCTCTAGGAGACAGTCAGAAAGTGAGCACTCCTGACATACCTAGTATTAGCTGAACGGATTTCCTGTGCCTCATTAGAAAGCAAGAAGCTGAATCTCAAGGGAAAGAAGTCTGGAAAGAGAAGCTGGAAACAAGGCATTATTTTAATTCGTGATATTATTTGTATAGCGATACAGAACATGAGCCAGAAGCACATAAACAGTCAGCTACAGCTTTTCTAAATTACATTCCCGTTCTATCATGTTACATGCCTGTATAGCATAGCCCCCCTGCTTCCAGAAAAACACCAGCAGGCACTATAAAAACCTGTCACATCAAAGAGACACCACAAGTGACACTTACGCAGTCCCACACTGTCATGTTTGCCATTGTCATTTCTGTTTGGTTGCACTAGTGGAGCAAAGGAAACAGCAAGGATATTTTTACTTTCCCACGTATTCTGTCCTGTTCTCAAGATTTGTGTCAGCTGCAAAAAAAAGGAAAAGAAGATGGTTAAAGTTTTTTTTTTTACACTCAGACTACTCGGATTGGTGTTTAAAAATGTTGCTATTTCAATATGCTTCAAAATTCATTTATAAAGGTTGATTTATGGACAGAAAGGAATTGTATATTCCTTGAAATATTATTTGGTCACTATATAATGAACAGAACTTTCTTTGACAATAGGCAAAGATACAATTAGAAAATGAAGGGCCAAGGTAACTTTTTCAAAGTTTTCTACAGGATTATAGAATACTTTAGGTTGGAACCAGCCTCTGTAGTGCAATCTCCTGCTTGAACACAGCCAACTCCAAAGTTAAATCAGGTGACTCAGAGGTTTTGTCCAATTAACTTTTGAAAATTTCCAAGGATGGAGATTCTACAACCTCTCTGGGCAACCTGCTCTAACATTCAGCCACTCTCACAGTCAAAAACTTTCCTTATAACCAGGCAGAATGTCCCTTGTTGCCATTTGTAATCTTCTTTTCCTTCTGCTGTGCATCTGCAAGGAGAATGTGACTCCTGTCTACTTAGTAATCTGCCCACCACTTTAGATAGTAAAGTCAGTAAGTAGATCTTCCCTTAGCCTGTTTCTTTCCATGCTAAACAAACCCAGCTCTTTCAGTTTCTTCTTATTTCACATGGTCCAGCACCTTAACCATGTGCACATATGGCAAAAATATTCTTAGTGCTAATTCTGCTTTCAAATCTTGGCTACTTTTAAGTTGAATTCCATCAATTTCAGATGACCATATCTTAGTTCAATAAATACTGAAAACAAAAAATATTTAAGTAATTGAATGTATCTGAACAGTGCAGGTTATGTTTAAAACAAATATACTATTTTGAGAAAGCAGATATAAATGTCAACATTTTTATCATAAAATATTTCAGTAAATATTTGGATTTAAAAGGACACCAACTTAAAAAACAGTCTTTCTTTCTCAATTTCCCTATTAGCAAAACAGGGAGAATAATACTTACCTTTGTAAAGCCTTTTGAGATCTATGGATGAAAAGTGATAGAAGTGTGAAGTATTATTAGAATAATACTCCTGTCTGGAAAATGTTTAACCCAATATGCGAAAGCAACACTGAAAGCTGCTGAAAACAAGTCATTTTCTTCCTTCATTTTTTTCCTCTCCATACCACTTCCCACTAAGCACATCAATTTCAGGTTTCTCCAAAATCAATTATTTGTTTAGAATTTTTTTGTTTTGAAGTACTGACAGTAAAAACGTATGTGTGTTGGGGGGAAGGATTTCAAAGAAGTTTTGGGACTGGTATGAAATACCAGTTTTGCCACAGACTTTGATGGAATGAGAATATTCATGCTTTCCTACAAGTTTAAGGGAAAAGGACTTCATTAAAAAAAACTAATATTTACACAGCTGCAGCAATACACTGAACCAAGATGTCATTAGTCAAACATTAACTTAGTCAAATATACATTGAAAAGCATTCCTAAGTTATATAATTATACTAAAAGATAGCAAGGGGAAATTGTCACTAAGTCACCTGATCTTCTATAGGCATTACTAAAATGCCTCCAACTTTCAGTAAAATTTTCATGTAGTTTTCATGGTCTTTCTGGACTCCAGCTCCACAGTAAATCCGGTCATACTGATGACTGTCTGAGGCTATTTCCAAACAGTTACCAACCACGAAGGCAGGTTCACAGAACTCAAATCTAAGGGGAGAGAAAAAAAGGGGGGGGGGGGGGGACATTTCAAAACAAGATTTTAAGGAAAGACAGTCCAGATAAAGACAGAAGAAAAATCTTCAGATTAAGGTAATGAAAGAAGTGTTAGCATACATACTTTAAAAACATGCATTACATGGCAATACTATTTAGAAGATAATCTATTGTTTCTGCCACATTAAGGACCACCACAAAGAAATTCTTCTGCAGTTCTATCTATGAAACAAAAAAGGACTCAAAATATCAGACTTTCTAAATGCAGGAAGATAAGGTTGTTTAGACAAGCCTACAAGCCATAAGAGTCCCTTTAAAACAGTATATTTTAATGAAGGTTTATTCAACAGCCTGGTTATCACTCAAATGTTGAAACAATTCAATTCCTAATAACCAACTGAATCAGGCTCTTAAGACTCACTCTCCTCCACCTCCTCATTTTCCACCTTGAGTCCAACACGTTTTTCCCCCAAAAAAGAAATCACTGGAAAAGGTTTTCATTTTTTGGCTATACACAGAACAAGGAAAAAAACCATCCATCTATTCCGATTTTCATCCACAAATGAAAGTTGTGTAACTGTTTGTAAGTGGATCCAAGTTTATAACAGAAGTTGTGAGGATTATAAGGACCCTTGACCACTGCATAACATACCAAAGAAAAAACATGCACAGGACAGAACTTCATTGCCATAGCTGCATATATTCCTAATTACGGTGATATTTTCTGACAATTTTTAAATCTCCGCAGCATTTTACTACTTAAGTTGCTCATGCCATGACACTAATTTACATATTATAAACTTTTTTCTTCAAATTTTACATTTTTTTCTACCCATTTTAAAATTAAGAAGAGAGACTACAAAGTTTACCATAGTTGCTTCTAGAAAGGAATGCAGGATTTTTTTTTTAAGTTTTTTTTAAAAGTTTTTTAGAATTTTTAAAGTAAAAAAAAAAAAAAAAAAAACTCTGAAGTAAACCCTAACGCCTTGTGGGTCCAGAAAATGGTTAATAAGCTTCATCTGATAGTATTAAAATCCAATGCATCTCAAGTTTAACCCAGAAGCAATGATTTTTTTCCCCTGAATACTTCACAAATGCACGCAGCCATTTTATGAGCTTTACAGCTGACTGTCATTGGAAAGGAAATTATTTTGACCTGGTTAGCAGTAGCAGATACCAGTATGACACCTGATGACATTCAAATCAGTGCTGCTTCCGTTACAGTGAAGCTTGGCAGCTTTTTCTACTTCCTGATATTCCACATAAAACTTCTGATCTACAACATCACCAGTAACAAATGAGAATTCCATTACAAATTAGACAAATTCAAATTCTAATAAGAATTCTAGAATTCCTAATTAAAAAATTCAAATTAGAATACTAGTCTATTAAGATTTTGCCTGAAGGATTCAGTGGATTTTACTTTTAAGGAATGCTTGATCTTGAAAAAAAAATGCAACGCTCCATTCTTTGGACAGTAATGGACAGACTTCAGAATCCTTCACCAACTATTGCAACTCTCTCACATTCTGTACGTAGCCAGTAATTTATATTGTTATTCCTCATCTAATTCCAGTGGAAAAACTGCAAGCTACAAACAATATTGATAAATTAGAAAGAAAGAAAAAAAAAAAAGGGAGGACGATGGGTAAGGAACAACTTCCTTGTTGCACACAATTGGGAAGCAAGCCTGAACTGTGGTTGAATTAATTTCAGATGAACAGAGAGGGAGATGAACAGGGATGAATAAAGACCTAGAAACGCATTAGGCAAGGTTAAATGCTGGGAAGAAAATGAAACCAACAGCATTCATCACTTTGCTGAAGAAGCTCTCTCATTTCATGGGCTCATGGAAAAGCATTATGTGTTTTCAAAATTCCATGGAGACCAATCAGGTGGTTCATGCTATAAATTGTAGGGAAGCTGAAATTAAAGCTAAGTCAAGCATCGTAAGTCAAGCATCATCACGTTGATTTAACTTGAAAGATTGAGAAAAGTCCCTTTGTGAGCTTCAAGAATTCAAGAAAAGTGGGGCTGCAGGGAGAAACATGGTACTTTCCTAAAAAGCAGTTTTAAGTCTTGAAATAGATGCCTGCTGTAATTTGTTCTTAGACAACCGAAAATAGCCTGCCTAGCTTTGCAATTTTCACAACTTTTTTTTTTTTTTTTTGATTTTCTGAAAATGCTCCTCTAAAAGCTGGCAAGATTACTACTAGATACTTCCAAGCAGCTTCCTTTACTGGAAACCACACTAATGTCTGTGAAGCCACTGACCATATCTTCTTAAAAGAAGCAGGAAGCCCAAATTCTCCAAGGAAACAAAAAAAAACTAAGACAAAACAAAAACCTACAAAACATCCCCAGATACAAAACATGCTATATACAAATAGTGGATGCAAAAAGAAGCTTCACAAATTTAGTAAAAGCTGAAGAGCATTTCTCATTTAACTCCACAGTACACAGCTAGAAGGGCCTTAAGTGGAAACAAAGGCACATAAGCAGTTTCCTATTATGCCTGTAAAAATCAGATGGACCAAAGAGACTGACTCCGCCTACAGGCACCATAAAGCCTAGTTGGACCATGATTCACATTATTAGTACAGCTTTCTGGAGACGTGAGGCTTATGACCAAGTTGGCTAGGCATTTGTTAGTCCATATGCTTCAAAAATTTCTTCTTCTTCCAAGTAGCATTAGCTAGTTTCAACCTAGTTTGTCAGAAGTAAGAGTTTCCTAAAATACTAATTTCTCACAACAGACCTATGCAGTGTAGACTATGGGTACCTGCAATTCTTGAAAACAACCCTTTGGTCCAAGTCAGCTGAGAAATTCAGCTCACCTGGCAGTTCAACAGTGATACCCAGCTGGCCTACCCAGGTGCACTGGCTGCCCATTTAGAACACACGCAGTTCTTGAATTGCCACAGGCATATATGGTTTCCAAGGTACACACCCAGGAAGCCAAATAAAAACAGGTAGAAGAAACAGGAAGAAAAAGTTGCAATGGTGTCTAGTCACATCAATAAATGAGGTCAAAAGCCAAACCTCTTCATTCGTACTGCCCACAGAATTAACTGCTTTGTGTATTACAGCATGAACAATGACAAAATACCAGAAATAGGGGTATACACAGGACTTAATGGAATATTATGGACTTGACTGCTGTACAGCTAAGCTAGGTTTGCCAACTGTACCTCCCCTCCACCCCCATATAATAATGTAAACCTAGTCACTGCAGCAACAAACTTTCCTCACCCACTGAATTTTCAACTGATTCTGCTTTCACAGAAAGATACGCACCCTTGAAAATTAAAAACAATTGATAAGTGAATGTAGCATGTTGTTGCATTTACACAATCTAGTATTTTGTGGCAACCTCCCATCAGAGACTAGAAGGAAATTTAGAGAATGTGTCATTAACTTGCCCATACAGTTTTCAAAACAAGCTACATTAAGCTCAACTTTAATAAAGCATAACTTGGAAAAGGAGAGTCTACCTTTTGATCAGGGAAGGACATAAAACTTTTAAATACAAAAATTCTGCAAATACAAAGGATTAAGTCATTTTAATACCTTCCAAAAACGTCACAAGCTTTTTAGTCTAACCCTATAAAAGTAGGATCAACCACTTTGTTTTACTATGGAACTTAACTCAGTCAAACCCAAATTCTTTTAGCCCTAATTGCCACTGTACCCAACATACTGGTTTATTTTATTCCCAGTGCCTTTGGGATATCAGAACAGATTGAGCATTCCGCTTCCTTCTCTGTGACACTAAGCTATCTTCAATTAGACTAATGACTCTGCTGAAAAAGACTGGTTTATTGTTGGAATGTCCAATATAGACAGACACATAAGCTACCTATTCAGATGAGGTACATTTCACTTAGTTACTGATTTGAAATGGAACTAAGAAAAAGATCTGATTTAAGAAACACCTGCTGTTATTTACCTTTTGTTGACCTTAATGAATTTGCCAGGGTGGCCTTACAGACAGTTATTTAGGTAAATGAGAAAATTTCTTTTCTTTTTTTTTTTTTTTTTAATCTAACAGATGAAATAAGTGCTGGAAAAATGTAGAGAAATTGGAATCACATTAGGTTCTTCAGTTAAATCTGGTATTTTGATTACAAGAGTGGTACAGCAGCCAACAGAATAGAATTTAAGAGTTCCCATTATAAATAACATAGCAACAAAAAGGGTTCTTTGCGTTTAAATGAACACCTGCCATAGGTTAAGTACACACAGATCATGTTTAGCAATGGCCCAAGATAACCAAGAAGTTTCAGGTATATAAAACATGTTTGATCTTAGCCTGCCCTTCCATCTTTTGCATTTCAGTGAACTGTCCCTCAAGGGAACGTTTTTTAATCCTCTCAGCATTAAAGGTCTACAGGTTCAACACAGCCACAATGCTTTTCTTCCAGAAAAGCATCAAAAAGCAGCTGTAAAATTTAAAGTCTGTTTTTGTCCTCAGCACAACAACTTAAAAAAAAGCAAAGTAGATTGCTACTGCCCACATTCCTCTCAGTAAGGTTTTCCATAGATATCAACATAGTGAAATATTACTATTGCAATAAAATATATATTCAAACACGTATTTGTAGCAAAGAATTAAGAGGTTACAGTTTGTTGCTCTTGTATCCATATCCACCAATCTATTTGTGTGATAACATGATATTACTATAAAACAGGACAATATAGTACAATAACCTACCCTATTAGCAGCTTCTTTTGAGCAGATTGATTGCTTAGTCCTGCCATAAAATCCACTGAATCCCTGCTGAATCTACCCATTACTTCCAGCTCTGAAGGTCTTATAGTATGCCTTTTGGGCTAAGGTTTTCTATCTATACACCCTTTCTTCAGTGCAGGACATTATTAATCCTGATGTCTCTTGAAAATGAGAACAGACAAAGTCATCATGAATTGCCAATCTTTTTTTCCTCCACTTTCCTCCCCCCCTCCCCCCCAATGGTAGTATATGTACTTAATTCTTAAAAAAAAGAAGTGAGTTCAATAAAACTGGAGGCAAGGGGAATCAAATAATTTTGGAGGAAGACTTTCAATATTCATAGGTTTCTGTTTAATGGAATCAGTAAACATGTTCCAAGATGCTTAAAAAGCAACCCTAGAGAGGAACTATTTTAGCTACTTACAAGTGTCCTCTGCTAAGAGAAAAAACAGTTCTCAGAACAACTATCACTCCAGTTACATTTTACACCTCTCCGTAACTGCTATATTCATTCCAAAATACCATCTAACACTACATTTCTACATATCATTATATTTATAAACCACACTCATATCTGATCTTGCTCTTCACACCCCTTAGAGAAAGAAAACTTTCAGTATGAATTTAGTATACTGGTTTCCCAACATCCACACCCATTTGCTTCAGTCACAGCCCCTCCAGAAGGATGGGATCTCAGTCAGTGCTGTCAAGGTGCTCCAAGTAATTCCCCTCTAACATTCAACAAGCCAGAGTCAACAGAACAAATAAAGATAAAATACACACTAACCCTCAGCAGCTCCAGAAAGGCAAGATTAAAATCAATGACAATGCATCTTTTTTTTTTCTTTTCTTTTTTTTTTTCTTCCCTCCAGAGGGTTGGGGGTGGTGGTGGAGGGAGAACAAAATAAAGAATTTTTGTTAAAGTTTAAGGCCCAAGAGACTACTTACAATTCTAACAAAATGGAAGAAAGGGGTTTTCAAGTTGTTAACACTTGCCGTTTGAACTATGCTGATGCCAGATTTCAGCAAAGAGTTCTAAAGCATCCGAAGAAGGATTTTGGATATCACAGTTCATGGAAGGAAAAAAGCAGGTTTGATACGCATTTCAAAACAGAATCCAGCATTAGAACCCTTGGAATTTGCGTTATATCAAACTCCCCTTAAACAATCCACTAATAAGCAGATGCTAAAATGAATCTGCAGAATGTGCAGACTGTTATACTTTGAAAATGTATGCTAAAATTTCAAATATTTTTGCTACTGCAACAAGAAAATAACACTTATTTTTGTCCTATCCTAATACACTGCTCATCATATTTTCACCAAAAGAATCCCTCTGAATGGTGGAAGGAACAGGTACGAATCAGTTTTGGCAGACTGGTTTAGAAGATTCTTAATCTTTTCACCAATAAAAATAACGGACCCACCTTTTTAAAACATAGCTATAGAAGCTAAAAATAATGTAATAAATAAAAAACAATATTTACTGTGCTTATTTTTAGATTCAGACTGAAAAGCTACAAATGAAAGAACAACCTAGCAAATTCTGGCACCAAGAAAAGAAACAAATACTGAGTTTCGAACACAACGATTTCATAAATCAATAAACTTAATCCAAGTATTCTCAAAACCTCTGTTTAAGCATCAAGTTTACTGAAAGAATTCAAGAACTTTCCAAATAATCTGATCTATTTTTCAGCTTTTAAGCTGACATAAAACTTATCTTTATAAGTTACTAATGAATGTCAATACTCTTATGGCTTTCTGTGAGATAACATAGTGTGAAACAGATTAATTATTTTCCAACTTTCAGGCCTCATTAGCCTTTAACATTTTACTCAAATGCAAAAAAATCTGTTCTGAATGATTATCAACCAGATTTAAAGGTGCTTTTCACATACTGCATAATGCAGGAAAAGGTTTTCCCATTTGTTTCTCAATAAATATTTCCTACATTATATCCTGTAAGAGATGCCCATTTAAGATTAAATAACTCGCTAAGAAACTTTAAAACTGCATCTGCTAACATAGAACAGAAATTTGCAAGACTGTACAAGATGATTCTTTTCCAATTAAGTGGAACAAGAGGGGGCAAGATGGCAAGTCCTTTTGATGCTTTTGTTTGTATTTTTTGCACTGTTCGTTCTCTGCCTTGTTTATCCCTTTAGTCAACTCATCAAGACAGTGTCTGTTCACTTAGAGTAAATGCATTTTCATGGCATACTTGCAGCTTTCACTGCAACATTATACACATTTTAATACTATTGTTAATTGTGAGATCTTCTGCATGTACACTATGAACATAAGAATAAACAGAAACAGAAAAATATTAAGTCTTTGAAAGCAAAACAGCTGTTAATCTACAGTAACAACTTCTAAGTCACTTGCATCCAATTACAATAATAAAAATGTTATCAGCATTAGAAATATAGCCAACAGTGATGCAGGTGAAATTTCTATTCAATAGTTCTGTTTGAAACATTTTTTCAGCTTCCAGCCAGTACAATAGCATAATAAATGAGAAATCTGTATTTCAGTTTTATTTGTATGTGTTATTCTCAGTTGGAATAAATAAATTTATCTTGGTCCTTCAATCAAATTACCTCAGCTCTCTTGTTTACAAATCATCTCATCAGTTTCACTGAGATGGACCAAAAAAAAAAATTACTAATTTCTGAAGAAATCTGAACATTGGTTCTTAAAAATTCTTATGACTAACCTCACTCTCCCTTCAAAACTGGCTTCACAGCTTAGATATGGTACATAATGAAGTTTAAGTTTTCATGACAAAACAAAGAATTGCACTGAAGGAATAATTTATATCAATTCTGCAGTGAATTGTAAGAAAAGTGGACAGCAATAGGGAGGTGAAAAGCATTTTCTGTCACCTCAGTGCTTATCAGGGCCCTAAGAAATCCATACACAGAAGTTTGGAAAACAGCTTATTCTATAGACAGAAGAGTATTTGCATCCCCTCCACCACCACCCCCTTTTTTTTTAAATTAACAGATAAAAGTATTTTTATAGGTTAAAAGCTTAAAATCTTCATGTTTTATAGCACAGACTTCTATGAAGCAATAGATTTGATGGGAATAATGAGATGAGCATTTTCATCAATAGCTTTAACGTAACAGACATTCTAAATACTATCACAACTTGCAGCAACCAGAGATCTCCAAAAAAAGGAAATGTCCACCATGGGGTTCATTTATTTATTTTTATAAAATATTTTATTTGTGGTTATGAGAGAGCTACAGTAGGGATTTCTTCAATTATCAAATACCTTAAAAATGCAGTTTAAGTTTCTGCTTAAGTAAGGGTAGGTTCAACATTTTTTTTAGTTTTGGTTTTATAAGGTGTTTGGATAGAAATATTACTTCAATATCTCTAAATAAAAATGCCTTTTTTCAATAGCCTTTCTTCCTATTTATGTAACTCCTGGTATCAAAGAATGCTACTAGAATTAAGTTCTTCTGGTTAGACTAAACCTCAATGAGAGTTTTTTCCACCACTTAATAAATAAATAAGCATTTTCACTACTTGAATCCAAGACTAAGCCAGCAGTAAAATTTAAATGGAGAAAGCTGCCAGTGAGTTTGGGAGACTGCTTGCTTTTCCTGCTTAGATTTTTACTGCAATCATCATCCAGCTGCACAGGAAGAAGTTTTATTTTCTTTGTGTACATACAAGGAACTTTCAGTTTCAAATCTGCTTTTATGAAAGTAAAACTGAACTTTCAGTGTCCTATAAAAAGCCCTGAATTTTGATGAAGACAAATACTCAGTTGGGAGAGTAAGCTTACTATTTTTCAATGCCAATACAAGCTACTAAATGACTTCAGGAAGAAGTTCCACCCGTAACAGTTATCCCAGAAGTAGTACTAGGGTTCTTGTCACTTACCATTGAAGTGGTTTCTTTTGATCCTGAGAAGGGTTGGTGATTTTCTTTCACAGCAGGGACTTCACCAGCTTAGTCAGGTTTGGTTTTGATAGGGTGCTAGAAGATGGGCAACCTAGCTTTGCCCTGTGGCTCTCTCTCCAAGCTGGATATTCTAGGTCTAGAAGTTGACTGGGAGCAGAAAAGACAACACATTCCCCTTCAATAAACAGGTGAAGCGGGGCCTGATACTTGCACATGTGTTTTAGATAGAGCCTTCTTAAGGAGTGATTTCTTTTCCCTTAATTGGCATGCATTCTCTCAAGGTTTTAAGCATGAAAGAAAGTCTTAAGTGTATTTCAGACTCAAAGAACATCCTTTCGTTTATACCTAAAAATCTTTCGCACCTCAGCCACGATGACACTTTGCAAAAAGCTTTCAGAGGACACTTCTCCTTTGCTTCTATTGGCAAAGATATTTTGTCAAATAAGATCAAGGCAGCATTTTACCTCTCAGAATGATCAACTCCACCTCCAGTTAGAGGAAAACTATTCTTATAGATTGGTGGGATATGGATACAGATACAAGCAATTACTGAAATTATTTGTCCTTCTGAAACAGATACCTGAAAAGCTTTTCCTCCGATGAACAGTTCAAGAGGCAACAACAGACAGAATCCCAGCTACTAAACAGAGATAATTCTCCTTTAAGTAGAAAGACTGTCTTAAATCCTTTAGGACATGTTATTTTTACATTGCTACCAGTCTTTGATCAAGCACCTACTGCAATTGTATAAAAAACTGCTTTCAAGTAAGTTTCAACAACATTCTTACCAGGAATTAAGGAAAAAAAGTGATATACCACACAACACAAGATCTGACATCCAATACATCATTCCCCCATAAAAAAAGGCTTCCAAGCAATATTCCAAATTGTTTTAGCAGAAAAAAATTCTAAATCATCATGACCCAGCTCCATGCAAAGTCATATGCAAAGACAACTGCGTATTGCTTCAAGTGACAGAACAATGCAAATAATGTTACAATGTATTTATTTAGGATCTAGTTTGAAGCTCTTCAAGTAGCTAGAAGTTAAAACTCCCTTTATATTTGTTTCAAAAGGAAATTGCTGTAAAATATTCAGACTAGTCTGAAGGATTTTATTATCCACTACAAAGTGATGGAAGGCAGGGAAGTGACAATGTAAAGTTTCACATAATTCTCCATCCACACAACTCAATTACTGCCAGGCAAATTGAATGCAGTCTCTGTGCTCTATCCATCCTCTACCTATTTGGAGACTGCTGACAAGCATAACATATTTCCCCCCTCCCCCCCCCCCCCATAATATGCACACATCTACTGAGACAATTGCTTCATTTATACCAGTCTGTTAGATAAAATCTATTTTCAAACAGTAAGGAGGCCTGTTAGATATACACCAGTGATCAGCAGTAGACAGACACCGCACACCTTGTCAATCCTTTTTCTCTGGTGGTCTTTTATCCAAATACTAAGCATACCAAATCATCAAAGTTTAGAAATCATGGTCCAGACAGCTGTGGGCTAAATATTTTTCATTTATAAACCAAGACGCAACACGGACTTACTGAAACAATAATCAAAACCAGAATTACTGATCCACAGCACATTATTCTGAGAGTTAGATATAAACTGAAGACATGCTCTATAAATTTGTTTATATTAAAAAACACTAAGGATATAGAAGAACCCAGTCAATCACAGAAGAAAAATACACCACCTTCATTAACTACATTAAAATATACTGTATTTCCAAAGAAAGCAGTTAGACAGAATCAGACAAAAAAGTTACAATTCCCACCCCCAACAAAACAGAAAATCCCAGACAGCCAACCAGCATTATTTCAGCTGAAAAACAGTTATTATTGAATAGATTTATATCAAAAGCACTTTCACAGCAGTACAATGTTTGTTAGGTTAGTTGGAGCAGGAGGAAGGTTTATAGCCATTGCTTAGTATTTTATTGTTGTGAGGACAAGGTGGATTGTTAAACAGCGTATGCCGAGATGTAGCATGTCAACTAGCGATAAAGTTTGGATGACTTTCGCCAACCTGCTGACTTTTTTCCCATTGGAATAACACTGTATAAATAAAGACCAATTTAACCACCATCACAGATAGCACATAACATTTAGACCATTGCACCCAGAGTCAATCTTCTCTGAATTACAGAAAAATTCACCTCTACTCTTTTAATATTTAGATCTCTTACTACAGATAACCATATTTTTCCTTCAAAAAAAGGATATACATACTAATGTTCGCTTATGACAAATTTAGCAACTCTTTCTCCATTTTTTTCATATTTTAAATTTTCAATGGCACCATTCTGATATTCATTTACAAAAATATTTTAAGAAGATTAACTTTGGTTAAACAATAATCACTTTTTTCCTTCCTATCCTGTCACTCAATTTCTTTGTTTCTGTACATAAATATGTCACCAGACCAGAAAGATATTTCAGTCAAAAACTGAGCTTTTTGTACATCTGAATGATTGCACAGGACATGATTAGCTGGCTGTAGCATCTAACCAAACAGAGCCACTAATACAGTATTAGTAATAAGTGACTGCCAATCACACACTTTATATGATCTCTACTTAATAATAAAAAAAAAAAGTATTCTGTGAAGTTCTAGATTTAATCCATTTTTATTTATCTGGCTTCTGTGTGTATGTACCCTGAGCAAACAGACAAGCCTGAACTAAAACTGCAGTAATGAAACATATTCATATTTTCTTTTATATAACTGTATTTATTCTACTCAAAGAACAAAGTAGTACTTAAATTATCTTGCCAATATTAGAAGTACAGAAGTGAAAACAGATACAGGTAAAACTAGAATGGTATTTTAAACTCAACTTCACACTCTATCTAGAAGAGCCTTCCTTTCCTCAGGAGGGGAAGGAAGAAGGTCTGTGGTCAGACAACAGCTCTAGAAGTTTGGGGCAGAGAGGAAAGTGAACAGAGCTCCAGCCAAGATAACCAAGAGCAGAGCACTTCTTAAAGCACATTACAACAAATGCAGGGGGATAGGAAGAATTTTCTCTGCTCTCCACTGCCCAACAAAAGATAACTAGGACATGCAACTCTTGTGCTACCCCTTCAATTCAAAAGCTTTACTGGATTTCCAGAAGCCACTTTGTAACAACTGCTGGAGAATTTTTGCCTAACAGGAAGAAAGTCTTTACCGAGAATAACCCTAACAGGTACAATGTTGTCCCTTTTGTAGGAGAGAGAAGACTGAGATCCAGATTACGGGCATACTTCAAAATAACAATAAAAAGGACCATGTTGATTGTTGGGTAAGTGGAGCCAATAAGATCCCTATAAGCCTGAAGTGAACCAGTAAAAAGTGAGCGGCACATGAGCATAGATGAACACTGCTAACCACCTCTCCAAGTAATAAAAAAAAGTCAGTCAGGTAAATTCACTCATGTCTTTCATACCTAGACCAGCAATGGTAGATTAGAAGAAAAAAGTTGATTCTGTACCAGAAGAGGATATCCAACTGTACAATCTAAACTGATTTAATAGATATGAATTATTTTATACAAGCAGAGAAAAACATCGGCACATCACAGATCATTCTTTATGAATGTATACATACATATGTGCACACACACATATATACATACACCCACCTCAAAAATGCAGGGAGATCCATTTTGCCAAACGTTATACAGCAGCAATACTCTCATAAAGCTGCTTTTTTAAGCCTTAACTTACCTCAACAATTAATGTCATAAACTTGATGTTATGTTTTTATTACAAAATGCTTGTTCACCATGTGTGACGCCATTCTTCTCCTCCCCTCCCTAAGCTCATGTGCAATGACAGACCCCAGCTTAAAAAAACAACGAGAAAGTTCCAAAGTGAACTAGGCAAGTTAAATACTTACTTATCAAAGCTATCACTGTATTTTATGAAGCTCTCCAATTTCTCCTTGGCATATTCTACCACATCTGAATGAAGCTCTATTCCATGATTTATCCCAAAAGGTCCTGTAAATAAAAATAGCATGTTTTTTCTTTGAGCACAGCCCAACCACATGGAACAGTATTATACCTTTCATCTGTGAAAGCACTAACATCACATAGTACACTTGAATAAGTCTCTCAATGCAGCTGAACAAAGATATTTTTGTATTTGCATTACAGATGTTTAAGAGGAAATATATGATGAGATAAAAGGCCACCAGAGGCTCAAAGAACCAACCAGGATGGTACTGTGGCAAAACGTAATTTTACATCATTAATTTTCTTCATAAAGATGTAGAAAAATGAATCTGACTACATTTAAGGCATTGAGCTACTCCTTTTGCTTCAACACAATTTTGTTACAAGACAACATTTTCAAGTTATAATTTAGTTTGTATTTTGATATTTAAAGTTTGAAAAGTTTTCTTATGGCACATTTTTCAGCTTTTGACAATTTGAAGACTTTTTTTATTACTGTATCTCTTAACAACATCTGTTCTTCCATTATGCATGTTCCCAAATCAGAAACTGAGAGCGCTGATTTACCTTTACAATAATCAATTTCCATACAGCACATTGAAGTTAACCACACTTATAGGTTCATTCATCACAATGCCATTACAGCTGCAATACTTGTTTCCTACAATCAGTATTTGGTATCCCAGTGTGTGGTTCCCCCCCCCCCCCCAAGTTAATTTCTGTGCCAGAAGTTAAAGTTATTTTTCAAGAACAGGAGGAAATCATGAGACAGTATTACTAAGATTAGTGCACATCAGGAAGGAAACTGAATCAGAGAGTCACATTTGCTGTGGGGATTCTATATTTAACATGCACTCACAGCCCAGAGACCTCAGTCACAGGAGCATAGAATTGGGGTAGGGAGAGGGAAGGAAAAGAAGAGAAAGCAAAAAATCCGTAAGATGACACAAAAATTAAGTTTATTTTTTCTACAGCATTCTAAATCTTTTCTAAATATTTAGCCCAAAAATGTTAGCCAATGAAATAGAATTCAATTTGTCATTTGTTGGACACCAATTCATGAAAACAGACCAAAGTTACTGAGAAAGGTTTCATTTGGTTTCATAAAAAAATTGCATAAAAAAATTAGTATAGGCCACTAGGCTGATCAATCATTACAATTCTTAACATAATTTAGAACACTTTGTGTGACATAAAAATGGGTCTAAAAGATTAAGTTGCTATATATATACATTGTTTGTAAGGTCTCTGATGGCAGGCAACAGGTAGGCAGATCACGTGAGTGAGATGTTTTCTGAACTTGTGAAAACATATTCCTCCTACTCACACTCATTCATCTATTGTAAGTTTATTATCTATCACATTAATGAAACAGCTAGGAAGAGACTGACTGTGCTGATTGTTTTCTTAGTCTTTCCTTGCACATTATAAGCTCTGACATTCCTAAACAGTGTAGTTGCAACTATACTGTTCTGTGGCAACTGTCAAGGTATGCTTTAATTAGTATTACCATTCCCTTTGTAAAGTACTTCATTTGCTAATTTAAAGTAAATTAAAAATACATCAATGTCCTCTGTCCCAAAGTTTCACATATATCCTTTCAACATTCAATTTTGAAGAAGAAAAAAAAAAAAAAAAAAAGAACAACAAAATTATAAATGCAAATTTAAAACTGTTGGAACCAAATCTGTGAACACAAGATACTACTGCATCATGATACACCATATTATTTGTGAGTTGAACAGAAGTCAGATGTATACTCTATTCTCTCAGCAGGAAAAGTTATGGTTGCACACTGAAGCAAAAGAGTCAGCAATTCTCAAAAAGTGACACCAGCTTTTGTTACTTTCCAAAGTCAACTAGTCTCTCTCAATGTACTGAGTTACTAATACTACCACATAGTCTTAACTATGTCTAGATTTTAACTCTGTCAATAACAGTTAACTTAGTTTCTATGAAGTGCGGGGTTTTTAGATGCCATTATACTTACAAGTGTTCGCCGATTTCAAATCACTTGCAAATTTAATGTGATTTTGATACAAATAATACAGCAAAAATATTACTCACTGCATCATCAGCTCACTAGCTACCCAACTACTGTCAAAGAGCACATGGTTCTCTGTTACTAATTACATACAGTGCATGCTGAAATTGGTTTTAAAAAGTAGGCTTTTAAAAGCATATATACTGTTAGTCAGAATTATACTTCTGTTTCTTTTCCTTTGTTAAAGCAGCAGTTCCTCAATTTAAAATAAACACTAAAATAAAGAATGATTATACCTAACTATTAATTTGACCAAAGAGGCAGAAAACAAAGACACACACATCATTCATACCTTCCACATCTCAACCTAGCACTCAAACCACATTACAATGGTACACAGACTTAGGAGATTGGGTACAGCACCACAGAAACATGGAACATCTGCTTTTGGATCTGAACCAGCTGGTACCTAGTTCAGGAGTCACTGCTCCCAGGTCCTTAGCAGCATTTAGAGAAGTATCAGCACCTGAGCTTGCTCTGCAGGAACATGTCCAATATAATTACCATGTTCCTAGGGGCCTGTCAACCAACCTCATCCTCTGCATCAGGCAAACCTTTTCCCTTTTCATTTCACCTACACAAGTATTCCAAAGGACAGAAATTCGGCTTGATATGGAGAGGTCAAACCCAGGAGCATTCAACAGCTTTCCAAGAGCCACTCAAAATAGGTTAGATAAATACAGAGATGTAAGTGCAATATACAGGATTTGTAGTTTTCTTTTAAAATATCACCATAGGACAGGATAATCAAACAACAAAGCTTTCCATAACGCAGAGAAATCAATGAATACCCTTACTCACTACTCCAAGCCTACATTTTTAGAAGAAAAAATGCAGTAGTATTCTCTAATTTTTAAACAAATATTTAACTATAACTCTGAACTTAAGATATTATAATCTAATTAAAAACATCTACTCCTTTGAACAGAAATTCTTCAAAAAGGCAAAGCAACACCATTGGAATATATTTTCATTTTTAATTTTTACCTGTGAATGAACACTAATTCCTGTTTCCACAAGAGGGTGCAACAAATCAGCTGTTGGATTTATTTATAATAATGGGAACAAATGACTGCTGATAGGGAAGGAGGGGGCAACAACTGAAGTTTGCTGTGTACCCATTAGGGATGATTTATGCTCTTTAACAACTTTTTGTTATCCATTCCTACCATTTTAAAAATTAGCAAATCAACTCTTCACACTTCAGAGTTGTATACATATATTCAAAATCTGTGTATTGCCAGTCAGCAAATTTTCTGAAAAGGAAGAAAACTGTATAATATAGTCAGTAAGATAATATCTGTGAAAACTACTTACTAAAATATAAGAACTCATTTCCTGTAATGAAATTGGTCAGTAAAAAACCAATAACAAAAAAAAAAAAACAAAATAAAATGTATTTGCTAGAACACATCCTCTGTATTCTAAGTATCAACCTGAAGAGGGAAAAAAAAATCCCTTTAAAGTAGGTTTTACAATTTAAATTTAGCCAGCAGTATCTCATTTCATCCTTTCTCTACACAGGACATGTGCTTGAAAACAGAAGAAAGAAAAGTACTAATCTCTTAAAAGTATTTTTTGCATGCTAAGAATACAGATTTATTTTTTCTGTAAGTTTTTCCAAGCATCATTAGCCTTCAAAATTTAGATTTTTCTTTTTATAAACTGAGAATCAAACCAGTAACCTAGTATAAGAGCATAAATATGGTGTAAACAGACTAAAGTTTTAGTCCTCATTACAATTGCTCCTTTAGGACTTTTCCATTTAAGCAACTAAAACACTGTTTTCTTTCAAATGCAAGTTTTAGACAATAGAAAGGCAAACATGAACAATTGCCTCTCTTCCAAAACACTTCATGAGATGTCAGCAAACAACCTGTGGATAATATCCAATACTGTAAAAAACGCATCGCAGTCAGTCTTAAGTATAGTACTGCTACTTTTAAAGAAGTACACGTAAAGTTTTACTAGGGTTGTATAATCTTTTAAAAATATATGCAGAAACAGTATATTAAAATAAAAATGTGCAAGTTACCTAATATTAATCCCACCATTGTACTCAAATATCCGGTTCCACTACCCAGATTTAGAAAAGATAATCCGGGCTGAAGCTTCAGTGCTTCCATGACTTCAGAATAAATGCAAGGTGCCGACAAGTGTATATTTCCATGCTTCCAGGCCAAGTCTTTATAAGCATTATCCCTGTATCCTTCCAGATAATAATCACCACGATCAATTGCTCGGAAGGCTTGCTCCACACTCTCAGTGCGAATATACTGAGCTTCTTTCAAGTTATCAATTAAGTCATCGTTGTCTTCTCCAGCACTCACAGCTCCTCCCATGATGAATTTCTATTTAATTCAGTTAGTTTGCAAAATACATTAGAAGGAGAGTTTTCCAAAAAGCTCCAGGGTGCAATGGATTCTCTGTTCTTCTTTCAAAAGCACATCACAAATGAATCCTGAAAGATAGATATGTTTCCGTAGTTTGAGTTTCAAAAGAGAAAAACAACAAGTACTAGAAGGTGACAAAACATGAGAAGTACAGAATGACTTATATCAGAACTGTTAGCGTCAGGATAGCTAGCATTTCATCAAAAATCTGCCCTCCAGATTCACGTCCACTCAATCCATTTTTTTTTGGTTTAGCTTTAATACGCTGACATGGACTGTCCACATTAGCAAGCAATGCAGCGTAAGAGGAGTTTATACAGAGAATGAAAACATCTAGTGCTGAGAACCTAACACTCATTATATACATTTGCAGAGAGGGAAAGTGTCTTTGGATTAGCTCTAGTCCCGTCCTGAGAACTAAGTGTCCATCAGCAGTTGGAGTACATTCCAATTTAGTTGCCTTTGAAAGGAACTGACTCCACATGCTCTGAAATCAGTCTGCAGTGGGAGACAAAGCCAGGTTGAGTGGAGAGGGCCAGGAAATGCACTCCCAGTCTTCACTCCTGAGCTGAACCACAATACTAGTGCAGACACAACCACACACTGTTCTGTTTCGGATGCAACAAAGGACCACTTTCTAGAGCATCTGAGCTCCTCCTAGTGCTTGCCATATGCATTAAAGGAGTATGGTTTCCTTAGGTACCTAAAAACTTTCAACAGCTTGCCAGCTCTTAAATGACTACAGCTCGCTATGTAACAATTCCTTCAAAGCAGTATTTTATTCTGCAGTTACTACACTATCGATCACTGAACTCATCAATTCCAGACACGTTAGCATTTTGAATGCTGCAAGAATTACCAGTGAAATAGCAACAAAATACTGGAAAAAAAGGAACACAAAAGTTTAAATCTTGTTTCCAAGATGACTGCCTACCAGGGTCTGCTTTAAAACCTGAGTTCTGTTTGCAGCTCTACCATACGTATTCTTATACCACCAGTTCACTGATGAATAGAGTACCCCATAGCATGTTAGTTATTAGCATTAATTACGAAGTCTTGTTCAATAAGGATTATTCAGTTCCCTTAAGTTTAGATAGCCAACAGGGGGGAAAAAAAAAAAATCAGGATTGTTGGTCCACATCCTAGCCAACCTTGCTTCCCTTGTCTAGGTACTATATATATATATATATATATATATATATAAAATATATATATATAAAAAATATGTGTATTTTAAAAATAATATATATATATTTTTAAAAACAGCCTTTCCTTTAACATGCATCCAACATTACACAATTCAAATCCAAACAAATGTGGATTGTTTTCCAAACCCAACACATGTGAGACACTTTTCTCAAGCAGCAGAAGAAAAAGATTGGCTTACAAACCTAAAAAGAAAAGAGTCAAGTTATTTATTTATTTCTTTTTTCCAAAGGTATCATTCTAACGGTACATTGACAAGAGGTATCTACACAAGACAACATGGGAACAAGAACACGAGCAGCCACCATGGTGAATGTTTTTCTTTTATGAGCAACAGACAAAAACACTAGACAGAATGACTTCAAGCTATACATGGGACTACAACTCACAAAACACCCACTGCTGATATTTTGTACTATTGAGTACCAGCAACATTTCAAAAATTCCAGCTTCAAACCACTATATTTCACTGAATGTTATTTTTAAAAATATGGACGTAATCCTTTTATCTGAGCAGTTCTGCAGATTCCTGTTTTATACATGCCTACTTGTGTAAATAAGTAAGTCAGGAATTTGCAAACACAATCCAGATGCCCAAGGTCATCTAAGTTATCAGAATGAAGCTGGTTCCTAAGTTTAGATCATCATGGTCAACTGCAACATGATTTTTACAGTAAAATACTTAAAACAAACAACTTAAACTTCTTAAAACACTCATGAATCCATTTCCATATGTTTAAGAGGTCTCTATCAAAATAATTCTATTAAGCCTTTCCATAAAGCCAAATAGAAACTTCCATAAACTATGAGCAACTCAAATTTGTGGGGGGGTTTTCCCATTGCATCACTAAACAAAGATTTTTGGAGTCTCAATCATTTTTCTGAAGGATTAAACTGCTAACAAAAATGATTCTGAAACAGAGTATTAAAACATCTTTGAGAATACGAGAATTGTTACCTGCAACGTGCTCATTTGCTGGACTACAGTTCAACAAGTGAGTTAGCTTTCCTAAAGACCAACACCCCCCCCGCCCCCCCCCCCAAAAAAAAGCACTAAAATTATTAAAGATCTGTTCTGAGCAGAAAGGGTACATAGAGGCAGATGTGACTGGAAGAGAATACTGCATGGTTATCTCCTCTCCAGCTAGGGGCGAAGGTCTCAGCTGTTCAGAACTTACTAATACTTGGTTCAATGGGAGGCTAGAAGTATGACTCAGACATGCATGATTTTTTTTTTTTCCCAATTTCCCAAATATGATGAATGAAGTTTGCTGAACAAGTTACAGATAAGGTTATTCAGAAAAGACTGAAAGATGTTTCAACTACAGTTTAGTTGTAAGTGTATAAGCAAGTGCACTAAATAAATGAATACTCCAAAAGTATTTTTCCCCAACCCATCCCAAAGTACATATTTTAACAGCATCATATTCCAGAATATTCTTGTAAAAATGCAGCTTATGAGAAAAAAGTTGCCCATTTCAGTACAGATGGCAATAGTGTTCACTAGTAACTAAGTCTCAACCCCTAACTTTCTTCCAGCCTGACAGAGAGCCTGGCAGATAGCTATAGCCTGATAGCTATAGCCAGTATCTGAAAAAGCCTGTTCTTGGTGGAATGGCAACATTCAACAGGACTTTCTGTATGTTTCTCCACAACAAACAGCTACAAAACATCTTGTTATAATCAGGGACAACTGGAAATATGCATGTTCCAAGCACATTACATGATTTTAAACATGAACAGGATGTAAGGAGAAGATTTAAGCAATATATGCGCTCAAATATTCTCAGGGTGTTTAGAATTGGTGAGTTTTAGGGTAGGGGAGAAACAGAAAGAAAGAAAGAAAAAAACAGGTTGTTGCTGCCACCTTTACAAAAGTTCCATTCATACCATTTTGAATATCCACAACACCAGAGAGAATCACTATCACCTCTTATCACTGAGCCACAATCCATACACGTCCGTTTTCACAGAATTTTGAATGGTTTTACTTCAGCAGGAAAGGAAAAGATACACACAAACAGCTACAACTACACACAAAGCTTAGGCAAAAAGGCATTTACTGTTTGTGTAAGTTACCTGTAAAGATAAGTCAAAGTTGTAATGAGCAGCTGCTTGTTTCTCCATCAAGTTTGCTACTTACTTTGTTACTAAATTAGACAAATGTTAAAATTGGCTTACAGTTCTTCCTCACCTGACCAGGACAGGCTGCAACAAAGCATGTCCTTTTCCATACAGCCCAGTTACTTGTAACAGCCAAGACATCACACAGCAGAAACATGCATGGAAATATTCATAAGTCAATAGAATCAACTCAGTCTGAACAGGTACTTCACTTTCTAGGTATGCAGAGTTCATTACTCCAAGAGACCCTGCAGTTGAGTTATTAAGCCTGTGAGTGATGGAAATCAAAACTGCTCACATCTGCTATCTCTTACTACTGCACAAATACTCATTTTGTGACTGTATAAAAAGCTGATCCCCCAAAGATGTTACTAAGTCTGTCATTCAAACGGCATCACCATCCAAATGTGTCCTCAGGCTCAAGGAAAGTCACGATCTGATGGTTTCTGTTAAGAGTATACAACCACATGTTGAAATGGTTACTTGGCCCTTCCCTTACTTCCTTGAGGTAACATTTGTCTTTTCTTTTGAAAGGATCAAATCCTCTACCTCAATATTGGAAGCCTATGTTTTGTGCCATTTTTATCTCCTCTTAATGGTAACATTCAAGAAGGACAACTAATCTTCTCAAAATAATTTCCAACAGGATTCTCAGTTACAATAAGACCAAGTGATG
Source organism: Dromaius novaehollandiae (assembly GCF_036370855.1). NCBI lineage: Eukaryota > Metazoa > Chordata > Aves > Casuariiformes > Dromaiidae > Dromaius > Dromaius novaehollandiae. Next base: position 137,061,657 of record NC_088099.1, on the reverse strand, counting down.
AAGATGAGTTTCTTGTATACTAAGTTATCCAAATATAAAATATACTAAGAATAAGACCGTTTACGTTTTTAATGGAATTACATACAACTAAACTGCATAGGCAGGACTTCACCTACACTGAAATTACTTTGTGCCACTAGTAAAACAGTGGACTATGAAAAGAAGCAATGAGGAAGAAAATAATCAGAAGTTACAGGCAGTTAAACTATATAAAGAACAAAACTGAAACACAGCACTGCATTAACTTGAGATCTATGTTTCCCGAACCACTCAGAGGTTCAGAGTGCTGAAGATCTGGACATGAGAGCTAAACCTAACTATGCATTGCTTAAAGGGTTATTTACCATAGCCTCCCTAAGGAAATGAGCTTTGAAAAAAAATCATACAAAATCCATACGGAAACCCACACCTCTCATTAAAACAAAATTCCAGTCCTCAGATTAAACAGTTACCTGGTGAGGGAGGAAGAAAACAATTCAAAGAAGAAAGGGAATACTTGAAATTGTTTCAGCATTAGCCATAAGATGTTTAGGCAGCGGTTTATTTAGGATGTTTACTGCTCCACAGTGCAAAGCATTGAACTAACAAAAATCTGTACAATCACACCAGTAACTCTGGATGATAACTATGCTAAATTCAAACTGCAAATAGCAAATGAAGATGTTTAAACATTTCAGCTTTTTTCTCGAATTTCAGCAGATTAAATGCAATTATTAGCAGTTCATATTGTGCTCAGCAACACAGGACACTGAGACAGCAAATCATCTACTACACTTACGAGTTTAACATGAAATAATCAATTTTCTCAAAGAAATTTAAAAATATTCTTCACTGACATTTGGTAATTTTGAAGAGATTCTGTCAAACAAAAAGCAGAAGCAGGTTCATTTGCTAGAAGATAGTTGAGGAATCCAGGGCAAGTTTCTCCAGAATAAGTTTGTGAAATTCAGGATTCTTTCTGCAAAAAAGGGAACTGGAAGTACCGGGAGTCCCAGTTATCCTCAGGATTTGTCTTCCAACAAAAGAAGCTTCATTTCTATTGGTAGTTTGGATTGACAGAAATGTTTCCTTGTTGCATTCTGCATTAATTTGCATAAATACCAAGTCACTAAAAGATGAATAACTGTACAGTACCCAGTGCTAAGAAGATTAATAGCTAGATTAAAAATTTCACACATGCAAACTCTGATTTACCAGTCCAGATCATACAGTCATAACTTTTCTCCTTAACTCAATACATTAAAAAAAAAAGGGGGGGGGGGGGAAGAGAAGAGGTGGAATGAGGACGGAGAAGGTGTTTCATGGCTACTATACCTCTGGTAAAATCATGGGGAAACTGATGACTATCCATCATTCAGGCAATATGTTTGCATCTAAACCAGAAGCAACTCTTACTGACATTCTGAAGTGGGAAGAGGGGGAAAAAAACAAACCAAAAACATCACCAGGCACAAAGATCAACCAGCAGGAAAAACCTTTGGGGAAAGCAGAACAGCGCACTTCTCAGGATGTACGTGTGTGTGTGTCAGGATGTGTGTATGTAATTTCCCAGACACGCTTCTTTTTATTTGTGAAAGAAGTAAGGGACAATTTCATTTATAAAAGTATCCCAGGTTTGCTCACATGTCCACAGTTGCAACACACACCTAAAAGACAAATTTATCTTCACAGAACACTTTAATGAACTGTTGAATCAAATGATTGCTAACAAGTTTGAAATAATCTATAGTGACTAAGAAACAGTAGTTCTCATCACCCCTTCACCCTAAAAAAATCCATAATTTTTTTTAAAGATGCTTAAAAACACTTAACTAAACAGTAAGTGTAACACCAAACTTCTTGTAGATTAGTATGGCTGCCACATTTGACAAACAGAAACACCACTTAGCCCTACCTGCAGAACGCATTCACTACGTCCAACCACCAGATGGAGAACTTGACCAACTGTCTATGCTCAACCGGTGAGCGGGCAATGCACAAACTGTTAAGAAGGAAAATGGTTATTCTTTCAACTTGCAACAAAACTTTCTATCAGAGTATGTCTTTACTAGTTTTACAAAAAATTGTCTTCCCATAAAATAACACTTGCTGATTTCAAGATAACTAGAACAAAATTAAGTGTTTTGTAATTTTATTTTCTGAGGGCTTTCTGGTATCTCAGGTTACTGGAGTATCAGAGATTCACTACTGATGGCACTGACCAAGCCTTTCATCTTCATTAATAATTACCACCCAGAATCTCAAAGACAAAACCAGAAAAGGTTTAATACACACCATGGCACTGGAGGGAGCAGGGAAGAAAAACAAATACTGTGGTACTTTGGACAGCAAAATTGAGTGGCTAGTTGGAAGTGTGGCTGATGACTTCTCCTAATTGTGGATAAACATATAGCCCATGGCCAAAAAAGGCAAGATTAAGTAAGGACAGTGACACTCTTCAGTTCCTTTTTAGCTAACTTGCTTTTGGTTTGATTCAATTATTGAACGATGGTGTCCTACTCCAGCCTCTGCAGCTACAGTTAGCAAACACCCTGCTTGAGAAAGGAATATTTTTGTAAACAACAATACCTAGGAAGTTAAACAAATCAATGTAGATCTTTCAATGGAAAGTGACCGCTTGTGCTGCAAAGAAGTACTTTTTAAAGGGACACTTCCCTTCAATGCATTTATGTTTGCCCTCTGAAAGTAAAATTATTTGCCTCTGATGCAGGCTAGAGATGTGCAAAGTCAGATACACCTGCTACTATTTTAAATATACAAAAGAAGCCACCCCACAAGCTATTTTAGTAGAGTTGGGGAAAAATAAGCTAGTTAGCCCAAGTTTCCTTGTGAGAGGTGATCCAGGACCAAGATAAACAGAACACACAAAGATACAAAAATTCTACATAGGTACACTTCACAAGGCTTACAGAAAGCATCCTGTGAATCCCACTGATATTTAAATTGAAACACACAAAGTTCACAATCAGCATGATTACCATTCTGATGACTGTTATACCAAGAAGTACAGAAATTTTGGAAGAAAAGAGGGAAGGTGCATGACATTAACATAAAATGCAGGAATTGTCTTTAGCCTTAGCAATCCTTGGAATCCAGTAACCCACAGAAGCTATAGTTTCCACATAGCCTTTAAAAAAATTTATTCACTGATTAAAACCAGTTACAATAAAAATAGTTGTTTCTTATTCTACGCTATTCATGAATTCTTTTTTTTTTTTAAGTGTTAGAGTAGTTTATCTTGAGAAGTTTCTTCTCATACCAGTAAAAATGAAGTATCAGTACAATTTTTAATTGATCTATAAAACTACACACAACTGTACTGCACCTCTGATTTGTACCTGACTTAACTTGTAAGTGGTTTTACTGGAAATCCATATCATAAATATCATCTGATTTTTCTTCTGTTGTCACATTAAACAGGTGTTTTGGGGCTCTGTGAAGTTACAGAAGAGCTGACAAACTAAGCGCATTTAAGTTCTATTTAAGTTCTTCCACATTTTATAAGCCACACAAACTTTGATCTGTGTAGTTAGTAATTTAACGTAAGCTTCGCAAGTTCTTCTGTTTACCAGCCATTAATCAAATGGAAATGAGTTTTTCACATTTCAGAATTTTTGCAAATAATACATCTGCATTTTGTAAATAAACTCCTTAGGTCACTAAGGACTGTAAGCTTTTCTTAAACACAAGCTAAATAGCATATTAGCAAGGTATCAGACTAACTTGATAAACAAAACCTTGCCCTTTGTAAATCCATACAATTTCAATTACATTACAAACTTTAAATCTTGTAATACTGCCATATCCTGACCCCACATTTTCTAGGATCATCCATCACTTATTTGATCCTACTATCTTGACTTTTATTTTGTCTAAAAGGACAAAAAACAAAATGGAAAACAAATGATCGTCCACATTTCAAGTCAGTGCCTCAGAACTAAGGCATTCCGAGAATATGCTATTTTCATTAAAACATCAGCTCTGAGTATTCAAACACCATACTGAATTCAGTCTGTGATTGCATCATTTGCACTACGGCACACACAAAGTTGCTTGGCAAGGTGTCCCCTTTCCCCCACCCAGGGAGGGGGAGAACCATGCATATTTTAAGTAGGTGGCAATAAACTGTAAAACTATTCATTAAAATAGACACAGCAGCCAGCTGTTAATTTTCCAGAATAAGAAATATTCCATGATTGGGGACAGAAGGGAATTAATCCCACGTATGCATACAAGCACCTAAAACACGTCAGTCCATTTTTACAGTTGCAGTTTACTCATGACAGAAGTCAGCAACACCAATTCTCATCAGCAGAAACTCAATGTTTCCTGGGCTACCAACATTAAACCTACTGCTGTTAGTCAATTTGTGTAACTTATGACTGGGTTCATCACGACTGCACGTTTTGCCTGTTCTTGTACTGTCTTTGGTGACTCCTACAAAAAAGAGTTCCATTTTTAGTTTAGCTTTCCTTTTTATACTAATTATGATAGAAGTACACTAGTAAGGAAATTGAACTCCAAACTGCAGAGCAGAGGCTTCAGCAGAACCTTCTGAATAAACAGAATGATTGATTATTATCTGAGAGGAAAAGATAAATTATTCCATTACCTTCACATCAGGCAAAGGCTGGAGAAAGCCAAAATGTAAACTGTGTGTGCTGGAGGTGATTGACTTTGACAGGTGACTCCAAAAATCAGAATAAACTGTGGGACACACATATTCCAGAATGTAGGATTTAAAACATTTTCAAAACTCTTATACTTTAGCCTTGTTGCTAAACTGCAACTAAAGGCAAGAAAAAGTCCAAACGTTCTGGAAGAATAACCGCTACTCAAACTGCCCTCTCTTCTACAGCTATTTGTTTTGTCACTCACACCAAACAGCTTAGAAAGGAGGAAAACCATCATTTTCAGGGTAGCTACGGTAACGGAACTACCTGTTAAATTAAGGAAAACTCAGTATTGGAAATACCATTAGCTTTTCAAGTCTGTATTGTAGAAAGACTTGTCTCACCCAAACAAATACATTCACTCCTAACCTACTGTTCAGTGCATCATTTCAAGAAGCTTTTCAGGTTAAACAGAAACAAGTCATACAGAAACAAGTATGGTGAGTCCTCTGACTTAACACACTCCACAAAGCGTACTTCAAGGTTCTTTGCAACATAGCAATGGAACAAGGAACAGATCACAGGATTAAAGTTAAGTCAAATGAATTTAGAAAGCTACAACTACTGATTTTATGTGAGTTGCATTGACCTACTTGTGCAGAAAATGTTAGTCACATCTGATAAAAGCTCTAAGCCCTGATCCTCCTGTTTAAGAGCTTCCAGAAGACACTCATACAAGTTTCCAGGTGTGCGCTTGCTCTCACTCCTCCTTCCCCAACCCTCAGTCTCCTATACACACTGAACATCACACTGTTACAGCATCTGTCTTGGAAGACCCACGGAGGCCTGCAGCACTCCACCAATGAACGAGCAATGACAAGCACATCTGTGCAGACTTCATTATAAAAGTGGGCTTAACCTTGATGATTACACAAGGGTGTAATTTTTGGATCAAACTTCCTGAATGTCCACTGGAGCTTCTGACATACTTTTTTTGCTTTGTTTTTTTTAACTTAGACAGTTTACAGGAACTGAAAGTTAAAAAAAGCTAAATTTTGTCGGTTGACCAGCCAGGGAGAAAAAAATAAAATAAAATGAACACACACTTTTTTTTTCCGTGTTTGGACTGGGATACTTTCCTTTTCAGTATGTTTTATTCGACACTACATTTGTTTTTCCTCATCTGAAATTCTATCCACCTTCTTTACATGATGGCAAATACTGAATACTGAAAGAAGCATTTTCTATATGCCAGGCATCTGGCTGTTTACAGGTATGCTGAAGACTACTTTACAAATTCATTACCTCATATTAAATAGCAAAGCAAAGAATCCTAAGTGATTCCTGGATGAAACTTCTAATAGGCAGCTTAGCACCACATCCAGAATCAGTACCCTTCACTGTATAAAAAGTGCATGACCAAAAATGTGTTTGTAAAGCTCAACCTCCCAGTCTTCAGGAATAGTTGTTTCTTCAGTCTCATCTATAGCGCCACATAAATGTGGCCTGAATTCAGTGGTCTACTTCAAAACAAAGAAATAGAAGTTCAGTGTTTTCACATAAGACAGCTAACAGTGCCATTACAAGTCATACAGGGATGAAAACCAGAGGGTGCAGGACAGCTTCTGGAATTTAAGAGCATAGAATTATATCCAATGAGGATTAAATAGCTCTGCACCCTCAGAGAGCAACTCCTCAGTCATGCTCTGTGTATCTATTTTGGGATACCAAACAGCACCACTTATGACTCTCCAATAGTTGTCACTACGGTCACCACAGACCCGCTTCAGTGTTTTTCATATCCTGGAATGCCCTCTGGGCCACCAACTGACCTTTCTTAATTATATGCTGTAAGAACTCCCTGCTGAGAGACAGGAAAGCTGTCTCACTGCCCTAGTTTAGTGACTCTAATTGCTAGCAAAGATTATCTGTCAGTCATCTGCATAAAACTATTCCTCTTCACTCCTCAAGTATGTGGGATCTTTGGGGTTTACATATCTAAAAACGTCTGGAATCTAGTCATTCAGGTTACAGTTTTAAATTGAGAGCAAGCACAGGAAAACCCATTCTCTTAACAGAATCTGCTCATACCTTCACTGTCTAAATTAACACATCATATCTGCCATAAAACTTTTGTCAAGAAATGTTCTTATTTATAAAACAAAAAAGTCACCCTGAATGAGAGGTTGATAAGATGATAAGCAGCTTTGGAATCCTCTGACTAGCCACTGTGTTTGCAAAGGTCTCATGAGATTTCAAGCACCTGACGTTACTATTTGTGCAGAAGATATTAGTCTGTCAGGCACAAGAGAGTTGTCCATTACTGATAGATAACACTACTAAATCAGTTGCTGCTTAGTCCTCAGAACCAGCACCTCTTCACATTCTCAAGTAGATGATGAACAGAAGCACTGATAGTAAAATAGCCTCTTTCTTCAGCCCTCTGAAAATCAATTCTTCCAACCAGGAGGATGCTGAGAGCTAGTACCATTGCTACAGAAGACCAAAGAACTGAGGTTTGTCAGTCCAGTGTCAGTCCATAAGATTAAAAGAAGTAATTCTAATGTATTTCTAAAATATCAGAGAAGAGCGTTCACTCCTAACAAGAAAAACAAACAAACAACCCCCCACGCACACAAACACACCTCTGATAGTGACAGGAACCGACATCTATGAGAGGGTATGAGGCAGCTTCAGTGGTGGAACTACACGGTTGCCAGTAATGGGTCAGAGCAGCATGAGATGCTTTTTTCGCAACGTGCACTGATAGTAAGTGTCAGCAAAACAATAATAGGTTCCATAGGTGCCAGTCTGTTGCTTATCACTAGTGCTCAGCCATATGGAAATTAGTAATACCACCACCTCAAGAGGTTATATGCCTTTATGAGCAAATGCTAAGCTCTGCTCTTATAACTTGTGTGTTCAGAAGCATCCTCTCAGCTGTGTATTTCAAATCAATTATATTGCTTCTCTCCCCACACCAGCCCAAGAAGTTTGGTGATGCATTGTTTGTAACATGCTATGCACAAACTGTTCTTGTCTCTGGGGAGCCCACAGTTCCACTAAGAGATCTCATACACAAAGAAAAGGGATGTCAACTTAACCCAATATCCAACACAGAAGAAAAAGAAGGGGGGTGGGGGGATCCTTCCTCAGACAGCAGTGTTCTTGAAACAATCGGCAACAGTCTCCTTGTAGTATACTCTCTTAAAAGGAGTCAGCTTCTGAGAGGTGTGCTTACAGCACTGCCTGTTCGCAGGCCAGGACTACTTAAGTTTGCCAAGTATAAATTAGACCTCAGAGTACCGCTTTATTACAGACCAGCTGGGAGGAAGGGGAAAGAAGAGAAGCTGCTCAGGAGAATCTAACAGACCCACAGAAACAGGATGTGCCAGATAATACTGGCTAGTTCACTGGCAAGACTTTAAAATAACAGGACTTCCTAAGACAGATAGGAATCAACGACATTCAATATATACAGATGTCTGATATTCACTGAGTCTGCATCATGCACCTGTTTTTCAAAAAGATAAACTGCTGTCTGTGCACATATTTCACAAGAATTAGTGAGCTACAGAATGGCCAGGCTGCAAAATTCATTGCCACAACAAACAGCTTTATACAAGAGTATTTAACAGAGAATACTCATTTCAAACAGGTTTACATAAACCGTAGCAGTCAACAGCTAAGAAGAGCTGTATAGAGGTGCGTAAAAAACTAAGATCTAACCCTGTTTAGTCAGTCTGAAAAAGTGTAAGGCATAGAAGTGACAGAAACATTTCTGCAAAGGGTTAACATTATATTCAACATACAGCAATTAAGCAGACACCTTGACATAAAAGACAAGCCAAATCCTCAACATTTTTAAACCAAAGTCTGTTTCTCTTTACGAAAGGAACTACTTAATGATTAAGCTTGTGGTGATGGGAAGACAGTCAAAACAATTTAAGATAAACTTAACTGACTTTTCTACTAAAAAATTCAAGGAAACTTGTTGATTTCTGCATCAAGAAAGCCTAATATTTTAAAAATAGAAGTGTAAGCAATGTCTTGATGCAACTTTAAAAACAGTGTGTGTGTGTGTGTGTGTATGTGTGTGTGTATATATATATGTGTGTGTGTGTGTGTGTGTGTGTATGTGTGTGTGTGTGTGTATGTGTGTGTGTGTGTATGTGTGTGTGTATATATGTGTGTGTGTGTGTATATATGTGTGTGTGTGTGTATATATGTGTGTGTGTGTGTATATATGTGTGTGTGTGTGTGTATGTGTGTGTGTGTATGTGTGTGTGTATATATGTGTGTGTGTGTGTATATATGTGTGTGTGTGTGTATATATGTGTGTGTGTGTGTGTGTGTGTGTGTGTGTGTGTGTGTGTGTGTGTGTGTGTGTGTGTGTGTGTGTGTGTGTGTGTGTGTGTGTATAAAAAATAAAAAGCAAAGTTATCCACAAGTAGTCAGTGTCGTCTGCACCTTTAGGAGATTTACATATTACTTTTAAAGCCTCTTGTCATGAGGCACCCAAAACAAGAAGTTTCATCTCAAGTTAAGAGGACATCTGCAATCTCAACTCTGTCCCAGAAAACACAGAATCATAGTTTATATACAAGTGATTATCTGTGGAACGTTAGTTAATGTTATGTAGCAAACCAGACAATAATAAGATGTTCCTTTTCCTTCAGTATCACCTTCATAAAACAACCAATAATAGCTTAAGGGGGGAAAAAATCTTTTAGAATGAAACACAAAATAGGTTTAGTGCAAAAACTGAAACATACTCTCCTAACCTTTTACTACAAATGTAGCCTGTGCAGCTACAGTCTTAAGCAGATCAAGTCACAGTTCATATAACTTCAAGTAGGCTAATTGTGGCCCATGACAATATATTCACTAGTTCAGCCACTGATAGAGTTTGAAAGCTTACTGCACATAAACATTTCAAGTTATTTAAATAACTCACTTCCAGCAGCAACAGAACAACATATGCCTGTTGCCTTTAGCAAAAGAAAATAGAAACGAGGTCAAGTGTAAAAATAGAAGATGGTTACATTCCCGTCACTTGAAACCTCATCTTAGAGCTATGTATTTACTGCAGCCTCTACAAAAAAAAGCCCAACCTCAAATAAAAATCAACTTTATCAAGCTCCAAGTGTACTAAAACCTTTGGGGTTTTGAGCTTTAGATACAGTATTTCCAAAAGTATCACAATAGCATGCAGTAAGATTACAGCATGAACAATTCTTAATGTTTTATTATCAAAGTGTTCGTTTCTCAGTCTGAGAACCTCAAATTTTATTTAAACTTATTATGTGTCTCTTACAAGATGCTAATCAAAAAAATTTGGTGTCTACTGTACCAAACCTGAACTACCAGTCCAGCAATAGTGAGACTGCTAGTAGGTTTCTGCTAGGTGGAATCTGATGTCTTATAAAGCGAGAGCGAGCACATGAGCAAGCGAGATCTTTACATCTATAGAGATAAATCATTAGTAATGCAAGAACATAGTCCTCTAAAAAGAAAAAACACTCAAGGTTTATCATCAAGATCACGTTTACTGGATTTTTTATATGGTCCAGTGTAATACAACAGTATGTTTTGAGAAGTTACTTTATTTATTAGTTAGGCCTTTAATCTTTAAGGGGGATGAATAAGGCCTGGTCTTTTGTTCCCCATTTCTCTTCTCTGTTCCTTTGAACTGTGATGCAAAAATCTTCCACTCCCAATTCCTAAATTATTTCACTAATGCAATCTTTTAAGATAGTCACATTGAATTCACCAATTTTACCCTGGTTTAGGAAAACAAAAAACCCCCACCTAACTCTGTAACAATTACTTTATCTTGTCAAAAAAAGAAAAAAAAAAAGATATCTACTTGTACGTAGCTTTCTTCCCTTTAATCCTCAAACCCTGTATATCTAAGGCTCCTCACACTTTAAAGGCCCATGTCATAACCTGCTTCATTCTCCAGACACACCATATAAATCTGTAAGCCAACAGCATCTCCTAAAATGGCTCAACCTTGTCCGAAAATCCCATTTACTTAACATGTTCAACGCCTACTTTATATAAAACAGACATTATTCATCCTTCATGGTTCTTAACCAAGAAAAGTATCATTTAACAAAACTATCAAGACCCACAAGTCAAATATGAACTAAATGGATTTCAGAAGTGTATCAAAAAGTCTTTACGCAAATGCAAAAGTCATTCAGAAAATACATTCAACTCTGTTTAAGAGTGAAAGTTCAGAGCATTAGTACTGTTACCAAAGCCTGTTCCACAAGCAATTTCTTACAGTCATTCTAGCACTCTCCCTATTCCTGTCACTCTCTGGGAAACCTACTGAAAGGTAGCATTTCAGAAAAAGTTTTGCTTTTTTAACAGTATCACTTTAATTCACACTTCTGTAGCCAGCCTGTTACTTCTAACACAGATTTCATTTTTGTGAGCATTCAACTATGCTCACAAGTGATAAGACAGCTTATCTGCCAGCACATATGAAAGTTAAAACTGAAGGTTATGTGACAAAAGGCTCATCTCCACATTCACAAGAGAGCACAGAGGCAGACCAGCAGGTGGGGGGAATCCAAATGAATACCAGGACCCAGCTCTTCCCAGAGCTATCCCAGGAGAGCCATCGGCACCTGGTCAGCAGGAGGGATTCAGCTCTCCGGAGCACCTTTCAGACCGAGGGGCAGTACTGCGTAGGGGGCTATGAGACTTCTTATGGGATGCAGAGGAAGACCATTTGGGGATCGTACAAGACTCATCTGGGGAGCTTTAGGGGAGGAACCAAATGCAGGGAAAGGCAGGAATCAAGGTGGTTTGGGGAAGAACAAGTGTGGGAAAATAGAGGGATAAAGGGATAAAAAGGGCCAGCCACCTGTGAACAGGCTGCTGATCAGTACACTTGTCTGGCCATGCCCTGGGTCTGATCACCACTGTCTGTCCTGTCATCTCATTAAACTCTACTTCTAACTACTTTCCTGGGTGAGGAGGCTCACTATTCTGCGTGCATGCATATGTATAGAGGTCTAAGTGCCAGCAAGTGGAGTGGAGTCATGAGGCCTGTGGGTCTGTGGTGACAAAAGCAGGAGTGGGTGAAGGTTGCTATATCACTGCGTGATGGCTAGCAAATATCAAGCTGCATTAGCCAGAGCACAAGGGAAGTGGCTTGGGAGCCAAGGGTAGGTGAGTGTGGGTGTGTGAGAAACAACTGGAAGAGCTAGCTACTGGAGGGAGCAGGGGGTCCAGGCCAACTGCTGGAGACTATGGGGTCGAGGGGTTGACTAAGAGACCCATGCATGTGTGTGTGCATTAAGCAAGGGAAGATGAAAGGCTCCGAGTGCCAGTTACAGGGTAGACTGAGTGTCTATGGCCAGTTACTGAAAGGATCTGTACTGTATTCATTTCCTATTAATGGACCTTAATCCTGATCAGCCAGAGAGGGACACAGGATGAAGCCATTGGTCCTGTCTGAGTTTGCATGAGTGCTGTGTTTTCTGTCTGTGTTTATCTGTGTGGTTTGCTGCATGTGTGCGCGCACATGTAAAATGTGTTGTAAACATGGGTTAGTGTGCACGCCATTGGGAATTCATACACATCTCACTGCTGGTTGAACCTGGCAGCATGGATCTGCAGCAGCCTCACCTCTATCAGGCTACCGGATTCAGCAACTCACGAATGAAAATTCCACGTATAAAGCGCCACATACAAAGCTGTGCATGCTTAAATGAAAGCTCAGATGACAGACTTACATTCAATCGGACATAATTCTGAAACCATTATTGCAAATGATATTTGAAAGCCCCTTGTTAGAAAGTGGCAATTCAAATGTTAACCTCATATTCAAGTTAATTCTGCATAAGTCTACTCACTCAGATTTCCTCAAAATGTTTCAGATGTCATCAGAACTTAAATCAAGCCCAGTTACCAGGAGTTTTGATGATAACAGATGCATTGCCTCCCTATGGCCCCAAACCTTGAAGCTATTTAACATGGCTGAGCATACATGTACAAGCAGGGCCTAGTTTTATTTTATAGCACTAAGGAACCAGTAACAAATTCGACTATAAAAAGCTAAATCAGGATCAAAGCCCAAACACAAAAACTGACCTTTCCTTTGTGACTAAGCAGACTGTTTCAAAAGGAATAACTGATTCAAGAGAAGATTCTATGCATTTATTTTAAGGACAGGAAACTATGCCCAGTAAGAAACTGCTTAACTACTTCATGCAGAAAGGTGCTTATGCTTATTCACCTGAGTTCTAAGGTATTTCTGCTAAAAACTTGCATAAATCTAGGAGAAAAACTGACTTCTGGCTGTCTTCTCAATCATATTCTAAAAAGAATGCATAAACAAAACCTCATGTTCAGTTATTTTTCAAATTACAAATGTTTTTCTTTAAGAGAGCTACAACAACGTTTCTTTTTCACTTAGTTTAAAATCTTCTGCACTTGTCCTCTCTTTGAAAAAGCATGAACACTTTTACATTGTTACTGACATTCCTTTATAGCAGTCTTGGCTTAGGGTATCCTTTTGAAGGTGACTGACAGGGGCAGAAGAGCAAAAGCAGGCAAAGGGAACCATTTTATAATTTATGAAAACAACTGGTTTGCATACTCTCTTATATTAAGCTTCTAATCTGCCTAATCTAAGATACTGACAAGCTTCTCTAGCTAAGATTACAAGATGGAAATACAGCTTTCAAAAATGGTAAAAATTAAAAACAATACAACTTCATACAATTAATGTCTAAAACGGAATAGAACTTGTTAAATAGTCATTATTTTAGAACTGTGCTCAAATGGTTAATTGTTCTTCACAAAAGTTCCAACCTGCCTCTGGTCTCTAAACAGCCTCAAGGGGGCCTGAAATCAAACCACTTTTTAGTACTGCCAAAAATTACAAATACTTGAACAAAAACTCACAGGCCTTTTTTAAAAGCCAAAACCAAAATACATATACACATTTTTAAATTGAAAATGCTTATGCATTGTTTGGTTTCCAGGTAAGAATCAAGTACTAGCGAAAATATGGCTCCAAAGTTATGATCTACTTATAATACTAGCAACTGCAGATGTTCACACCTAAAAATTAGCAACCAAGGGCCATATACTATGTCTGTGTTTAGAGCATTTAGAAATGCTTGGGTAACTATTTCAAGATAGACAAATATTTCCCCACAAAATAGAAGCTGACAACCTTTCATCACTGCTTGATGTAGCAGCTGTGTACTTCAACAGCAAAAGTGAAATCTTCATCCCTTTAACCCTACCCCATAACTTCTTTTCAGTCATGAAAGCACCTGGGTTTCACCTGACAGAGGTGTAGTTTACAGACCATAACATGAGAGGCTGCTGCAGTCACATAACCTGCTTTAGTCATACCAAGAACAACTCGTTTATCCAAAGCATCCCAGAATAGAGAAGTCAAATCCTACACTGACTTTTTTTGAGAACCGAGTTATTCCAGAAGACACCACAATCTCAGGAAACTAGGCAGTAATGAGTCTTAGTCACAATGAATGCATAATTAACTGAAGCAAATAAGCAGCGACTACAGCCTGTGGGATTCATATGCTGCAACTGTCAGCTCGCTGGAAGTTATTATGAAACACAGCAACTCAACTTTTCATTGTCCTGCCAGTTTCACTGACCTATTGACTGCAATAATGACAAGTTTGGAGTTTGTTGAAAGAACACCACCACATTAAAGATTAAATGATTACATTGCAGGTGACCACACTGAATGGAAACAAAAATCTGCAATGCATTTCATTTTCAAAAGGATAAAGGGGAAAGTTTTGCAAATAAACAGCAGGGTCACATGCCTCAGCAGAAGAGCCAGCAGACTTCACCTGACAGAATCCAACATCAACAAGAGCAAACAAGTACATTCCAAGTCTCAGGAAAAGATTTTCAGATGGAAATCAATTCCCTCAATGGCAAACCGATGTCCTAATAAGAAAACTCATACCGTTCCAGACTACTTGAAACTATTGATATTGCAGGAATATTAAGCTTTTACCTTTTTGCTGAAACTAAGTGTCTCTCATGTAATGATCTTAGAAGTTCAGGCTTTCAACAATATTGATTTGCACAAGTTTCAGCCATGTCTTTCAAACAAAAACAACTGTGTTGCAGACGTGATTACCAAGACAGGGCCTCCAAATCTCTGCTCTTCTTCAGTTCAATAGGTAGACCATTATATAGCGCAGTGATCCTCATTGGCCTGAGCAGTACTACCTGGCTGGCTTTTTCTTTCCAACATCTGTCAGGAAACTCACATGGTAATTCCTGAATGTCTACTGAAAGCATCTCCTACAGATATACCACAAGTAAGTCCTAAGAATAGTAACGCCTTCTCATCTCCTCTCCACGTGGCCCTAATTCCTCTTTTAGTGTTAAAACAATCATTTATAGGAATTAAGCTTTTCATTTAGGACAGGCACACCACAAACATATCACTTTCTGGATGTGATTCACTAGCTGCCTATTACCATAAACGGTTTGAATAACTTTATCACCTTACATATGGAAGCCATAAACTGATGTAGTTATCTCTCTTTAGAGAAGCAGCTTCCTTTTGTTTTTAGAACAAAAAGCACAAAGAACCAAGTAAGACATGTCATCTATGAGATGTTCTCTTTGAGGTTAAGTGCCCTTTCACTCCTGAAGACAACTGGAACCGATAGTAAATGCTACTTGTTTTCCTTGAAGGTCAGTACCAATACAGATATCTTCAATAATTACATTCAGTAGCACACATATTTTGTATACACCATATTACATAATTCCTCTCTGTGTGCCTTAAACTGCTATTATAAGACTCTGGTTTGATTTTACCTCTTACCTCTAAATCTATAAAAGAAGTTATAGACATAAACTGCAAAAAAAAAAAAAAAAAAAAAAAAAAAAAAAAAAAAAAAAAAAAAAAAAAAAAAAAAGCACAGACCCTCTTCCCAATGACATTGTCAGATGACTCCTGATAGAAGATTATCCAGTACTACAAAGTTGTTCTATTCATCCTGAAAATAGTTTTCAAAATTGGTTAATTTCCCATTAAAATTATGCACAACCAATTGTCTTGCTATAGTCCTCAATGATAATGGTAATAACAGAACACTGAGATATGGGAGGGGAGATTCAGGTGCTTAAACACAGACCTCTAGTGACATTTTAGATGCTCCTGGTAATTACAGGCTATCTGGCCCATATCTTGTCCTCCCTTCCTCCCCATAAGTAAGAAGAGTTGCTGTCATCATATGCGTTAAGAGCCCTTAGTCAGAACAGAGTAACTAAAGAAGGATGAACGAAGTGCCGTTGGAAAGGAACGTGACAGCTGGAACAGGAAAAGCAACCAGGGAAGTTGAGGCATCATCAGCCAAACAATTTCTAAGAGAAGAGACCAGGAACAATGAAGAGATGCTCCAGACCTGTGAACACTTGACAGAAATATAGGCATGAACTTCTGCAGTGTGTTGTCACAAGGTTCTCAAAACTCTCAGAACAGAGATCCCATTCACAGCGACTATGTTGGTGCACAACTGGTTGGTTGTGTGTGTACATATGTATATAAACATACAAACAAGCTCTTTTAAAGCTTCCCCATTTGCAACCAAGACAAAGGCTGTCCTTTCTCTGATGGCTCACTTATCTCTGCCTAGATTTATCCTGCCTGGCATTTAACTTCTACTTCAGAAGAAGGCAAGCCTTCAGTAGATCCTGTGTCACACCCAACGGCTCCATGCTAACAACCAGATACCCCCATAGCACCTAAAAACACAACCATACATCTATGTTAAAGTATCTTTCAATATCTGCAATGTGGAACTAATTTCCTTACAAGCCTTCATAGAGGATTTCAGCATCCCATGTTGCCATCAAACCACTCGACCTCTAAGCTTAAGCCTCATTTATAAGTTTTTGTTGTTAAACAATCCAGAACATAAAGAAGCTTTTAAACATTAAGCTCATTTCTCTTCTGTTACACCCCAGAAAAATCTGGATTTGCAAATCCAAGTTTAGCATTAATTTTGTAACAATATGCTGAGCAAATATTGTTTTAAGAAAATTAAGTAAAATGCAGTAATTCAGGGAAAAATCCTAAGCCTCAATATTAAGTTACCTTTTCATCTTAAAACTCAGTTTCCTACAATTCATATAAATCAATGTTCTGCATCTGTAATAAACTATCCTTCTTCACTAAACACTATATAAAGCAAAGCCAGACCTTCAAAATTAGCTTTCATTAAAAGCATCTTCTGAGCAGCACACTCCAAACCATTTTCTGCCACAAAACAACCTTCCAACTAGAGAAACAGTTTATTCTTGTTGCATGTTCACTTCCCCACTCTACCACTCCTCCACCCAAGAATACACCAGAATATGTAGCCTAGGAGTTACCATGGTGACTCCTTATGTCACCTCTACACTATTTTAGGACTGTAGGGGTTTTTTTTCGTTGCTTAAACTGCTCTATGACGACTTCTAAAACACTCTTTTCTCCTCATACTGAAGCAAATTTATGTTTTTGGGCATCAATTTAAGGGATATATATATATATATATATATATATATATATATAATTCTTTACAAGAGATACTTATTTTTCAATCACAGGGTGCAATGATAGACACTACGGTTGTTTTCTAGACACAGCTTCCAATACCTCTTGCTTCGGAAAGAAGTTTCTGGGAATTAACTGCAAATTTTAAAGACATGTTAGTCCTTGTAAATTTTAAGAGTATAAATACTTTGATTAGGAGCTTATTGGAAACTTTGAAAGTAATAGAGATGGTATGCATCTTGCATATCGGATGTCTGTAATTTTTTTTTTTTTTTTTAAAAAAAGATCAACACACACTCAACCATCAGGATTTCAAGCTCCCAAATTACGTAACTTCACTGCCAACTTTGAAGTTGTGACACTGACTCTCAAACAGGAACTTGGTATGAGGTACCAGGAGGACAAAAAGGACAGAAAATTAATACTACTCTTCTGAACGGCAGCCCGGTAATCGTTTACTGCTGAAAAAAATAATATTGAACATCCTAAGCTCCTACAAATTCTATCCTTTCTTCAAGGCCCAAAAGTCCAGCCCAATTTTCTTAAAACAACATAGCATGAGCAACTCTTAAGAACTTGTGTTCAGCAGGCCTGAAGGCTCTCATTAACATCCAGTACACACAAATAAGCCTCAAAGGAAATGGAGCACAGCAGCTGTTTCCTTGTGCTTTAATGCATTTAATACAAACTACTTCATTCCCTAGAACTCGGTAAGAGAAAAAGGAAGAAACAGAAATGTGTTATCATGCTTCTGTGCAGTAGATAAAAAGCTCTCCTTAAAAAAAAAAAAAAAAAAAAAAAAAAAAAAAAAACCACTCACATTCATTCCATTTCATCAGTACTTTTCTAGATGTTTATCAAATGTGGACTGAAAGTAAAATAGCATAACAAAAAATTCCCACACCACTGTTTTAAGGATAGTTAATAAAACTAAACCAAGCAGCATGGACAAGCACAGAAATACTTCCTCATGCTGCTTTTCGAGTCACTACTTCACAAGGCACACTTTTGGTTAGAGAAGATGAAGCACACAGATCAACTTCTAACCCTTCCAGAAGATGCCTGAAGTGCCTTTAGGCAAGTCACATACCTGATTATTCGTTTACAAAACAAGATGGCACACATTCTTCCAGCCTTTGCATTCAGATTTTTACATTCTAAGTAGGTTAAAATAATCAGATAATATTTAGTGATGTTTGCAGGAAGGACTGTGCCAAGTCTGCAGATTTCAAAAGACTTCTCTTAAACTGCGAGCTAATTAATGATCAGCTTCAGAGAATCACTTTTACTTCAGCAGGACAAAACACTAGATCTCTGTGAGATTACTATTGAAAATGGGAACAAAGTAGGAAATGAAAAGAACAGGTCAGGATAGAGATATTCATCCTGAAACACTACAGGCCAATGCCTATATTTTTCAGTTGTTTCTCACCATGCATTGAAAACTCGGATGCACATTCCCATACTGGATACCAATTTCAAAGCTACTTTTAATGTGTTGTTTTAGGGAAATCTTAAACTTACCAACATAAAACTTTCTGGAAAACTGCTTGGAAAAATTATTTTCTGTGTATTAAGTTTTAGGAGCATCTCGGCGGTGGGGGGGAGGAGACGGGACAACGACGACACTATATTACTAACCACGCATCAGAGTAGGAATTTGAAATTTGGCAGAGTTAAGGTCTTTGTCTTATTGTTCTTTCTTTCACATTTGCCTAAGGAAAGTCACAGGAAACAAGCGCTCTTGAGACTTCCACCGGTATCATGCCTGAGCCTACCTGTAGCTTCAGAACACACACCTATGATCTCAAACCAGCTGTACTTCTAGGTTACCAAAACATAGCCAAGTGACCACTCTGGTGTGGTCCAGCACAGGAACAGAAAACTATGATACAAGTCTGGCAGTTGCTTTCTATTCTCAGTCTCTTATCAGGCAGAAGCCTTTTCTAAAGGAGTTGTTGGGGCTTAGCACAGTCACTGAAAGGAAAACAGAAGACAAAACAATAAAACTCACCAATCTGGCAAGGTTAATACTATAAAAATGGCAAGACTTCATAAATTAATAGATCGAGTAGTGCAAAATCTGAAGTGGCTGGTCAAATATCTAGAGCAAGGAAGAACAAAAGACAGATTAGATGGAAAAAATCCACAGAGAAAGCCACTTAACAGAGGCTGAAAGATTTTTACAAGGATTCTGGAGTGAAGACATGAGATCATGCAGGCAAGGAACCTAACTCTATGGAGACCCAGAGATAACATTCAGCTGTCTATGGTGTAAATTCAGTACAACATAACCTTTCCTGTTTGCAGTTTCATGACATCTTCCTCACTGCAGACCTCCCAACAACATCCAATTGTTCTGCCTTGCATTTCTGCGGGGCACTGATCATTGTCAAGAACATCTGGCTAAGTGTCCATCTCCAAAGCCTTCACTGTGGTCCTCTGACCTCACTCATGTATTTCTTACATTACTATCATTACATTTTCTTTATTCTTCCAAAGTTAGTTAAGATACTGTTCTGGACCTTTCACACATTTGTCCATCTACACATCCAAAATGTTTTTCAAACTTTCCCAACAAATCAGGCAGGAGTCCTACAGAAAACAGCTCCATTTATCCAAGCCTGATTCATTCCAGAGATGATCTGGCCAGTGCCAAGAGTAAGGTAAGGATCCTGTGGGGAAAAAAAAAAAGTGTATCACACATATTATGATTCATTTACAATGAATAATGAATTACAGTTACAAAGGCACTCTCAGTTTCGGTATTTACTAAGTCTAAGCACTAGATTTTTGCATCTTAAAAGCATTCCCTTTAATATGGAGGGAATAGGGTCAAGAGGGATCGAATATCTTCATTAATTCATTAAAGTGCTGACTATCCTGTGACTTTTGTGTGTGTCACACAGTTTACTGCTCATTATCAGAAGAAACCTTATCTCCCTGCTAAAGTTTGCAATTCAGCTGGCCTTGACCAAGTAAAAACTTGACAGGGATACAGACTACTCCCTCCAAGGGAACAGTAGTTATATAGGCATTGCAAGTACACATGCATTCTCCACACGGTGCAGCAGCCACATCTCCTTTCTCACTTAGATGGTAAATATGTTTTCCTTCGCCTTTCACCACCAAGAAAAAAGATTCTTCCCTCCCCATCATTGTTTTTTTTGTTGTTGTTGTTCCTCCTCCTCCTCTCTCTTTCGCTGTCAAAGACGGCGGATCTGCACAAGCCAGGCCCAGGCTGCCGACTGCGCCTCTCAGAAATGCCAAGGCTTCTCTCCCCGCCGCCCTCCCTTCCCCTCGCTCCAACTTCACCGCGAGCCTCCGACCAGGGCCGAGGCAGGGGGCTGAGGCGCGGCGCAAACCTGCCCGGGCGCGGAAGCGGCAGCCCGAGGCGGGACGGCGCTGCCCGCAGACGGCGGCTAAGCTGCAGGCAGAGGTGACCCCAGGACGCCGCCCCCGAGCAGATAACAACAAAGAAAACAGACGCGGGAGGAGGTGGCTGCCCTGGAGCCAGTTCCTGCTCCTCCCCCCTGCGCTGCTCTCAGCCAAAACGGAGGCCACAATGTAAACAGAGACGAAATGTGCGTTTATGGCAAAGCAGGGGGTAGAGACACCCTTTACATCTTCTCGCGGGGGGTAGAGACACCCTTTACATCTTCTCGCGGCTGCTGCCAGCGGCGCACACCGTCCGCCTGCTCTCCTTCAAGGGGCGAAAACTAGAGCTATCCCGCGTTTTATACACTTCGTGTACGTAAACGAAGTATTTCTCTCCTCCCTCTGCTGCCACACCATCAATTCTAAGGGAAAGAAACAACCTTCCCCGGCCGGTAGTTTTTTCTTGAAACAAAAATAAAACGTCGTTTCACAATCCCTTTTGCTACCTCCGTAACGCTTCGACCTGGAAGACGCAAACCCCCTACGAGACCCGACGTTATCAGGGCTCGAGAAGGAAAATATGTGAGCTCCCGTCCTCACTCCCTTTCCCCGAAGTCAAGAACATCAAGGGGAGGGGGCAGAGCAAGGCATCGCTGCTGGGGACGTGCACTCCCCCCCGCCCCCCCCTCCAAACACACACACCGTACTTCTCCCCATTCCTCCGGATTTCCAGGCTGGAGCCTTTTCTTCTCCGCCCCCCTCCCCCAATTAAATTCACATCCCCTCACACCTGCTCGGATCCACGGCAACTACACAAACACCTTCTCCTCACCTCCCTTTTGGGGCCAGAGGTTATTGATTACGCAGGCAGCGAAAGGACGCGGGGGTGCGGGGGAAGATGGGGGTTGGAGAGCAGGAGGAATAAGCTGCCGAGGGCGTACGCGCTCTCCCCGTCCCGGGCTTCCCCACTCGCGCAGGGGAAGCAGGAGGCAGCCGGCCCTCGCCCTGTCCCGGCTGCGCACAAACAGCCTCCCCCCACGCGCCTCGCAAGCCCGCGCGGGGGCCAACGGACAGCAACGCACTAACGCGGCCGTTACTGTCGTCCGTCGGCCGCGCTCCCTCCCCCCAGCCCACCGCGACTAACCGTGCCGGCTCTCGGACGGCCACCTCCACCCCCCCCCGCGCAAACGTAACCGCCCGCGCGCGGCACTCACCCGTCCTGCCGCGGCCCCCCTGCGCCGGGAGCGAGCAGGGAGACCCCCCGGGGGGGGGGGGGGGAGATGGAAGCGGAAGGGCGCTCTAGCCGCCTACGCGGAGCGCAGCGCGAGGGTGGGGGTGATCGGACCCGCCTAGAGCGGAGGGTGTCCAGCCCCCAGAGTAGCCCCCTTCCAGCCCGCTCCCTCCCCCCGCACGCCGGGCGGCCCCGCGGTCGCCCGCCGCCGTTTGTGTTGATGTGAGACACCGCAAGGGAGGAGGGGCCCCTACAGCTGAGAGGATGTAAACAGAAGGTCACGTGACCCCGCCTGCGCGGGCAGCCGCCCCCCCCCCCGCGCCGAAGGGCCGCTTAAAACGGGGCGGGGGAGGGGGAGAGCGCGAGCAGCTTTGCTTCGCTCTGTAATTGGCTGCGCTCCGCCAGCCCGAGAGCCAATGGGAGTGCAGCGTTCACGGCGTTCGTCACCAGTCGCCCGGGGACGTTGGGATCCTCTTCTCGGCACCGATCCCGAGCCACCTCCCCGCCCCTCCCCCAGCCCTCCCCCGCCCAGCCCTGAGCGGCGGCGGAAGGAGAGCAGGAGCAGGCTGACGCAGGGGCGGGCGGGGCGGCAGGGACGCCGGCGCGGGGCAGGGTCGGTGGCGAGCGCCTGGGCCGCCGGGCGCGGCGGCAGAGAGCGGCGCGGGGCGGGGGCGGCGCCGGCAGGAGGCCGGAGCAGTGCGCACGGCTGCTCAGGCCCGGTGTTTGCAAAACACGCATGATTCCTCATGCCCATGTGAAGTTGCTCTGCTTTCACCGGAGTTCCTGCTTTCGAGGCGTTTTCTCCTTTCTCTGGCGAGACAAGCCAGGAGGCAGGGCAGCATCTCCTTACGTCCCGCTTCGGTAGGGCCTCTCGCAGGGGAAGGCAAAAAGTAGCACTCCCCCCCCCCCCCCAGCGTTGTTTCACAGGGAAGGGGCCTTGGGCTCTGATGTTGTTAATGCTCTGAAAAAAATGAGATAGTTTGAAAAACTACAGTGTTCCCAGGGAAAGCTTGAAGGAATTTGGGGAGAGAAGTACAGTGGAAGGAGGTACGGCAGGACCGAGTAGAGACTGAGGCAGCCAGGGTCCCACATCCTGGGGGGCCCGAGGTGATAGGAAGTTTCTGGCCCATCGTGGTAGTGGGAAACAGATAGCTCAGGTTTCTCAGTCGTTGCCTCATGTTTGGCCTCGAAGGCTGGAGAAATGACAAGAGATCTGGGGAATCAGGGAGTGGGTAAAGTAGGCTGTTTATGGTGTTTTGAAGAACTGAAGCAAAGGTTTACAGGTGGCAGGACTTGCGTTATGTTGGCTGATGAGTTTTCCGTCGAGGAAAGGAGTGAGAAAGTTTGGAATTGAGGGTCAGAAAGTTGACGGTATTCACACTTGTGGAATCAGGAAGGTTCAACTGATCAGGCAAAAGGCATAGTGCTTAGGGATTTCAGCCAATTGGATATGGAAACCTGAAGATTTATAATTGATGTTACAATTTCAGTTGCTGGAAACAGCAACTTAAGTAACTTGGTAGCATTCACAAAGATAATTTAAACTGGAGTGCTTTTAGTGTTGAGAGATTTTCAAAATAGAGCTGAGAGGCATAAGGTTTTGAGTTTTAGCCAAAGTTTGAATAGTGGTGGAACAGGATTTCTAAATAAAAGCCAGGAGAAATGAACTACATAAAAATGTAGCTGGTAAGAAGCCAGCAGTGAGTATTACCTTGTTGGCGAGGGCGGGGGAGAGGAGGGGTGAGGAAAGAGTAGTTAATGCCTTCAGCACACGGTAATTGTACATAGCAACAATTGAGATGGAAATAATTGGCAGCATAAGGGGGGAGTGCTTCTGCTGGGCTAAAACGAGAAACAATTCTGTCTGTTGTTAACTGGACTGAGAGATCTGAGTCACACAAGTATACATCATGTTCCTGCTGTAACTGATGCACTCCAACATGAGAAGAGAGGGGAAAAGAAACAAACAAATTCCTTTTCACCTTGAAATAAGCCTTGCCCTCAGGTAATAAACTTAATAAACCACCTCTGCTGGTCCTGATTGTTAAGCACTTTCTCATTAAGAATTTTTGGATTGATGTAATAAGCATCTGTAATTCCCCACCTGTTGTGTGTATAGAAAGTTCTTACTTTTCATTCTCTCTCTTTCCATCGCATCTTAGGTGTTCTCCAACATGACCAACACACACTCATTACCGGTCAAACCAAATGGACTTAATCATACCAGTATTCACTCCAGACAGAAGTTATGCCACATTATGCTTATTTAATTTTGAGGAAATTTTCTGATGGTGTTGTCTGCCCCCCACCCCCCAATAAATTACCATGATTATGCTTGAACTGATTCCATTTTCTTTTCATTTGCAGCAGACAGAAACATCAGGTTGGGAAGATCATTCTCTCCTCTCAAAGCTGAAAAGTAGAAGCCTCAATGTTCAGGTTTAGCAGGAAATTCTACTCTCAGACACGTACAGTTCTACAAATCTCATTAAACTCCTGTCTTCCATCATCAAACCAAGGTGCATATTTTCTTTTGCAATATGTAATTTTTGCATGTTGATATTTACTTATTGTCCTTATGTGTACTTATTGTCACATCATTTTAAATTTGAGATGTGCATAAATTGGACAACCTTTCTTTTCATTTAAGTGTAAGTTAACATTCTCAGAGAACATATGTTAGCTCAAGTATTACATGGCAGGCCCATCAAAGCTCTGTATAAATTAGCTGAGTTCAAAACCTGTGTAGAGCACTTAACAGCACAGTGAACATCCTTACACCTGCATAAAATAATGGCATATTTAAGTTTGTGTAACCCCAAAATTTCTTTATTGTTTGGAGTTTTCTTATTTTCTATGCATATTTAAGCAGTATTTACTGTTTCAGTACTTTGATCTGATTCTCTGTTACTTTTTTCATGATCATGCAAAAAAACTAAGTATGTCATCATTCTGTGCTGCTAGTCAAGATTATAACGTTATAACAGATGCCTGGAAGAAAAGTACATATTTAAGATTTATAATTTACAGATAAAAATTGAGATTTTCTACTAGTGATCATTAAAGTTAAGTACTGAGTTTGTTACCATATTGAAATGAAAATCAGCAGATATACACAGCAATTTATAATAAACTTATTCCAGATAAAGATGATGTCATATCACGAGTAGTTAGGTATTTAATTTTTCACTTAAGTAGAAAAAAGTTGCTCTCTGGACTAAAACAACATTTTGACTTTCCTAAAAATGCCAGTAGCTTAAAAGTAGAATGGTGCAAAGAGCATTTCTTAAATGTAATCCTGATAACATAAAACCAACAAGTAACATTTTATTTTTACGGCTTGTATTTTTTGCACATCTCAGTTCAGACATTGAAAACTAGTTGTATCATCATCACCATTGTTTAAGATCGCTTGCTTCAAGTCGGTTTCAATTTTATGTTCTAGGATACTGAAAAATCACTTTCAAATACTTTCCAGTGCTACAGGGAATATATACAAAGCACATTTTTTTCTTGAAATGTTATTTTTAGACATACAGGACATTTTAGTAATTTAATAAAGCTTGACATTGTAAAATTTTTGCCTAAGCTTTACCTTTTAAAAATAGTTTATGTTCTGCAGTACAGTCTAATAAAATTACATTATAATATTGGATTCTGTTGGATTTCTGAGGGTTTGGAGTATTTTTTAAGTATTATCTGTATCAAGTAGGAATCTCCGTACTCCCTTGCTTAGCTCTGGAACAGCTAATGCAAGGAGAAGGGTGTAAAAGATGTATACCTAAGCTCTGTTTCTACTCAGTTATTCCACATTGTGGCTTGTGCATTTGAATATTGACTTAGCTTTTCAGAAAATAGTGAAGACTTACAAATTATCATTTTGAAATGGTCAACCTTTTCATTTTCACTGACTTTGTTCTTAATTGTAGTTAATGAAACCAGATTTTACTGGTAGTTTTTAATTCTAACTTTCCCATTTTGCATTGACTGTTGTTTGAGATGAGTAAAAAAGGCACCAATACAAAGACAGAGAAGCAAATTCTAAAGTAGCTGTTTTAATCTATGGATCTTCATTGTTAGATGGGTTACTTGCCATTTGCTTTCCCTATTGACGAATTTCGGAAGTGTTCTGAATGTCAGCAGTTAACAAATGTTGTTAAAGAAGTTATAACTAATGCATAGGTATATAGAAGTTCAGTTAACTCAGGAAAAAATAATTAAGTAACTGATGGTCAGCCTAAGATCTAAACAATTAGAATTTCTTGTTCATAGAAAGTTACTTCTGGCTATGTTTTCAGCTGATGCTTTATGGAGGGCATAAAATTAAACAGAAAAAAACAAAGCAAGGAAGTTGTAGTATTGGGTCTGCATGTAGTCCAGAAAGCCCACATAAAAAATACTGCAATGGGGTAGTAAAATAGAGATGAACTCATGTAGAATACAAGTTACAGCAAAAATACTGTGTAAATTTAACTAGATGTCCTGATGCAAAAGCTAAAGCTAAGCTTATGTTTAAAGTATAGACCTTCTATCTGTATTCAGATGAATTGACTTGAGTGGGACAATATGGAGATCTGGGTAAATAGTACTTGTTCTTACATCAGAGCCAGATAAAGGCTGAGCCAAAAACAAATTTGAGTAATTTTTAAAATAAATGTAAGAAATGTTAAGACTGTAAATTTCTAATCTAACAAATAATTCCAATTGTTAGTGGTCCAACTGAATAAAACAATTCTGAAAGGTGCATAAAATCAGTGTTGTCAGCTCTCGCAAATTTAATTTTTTTCTCACATTTTTTTCCTTATTGAAAATGTCTGTCAACTTCCATTATGCCAGTAAAGCAGGAACCAAAAGCTGTCCAAAAAAATATTGTAGGACTAGTGTTTTCACAGTTAATGATATTTGCTGTCTCTGTTTCTTACATTACTCTTATCATAGGGACAACATATGGCCGATGTAGCACAGTCAATAAAAGCTAAAAAAGTTGGAACTGAAGAACTCTAGACAAATGGTTTCACCATGAGCAGCCATAAGTAGGATGAGAAGAATCCATTGTTTTCTGAACTCACACTCAGTCCAATATTTAGACTGATTTGGAGATCAGAAGCTGCTGCTTTCCTCCTACTTCCAAAAAAAAATGAACTGAACACTGAAATAATTATAATTTATATATAATCTTCTAACTTGGTGTAAGTCTTTGATGCATAACATCTTGTTTCTCATTCTCTTTAGAGCTGTTACTCTTTTTTTCTCAGGGTTCTACAATCTCTTTAGAATTCCTTCCCCCAGTCTAATCTCATTTTGTTTTTTTGTTTCATGTTTAATTATCAGGAGTTTTAATATTGCAATTGATTTACTATGTCATTGAGGTTTTTCTCATCTTAATTTTTCTTTTCATTGCCCTATTTCTTCTCTTTTATTTTGGTGGATTTTCTTTTTTCTTGACTGGCTTTGACTGGTTTTGCATATGTAGAGCACAAAGAGCATGTTCCATAGAAGTAGCGGTTACAATTTCAGATACTGTCTTTTGCTCCCTCCAGCAGGTGTCAATTCCAGCAAGAGGATACAGTGAGCACATATTTCACACTGCATCATGCATTGTCATTGGTGCAGCCTGTTTCAAGAAGAGAGCTCTGAAATGGAGAAACACTGCAGCAACTTTCTCTTCTCTTCCAGAATTAGTCCTTCCATATTAACATGTTGTCTCAGAGCAAAAAATACTATACTGCTGAGGAAGTTGCAAGTAATACAGAGGAAAAGGTAATGTAGTAACTGCTGGAAAAAAGCTTCTTTTATCCTTAATGTTTGGACTCCGTGTTGTACTTTACAAACATTTCAACTTACTTGTGCATTCCTTGCTCCCAGGTATTGGAATGTGCCTTTTCTGGCTGTCATCTATCCAAGCAGCCATCATGCTGTCTCCAAAGACCAGTAGTATCTGGGATCTCCTTTCCCAGAAAGGCTGATTAGCTCTCTCTCAGTGCCAAACCGAAGCTGCGTCCATTCAGTTGCACCTACAGCACCAGCCCTCTCACAGATAAGTTCTAATGGACTAGTCTGACTGCGCAGTCACTTATCACATCGTGACCCCCATTATTAATACACAGTGAGATATCACGCTGTCTCTCTACATTATTCGTTTGGTCTCCTATCACAGGAATGCGGCTACTTTGCTTTCAGATGTGACCTGGCTCTGCACGCAGTTTAGTCAAATTTGTATAGTGCTACTTTGACAGGTGAGACCTGCAGGATCTCACCTGTAAGACTAGTGAGTTCTGCATATGCCAGCTCATGTGCATCTGTGGCTTCGTTAATTGCGATTTGGGTAAACAAACCCTAGATAATTGTCTTAGACAGAAGTGGTCATGTGCTGATCAAGTTTAACATGAGAGTAACCTCTCCTAAAGGCTCCAGAACTAGTTAATTCAAAAAGGAGGAGATTATCATTTACTCCAAAGCATGTCTTTATGTGAAACATTACTTCATAGGATATTCCTACTGGTCTTTAAGACTTATCTGCAACTTTAACTTTCTTTTAGTATTATACACTATCCCTCTCCTTCCCCCTCCGGTGAGGTACATTGGTACTATAGCCTTTCAAAGGCATTTATAACTTTAGGAATTGAGATTTTCATTGTTTTAAATTTTGAAATACACTCTCTTCAGACATAAATGCCATTAAGCAACTGAATACTGTTACACAGCCTGTGGATCACAATGCTGCTCCTCTAAGCACACAGAATCAGTTCCAACTAAAATGTGTTGGGGTTTGAGGCACATATATTTATTTGGGATCCCCATGATCTGTCCATGTATCCCAGCTCTTAAGCTCCATTTAAGTGATTGCAGCTCCTATCTGCTTTATCAGAGGGAATGTGACAGAAGAGTAGCAGAAAGTCCTCCTTTTGCTGCCTGAGTAAGCAGGAATAGTGACAGTATTTACCAAAAGTTATATACCCGTGTACATCTAGTTTGGACGGTGCAGGAATTTCTTCACTTACCATAAAATCCTCTGCTAGGGCAGTGTTAGCATTCTCAGATTTTCTAGACAACCGTTGGGACCATTTCTGGGTGTGTGCAAAGGATGACACATAGCCAGAAGTATCATTTTAGCTGTCAGAAGATAAGTTGTGCTCAGTTCACATTCTAAAACACTGAAAGTATATATTAGAAATACTTTTTTTTTTTAATTAAAGATGAGAATATCTAAATTAAATGGGAGTTGTGGCCATGAACATTGGTTTGGAGGATGTGTCTCTTAGAATCTGCTGTCTGACCTTCTTGGGGTTACTTTCCCCATCTGCTACTCATGTCTTTGTCTTATTTTCTTCTCTGAGGAACAGATCATAGGAATGGAAGGGTTCCAGTGACCTAGAGTCACTGATAATTATATAACCAAATCTTGTTCATAAACATAAACTAGTATTATGTAAAAAAATAGTTTAAGAAGCACAAAAATAATGGTTGACATGCAATAAATTTAAAATTAGTCACACAATAAAAAGTAAAAATATTTTATCAATTTAGTCTCAAGACAGGTGTTTGTCTTTTATATTTTGACTAAAATAATATTTTTAAAGAACAGTAAAAGAGTAATATGGAGCTACGGGGGCCTGAGCGCAAAGAGATAACAAAAGAACTTGCTAGGTGAGATTTACTTCCTCTAGCGCACATTTCTTTAAGGGGTCTGACACATATTATAATAGAAAAATATCTTACTAGTATTTCATTATAGTTTTCTAGTTCTCTTAGTGAAAGAACTAGAAGTACATCGTACAACTGTTACATCAATAGAAACCTAACTCAGATAATGATGGCAATAATATTAAGGCTAAAGTTCACCTATTGTCTGTAACGTTATTTTACAAAAAATAGGGCAGTTTAAGACATTCCTCTCTTTGAAAATATTAGGAATACTTACTTTTGTTACATTTTTTTGATAACCCATGGTGGGAAAAGAAATGTTTTCCTTCTATTTTTCTTCTTTCAACAATTTGTAATTTGTCTCAGAGGTTTATTAGTATACAGAATGAGTACATCAGCTGAAAGTGTCATCTATTATCACCTCTGTCCTATTCATTGATTGTAAACTGCAAGCACAAGACATTCTCCACTAAAAATGATGTTTTTTTTTTTTCTAGCTGTAGTCAACAGTGAGTCAACAACAGATTTTTTGTGTCATTTTTTGTGTAAATTAATAGGGTGTTCTGCTAAGTTTATGGTGCTTTTTTCTTCAGAAGCAACACAGCCCTTATGACCGAGGAAAAATTATGTGCCACCATGATTAATAGTTTGAAGTCAGTCTGTGAGCTTCATTTAAATGAGTCACTGTTGAAAAGAAGTTACTTTATTTTGCATCTTAATAGCTAAAAGTGTATTCTGAAATTAATAACTGTTTGGGATTGGCCCGTATTTTGCCAGATTTTCAATGACGTATGGAGCAATATAGAATTTCACTGATATAAATTAACCATTAACTTGTAGAACCTCTCTTCTGTATATGGGCTGAAAATACACAATAATTGGTCCTCCTTCAGATAGTCAGCTGCCTATGTGCAATAATTTAAGAGGTTTATAAGGCCAACTATCCACTTGCAGAGTGACAATCTGTTTCTTACATGTTGCTTTTATCTTTGAAAAGGAAGGATGAGAAAAGCTATCTACATCTTGTAAATATGTCAAAAATCCAAATGTTTCTTCTAGTTTTGTTTCTTATGCATTTAGTATTTTGGCAAAGTAATAAGGTTAGCTGTATATGATTTTTCCTGAACTAATTTCTCTAGCTAAACATAAATCTCTAAATGAATAGTATTGTGTTGTTAGATGTTAGTTTATTCTCCTTTTGGACTGTATGGAACCAGCCTTTACCAAGAGGTTACCAAAAAGACAAGGAAATATTCATTTTTGTACAGCCATTAATTTTGTACGCTCATTAAAGTTAGCATGATATTCTCTTTAAGTCCATAGTATATAGTATTCAACATTTAAGTGTTTTATGAGAAACTGTGGAAGAAAAAATTAGATGCAACAGACTTACCAAAAGTTTTGTGCTTAATATTCAACCTGCAAACTGCTTTGTAAAGGCCTTAACAGAACATAATCTTTTCTTTTAGCCTGCTCCAAACTCTTGATGCTTCCCAAAAAAACAATTGATATTTTTCTACAAATTTAGCAGAGGTTTTGCACCTACTTTTTGCTTCTTTTTGGTGTTCTGGGTGATACAGTCGGTGATAGTTAAGTCCTAGGAATATGTGCAGATGGTTGGGACAGTACAGGTAAAACTTCATAAATATGTCTGAGTCAACCCATTATTTAGTAAGTTGTGTAAAACTGGATTGTTAGGATAGATATAAAGGCTATGTGGAACAGATCTGTATTCAACCTATTAATTAGAGTGCTTTCCTAGAATGTACAGTACTCTATCAGATGTATAGTAGAAGAAATGAAATGCCGCAAGTATTCTCCCCTGTTTGGAAACGTATGTTTTACCTTTTACCTCCTGCTCCTGGAGTAATGGTGAAAAAGGTAAAAATAATGAGAGGTTAGGTAGGTAAGATACAGGCACTGGAAGGAACCATTCATATGTGGATATGGGGATACTAGTCATGTTTTACAATGAAGCTAGCTAGGTATGCTTCCAAAAGCATTTTTAATTTTATGGGAATTCTGTGTTTAAATACACAGAAACATAAAATTATTATTCAATTCTACAAAGATTAAAGTGTGTGACATTGTTATTGATTGTATAAGACAGCATCATTGATAATACTGTAATATTTACTCTCTTGGTGCCTAAAGACTAAACACAAACATTTTTTAAAACACTTAGCACAGTCAAGATCCAGAGTAGTAAGTGATTTCTGTCATGGTAAGCTTACTATTTAAATAAGTAAGCCAGGTGCAGGTTGAAAACAGAGGTACAGCAGACAAGCAGAGGGAAATATATAGCAATAGTAAGCATTAGGCTAGTCGCACAACTTTATGGGATGTAAAAGTAATTAGGAGAAGATAAAGTAAGTGAAACAGTTAGGAAAGAAAACGGGTGAAGTGGTAAGACAGGAAACAAAAGATGAGAGAGCTAGAAGAAAAAGGTTGACACACAACTGGAATCTGAGAAGTTACAGAAGGTTGCAGAAAATAGCCACTAAGAATGGAGCAAAACAGAGCTCACAATTTTAACTTTTTTTTTTCTAAGTATACAATCTCTGACTATTTCTGCAGCTGCTTCTGCTAGCACTAATTTCTAAATACTTTCTGTCTTCAGCTTTTCTCATACAGAGCCACATAGTTTGGAATACAGCTTGATCATACTGCCTACTTAATGGAGGAAATGTCACTGGCACACTTGGGAAAGATTCTGAGGAGAAAAAGTGGATAAAGATGGAAAAGGAAGGAAAAAAAAAGATGCTGAAGGTAGTATCTTATAACTGAAATATGCTGGTAGCAAGCATGGTAGACTTGGGCTCCTCCACACACATAACAACAACAAACAAAAAATTATGTGCTATATTGAGTGTTTTCAGGTGCCTGACTTTTAAAAGAGATGCACTTTTGTCAAGAATGGTGACCACGAAGTACCAAGAAGCAGCAAAAGCAGAGCTGTTCCCCAATGGAAGGCAAATCAGGAGCTGAGGATGGCCACAACACAACCTGGTGGTGTCCTCACCGGCAGGGCACAGCCTCACTGCAGCCAGATGAGCAGGCCTTATCAGCAGTCCAGCAATCATCAGGTAAAAGCAAGGCAACAAGCCAGGTCCAAGGTCAAGCCAAAAAAACAGTCCAGGAATAGGGCAGAGAGCAGTAGGTACACCTACAGCATAGATCACACAAAGGCTGAAGACACAGGCCTGAGGTTAAATGGAGCTCCAGGGCCATGGACAGGAGGTGTGGATAGAGGCCCCAGGTGAGGCTGGTCAGGGCCGCTAAGGCCTATTAGTGCACGTGACCCTGACATTGAGCTTTTCAAAGTATCAAGCCCAAACAAAGCTCTTGCAAGACATAACTTGGCAGGCCGACCTCTGCAGTGAATGCGTTAGTGCAGAGTATAATCACCAGATTAAGATTATACTGATTAGTCATATTTAAGGTACACCAAATTAAAAGTTCTCTGATCATTTCAGATGATCTTGAACAGGCATTAGTCTCTTGTAGAAATGACATGGCTGACTCTTGTGATGAAAAATAGGTTTGTGATCTTTTTAATTTGTTTTATTTGGCATAATGCATACATCTCAATGTGCAAGAGCAGGACAAGTAAGCAGAACACTGTTTTCGTAAGCCTTGACTAAATGCCAAAGGCCAGCATTTTCCTTTTATTGCACATTGCTAATAGGGGAAGATCTCGTTAAAATGTTCTCATTCTAACATGCAGCCACAGGACTGAGCATTTTATACTCCAGAAGGTCTGAATAAATGTCTGCCTCCACCCTTTAAATCACATGGAAAATTGTATCCTCGTGATTCCTGACAGTTCTAATTTTCTACTAACCCAAAGAGAAAAAAATAAATAATCAAACAATGGGCAATAAATAACTTTAAATCTTGATAGAGATTGAATGCCTTTAACTGTTTTACTTTACCTCTTTCTGTTTTTTCATAGAATTACACAAAGCCTATGTAAGAAAGAGGAAAGTTTTCTTGATTTTTTTTTTTCTGAAGAGTGTGAAAGTTACTATGCTAAAGTCTGTAACTTTTAATCATGTGTAACAGGAGCTTGAAATCAATTGGACTACATGTATGTGTAAGGGTATGCCTACAGGGTGTTCCTTATTGTGTGTATGTTGAGCCTTTGGATGACAAGAGAAGTGTTAAATGGACTTTGAGACAGCACTATAAATGTATTCTGTCTACATTATACTATGTAACAGCAACGACAGAATTCAATCCTGGAACAATTAGTATCTCAGTATATTAAAGAAAAATCATTATTTATTTTATATAGTATGTTTGCTTTTGTATGACAATTCCCTGCTGCTGAAGCAGGCAGAAATGCAAGAATAATTCAAACTCTTTTTTCCTCTCCCAAGGAACAAGCTATTTTATAAGTAAATAGCTGTGCTTTTTTTTTACAGTTTTGGGGATATAACCAATTAGAATCTGTGTACTCCTGTGAAAATGTTTCACAGTGCATAGGCAATAATGTGTTAATGTTAGAGAATGCCCACTAATTATGTCTATTGATTTTCCTTCTTTAAAAGTCAGTATCTAGCTTATTTTTAGGTGTTTCAGTCCTTCCATAACACTTTTCCTATTGAAAAAAATTGATCCAAAAGCGTACTCTAGATCACAGGTAAATCTTTCTGTGGCAGGTACACATGCATCTTTAGACTGTACCAGCATCAATTTAGCTGTGATCAAAGAAAGAAGTTTACACTTAAATCTCACCTTGGCTGGTAAGTAATTGGTAATTCCAGAGCCCTGCTGATCTAAAAGTTGTGTTCTCTAGAAGACTTACGCTGTCGAATGGGAAATGAGGCTCAGGAACTTTCCTTCCTTATACAAAGAAAAATTCCTGAGCCTTTTTTTCAGTGTGTTTTAATTCACCTGAATTAAGCCACTCTATTTCTGGCATATATCAGCACAATTGAACCCATAATGAAAACAAAGGTAGAGATTAAGACATAGGAATAGAGTAGCATCCAAATGATTTCAAGTCTCTAGAAACCACTGAAAACTAGACAGCATGTGAATAAGCACGTAGCTAACACTCGTATGGTAAATGAGTTATTTGTGATCCAGCTGGGTTCATTTGTTTTCTTCATATAGTTCTGTATTAACAGTGAGATTATACAGTTGTGTAAAAAGTAGATAAACAGAACAAAAAAATCTCATACAACTAAACTATTTAATCACACTCTGCTTTGTCCATGTACATCTTTTAACATCTCAAATACTATATGAAGGCTACTGCATAGTTCTTCATATATTTTATGACAGCCTTTCACCTTCCAAAGAGTTGTCAGAATCTTCAGAGGATTATTTACGAATATAAAAATAAAAAGGAACTGCTATCGTCTCCTCAATCTCAGCTGGGAAGAGGAGAGAGAAGAAGCATCATATTTTCTGGAATAACTGACTAGAAACAGATTTTGGAAAGCCACAATGAAAGATGCATCATAGACATTTAACAGCTGTTCTGAATAATTTTACAAATTGTGCAGTTTCTTGGATTCTGGTTTTAGAGTTTTTATTTTTTGTTATGGGGCTTTAGACATTGCTTGATCTACTTGTCACAGATCCTTGCAAATGAGAGAATCACAGAATAGTTGGGGTTGAAAGAGACCTCTGGAGATCATCTGGTGCAACTGCTCTGTTCAGGCAGGATCAGCTAGAGCTCAGGACCATGTCCAGTCAGGTTTTGGATCCAAGGATGGAGATTCCAGAGCCTTTCTGGGCAACCTGTTCCCGTGCTCCACCACCCTCACAGTAAAGAAGCATTTTCTTGTGTTCAGGTAGAGTTTCCTATGCTTCACTTTTTGCCCATTGCCTCTCATCTGTCACTGGGCACCATGGAGAAGAGTCTGTCCTTGTCCTCTTTACACTATCCCATCAGATTTTAGGTACATTGATAAGATCTCTCCCTGAGCTGTCTCCTCTCCAGACTGAACAGTCCCAGCTCTCTCAGCATGTCCTTATGGGAGATGCTCTAGGCCCTTGATCATCTTTAGGGTCCATCACTGGACTCACTCCAGTAGCTCCATGTCTATCTTGTACTGGGGGAACCTAGCACTGGACCTAGCAGTCCAGATGTGGCCTCACCTGTGCTGAGCAGAGGGAAAGTACCATGTCCCTCATTCTGCTGGCAATGCTCTTCCTAGTGCAGCCAGGACACCATTGGCCTTCTTTGCCACGAGGTTGCATTGCTGGCCCATGTTCAGCTTCCTGTCTGCCAGGACCCCTAGGTCCTTCTCTGCAGAGCTGCTTTCCAGCTCATTGGCCCCCAGCACGTACTGGTGCATGGGGTTATTCCTCCCTACGTGCAGGACTCTGCACTTCCCTTTGTTGAACTTCATGAGGCTCCTCTCTGCCCATTTCTCCAGCCTGTCAAGGTCCCTTTGAATAGCAGTGCAACTATCCAGTATATCAGCCACTCCTCCCAGTTTTGTGTCATCTGCAAATTTCTGTGAAGTTTCTTGCTTAGAACTTTTGGACCCTTTAAACCTTATCTGTCAGGGTAGCTTCAATACCTTGTATAATATGGCTATGCTGCTGTTGCACAGTGACCCTGAGGCTTTTTTCTTGGGTTTTTATTTGCCATGATCTTTACTATCACGGACAGTAATAAAGTCAATGTATTACTTTTCTTTACTCTCACATTGTTCCCAGTAGCTAGGCAAGATCATTTCAAAAGATAACAGTAGTTTTTCTTGCTCATGGTTATTAAATATAAGTACAGTCTTACAGAACCTTTATTTAATTCATATTCTGACCGCCTCTGAACACTGGTATTAATTTATCACAGGCTAGTCTGTTTTCTGAATTGCAGCAGAAATAAACTACATGTGTATGGTTCTAGTGGGTTTTTGAAACTAATTTAGCTACTGCTGTAGAGCTACACCATTCCTCACAATCAAAACTTGGGAACCAGAACACTATCAGATACTGAGAATCCATGCTGTACTATGTACTTGATTTGTGACTCAGAGCTGCAGGGGACTGTAATGTCTGAAGACACTTTAGAGGATGAAATGTGCTCTTCATTTTGGCACAGAAAGGTAAAGACCCAGCAAACGAGTAATGCCAGTTGCCATCTTGGTGAGTCACGCTGTAAATTTTCCTAGTATCTTAGGAGGAAAATTTGACCTGCTATAACCATTTCCCAAAATTTCACATCAGCTTACTCAATACCTATATTCTATATGGAGCCATATAAAATTATTTTATATAAATATACATGCACACGCGCACGCATATGTGTATATATGAATATGTGAATTCAGGTAAACTTCCTTGATGTTTCTTATTTAAGTACCCTCTAAATATTGTTAGGGTTATTCTTATATCCCCACCACATACACAGAGCTTTCTTTTTTTCTTTTCTTTTTCTTTTTCTTTTTTTTTTTTTTGCAAAAGTCAGAAGGGGCTAATACACCCAAGATCTTCATTAATTCCTCTGTCTAGTACTAGACTGTAAATTCATTGGGGACAAGGGATGTCGTGTTTCTATTACTACATCTACCTGTATATCTCACCTATCAAAACACACTATTTTAATAGATCAAATAGTCTCTGACCTTCTGGTGTTGATGTGGTAATCTTTATGCTGACAAGACTCTTCTGATTTTACAAGAATTACTTCAGGAAACATGGTCACTGGTTAGAGCAAAGGAAGGAGGGAGTTATGTTGCACTAATCTTAATTGTTCCTAATTTTCATTGAGACTTTGGACCTGTCTTAAAATAGGAATCATATTTACCATTAGAAATTGCTCTGAAAAACATTGCTTATGTTATCACTGTACTGAGGAAAGTTTATTAGAAAGCTGCAGAGAGATTTGTATTCAGTCAACATCCTACTATTGTTATCCTTCCAGCTGAGACATTAACATCAGAGAGACTGGCCTTCTAGCTTATTTTTGGATGATTATTCTTTGTAGCATAATTACTAGAATAGCATTTTAATGCTAGCAAAGCCAAAAAGCTCTAAAACCTGAAACAAGTTGGCCACAAAGAACCTGAACTAAACAGAAGATACAGATTAGATAGAGATTCTTTCTCCTCCAAAGAGAAGATAGGCTCTGTTTCTGTAAAAGGACCTGGAACCGCCAATCAAGTCATATATGCGAACACCGTCACCGTGGAGAAAGTAAAGGACTGTGGCATTGAATACTTCTACTTAGTCTTTTTATATTTAATACCAAAGACTTTAATATAAGTTGAAAGATAATTTTAACACAATTAAATAACAGTGAAGTAATGATACTTTTCATTCCCATAGCCTTCAATATAAAGATAATTATCTTCCCAGATCTCTGTAGAATAGGTATGTATCATTATCGTTATTTTATAGGGAGTACAATGAGGCCTAGGAAGGTTAAACAAATTTCTCAGAATGAGAAAAAAAAACTATGGAATACCAAGAATAGTAGTCTAATTTCTTGTCATCTTGTTCTATTCTGTTTTCACAAGATCAGCTTTTATTAAGTTGTCATCTGAAGCACCTTTTAACTGGTTATACTATGAAGAATTTAAATAAGAAGCTACCAAAAGTTTATTTGAGAGCTGAACCATCAAGACAGAGAATATAAAAAGCATTGCACCGAAGATGAGTTTTTTCAGGTATATACAGTTTAAAGGCCCCTGTCACACTGCCTTGTAGGATGCAGACTGCTTGTGGAGTTAGCTCTAAAAACCTAGTTTAAACAGTGCAAATCGTCACCAGGCAATGCAACTTCACCAAAATACTGATGATGTCCTCTGGCTGCTTTTGTACCGAGAGCCTTGAGCCTTAAATTTTTTACAGCACAAAGGAGTGATTTATGGTTCATGACTTGCAGGGACAGAGTCCTTAGCTGTTCTTTGCACCCTCTATCTACACAGCAGAGATCCCTGCCATTTTTATTTTCTTTCTTCAATAAATCTTAAGAGATTTTAGAGTCTTCAACTTGAAATCACTGGAAGCAAATGAGTCTCCTTGCAATTTTGAAAGAATAGATGATAGAAATTCAATTCAGGCAGCTTTAAAAATAAAATTTGGAACCAACACTTAAAGTCAGGTTTTTTTCTTGGGGAAAAATTAATACTTTAATATTAACCTGTGAGTGTTGTATACCAAATGGCGTTCCTGCCGTAAGTAAAAAATTACAATCCTTACATTTCTATTTAGATTGGTCTTTATGGGGATGATGTTTGGATGAATTCAGAAACTATTTTCATGAGTTTTTGCAAATCTCATCTACAGCAAAATTTAGCTACTTTCACCAGGCAGCACTGACAGTTGTCAGAAAAGTGTCAAAATTATTCTCAGTAAATCTGTTTCCACAAATTCGTCTCAGGTAGAAAAAACATTTTTGCAAAGAAAATGAGTCTTCTGATTAAAGCCAAAAAAGAAAAGAACTAGAGATTTTGAAAAAAAAAAGTCACCGAAGACTGTATTTAATTTTACCTATTTGTAAGCTTTTAAAAACATTCCTTACATGCTTGTAGCACATTCTACTGTTTGCCAGTCTTATAATTGTTGAGAAAAGATGCTTTACAACCTCCAAAATATTTTTATGATAGGCGAGGATCAATTTTTCTATAATTAAATGTTTCTCTTTAATATTTTCATTATCTGTTTTGCATCTTGCAGGGTAGCTTAAATAAGTCAGAGTATATTTGCATCTCACTCCAAGACAAGATTGTGCAGTTAGTTATTCTTTCAAGACCAGAATACCCTTAGTGAGTCATATTACTGATAGATGGAGCCTAGCTCACTGAGCTGCAACATACTTGAGCTGCCTGCACATAGCGTCCACTGGTACACATGCTCCCAGATGTGGGAACTCTGAGGAATATTCTGCAAAAAAAATTGGAGTAATTGTGGCAGGACTGCAACTCTAGCAGTTTTTCCTGCAAAGGGTCTATCATGGTACTTCAATTTCAGGGCTGTAAACAAGAAGTGCTTTGCTGACAGTGACTCCAGACATGTTACAGTTTAATTATCAGACTGTTTATCTTACTTGCCAGATGTGTTAACCCTTTATTGTTAGAATGCCTGGTACCGTAAAGAAAAGAACACCCAGTACTTTCTTAGTAAACATGCAGACAGACCATGCTTGAAGGCGCTCCAAGACCCAGCCTGAGGTTCAAAGCAAATATTACATTCTAAATACATCAAGGAATTGTGATGCTGGGTTTGACTCTTACTCTTTTGTTGAATAAAGCATTCTTGGATGGATTTTCTTTTTGGGAAAGACGGTTTTTTTTCAGAGATTCAAGAGAAAGCTTGGTACAAAAGAACAGAATTACAGGCCCAGTCATTGCTTGGAAAGCATGTTTTGTAGGAACACAATTTGATCACAGAAATTTGATGCCTTTTTACAGGGATTTGCTTTTGTCTAAATCTGATGTAACA
Source organism: Dromaius novaehollandiae (assembly GCF_036370855.1). Taxonomy (NCBI): domain Eukaryota; kingdom Metazoa; phylum Chordata; class Aves; order Casuariiformes; family Dromaiidae; genus Dromaius; species Dromaius novaehollandiae. The sequence continues at coordinate 137,021,813 of NC_088099.1, read as the reverse complement.
GATCTGAATCCAGGTTCTGTTGGAAAACCTACATTGCTAGATGGGCTTCTGTCAGAACTTACGTGGTTTTTTTCCTGCAAAGTTAATCTTCTTGTGTGTGACCATTTGCAATGAGTGTGGAAGCCCTAACTCAAAACTTGTAGTGCTAGGGCCAGTGAAGCTTCTGAGTTCCACAGCCCTGGGAACTTACCGAGGGCTTTCAGGGTCTGTGGCTGTAAGGCCCACTGGAATGACTTATGTCACAGATAGGGAAGAGAAATACATAGCTGTTTCTGTTTGTCTAGAAGGATTGTGTCTGCAAGCATCATGTCATTAGTTTTTCTTTCTCAGAAGTTTTCTGAGTAGTGAAGTGTCAGGCAAAAGCCTAAGAGAATCACTCTGATATTATTTCTTTTCTATTTAAAGAAAGAGTTCGGGAGATGCAATCCACTTGTTAAAAGGGTAGGTGTTTTAGTCCAAAGTGAAAAGTGGAAGGCATTCTGCAAAAGACTTGAAAACAAATTCATCACTTCACACATTAGACTATCTAGAGATGAGACTTTGGCACAGTTTTTGAGGATAAATAGCATGTCTAGTTGATCAAAGAAGTTTTTTGTAGATTAGCTGAATATTAAAGATGTAAATATGCGCTCCTCTAACAGGTATATAATTGGCAAAAATGATCAAAGTAACCTTTCAAATTTCTAGACAGATACTAAGTATGCATTTTCCAGTGTTAAAGATTGTACTTAAAAAAACAAAACAAAACACTGAGCATCCTCATCTGCTCTTCTGGGGGTGGGAAGAATGAGCACAGTGAGAAAGAAGACTTCTTTTGAAAGGCTGGGAGGGGAACATTTGTTGTCATACATTAATCCTTTGAAAACGGGAGACAGCTGATAGTGGCAAAGCCCACTCCATCACTCAAGAGTCTGACATCCCTGGGAAATGGCTGGGCAGACTATATGAATCTGGTTTTGTTGCATTGCTCGCATCCCTGTGCTAGCAGCTGTTATCATACTGCTAGCCTTCTGAAGTCCTTATGTAACCTCCTGAAACTTATATGGGATCCATGCTCTGAAATGACCTGCCAAATATTTAAGAAAAGAATCATCATTATCTCTCACTTTCTTTTCATTTTCCACCTGGGAGAGAAATAACTTGATTAGTTGGATGATGATAGGAAACTGGAGGAAATTCAATCATGATTTTTCAGTCTGAAGGATTTATTTCCTCACATTTCACTCATTTCCATTCAGCTGAGAATAATGAGGTTATGCAGGTCTAGTTTCAAAAGACACAATTTGAAATGATGGGCTTTGGCCAGTTACATTAGTTTTAAGTTGGCGATTTTGGTGTTGTCGCATAAAGTGGAGTATAGTCCAGTTTCTTTTCCCAGAGATATGGTAGCTCAGCAGTGAAGACATGCAGTTCATTTTTTTTTTTCCCCTCTCTCCACTAAAGCACACAGGAACAGATCTGCTGAGTAGGAAGTGCTATTTTTACATAATCACTTTTCAAACTAAAACTTCACTGTTTTGAAGAGACCAGACTAAGCAACCTAGAAGTCACTACTCTGGCTGCGACTGAGAAGCTGTTGTGTAGGTCTTTTACTAATTTGATCATCTCCTCTTTGTCCATTTTTCCATTAGCTCTCTGAAGTATTGCCTGATAAGTATTCTTCACATTTCTGAGGCTATCCACCCAGAAATTATTTGCTTACATACAAACACCTTATGATTGCTGAAAAGAGATTTTTGAATTATAGTCATCTAAAAATAATGGAAATCTGATTATTTTGTTTGAAAATTCTTTTTAAACTTACTTGGATACATTGCTGTAGCATCTGGGCAACTATTCTATTCTCACAATCAGCCCCTTGAGGTAGAAAAGTGTCATTATTCTTATCCTCATTATACAGGTGAGAAATGTTTTGCCCAAAGCCATCCAGGACCTGCATAGTGGAGAGGGGAGCTAAAACCATCTTTCAAGTCTCAAGCCATCATCTTAAGAATTGTTCAAGTGCTAAAAAAGTAGGAAACATGGTTAGAGGCCTTGTTTACACATGATACAGAGACATCTCTCTCAGTTATACTAGTGACTCATTTTTTCTCACCCCTTTTTAGATTCCGTTCAGTTGTTGTCATTGACCTGCAGTTCCTGTTCTTGATACCTGTATTAGTGGCAGTGTGTTTTTCCCTGTGCGGGAAAAATAAGCTAAGTACATCTTTTGTCCAAGCCTTCCTAGTCTGGGATGATGTATACACTCAGTGATTCCCTTCTATCTATCGTGTATCGGAAAAGAAACAATACTATTAAAATTAGTCTCTTTCCCCCACAAGAAAAACATGTTCATAAATCATAGATCTGCAGATAACCTAATAACTCTGACTATTCAGAACTTCTGTTGAAAGTTAACCTGTTGGCTAGAAAGCATAGCTTTTCATTAAAATTATTACTGGTCAGGATGAAAATTTACTACGTACATACTTATTTTTATTTATGATTTCTGCAGAAGTTTTGCTTAAGAAGCATTAGCTGAAATCAGGAAAATTAACCTCTTTGCATGCCAACTGGGATACACAGTGTTTGTGATACGCAATTTGCTATTATAGTCAAAACAGCAAACATTTTCACTTTATACGGACAAGTGCATTGTGAGCTGCCTCTCACGTTTTGTTTTGTTTTGTTTTGTTTTGTTTTGTTTTGAAAGAAACTATGTCAAAGAAGCCACAAGAAATGTCAGGTATTTGTAAAGCCTTCTGCTACCTCTTCCTTCTAAATTTTTTCTAGCACAAAATTTTTTTTTTAATCCTGAGAGCAGTCTCATTGACTTTGATAGCTCAGCTTTCAGAGTTCAGCTTAAACACCCATAAAAGCATTTACAAAAACGTTGCATGGGTCTTTCCATTAGAGTTTGTTTTAAAGCTCAGATACTGGCTGCATTCACCTTAGAGTTTGAATTAATATCACCCCACAGTTTCCTAATGCTACTTGTCAGGACAGCTGCTTTCAAGACCAATTAGCGTTTGCTTCCTAGCGCAGTCCTTCCTGATTGTAGAGCAGCCTCTCTCTCAGTGCTGGAAGTTGAGATTGTTTTAGGCTTAGCAGGCAAGGACTTTTCTCATCTAAGACGAACAAAGCTTTTTACTGAATTCTGAAACAAGTGAAAGGAAGACATAGTCAAAGTGTGAATGTGCCTCTTCTATACCTGTCTCTTGTGCATTTATCTTTTTATTGGAAAGACGTTCTTCCCCTGGTCCAATGAGGCAGAACAAAGTAGTATTTTATTTTAGAAGTGCACTTAAATACAAACATTTTACTTTCAAATGTTATTACTATTTCTGATAAGTGTATTACAAACTATTAATTTGCTATACTCGTATTAAAGTAAGGAAGCAAAACCACATCAAATAAACAGGCAAGTGAATGTATTGTACCCAGTAATGATATTCTGTAAGTCACCTTGAAAACAGCCCAATGGAGTTGCTGTATCCAAGCAATAGATTTAAGTCAGTGCATGTCCTTGTCTTCTAAACAAATAGCGATTATATTATGTTTGCTCTGTAAGAGCTGAAGTTTAGTACTCATCTACAAACTTGAAGAGTTGGAATGCTTTCTATAGTTAAGAAAAAAAAATTGGTTGTTACCTTCTTTACATCCTTACCTAAAAAGTATAATCCACTGAATAAATTATTTTTCATCCTTACTGTTTGATGAGTCATCTACCTTTTAGATTTTTACTTTTTGTACATAACAGTTTTGTCACTAACTTCAAAAATAATTGAATATTTTTCTAGAAAGAAATGGTATTATTTTATGTAGCTTTTTCAATAAGATTTATTTTTAACGTGTTTTAGAAGTAAAGATATTCTTTCTTATATGTTTTCAAATTTTTGCTGCTAGGTTGAACTAAAAGAAATCCTGTTCTGTAGTTTAATAAAACAATTTTTTTTAGGGGAACTAATAGTAAGTTACTGTTAAGAACTGTATATTAGATTATTTGATGATACATCACTGATGCTAGATGCATTCATATATAGACTCTGCTGTTGTACAGTTTTCCCTGAAGACCCTACTTTTACCTCGAGAATTTGCAGAACAAAAATACAATATTACCAAGTAGCAAGATATCACTTGTTAGAAAAACCTTCATTAGAGAATTCCTTTTTAAATCTGACGGTGGAAAGGTAATTTGAGACAATTTGTTTTTTCATGATAAGTTGTTCTAATATGTGAAATCAAGAGATCATTAAAAGCGTTACTAAAAACTCAGACCCTGTCAAAAAACTCTCAAGGTTTTAAATTCAGAGATTGAGTCAATTGCAATGAGAAGCTACACAAAAACTATAAAAAATGCAGTTTGTTTTGTGCTTTCCCCAGTCATTGTCTTTCAGGTCTAATGACTACATGCATTTTGCTTGATTTATAGAAAATTACAATTTATAAGTAGAAATTTAAGGTCTCCCTACATGTTGAACTTTTTGAAATAAAAAGAAAAAAATCAGGATCCTTGTACAAGATTGCAGAACTGTTAAATGAAAGCAACAAACATTTATTTTTCTAACATAAATTTTTAAATTTTAAGTGTACACGTGAAATTACAAATGCACCCCTAGCTCTGCCATATTTCTGTAGTTAATTATATTCAAAGGCTGGCTCCTTACCTGATGGAGTTCAATATTACCTGACACTAACAAAGCAAACTTCACATGAATAAGCTGAGAATATGGCTCACTAAGTAGAAGAAGTCTGCTAAGCATTAGGAGAAAAGATAAGAAAAATTATGCAATGAATTTGTTAAAAATAAACATGCTTTTCTTAATTCTGACTCTTCTGTTTAGAAGGAAAAAAGTTTTCAGTTCTAATAGTTCAATTTCAACCTTTGTTTGCAAGTGAGAATCTCTCCTTTACTGTTTGTTCCAGTAAAGGAGCTACTGAAATGAATGAGCACTTGAGAAACATCTGATAGGCCCTGGGCTTGGGAGATTTCAGTTTGTATTAAGCTTTGATTAGTTACATTAAATATTCAGTATGTTAAGAAAGGTTAGAAAAAGAATTTCTCCTTTCTTTTACATTGTTTATCAATCTTTATTTTATTGAGGCATGCAATGCCCTCTACTGGCACACATGTTTTATATCAAGTTAAAGTATGGGAGAAACTAGGAAGTCAGAGATGCAATAAATAGTTGGGAATGCATCCTTTCTCCCTCTCCAATTTATACCCTCTGCCCTGCCCAGGACTGGCTCAGTGGCAGAACTATTCTAGCTATGTACAGCTGCTGATATTCCCTTGGCAATTAGCTGAGATTAGTAGTAGGGTTTCATTCAGAGCTTCCTCAAAGAGAACCAAAGCTCTTCTAGTCCTGTCCTGAACTAGCAATACTGCTTCTGGAGCACATAAAACTCCTGCCAGTATTGAAGAAGAATTAAAGCCAGATTGTGGTCTGAATTATACTGTCATGAGGCTAGAAAGAAGTCACATATCTTATTCTGGATTTAGGCCTGCGTGTCATTGTTTGTTACCTGGTCCTTGCTTGTGAAATAAAGTATTTATCCTGGTAATATGCATCAATTGCCTCTCTCAAGCTTTTTAATCAAAGTTCATCTCAACCTCGATACTGGCAGTCGAACAGTTCTGTTGCTGCCAGACATACATATATATATTTTTTAATCTTACTAGCGCTTAGTATATCAAATACATTTACTTAAACAGGGCTGCTGTGAATCTGCATCCATCTTTATTTGGCACAGTTATACGAACCAAATAGTGGAAACATATTTTACCCCAATGGATGTGCATGTGAAGAGAAGAGTTTGCCTGACCAGTGTCTTTGTTTTTGTAGAAAAGGAGATGAAAAGATGATGACAGTTAGGAGAATGGACATAGGTAACTCCCCTTGCCCTCCCCACCCCCAGCCTATATCCCGTCTCCCTCATATTCTCTTTCTTAGGAAAGAAGTAAGTAGTGGCGGTCATGGAAAAGTAAAGAAAAAAAATCAAGTGGTGACTGGAAGTGGACTTCAAGCTGCAAGACACTGTCTCTGGTGTTTATTCCTGTGATGTTCCAAAAGGCAAGAGTTTGTACACTCTAGTCACGTCAAGGCACAACAGAGAAACATTTGAGATACTCACTGAGTTTTTAAACTGAGTTTTAAAAGCCCAAGTTGTTAAACACAGCACTGTATTACTTGAAGTCAGGATTCAGGATTCCAGCAGGAGAGAAAGAGCAGCTGATAGAAGAGGCTTTTTTCTAATTCAGATATTCTATTTTGTTTTACTTCAGCTGTACTTAAGCACTACTGCTGCTGAAAGCTCTTGAGATTATCCAACACAAACCAATCTAGACACTAAAGCAATTCTTGCCTTTGGTCAGATTGTTAGTGACAGTGTTGTGAGTTGCAAAGTGCTGATTGTGAAATCAGGCGAACAACAATAATTCAGAAAGTTAATTTTGACATGACAGGGCTGACTGGAGGCTCGTTACACGCACCAGCTCCATATAAAGAAAGGCAGAAGGGAAATTGACTTCAGTATCCCCAGCTGTTTTTGTTCCTGGGAATGGCAGACATACACACATTCACACACAAAGTAAAAATTAAAAAATGAATAAATAACTATATTAAAATAAAAGGTCAGGGGCTTTTTTGTCCAATTTTTAAAAATAATAATAATTTAAAAATCAGTGTTCCAATTACCTCAGCTTTTACATCTCTTTGCCTGAAAACCACTATGTACTTTCAAAGATCAATCTTTTCTTAGGTCATGGCTGGTCTATTATTATACTGAGTGACTTGCTAGCATCTTTAAGATTGCTCAAATTCCTGTGAAAGATCTCTTTTAGTAGTTAACCTCAGATGTGCTAATTGGCTGACGAAGCTATGGTCTGTTTTAAGTGCTTATCTACACTTCAATTTTTAAAAGTTTTAAGGCAGCTCTCTGCCTGTATAGTCAGTCTAGATATGCCCCACATAACACGTTTAAGTATGACTACAAGTTTGTTTGTTTGTTTGTTTTGGGGGACACAAGTTCATTCTGACTGTGCTCTGATCTGAGTAAAAAACACATAGCCATATTAGCACAAAGACAAGCCTGAGATAAGATACCATTTCAGGTCCCATGCAAGTAAGTTCTCATCACCCTCAAGCTGCCACATTTTCTACATCTAGGAACTGAATAGTTACTTCTCTTACTCAAGGCCAGCACAGTAATACTGGACTACGCTTCTTGCTGCTAGGAGATTTGATGTTTAAATAAATGTATACATAAACATCAAGTAAAAAAATGTAACAAATGATCCATCTGACATGATCTGAAGCTATTAGCACTTGCTTAGTTATAGGGATGAAGAAAGGACAATCTAGATCAACATACCTGGAAACATTGGCAGAAGCTGCCAAGATGTATTTGAATGCATTCAGTATTATCAACTGCAAGCATGAGGCCCCAGAAGTTGAAGAAATGTCCTCCAAAATTATGTGGATGCCATTTGACATGGAAGTCTGAACAGGATCTGAAAAAAACAAGAGGCTTTTTTTTTTCTTTTGGTATGGAATAGCAGAACAGTGACAGTCCCATAGCTGAGGCCTAATAAACACTGAAGAGTTCAGCTGAGGAAAGGTTAGAGAAAACAGATGAAATTCATGCCACATATTACAATTCTAAGTGAGTAATTGCCATCTAGATACTATTTTGTGGCTTCCCAACTTCTACAGGGGTTTGGGACAGGTCATTAGTTTTTTGAAGAAGATGCTTGTATTTATAGGGCACTCTGTCCCTGAACAATTTTACTGACAGGGGGTATGTTGTTAAAACTACTGTTTCTTGGACAATATTGCCTTGGTTACCTTTCACCATTTATTGTTATACTCCTTTAAGACCAAATCACCTCAAGTACATTAAGGACTAAACTGACTTTCAATTGCATGCCTTTTTTATGCTAGCTACTTTGAATTAGTGGCACATCAGTTTGTGTAATCTGTATATAAGTTCCATTATTATTGTATTTCAGTAATATCTAAAAAATATGGAAGCTGTAGCCTTGAAAGAAGTGGTAAATCATTTATAGATAACTATTAGATAACTACAGAGATATGGATTGAGATATAGATAGAGATATAGATAGAGATAGAGATAGAGATAGAGATAGAGATAGAGATAACTATAGATAACTACAGAGAACTTAAATGAAATTTTAAAAAGTGAGGAAGTTAATAAAGAGTGAGGTCAGACACTAGCAAAAGAATATTTGGTTAAAACAAAAGCAAACAAAAAGCAAATCATGTGTGTAAAACAGAGAAACAGAGTGCAAATTAAAATTAATTAATCCTGAACAGAAACAAAGTAAAATGATGTGATGCAAATTAAGAGAATTGTACTTGATGCACAAAACAAAAAAGAGAAAAACAAAGAAAAACAGACTGTATTAAAATAGATTAAAGTCAATCAGGAACAGAGTGATCTGAAAGGAAAAAAACCCCAAACCAAATACTTTGCTATATATGGTAAATTTTACTTTATTCACAAAAGCTGAAGTGTAGGAAGACAATATTCCTTTCACTCATTTAATATTTTTTAAAAATTGTTACCAAGTCCTCTTCCTTGCCCCACCCATTTGTTTTCTCTTCTTCAACTAGTTCTCCTGACCTTGTGACTTCCCCTTACGTGGGAAGCGATGGCCCTCACCTATGGATCTTTCAGTTCATCATGAGAGGACAGATGACTTGAGAAGTGTTGATACCTTAATCAAGGACCTGGTGATCTGCAAGGGAACATGGTTTGGTCAGGATTAAGCTTTACGATTATGTAGGATCCTGAAACCAATTTCATACTCATGAGATCCCTTAAACAGTGTTCAGGACCTCCAGGAACTTACATTTGCAATATGGTTTCTCATCCATCTCCCAGGGCTGATGTTTATTCCTCAACCAGTAAATGCACTGCATCCCAGTACCTGAAAGAATGGAGGAGGAGGAGGAACAATTTGGATTCTGCTATTACAGCATGTGCCAATTTGTCCCTGAAACAATTGTGATGGGTTTTCCCAAAGATGTAGTCTGCAGCCCCTGCTCCTAGACTGTTTCCCAGTACAGGGCCTCTACTGCCTCCACCTCCTGAGAACATCTTTTTTAATACAGGGCCCAGTACATCCCAAGCAGATTATTGGTAGGATGATTCAGGATACCTTAATCCCTAAAGACTTTGCTTAAGCAGCTCATCATATTGAAAGTTATTTTTAGTCTCTTGTAGCAGCTTCCAGGCAGACACACATGACTAATCACAAAAGCAGAACTGCAAAACTTTTACTGCTTGACTTATGCTCCTTTGTTGTTTCCCATCTGCTTGGCTCTATATAAACAGCACATGCTGGTGAACATATGGCTCAGGCAGGGTGAGACTAGAAGGTGGGAGAATACCCCAGCAGAACAAATTGCTTCCTAAACTGGAGCCAGTTGAACCTTGGGAAGTCAAAAATCCCATTTTTTTTAACTTACTAACAGTCAGAAAACCTTTTTTTTTCTATATAAAAACCTTATTTGTTTTCTTGATAAAAATAAAGAAAATAAACATGTAACAGAGACAATAGGCTGGAACTCTTATCTCTAGGCACAGGCCAGCTGGTTGGCCTAGAAATTCCCTTGCAGTACATTGTTCGAGTCCTGAGCAAGCTTCTCCTAGGGTCCCAGGAGTTCCAGCAGTCCCACCTTGAGACAACTCAGAAATTGTCTTCAGCCATCCCTCGACTCTGCTCATGTTAAAGGCAGAGGGTCAGTGAACACCAACAGTGAGATCTTAACAAAATACAAAAACTATAGCCTTATTTTTCTGTCCAGCTCAGTACAGCAGACACATAACTTCCTTACAAGACCACTAGGTGGCAATTTAGCAGCCCTGTATCAGCGTTTAATATATTCAGTTTCTTCATCACATTAGACACCAATTTGAAGAATGCCCAGCTGAACAAAGTTCTGCAAAATCGTGAGGCTGTGGTGGCTGTTAGTGCTAAAATTATCGAAGTCTTTGTGCTTACTGCATCCCTCCCAGGTGCTCATTAAATTCAGCATGTCCCTTTGGCCAGGAAGCAGGACACAGAAGTGTTGACTATCACAGAAAAAGTAAGAAAGAGCCATTCTAACTCTTAATGTACACATTGTGTTTCAGACTATCTGTAAGCTGCAGCTATATGTATCTTGTGAGGAGGGTGACTCCATCCACACCTGTAGCTCTATATCATCATAAAGTATCTGCATATACAGAGGCCAAAGATGGTAGGGCCGTTACCATGGCGTTTGTCCAAATCTACTAAATAAGTCTGCAATGACTCCACCCCCCTGCCTTCTACTAATGAAAGATCAGAAAAGCTGATATGAACCATTTTCCTAGAAATTAGAAGCTGTGCACCTTACTAATAAATAACTATTTTATGGTTGTCTGAGAGGATTGCATTGCTGCAGGAAGTCTTTCACAGCTGGAAGATTTATGACCGACTTCTAAACAGCGAAAGAGGGAGGAAGTGAGCAATTCAAATGTATGTGTATGTGAATGTGCAGTTATTTTCATTACAAATACTATATAATCTATTGAAAAATACACTATCTGTATAACAAAACACATAGAAAAACTGTGTTCTGATTGCATACCCCTTCCTTCACCTTTGGGATAATGCTTATCTTTAGTACCAATCCTGTAGAGATTTTTTTATGGATTTTGCTTATCAGTGACGTAAGTCTTAAATGACTGATCTCAGAGCTTTTGTGAAAAATATTCTTAGTAGCGCCTACGGTTTATGATTCAATAAGGAGATATATAAAAAAAAGTTACAGTCATCTCAAGTGACACACACTAAAAGCAGTGTGCTTTTGATATGCTGACATTTTTTCCCTTAAAAAAATAAAAGAGCAACAGCATATTGTAAAATTTCAACCTTCAGATACTAAAAATAAGAGGAAATGGAGGAAAAGAATTGCTTGAAGTCAGAAATCAACAAGACAATATGTAGTGCTTCTGTAGCTTCAAAGCAGGCTGACTCAGAAGCTAATGTTTTGGTAGAAAAGGTCAAGAAGAAAATGGTTTATGATTCTCAGTGATCTTTATATTAGGTGACTCAGGTCTCCAATTACATAGCTGCTACTTCATGCAAGAAATTCAACCAGTCTGTTACTAGCAGAAAATACCGCAAGTGAGCACGGCCTAAAATTGGATTGAGGGATGAAAAGAAGAAATGAAATGGATGAAAAAATGATAAAGGATTTTGTGAAGACTGCATCAATCCAAATGAAAAACAGAGCAAAGGACATTGCAGGATTCCCCACTAAGTCTTCTGTTCTCCAGGCTGAACAGTCCCAGCTCTCTCAGCCTTTCGCCATATGAGAGATGTTCCACTCCCTTCATCATCTTAGTAGCCCTCCACTGGACTCACTCCAGTAGCTCTGTGTCTATCTTGTCCTGAGGGAGCCTAGCACTGGACACAGTACTCCAGATGCAGCCTCACCAGAGCGGAGTAGAGGAGAAGGATTCCCTCCCTCCATCTCTGGCAACACTCTTCCTAATGCAACCCAGGATACCATTGGCCTTCTTGACTCCTGACTCATGGTCAACTTGTTGTCCACCAGGACCCCCCAGTACTTCTCTGCAGAGCTGCTTTCCAGCAGGTCAGCCCCCAGCCTATAATGGTGCTGCATAGGGTTATTCCTCCCCAGCGGCAGGACTTGGCACTTGCCTTTGTTGAACTTCATGAGGTTCCCATCTCTCCAGTCTGTCCAGGTCTCTCTGAATGGCAGCACAGCCCTCTGGTGTATCAGCCACTCCTCCCAGTTTTGGATCATCAGCAAACTTGCTGAGGAGGCACTCTGTCCCTTCATCCAGGTCACTGATGAATGAGTTGAATAATACTGGACCCAGTATTGACCCCCAGGAGACACCGCTAGCTACAGGCCTGCAACTAGACTTTGCACCACTGATCACAGCCCTCTGAGTTCTGTCATTCAGCCAGTTCTCAGTCCATCTCATTGTCCACTCATCTAGCCCACACTTCCTGAGTTTGCCTATGAGGATGTTATGGGAGACAGTGTCAAAAGCCTTCCTGAAGTCAAGGTAGACAACATCCACTGCTCTCCCCTTGTCTACCCAGACAGTCATTTCATCATAGAAGGCTATCAGATTGGTTAAGCATAATTTCTCCTTCGTGAATGCAGGCTGACTACTCCTGATCACCTTCTTTTCCTCCACATGCTTAGAGATGGCATCCAGGATGAGCTGCTCCATCACCTTTCCAGGGATGGAGGTGAGGCTGACTGGCCTATAGTTCCCTGGGTCCTCCTTCTAGCCCTTTTTGAAGACTGGAGTGACATTAGCCTCTTCCAGTCCTCAGGCACCTCTCCTGGTCTCCATGAGCTTTCAAAGACAATCAAGAGTGGCCTAGCAATGACATTTGCCAGCTCTCTCAGCACTCGTGGGTGCATCCCATCAGTCCATCGACCCACAAGTCCATGGACTTGTGGATGTCAAGTTTGCTTAAATGATCTCTAAACCGATCCTCCTTGACCAAGGGAAAGTCTTCCTTTCTTCAGACTTTCTCCCTGGTCTTCAGGGTCTGGGATTTCTGAGGGCTGGTCTTAGCAGTAGAGATTGAAGCAAAGAAGGCATTCAGTATCTCTGCCTTCTCGGTGTCCTTTGTCACCAGGGCCCCTGCCCCATTCAGCAGCAGGCCCACATTCTCCCTAGTTTTCCTTTTGTTGCTGATGTATTTAAAGAAGCCCTTCTTGCTGTTCTTGACATCATTTGCCAGATTAAACTCCAAATGGGCCTTGGCCTTCCTAGTCTCATCCCTGCATTCTTGGATGACATCCCTATATTCCTCCAAAGTGGCTTGTCCCTAGCCTTTGCTGGCTAGATGTGGCCCTTACAAATGTACTCAGTGACTATTAATTATTCAAAGATTGTTAAAGACTTTTTGTAAAAATGCTTTCCAAGTTCTTTAAAAAATGTGCTTGTGTTCTTTGTGCTTTGAAGTATAAAGAAGGCCTACAAAGAGTTGATATTCCTAAAAATCCACCCCCCTCGCTCCCCAGCTTTTTAAAGATCAGGGGAAAAAAATGATCTCACAGTTTTCTTGAGCAACAGGTATAGGAAGCTTGACCTGAGCCTGCAGGTCCAGATTCTTTAACAGAAGCTTTCCTTATTTGACATAGTTGTTCTTTAAGTTAAGCCGTTGTTAATTACACTTGAAAAGGCTCATATTTGAAAATTCTCTTAGAAAAAAACTCAATTACAAACCTGAAAAAGTATTTTCACTTGTTAGTTTCCGATGTGCAAACTGAGAAGCTTCATGTTCAGTTAATAATCAGTAGTACTAGGAATGTTTTCTATTAAAAATGTCTTTAAAAAAAATCTTTTATCCCAAAGAGTGTTCTATAAATAAACATTTTTCTTTTTCTGCTCTGGGGAAACAGAGCCTTTTTTTTTCCAGTCAAGTCAAATAAATGGATTCTACCTTCTAGGAGCTTTCTTTTTTTTCCTTTAACAAAAATTTAAACAGTTTCATAACATTATCATTTTGACAAAGTAATAATTTTTTAAGCACTCTTTTTTCCCTTTAAGCCAAGACTAGTTAGTATGTGGGCACCTCAACACTTCTGGCTTTAAAACAACCATTTAAAACTGATTTTTGCAGCAGTTGTTATACTATTTGTTATTTATATTATTTCTTCTCTTTAAATCAAAAAGAACTAACAACCAATAACCTCTTCCATTCTATTTCTAAAACTAACAAACAAAAATCCCTCAAATGCCCTGTTGTCTAAATAATATATTTAGAATGTGAATTGTGAAAAGAAATTAAAGGCTATAGAGTATTTGATATTTTTATCATTATTATTTTCTGTGTTTTTGTGAATTACACCAGTTGTCTCCCTACTTTATAGCTGTCTTTTATCTTCCACCAGTGACACCCATCATCTGACTTATGATCTCTCTACAGGAAGTCATTGTGTGACACAATATAGTTAATGAATTGGTCTTTCACCTCCAAAAACCTGATCTAAATGCTAGCCTGAGATAATGAGCACGATGGAGTTCAGTAATGTCAGCAGAGTATTAACTTCTGTTTAAAGGAAGAACGAACACTGGCAGGAAAATGGATTTTAAGAGATATTTGGAGCAATTGCACCTGCATGCATTATGGCAGCTCTAGCCTTCCTTCATTAGAATCATATTCACAATTTCTCTTAGCCATTTGAATAGAATTTGGCAGAGGTTTATCTGCAGCATATATCACTTGTTAGGGATCTCTCTAGAGATTTAGGTTCCCAATCACCTTAACATCTAAGCACCACACTTATAGTACCTGGCAGCTCAATGTCAGGATAGATGTACACAGAAAATCTGACAGTATCACTTAACCATCAACAGAAATATTTCTTCTCATATGCATATATAACAGCAGTGTATTTCAGAAAATAATGCATGCTATAATCTGATAAATATTGGGTTAACTGCAGAAGCTTACAGGACTGACAGAGTGATCTGCTCCCTAGTGCAGAAAGCCTAAACAGTTTATTTCACTGAGGACCTATCTCCCTGCTTTAGGTGGATTGTTGGGATGCACTGGAGGCCTTTAGCATGTCTATCTGTAACTCCTTTGTGCCTTTTTGGAGGAACTAATAACAGGTCAGCAACCCTTTTGCTAGTGCTTCATTCCCCTTAGTCAGGACTGGCATGAAAGCTCAAACTTCTGCACCAACATGTTCCATAGATCCCAGCTGTATGCAGTCTTGTACAGGTTCCTCTGTCTAAGTGGAATAAATCTTCCTCTGGGTCAGGTTAAAAATATTTTATGAAGTTCTCTTCTCAGTCCAAAACAGAAAGCATCTCCCATTCTGCTCCCAAATTCTTCACAGTGTGGTAGCTATGCTGGTCTGGTGATATAAATACTTATCTTAAGGTTACTTCAAAAAGTACAGTACATGACAAGAATAGACACTAAAATATCTATATACCCATACCTAGTGCTCCAGCATACTTTCAGACTTCCAAAGACTTGCCAAAACAATGAGGATGGCCTAGTTGTTTCCTCACTAAAGATAGTATTTCCTGTGAAAAGCAGTAGCACAATGATAGGTTGTAATGTCAGTCAATTTTTCTCAACCTGCACTTTTGATTTCATTTCTAGAAACGTCACTGTAAAGAGTAGCTGTCTTTCAATAAGCAACAGGGAATGCTGTCTCTTCCTAGCTGGAGCAACATTATGAAGTGAAAAAGAAAAAAAAAAAAAAAACATCCAAGCAATAAGCCCCAGAACTCATCACCATCAACAAAAACAAGTCCAAAGATAGTAAAAGCCCCAAACAAGAAAAAAAGAAACTCCATCCCCACTTTTATCCAACCAAAGTGGGTTGAATTTTTTTCCCTGTGAACTTCATGTGTCTTGGGGGAAAGCATTCATAGGTGCTCCCAAAAGCCACACAACAGAACAGACTATCAGAGTTAATAAGTTGGTTGTACCGTTGTCCTTTCTGATTTCTTTCCCTTACATGACAAAATTGAAACTTTCACCTCCATTAGTATGGAACCACAATATTGCTGCTCTGCTTTAACTAGGACTTGGGTACAAACTATGGCCTGTTTGAGTCATCAGTTCTTCTTTTTTGAAGGTAAGTTAAAAATATATATATATTTACAGATTAACCACTGAAACTTTTCAAAGCAATGAAACCCTGATTAGCCTAAGGAAACAAGGATTTTAGAATATGAAACTCTGTTTGCAGCAGAATGTGTACACCTGTTAGCCAAATAGGCTGTATTTTTTTCAGACTGGCTACAGTATAATGAGTAAACTTGTTCACTGAACAGTAGCTGACATATAACACTCTCCTACAGAGTGATGCCTTTTTATAGGCCCACCGCTTCTGTGTCTCTCTAGCTGTAGTCCTAGCAAAGTATGTCTATTGATTAGAGCGGCCAGACTTTAGACAATGAACAGGTTGGTCTTTTGTTGCTTTACCTTTTATCATCTTCTTATTTCCTTTTTGTTTTTTTCTTAATGGCCCTTGATTCACCCCTAACTACAGTCTGATTAGATAGCCTTAATACAGCTTTGTCATCCCTTGTCATCTTCTGCCATCTCCTCCCCAGCTGCGAGCAATTCCCACTGAAAGACTGGTTTCCCTTCCTGTTCTCATATCCAAACCTAAGTTTATCTGAATCCAGTCTTTGCCTGTCTGTGTTTGATCCAACGTTAACTTTAAGCTTAAACAGATGTTTGTCTCTAATGTTTACATGCTTGATACATTTAAAGTATAAATGTCCTCTCTTTGTTATTCTAGGTTAAACAAGCCAAATTCTCTTCAGGTGTGACTGACAGGGAAAAGGAAACAGTGGTTTTGCTTGGTCTGTGCTCTGGGCTATCTGAACCCGAGGCACATCTGGGCTTGAAGCCAGGCAGATCTCTGTGTGTTTAGACCTTAAGATGTCTATTTAGTCCTGCCTCTCAGGACCTAGTAACACTGGCAAGGAAAAGTCCAGGCTCACTTCTGTACTGATGTAGGTATACGATTTTCAGCCCAGACTGCCTTGTTTAAGACAAAACACAGGTAGAGAGAACATACTTGAATGTGTAAAGCAGAACCTTAATCTCCTTAATCTCCAATCCCATAATTTACCAAGATTTTCCCATAGCTGTTCTAGTTTAAGTTAAACTGTCTGAAAACAGTTTTTAAACAGATGATCTCTCTTTTTATAGAAGATTTAGTTCTTAAGACCATGCCCTTGCACTTGCTACTGCTGAATTGGTTTCTGATAAATTTGGAAGTTTTATTCATTTGTTTGTCTTTGACTGGGGTTAAGAGTTGTAGGACTCAGATTAGGTGACTTGCGCATGTGGTATAATCCAGAATTTGCAGACCTCATGAGCTGAGTTCTCAGAATATGGTACTAATGAGTCAGAATGCTAAACAGACAGCATCAAATGCTGAACATGGGCCATATCTCAATACCTCCTGTTCCAGGGTTTTGACACCTTGCCTAGGTCCTTTTGGGAGCCGCAGGTATACAAGATCAGAGCTTAAACACCTACAGGGCCTAACATGATGACAGCCCAGAAAACACAACTTTAGAATGTGCATATGTGGGGGAAAAGGGACAATATAGTGAAGTTTGGAAACGAGTTTGCTTTTGATTTACTGTCTGCCTTACAGTGCTACTAACTCCATGTGTTCTGTGCTCCAGCCAAGAAGAAAACTCTCAGATGTACCAATATGTATGGTAATGGTACACATGCTCAGCTACATTAGGCTTTGGCATATTTCTATAGCTCAGACTGCAGTCTTCATTTTATTTTAACTCTTTTTTAATTAAAAAAAGACTAATTGTATTAAGAGTTTGGGGATTTTTAGGGGATATGGGGGTCGTTCAGTTTCTCTGTTACATTCCTTCAAAAGTGTGTGGCAAGACAGCAGACAAGAACTCTCTTTGCCTAGCTGCAGCACACTAGGTCATCCTCTTGCTGGAGATGATGCCTTCTCTGGAAACTCATGGACATGTACAGAAGAGAGAAGATTCCCACGTGTGGAAAAGGGCAGACAGAAGAGAAAACTGAAGAGCCATAACCAGCAAGGAACTGGCAGAACAAACATAACTGAGCATCTCCTCAGTAGAGCAGGGGTTAGAAACATAGCCAAAAGAAGAGGAGAGGAAAAAAAAACCTTTCTCAGGGATTCAGAGAGGGCAGTGTGGCTTAACCATCTTTGTGTTCTAGCAGAGCAGGCCTCTCCGTCCAGTCTTGGTTTCAGACTAACAACTTAGTGACTAGTCTGAAACCAAGATTGAATGGGGAGGCCTGCTCTGCTATGACACAGAGACGGAAGATTTGTTTACAAATTCTCAAGTTCTGTTCTGTGTTCCCTTGCTGTTTTAATTTTTCTCCAGTTTAAAAGTGTGTTCTTCCAGTTTCTGTTCTGATAAAACCTAGCATATAAATCTAAAAAAGCTCTTTGGTCTTTTGGGGGTGATTGCTTTAGAGGAAGAGATTTATGCAGATCTACCTCAAAGCTGCAGCTTATTGAAGGTGTGCATCTAAACAAGTCCAAATAGTTCTTCGGTCCTGCTTGATGCTGCTCACTCCAGCATTTGATTGTGCTCCAGGAGGAGAGCACAGATTCAGGCGCTAGGACTTCATTCTGCTCCTCATTTACTGAAGTCAGTTGACTGTGTAAACAGAGCAGACAACAGCTTGAATTGTGGTTTCCTTGTCCATGCCTTCCTCCCAGCTGAGTATTTTGTATTCATAATTGTATTTCAAAATGTAGCTATCCAGGGTGTCTCATGTCTGAATATGCTCAGAGCAAAATAGGGAATGGCAAAGCCACATTTTACATGGTACTGTGGTCAGGTTAACAAGCCTTGCAAGCTTTCCAGATAGCACAGTGTTGTGTTTGAACAGGGCTTGCCACCTGAAGCATGTTGTCATCTTAAATATTGTTAGGTAGCTTCTGTATCTTTGACAACTTGTGTCCAGTCAGCTGAAAACATGGAGTGATCAGGCTCATTTTTGTCTGCAGAATACTAAGTAACATACCCTACAATCAGCTCTGGGACAATTTATATTTGTCGCCAAAATATGTACACAGAAATGGTAATTTCCAAACTTTAGGCAAGTTAACTAAAATGTCTTTATTTTAAAGTCAGCAACCAAGTCTATAAAAGAGTACAATACAGTAGATATATGTTAAAATAGTCTCCTGTGAATGCACAGTATGCTTCCGGTGATAATACATGTGTCTTGTGTACATAATCTTATTTGCACAAAAGACTAGCAGGGCTCTGTTACGTGTGACCATACACATTGTGGAAAATTGTCCAGATTAATACTTACTTGACAAATTGAGGTCTTAGTTACATTGATAGGTGTAACACTGCCTGTGTATTTAGCTGACAGTGAAATGACTCTGAACCTATAACAGCAATAGAATATAGGCTGTATTTTTAGGATGTTCAAGACAGGAATAAGGGAAAAGCAATCAGGATTTATAAAGCACTGTTAGAATGTTTCCTATACCCAGAGGAACCCACAAAAGCCAGGAAGGCGCCTTCTCCTCATCCCAGTCCTAGGATGCAGGATATAACTAATAGTACCAATATGATTTTTAAGTGACTTGTCTATCTCAAATTCTTCCATTCAAATTCTACCTCAAATTCTTCCATTCAGATTCTTCCATTCTACCCTCCATTCTTTCAGGATCTGTGAGACAGATTGCAGTCATGACTGGGTAAGAAGCTGCAATCAACCACCACATCTGTATTGACTTTTCAGAAAAAGAAGAGAACTTCCTGAAGTTGCTGGCAGGTGCAAACAGAAACCTCTGCCCTTTCTCTTTACTGTATTTGGGACATAGACATAGTTCATTATCATTACCTAATACTGGTATTGCCAAACTACCTAGTACTACCTTACTCATGCACTGTGGGGCTTCATTATTTTGAAAAGATATACAGTATCCAGCCTCCAAATAGTCTTAGGCTACTGTTTAATATATATTTTTAAATAGGAAAAAAAAAAAAAGAAAACCACAGCAGCCTGGTCTATCAATGTTAAGTGCCTTTCCATTGGAAATGGAAATTTCCAATTGGAAATTTGTGTACAGAAATGGAAAGTCAGAGAAATTACATTTTATACAATACGGTCCTTTTTCCTGAGTGGAAATCCATTTCAGACAATAAAGATCCTGAGAAAGGTGAGCAAAAGATTTAACATGTTAAGTTTTCTAGATGTTCTACTGGCTGTGGTAATTTCAATAGAAAAGAAAGTTTTAAATTCTCTCCAAATCTGGGAAGACAATAGGTCTGAAGGAAACACTGTCAGTAATTCTGTGGTCAAGCTTTTGACCTTTACATTGGTACAGTTTGCTATTTTTAATTTACACTCAAGGCATTTAGATTCCATTTCAAGCACAGGGAACACGCAGACCAGAAATATGCAGTTTGGTTTTAAGGAATTCTTTGAAGTGAAATTTGACTCACGTAGCTACTGCTACATTTTTTTGTTGCTTAGAACTAAGTCTGAAGAGCTTCCTAAATAGATTTATTGAAAATAATTTATTGAAACAAAATCCTTACATCACCTATAAAAAGAAACCAGAGGAAGTACATATTAAGAGGTAAAAATAAAACTAAAGAATCTGATTACACTTTCAAGTTTCCAGGAAAAAAACAAGATAGAAAATTATGAAAACTACCTTACAAGTGTCCTTTTCAGTTATATAGAATGCAGAGATCATTATAATCCAAGAAAAACTCCTGTTTCTACATCAGGATTTATGGCTAATGATAAGGGGAAAAAATAGAGGATTAATAATTTGAAGAAAAATAATGAAGGTTTATTTTTAGAAAAATAAAACAAAACTACTGGCTTGTATGTGGTAGAACAAAAACATGTTGGGTGGAGCTTTAGCGACAGAGTACAACATAACATGATCCTTGAACAGCACATTGATATTGTTCCCTCGTCTGAATGTTTGGGACCAGAGGTACCTCAGCCCAGAAAGTGACAATGCCCTTCGTTGCAAAAGAAATGGCATGGGTAAAATTCCATTTGATGTCACTGTTAGATTCTGGCTCTGCAGTACAAAAGGGAAACCTATTTATAGCTTCTAAGTTGGGCAATAAATTTTATCCTCACTTCTTTCACATGGAAAAACATATTTCCCCATTGTCCCCTGAATCAATGCTGTCACTATATTTTTTTCACCGCTGAAAAAAGAAAACCAAAGTCTCTGTCTAAATTTAAAACTTCGTCGCCTTCACTGTAGGCATGTATCTTTACCCACAACATGTACAAAATTCCAGAAAGATGTTTTAAAGATAAATTTAGAAACCACGTACTGAGGTTTTCCTGCTTTACCCCAGCTGTTGAATGTAAAGGCTAAGCTTGAAGAGTTTAAATGGCTTCTGCAAACTACAAAGACAGCTTGCTTCTCTACATTTCACAGGAAGCTCAAAAAAAGTTATGTGGCGAGAGGATGAAAATAGGCAGGAAACTGCAGACAAAACCAAACAAACAGAAATAGAGACCTGAGAAAGCTGAAGAGCTTTCAGGGAGCCCTCTATCCCACATGGGGTAAAGAGCTCAAAGAGTTGGCACAGCTTGCCCTATGCCTGCTACCTGCAGATCGTGTTCCAGAGACTCTGCAGGTGATAAGTGGCTCCAGCGCAAAGTCAGTGTAACGGTACTGATACTGCAGAGCATCTATGCTGTGACTGTCGGTTGACTTTTTCCACTAGAAGCTTATCTGCAGCTTTCACATCATGTCGTCTCAGCTGGAGGAAGATGCCTTGGCAAACTCTGAGGAGCTCTAGTCACTTGGGAAAGACCCATCTGGAGCTTTGGATTCTTACAATTAAGAATACTTTTTGAAATTAAGAATTGAGATTTTTCAGACATTAAGGATATTTTTGGGGTGGAGGTGAAGCACACATTAATTCCTCTGCATGTCCCCCACAATCAGATTGTCACAAAGTACTTGCCAAGTAACTGGCTGTGTTGAGGAATGAAATGAGACTGCAAGTGCATGACCTCGAATGTCTGTCACACCTCAGAAGAGGTGAGAGAGAGAAAACAAATCAAGAGCAAGCTCTGGAAAAGTGGTCTGTCCCCTTACCATTTTGTAGGTGTGGCAAAATGCTTGATTATACGGTCCAGAGTGCAAAAAGGGGAAATGCCCCAGCTGTCAGGCAGTGTCTCTTCATAAGCAGAACTAACAACTAGCAGAGCTGTCGTGATAAAACACCTAGGGAGATCCCTAAGAATGGAGGTAGATATCTGTATAGATCCATACACACATTCCATTTACTTTCTTTTCAGTGCATGCCATATGGACGTTTCAGTGCTTCCTACTAACGGTATATATGGGCTGTCTGTGATCATTACCCTGGAACAGGAAAATTGGAACTTAGAAAGGATTTTGTTAATAAGCCTTTTCTAAATGACACTTTTACAGTCCACCTCTCAAAGGAGTACAGTGCCAACTTTGTTGTGAGGCAGATGGTAGTGAAAAAGGTGGATGTGACTCTGATCATTTAGCAGGGAAATTAATTTATGTGATACTAACCAGCCTCCAAATTGGGTTTATTGGCTCATTACGGTTTCTCCAAAATGCCAAAGCTTTATGTTTTAAAGAAGCTGAAGGTTATTTTCAGGGTATTTTTAAAAGAGAGCAAGAGAGAGAGAGGAGAAAATAGAATGAATGACTGAGGATCTGTATGGAAGATAAGATGACAAATTTATGCAACTTTGGATGAAGGACTTTGCCACTCCACCAAGGAATGTTGAGGAAATTCTCCAGTCATGATAAAATGTGTCTTAATCCACCCTTACCTCATCTAATATAAAAGCTCTGAGTGTATTGGTATGATAGCTTTGAAGAGAATTCATCTTTAATTGATCAAAATAAAAATTAAATACACTATGGCCTAGTGTAACAGCATATAGATATTTCACAATTTCTTTTTAAAACAAACAAACCTTGAACTCCTTATAGCCCTGTGTCTATTTAGCTTACTAAAGACAGGAAATTCAGGATGAAAGTGGGACAGAAAAAATGAAAATCAGTGTTTGCATTTCAATGTTTTATGTCAGAGGATGAGCCCTATATGCAGCTTAAAAAATTCATTCCTGACCGTGAAGAACATTACAGCTTGAAACAAGGAAGCCAACTGATGGACATTTTTAATTTTAATTTTGTTAATTCCTGTTTGTGAGTAATACATCAGTGTCTATCATTGTTCCATCATATTTATCCTTCCATATTGGTCCGTTTTTATCTGTTTTTTCCAAGTACTACATTATAGCTCATTAACACAAGGCTGCATATTTTATCACTTCTTGTTGCAGTCTATGGTACATTGTTATCCTAATGGTGCCTCTAGAACTACCCTGCCAGAGGAAATACCTAGTAGTATTCCTTGATTTGATGCTTTAAGCTTCATTGCTTCACTTCTTTCAAAGCAGTTACTTGTGTTTGTAAGTGCGTTTGTAAGCTGAAGACAATTTTATTTGATGTATTACAACATGTAATCTAATGGAATTTGTAAAGATTCCTTAAAAGTTAGTCCTAAAGCTTCATTAGGTTGCTATAGTCAACTGTTATCTTTAATAATTTTTAGACATTTCATGAAATATGCACACTAAAACTACAAGACTAATAAAATGTTAGGCGGTGATTTATTTTTAGGTCTCAGTATATTTTATTTTAGTGGTAGAAAATTCATCTCTAATAGATTCTTTCAAGAACAAGTGGTATTTTAGGCTTTCTATTTTTATACAAACAATCATTTTTTTAACTTTATGGAGTGGAGACTCTAAAAATGTTAACAGTTTGGATCCAGACAGACCTGCACAAAAGCACCAATCATGAGGTAGGTAATACTTCCAGATTAGGCTAATTCCTTCATGTCTATTGGATGTCCTTTTTATAGATCCTGAACATTAACTGTTGATGCTGAAAATTTCAGGTTGCTCTCTAACCACTTGAAACAGAAGTACTCTACTGGTTGCCTTGTTTTCATTTTGGTGAGTTGATATTTATCAATAGGAAAAGAATCAGAGAAAATTCTCAAAAAGGACAAGATGCTGAGTACTAGGAGCTAATTGTTTGTGGATTTTGAAGGTTTGGAGAAGAGCGACTTGAATTATCAGATGATTTCAGGTTCCTTAAAATAATGAGTAAAAGTTTCTGATGCTTTTGGAAGTGGGAATGTTTCACAGATGCTCAGATGTGTCTTCCATTACATTTCAGTCCTGTACTAATACTCAGTTTCTCCAGAACAGATTGTCTGTAATTAGTTGAAATGAATACCTGCTATGGAGTTTAAGAAAATCCTCCAGAAGGGCTTGTCTAGAATTAACGGTTCCCAAATCCCAAACTGAGACCTCAAATCCTCCCTAATCCTGGAGATATTTAAGTTTAATAGCTGCAACCCTGTTTGACTTGGAAGTTCTTGAGGCAGCTAGAGCTCTGTTTTTATGTGTGCCCAGAAATGCTTTTATTTGTGCAGTTCAGTGCCTGTCTTCTGCCTAGACTATTGTTAGAACCCAAAAATCAGATTTGACTCCACTTCACCCAGATTCTGCCAATTCAATTGCTTTTTTCAGAAAACATCTTGCGTGTAGGATGTCTCCGCAAAAAACATAGTTGTGATCACTTTATGCAGAGAACGGGAGGAAGCAGTAAAATCAGTGCTAAAGCTTGGTGGTTAGAGTACCTCCTTAGGTGACTGCTGTATACATCTTCTCACAGAGAAATCCCCCCCAGCCACACCTGGCATGAGATACTCAGGATGAAAAGCTTTTCTCCATCTCTATTGCAGCTGGCAGATAGCAAGCAAAGAGGCTGAGATACACTGGACTGATAAAAACAAGATTTTCCTTCCTATTGGTTTTCATTCCAATTACAGTCAAATTTATCCCTTACTTATGCCAGAGACTGTCTGTTACAGGTACCCAAATTCTTCCAAGAATTCGTATGGTTGTAAACATTTTAAGGACAATTAGAGAAAAAAGAACTACATATGGAGCATGGTGAAATGAAATGGAGCAAATCAATAGAGCGTCTGCATATGAAACATTTTCTAATAGCACTATTAGGTTTTAGAGTAGTTCCTTGTGAAAAGCTGTGGTAGTCCAGTGATTTGAATAACACACTTTTTCTGAACAAAGGCTGCCTGAGCATATCTTGCAAGAGTATTTAACACTGGCAATGAGATGAGTGTGAATTATTACAACTTGAACAAAAAAATTTAATGTCCTCCTGCATGCTGCAAGACATACTAAAAGTGGAAAGTTGGTTTATGGCTTCCCACATAGCACTAATACAAAACTTAATGAATACAAAACTTAATAAATAAACTACTAATAAATTTTCTACCTTGCCAGCTACTGCATTAGCAGATTCTGAGGCTAGCATTAAGGTTTATCTAAAAAATTTTATTGGAGGAAAAAAGAGGAGTTCAATAACCTATGCTGGTGGTTCGCAAATGTTTTTCTTTTTGCAATCCCACTTTTGCTTGCTGGTCTTGGTTCCTATCAAGCTAGCATAGATGGCTGAGAAGTAAGTGCTGCAGCTTTATTTAAGGTCATATCCTCCAAGCTGAGTAGAACACATACTGCTTTCTATAGCACAGACTTCTGTGTTAATACCTCTATTTTATTAATTAATATCTAGTTATTCATCATCCCATTCTGGGGGTACAGGGAAATCAGAAGAGAGGAGAACACACGTCTTTTCAAGATAGGGTCTGTGTGGACCATCTATCTAGACCAGAGCTATCCAAAAGTGCTATCAACACAAAATGTGTTGCAGGACTAGCTAAAAAGCACAATTCCACCCATCCTATCTCTCTGTATAGCAATTTCATTACGCTTTCCCTAGCTCAGGGTATTTTCATCTTGCCATCAAAAAACATACGTAGGATGAGGTTTGAGTGAGTCACCTCTTATTCCTAGATAAAAAATTACAGACAAGCAGAAAACGAGTAATTTTCAATGCAAGTCAGGCTTTTTCTCTCTTCCTCATCAGTGCGGTAGTTATGGCCTGACTTTGAATGCTGAGATCTCAGTCTCCTTAGATTTTGAGGTGGAACTTTGAGGAATCTAAAGGCTGGCACCAAAAGTGTGATAGGTACCAGTATACACTTTGGGATGGAAAAAATTCAAATGAAAGGGTGTGTCACATGAAATGCTGCAGGCTTTCTGCTCCCTCTGAATCTGTCGCCATTGCATGTGTTCTCTGCCTAAAAAAGCTAAGCTGACCTATAATATCATACAGACTCTGAGATCTCATGGGAACATTTTGCAGGATAATACAATTGATTTGAGTATGAACCCTTTCTAAACTCCTCCTGGACTGAAAAGTCTGCACATCCCTTACAAATATAATTAAATATAATTCATTTCCTATTCAAATGCTAATGTCTGCTCACAACACTACACTCTCATTTGATAAAAAATTAACTAATACTTTAAAGTGACTTTGAAAAATCACACACATCATGTTTTAGATGATCATCATTTTAACAGATTAGCAGCTAGCTAAAAGGGCTATCATATTTCATAAAACCCAGACCACACTTTTCAAAATCATCTAATAGCTGCTGTCACTCCAGGTTTTGTGTGACTCTTTGAGACATAACAAAGACAGACTTTCAGAAAATGTCAACCTTTTGTCTAAAACATCAGATCTGCTTGAATTGGCTTATTTTAGGTACCCCAAAACATTTGCAGTGAGGTCCCCAACAATTCCTACAATAAGCAGCACAGCGATAAGACATCCTCATCATTTTGCATTTGATCATTTTAGGCCACAGAGCCAAGCAAGGCGCGTGGCTGTAATGGACCTGTGCTGACAACTTGCAGCATTACTGTTCCTCCTTGTGCTTGGGCGCCCTGCAGATCCAGGGAGGGTCGCATCCAAGGAAACACACAGAGCTAGGCAGGTCCTTTGCTAGAGCTGTAGGGAGCACTGGGCAAACACATCCACACAGCTGTCTGTAGAGCAAGCCTGTCTCTGCCATAACTGGTGGCATACCAGACCTAGTAAGATGAGTTGGACCAAATTACCTAATTCCTGCTGGGTCAAACCCAGTTCCTGAAGAGCCTTTGCTTTGCCTTAGCACAGCAGTCCATCATGATGCATGTTCTGGGAGGACTATTCGTTTCACGGCAGTGCTGGCTTTGAACTTGCCTCTGTGCATCGGTGCCACGCTTCAACAACGCTTACAAGCCTCCTCTGACCATGAAGAACTAGCTGCTATGAGAGCCACAAGCCACAGTGGCTCAGCAGGACCCAACCTGGCGAGCTTATGTGAAAGAGCTGAGCTGGCACCAGGCCAGTTTCTTACAGAAATGTTTGGACATCTCTACATTCCCAGTGCTTTTTGCAATATCCCCCGTAACTCTTCCCTTCCTTCCATTATTCACTGTGCCTTAGTCCAAAACAACAGAGTTGCAGTAGTACTGAAGTTACTTTTGCTTTGCATCAAGAAAGAATATTAATCAAATTTTTCATTATCAAGGACATATACTATTAAAGTCCTTAACTGTGAATTTTTGTTTACTTTGGTATAGGTATATAACTTTGACTGTTTGCCAAGGTTAGGAAAGACACAGGAGTCTATTTGTGGGGGTCTTTTTTTTTTTTTTTTTTTTTTTTTTTGGTATGTATCCAGGCTTTGTTAAGTGGGCTAAAGCCAACAGAATACTTGACTGTCAATCATCCATTCTCTTGTTTCACTACACAACCCATTTCTTAAGGCTCACCACAGCAGGAATTGTTTTCATTTTTGTTCTGCTAATGGAACCTGATTTGGAAAAACTCAATGGAAGTCACTTAAGGAACCTTAGCTTCAAAGGAAAAATATGAAACAATTTACTTCCCAGTGGGGAAAAATGTGGGTTGGAAAAAGAAAAAGGCAGTGAAACAAAGAAATGCAGATAGATATAGAATCAAAACTCAGTCCAGAGTGTGGGAGCCTAAAACACTGCAGGAGTAATCCATGTAATGAACCAACAGCCTGAGGAACCCACAGGGAGTTTCCAAAACATTTCCCCTTTGAAGGAGATGAAAATAATTTCCGTAAGAATTATAGTCAGGGGTTTGTAACCAACACAAAGATAGTATATTTTTAGACAGCTGTTTTTCTGCTGTGACTGAATAAGAGTCGGTAATGCCTGCTCCTCCCACAGATAATGGACTTAATTCAGCAGCTCACACAGGAGAGATGTCCTTGGTTCAAATCCCATTGTCACTTCTCTAAGAAGGGTTGCTCCCTGTCTGTCTATCTAGATATCTTCACATGCATGCATATATCCGGGTGACATAAGACCACTATAATTTTCTTTGTTCTGAGTTCAGCCTGACAAAGAATTCATGTCACTTTTACAAAGTTTTAATTCAACCTTTTCTCTCATCATGAGTTCCCCACAAGCAATACTGGGGTCTTTTTTTTTTTTTAGATTTTTTTAAAGTGCAGTCACTCCTTAGCAGCAGGTAGTAGAAGCAGAGCATTTCCTATTTGCAATTCACTTGCTATAAGTCCGTAAATAGCTTTTGTTTTTAGATTCTTGGATACTCAGCACTGTAGTATCGAAACACCTATTCGTGCAGTTGGAAGCAATTGGACTAAATTTTTGCTTTAACAAATGCTTCTTATAAAAAGCCAATAAGAAACATCACAGATCTGGGAATAAAAACATATGGTTACTTAAAGAGTTGCACTATTACCAATGAAAATAAAATACAGCATGAGGCGCTGTGTAAGTTGCCAAGAGTTTCATCCAAGTTTCTTGTGAAATCTGTGAATCACTATCGGGTTTTTTTTTGTGATGGCAACACTAGAAATAGTGTGTAAAATAGCTAGAACTTAAAAACTAAATAGATACATTATACAAAGCAAAGAAAAGCAGTGAGCACTGAAATATTTGAATTCTTCATCTAAGGTGGTGGTTGGAAACCATGAGGCACAGAGTTCCAAAAAGCTCAAACAACTGTCCCCTCCTTTTTTTGATCTACCTGCTAAAAGTCAAGCAAGAAGCCCGACACATAGGAAAATCAGGATGTTATCCAAGTCCACCTCTACCACTCGACTGATGAATCCAACTCTGAACTTCTGCTTCATTGGTGAGAGCCCTCTTGCAGCTCTTTATACTGAGAAAGGTCCTTCAGCATTTCTTTGTATCATGTCATTGCTGCCCAGTGCCTTTAGCATCGAAATCCTGTGTTCAGCAAAATCCAACTGGATTCACTAGTGGAAGATGCAAGATAGTTAACCTTGAAATCTATCCCATTCCCCTTACTTTGAAACCCTGTGTACCAACTGTAAGAAAGTACAGGTAGAAATACTGCTTAAAACACAGCCAAATGCTTTGTGTAAGTAAGGCAATCAAGCTCAGTCATTCTAGAGTACCTGCTCTAACTGTGGAAGTATATGTTGCCTAAAGGTCTGTTCTAAAGGAGAAAGAGTTTTCAAAACTCAGTTATATTGGTATTAATAGAATACAGCCAGATGGTGCAGTCATCAATAATCTAAAAATATCCCTGGTGCATAGTCAAAAGCAAAGTAGCATGAAAATTAAAATAAAAAAATTGCACTCACCAACAATGTCCTTAAAAACCTTTAATAACAATTCAACCTATGTTTGCTGAAAGGTCAAAGAATAGATATGGTGAAAGCTTTTTACACAGAGATATATTCAGAAATGCAACCTTTTCATATGAGAAAAAATTGAAAAAGAATCTTACCATTATCTGGCTGGTTATAATATTGTGTTCTTATGCAATTGGATTAGAATAGATGCTTTATACGGTGGCTTTGACTGACAGCAAGTTTTTATTAGGAAAAGGCGCTCTTCTTGCTGTATAGAAGGCCTGCTAAAGAGTCAAAACTTCCTCTGACAAACCTAATTCATCATTGACCTGGGGAGTTTGATACTGTCTATACACCCTTGCACAAAAGGCACAAGAACTTACATTTCTGATCAGCTTCTATTTATGCAATTATTTCCACGTGTCTACAGTCTTGACTACACTGGTAGTCAAGAGTAACTTTTATATACATATATACATATATATATATTTAAACTAATATATAACTATGAAACCATATCAACTAATATATGTATAATAGTTCTTCAGCTTCAAGATACACATATGTATTTATATATATATATATATATATACACACACATACACACACACACATATATATATAAGTAAGGGGTGATCCTCTCTGCTAGCTGTATAGAACTAGTTATATTCCTTAACTGCTACTTTTTTGCATTTCTATGAGCTTCTCCATCTAAGTCTGCTGTTAGGAGATGAATGAAAGAGGGTGGGATAAGCACCACGACAAACATTTATTTCAATGCTCATCAATGTTAATAAGATTTTTAATATTTTTATAGACACTTATGA
Source organism: Dromaius novaehollandiae (assembly GCF_036370855.1). Classification (NCBI taxonomy): domain Eukaryota; kingdom Metazoa; phylum Chordata; class Aves; order Casuariiformes; family Dromaiidae; genus Dromaius; species Dromaius novaehollandiae. The sequence continues at coordinate 136,991,877 of NC_088099.1, read as the reverse complement.
CCAAGTAGTCTACACATAAGACTTAGCAATTAGTTATAAGCTTTAAGGCAAGCTTCAGATCTAGAAGTATTAACCAGGAAAAAAACCCAATATATTTACACATGCATACATTCTTTTAGCACTCTTACCTTGTTCATATGCTAGAATTTTGGTTTTCTCTGAGCCCAGAGGGGAAAAATGCACTAAAAATAAATGGATTTTCTCTTCAGCAATCCCCAAACAAGGAAAGCTGATGCAGCACAAATTTATTTGTACACATAGGCTATTTATCACCAATTCAGTTCTCTGGTAGTACATGTCAAAATGCAAGTAGGGAGGGTTTTGCTGTTTCTTCTCTCCACCCCCCCAACCCCACCCCCCGCCCCGGTAGTCCCTAGCAATGAATTTGGGACTCTAGGCAAAGTCAAACATCTACTTTGTCTAACCCATCAGAGTGCCACATGCACAGGCCTTATGAAAGAAAGAGTGCACATAATTTCTCAGAGCATGTGACTCTGAGAGTCTCTTCAGTAATAAGAGAAGTAAAGGAACAAACATGGCAGGGGAACACACTTGTCAAGTAGGAGAAATACCACAATTACCTGCAATAAATCCATTTCAGCACCATAATTGTGTGTATGTGTTGAAGAGACAATGACTTAGACCAATAGTTCTTAAATTAGTGGTGTACAGGGAAGACTGAATAAATCCTCACAGCATGAGAAGACCCATAAAAAATTTATTCTGTTTTTGTCTCTGCTCACTTTTCTCCCCCTTTTTACCAAACTTCTCACAGATTCTCTTTCCCCGTGGCAGCTCAGGTGTGGGTTGTTGAGAGCCACATGGGCTGCTGGAAAGATCAGAGTAGATCACTTTGGCAATGGTGGCTTTCCTAGAGTGCAGAAAAATTATCTTTTTAAGAAGACTTGATATCCTGGAGTGTAACAATGAAAATGGAATGCGAGGGAGAAGTTTGGATGCAGAGTTTGAGGAATGCTAGAGATGGAAATACGTATAGAGTATTCACATACACAGTTGTAAGGGGAGCCCAAACTGCTAAAGAGAAAGGCACGGTTTTAAAATGCTTGATAATGACTAACAAAAAAGGCATTCTGAGGGAAATAACATAGATACACAAAGACTGCTATTGCTCAAGAGAGTAGGGCAACTAAGCAGTCTTCACAGAGGGTGACCTGCTCGGCCTCACATCCCATCACATGTGCAGAGCATGGAAATGTAGTAACATATGAACCATGTAGAGAAATGAGAGTTGTGCTGACCTTACAGTGGTGAAACTAGCCCAGATTCACCCAGTTCTGTCACACTGATCCTCAACAGCTACTTCTGGGGGGTGATATGCACTTCTTTTCCTGAGAATTATTCACTCCTTGAACCATTTCAGAGTAAAATGCATCCATAACCCTCATCATTGAAAAAAAAGGACAAGCGCTTACCTGAAATGGAAGAAAAATACATCATTTTTATAATACTTTTATTATTCTTTCATACAGAAATAAGTCTAAGGGTCTTTCAATAAAATACTTCAGCAGTTATAAAATACCTGAGACTTCTTTTTGGCATCACCCAAGAAAACAATTTAAGGGCTAACACATCCTCATTAGTCAGACCCTTTAAACAAATGCCCAGAACATCTGTCTGAGATATTTAGAGAATTTGTAATTTTCATATGTTATAAAAAATTAGAAGGAATACATTTTTTTTTTTTAAATAAAAAACTATTAATTAAAAAGTGATCCTTTGGAAAAGCCCAAATACCTTAATGTTTTTGGTCCTGTTTTGTGCCTTCCTTTTTATTGAGACAGATGGTGACACCCTTTTTTCTGTGAATAATTTTTTATTCATGCAAACTTCATGAATAATTTCACAAAGTTAACATTGCTACTTGTGAGGGAATTCACTTTCAAGCGCTTGCCCTTTAAGAGCAAGGGTAAATTTTTCAAAGGCACATAAACTTAGGATCCTACATCATTTTCAAAAGTGATTTAAGCCCCCATAGCCTAGTTTCATTGAAGCCAACGAGATTTAGGATTTGAAGGGATTTATTTAGATGGTTTTCAGTGTTGTTTGGCAGGAGAGACCGACACAACTCCTAGGCATCTCACAGCTTGCAATTTCAGCACCAACTTGCGTGCCTATCTGCAGCTTGAGATCCCTATATGGGAATTGTTAAGCTTGTAAGAAAGGGATTTTCAGCTTTTTAAGGGAAACAGCTGAGCAGGGAGCTGCCTCAATTAGCCAATAGTGAAAGACTAAAGAATGGGGCTTATGTGTCTGAGCAACTGATGTACTGCCAGCGTAGAGAGGGCTCCCCTCGCCCAGGCTCCTTGGCTGTGAGCTCCCCACTGGACCCCGGCTCTGCGGCCAAGTCAACTCCTTAAGCAGCCCATGCCCTAGTTGTCAAAACCTCTGCCTGTCTCAAATACAGTCTCGCTGTTGTGCTGCTTCTGCAGCTCCCTAACCTCCGCGTAGGGTGGCGCTGGGCTTTCCTCCAGTCTAGCTGTGGCCTCTGTTTATTGTTCTGCCTGTGGACCTGGAGCTGTGATTAGGCTGAGCTGAAAACACCAAATAGCAGCAGGTAGGAAGGTGTTATTAGTGAACTGCGGTGAGGTTTTTACTACGACACAGCTTTAAAATGTTCAGCGAAACCTCTTCAGATGCTTAACTTGGTCTTATGATCTGGCTTGGAGGAAATAAATTGTTTTCAAAAATGGAATTTATTACCATAACCTACTCACACTTAGACTCTTAAATGTGTTTGGACAGAGCAGTATCACATCAACATAAATAACTAAATATTTAGGTACCTAACTATTTCTGGAAATCTGGATCTTACACACTTCAAAAATCCTGGGTGCCTATCTGCATCTTCGAATACCTAAAAGTCTTTATAAACGGAGCCCATAACTCCCCCCCCCCTTTTTTTTTTCAAAAGTAGGAAGAGAACTTTTATGGATATCTGATTTGCAGTCCACAGGCTGAACATTGAATAATTATAAATACATTCGAAAAACTTCAAAAAAGAATGTATATTACTTCTGAGTTAACAGTTAAGCTTGAGACATCTGCAGTTTCTATTTTAAACTACCTTATGATGTAACGTTGCTTTGTTATTTTACAGTTTGCTTTGAAGTCCTGCCACCTATTGGTTTATCAGTGCAATGACCAAAGCGGGTGGATTTCTTTCTGTGATAACCACAAAGGAAAATATTCTACAACATCATAACCCTAAGCAGTAATAAATCAAGTAAGTGACCAGAAGTGATGTAGCCACTTTGCACCTGCCAGGTAGTTTTTTAGTGCTGTATTAGCACCCCACCTGGTCTAGGCAATTGCTAAACTTTAGCTCTGTTTTCATATTTGAAACAACAAAAAAATTATTTTTCAAAAACCAAAACACTGAAGCTATGGAATCTTATTCAAAGGATTCACAGACATCCCTAGAAAAGCGTGCATATGTTTATTGATGTAAAATAGATTTAAATATACAGATATGCATGCACTACGTTTACTTACTTCCAGCCAAATTGCATATAAATAGCTCCTTTCATAACTGCAAACAGATCAATCACTCTGGATTTATTTGTAAACGCATTCTTCTATACCATCACTACACTGCGGTATGGGAATGTTTTTAGAATTCTCCTTTAGTTTATGGTATTCTGGTAGCATGTTACTTTCGAGATCCTCACAACATGCTAAAAACCCATTTATAGCGGCAAGAGTATTTGGCTAATGGCAGCAGAGCACAATCAGAAGCTAAGAGGTATACGGGCAGTGCAGGACAAAAAGTCTAGGTGGTAACGAGTAACCAACAATAGTATGGAAGCAGAATTTATGAGTGATTAAATGTTCATTTCTGGACCTTCTGCTACTGAGATTTTCGAAATTTTATAAGGGAAGTGAGAATTTTTCTAGACCATAAAGATCAGACATAGCTGACCCTGCTTTTAACCTTAACTCTTCTTAAGGGTGGGGTCTTTCTTCAGGATATACTTCACCCTGGGATAGATATGCTTGTCCCTGATACCTGACTTTTCCCTGGCATCCAAGAGGATAAAATAAAAAAAAAAAACTAGACGAGAAGAAGAGCTTAACATCTAATGTGTGGAGCTAGCCAGCTACCTCTCTACTTTCCTTGCTAGTATAGAAACAGAGTACGCAAAGAAGACTGTGCAGAGGGAGCAACAATCATCTTGTCACAGCTGCAACATAGGCTGCATAAAATAAGGCGTCATTGTCAACATAGCTCACCCTGACAACTCAAGCAAGTTATGTTGTGATTATTCACGCAAAAGGGTCTGGATGGTGAAGACAAAATATTTTAACAAAAGGGCTTGAAAAATATATCACCAACAAGAATCTTCCAGTCTGTTAAATGGTTCTTTAAATATTGGGGACATGAAACTGCTTGATTCAGAAGCTTTGCTGTCTTCTGTTCATTATTTTGTGTACCCAAAAGAATTCACTAAAGTGCACTCAACACGATGACAGTATGACAAGGGCCAATTTGTGAATAACTTGTCAACAGCTTGAATGAAACTCTAGAAATCCATAACAGGTGCTCGATAGCTATAATCGAGTGACAGATGGATTAGATACATGAAGCCACAACAAACTGACTGAATGGGAGAGGGAGAGAGAATGAGGGTGAGAGTGGGGGAGGTTCATTAACTACAGAAGAGAGCAAAAATACATGAATTATTAAAGAAGCTGCACGAGCCAATTTGTGTGGATGCTTCCTGCTCATCTTCAGCAGGCCTGGGAAGAGGAGCTGCAATGCCAGCTACTAGACACAGCAGCAGTGGCCTCATATCTTGACTCTAGGCAGGGATGCACCAGAGCTTGGCATTGGCCTTGATTAGAGAAATCACTGTTATATTTTAGTAGATGTGTAAGAGCTGATTCAGCAAAGCACTTCAAAGCATTCCTTGCTGTAAGCATGTGAATAGCGTCATTAAGGTCAGCAGAACAACTGTATTTAATTCAGACTAACGCATTTAAGTATCTCGCCAAATTCTGGTTCTCTGTTGTAGAGCTTAAAATAAAAGGGGATGAATTGCAGCTAGTATAAACTGTTACAAGTCCAGTGAGTTGTTTCAGGTCTCTGTGGGCTATTACATTATTGACCAGGAAGGGTCTCTCCCGACAGCATGAAAGCTGGTAGGAGCATGAAGCGCAGCTCAGGAGCATGGCTGTGTGGGCGGGCACAGACCGACCAAAGCTTCCACGCATGTTACAAGCCACGTATTTGCCATCCAGGCCAAAGCTAGAAACTGTGCAGATCTGACCCCACTGCTAACAAACTCGGCCTCTCAGGGAGCTAGTGTTGGCCTGCACTCCCAATGCCGGCACACCCGAGGGATGACCCCGCACCATCCGGCGGTGCGAGGTACCCGGTGCTTTGGGCAGCAAGTGGCACCGCTAGGTGCCTGCACACACCCTTGTGTCTGGTACTTCAGCGAGTTATTCTCAAGCTCTGCAAAAACTAGCTATCCCAAGCCTGCCCCTGTGCCCGGCCTGGCAGGTCAGGGGTGCTGACTGCGGGCAGGAGCACAGCTCCCATTGCAGCTCCTCGGCTCGCTCTCACCTGCGGAAGGATTGCTATTTAAATTAAACCTAACCTGCCTTCTCCTTATTTTCCTCCTGTGCACAAAGGATAATGCCACGCTCCCACATTTGCAATCATTCTATCAAAACAATGCTACTCCATAGCCGGCTATTAAGGGAACAGGCAATACCTTGACAGCTGGTTTGCTTTCACAGAGTGACTTATCTTTCTTCTTTTTCTTTTTCCCCCCTCTCACAAATTTTGTTGTGCTTAGTATCTTCCCTCAGAGAAAAAATTGTGAAATTTTGGGTCTTGTGTAGGTCACAAATAAAACACAATTGCTGATTATTTCAGATGTGAAGACAAGGCTCACATGTGATAAAAAGTACTAGTAACTTGATTTCTATTCTCTTCAGCACAAATGTCATGTAAACACATAAACTACTGCTTAGAAAAAGATTTTGATGTATCTACAACGATTTGTTTGTTATGTAATCACCCATTTCTACTGTACCAGAAATCCTTGTGATAATAAAATTCAGCCATGTTACAATAAGATATGGGATCTGAACTCAGACACAGTTTAATCTTCTTGTACTTTGGCATAATTCTTCTGTTTTATGATGCATTAACTCCTGTCACAGTCCAGTCTGCTCTGTTTACCTAAGGTGAGACTCTGCTCTGTAGTTGCATGAATAGAGGCTGATCCCCAAAATGCTATGCTGGCACACTCTTATTCCAAAATCAGATATGTTAACCTTCAAATAACAATTTGAAAAGGTCAAAATTAACCCACGGAAAGCATTGTTTCATACCTGAATGCCTTTCAGCTCCTAACAACAAAGAAGAAAGTTGAGTTCACAGATATCAAATGCAGGAAAAAGAGTCTGGTACAAGCATACAAGGCTTGTGCATTAATTAAATCCCATATTATCTCATTTAAGCTCAACTTCATAGGCTTTCTGTGGTGCATATCTTCTTGCCTTGGGTGAGAGATTTCATTTAGCTTCCCCCCCACCCCGGCTGCAATAGCATTCACACAAAGATGTGACCAAGGGGCTTAAAGAGAAGAAGATAAGCCTTGAAAAGATCATGAGCTCTGATAAGGATGCTCAGCTTTCACCACTAACCCAGTAGCAAGTAATAGCAATACGATGGCTAATAGTTTCTGCCTAAGACAGAACAGGCATGTGGAGTGAGTAATAAAATCTTATTAAAGCAAATTGCAAATCCATGGTTAATCAATCACATTTCAGTCTCTGGAAGAGTTTGGGAGCCTGGGGTAGTTCTTAATCATTGCTTCTGTAGCAGAACTGAGTAGAACTGAGACCAGAAAAATTGACCTTAGGAAAAGTTTTCTGCTTAGTAAGTGACTTCCTAGTCTTGTTCAGATCTGACTAAATCTTTCTTTATTTTGACCAAGAAATCTATTTTATGAATATTAGCCTTGAATCTAGCAGGGTTGCCCTATTCCAGATAAAGTTTTTTTTTTTAAAAAAAAAAAAAGCTGATTGCATGCTTTTGTGACTATGCCTCCTTTGTAATGCACACTGTAATTATCTCCATGTAGAGAATTTTTGCCTGTGTACTCCACAGCTGCTTGTGGGTGAAACAGCAACTATACGTGAGTGAGTACACAGATGTTCATCTATTTAACCACTTCTTTGCAATCCAGGCCTGTCAAAAATTTGGATGTCAGTGATCTGCAAACTTCTGATCTAGCGTTATTTTTATTTTAAAGAAAGCAAATCAAACTTGGGTCCACTTGTTCTGTTTCTGTATTTTTAAAATCAGCAAGGCCAATGTTAAAATTGTGTCAACTAGGAGAGACTTGGAGTTCCAAGGACATGTTTGGTGTGACCCTCTCTTCTACCTATCTGAGGAACATCAGGAACTCAAAGTAGGCAATAGACTGCTTTTGCTGGAATGAGGATTTATTGAACACATTCTGGGACAATAACAGGTGGGTTTTTTGTTGTTTGGGATTTTTTTTTTCTTTTTTGTACCTGGTATGCCAGGCACAGAAGTCCTGTCTGAACAGGCCAAGACTTTGTCAATGGTTGTATCACTGATTCACACTTAGGACTGCACTGAGAGCATCTCAGAGTCCGCTACAGATGTTGGTCACATCTATTGCTAACAGCAAGATAAGAGGAACATTATTAGTCCCCATTTCGCAGGCAAAAGGTGAGACAGAAGAAGCGCCAGCACATTCACAGTTGCCGATTCATGCACTTGCGTAACCAAATGGCAGCCAAATGCCTGCACACATCCTTTGCTTCTGTGTGAATAGGAGTGAGATTTTGCACATGCACTATTTGCACCTACTAAACTGTTTGAAGTGTAAATGGAATTTAAAAGCATATTTATCTTCCTGTTCAGGCTCATCCCATTAAGTGACTTCCCTATGTTCTGAAGGATAAAGGTGTTAGAGCCAGGCATAGCTGCAAGAATATTGCTCTATTTGAAAGTCTACCTTTTCTCTGTCATCATGAGACAAGCTGTTGAAGGAAAAGGTGTTCTCTTGATTGCCTCTAGTTCCCCTGTTTATAGCACCCAATCTGAAATGCTTCAAACTACAGCTTTTGCAAAATCTACCCACATGAACCATGGATGATTAACCTTCAAGTAGATCATGTGCATTCTGCAGTTGAAGAACTCTAGAAAACTATTACTTTTATTTAAATAACTTTTTCATTTCACTGGTCTGACCTGAGAACATCGATTTCTCCACAGGTCAGCCTGGGGTAGTGCTTTCAGCCTGAAGCAGTGGGAAAAAAGGATTAGGAATTTCACACACAAAAAAATCCCATATAACTCACCATCTTCCCAGCCAACTCATATGCATGATTTCTAGGCTAAAAGAATGGGAGTATGAGAGTTTTCACCTCAAAACATTTCATATAGAGGTTGTACCTTCCAGACAGGAAAAAAACAGAAGTATTATAAAAGCTTCCATTAAAACATCCCTTCTTTATTAGTAGTGTGTGTTACTGACTTAGGCTGTTGCCTTAAGTAAGAACCAGGCTTAGGTTCTGAATTTGCTAAAATTGTTTTTACAAGATCATAAAACCAAATGTAATAAGCACAATCAGACCTCCTTATATTTAAACCTGAAGATGGAAGCTGCCTTAAGCAAAAATCTATGTGCAAACTGTAAATTCTATGTTAGGCTGAGGCCTGGAATAGCAATGCACTGCTGGATCCTACATTCCAGTGTTAGTACTATTCCTCTATTACTACTATGTATTGTGGTGCTTGCACACGGATGTATGAGGGTGTATAGATTAGGAAAGGTGATGCACAAATTTCATGTTAGTTTTCAGCTTTTCTACCTCTTCCTGGGGTACCTTTACTTACTGCCTGGTTTTGAAAGCCAGCCCAAATACATCTTACTCTGAAGTGGACAAGAAATATAAAGGACAAAAAATGCTAAATAAGATTTCAGAGATAAACACTCATTCCATAGGGAATGGGTGAGGTAATATTAAAATTTTGGAGGCTGAAAAACTGAGCCTCCAGGCCAACGTTATACGTTCTGCAGCAGGCTGTCACACCCTAATTGCTATTACCCCTTTGTAAATCAACATCTCCAAGAAGCCAATTCTCAGTGATGCTTCTTTAATATACATCTTCTCATCTGCCCCACGTATATTTCAGTTTGCCATCTGATAATTGGAATTGTGTGGGTAGCAGCCGGTGCCATCTGGCTTGTTAATAAGTAGAGGATAAAAATGCCTAATGCCTTGCTCTACATAAATACAAGAATTACCCTACAAATAAACAGCTCCCTAACACCTCAATGATCAGAACAAAAGAAAATTGTGTGGTCTTAGCTCATGAAGAAAGGCGTTGAAGGGAGAACAAGAAAATAGTGGGAAAGCTTCATCACTTCTCATCTGAAGTTTTAGTGTAACTAAAACATATGGGAAAAATAATGCAAAATTAAATGTGATAATGCACTTTTCACACCAAAACATATTGGGCCACTATACAAATGATGCAATTAAAACTGCTGCCTTCAGAATCCAAAACCTAAGCTGAATAAGTAAAGTACAATTAAAGTTTTTCATTTAAAACCAGTGAAAGATTTATCATAATGAACCTCAGAATTGAGATGATATGACTTGGGGGCATCAAAGCTAAGCTATAGAAAGCCACATGTCCTACAACGCTGTTAGAATTGGAAGACTGACATCAGCAGATTTTAGGGCAAAGAAAGGCTTACATGTTGATTTGCATGTGAATGGCCAAGACCATGCAAAATCTTGCATGTAAACAGTGCAGTATTGTGATCAATACTTTAATTAACAGGAAGGCAGTGCAAAGCTGTCTGCATTGGGGAAATAAACTCTGATCCTGTAGGCGGGATGAGAAAGCTACGCTGCTGTGTTTTGAACCTGCTGGAGCTTGTACAGCGCCTTATCTGCAAGGCCTGCAAGCGCGGCCCTGCAACGTTCCCTAATCTGGTGATAAAAAAGGCACCACGAACAACAGCAGCCAGGCCCTGCCACTGATGGCTGCATTCACACTTCAGTCCCTGGATAGTGAAAGGAGACTTCAGTGTGTTGTAGGAATAAGAGTGGCCTCCAGCCTTGCTCAGGTGAAGGAGAGGCACAAGCAGGAAAGCGTAGCTGTGGCCTGCCGTTGGGTTGCTTGGGAGGTGCTACCTGGCCCAGAAAAGAGGCAGAGAGCAAGCTCATTAGTTCCACCCCCAACAATCCCCCAGCAAAGCCCAGTTTATGAAGGTAGATGCTCTAGCACTTCTAGTTTTACACTTATCTGGAGTTACAATAGCAAAGCTTAGCATGCTAAACACACATTATAGGAACTATTTACTTTAATTCTTCAAGACAAACCATTGCCTGGATGAATCAGAGTTAGGAGGCCACTATTGCTTTCCCAGGAGGCAGTGTTAGTAACTCCACTCTTGAAGATGCAATAGCAAACTTGAGAGTGTGTTTAGTTTGACAAAATAGGAAAATAACCACATTTGTAAAATATGCCAGTTCTGTAAAGAGGAGAACCAATGTAGCCCAGCTCCCTACAGACTCCTGCCCTTTGCCTCTAACCCCAGCACTATCACAATAACCACTGCTTGCTTACCTGCTTTCTTGCTCAATTATTCATGTTCACATATAAGGCTTGTACTGGTTATATATCTTTTAATACCACATCAGGCACAAGACTGCAGTCCTCTGGCTTAGCTCATGCTGGTAGGCTGCACTGTGTGTTGTGCTGATTGGGAGCTGGCCCTTGCCAAGAGGAATATATAACAGCTGAGCCTCCTTCCACTTCCCTCTTAGGGGGAATGATAATTTTGTTCTTTTAGCAATCAGCTGATTTTTCACAAAATGTGTAGGAACTCAATTACCTTCTGCTTTTATAGCCTTTGCTTTTATTGTCTTTAAAACTTAGTTTCTGCATGTTGAAAATTGAGTTTCAGACTGACTAGCGGTATTAGTGGGAAGATATCTTCAAGGGAAACAATGTAAGAATAAAATGAGGACTGAGAATGTCTTAGGAGGAAAAAAAAGCACCAAACCCAAATGAGGGGCTGAGTATGAGAACTAATAATGTGGAGTTTGAAATAGGAAACGTGGGGATTTCTAGTGAACCTGCAGAGTACAAAGCAGAACCATGTAGAGGACCTGAACCAGAGGCAGCAGTCCTGAAAGCATTAGCTGGTACCATTCAAATTTTCCAAGAGCTAGAGGACGAAGCATTTGTATTAGAAATATAATGACTACCATCAAGGCATTCAGTATATGGTGGGGTAATGCAGATATCACTTATCAAACACTGCAGTTACTATTTTAAAATTGATAGTATACATCTAGTCATATAGTAATAGCTACCATATGCTCTTATAAATATGCTCTTGCTTTTTCTCTCTCACTGTGTATGCACACATATGCTCTATGTCCTATCACTGGCATTGTTCATTCTGAAAGCACTTCAGCGTACATAGATCATTTCCTTGTTTCACAGATGTGAAAACAGAGCTAGACTCAAGTGTCTCACCCAGAGTGACCCAAATGGCAGAGCTGGGGCTACAGCTGGATTTCCAGAGACGAGGTTTAGTGTTGTCTTCTGGAAAACTCCAGACATTCACTCAGGCTACAGCCAATACTGCAGCGCTTTTGTGATAAGCATTTGTGGAAAGAGCTGAGCTGTACAGTCTATGGAGCTTGTGTTACATTTTTCTCTTAAGGACTTTGACTTACACAATTTTTCCCAATAGGTTTTCATGAGCTTTTTAAAACCTTCATTCCTTCCCTAAAATCTTTTTGACAAGACATCAGGATTAAACAATCTGATTCTATTTCCCAGTTCTAGGCAAGTCCCTCCCAAAGGAACTAAGCTCATCCTGCTTCTAAAGGATCAAATGAATTTCATCCCAATAAATTTGAATCACTCAAAATCAGCATAGAATGTGGCTCCTAAATCCAGATTTTGCTTATTGTCTCCAAAGCAAGCAGGGGGTGCATATGAGATCATATGTATGACTGTAATTAAAGAAGATTGCTGGCCAGATACTTTAAGCCCCAGCTCCAACTTCAGCAACAATGACAAACAGAGAATGTTTGGACAGATGATTTTTTCAGTTAAATAAAGAAACTAAGGCTTGATCCTTTTGTGGGGGGGGGTGGTGCTGTTTTGTTGTCTGTTGGGACTTTTGAAGAGGTATGGACAAACAGTAAAAGAGGAGTTTGGTAAGAGATAGAGTCAGGCTTGGGGTATGTCAGTGATACTTAAATCTTCTATACCTACAAGTACCTACTGGGAATTTTCTGCTGCTCTGTAAATGCAAATAAATGTTAACATGATGTACATAATGATACTATAAAACAATAATGTGAAAACTTAATAGCTAGTTATTTGGATTGCTGAGATGAAGGGAATTTGGAAAAGGCCCTGCTTAGCAAAAATAGCTGAGCCTGTAACTTCTAAAAATGAGAATCCTTCAAGGGATGTAAAACTGGGCATGAAAACTACTAGCTGATTTGGAAAAAAACTTGTGCGGTTATAGTTTCAGGAGCAAATAACATCAACTTAAGTAGTAATTGTTATTAAGTAACTGAAAAGTCCTGAGATGTACTTGGACAATGTCCCTGGGAACATTTGTTAAGAATGAAAAGCAGTTGAAGCAATTTGTACCACAAAGTCAGACAGGAAATGAGACTAATCCTTAATGAAATTATGCAGAAGTTTGGCTGTCTAAGACTTACGAGAGCAAAAGAGGCAGAAGAAAACCAAGCCAGAATGAGATATTGAAAAGTAATGAAACTAGCTCACTGCCCTACATTAGAGAGAAGCTCACTGGAGCTCCATCATCCCACAGTATCCTGAGCAAGATGAACAAAGGATATTGTCCACTGCAAATCTCCTAGCAGCTTCTGAGTAATGCAGCTGCACAAATCATAAGGCAAGCTTCAAGCACTGTAGAAATGAGAAGGTAGGCAGAATATATAGCACTGAAGGAACACAGAAAGAGACTAAAGGAGCTGACTTCTGCCTAACTCTGTGCCATTACATAATTACTAATTCCCAGCAAGTAACCTTGAGACTTAAGAAAAAAATAGAAAAAAATACAGTATAGTAAGAGTGAGATGAAGAGGCTCTGAGTGGAAAAATCATGATATAATTAGCTAGATACACTAAGCCATCAGGGAAGAAGAGGTTCTTAATTAGTAAATAAAAATATAATTGCAGTAGAAAACAGAATTTGATTTCTACACCACAGACTCAAAAACCTTTGTCATGGTCAGTTAAGAGACAGGATAGTCTTCCTGGGCTGATAGGACAGCAAATATTGATTATTCTTGCACCCCTTTGTTCTCTTTGATATTTGAAATTTGAATTCCAATTTAGTTAATTCAATCAATGTAATTTACATATTTTTACTGCATTAATCACTTTCCCTTTTATAGGCATCAATATAAAACAATTATTAAAAATGAAAACTTCAGAAGATGGGAATGGTTTTAAAGGTTACTGAAGCAGAAGTCCCTCCACACACACATACACTATGTTAGATTAACAACAAATCTGGCTGAACTGTTCACGTAACTCTTTTCAAATGGACAAAGACCATCATTTCGATGTTGGTGAAATAAACCTAATCAGAGCAAGTTGTTTAAAAATGAATCCAGGTGCAGTCTTCAGGCAAGCATAATTTAATCAATTAATTAGTGGATGTCATATTTCCTATCCAAACCACCAGGAAAAGTATTTGTTTGATCACATTCCTTTGCCTTAGATTGCTAGAAACATTTGAGAACACAGCATTATTTTGTTGGGTGTACATAGAAACCAACATCCTCATGTCATTGCCCTTACCCAAAATTATAAATAGCAGATATTCAGAATTAGCATAGATCTTTAAAAAATGAGTTGTGGGGAGCTGCTTGTTTGACAATAAGGCCTTTTCATTTTGTAATTTGAATTTAGGGGCTCAGACAAGTCTGAACATTTTGGCCCTGGTCTTTATTTGGTTAGCACTACGGCAAATTGCTAATGAAGACCTGTTTCTGTTTCATCTGTGATGTGCAGGAAGTCAGAAGAAACTATCACATTAGCACCTGCTGACTAATGTATGTGGATCTGTGCAGATCTGCTGATCTACAGCTAAAGCTAAACAGCTATTTTAAAGGACCCTGAAAAAATATTATTTTATATTAGTTAAGAAATATTACCAAAGTCATTACTAATTATTTAAGAACTGGTTTGTGCTGTCCTTTGATAAATCTCCGGGAGCAAAGAAAACTCAACTCCAGCTGAGCAAAGCTTCCCGGGACAGGCCTGGCTCCATACGGGAACCAACCTCTTAAGCACAGTGAAAAGTGAAAGTTGAGAGACTTGAAAATGCATTTAGAGGGAAAGCTAGAATTTAAAGTGGATACTAGAAGATTGCTGAAACTGTACATAACAAGGTAGTATACCTCCTTCATGTCAAACAATGCAGTGTTAGTGTGTGCTCATATTAAGGAAGATATCCTAACAACATATGCAAATATTAGTGTAAATAAAGCATAGGTGAATTTAAGGGATCTTAAAATGGTACCATTTATGATTTCTTTCAGATAAAGGTCAACATGTGAAGTCTACTAATTTAAATGCTCCTAATTCACTTACCAAGGGGCCCTTTTTCTACTGATATTCTACTTGCAAGGGTAACTGAAGCCTCTTTGAACAGCTAGAACTAACGAAATTCTTATTCCCCTCAGAAACATCAACTGCTTTTCAAGATCTATACACATCAGCTATGAATTTGGACCACAGATTGAATGAAAAGGAGCGTAAGTTGGGTGTTTTTTATGTGTAGAACATATATAGAAAATAGAGGATGAGAGAAAAGCAGGAAATGGTCATTCACCATGCCCTATAATTTAGAGCAAGCTTAACAGCTTCTTAGAACTGACTTAGCTAAACCTCCAGACATAAGCATCCCTGAATTTAGAGGAAGATAAATATACTCTGGACTCACATTTTTCAAATCCATTCTCTCTATAAATGTCCTTCACTGAATCTACAGCTCCAAACTCTGCAAGATTTGGGAGTATCCAGGATTCATGTTTTGAACCTGTGATCCAAGTTTCGAACCTCTGATGTATTTAAACTCTGGAGATGTCAGCTTTTCTTGTGTCAGAGTCCATTTTGGATTGATCTAACTACATCTATTCAAAAAAATACTCATCAGCTACTTCATGAGCTTCAAGTTTACCATATATTCTAATAAAAATTATTCTTGATCTATCCATGGGAAGTCAGAATCTGAGACAAGAAATACTACTGCAGCCATCAGCACACTTCCTAAATAAAACTGGCTTGTTTTCTCTACAACTAACAGTGAAAAAGAGAGTCCATTAGATACTGGAAATATTGTCTTTCTAAAACCAGCAGATTTTTATTTGTGCAATGTCTAAGCACTGCAAATCTCAGCAGAAAATTACGCTGGAACGGTGGGCGGTTCCGAACTGTTGGAAACTTCACAATGGCTTTTATGTTTAAACATCATTTAGCAGCTGTTAAAGGTCAGCACAAATCCTCTACTTTATCAGTATAAATGAAGTCTACAACTGCCAAGAAAAGAGTGCATTAAATAATGCAGTGATTATTTTCTTGATTTTTTTTTCCCTTCAGAAGTGAAAAGGACCTCTTAGGCAGTTCCATTTTTCTCCTCCTTATTTCAAATTGACAAAGTAAAACACTAATTAAATTATTTATACCAGAAATTTACTTACAGGGATGACACATTTTGTACACAAAGCAAGTAAAACATCTGACACATTGTATAGTGCCAGGTGCAGTTAAGAATGTGTAATACAAGTCGGCATCTAGAGGTTAAAAACCCCAACAAACTTGCTGCAATGTTTCATTATCAATTTTATTTCCTACCATACACCAAATGTACAGCACAGAACACAATTTTGTTGCTTTGATGTAAGAAATATTAATTGTATGAAGAAACAGTATACAAACTACTCCAAATTAAAAAATGCATACATCATTGCTCTTTACAAAAGGTCTAATTTACAGTATAGCTCATCAATGAAGTTAAACACAAAAAAAGAAAAACAGAAAGAAAAAAAATCAGTGCACGTTACAAAACACATCAAGTACAAGGGAGGCAAATAAATACAAACATACTTCACAGAACATCCTGAGCAAACAACCAAACACAGATAAATTAACCTGAAGCCATAATAAATCAGAATAATAAATACATAGGTCAGTAAGAGATATTTTTTACTTAAATAAAATATATAACAAATTTGTTAAAATATTTAGTAAATTAAATTTTAGTCTTTATATTGAGTGAACTCATTTTGTATGCATTTAACAAGTATAGCAAATGTTTGCTTTTTGTTTTTTAGCAAGTACAATAACTTTAATAGCAAATTTTTGTTTGGTGTCCTCCTATTTATATTAGACAGCACGTATGGTAGCTTTTGAAAAATCAATTTAAAAATAAACACAGCTTCTAAGAACATACATTTTCTCCTGTCTAAACTAAGATTGGAGAGTTGAATCAACCCTCAAACAAAAAGCAAGCCCCACCTAATGCAGAACAGTGACCACAGTGCATGAGAGTTGAATCACTTTTGAATAGTAGTACTTTTGTGCAGGAACAGTAATAATATAATTGTATATGTCAAGCCTGTGAATGCCATCATATTCAATCTAAATATAAATGAGGCTAATAAAAATAAACACTTTAAATATAGCATGGAAAAATTAAACACACGCTAGATCCATGTATACATTTACACTGAGGCACATATGCACATGAGGTGTGTGTGCATACAAAAAAGGCAGTTTAGCTGGTTGTTTATACCTTTTTCTTAAAAAAAATAAATATAAAAAAAACTTTTGAAACAATGCTTAATTACTTACAATCCCTGAAATAGACATTGCCTCTGTTATAGCAACCACTAATTTCCGACGGATCAGAAATTCAGCAATTCCAAACCCAGGCTAAGCAAATCCCGAGGCACACACAGGTACCGCTGTGCAAGTGTGTGTCCCTATCTCTGTGTGCCTCTATGTTCTGCAGCGCTTGGTACCTTACCGAAAGACTGGTAACAAACTCAGTATCAGACTAGCCTTAGTGAGTAAGAATGGGAGAAACCAATCATCGTGTTGCTACAGTTCATTTAAAGAGAAAAGCAACCACCACTATATTCTTCTTCTCTAGACTGCTGCCGCTTTAGCTTCTGTGAATTCAAGCCAGTTTTAAATGCCATTTCAGGGGAAATGTGTTTGATTAATTATTATGTACAAAGTCTTCAGCTTGGGATGCGTTTGCATTTTTCAAATACAAATCCATGGCACCATACTGGTCACTTGGTTAAAACATCAATGTATCGTACTAAAAAAGTACCAGTCCTATCAAATTATCTTTCTTATTTGGAGATAATTGTCATTTCCTTCCTTGAACTAAATTGGAAAAAAAAATTATATTGTTAAAATAATTCTGAACTTCTCTTGAAACATTTTAAATAACCATTCGCATAGGCTAAATCACACAGCCAAGTCAAGTGCTTTGCTGATTGCTATATTTCATTATTGCTAATGTATTCTTTTAACACACTGTTTTCCAGCATACTGTGCTTTTAAGAGCCCAAGTTCCCCACTAGTGGGCACCATTTATCTTCTCATTCCATGCATCTTCACATCTCATGTTACTGCAAACCCATTTCCGATACAAAGCCATTATAAAAAAGCAGGATGTGAGGAAAATAAAACTAGAACCACAGTTCAGTCATTTGTTACTTTCATAGGTTTTTTTCTTCCTGTACAAACCCAGCAAGTTATTTAATTTACAGTATAACTTTCAGTCTATTTAAAATCCCATTGGAAAATAAATTAACAAACACATTTGTAAAAATATGGCAGGCCGCAAAAATGCTGTTAAAAGATAAAAAAAACAACTCTTTGATTAGAAATAAATAAAAAATATAAAAAATAGTTGCACACACTTTTTACATTCACTTTACAAAAACTGAGTGCAAAAGAAGAAAAAAAAGGAATTGTACTGAAATAAATACAATATACTAACAGAGTGCATTGCTGTTAATACAAATAGTCTGTTGTGTTTTTCTTCTTTTTTTTATGTCAGCTGGGAAAAAAATTAGTGCAATGTTGCAATTGTAAATGCAGCATGGCAACCTACACCCCTTAGCAGTACATGAACTCCTAACAGATCCATCTGGAGTTTACTGCTGTTAAGTAATTTCTGTTGCCCAGCAGCTTTCACATCCTACACATGGATGCCCTTCACTGCCTGTTTGATACTTTCCAGCAGAGCTTTGCATTCGGGGGAATAGTCCCGTTCCAGATTGCTGTACATGTCTGTGAGTGTATTTACATATGCTTCGAAATTCTGCTCACTGATTGGCCCCTAAATGAAGACAAAACAGATTATAATTGTAGGAGATAAAATTAAGGCCAAAAAAAACCCCCCACCCAATCCCAAAGCATGGAAAAGTAGTGACATGGCAACTGCGCAAATGTTAAAACATGACAGTCACCCAAATTAATGGAGAGTTTGTAGAAGGGAAGGGAGGCTCATGTGTTGGGGGAACCATGCGCTCTCCCAACAACAACAGGGACTGGTGATATAGTTTTCAATGTGACTTCCTTTTCTACTGTGGCCAGTTTAGCTCTGGGATTATGGCTGAGATGTCCATAACCTTCCTCACCTAATTTCCCACTTGAGATTGGGAAAAGAGACTGTAATTCTAGAGATCTAAGTATCTTTGTGGATTTGGCTTGTGTTTGCAAGTAAGACAAATAGAACCTGGAGGTTTTGAACCATAGGTTGAGCTTTGCTGGCTCCACAAAAATCACAGCACTGATTTGGATCAAATAGGTTAAAATTTTGATATAGGAACGAAAGAACTCTAAGGATTCTCTGTTGTGCAGTTCTCCTGCCTTGTACATGATGGACATTCAGAGAGGGAGAGATTGGGGAAAAGTCTGTCTTGCACAATGCAGCACAGGGCAGAGGTAACAGTGTTGGCACAGTCCTGGAAGCAAGTGAGGGTTAGCATGCAGAGTCCCCCAGGCTCACTGATCCAGCATCTCTGCAGAGTAAATTAGTCTAAGCAGAGCCCTCTGCTAACGCAGCTACAGTGCTCCTGCTGGTCCCTGAGCTTGCTCATCTGCTTCAAGTGCTGGCGAAACAGTCCCAAAGAAGGTGTGAAGCTGCTGGCTGTGGTCTTACCATCTGTGGAAGCTGAATGTCAGCAAGGCTGGAGATGAGGGCTTGGCTTAAGCCAGCTAACTCCTTCAACAGGCTCTCGTTGTTCTGCTCTATAAGTTTGTTCTCTTCTTCTATTGTTTTCAAATTGCTCTCCATAGATGTGATCTAAAAATCACAGGCACACACAAACAAACAGACCCTTGGCTGTATTATAACTGCGGATTGACCCCAAACCGACAGTCACATGATTGTGAAAGGACACACTACGGATTGGAAACTCAGGTACTTTTTTTTTTAAGATAGACGTAATTTCTCCACAGAATATTGACAGCAAGGAAAGAGTCATATTCGTTCTGAACTGACGAACTTTGCTGTCGGTTCAGAAGGAAACCCTGTGTCGGCAAGATGCTAGTGAGTGGCCCTGCTGCCAGAGAAGCACATTGTGTGGGGATGAGCTCAAAAATGAATTCAAGTCTCCAGGCCACAAGAAGCTGAGGAGGGGGGAGGGCCAGCGTCTAGCTGGGATGGAGCCTGTGGCCTCAGGGCTGGCGGAAGAAAGGAGAAATGTGGTTGATGTTTCCATCGCCGCCCTGCTCGTACAGCATCCCTGCTGATTGACCACAATAGCAGCGACACCGGTATTAGCTGCTGTGCTACTTTCCTGCCCTGCTGCTGGGCACAGGGCAGCGCTGCGAGCTGATGTGGATCAGAGAGAAGGCAGGCGCTGGGAACAATAAGGGGAAAATAGAGCGGGAAGGGAACTGAGAGGGTGAGCGCAGAACAATTGCAAAGATAATCTCGGACCGACAGAACGGAAACACACAGTTTTTAGAAAGAGCAGGAAAAAGCACCTGAGGTAGCAAAATGGTATCCTTTCGCCTGAGAGAGCTGGGAATATACTCAGCTCCGAAGGTTTGTATGTCACAAGCAGTGCTGAAGAACTGAACTGCCCGTCCACAGGCATCGCGCCCACCCTCTCCTCGTTGGGACTACACACCTCTGCACTGCTCAGATCTGTCTCTTGCTGTGACCAGTTTAGTTCCCTTTGTCATACTGGAATAAACCACCATACAGTGAAACCAGCCTCAGGGTGAAGAACTCTTTCTTGCCTGCCTGAGGTGATGAGGTGCCAGGGAAATCCACTGCAGCTTTGCCCCTGGAGTGTGCTCACAGAAGCCTAACACCTGGCCAAGCTAGATTAAAAGGACATGCTTCTTCAAATGTAGTTCAGTTCAAGCGTTGCTGGTCGGACTGCCTTCAGCGGGCAGAAATTCAGAGGAAAGGAAATCTGTGTTTGCATAAATTAGGAAATTTCTTGTATCTGTGCAAGCAGCACAGTGTTCTCCAGAGAAAATTGAAAAAAGTGTCCAGAGACACTGAAAAACACTGCAATGCAGTTTGGGATGGATATCCCACAACCTCTGTAGTGTCAAGCCAGGCAATTTAGACTTAGCACAGGTGATACAAACTTCACCCATATTTAGACCATAAAAGCTGTGGCTACTATAAAAACAGCACACATCAGCACTGTACACATTCCAATGTGGTGCAAACACAGAGGGGTATACTGGGTTACACTCAGTTTGTCTTGGTAAGTTTAGACTTATATTGGGTTTCCATATCTGTTTCTACTGAGGAGATTTTTTTCCTAAGCTCTCACTGCTCCTAACATATTTAGCAAGTTTCTGCTCTTGCTTTTGCCTAGTTTACCAGGTGAATTACCAGGTGTATACAGCAGTCTCTGCATGGATGAACATATTCAGCTCACTCAATAGGACTACGATCAGCATCTTAAAGCTAATTTACTCTTGCTGGCATACAAAAGAATGAAGGAGAATGATTCTTTTCCATAGCTGCCCATCAAACTAATCTGCTACACAGGTTAGCAAAAGGCATCCATTCTTTACCAGGTGTTGCCTGGAGGCAAAATTCAAACTATTTGCATAACTGACAGTGGGTCAATTGAAGTAGGGAAATTTTCTAAGGCACAGATAAGAACAAAATCAACTTGCATAACAGTTAGAGTGTGCTCCTAAGAAGTAATGGTATTTCCTAATAGTTTCCCTAATACGAGTTCTTTCGGCAGTCATGGGATTTGGTATGGTTTGGTCAACACAGGTTTGGTCAACAAAGGAAAATGCACATTTTGTTTAGTAAATATGGTTTTCCTGCATGCCAAGATTAGCTCCAAACTGTCTTGAACCGATCACACTGCAGATTTTCATGACAATATCGAGGAATTATTTACAGAAAACAAAAAAACCTTGACAAAAAACATGTAGGATTTTGGCAGTTTTAAATGCTACAGAGTGATGGGAAAACGTGTGCACAAGAATAACTGTGTTTAAAGATAACATTTACATACATAAGAAAAGTTTGAACTCTTTGCTTTGATGTTATACCTGGGTTTGAAGTTTCATCATGTCAGCTTCAATTTTAAGATTGGATTCATTCAGTTCTTTTATTTCCTCATCCAAGTGTCTGATTTCTTCATCACTCTCAATACCTGCAAACAATTGAAAGTACCATGATCAAATTTAAAGTGTCCACGTGTAAATGGATATACAAGTAATAAGCTGGGTTACTTGTTACTGAACAAGAGGAAAATAACAGGCTTTCTGATCAAATGATTGATCTTTAAATTGCCTCTTACTTTGCTTTTACTGTCAAAATTGTTGGCTAGCTGTAAAACATCTATATGAGCTGAAACATGTAAAGGGGCAAGTAATGCTTTCTGAGTTTTTATGTTTCTCAATTCTCTTTTTTTTTCGGTACAATATGCAACTGCAAGCTGAAGAGTAGAGAAAGAAAAAAGTGCTGGAAATGCTTGGAAAGAGGAAAGTCTATCACATAAGACGAATGAGTATTAGCAATGTCTTTTTAGGTTTAAAAGAAACATAACAGCAACACTTCCTTTGCAGTGAACACCCCAGGGTAACATCTCCACTGGTATAACTTTGCCGACTTTAGTAGGCTTATTTATACCTGCTACTGAGCTTGCAAGAAGCTCTGTGGGGATTAATCTCTACACAGAATAACCTGAAGAAGCACAGCCTTAGTTATGAGTGATCACTTAAATGACTGCAAAATGGAAACTGTCAGAAGGCTAAAAGGCACTATAGAAAAAAAAGAGTGAAGACTTTTACATCCCCACAAGTTAGGTAGCAGAGAAAAGATCTTCAGGTCTTTAATGAAAGCCTTTTCCTAAAAAATACGGAGCAGCTACAACTGGCAATATATGTCCCTCTTTCTTCTTAGTATCACTCTGAGATCACCTCTGCTTAGAGATTATTATCACTGTCATCACTAGTGCTTTAAAACCGGGACTCCCAATCTGAGCCTACCGGGGACCCAGCACAAGAAATCTGTAAGCAGCAGTCTCTGTTCCAGTGATAACGTAGACAGAGAGCAGGGCGCATGGGAGCAAACTCATTTGCCCAGGATAATGGCCGTTTTATTCAGCAGTCTGAGGCATAAAAGCTACATCTCTTTAATCCTGGCTCAATGTCCAACTCTCAGAGCTATGCTGTATAAGAAAGCAGACTCTACTTATTTTCCCCTATATCTGTTTGGTAACTGTTATTTTATATTTACTAATGTGTTAGGAGAACTGTCAAAGCACTACACAGAAACTAAACTATGTAGGAATCAAGATAGGGAGATGAATCCATTTCTGCATGCAATATTTACCCCTTCTTACTTTAATCATTAGTTAGCTAAGTCCTTCTGAGCTGTAACTAATACATTATTGCTAATAACAATATTTCAAACATCCTCAAATCAAAAAATAACACTCTAAAACATCCTCAAATCAAAAAATAACACTCTGAGCTAAGGCAAGAGGGTACCACAAATGTTGAGCTATCATGATGTAAATGAGAAGAATTTTATAATCTGTCATGCAAAGATTTTTGTTATTGAAGTTTTGTTATTGCTAGAGAAAACTGAAAGGAGTGAGAATTAATGCCAGAATGGCATAAAGGGGCATATGAATAAATGGGAGTCAGGGCCCTTCTAGCTAAATAAATGTCATCATCTTTTACAAATCTCCTTACCACCACTTGCTTTAAGCTTGATAGTCATTAATTCTTCCGAAATTTTGCCCTTTTTTATGGCTTGTGCATTCAGAGGACAACCAGACAGGCTGAAAAGGATAAGAAAGAAAACATTAGCACCCACTTGAAAATGGCAACAATCCTTTCAGGCAATATTATCATGCACTTGGTCAGACCTCTGTACCTAAGGTCACATCTGTATCTCCATTATAGCATAGCTTCAGGGATTGACATAACTCATAAAGAGCTATTTAACTGTATATTCCAGCTTGAAAATTGGCACAGAAATCTCAGCCTACAAATAAACAACTCTTAAGCACATTTCAGAATAATCCAGATAGCAGTGGGAGCTATTATTGAGGTATGTGAAGAAGTATTTACAGAATTCTTGAAGTCCCATCACTTTCAAATAAAAACTTTCTATAGTTTTTATTGATGTGTTATGCTTCAAAGGAGAGGGGCAGTATGGTCCTTGAAAATGGCAGGTTTACCCTTCTTAAAAAAGAAAAATTAGTTAATGGGATGATTTCCACAGTGCACAACTATTTTATCATTTTGTTGATAGAAAATAATGATCAATATACTAATAACTCTGGATATGCCCTATAGACTGTAATAGCTTTTTTGAATGGTTCTATTATATAGTCAGTTTGCTTTTTAACCACTGTTCATATTAAATTACACTTTGCTGTTTCAAAGCTTACAATTTCATCAGCTGGTAATTATCTGAAGCAATTTTTATAGCCCACTAAAGGCCTACGATGATTTGCACTGTCTTAATACTATCTTAATAAATAACAAAGAAGAAATACCGATATGGTGATTTGTATTCAGATCTGGCCAAGTGAGGAGGAAAGCAAACTTTTGTCCCAGCTGGAGAATTTTTTTTTTGTGCAGAAACCCCAAAGATTCTAACAAACATGGTGCTTCTACACAGAAAACAAGCTTTTGAAGGGTTAAATTAACATCACACTTGCTTAGCTAAAAGCTATGTAGGGGGACATGCTAGTTCCCCAGATCTGAAATATTGTTTATTATCTCTGTCCAGAGCAACTAGTCAGAAGAATGTCTCAAAGCCACAGGTGACTTGTTTGGCTTCAGGAGTGCTATCACAGACAGCATGTCCAAAACTATATTAAGGACCCCATTTTAACTAACATGTTCTTAATGTCATCCAGCCTTAAGTAGGATAGGAATCATCTGTAGAATGAGTTGCAACCAGCTAACACTTTTTATGTTGTTTGCTTCAAGTTATCATATTGATTAGCATGAGTTAATTAGCCACAGCTCACAGTTGTGTTATAATGTAAACAGATCAGCATGGCATACCGATCATAAAGTTGTAACACTGGACAAACCCACTGCTACGGGGGTTTCTCTCTATTACAGAGTGTTGGGTGCCCCCATAACTTTGCATATGAGCTGTTCACAACCCTTTGGTGAATTTATCACTCAACATTCCCAGGATGGGCTGATTCCATTACATTCATTATATAGATGAGGAACTGTTAGAAAGAAGTCAAAGTCCACATTCAGACTGCCTAAAATTTCACCTAAGAACTTGTGGTGAGGGTTTCTTCCTGCAGAGCTATCTTTGACAGCTGGGAGCCACCCAATAGCAAACGCCAAATAAAGAGACTTGGGTGCAAAGTGGACAATCTCTGTATCAGATGGACCTGAAGACAGATCACCCAAACTTTAGGACAGTGCCCTAGCAACTGAGCTAAGAGCTCTGTATGACTGTGTATTACTCTAGAGTTTGCAACCAAAGGAATAATTACTGCTTCTAGGGGTGAGCTGGGAGTGGGCTGAGGCAGAGCCACAGTAGAACTTCCAAGCTTGAGACTGAGATGGCAAAAAGATGAAAAACAGGAGTGGCTCACCAAATCAAACCCAAGGGTCAAAGGAAAAGGAAGAGTAAGAGTAATGGAACTTGCTGGAGGGCCATTAAACACCAGATTTCATAGGCTGTGATTTTTTAACAGACAGTTCTGCCGAATCAGACTGAACCATCTTGAATATTCTTGTGTTGGAGAAGTTGGTTCAGACTGTTAGAAAGAAAGCAAAGGAGGGACAGAATATAGATTTAATTCCTGATACACACAGAAGACCAGACTTCACCAGGTATTAATTTTGTTTCTATAGCCAGATTCTTTGAGTATTATTGAGTGACCAGGTTCAAATGATATTAGGGTTTTCATAGTGATATATAAAATAATGGTTATTATTGTTACTGTTTATATATGTGATTCCTACTTTATAAGGATTGTTTCCTTTGTAAAACTGTTACAACTTCAAAATTCTGTACTCCATATGAATTCTGCATGTTTACTTTTTGTTTGATTTTAGTTGTTTAAACACAAACTTTATGAAAATAGCTTTTTCAGTTGGTGGAATGATGAAATGAATGCAGCCATAGCTCTTGCTAAATCCTTTCTGCTGACACATCAATGACATTTGCATTTTCTGTAAAGGATATAGAGATATAACACAATATTTACCTAGGAAAGAACTCTATTACATTTTAAATCATATAGAAACTGTGTTAAGACTAAGCAAAGAATGTGGAAAGTCACACTGCAATGGGAATGTAAAGAAGAGTTAAAAGTTCTCATGTAAATGAGAAGAATTTTACAATCTCTCATGCAAAGATTTTTGTTATTGAGGTTTTGTTATTGCTAGACACCCTCTCAGAGTTATTCTGTTCCATACTACTTCAGCTGCAGCGTAAACTATATTGTTACTTAAAAGACTTCAACACAATTCATTTAGACTATAGCCTCATATGTTGCCAACTCAACAGCGTATTGTTAAGGAAAAGTAAAAAGAGAAAACACAAAGTTATACCTTCTGTGGGTGACAAAAACATTATTAACATGACCCAGCCCGTTGCAGCCTGGCAAAGGACAGTGTGGCAGCTCTTGTTTGTTCAGTTTCCAGGATAGTGAAGACCCATTGACGGGACTCTCCTTCTGTCTCTTGGCAGCCAAAGGACAACCAGAAGCAGTGCGATGAGAAGTGTATTTACCTGATATGTGACCTTGGCCATCACAGCCTATCACTGGACATCTACAGAAACACAGTAAAAGAAGCCCCATTTTCACTAGACAGAGCAGGTGAAGACAGTCTCAAGAAAATAAGAGAAAATAATTCCAACTGCCTATGCCACTTACATTAATGTGTTGAAACTTGGTCCCAAGAGATATGCTGTACCTAATCATCCCATTCATGTCAAGCTGAGCTTTAGGCACTCAGCTTATTTCAATCTTAGGCAATTTAAAACACAGTTGTACAGCCTAAGGAACTAGAACATTCATTTAGATGGTATTTTACCAGAAAAGAAAACTGAAATTCTATCAGAGGCAATAAATCATGCTTTTACAAATGTATGAAAAGTCAGCATTCTCTCTTCTCTATTTATGTTTCTGGCATAAAGCAGAGGGTGGGTTCCTCTAGTTGGAAAACTTGTATTATCACATGCAAATACTTGCAAAGAAAAGCTTGGGATTTTCTGCACTGCTCTGTCAGCCTCTTATATATCATTAGCAAGTATTAAGAATCATACTGAGTGTAGTGTAACCAAATCTTCATATCTATATTCTGGCAGTTGATCATTTACTTATTTAATGGAATGTGCATTCAAGTAAGGAATATAGTGAATCTCTGTGGAGTTGCCACTTTTTACCTCCAGTGAAATTTTAACATAGAGGAACGGCATGAGACTTACCTACATGTAAGCTCTCTGGGACATATTTTGAAGGTGTCACTGTGCTTTAATTATTTCACTGGGTCAATGCTAGCACTCTGTATTCATGATTTTGGTGACTGTGTGCAATTTGGGTTTAGTATTTGGGTCCATGCTGATGATGACCACAGCTGATATGGGAAGATTTCCCTACAGGCAGAAATTATTTATTTTCCTTCATTTTGCCAAATTCTAAACCAAGAGGCACTTGCATGGCACTGTTTAAAATTGGAACACTGAAAGTAAATACAGCAACCCTCCCCAGCTGTTCAAGCTCCAAGGTGATAGACTCCACCAGCTTCACTAGTAGCAGGAACACTTGATCTGTCTCCAGCTCTAGGACATGTTCTCATGTGCCTCAGATTAACTAGGGCATTTCCTATGATGCATCAAGTTCTGAGCTCCTACTGTATTTGTTTTCCCCCCTTCACTGCTCGTGGACCTGTGCTTTTGCTACTCACTTTAGTTCAGGGTCTTCTTTTTCTTCCTTGGTAGGAGTCACTTTGATACCACCTTTCCTGGCACGAGGACAACCAGACAAGCTGAAAGGAGTACACAGAATAAAAGCAACTTCTTTCCACTGCTGCTTGCTGAGAACTCTGAGCGCTGCAGCTCCAAACAATGGGGTAATTCTTACCTTCTGTGTGATGCATAATTCCCAGTCACGTGGCCAGAACCGTCACAGCCAGGTGTTGGACACCTATAGGAAAATACAAAGAGCTTACAAAATACAAACTGAAAGGTAACAGTAAATAAACTGTACCTTGTACATTTTGTCAAGAATAGAAGAAAGAACAATAGAGCTTTTGTTGAATAATTAAAACTAGTTCTTGTTTATTTTTTTTAAATGAGCAGCCTGCTTTCATTTTTTATTTTATACCTGAATTTTAATATGCTATGTGAAGTATATTGCATATGATGCATGGATTTAAATAGTTTATAACACTGTTTTCACCAAACATTTTTCCTTGTGCAGGATCAACACTAAAAAAAAGCAGCTTGATATTGATCTGTTTGTAAATTTACTGTTATGTGTTTGTTTGTTATTCTTCTGATGCTTTCAGGTACAGACACAAATAAGCACTTTGCCAGTATTTACAGAAGGGGAAATGGAAGCAGAGAAGCAGTTTTACTTTTGGCCATCAGTACAGTCAGTGTGATAGCCAGAATTTGAATTTAGTAGTTTGTATTTTCTAGCACAGTAAGTGTACAACAGGACCATATCTGTCTAACACTAGATTCAAGTGGGTATTCAGCCTGGCAAGTGGATTATGCTTATGTCTTTTAGCTAAGGGGTGTGTGTGTGTGTGTGTGTGTGTGTGTGTGTGTGTGTGTGTGTGTGTGTGTGTGTGTGTGTGCGCAACAAACAGGAGCTTTTTCAAATATGAATGTTTAATACCAAAACAGGCATACAGTGGAAAGAAACGATTCTGCCTGTTATTGTGTCACTTGTGCTCCGGGTGGGAAAGCTTCTTGCCTGCTGGCAGTGCACGAAGAGTATGCTCTGAAAGTCTACTGCAGTCAATCGTCATTCCTTTGACTTCTGTGGTTTCAGAGCAGGACCTTACTGATACCACCTTCCACCTGAGAAGTAATCTTATGTATCTTTCAGAGATCTGTTTTTTTTTCATTTGAGGGAATTGCATTTGTGTGTGTGTGTGTGTGTGTGTGTGTGTGTGTTTTAAAGAGAACAAAAACATACCTCAGAACATAAAGCAGCACAAGCAAAATATTGACTTTTAGAAGTTGTGCCAGCCATTTCTACATTTCTGTATTGTACAGCACTAAGTTAAGCACTAAAGATATTAAGCATGCCCAGGGGCCTTTTGAATGCTATGGTTTTTACAGAGTATCAGAATTAGAGAAAGAGTTGCATCAAATAATCTTGTACTAAACCACTATGGAAATTTGCAGCTTTCAATAATCCCTTAAAGGACTCAGTTCTTACTGATTTCTTACTGAGATGAGGAGATAGGTGATTTAATAAAGTTGTTGGTAGGCTGACATGGAAACCACCTAAATATACAATTGTACTATTCACTGTGGTTTACCTCTTCACAGAATATTTGAAAATATTTTTCTGAGAACAATTATTTTGTCAAAAACATGATTTCTTTGGGCATGACCAAATTTATTCACTGATTCAAGTAGAATTCAGCAAATAATTTAAACTGTAGAAAGGGGAGATTCTTTTTTAAGACAATGTCAAAACATTTCATAATGGCATTTTCTGAACAAAATATTTTGGCAGAATGACATGCTTCACACTGACAGCTAAGGTAGATGTGTGGGTTGCAGTGTCCCAGATATGCTTGACTGTGCAGAGCAAAATGTTGACCTGTCTGAGTATGGGATAATGAGCGGGCACAATGTTATGTGAAGCAAGCAGCAAGGGCAGATGTCTGGAGAGTGTGAGTGCTCACAAGTAATCCAGAATACATGCCAAATACTATGGGTATTAATTTTGGCTACTAATTTTATCAGATGATCACAGATGGAAGAGCTGTCCAGATAGACTGTATGCGGACTTATTTCGGTAAGAGCTTTTTATGGGAGACATTCAAATCACGAGTCTGTTATGGACTTAAAAATGACATTGAAATAATTTTCCATCTTTTCATCTGTATTTACCACTTCTGTCAGCAGTTAGCTGCCATAGCCAGATTAGAACTCAAGATATTCTCAGGTCATTAAAGATTTGAGACTGAGATGTTATTAGTACTGATAAAATTATAGGATGACATTTCAGGTGGACTACTGACAAATTAGTAAGAACCTACACTAGTAAGACTTCTGTGCATGACCACTGAACTGAGTTTTCCAAATACTGGTTGTATCTTTATATGGGTTCTGAAATTCCACAATGTAAGATACACCAACAATATATTGCATACAGTTTGTGGATCTTCATCAACTTTTAACTGGCTGATGAGTTTGGACTGGTGCCCCAGTCTAGGGAGACATTCTCTGTTGCGGATTCCTGTGCGGAGCCAAGCAAATCAGATTCACACTGGGGGATTGGAGGACTCAAGCTGAAAGTTATCAGCTCTCGAAAGGGTCTAGGTTACAGATTCTTCTACACTTCATGGAGTTTGTTCTCCATGATAGCTTCACAGTGATTCCACACAGACATTTTTGTAACCTGTCATTTTGTGCCCTTCTCCAGAAAGACTGTTCTAACTTTAATGAGATGAACTACAACTTCTCTGAAAATTGATGCACTGAGCTGCAGCTCTAGGAGCATTTCTGATACTTTTACTCACCGCAAAGCTGTCAGGAACTATTCACAGAGGGTTGGATATGAACTTAGTTAATATAAGCTCACAGAGATCAGCTGAGAAAACTGCTCACTGAAATATGTCATGCTGCCTATGGAATACGGATAAGTACCAACTTGTTATACGAAACCTGTATAGGAGAACTGCTAGAATCTCTCCTAATAAATTGACATTTAACCACTATAACATTTTATTTAAGGATAGAATTGATTACCTATTATTTAAAGTTTATGAACTGTAAGCAGGTATCTTTCTAAAGTACACTTTTAAACCTGTTCAAGGCTTGATAAGTAACTCTTTGGTGAAATCAGAGGAAGTGAAATAGGGTAATCAATCGTAATTCTCCCTTATAGCTTTAAAACCTATAAGTCATTGTCAACTTTAGTATTTCTTAATCTGATCACCTTAGACTGTTTTGTGCAGTAAGAATCTTCAGATTTAAAATTTCCCGAATCTGACTCAAAGGCTCACTTTTTCAACAGATCTTCCTTATTTCCAAACTATAGATCACATGGAAGTCTTGCGAATTTGCTGGCTTAGAGATTCATAGTTAAAGCCAAAATCCCATCTTGATTCTGGCAATTTAAATGTGAATAACATTTGGAGAAAATACACAGCTTTTTCATATTCATGCCTAACTACATGAGGGTACTTTGATGGCCTGATTCTATGAGCATTTATGCCCTTTCCTAACATCTCTGTGAAATAAAATTAACTACCGACATCACTGTACTATGCCACTGCAGGTATGATTGCAGTTTGTGGCATAAGATTTCATTTAGTCAATCCTTCTCAAAAGCAGAGTTTTATTTAAAATTTCACCTGAATAATGTTTGAAGGAAGCTAAGATAAGGTGGTGCATTTGTGGAAAAAATTATTTAGTCCTTTCTCCTTTTGCAAATTGTCTGTGAACAGATTTTGATTTTTGCTCTTTTTCTAGTTAATTGAAATTAAATGCTAAGTATATTATGCAACATATTTCTGTCTGTGAAATGTTCATGAACTTTGACTTTGTCTTTCACAACTCACTTATTATACATGGCGTACAGTGTGTGGTTTGTCATTTAAGTCATATGCTGTTGCTCCTCTTTCCTTATGGCATGACCAAAACTCTAGAAGCTTTAGTGGAAAAATAACCATATTGGTATGCAAATTTCCTTATTCGCACATGAATATGGGGGGAAGGGGCTGCATGAAGAGCAACTATTCAAAATATTTGTGTGAGCATCTATTTATGGCAGAAAGCCAACAAAAGCAGGGACAAATATATATGACTCAGCAAATGATTTCAAATTTGTCAGCATTTTTACAAGTCAGTTCTCTGCTTCTTGAGCTGCTCTTTTCAAAACAAACTAAACCCAAATTTTGTATCTTTGAGACTCA
Source organism: Dromaius novaehollandiae (assembly GCF_036370855.1). Taxonomy (NCBI): domain Eukaryota; kingdom Metazoa; phylum Chordata; class Aves; order Casuariiformes; family Dromaiidae; genus Dromaius; species Dromaius novaehollandiae. The sequence goes on along the minus strand of NC_088099.1, from coordinate 136,960,157 downwards.
ATGATCCAAAAGCTGAAGCATTATGCCAGTGTATCAATTTACCTCCTGGCTTTGGGAACTGCTTTGATCGGTTGCCCATATAAATGGCCTTTCTTTGCCATTTTGCTGCATCTCCAGCAGCTTCACCTCTGTACCTACTATCAGCTCAGAATCTTGTTTATAACACAAGTTGCCAGAATACAGGATGGGATGCACTAACATTTGATCTGGGGAGGCTCATTTGTCACTAAACACTGAGTCAGGCCTGTATGTTGTTACTACTGCTATTAATACCATTATGATAGTGTAAAAGTGCCATGAGCAGACTTTATTTTCTTCTATCTGGACTAGGAATTAACCTCCAGAAGGGCAGAAAGTACAGTCACAGGATTCTCCTCTTTTTACATACATTCATGAAATTTCCAAGGCATTTATTATGGGATCCAATTCACAAGTTGCAGAGGGAAAGCTATGAAAGAACTCTAATTATCCTTTCCTCTTCCCCACATCTTATTGACAGAGCCAATTCAATAACTAGATGACTGGTTGCCAGTGCCTCTCTTGACTACAGATTTTTGAAATATTCATATGTCCCTATACATCTGTCCGTATAGCAGAGCCTGCACAGTCCTTTTGTAAGTGACATTTCATGGTAAGAATTATGCCAGCACCAAATCATATGACTTGATGTCTGCTTCAGTGACTTTAAACTCATAGTATATGGTAGTGAATGATGAAAAAAGATATGCAGGAGTTCTGTCTGGCTTTAGATTTATTCTAACTTCTTTGATTGGACAGGGTCATTTGCCCGATCAGTGATACATGTAAGATACTTTCTGTTTCTGTCTGAGTCAGAAATACTGTGTGAACAGTCTCTTTCTTGCTGTTTACATATTCTTCCTTCAGGTCCTGGTTAGTACATGGAAATGAAGAGATACAAAAAAGAAGAAAGACAAATGGAGAAAAGTGAACTCTGTCTCATTGGAAAGCTTTCAATTCACTTCGTTTGAAGTTTTGAACAAAGGCTTGACCTAGCTCATAGGAAATCAGATAAACAATTGCATTAACGTAGGGAACACACTGATCAAAAATAAATAACAATCACATTTTTGCTATTATCAGTACTTACTTAAGCTCCTGAGAGTTGGCAGCCATAAGAGATTTTAATGTCTTGTCAGCTAATGGGCACCCAGAGACACTAAGAAAACAGATGTGAAATGTTTAATTAAAACAGATTTTTTTTTTTCTTAAAACAACCACCTCTGGACAATCTATGATTTACTATGGGGAAAAAAATATTTGCTGTTGGCAAAGGAGGAGCAGCCAATATCAGTGCGTAGCTCTTAAGTTACTGGAAAGTGATTTGGTCAGAGCCAGAGGTTTCTCAGTCGCTGTAAAGCTTTGCAGGGAAGCAGTGGTACAGATAGCCCTTTCTTTATGTTGCCAGTGTAAAGGGCAGGTAGAACATTTGGTTCATGTGCTTGGAAAAAGACATAATCTGCTTCCATCCTGCTCCCAAAAGAAAAGGCAGGAAAGGCAGAAAATTATTGTTTCAACCCCCCAGGTTGACAATAGGCTGTTCTGAGCAAAACAGCTGGCACCTACAGTGTGTGTTTGTAGATCTATGAATTTCAAAGCCATCTGTAGAGACGGTTGCAGAAACCTCATTTAAAATCCCCTGCACTAGCATCTGTATGGAGAGTGCTTGTACACTTAGGGAAATGAAAACATAACAGAATGACTTGTCTACAGGTCTCAGCTAAGACATGCAGCTCGAGTAATAAGCATATGCTGCTTAACTCCATCAATCTATTGAGTCGAGACATTCACAAAATATAACAGAAACAGAAAAGGGGCACATTTCTGTACGGATTATTTTCTACAAATTATTTTTGCATACTTATCCATAGTCGGTATAAAACTGCTCAAAGATGACAAGAGCTAAAAGTAGCTCTACATCCTGCTTTGTGTTTCCTGTTGTTTCTTACCTGCGGTGTGAGGCATAGTTTCCTGTTACATGACCACTACCATCACATCCTGGAGTTGGACAACTGTGCAAAGAAGATGCAGTGAGAAGTGAGAGTAAAAATAATACATGACAAAGCTCATCGTACTCTGCAATGAACTACATAATAATTCTTAGGGCAACCACCTTCACCATAACCATCTCAACACTGTTATGACATTACTAAAAACTAGCAAAACTTACATGACATTTCTAGTTTTCAGTTACTACTTGAGACATAGATATTTACAGGACTGAAAAAGTATTCCTATTTCCATGCAAAGAAATCAAAACTTTTGTTATTTATATGTAATGTGAAACTACCATGTTTTGCATATATTTTCAGTTACGGCTTAGGTTCTTGAAAAGACAGTTTCATTAATGGTACCAAATTTTGATAGCAATTCATAAATGCTAAGGTTCAAATTTCTAATCTGACCTTCTGTATAACACAAGCCAGAGAACAGTAATATCTGATATCATTCCCTCATCTTCTGAGTAAAATAAAGCACCTTTTTCAGAAAAACATCCAATCTTTATTTGCTGACTTCACGTGAGAAATTAGGTGTTATGGTTGCTCGCAGAACAGAAAGCACACATCAAGTGCAGACAGACAAAGTTCAGAATGAGCACAAAATTTTCCCTGGATATTTCTCAGCTGAATTGAAAAACGATACGAAGATGGTGTACATCTAGTACAAAAGATTTGTTCCTTTATGCCAAGAGATAGAAGTATATCTACATATTTATTTATTTATTTGCTATTTCAGGCTTCTGGAATAGCTGTTAGGCCTGCTGGGCTGTTAGCTTAAGGCTTCCTTTAGTCTTTCTGGGGAACTAGAGAATATGTTAAAACTCCTGTTGCTCCTCAGGCTTTCTTTGGCCATAGCCTTGAGCTCAGCTATCAAATGAGGACACATTCCTCTGCAAGAGAGCAGGGAAGTCAAAAGCTCTGGGACTTTTTCAGGGAAGTTGTGGATGGGAGACAGGTGAATTAAACAGACCTTTCCATACTATTTTAATATATTCCAAGACCGACTCTGTGGAGTCACCTCATAAAGGGCTGTGTCTTCTCTCCCTGGGCCTAAGGATAAGAAGGCCAAGGGATCTCAGTAGCTGAGCAGAAGTTACACTGGAACTTCTAGCCAGTGCTTCATAGACATGAGGAAGGGTACCTGAGATCCTCACCTGGGTATTTTCTCTGAGCTGGCAGAGTGCTAGGAGCTTTTTTCCAATTTGTAAGAAAGACTCAGGAAGGCATCAGCCTCATTTGCACAGCCGACTTCAACCTGAGCAATGCAGTTATCAGTGCCGAAATACAGTTAGGCAAGAGAATTAACATGGAAAAATAGAAAGCACATGCTAGGAGATGGTATTCACACAATAGTTCACCACAGCTGAGTTACTATCTCAGAAATTTGTCTTTGTAAGTGCTTATGTTATTTTAAAAACTTCCTCATGATGGAGCCACCTGTACTGAATTGCTCAGTATGAGTTCTGAGCTCATTGGGTTTATAGTAAATGCAGTCTTTTCCCTATATTGCCTATAGATTCTTCTTACAAGTTAAAACTATTTCTTGTTTAATTTTCTAGACTGCCACATTTTAGATGTCTGTTTCTACTCACCGTGCAATACACATACTAAAAATACTATAAGCCAAGCATCACTCTTGTGAATACTCTGGGGAATTATTATACAGAGTAGCAGAAAAATATTTTATGGCCATCTCAGAACTGGTCAATATCACAAAGGAATAAATATTACAAAAGAAAAGCCATTAGAGTTTTCAGCAGATAAACTCACAGCAATTTCTGTATGCATTTGTTTTAAAAAAGGCAAAACAAACATGACCTGTGGCAATTTAGGTCATGAACTACAACTGCAGATACAATATGATGAGCAGACAACATGCAGGCTGCACAGCACGAGGTGAAAGAATCACTCTTCAGAGAAGCTTGCCCCAGGGAAATGTAATTTCTAGAGAGAGAGGTGTATCCAACTGATTCAGTGCCACTGAGTCTGGAGAGCAGGACACAGGGTGACAGGATGAGACTCATTTATTTACGGGTGAGCCTGCAGTGATATGTTATAGACTATCACCACTAAGCAATATAGAGTGCACTTGCCTTAGAGTGCAAGAGAGACCTACTCTGTTTTGGGGACAAAAAGAACAGTGCTAAGTCCCCAGTGACTATTACAGTGAGACCGTTCTATTGATATCAAAATGCTGTAGATGTGAATCCAACAGGCTTTTTTGAAGAGCCTCGCTGAGATTTTAAAAAGTGACTACTGATTTCAATTGGTTTGAACAATTTCACTGAAAGAATTCTAAACCCAAACAGGCTGTTGCATGCAGAAAGATGTAATGGAATCAAACTGGTTTATGTGCAGTTTTTGACAGGAAAGTCTTGGCGTTTAAGACAGAGCAAGAGTCTATTCTCCGAAAGTGTGAAAGTGTGCATGCACTGGATTTTCAGCTAGATAGATGACAAACTCTGCTTTGAAAGAAGCAGATCAAGGACAGGTCCCTGGTGCAGGTCCCAACTGGCTTGTGTTTTATCTTTTTATGAAATTTGCATCTTTTATATCTGAGAAGTCCCCAAGACTTCTCAGACACAACCCCTCAGGAGCTGACTTATACCAAAGATTGCCCAAAAGGAGTTTGTTTACCCGACTACCTAAACATCAACGCAGCTGCAGCACACTACAAAACAGTGTGTGTTTTGTAGCAGGAACTTTGATACTTATCTATGAGAGGAATAAAACAGAGCGTAACTCATGAACATGTCCAGACCCTCAAACCTATCCTGGCCTGTTTCAGCTCCAAACCTCATTTATACCCAGTTGCATAGTCCCAGTGGGAAATTATCCACAGTGAACAGTCCCGCGAGTCTCCATGCTTGGCTCCTACAGGCATGCTCCAACCACAGAACAACTTTGCAGTCAGGCTTTAGGAGGGGGAGAGAAAAACATAACACTTTCTGTGACTCACGTGATAAGTTCCTTTTTGAGATCTCTTGAATGGAGCTTGGGTTTAGGACTCGGTATGGAGACATCTCCGGGATACTTTTTTTCCTCCATGTTCTCTGTAGAGTTCACTGGATCTTTCTGAAATATTAGATGGGAATATGATAAAAGGTTTCTCTCTTTAAGACCCTTCTTATATTCAGCAAATAATTCCTACTGGCAAGAAGATAATCATTTTGAAAACATTAGAAAAAAGCATCATAAGAAGTGATGGGGAAAACGATGAAAAAGTTTAATACACGGTATTTTCAGGCATTTATGTTTTTTATTTTATTTTTTTTAATGTTACAACTGTATATTCATGTAATTATTCCTGACAGCAGATGCTGTGTTAAGCTGTATGTAAAGAAAATCAGGTTTAATTTGTAAAATGGTGATGAAGACCAAAGAAAGATAAACACAGAGAATAAAATATATAGAGCCACGCAAGGGCTCCACATATTGCAGAGAAGTATATTCTTGCTTTTTCTGTGCAAGTACATCATTGAGCTTTGTACACAATTGAAGTAAGTATCCTTATACCACATAGTTATAAATCACAAAACTACTGTACATAAAGCTAAGTAAAAATGAAAAACTTTCCAGGTCTGTAGAATGGGATGACTTGTTATCTTATCCATAGGGCAGATTCTTGTTAAAATACAAATCATAATTACAAAAATGCTTTGAAATTTTCTTTAGTGGTAGGCTGCTAAGGATAGTTCTCGATTTCTCCTCTTTGTAGATTAAAATCATCACTGCTACAGTGCTGTTTGATGGATGCTATGGAGCCATGAGTATTCGCTCTCTTGGGAAGGCGTTTTGGAAATCTCGAAACATGTAAGGGTATCACATTCTCATTTACTGAAGAATCATATTTGATCACTTCAAAATAGCATGGTTAATACTGTTTTGATGATTAATGCCTTCAATTATTATTATTTGTATGAGGGATAAGTGTTTCATTTCCAGAGAGATGCTCTGTGGATATTGTAACATTTAAGAAATCTCCAAAGCCCATGGCATTAATTATCAAATCTGTATAAATCCCTGCTGGGATTTCATGTTGGTTTTGCAACTCTGCTGAGATCCTCAGGTAGATACCCCCCGGAGATTACAGTCTGTGGGAGCAGAAATTGCTACCTGAGGTTGAGGGGCGAAGCTCCTGCTAAACGCTCAGGGCTGGTGCCATAGATGCTCTGGGCTTGTACAGCTGATGAACTTGCCGGGACAGAGGGGCAGGGATGTCTGCAGAGCTGTTAAGCACAGAGTGGTGGGCTGAGGAGAATCTGGACTGAAAATGGAGATTCTGCCTAATGGGACTTGTAAGCTCTGCGGGGGTGTTTCTTCTGATAAAGCTTCCATATGGTCCTCAATCCTGGCAGCTCATCTTTGCCTGTTTGGAGGCTGGCTCCTCAATATGACTTCCTTCTGCTTTGTGGTACTGGCTACCTACTGCCTACTGTAACTCACACTATACATACATATAGAAACCATGCCATATTATTGATATATCAATTACTACTGATTTTTGCAACCACATTTGTGGAGTTACTTTGTTTGGGAATAATCTCATATGCTACGAATATAGAAAGTAAAAATATGTGTCTTCAGTTTTTCTAAACACTCTTTCATGGTAATTAGCAAGTAACACTTTAAAATATCATAAAAATAAACTGATACATTTCAGGCTATTAGAATTTTATTTCTAAGGGAAAACTTCAGATAAAAAGTAACAGAGAAAATTAAAAACTATGATAAATATTGTTCAAATGCTAATATAAAAATACTAAACTGTTGAAAGTCCTCCAAACATGGAAATCAAAACCCTTCAGACTAAAAGCAAGAAATTTTTTTCAAAGCTCAGGAAACCTGAAAGACTGTTTTTCAATGTCAAGTTAAATTCTGGTTTCTAGTGATATATTGGGGGTGATTTTGCCACTGCAATCAACAGAATGAAGCTTCTAGTCACTGACTTTGGCCTTCCATGTTTTCTGACCTGCCTTTCTTATATACCTGTAAATGCAAGTTCTTATAGGGATCATCACCAGTGTAACTTTCTGTAAAATCAAAAGCTCCCGAAAGAAATAACAAAATGGTGCCCCTCTGTTGCCAGTTGCAATGGCTCAGATGCCAAAATAACTTCAAACTGCAGGTAAGGTGGTCTCCTTTTAAAGTAATGGAGGTTGAAGAAGGCCAGTTTGTCTGTGTATACCTTTTCTCTCTATCAAGTAACTCAGATAGGCTATGTCTATAACTGACTTGAGGACCAATTCTGCATTTCTTAGTGCATGCCTTGGCTGCATCCTAACTATATATCAAGACCAGGCAAGCATCAACCTGCTCCACCTCATGTTCAGGATCCAGCTGAGAGGAGCCTGGTGTACTGGGTGGTGGAAAATCCACCCTGGCACACCACCAGGTTCCTGAGCTGCACGACAGACCTTGGGATATACCTGTAGCAAATAAGTGTAGCTACAGTTCAAGCTGGAGGATTTATTAATATCCTCAGCTATAGATTGTGTTCTTTATCTCAAATGGAAGACATCTCTTGATCTTTTGCTGGTGATAGAGCAGGAACTTGCATGTGTGAGTGATTCATCATGCCACTGTCTGATATCCTAGTGTATAGGGAGGACTGACTGTGAATTATACGCATAAAGGCTTGAAAAAATACTACACTATTACAGTTTAAATACACAGCTCCATTTAATGATGCTCCACTGAATTAGTTAACAAAACTAAGATGGCAAAACTAAGGCTGACATATGTATATTTACAGCCACCAGAAAAACTGATACTAGAGGGTTTTTGAACTGCACTATTTTCATTGTCTAACTTTCAAAGGACTCATTATTTCTCATTTTAATTGTGAATTTCCTGAATTGACTTTTAATGTTAAAATTTGTATTTTTTAAGACTTTGAAACCAAGTTGCATACACACATACAAGCATACACACATACAAACCATTCCACAGCAACTGCTTTTTTGCAAAAGAAAAAATCTTTTAAAGGAAAGAACATAGTATCGGAAACATACTAATAGGGACTGCAGTGGTGATAAACAGTTTGTTTTCTAGTTAATATTCCTTAGTATATTTCTAAGGAATGAGGGGAGCATATAGACAATTAAGCAGGTAATTACACCGGCATTGCCTTAGTAGCTTGTTATTATTCAAGCAGCATGAAATCTTCAGATGTGTAGAAGCTGCATGAGAAAGTGCAAAGGGAATGCAGGTAGAAGAATGCCTAAACTCCTTGCCTTTCCAGGGCCTTGCATCAGTACTTGTGCCCCAAAAGGCTTGAACAAGCAGGTCAGAAATAAAGAGGTATTTCTTGGTCCTCCCACACTTAGGACTGAACATGCAGCATCGTGCCTTGGGCAGTGTGATTCTCTAGAGATTTAGCATTAGAGGGAGAGAGAGTCCCTTGGGAAACACCTTTAGCCCCTACCACTTTCTAAGTGATGATCCTCACAGCTAATCAAAGTCAAACCTGTGTATGTTTTTTTTCCTTTCCCATTTGAACAGATTTAGAATTAAATGATATTGAAATTCTGAAGAATTCCAGACTAAAAGGAAAATCAGAACCAGTCCAATCAGTCCAAACACTACTATTATCTAAAAAGAGCATGTGTGTACTCACGCATGCACACTACAGAAAGCAAGCAAGCAATGAACCTCCATTAATGTACAGATGGAAGTTTATATTGATTTCAGCAAAGACCAGAACATAATGGTAACATGAATAACAGATAATAGCATCTGGCACTTTTAACATTTTTAAGCCCTGAAATCTTTGGAGAACTGACAGTTGAACTAACTGACAGCTCTAGTTATTTCTCGGCGCTTTCCTTTCGGAGAGATTTTGAACTTTTTCCAAATTCAGATTTTTTTTTTAAGGGGGCATCTGGACAGGCTATTTTGCTGAGAGAGAGAGAGACAATATTTTCTGGAAATTACCACCAAAATAAAGCAACTGTTGTGCATATGAACCAGATAACAATGAATTAAAAATAGATATAATCACTCATTTTCTTTGCATGAGGGTAACTGCCAGTCTTTGATTTGCAAAACAGAGCCTCTGGCCTGGAGACCTGGACTTGTCGACGCTCTCTGGGATCAGAAAAGCTCAGAGAAGAGGTCTGGGGCCAGATCCTTGATTAAGAACAAACTGCATGCTACTAAAGCACTGAATGCAAGGGGCAAGGATGCCTGAATGTGGATCTTTATGTCCTTCTGGGCAGTTCGCAGATGCCTCCAGTTCCCTGTGCCCGTTCCGAGGGAAGCAGCCAGCCACGCTTCTTGCCTCTGCAGAAGTGCAGTGGGGAGCAGGGTGATGCAGAGGTGCTCCTGCCATAGCTCTTTCGCTGAGCTGCACTGGCAGCAAGGAGGAGGACCGACACTACAGGCCCCCTGCCAAGTCTGCGACCCCAATTGATCCCCTGCAGCAAGGCGGTTTTCTCAAAGCTGGATATACTCGCTCATTATGCGGCATGGAGGGGCCCCATCACGGGGAAGAGTGACTCCACAGCCTGGAAACCACACTCCAAAACCTTGTTATAAGGATGATCCTCCCAGAATCGCATTGCTGAGGCAGAGCGCTCCTCAGAGGTGACAGCAAATGGTTCTTTAGGACACCCCAACCTCCAAGAAATGATCCAGCATGATACAAACAGTCTCAGAGGTCTCAATAGACAGCTCTTGACCCAGTGCTGACAGATATTTTAATTCACTCGACTGAAATACCTTCTCTTTCCAGGTATTTTTGGAATGGGAGGCCTGATTCCCCTACCTCAACTCTAGATTTACCCGTCTATCATTGTAAAGTGCCAGTTTTGATATCCGAAGAAAAAAAATTGTAATAATTATAATGTTCAAGAGCTATTTGGTATACAAAAAACAAATGGGGAGGAAAGGTTTATGAAGCTGAATAAAAACTCCAAATTGGGACATCTCTGAGTCTGCTTCAGAAAGCTATCACTGAGGCTCATCTGTATTAATTACCAGGATTTCATTTAATTAGCCTTAAAAGGTGCTGATGGACTGTCCCTTCCTGATTTAACAAAAATGTGAGTAATCTACATTCTGACAGCCCCGCTCAAAAGAAAAACATAAAATAACTTGCCTATAAAGTAAAAGGAGAGAAAAGTAAGAGAATAAGAGACTATGCTGCTGTGTTGCCAACGTGGGATAAATGGATATAAAAGCGCAAAACAGAAACAAAACCAAAATCAAGAAAATTATCAAGTCTGAAGTAGCAATTTAGAAGATTAGCCCAGAAAGAAAGTTATTAAATGAAAACATTTACTAGAATTTAGTTTCTCATCTTTGTGCCTGCAACTGCATTTTCACATTCAGTCTTTTACATTTCCTAAGATAGGTTAAAAAGGCAAAACACCAGTATATATTCATACATGCTTTCCATGCTGCTTCTTAATGGGATAAAGAGCATTAAATTAGTGGAAATTACATACATCACCCCTTATGCTACTTGTTGCAACTGAAAGCTTCAAGAATTACTAACTATTTATTTATGAATTTTGTAGTCTCAGACTGACTTCTGGATCATGAGACACACTTGTGAGATCTAGGACTCATTGGCAGAGATTTCCTGAAATATGTTAAATGTAAAACATAAAGTTGTCCACTGAAAGAATATTGTAGGCAAGGTTCTAAGCATGTATTTTAATACTTAGATAATGAGTTATTTAGAATTATAAACATTTGGTGTAGAAGAATTACTTTATGCATGAAAAAATTATCCTAATATTTTTTTCTTTGAGTGATCCTTACATCATTTGGGTGCATGTGCTATAGGAATGAACCATTAGGAATAAAATTTAAAATATGGTCTCTAATTCTAAATTCCTCTGATTTCCTTATTTTAGATACTTGTAGGTACTCACAACCCCTGCTGAAATTAATAGTTGTTGGTTTCCATCTCTGAAAGTAGGCTCTGAGAGCAGGATTTTTCAGTGAGCAGTGATTTTGTGTGCCACATCTGAGAGGCCAGTACAGCCAGCTCAATGTTCACAAACCTCTACCCTGTGGAAATCAGTTCTCTTGAAACTGCACTAAACTGGTCATCCTGAAGACCATCAACTGGCCATTCATCCAAGGGTAAAAATCACAAACTGAGAAGCTCAAAAGGTACCTCCTTTTCTTCTTCTTTCCTGCCATGGGTCTTGCTGTAGTTGATTGGTGTATCCCAGCCTTCCTGTTCACAAAGAGCCTGGTAGAAAGCAGCATTTACCAGGATACTGCTTGTTTTGAAAGGAGAAGAGGAAGGAGTAGGAAGTGCTGTGCTGGAAGAAGTGAGAGGCATAACTTTGTCTTGGCTTCGGTTCTTTTTCATGCTCAAATCCAGAGTGCCATTTTCATCCACTTCTATCTCAGCTCCCTGAGACATGCAACAGGAAACAGAAATATGTTTAGACATGGACGTGGTGAGGCTGCAACATAACCATGTGGTGCTTTTAAAAGATAAATGTAAATGCACGCTTTTATTTAAATTTATCTGAATCTAAACCCAGCTTTTCGATTTATACCAGTTAATATCCAACTCTTAGGCAGACTTAGGAGTACCGTCGGTAATGGTTTCCCTGCTTCTCAGCTTAGATATAGAAAGTAGAATTTAAATAAGATGCCTCTAAATCATAACCTATACATTCTAAATCTAATTTTATTTAAAAAGAAGTTTAGCTTTAAATCTTCTTGATCTTTTTATTCTTAGAGAGAACTATGACCCCAATTCACAGTTAAAAGCATTAATGCATTGTTTAGGTCATCACCAGCATTACTGTCCTCCCTTTCCCCTCCCCCCCCCCCCCAGAAATATTACATCTGCATCATGAGGGAAAGAGGGGGTAGGGAGAAATATGCTAAAAGATATAGGAGGAGAATTTTTCATTAGGGTTTCATACATACTGAAAATAACATATTGCCTTAATCGGAGTTTGACTTGTAAATCACTTTTGAACAGATTTATTACAGAACAGGGGCCAGATTAAGCCACTGATGCACAGGTCTTCACTGAGACCACTAGACTGGGAGCCACAGGAAGATCTTCAGGTTCTGCTTCAAATTCTTGATTTCTCCAGTTAACAAAGCTTCTGCTACTCTGGCCCTCCAGGAGGCACCTGCATCAGCAAACAGCAACCTCTGATTGCAGGAGTGTGTAGTGGGGCAAGAGACCCAACTTCTCTTTCCAAGCTGTGAGAACCTCCCAGAACAGCTCCTGCTCACAGGAATGGGCAAGTGCTGTTCAAGGAGAAAAAGGCAAGGAAAGCTCACTGTTCTGTCTCCCACAGTCTGACCACAGAGAAAGAATATAAACTCCACTTCTTAGAATGACAAAAAGCTGCTGAAAGTGGAACTTATTATGGAAGCAATAAAAATTTCACCTCCTGCACTATACGATTTTGGGAGGATTCACCCTGAGCTTTTTCTACATTGAAGGATCAGTCTCTCTCTTTCCCTCTGCTTCCAAACACAGGCCCAAGTAGGCATGTCCACAGCATCCTTTAAGAAGTTGCAGATCCTCTCCCTATCACTTACTAGTGGGATTGTGCTCCCTTATCCTCTCCCATGGACACTAAACTGGGAATGGAGCCAGCGGTGACATGAAGCTGATTTACCACGGCGAACTTCTCTGTGACCATTGAAGGTCCTGTGTAGTTCCAGTCTATGGCTAATTGTTCAGGGTGGCCATAATTTAGGTTTTTTATTATAATTGTTTGTTCTTGATATTTCAAATGTAGGAACACTGTCTGGAATTAATGTGTAGGTCTTAAGTAGGCAGCAACACACTATATTGACATACTGTGTAGACAGTGATGAGTATAAGATTGGTCCTTGCTATGGAAAACAGTTATTAAAGTAGGGGAAGAGATATATAGCTGAAACTAATGAGGTGGCTTCCAGAAGAGTATTTGGCAGCCTAGTTGTATGTGTCGCCCTGCTTAAGCTGGAAAACAGTCAGAGACTATGGAGGTAAATGACAAGATCATAGAAAAGCTGATTTATCAAGTAATATACATGCAGAATGACATAATTAATGCTTCTCTGTGTATTCCCATTATTGTCTTCATTACTCTTTTTTTTATTTGCATCACCACAAAGCTCAGAGATTAGTTGGGAATTTGGGGCTAGATGTGTTAGCTACCATGTAACTGTAAGAGATGCTCATATAAACCTAGATTCAGCCTTCCCATCTTTAGTAATATAGAAGTAAATCTGTTGCATAGGGAAATCACTTAGACCCTCTGTAGTAAATAGGAAAGAGACAGATATGACCAGAGGGCAAGTTTTTCCAAACTTCTCAGACATCTTAGGAAGGCATGAGAAACTCACAGAAAGAGTCCCTTTCTCTTTCTTCCCGGCAACTACTGTGGGAGATTAAATGATTAGCCTAATGTTTAGATTGTTAAAGTTAGGGCAGTGAAACCTGTCCTTACTTGGAGATTTTAAAAACAATTATAGTGAAACAGGGAATTCTTCCTCTGTGCTGACAATGTGACTTGGCCACCTTTAAGCCACAAGCTTCCTTCACGTAGCCTTCTCTTCTACCATAGTCAGTGGTGACACATTTAAAGGTGTAATGCAACAGATGAAATCTTTTTAATCAGAAGGTAAATGTTGGTAGAAAATGAAAACTGAGGACCCAGGGATCTTCCCTCACTCAGGGATTCTAACTCCATTTTGTAGCTATGGGCCCAAGAGAGATGCCCACCTAGACTGAAGCACTACCAAGCCATCTGCCTGTTCCTAATTCAGAAACTCACACCTCTTGTTTTGGCTTCTCCTGCATGACAAAGTTCACATTTTCAATCACACAGCTTAAAGAGAGAGATGCTTTATTATATTTATGGGAAGTAAATACACTTCTAATATGTCCATACTAAGACGCTTTGGTTATATCTTTCTGCCCCTTTTTAGTAAATAGTTTAATCTCCTGTGATAGTTTTAAGCCCTGAATTTGACAGTGCAGCTTATCCTGGATAATAACTTAGTAACCACAACATCTTATGCCATCTGTATAATATCAACTACATTTTATACCAGCATTAATAAACCTTAGTTACAAAAATCCAAGATATTAACTATATCAGTGCCAACTGCACACTCCAGGATCTGACAATATAGCTCTGCCATGATCGCCCCAGTGTTTTTTGGCTTCCTAGTTGATATGTAACTATAGCAATGAAACAGAGCTACAGTAATCAAGTTTAATGACCAATGTAAAGTAAAATGCTAAATATTGTAGTTGCTGACATTTTTCATAATAAAAAAACTTGGGTTAAGTCTGCACAACCAACATTCACATAAAATTCCAGACCTCTGTGACAGATGGCTTAGAAAAGGAAGCCATGTGACTGGGCTGCAGTAGTTTTATAGTGCAAAAACCATAAATAGTGCAGATTCTCTGTCACTGACAAAATACCAACTACTCAGAAGGCAACAGCAACAACAACAACAAAGACCAAAGCAATCATGGTCCCCTCCCAAATGAAACTGTACGTAGAAAAATATCAGGAAACATGTATTGTCTCTGAGAAACAGATACAATTAGGAGCAAGAAGGATCTTTGAGTGATGAGCAGAACATTTACTAATGTGGGTATTTAGAGATTCTTCAGCACCTCCCTGAAATTCACACAGAAGTTGGGTTGTCCAATATGTGATAAGGAAAGGCTGGGTTGTGTGTTTGTGAAGTAGCATACAGATGGGGTTTAAGTGAGCTCACAGATGCACGCAACAATTAAATATAGTCATGGAAAAATATCCTCTTTTTGCCCATCATAGGATGGATCACACATTTACAGCATGGCTTTTTATTCAGAACAGTATAAAATAGCTATCACTTTGCTGAATTCATAGCAAACTCCAAATGGCAGAGCAAAAGAAGAGGATGGTCAGGGATACTGTTCCAGTTTTCATTCCTACTCTCATCCCACCCTCCTCTCAATATGTCTCCTTTGCTTGTTTTGCCACGTTTATTTTTACATTAATTTTAAAATGGAACTAAAAAGACAAAAATGGCAAAAAAATGCTAGAACAATGCTGTGGCATGGGGAAAGAAAATGGCACTTACTATGCTTACTGCAGACTTGTAAGGGCTGTGTTCTCCTCAGTAAAGGCCAGATCTTACTGCCGTCAACTCTTTTGCATGTGAGAACAGGCCTGTATTTATCCGTTTATATATGTAAAATACAACTACCAAAACCAATGCAAATTGTTCTGATTCTTCCTTAGAAATGTAAGTAAAATAAAGGTGTTACTTTATATTATTATTGCCTAACTTATATTTGTTTACAGCTGTGTAAATCTTTGGAGCCTGACTTTGATCTCATTTACATTTACACAGGTGTAAACCAGGAGAAAAGCCACTGAAGCAATGAAGCAAAATCAATGAGGGTGAGAGGAGAAACACAGTAACTGAATTCAGGTTACTCCTTATCTACTCCCACATCAGTGACAGTGTAATCACTCCCATAGCTTTTACAAGCAGCTGGGAAAAGGAGTTCAGTATGAAAAATGAGTGAAAAATGACTGAAGGCTGTTTTCTTTATTCCAGGATCTATTCAGTGAAAAGATAAGGTACAAACAGTACTCTACTATGAATATCCATCTAAAATGAAGACTAATAAAAATTTGCACACAAAGAATGGTCTCTATCCATGTCTCTATCTATTTCAAGTACTTTGAACTTAAAAGTCAAGCTTTTTCAGCCTCCTTTATTTTATGACATAAATATTGCAGAAAACTTTCCAGAACTGTAGACTGTAGTTCACTCCTTGGAACTGAACTGCATCAGCTAAGACAATAAAGACTGCTGTTTTTATGATAAATTACTCCTGCATTTTTTCATATGCTTTTGGTTCATCTGATAGCTCACAACATTTAATATTCTGCAATGTGTCTCAAGTAATGATTACAAGTTAAGCTTTATCTCATAGCTGGATCAGAAAGAGTGAATTATTGCATCTGCATGAATCTTATTTAAAACCTGTGGCCTTAGGGAGATTGTATCATAACATGTAAGCGGTTTTATGTATTCCTTGCTTGGCATCAGCCATAGCACTTAGTATTAAGTCCAGAGGAACAACATTACCAATGATTTTGCTTTCCCACAAGCAGTTCAGTCTGGTTCTAAAAGTGCAAAAGGGCTCTTCAGTTCTGGTACTGGGAATAACTCTGGAACTAATATGTTGCCATGTGTATGAATGCTATTCTCAGTGCAACTCCATTCAGAAGAGTACAACCTTTTCTATTAACAACCCTTAAAAAACATACGCTTATGGTCCTCAATTCTTCAGTCTTAAATTTGAGCAATTGAGTTCTGCTGCTGCTGTAAGTGAGAATAATATTTTTGTCAAAATAAGAATGCCTGTAATTGCCCAGCAATATTTGAGACACAAATGAAGTCACAACTTCTGCCCAGAGTAATTCACAAAATTTAAAAAAAAGACTGGCAAGAGTATACTTAAGGAGCAATAAGCACAGCAGTACAACAGGATGGTACCTAGTGATAACCCCGGCTGATTTTTCATCCTGTATTTAGGCTTTACAGTATTTGGAGTAAAGGCATGCCTGACAAACATGCTGAGCACTAACTGCATTGTTGAAATAATTGATGTAATTATCACCATCATCAATATCCAAGAATGGAGAGATGACATAATTTTGTTCAAAAACAGAATATGAATTTTAAACATTTTTAGCAAGTGTCATCTTTTTGTTTTCTTTCAAGGCATAGTGTACATATGCCATTTTGTCTAAACAGGTGGGAAAAACACCAAAACATTCAACAAAATGTTTGGCAAGCAGTAGTGATGAGGATACAGATGAACTGTATTGCTTGCAACTACCTCTGTGAGTAGTAATTGTGGTAGGGTTGTAAATAAGGATCTTGGGATGTTATAACGTAGACTCTAGCACTGCGCTAGAAACTGTGGGTTAAGCCAGCTTTTAGGGAGTCCTTCTACTGAGTTCAATGGGAGTTGAATAAAGCTACATAAGCTGAAAAACAGATGCAGACCATGACAGACTGGTTTGGGTTAAAGACTGCATGAGACTTGGCTGACCATGGTTATATTCAGGGGAATAGTATACTACAGTTCCAGGTGTCTGCACCTGTGGGCTTAGATAAAGTAACAATGATATTAAATATTTTTCAAGATCATATCATCAAGGTATCTGATGATCTTAGTATTTTGTAGGCAGCTGATAGATAATTCACAGTGAAGGCTTAGGTTCCATTTTAATTTGACAGTCCATTTCAGAATAAATTTATTCTTTAAATTCTTTAATTTCTAAATTCAGAATTTTTGTATAGTTATATCTGGCAGATCATCTTTGTACCTGAATTCTCTTTGTGAAGTTTCACTTATGAGCAGCACTGCTAATGTGTAATGTGATTTCTCTGCCCTTGCTACCGTTCTCTTTTTTCTGTCTCAGACTCTCCCTTTTGAGCTGATGTGTAGAAAATATAAGAACATTTCTTAATATATTTGAAAATCCATTAAATTCTTGAAATTTGAAACTGTGTAGTAAAAAATAGTCACTTTTTCATTTAAATATCATCTATAATAACTGAAAAGTGATGAACATTCAAGGTAAAAAGTCAAACTTTTCCTAAAAAATGGACAACACTTTGGAGGTCAAGAAATAAAATTTGAGAGACTGAAAGAAAAAAAAAAAGACTTTGGGAAAAGACTTGTGCTAAAAAAATATTTTGGTGTTTTCCCCACCTGTTTAAGCAAGGCGACATATGCACACTGTGCCTTGAGAGAAAACAAGAAAATGACACTTGCTTGAAATGTTTGAAGTTCAAGTTCTGCTTTTGAAACTCGGAAACACAATATTTTTACAGATCTGACAACTGCAAATGAACTTGCAAAAGATTTCCTGCCATATCTTCCGCAGTCCCATCGGCCCCTGCTCTGTCGCACCAGCTCCCATTTGTGAAGCTCATGGCTTGGATTGGTGGGCGGCTGCCTGATGCTCACGTAAAGAGACAAACACCTTCACAAGTCAGCAGCTTTGATCTGCTAGAGTGTGGTCTATGCTGCGCAGTTTTTCTTTGGCAAAGGAACAAAGGAATGTGGCACAGGGCAGGGCTGAAGAGATCTGATACTATGGCACCACACACAAGTACTGTCAGACCTGGCGAACGTATGTGGTATCAAGAATAGAAAAAAGAAATCATTAACCCTGTAGTCATCTGTTGATGCTGCATTATTTGAGTACACACCCTGCTAAAGTCATCAGGGGATATTTTTGATGATCTAACAAATATGTAAGATATTCTAGCAATTAAACATTTACCCCTGTGGCAAATACCATCCATAAAACAATTGAGAAACATTAATAAATAGATGGTAAATATCTTTTAAAAATAGCCTTACTTTTGCTTCATATTTTAAGATAAGAAAGTCTCTTCACTGAAGACACAGTTTCCAGAGATTTATTTCCACAATTTCCCCTTTATTCTTCTATGATAAAAGTAACAGATAGCCAAAACCAAATAACACCGGGGGGGGGGGGGGGGGGGTTGTGGTTTTGGCCACCAAATCTGTTTGGGGCTTCGTTGCCTGTGTTCTAGCCAGAAGGTAATTCTGATTCTTCTGTCAGATGTTTTGTAGCAGTATGCCCTCCAGAAAGTCTGGCAAGAGTGGAGGCAGGCAGATAACAAGATATACAGGTGATTTTCTTTCAGGCTGTACTCCTGGCTGTGTGAAAGGAGTAAGCTATGTGCCCCAAGTGTCTCTCCATATCATTACTATTATGTTTACATCCACTCAAACCTTCCCCACGATTTGGCAACTGCGAAGCAGGTATGGAGGAGAAAATCTTTGGGTTATGCCTGGTCCCTTTACTGCTCTTCTCTGGCAAGAAAGGTCTATTGCTGAGGTCAGCCAAAGGCTGCAGCAGCAATTTAATCCAGCCATTGGCATCAGTTTCCCTTTCACTGCTAAAAGAAGCCTCTATTGAAGTCCAATGGAAGGAGCTTTCTGCAGCTGATACTAGGGACGGATCTGTCATCTGGGAAAGGTTCCATGAGCAAAGTTTGAGATGGATAACATCTGAGTTATGAAGGCTGCACATGGACACACGCTAAAATGTCTGCTCTGTGGCATCTCCTAACATCCTTTTCAAGAGCCAAGACCCCACAAGTGGAAATCAAAGGCAGAGAAGCAGTAGAGTCTGCTTTGCAAAGGTGCAAGATTTGGAATAGGCAATGAAGTATTACACTGCTGTTAAAAGATGCAGTTCCTCACAAAAAAATAACAGCTAGCCTCTTAGCACGGAAGCCTGAAAAGCTTTGTAGACCAACAGCCGTGGAAGCCACCTCTAGCTAGACTGAGCCTGGTAGTACAACAAACATGGTAGAATGACACTGGCTTGCAAAAACATAGTTCATCTTTTGGAATACACATCATGACTCAAGTCCCACAGTAGAAATAAATCTGATATTTTGTGTCTTGATAAGTACACATCTTTTCCCTTCCCGCTGATTTCTTCTCAAGTTTTGTAACTGCATCCCCTCATCTGCCCAGAGCTTTCAAGAGTTTCACTGCAGTGGAGCATGTGTGACTGCAATACAAATAATAAACAGTGCTCCTGCAACCATGGTCATCAGAAAAAAGTTTTGTCTATTTTCATCAGCAATATACTACTATGTAATGGCACAGAAAATAAGGCATCTAGCTCACACAGTACCATTTGTAAATCATAAAGATCTGTGAGGAAACGCAGAGCAGAAACCAAAACATGAAAGCCACACAAACATCTACGATATTAGGCAGCTTTCCATTATGACAGACTTGCACAAATTATCTATCTCCAAATGCTGTGAGCCTGATTCTCCTCTTTCTCACGAGCAGAAGAGAGAATTTTACTGAAGTCAGTTGTTGTTTTCCTCCCCGCACCTTGAAAAGCTGTCACGAGCTCAGAACACAACAGACTCAATAGGTATAGTTTCATTCCATTGCGAGAAATACATCACCTTGATTAATCACATGATTTTTTTTAGCAGCCTCCAAAACAATCACTTGTGACAGGTTTCAGAGGGAGGAAAATTCCTTCTTTAAACAGAACTAACTCATTATCCACCACAAATTGTTGCTGGATTTCAAATATCCTTCTCTTTCCCTCCCACAAAGCACCCGCCTTGTATTTAGGATTCAGTTATGAAGAGAGTTAGAACATAATTCCTCCTATTTATTTATTTGTATCAGAATCGGTCACTACATTACCCATTTTTTCTCTGTCTCTCTTCAAAAGAGCATGCAAACAGAAGCCTCCTTTTTGGATATTTAATGCAGTCACTAACATGAAAGACAGTTTATTCGCACAGTTCAGTAGCTAGCACACCCTCCAGGTTCTTGGACTACCCTACCTTGGCAGACAGACTCTGTGGTTTGTTGGAGAGGATCTCTGCTGCTTCCCTGCAGCGGGTGGAAAGGTTCAGGATAGCAGCAGCTGCTGCTATGTGGGTGTCTTCACTACATTGACCGTAGCTATAAGAGTTGGCATGGCAAGGGCTCTGTGTGTGGGCGCTAGCACTAGGCAGTCGATTAGAAAATTTCACTGGATTTGAAAAATGCTTTGCTGTTGAAGAGAGATTTGATTAGCAATTGCATGTATGCGATTTTTCTCATTAAATAGTTTTCTTTCACAGACTATAATTTCATACATTAAAATATTCGAAGAATACATTTAAAACAATTTCCTATAGGTTATAAAGGCTTGCTGTAAAAGTGGGTTCAGAAACAGGATAATTTGATTTTTACCAGAAAAATACCTTTGCTATATACACATCTCACAACAAAAGCATCTGAGACTTTCACTCAGATTTTACTCACTCCTTACTCAGGCATTAAAAGCAATGTTGTCCAAGGAAAGACTGAACAAGGATTAGTGCACTGTCAGTCTTGACCTGATAACACTGATGGGCAAATGCAATTGTAATTGTATCCTTATAACTGTTTCCTCTTGGAGCTCTGTTGTGAAAAAAAAAAAAACCCAATGACTTATCCAGTCTTAGCTAAAACAACACTGCTTGCCCTACTTAAATTAATAATTCTATTTTTCAAATTACTTTGCTTATAGCAGTAATGTGAACAAGATGAAGCTCTTGAACAAACTGGCAGCAGTCAGATAAGAACATTACCTGTTAGGAATATTCAGTCCTGTTTTCATGAAAGTTTTTAGTATTTTAGATCTAACCTTAATCAATTAGAAAACCCCAACAATGAACATTCAGAATAAAATTGGTCTTAGCTCACCTTTTTATGTTTGATATCATCTGGAATAATATGTAGCTTTATTGAACACAAATAGATCAGTTAAGAATGAAAAACTAACGTACAGGTGAACAGAAAAGCACTTTCACAGACAAAAGTGGAGTATGTGGTTCTGCGTTTTTCCCTTCATCGTCAGCATTTACTCCAAAACAGGTAGAAAGAACTGGGATCTTTGTTCTGGATTTGGGGCTTTGAGATGTCTTTAACTGTTGCAGGGAAAACACAGCATCACAATCTCAGCTCTTACCAAGCAATAATCATTTCTTTTGTCTGTAGCTCTCACAGTGTTCTACAAAGATAAACTAAGCAAAATCCAGTTTCTCAGCCTACACCCAGATTCACCAAGAGCATTTCTGTGTATAGCCATCTGATCACCACATAAAGATCTGAGCCCCAAGGCTCTGGATCCCCTGGATCCTTTTGCTATGGCTGAGTACGTTCTAATGCTATGACCTACACAAGACATTGAAGAGCTCATATTTCCTCAAACCTAGGATGCCTTGAGAGAAATGCTTGTTTGTGTGCACTGACTGTAGGTGAATGCCATATTCAGTTTTTTCTAAATACTGGAGGCATCTCAGTGGAGCAGTGCGTAAGAGCCTGATCATTCAACTCTCCCTCTCTTCAGTGCAAATGAAAAAGGATTTTACTTACCCTGCTGTAAAACTGGAGCATGAGCAAGAGGGTCTACATTTTTAGCAGTTACTACAGCTAACTTCAAATGATATTTAAAGAGCAAAAAGGTGCATCTTCCATTACCCACTCTAAAAGACCAAAAAAAGCAGGCTATGAAGGATGTTTGTTTTGCCAACAAATCAAATTTATGAATGCAGAATCCACAGAGGACTAATGACGGACTTTTGGCTAGCTACTTATTTACATAGGATGCTGAATCAATCTCTACATCATCAGCTTCTTATTGGCAACTTTTGTATATCTGCATAGTCAGAACACTCTCCTGCTCTTTTACTTTCACCTTTCCATTAAAATAGTAGCTGTATGCTGTGCAGTCTTTACAAGAACAACATGCTGTAAACTTCAGCTCTGATATACATTATACATAAATTGCATATGTACAACTTTGCATTTGTATAAAAAACATTTCAATCATTTTTGCCTTGAAATGAACCTGTGCAATAGACATGCATCTGTGCAAAGTGACAGCTAATAGGGAATATGCAATTTTACATACAAAATTGGAAAATCTTCCACCCAAGTAGCTGGCAGTGCACATATTTGCTTACATTTAACAAGCTGATTTTCCAGGCCAGATAAATATCTACTTTGCATTTACAATTTTAAATGGGTATTTATATATATACAAATACATAGATACATACATACATTATATATATACATACATACACTCTCTCTCACACATACACATGCACACACACAGATAAATAAATACATATACATAATTTCTGCTTTTCTGTTCACCTTACTATGAAAGTTCTCCTTTGTTGGGATAAGCGGGATGTAATTTGTTTTTCCTTTTTTTTTATTTACTATATTTTTCGTCAAAAAAAACTAGACAGTTTTTCGTCACATGGCTTTGAATATATTTTCCCCCGAACCCCAATATGGTATAAGAAAACCCTTTTTTCCACTTCCCTCATAGCAACTGAATTGTTTGTTACTTTTAACTCAAGAGTATTTTGTAATGGTTAAAATAATGGCAGAATATTGCTGATATTTCCCATGCAGATTCTGAAGATTATCTGCAATAAGCAAACAGTGTTCACACTGTGATATCTCATTTGTACAGAGTAGTACTCCAGCAAATCTGTAAGTGATGCAAGCAGGGGCATCTCATTGACGTAAGAGAGCTAATAATTTGCTTCCCTGGATATGTCTGTGCTACAAATAAGGTACAGTGCAGAAGTATCTGAGATCAAAATGAATTAAATTGAGGCCTGGAAGCAGTGCAGCTGAGCCACATGGTTCTCTAGAAAACAAGAATACTGTACTGATGTAGCTAAAAGATACCTAAAATGCCTTTTAAAAGCTAACTTTGATATCTCTGTACTACTGTTCATAATGTCTTGTGTAGACATATTCAGTGGGACTTCTCATGGCAGCATGATATCACATGAATAAAGATATCACAGTTTAGGCAAGGGGGAAAGTGACAGATAAAAAGTAAATTATTTCGTTTTACTCTCCCCTTCACCCGATAATTGCTTTTAGAAGAAAAAGCAAAAAGAAAAAAAGAAAAAGAAAGAAAATAAACCTTTTAATCACTACTGATTATTTTAGCATTCTGGCCACAAGCAGTTACAGAAGTTTCCTATAGAGATTCTTTGAATCTTATAATTTGAAAGTGGAACAAGTGAGCAAGCAAAAAAAAGGCTATTTGCTCATCTTTCAATATAAAATGGAATCTCAAGCTTACATTCGAGGAACTGGGGTGTCTTTCGTCCTTGCACCACTGGTGCCATTGTGCGTTTGCCAAAGACTTGTGCATCAAAGCTGGCATAATCGAATGGTACTTTCCCAAACTTCTCCTGTTCTTTTGTCAGGGTGGCTCTGGAGGATGTGACTGGCTGTGAAGTTCTGTAATTGTATTGAGCTACTTCAGGCTGCTTAGTCAAATTTGTCCTGCAGGGAGAATGAGGAAAAGAATGAGAAAGACAGGAATGGCAAAACAAGATTATCTTTAAATGACTTTCTATTGAAAAATAGGATATAGTTGCATCTCAGTATCAGCAAGTGCTTTTATCACATGTAAAACCTATTGGTTTGGTGTATATAGGTGTATATAAGAAATAAATAATATAATCATTATAGGTGATCTAGTAGTCGAAGAGTACTTTGACAAGTTCAAAGCTGTAGTCATTAAAAAATCTACTATTCTCTAGTAATGCTGCAGGCTATTTACAAGGAAGATATTGATTTAGTTCTAGATTTCCACTGTAGGACAGTGTTTCCTTTCTTTTTCCTAAAGGTTGTCCGGACTTTTGCTAGACACAAGGCTTGCAGTGTTATGGATCATGACTGTTCTCACTTTACCGTGAATGAATATTATATAAATATAATATAAGATGATCCAAAATAATTGCCTCTGCTATTTGGGAGGAAATAATGATTCACAGTGTGTTATTCCATTTAGCTACTGTTCAGTAACTACTTGTCTTTAGTAATTTCCTAAGGACTTTTCATATGTAGAGTTAAGGCACGTGCGGTTGGCAGACACATGGACATAATATTCTGTAATGGCTCTGAAGGAACCATTAGAGCTGATCATGTCAATAATCCACAAATTAAAGTGTCCCCAAATAGACCTGAATATAATAGGTTGTAATGGTTGTGGTGCCAATGATGTGCAAATTATGCATATCTGTAGGGTGTATATAACTCTTAAACAAAATAGAACTACAATAAAAATTGTTTCCCCTTTTTGATGACATTGTATAAAAAATAAATTAAACTAATTAAACCAATAAACTTAAAATAAAGCAACTAAAAATATGAATTAATTAATGGCAGGGAAATAGAATGAGCAGAGTTCTCAACCCTTTCAGACACCTGCAATATGAGTATTACATGCCACTTGGGATAGGTGGAAAATTCCTTTGAAAAGAATCACAAAATAAATGAGGATTGTGCAGCTAAAAGTGTAAAAATATCAAAAAGTTCTTTAATCAAGTTTCAGTGGCCAAAATATTATAACAAAGGAACTGCTGGAGAAAATGTTTTAAAACATTTTCTCAAGATAGGAGATTTGGTTTACTGGAGAAAGACATTTAAGAACCATTGATTGTGCTACTTACATTGAATTAAGATTTACTAGAATAATTTGATTGCTTTTCAAAAGATATGAATGTAGTCTTTTAATGTCAGCCATACTCACAAGGACCACCAGAATGCTGCTTGATAATTCTAAGATACAGTCAGGTTACCTATCTTTGCAGATGATCATCTTGCTAACATGAGTTTACTTCAATAGCTAAGAAGTGAAATGGGTGAAAGACCTGAGGACTGAACAGCACTGTTTGTGTAGAAATACCTTGGAGACACTAGCCGAGGAGGATGCCTACCTGTAAGTCTGATCATAGCACTGCCCAGCTTTTGGAGACTCGAGCTGGTTTTTTTCCTGGGACATCGCCAACTTTTCAGCTGCAGCAATTGGACAACCAGAAAGACTGTTTAAAAGCAAGAAGAAAAGAAAGAAACAAGAAGAAAAAATGTTAAAATAAAATTGTAAGTGCAGAAAATGTGTACTGCGGAACCTGATGACTTTGAACTTCTCTGAAGCCGTGTGCACCGACGGGAACAGCTGCTGCAATTTTGGCTCAGATTCATCTGTTTTTACCCCTTTACACAAATCTGTGAAATCTCTGTATTTGAGGTAAAATATTTGGAAACTGAATCATGCAGATTTCCACTGTTCGGCTTAGAGGTTTTGTGGCAGGCAAACCACTATTTAATTTTTTGACAAATGACGTTTATTTTATCAGCAAACCATGGGTATAAGCTTCCTACTGATTAAAAGGAAAGGATTTGGGGAAAAATGAGGGGTACTTGAAAAATGGCTGTTACCAAAATACACATTTCTGTCACATCAAGTTATGCTTTCTTTTTTTTTTCTGTTTGCTTTATTTCCAGATCAGAACATGTCTTCTTGTCCTATTAAGGGATTGTTTATGATACAGTTGATATGCTGCAAAGATGACTGAGGGTTTAAAACAGAAAAAAGAATAAAAATATTTTTAATAGTTCCTTGAGTTTTTAACTCTTATATATTCCTGTAGCCAGCCTGTGACCAATCTGGTATAGACTTTGCTTTACTTTTTTTGTATTACGGATAGTAGCACGATATGATAATCCTTGATTTTGGTGCCCTCACAAAATAACCAGTCAATCAATGAATCTCACCAAGCACTAGGGTGGCTCAAAACTGGAAATCAATTAAAAAAAAATCCCACAAAAATCCAATCCAACAAACAAAAGTCAGTTTTGACAATCTTCTGCTCCAAGTTTGGCCATAAGATTGAAAATCTATTTTTCTAGAGGAATAGTCCTCTAGAAGAACCACAATGGAATTATTTTGGCTTGTTGGCTTCCAGTAGAAAGCAATACTGACAAGTGCTGTGCTGACAACAGCCATTTGCTGCAGACAGAGCACTTCGGCTCTCTGCCTCACCTTCAGCCCAGCTGTGATTCCCCAGCTGCCTGTCTGGAAGCCTTTTCTCAATTTTACTTTCTCCCTGCAGGCAGAAAGTTAAACAGGCAAAAGTGTTCCAAGTGGGAAGCTGACATTTCTGAGGATAATAAATTGAGTTAGTTTTTACAGATATTCTAAAGTATTGCCCTTAAAATTTTCAATTTTGCTAAAAGAGGATGTGCATTGATGGAAAATTCCTGCCAAGTTCTACCATGTATGTGTGCTAAACAACGAAGCTTTGGTTTCAGTTGGGATTTCCAGTTGTAGCAATAATAGTATATTTGTGCATTCATAGGTCATTTACGTGATGGTGTTTCATTGTGAACACTATGATGCAGTGATAGTTTCAAATCTCATCTATGAAAAAGAGTAGTGGAATTTGCCATACTCAGTGCTGCAGCCATTTTTGATATAATGAAGTTAAACACAGTTATTTGTTTACAAATCGTACCAGCTACCCTCGTGGTTCGTAGGCATTCTTCAGTGTAGCATATCATACCTAACTCCAAGATGGGCCTATCAGTTTACTCCCAGATACGCGTGAGTTTTTACACAGAGGAACAAGAACTGTTCTGAACTACCTTCTGTGTGTGTTGCGATTGCTGTTGACGTGTCCTCTTCCAGTGCATCCTGGGGTGGGGCACTTCAAAACATTTTCATGCATGGCAAGAACTAAACAAGAAGAAAAAAAAAGTAAGCGATAACAACATACATTAATGAAAAATATATATGTTAAAACACATGAACATTCCTTCCTCTGACTCCGAAGACTTTCAACTTTGTCACACTTTGGCCGCAAAAGAACAGGAGAAGCAAAGGACCTACAATGCAGCAAGGCCAATGCCTCCAGGATATACCAGTTTATCCCTACATGGTTGTAGAATAGTTTCCCACCTACAGGATTGTTTCTAGGGACTTCAGAAGAACAAAGGTGGAAGTTAGCAAGGATGTTATGTCATTAGATCCTTTTCCCTCTTGCTCAGACACTATTAAAACAGTCAGAAAAGGGAGGTCGTAGCAGGGCCTCAGGCTACACAGCTGTGTTGCAACATAAATACAGTCTCCCTCTGGCTCAGAGATGGCAAATTCTCAGATTAAGGAAGCCTTTTTATTCCTTGCACTTGAGTAAGATGATTTGTTCTGAATAAGTCCCCTTGGAATCTTGGTCCCTTCTAATCACCTGCTCTGTGCTGAACCCACTTTAGATCAAGAGGTCATGCCTCCAAGCAGCAGCTTACAGTCATGCCAACAGAAGTCATTACAGAGACAACTTCACAAGCAGTGAATACAACCTGTTGCATGTACTTTTCTTACGTCCTTTGATGTGGATCATCTTTACCAAGGGTAGAGGTATGTCTGTGTAAAACAGAATATATCTTTGTATGTCTTCCCTCATGCCTTCAGTGCTGCATTAGCCCTTGCGTGCACAGTGCTTCAAAGGACTGATTGTTCAGTCAACTGGTTTGTTATGTCAAGAACCAAATTTTGGTTACAGATAATTATTTTTTTCCCAGCAGGACAGAAGATATCTGATTGGAAGTGTGATAATTAACAAGGACTTGTTTTTAAAAAAGTTAATGTTGCTATGGCCTTCCAAATGCAGCAGTCTGCTTAACTGAACAGATGTTTCCATAAATACAGTTTAGTACCAGATTTAAAAAGAAAGAGCCACAATTAGGAACAGGACATTGGTAAAGTGCAAGTATCCTTTTAATATGCTGCTATGCATACTATTACAAAAAAACATCTGACTGACTAGGTTGTTCGAATGCATAGTTTCACATTACATTTTTGCTTATTATGTATCATTTCATTGCATAGCATCACAAGATGACACACATACACAAACAAATGTAATCAGATCAGCACAGTTAGGAATAAATGTGGAATTCAGGCTACAGTGGCCACACAAAGGCTAGCACGATACGGAGTCATAGGAGAGGGACATGCTGTGGATCAAGGCTGGCATATTTCTCTTTGGACTGAAGGAAGTAACCTCCTAGAGCTGAGAATTAAGGAGGACACCGGAAACTTCTCTGGACAAGCATATCCTAGGCCTCTAATTTTTGGAAACTGGAAAACAGCAGCCTGGGTTGGTGCATGACTACAGCAAATTGGGTTACAGTTCTGAAACAAGGGCAGGTAATCTCCATGCACTGTGCCTTAGCCAAGGCATGGTCAAACATGATCAAGAGGATTCACAGGGCTACAGCATGTCGGTCTGCTGGCAGCATGTGGATAGCTGGTCTGTGATCTTGTTCTTCCCAGGCCATCTGAGGAGCCTAGTACTATTTGTAATGCTTCTGTTAAGTAGTGCTTGAGTTTCACAAGTGTGGGAAGTAGGATGAGACTAAGAGCTGGAGGGCAAAGAAGGGGTGACTGCTCCTTTCTCAGCCTCATTCTGCAATCTCACCCAGAATATCTACATTTCTTTTCCAGCACGAGCACACACGACCCAGAGTACTGAGTCAGATCCAGTTGCTGTTCTGGACTGCAGGATGATACTCACTTTCTAGTGGCACTCTAACTTTATGTGGACAGCCTGAGAGACTGCGGTGGTGAGGGTACAGCCCAGTCACATGCCCTGTGCCATCACATCCTGGGATGGGACATTTGGTTTCTCTCTTTTCAGGCCTGGGTGAATCTGCGGAGAAATCACATAAGGATTTTGTTCGGTTGCCTGCATTCATCTGAGTGATCTTAGCAGCACAACAATATTTCTTCTGTACTTCAGATGCAGTTCCTACAAAAAGCTTCAACATAGACTTAAGCAATTTAAGCATTTCTTTAGGTTTTCACAGTGTCCTTTAAACAATGGTTCCCACATCCCATGTCATTTATGTGCTAAACTACATTGCTTTAGGATTGCAGTGTCATTTATTCTATTCAGTGCCTTGAACAGGACACAAGCCACAATCCAATAAGCCAGAATACTGGCAGCCTCAACCAACAGCCACATCTATAAAGGAATAAATAAAAAAACCAGAAACAATCTTTTACTCTGTTAATGTCAGACTCCAGGAAGCTGGGATAACCAAATAAAAGCTGAGGTACGAAATAAACAAGCAAGCAAACAAAAAGCATTTCAACCAGAAGCCATTCCTTAAATATCGCAGATCTCTAGGCTGTGGGTTCTTTGTTAGGAAACTGAATACAGGCCACTTTACATTTGAGAGGCAAGGCAAGCAGTTCCCTCTGGTACACATGGCAATACCATTTTGTGGAGCAGCCCACAATGATAGTGAAAACATGGAGCAGCCAATACCCTTTCAAAGGCCAGGTCTCAGCCCAGTCCCACAGCTACCACCCTGTAACGACCACAGCGCAGTCCCAATTTCTTTTTCAAGCACCTAGAGTTGTACAAGAAGCACTGGTCTGAAAACCTTTATTTGATTTCCAAAGCAGGATCAAAAAAGTCTGGGCGAGAAAGGAATGAATTCTGCTCCAGAAATTCTCTTGTGAGAAATATGCAGGAAGTGGCCGCATAAATTGCTGAGGATGGTTTGAGCTCCGTCTGTGATTGGCTGCCAACAGCATCCAGCACCGAGGGGGAAAACAGCTGCAGCCAGCGCAGGCAGCAGCCTCCGTCAAGCACATTTTGTTGGGCTGCGAGGTAGAACGTGCTTAGGGACAGGACCACCAGAGAGAGCTGAGGGTTAAATGTCCTGGCAAGCCTCTAGGTCAAAAAAAAAAAACAAAAAAACAAAAAACAAAAAACAGGAAAAAAACAAGGAGGAGAGAAGGCAACATGAACACCAAGAGGAGACCACATGCCTTTTAGAATCACTGCAAATGGAAAGTGAGGAGTCACTGTAGGAAACTTTGCTGCAATGGTGCACAGAAAATAAAGAGGGACCCTAAAACATGACTTAATTTTCACTCCACTAACTGGAGAGGTTTATCATTAAAAATCAGAGAAAAATGTAAATTTAAACCGTGTTTATTTGGCGTAAGATCCAAGAAAGAAAATTAAGACCTGAAAAGAGATGATGGATTTTCAGCACTAAAAATAAAAAACAATTGATTTTCTAATTTAAAAAATTCTGTGCCTGACCTTATACTGACTAAAATCATATAGTGCTTATACAACATGGGGAAAGCCCAGTTTTTTCCACCATGAATGCTCCCTCTGAATTAACCTGCAAATAGTTAGTAATAATATGAGGTGACTCAGGAAGGGCCAAATTCTGCCATGCTTATCATCATTACTTCTTCCTATGTGCACTGTAGGAAAGTCATATTGACTCTGAGCAAATAAAAGTTAATGTAATTTAGCAAGGGGGTAGGCTAATGTCTTGCATATACAGCTTAAGACATGTTAATGAAATGACTGTTTGAGACAGAAAAAGTAGATGCATGCATATGCTACCTTACTGCTACAGGAAATACTGTATACTTGCAACTCCTTAAAAAACTTCTCAGTTGTCTTAGACAGTAAATACTTTAGATAACTAAACTACTGTAATATTTGCAGTGTCCAAAAGAGTAAATATATGGACTACTCTAAATTAAAACTAGAAATATCAAAGTAAATCTATTTGTTTATCAAAGGCAGTAATTGCAACAATGCTGGGGTGATCTCACTATGTTTGCAAGCCAAAAAGGGAAAGTCAAAGGACAGATGTAGGTATTGTTACCTACTACAGCAGGAATGTGCTTATAAAATGACATCTTTTGATATTCTGTAATTATCCTCAGTCAAGGAGTTGCATACCACACAACCCAGTTTACAAATCAAACCCAAATCTTTTACAGCTCTACTTCTGGAAGCCTGATTAGATACTGAAAATGGAGCTATGTTCCCATGGCCTCATGGACTGTCACAAACCATCAGAAACAATAAAGATTTTGGAACTTACTGGCAATTCTGCTGATGGTGAATGAGGCAGAAGAGGCACAGCTTGTGCCCTCCTGGCTCTGAAGTGCTGACTACAGTAAAATGTAATGTTGACATGGAAAGGAGAGAGAACTCCGAAAACACAAGGCTTAGGAATAAGGTGGTATGTTTGGAAGAGGTCAGTTTTTCATCCTAACCTTTCTTTAAGCACAATTTAAATGCCTTCTCTCTTGGCTGCTGAAATTCAGGAGGTATGTATTAATGCTCTATGGAGGAGGAGGAGGAGGAGGAGGAGAAGGGAAAGGAGGGGGAGGAGGGGGAGAAGGAGGAGGAGTGTCAGTGCCAGCTACAAAGCCCTTTTAGTAGCCATTACTGATCATTTCACATAGCGGTTTGGCAGGAAGCCAAGTAGCTAGTGTTTAACCTGGTTAGATGTAAGGCACTAGTGTGAAGGTCCATAATTAACAAAATTACCAGCTAAATTCCAGATTCTTTACTGTTGCTATAAAACCTAGCTCAGAATCCTCTAACAGTCATAGAATAAATGCTTAAGCCAATAAGAACAGCCAAAAATACTTCCTTACGTTTGTTGCTAAATATCTGTCTCCCACCAATGTCAATAACTTTGGTTTGTCTCCTCTCCCCTGCTAGATGCTCCAGAAGAAACCTATCCAGTTCCTTGTAGGTGCTGTGAAACACATGGCCTTGCTCTGCCTGCAGAGCTATTGCTTGTTCTAGCAAACTCAAGTTCCCTTTTGTTTTGTCCAGATCAACTGACACTTCTGTAGTTTCTGACAGGCACTCGTTGTCATCTTCTTCACTTTCCGGCAATGGATTCTGAATTCTCTTCTCAAAAGGGTCTGGGTGAGACTCCTGGGGTGCTCTTAGTTCTGTTTCTGAGTCACAAACTGTTTCACAAGGGCCAAATTCTACTTCTTCTTTCTTAATTTCCGGGACTTCCAGGATGCTTGGTTGATTACACTCTACAATGTATTTCTGATTTACATGGGGCTTTACATTAGTTTCTTCTGAAAAGTTTGAGGAACTGTCCCATTCATTGTCCATAATTTCAGAAGTACTTTCATTTTCCTCAGATGGACAGTATTTTGGGTCAGAAATACCAGTCTTTTCCTTTCCTTCAGCTGAGTTAATCATGTAACATTCATCAGTGTCATCGTTTTCTGTTTTTAAGGAGTGAATGCCGCTGTCATTTAGATTTTCTGCCACTGCGTGACTGGGTGCATCCTTTGCTAATTTTCCCATGTTCATCAAAGATTTGGCCATGGCATCTTGGTAGCTGGTGTAGGTATCTTTCTTTTGACCGGAATTTTCTTGCCCACCCAAATGAGAGGTTTCCTCAGATGATTTTGCAGTATTTTCCTCTACTTTGGAAAAAAGCAAGAGAAAAATATGTAAGGATAGCTGCTTTTGGTATATTGTAGAATTGATATGAAGTTATTTGTTTACCAATTTCCATTTCTTTACTCAAAGGTACTCTGAAATGATCGTATGCACCACAGCTACATCTAAAATGACTGCAGCGTCAAAAAAAGCCCTTCTGAGATTATATCCACTTTATGCTATAGCTCCAAAGCTATATGAGAAATAAATACATTGTTATTTTTCTCTGATGGTAAAGACATATATTATCTTAGAACACGCACACATTCAGATAAATACAATGCAGTATATATATAAAATACATATAATATGCATACACACACACACACACACACAAACACACACACACATTTTCAAATTCCTTTATTCTACATTTTCACTTCTCTCTCATCTAAGATTCCCAAATATTTCCTCAAAATAGACCCCTAGTTACTTTTTGAGTCATTCCAAATCCCATGAAAGACCTTGATGGAAAAGGCTCAATACTTTACAAAGGGCAAGCTCCTGGTCACCGTTGCAATTGCCACATTAAGTGATAGATCAGGTCATGCACAGGCAAACAGAAATGGTTGTTATGTACAGACTCATAAAGGACTTGTTAAAGACACCACTGAAGTGCATTCTGTCTTTATAAACATCTTTCTTCAGAAGAAAAGCGGCAGCCAGCAGGTAATAGAGGCCGCATGTAGAAGAGGTTGTCAGTGTGGAAGACAATATGCCTTTTGTATCTCATTTAATTTTTTATAAACATTTCCTCTGACAAGGACACTCAAAAATACATCTCCATCATCTTCCTTTCTGGTAATTATCTCTCTAAAATCAACATTGGTTTGCCAGGATCAAGTAAATATTGCCATAGTAACTAAAAGCATTTTTGGATGAAGGGAAGAATTTAGTCACAACACTAGCCCCTTCAATAATGCTGATTATAGGGTACATTCTTTTGTTGGGATCTATTCAACATAAACTGAAAAATTTAACATTTTACTTCCTAGAAAGGAGGATGAATAAACAAGCACAGACTATTTGATAAGATATATCTGTCCTCTCCTGAATCAGAAGAACTCCAGGTTTAAATAATAAATTAAGCGTAGTCTAAAATGCAAATGAAGTTTCTCTCAATAACACAGCGAGCTATTAAGAAAAAGTGTAAAGGGTTATGATAATTTTAAAGTATTATGAACTACAGAAAACAAATAAAAAGCATTTTCAGTGAATATGTCCAATTCATTGAACTATTCTCTCAATCCACTTAACTACCCACATGTGTACAATAATGATTTATAGACATTATACCTAATTATGCATATTTGGGCTGTGTTAGAGTGCCTAACAAAAGCTCTAGAAAGCAACAATTACCTCTGTTGCTTAGCTACATAGTTTAAAATATTCCTATTAAGTGCAGATTATTGTGGAGGGGAAAAGGGGGACAAAAATGCACATGTGCACCACAATGCATTTCACTTTACTGCTGCCAAACTGTTAGCATTTTGGGTCATTTCCAGTTTACATAATTGTTTGGTTCAACTGTTTGTTATATGTTAAAAGAAAATATTGATTAATTCTTATTCTTCTTCAGAAAATTGGATTCATGCAGGGAGAGGTGGCCTTGTGCACTGTGTACATAAAGTTGTGTTTAAAAAATGTCTGTAAACCTTAGTGCAACTTTTTAGCAGCTGGTCTAGTACCACATGCATTGCAGTCTTCTGAATGAAAAAGTCTGCTGTCTTTTCACATCTCAGCAAATAAGAATGATGATTTGGCTCTATAACAAACTTTTGTCAAATGACTGCCTGGGTTTTTATTATTTGCTCCTCTGCCATTTGGATAAAAGTGCAATCTCATCACCGGGTCTTTCTAAAAGGCAAGGGATTCTAGTTTTAAAAGAAGTCTCTCCATCCTTCAAAACAAGACAAGACAATAGTAATAGGTCTTTTAAATTATTTTTTCTGGGTAAAAGAGTGCCTCAATCAAATGTAAGATGAAAAATAATATAAATAACATATAATTGAGATGTTTGATACCTGAACCATCAAGATTGATGCTAAATAATGAGGAATTTTTAAATGCAACGTTTAAAAATTTGTTGTTGAACCAGTCTTAATGGTTCAGCTGTCTCAGCTTAGCTTTTCACTCCTATAGCCTGGAAACTTCCTTTGAAAACAATCAAAGCTGAGCTTAGTTTACAGTTGCATCAATCCATGAACTGAAGCATTAACCTACCAACTGACAAGAATCATGAGTTCACAATAAAATAGGCAATATTGCACTAAGAAATTGTAAATAAACCTACATATCTAGACCAGCTGTATGCTCTAGCTGATGTTTGTTTTCAGCTACTTTAACTGATAAAATTAAAACAAAAGGGTTAGCTTGCATTATCACTGACACAAGCAGATCTGGATAAATCTAATTGGTATCAAATTTAACATTTCAAAATTAACTGTTCTTTTCTACTGACTGATAGGTGATTGGCTGGGGGCAAATAGGGTTCCCCTCTGCTTATATCAATGAACCTGATCCAACGCTTGCCTTTTCTTTTTAAAAGAAAAAGTTAAATAACTTAGGCTTCTCTGTATATCAAAATATGTTCTACCTCCACACCCAGCAAAGTGCTCTCCCTTCGGTGAGTTCTTTGAGCTGTACAGAAGACAGATACTAGGGAAAGAAAGTAAATCACTGAAGCAGTTCTGGAAGGGCAGACCAGGCTGAATCAATATAAAAAAAAATAGCTAAAATTTGCAGACTTACAAAAAGGTGCAAGAACTCTTACTCAAACAAATTCCCTTAAGATCTGTGATGTTAGGAGATAAAAATATTCCTTGCAGGCCTTGACAGCCATTGAAAACCATGGTGCTTTTTGCTTGATGAATTTGGCTTAGTGATGTCATCCTAAAGACACAGACATTGGGTATCAGATTGCTAATTGACATTCTGCTTGAAGAGGCAGCTCCCTTCTAGTCCTTCATGCAGATAGGATTCGAAGGCCGGCAAGAGACTGCTTCTAGAAGACTCACAAGTGACAACTGGCTGAAATATTTGCTATATTGAAACAACACAAAACCCACCACTGATTTCAACAGAGCCAGAATCGGCTTCTTAATCTGAAAGACAAGCTTCTTAATTCATCTGTTTTATAGTATTCATATGTATAACATGTATGAAAGAAAATTTTAAAGGAAATTCTGTTTAGAGCAGATAAAGATACAAATCCCTAATCTTAGCTCTTTGCTTCCTTCCAAAGTATTGGAAAATTTGGTTCAAGAAACTTATAATGGGAGTTGAAAATAAATTACCTTTAAACACCTGTAATAACCAATTATAGCAACTGAAGTGCAATATACATTCCCATCGGTTTTCATAGCACCTATGATCACAAATTTCACTTTCCTTTTATGTTGACTTTGCGATCTAATGATGAATCTTCCATTTAAAACAAATGCAGCATGTATCCCACCAATTTCTCCTCATTTGTCTGATTAACAATTTGTGCAGAACTTCTTAAGCAAATATATGATGGCCCATAAACTTTGATATGTTATTCAACTTGAATATATATCTACGTGTATGTAAACATATATTACATATATTACAAAGAAAGAGCAATAAAGACATACTGCAGCTATATTTTTCTGTCTCTCCTGCCCTCTTCCATATTTTGCAGCATACACATTGTAGAACTCTCTATAAATTGTTGGATATGTTTGGCTTTGCAGAGTTGGAATAACAAGTATAAAAGTGCTGAGTCTAATAATTGTGTTAAATAGAACACGCATAGCAGTCACATGCATGAAATTGCTTTGCTAAATGTTAAAGTCAACAATGTTTTGCTAAGCAGTTTGTTTTTTCTTCATAAGAGCTCTATATATTCCAGTGAAAATCTACTTTTCATAAATGTATTTTTCTCAGTGGTGGGCTTAACCTTGTTCCTTGACAGAGCTAGCGAAGAAGCAGATGCTGCTCCACATATGACCAGTGGATGTCTGTCTCTGTGACCTACAAAGCATTTACTAGACCCCATGAGCAGTTATTGTACAAAATAATTTGAAGTATGATACTCATACCTAGACAGTAATGCACACTTCCAATTCTGCTACAAGCCAAGCACATTCTACATCCTTTTTGAAAATACAGTGCTTCATATCTCCCTTTCTGTGGAATTCACATTCAAACAGAGCCACTCTGCATGACTACCTGGAGTTGAACTGCTTTCAAGGACATTGATATCTTCCTGTAAATCTATCCTGTCTTCATTTTCTTCTTTGCATTCCAAACTGGGGCTGTAGTGGCGGGGTTTCATTAACAGGGATTTTCTTTTGTTGACTGGAACGCCTGAAAGCTGCTCTTCGGCTTTTCTCTTCTTAGCCATAGAGCATTTGTAGGCACTGAAATGATCAAGAAATGGGTGATGATGGAGAAAAAAGTGGAAGAAGTGAGGGGGAAACTGTGAAACAAATAGCACCATTCTCTATATTAATTTCAAGCAGAAAAGTGAAGAACGACAAAATACTAATCCGCTTGCAGTTTCAGCTAGTTCTGTTTAGTGGATATTTAGTTTTAGCTCATGTATTCAAAGTTCGGGGCACAGGCAAATCCACCGTACCATTTCTTTTTCACTGTTGCGAAATCTGTTTGAGGGAAGGGGAATGGAGAGGAAGACAAAACCAAAACACCCATAACCCAACATCCTTAATCCTAAGTAAGCATATGTTAATCTAAGCTCTGTCCTGCAGTAAAATAAATACACTCAGGAAAGGATGAACAAAGATTTAGACTGAGCAGATAATCCAGAGAAACAGCTAATGTGAAAAATATACCACCAGTTACACTATGACCTTCCGAACCTTTAGCTCCATTATCTTTCCATTAGTACGGAAACTTGCTTGTGTCCTTTATGTTGCTGTTCATAGGGGTTTTGTGTGTTTATTTTTGCTATGATCCCCTATTTTTGCATGATCCGATGTTCAGTTTTATTACCTTTGAGATTAATAAAAAAGGGCCACACAGAACTGGGGCAAGGGGGAAAGGTCATCATAAATTTTATACAATTATTGTCAGATTTTGTCTTTGGGTTTGTACATTTGGCACAACCATCAGCTACCATTCAAGCTATGCCAGGCTCCCCTCCCTGTTACACTGGATGACACC
This sequence comes from Dromaius novaehollandiae, assembly GCF_036370855.1. NCBI lineage: Eukaryota > Metazoa > Chordata > Aves > Casuariiformes > Dromaiidae > Dromaius > Dromaius novaehollandiae. The sequence continues at coordinate 136,922,301 of NC_088099.1, read as the reverse complement.
TGCCTGTGTTAATGGAACTGTAACAGTATCTTGGAATATGCACAACCCTTCTTACATCTAGGTCTGTAGATTGTGTCTGTTTAGGTGTTTTTCTTGCTGCTTTGTGCTTTGTTATAACTGTGCGATTCCGAACAGCCTTCCTTGTCATTTGCATAGGCACAAGTATGGCAATACTGGTTGTTATAAAACTGTGCTGGGGGGGGGGGGGGACAAGAAAGCAGACTTCGACTGAGCAGCTACTGTGTTTGACCAGGAAATACAACACTTATTAGATTTGGTCATTTGGCCATTTTGGTCATGAAAAGTGATTTTTTTTCACTTGTCTGCTCTGGGCCAGGTGCTTAAACTTCCACATATTCACATAAGCTGAAAATCCGGTCATGCATCATAAAGGAAATTTTTAGTCACTGTAGTTCAACAACACAAAATGTATGTGAAACACACTGTCCCTTCACAATGTTTTGCAATATGGGTTCCTCTTTTAATATCATGCCCATGTGTTAGTATCATTTCAATAACTTTAGCCATAAATGTCTGATTTAAGCTCTTCTCAGAGAAGAGGAGGAAAGACATAGGTTCCTCCAGAGGGCAATTCATCTCACTTAAAACTAGGTGCATCACATAAAGAGGATGAATCATTCCCCTGGAAAGGTCTTGACCAGTCTAGATGCCTAGCTTTCAGGTGACTGACATGACATATTATTTTTTAAAGAAGATTTCTAGCAGACTCCACTTCCTTCAGCTCCTCTAAGATCCACACATTGATCTGCATATTAATTAGCTTCTGCAGATAAAGTCTTTGCCAATAATGAAGCCTTTGATCTGTATGGAATATAGGTGTTACATCATATGACATCTCTCTAAAGAGGTCTGAAACTTCACCCCCCCCTTTCCTTTTTTTTTTTTTTACTTTTTACATAAGTGATTTTGTTGTGCTGATTGTTGTCTCACACATAGTATTCTAAGAAATGTATATATCACAAATAATAGTGTTCATATTATATCTGTCAGAGATGAAAAAACTACATATATGAATCTGTGTAATCCACTCAATGGTTTCTCAACCTTAGGCCCCCAGGGTGCATTACAAATCTACATGATGTCCTTCGGTGCTGGATTTTTGCATTTGGCTCACTGACTTAGCTGCAAGATTTGCAAAAAATCCATGTATGCAGACAGCTCCTATTGGTTACACATATTACAAGCTCTACAGCATAAATTAATCCTTCCAAGGTATCTTATGTGAACTAAATTGGCTCAGGTTCTGATTGTTTTGGATGAAAGCATATGACTAACTTGAGCTTTTATTTAAAAAAAATACCCATTTTTGGCTAAGCACCTTTTTGGCAATTCCTCATTGCAAACATGAAGGACATGGAAATATGAAGATCTGCAGTTTGGAGGAATGTTAAAATTCTACCATATGCATCTTAAACACAGTGGATATTCTTGATCTTCTAAAAGCTAAAATGCTATGGGCATCAGCTAACCACCTGCTGTAGTTGAATATATTATGGCTTCTCTGTTATTTCTCAGTTTTTGAGTACAGAATAGCAGAAGTATCATACTGGAAGTCAGAATCACAATGCAACAAGTGTGCCTTGGAAACAACGTACATAAAACAAGCAGACTTCAGGGACAGATGTAGTGCAGACCAACATGCATAATTTGTTCCTAAGAAAGTACGAGTTTCTTAATTCATATTTGGGAATGGCATTTCATACCATTCATGTTGTTATAGGCAAACTGCATAACTGACAAATGTTTGAAAAACCCTTCACATAGTTGTGTTATCAACCCAAGCCATCACTAATTTTTTTTTTTTGAATCTTTCTTGTTTATTTGTCAAATTTCAAATTTACCTCCGGCAGTTATTGTGAGAGTGTTTAGGAACAGATGAATTTCCAGTGTTTAATTTCCCTTCGACAAAGCTACAGCTTTTTCTTACACAAGCATAATTAATAGATTTTTAGAACAGGAGATCCAATTAGATCATCTAGTATGACACAGGTCACAGAACTTCGCTTAGTTCTTCAGCATTAATCCTGTAACTTGTCTAACTTGTCTGGCTGTAGTGTATCTTCTAGTCAAGTTAGGGAAAAACCTAAGAAAAGAAGGTAAGATTATCGGTGTACCCTTTTTCACTGAATAGTCTTTTTCTAGTAACTCAGTGTTATAAGCCCACCACTGTGGGTAGGCACAACAATGTTTAAACACATTGGTGTTTCACGAAAACCCTAAAAAATAACCAAACTCAGATGTTAGCAGACCACAGTCAAGATGAGCGCCAGGGGTACTGCTGCCACCTGCCACCCGCCGTTATGCGCTGGGAAATGAGAGCACAGGAATCCCACTTGACTATAACTACCATGATCTGGCAGGAGAGAGATGCAGCTTTGATTTATGCTGCTCACATGACTCCATAGTCCCCTGTGTATTCTGCTGGATCGCAACAGAGCGACTTTCTGAAGGATACATACCACTTCAGGTTCTGTTTGAGTCAAATTTCCAGACTCAGTTTTTCTCTCACAGCTATGCAGTTGTTAATCAAAAGCTGCCTCATCAATGTCCCTGAGAGGAGGCTTGCAAATCTGCCTGGAAGCACATTGCTCATGTTAGATGATTTCTCCTTTAGGAAAGAATAGCATGCACTAGCTTGTCTTATGCACAGGTACATGTATATACATATATTTCTGTATATGAGCAGCCACTCACTCAGATTTCCACTATAGTTCCCACCACTTTAAAGTCAGTGAATGTTTGAGACTCAAATTTCCTTAAACTCATTCCTTATACCTTCCACTCTGATTCTAGGACCATGAAAAACCGCAGTTGTTGTTTCTTTCCTAGGAAGTGCAAATTGCTCTCCATAGGCCAAGAAAAGATTTTTAACTCCAGCAGCGTATGCTCTTGCTTTTCTGGTGACTTTTTAAAATGATGTTTCAAACTTCTGATTTTGACTTTTAGCTGGAATCCATTAGTTTACTAGAGCCAGTTTAAGCATCTACCAAGTACTAGCTATTCTCTTTCTTTTCTACATTATAGTGCTTAAAAGTAAAAATGAAAATAAAATCAGGAGAAACTAACTTCACAAATGTTAGCTTTTTCAAGCACTTAGAAGTGACTTGTTCAGTATTTCATAATGGACACTGGGAATCTAATGACTATGAAAAGAGTGTATTTATGCCTTTGTAACACTCATGGCATGTTGATTTCATCCTTGTCTTAAAAAGTTTCTATTTTTCTCTTCTGCTTATGTACATTCACACACACACACACACACACACACACACACACACACACAGACGTTAGCAGAGATTTGTCAAGCTGTAGTTTGTCAAATGGTAAACCTATAATTTAGCTTCTCTATTACTCATCTCATAAATTCAACATCTAATAGTTTTGTTGCTATTTATCAATGGCCTGCTTGTTGTCATGGAACACTGATTCAGCTGTCAAGGTTATTTGGTAATCTGAGGCTCATAAAACAGGAGAAGCTCTTTTTGTTATGAACCCAAAGCCAATACATGCGTTTTCCCAATTTAACTGTACTTAAATTTTATGAATAATAAATCATTTTAATACTATCTATAATGAGCAGATTTTTTGTCATGATTTTTTTTAGTCAATGACTCAGCTACGAAAAACAATCTTGTGTCAGTTATCACAGCGTGAGTCAAGAGGTTAAAATATAAGACATGAAAGACCTAGTTGCTTGTGTTCAAAAAAATCCAAGTTAAATAATACCTTTTTAAAATTTATTAGGTCTTCTCTCTGCTTTCTTTCTGCTCAGAACATGTCTTAGATGGTGTGGGCAGACACTGGTAGTGTACAGGTAATGTCTCAGAGGAAAGAGAGGGGTGACTAGAGCGATTTTAAGCAACCATAATGATATGCAGCTTTTCTCATTGCTGAAAACTGTCATGCCCATCTTTTCTGCAATGAGGACATCTATGTGATGTGTTTGTCAAGCCTTTAACCTGACCTTTAACCACTTTGTAACCAGCAAGGATTTTTGTCATTAATCTGTTGGCAAGACTTGTAGATCTTGGGGGAATTTTTTTCTTATTCATAGCAGCCTGCAGGTTGGTAAAGCAGGATAACAGAGCTAAGAATATTGGGTAAAACCTGGGGTATGGTTAGCCTGACAGCTGGTGTTCATCAAGGCCTGTAACGGATGTCAAATAAAATAATAAGAACAGAACACATTGCATCACATATACACTCCTTAGCTTCAGGAGAGAAAATAAATGTCCCTGAATATCAAGGCATTTACACTTATTATGTAATGCAAATTTGTGCAAAAATAATTAGTGGAACGTTTTAGTTTGTGGAGAAAATGATTTTAAATTCTTAGCCTGAATCCCCCTCTGACGTTCACTTAACTACATTACAAGATAAAACATTAGACTCCAGAATTATAACTAAAGGAGATATCTTCTGATCTGAAGAAACATTTAACTTCACACTAGTAGTTAAAAGGAGAAGGTTAGCCTAAATACCATTTATATTGTGAGTAAAATTATTGCCAGTTGCTTTAGGCCTTGATCAAGTTTTGTTTACTAACTTGGAGATGATCTAGGACACTGCAGAAGTCAAATGCTACTTTCTTCTTACAGGAGGGCAAAGCTGATATTCAAAGACGTAAGGATACTTATCACTCACAAAGGAACCAACAGGTCACAGATTCTGTCATGATTGGATTTTCTGCTAGGAATTTTAAGACTGTAATGATTCAGAAGTACTGAAAAGGAACACCAATTTTGAACGTCTCCCCAACTTAGTCCTCTTCTATGTCTGTCTGCTGGTTATCTAAGAGACAGACATAGCTGGATTCTAACTGTCTAGTGCAATGTCTTCTCAAGGTTTAGGTTAGGTACATGTGCGATATCCCAAAACGCACAAAAATCCTGAGCTCCCCATACAGTGACAATGAACAGGAGCAATTATTAGCACTGGATACAGAAAGGGGGATGATCTGTTCCTAGACCTGATCACAGGACAGTTGAAAGGACACTGATTTTATTGTTTACATCAGCCAAAAGTGTTGAAGGTAGATGAAAGGAGCTGCAATATCAGGAATGAATGAAACAGAGAGTGGGTAGTCTGATCAGTGCAACTGAAAATCCAAATAAGTACTATTAATTAGAGCAACTTTAGATTGACAACAGAAGTTGGTGGGAGGGGGCGAGAGTAAATATAACTCAATTATTTACATTGCCTTCAGATTAAGATGGTGAGATTTATGTTCTGTTTCCTTAAGTAACCTTTATTGTTTGTAAAGTGTGCATGTAAATTTTATAGCTCAATGGAATTGAGACTGATAGTGTTATCAGCCTATGTTGCTGTCAACAGTGAGGACAGACATAAAGATGGTATTAATATATGGTCTCTTCATAGAGAGAAGTTGGAATCTCCACAGAAAGAGTGAAAATCCACAGCATCAGATGGATTTGCAAGAAGTGTTTAGGATTCAAAGACAAGGCTGGTGTTTCCAATTCCATGAATATGAAAGCATATATATATCCTGACTACATTCAAAGACAAATCCTAGATTCAAAAAACTACTCTTAAAATACATGGATTAGTCATAGATTTTATAAATAGAGAACAACTTTTTCTAAAGGAAGAAAGTAAGTTGCATTACTTCTGACCATGAATATTGGAACACAAAATCTACAGGGTTCATGTCCTTCAAAAAATGACAGCCAAACAATACTTCCATTTACTATATTGCATCCTAAAATCCTTATAGGTGCTAAAAGCAAAACTAACTAAAGTCTCACAGAGGACATAAAGAAAATTATTTATGTATTGAATAAGGACCTTTGGTCAATCCATTCTTTTTTTTTAAGGAAGCTCCTTGATGAGATGCTTTTCATCACGAAGAATGGCAGCTAAAGAGAAGACTCCAATGACTTCACCCCATCTCTTTACCCTTCAAATTTCAATCCTACAAAGACCTGTAAGGTTTACAAACACCTTGTATTTGTCTGCATTATGGGCTACATATATTCTTGGGATTTCTACGGCACTGTATTCTGATGGACTATCCTGAAAGGTACTTCCCAGTTCCAAACCTTGTGTTATTCTGTGGGATATGAAAGTACACTTACAGATGTTTTGTATACTGATGAAGAATTTCTCCCTGAATAGTGGAACATGTTGGAGTATAGGTTAAATGAAATGACCACTTTACCTAGCCAAAGAAGTCAAAATGAGAAAGAAGATTTCTAAGTTGGGGGGGGGGGGGGGCGAAGAGGGAATTGCATGTATCCAGAAAAAACCAGAAGAACCTCAAGGAACAGGAATGTGCAACTGAGAAAACTGTAGTCCAGGGATAAACAACAGTTCTTTGATAGCCTGAGTTAAACATGAAAAAGATGTAAATTTCCTTTCTAATTCTCTTAAATAATTCTTATTACAAATATTGAAATATATCCAAATATTATGCCAGGTGAAACTTATGGCTTTTGAAATATATCCAAATATTATGCCATGTGAAACTTATGGCTTTATGTGAAAATGTTAAAAAGAAATCATTTATTAACAGGACTCTGATGTAAGGCTTTACAGATGAAATTTTGCAGGCTAGTGCTGGAAAGGACCACTGATTTCTTATCATTGAGAAAAAGCTGAACGTGCATCTGCCCTGGTTGCTAGTATGGAGTCAGAGTTAATCACATTTTCAGTTATTCAAAATAACATTCACATTTTCTTGTATTTCGTAAAGTAAGCCTAGCCACAGTAGCTTTTAGACAATCTGCAACATTTGGACTCCATGACTGAGTGTGTGATACTTCACCAATTCAGCCTAGGTTATGAAAAAAAATCAAGTTTCAGCTGAAAACAGCTCCAGCTGAGAATTCCTGAAAAATCATTTGAGAAAGAATTTGTCACCTAAAAGTCATTTCCTTCCATCAACATTTCTAAGCCTTAAAATTGGAAGAACTTGAATCAATAAAATGCGTCAGGAAAAATCACTTGCAACTTAGACTTGGTGAGCTGATGTCACCATGGCAGTGATAGAAGCTCAGAACTAGCAGGATTTACTCCAATGATAATAAAAGAAAATACAAATGTTTCTCATTTTTTATTATCTCAGACAACACAATAAATGCATTTCATGTCTTCTGTCTCCAACAAACCCATACACTTGGTTTATGAGTTGTATCTGTGTAAGAGAGAGGGCTTGTTCCTGTGCATTGCAGCAATCATTTTAGGGTTAAAGGACCTTCTACAGATAGAAGAGGTTACTGCTGTACATGGCCAATGCTCTTACTCTAAAATGACAGAGTTGTGAGGAGTTCAATCCAGGGCTGAACCAAGATGAAAGGAATGCACATAAGGTATAGATGGGAGAAAGATAAAAGGGAAATTCATATTTATGAACACTAATATGGAGCAAAATAAGCTCAGTAACTTGGGGATATTAAAGTGCCTGTCTATATACACAAATGAAAGGTTTAGCTAGGAAAAAAGTATCAGAACTGGACAGCTAATAATGTAGAGAAAATACGTTATCATAACAAAGCTGGCTGGAGCTATATATTGAAAGATATATTTTATTTAAAAAAGACATATAAGAAAAGCAAAGAAACTTCCATAACCTTGTTGGTGAAAGAGGATTTATTAGCCCCCATAAGAGACTGGGGATAAATGGGTAATGGTGTTGTGTCATTATGTACTGAGCTTGGAGATGTTTCAGACAGTAAACTAAATGTTATAGGCCACCTGACCAAAAAGAATAACTGGACTGTGAAATGATTGAGCAAATAAAAGAAGCATGTAAAAAGAGCAGAGTGATGGTAAGTCAGCAATAACACAGGAAAAGGAATGCAGTTATGGTGAAATCTATCCAATCCTCAAGCTCACTGTGAAGCCTGAGGATAAAGGGCAAACATTTCAGGCTGCAGTAGGTACATTTTGGTTAGAATATGCTCATTATGCTCATGACATGATTTTTTTCCTTTAAACTTCTTTTTTTTGATTAGTTTACTATTTCAACAGGGTTCTTCCCACAGGAGAAGAAAGTCAGAGCAAGACAGCACAGATTTAAATTCTCTTCTCTTTTCTGTTTTTCTTATTATTGTTTAAGAGCTTGTAGGATCATAAGGATATTCAGATTATATATAAAGTAATGTATATAAATGCCCTAATTGAAATACTATGTTAATGAAACGGATGGTCTTCCTCAGATTGTTATTCCTATAAAATAGGAATATAAATATAGGATATATACGTACAGCAGCATATATTTTTTATATAGAGTATCATATACTCTGATGCTAAAGTCGTATAAATACAGACCAAGAATTCTATATGAGTAGAGTTGTAGATCTGGACCCTTTCCAATCTCTCATTCTGCCCAGGTTCAGTAGGTCAACAAAGTCCAGTGAGACCCTAGCCAAGAATTTGGTTTAGAATGGATTAAGTTTCTAGGAAGAACTACAGTTCATCCACATGATCTTTGGCTTAAGAAAGCCTTGCACATGAGTGGTCAGCCTGCTGATGCCAACAAATGCTTAAATAAAAAAATCACACTTGCAACTACAGTCTGTCTAGAAATGATGTAAAAAGAAAATAAGACACTTTATTTCTTTTTGTTTGTTTCGCAACAGACAATGGGACTGTAAGCAAACCACGGTCAGAACCCAGTACGTCCCTTTAATGTAGAAGGAGATCCCATGGCTGTATTCTTTTCTCTTCCTTGATATCTCCAGGCTGTCCACAGTCTGTTTTGGCTTGCTTTCGCCTGGCTACATCCACCCCTGATATCAGTCAGACAGAGCCGTTGAGCCAGCCATAATATTTAAATCACGATTGGTATATATGAGGCAGAAGTCACTGGCTGGCATTACAATCTCTATATGGCTTGCAGTTCTCCACAGAGAAAAGATCAGCCATAAGAGGAAACAGCGTTTGAGGCTATAATGTTCTGGGGCATTCTGTCACCCAGCAGAAGGTATTAAGGCATATGCAACTCTAAATGCCTGTGTAGGACTGGGATGATAACAGTTATTGTGTGCTGACAGACACAGAAGTTGTGATGGGGAAGAAAATGACTCTTGGGGAATAAAAAAATACATAGATGAAAAAGTAATGATAAAGTATGGAATACATTAAATAATGGAAAATTTTTAGTTCAAGAATGCTCGGGAAGGAACATTACAAGATGCAACAAGTTGTCAGGTAGAAAAAAACCCTGAAAATAGCTATCTGCCTGTCTAGCAGACATAATTAAAGTGATGTGGATTTGGCATATATTATGAAACTAAGCGTAACAGAAAAGCATACAATGACAATAATTAATCATTACTTTCCTTTATATTAAATTGAGACTTCAAGGACAAAAACTGTAAAACCACAACCAGATAAAATATATTGGTGGGAGAAAAAAAGACATTGAGGTTGCAGGTGTCAGCTAGAAATGCACATAGTACACATTAAGAGAGGCCAATAATATGTTAGCAACTTGTCTAATGCCTTAGTTATTGAAGAAAGGTATTAGTATCACCTATAAAAAAATAACACAGATGCACATAAAGTATCAACAAAATAGACTAAAATGGAAATCTGGACATAAAATACAACTTTTAAATGTTCTAAATAAATCCAGGAGAAAAAGGTATAGGTCACAGTGCTTAGACTAAAAGGTTCTAATACACACAGGAATTAGGCAAATGATTCACTGTAACTAACAGCTCCAGCCACTGATGTCTCAAAACCAATATGAGATACAGATCCTACTTCAGCTATCTTAATGGTTATTGGGAACAGTTCACTAAATAGTTAAGTCAACTATTAACCTTAGGGTTACCTGCAAAATATTAAAGTCATTATTTGTGATCACCTAAAACCATCTGGTCTTATTTCTCCTCACTGAAATAATGATAACTATTTTTAAGAATGGCTGTTCTTATAACCACTTACAATCTCATTCAAAGAATGACATTTCACAAAGGAAAAATGTTTTATTTGATGTTCATTATACAACAGTTCCAAACAGTAACCCACTCACATAAAGGTAGAAAACTTGAGGGGGAAAATGTTTGAATTTTGAATTTCTTTCTATGTTTATTTGTTTCTTGGTTATTGTTTTGGTAATATGTTTTTACAATATTGAAGATTTTGAGCAACCTGTTTCTGAAGTATGAAAGTATGTGGGACTACAAAAAACGCAAAAAGCCTCGGGTCCAAAAACTCATCAGAGCACTGGGAAGGGAAGAGGAGAGGAAGTGAGGAGAACAGGAGAGGGAGAGGGAAAGGAAGAGAAGAGATGCCAGTACTGTAGATTTCACAGTTTGATGGTTAATTAAAGAGGGACTAGAAGATAAAGAAGGAAACAACGGAGGATCTTAGACACAACAGTCCCATAAACTTTACTGCAGTTACAATTTCTGTTTATGCTTGGTTTATTAGTCATGGTGAGAACGGTTGACATACAGGATGTCATAGTAAGGACAGGTGAATTTCAGCACTATTATTTTATTAATTCTGTGACCAGCATATGTTTACGTCTGCCTCACACTGCACCACATACTGACTGTTCAGGGTTTGTTTATGCTTGACTGTTTAGTACTTTTTATCAAATATCAATTTCAAAATCATTTTTCTCCAGCATAAAACATAAGTTTTCACAGATTCTTTGAGGAAAGTACTGACTAGCATGCTAGCCTGAATTCCTTAAGAATCTAGCACCACTGTCAAGAAACTGTGATTATACCAGAAGTCATGGCATAAGAAGCAGAGGATGAAAATTTTTAAAGCCCCATAACCATTTTAATTTCTGCAATGACTAGGACAGGGAGGAAGTCTCTTTCCCTAGCTAAAGAGCAAATAGTAGATACTCTTGAAGTTCTAATCCCAAACAGTGGGAATAGAGGCTCGTAAGATGTATGTCTGTTCTTTAATTCAAGAGCAGTTATCAAAAAAAGCAGCAGGATACAAATCTTTGTTTTAGATGAAATGCCTAATCTAGATGTATCATGAAGAAATATTTGAATGACAAATTGGCATGACCCTGTCCCAGCCAGTTACAATCATAGGGAACACTGGCGAGGATAGCTGGGAAAGTATGCTGTCAAAACCCAATTTTCAAGGAGGAAAGACTTTTTGTCAAACTCAGACTTGTCTATCTGATTTCTTAAACAAAATCAGGATAAACATCCTGACAGCTAATACAGCTCTATGGAATTTGACCAGCTTCATTTTGAATTTACCACTAAGTCTATATGGATTCAAGGACACCTTTTGATTCTGCAAAGCACATTGGAAATTATGGGGGTCCCACACTCTATGTCAGTGGGAGACAGATGGGTCTCCAGGACACTGAAGAGTCCACCTCAGTTCTATTCCAAACATGCTTACTCAGTATCGCAAGAAATGTGCTTTTTACTAGGGTTTTCCAGAAAATCTACTTGAGTGAAAGACCAGCTTTTGTGAAAGCAGAAACAAAATCCAAACCTGACAGCTTTTCTTAGTGCAGGGTAATAACAAACGGCTTTCTCAGCCACTGTCTCAATTCCAAGCAGTTCTGTGGGATAAGGGTGCCATGAAGGTGATAGCTAGACAAATCAAGCATCATCTCAATTCTTACTGAGGAACCTCTTTGAACCCTTTTGTGCCACCAATCCTAGATTCTATTTAATGTGCCTGCTTCTCCTTCCATCATCTAAGTACTACTTCTACCTCTTTCTCAGGTCCTCTGGCAGGCTACTACTTTCTTTTCATACAAATACTTCTTAAAAACCTACTTATTTTGTGAAGCTCACAAAAAGAGTTAACGATGACTCTTTCCTTTTTAATGCATCTAGACATGCACAATCCTTTTCTTCCATGCTATGAACTTTTTCTGAGTGGTCATATCATCTTCTATCTATCAAACTCTCTACCTTCATACCAATACTTAAAGGAAACCAACAAAATATTGAGCACTGCAAAACAAATAATAGCTACTTCTATTAGTAAAATGCTTTTTAGTTTGCTGCCAATACTGTTATTTATACTGAGATACATCTTAAACATTTTGTATAAAGGTGAGGCATACATTTTAGCAAAATAAAACCTTTTGAAATACTTCAGAACTGCTGACTGCAGTGTTGCCTTCCTTGTTTTTTCTACTAATCAAGAGACAGCAGTAAAGGGTGAAGTGTCCAGTTATTCCTTCTATCAAAGAAATGCAGACAGCTCTGCTCTATCATTTCTCTCTCTGCTAAAACATTCAAGACACTCATATCTAGTTCAGTCACACTGACCAATTCAACTGAGTATCTAACATGTCTCACAACAACAGGATCAAGAGTCCCAGGTAAAAGATAACTTTTCTTTAAATGCTCCAAGACTATAGACAGTCAGAGGAAGTGTGACTGCAGCCATCAAAGAGCAGGTCTGTTCTCTGTGACTTGAAACACTGGTGTCTTGTACAGTCTTCATTAATCATTAGTGACAGAAGCCAGAAAGACTTGGTTTCACCTGTAGCTAACCCAGAAATAGAACCCTTTCTATTCATATATGGACCTAGCCAAAGTGATCCATGCTTTTGTAATCCCAAGCTTAGATCAAACCAATTTGCTCTTCCTTGGTCTGACCCAGATGTCATTCCACAACCTACAGATGGTTCATCATAGTGTATCCCATCTGTTAAGTTGAACACAGTAATGAGAATACATCACACCAATATTCCTCATTTCCCTTTGGTTTTCATTCTAACCCTGAAGATAGCTGAAGGTCCTGGTCCTTTCAGTGGTCCATGACTAAATCAGCTAAGAGAAGACCTCTTCTTTCTGTTTTCTGAAGAAGACAGAGTCAACAGAGATGCTATGCCTGAAGGATGTCAGATGCAAACTTGAATGTGTGGGACAGAGAGCTCCTGGCTTCAGCACTCACTTCAAACACATATCATGTTTTGTTATGTTTAGGTTGTGATAAAAGATTCATTGCTTCCTGTGGGTAGTTTGTACCAATGGAATGACCCCAGCACTATGTTCCTACATGGAACATTAAACCATGTTGTTCATAAGTAAATAATTAAGGCTGGAAGAGAAAATGGTTCTGTACTGAAGGATTATTGATGTCTTATTAAATTTAGGAAATTACACTTAAACACTACTACATGTACAGTATATACAGTAAAAGAAGTCTTATAAATGTGAACTAATAACACCTGAATAGTAACTATATGCATGTGTGAAAAAAATATTTAGATAATTTTCAAATTTGGGATGCTTCAGGGAATATAATTATATGAAACCAGTGCAAGTTTGGCACTTAAACAGCAGTGCTACCGTACACAGATGCTCAGTGTCTGGAAGGAAAGTACTGTCCTCCAAAAACTCAGTGCAATGCAAAATCGTTTTTATTTATTTTAATAGAAAAAAAATTAAAACCCACCTTGGCCTTAAGGTGATATTTTCCTTAAAATAGACTTTTTAAGCAGGAAGGGGGGCCTATTTCTCATAAAAAGATGGAAAATATTAAAATCACAGCCAGATTTCTGGGTGAAATCTTGGCTTTCTTGAAATTGTTGAAATTTTTGACATTGAATTCCATTAAGCAAGAAGGTAATCCTTAAAATTTAGAAAAGAGAAATTTTCATGTATCATTGCATGTAATTGGTTCATGTGACTTCAGTGATTGTAACTCATTGTTTGGTTTTTCATTTGTTTCCTTCTCCACTTTTGGGAAACACAACTTGCAGAATAAGAAAGGCTAACAAATGCTCTAGAACCAATCAATGTTATGAAACTAATAGTAATACAATACGAGCATGTAAGCTTATGTAGTGCCTTTCATGTAGAAGTATCCCAAGGCACTTTGTAACAGAAACTCAGTAAGGAGTGCAAAAGTGCTTTCTCAGATAGGATAAGCCAGGGGAAAAGGGGAAATTAATTAAGCATGGATTTAAATTTCTCAGCCAACAAGGCATTTAGAACCTTGGTCAGAAAAGACAGTGGTTCCAATATCTGTATCCAGGGAATACAATAGACTATTTCATTTTTTAATTCTTGAGGAATGTTCAATAGTTCTTCCACAATAATATGGGTATGAGTAATAGGAATACGGTTCATAGGCTACATTTCTCAAAAAGCAGCCCCGTCTCTCTTTCTCTCACACATTTTTCATACACAAATTGGTTCACAAAAGTTGGTCACCTGCCTTGTATGCCAATAGAGCTACTTGACTGCTGAGAAACCCATTATAGAATTTTATATTGTAGAAATTACAAATACTGAGTTAGGGAGTGGGCGATGGCTTTGTTGACTGTTTAGTTCAGTGTTTCAAATCAATGTATGGTTCTTCGTAGAGGTATTAAACACAGAAAGAATAATCAGTGACACTAGTTCTGAAGATAGCATGTGTTTCACAGGGAACAGTAAAATTGCTTGGGAAAACCTATATAAATTGATAACGCATAAATTACAGCTTCCCTGATGTTGCAGAAACTTGCACATCCTCTATTTTTCAAACATTTTTCTCTTAGGAACACATGGACCATTCTCATTTTTGGATGACTGCCTCTTCGGATTAATGCATCCTTCTGGTGCATAAATTAGGGATGCACAGAGGAAAAAGGAGAAGCACTAAATCTCAGGAAACTGAAGCTATACAGAAAAATGAGGTTCAGGGTACAGCTGAATGAGTGACTCACCATGAATAATTTATCTGAAAAGTTAGCCTCTGCTTCTGTTCATGGAATAACTAAAAGCAGCTTATAATTTCCTCAGTTTTACAACAAAATAAAACTTTAAAATATTATATGGCTTAACTGTAAATAACTTGCTGTAATTATTTCATACCCTATATAAAAGAGAGCGTGGCATTTTGATTGACCAGATAAATCATATGATGGCATTTCTGTTCCCTAGATGGATAAGCCCACAAGCATGTGTGTTTCAGATGCCTGCAATGATTATCAAAGCAGCTCAGTAGTGTGCGTGATGAAGGAGTGTAGCCATAACAAGTTAATTTAAGAAAAACTCTTAAGAGCTTTTGTAAAAATGTCTTCAGTATTTATTTTGCAGTTCTAGCTCATTGTACTTTTTGAGGGATAACTGTAGGGATTTGCAGTCACTTGTAAATATTTTTTGAGGGATCCTGTATGCTCAAGTCAATTACTACTTTTTTTCAATTGCAACATGAAGAGAGATCTTGTCCCAGTGATAAACTTGAATTTGATGGTACATGTTCTTTTTCGAGGACTCAGTGCTAAAGAATATACCAGTCTTTCCATACCTTGTTCTAAGTGCACATATTAATAAAATTGCTATTTTTAAATAAAAGAGATCTCAGTCATTATATTTTGCTATATTTATACAAGGCATATGTAATTTAGATATTAAAATTTTACTAAATTATTAGCAATCTGAAATATTCTTGCAGAATTTATGGTTTTGACTGGACAGCCATGCTTTATGCAAATTTGAAAAGTATTCTCTGCTACTTCAATAAAATATAGAATCTCACAAGGTACTTGATGAAAAATGAGCAATTTGTGCATTTAGAGTTTACAAAACCCTATAACGGTTAATATCTCTTAGAATGTTCAGATGTTAACCTCCTACAATATTTATTACAGAAAAAAAGAAAGACTGACCAGAAACCATGCTTGTTTGTTCTGTGCCTTGACTCACACTAAAGATAAAGAGAACACAGAATCTTGCCAATTTGCATTAATTTTTGGTTATACTTGCATAATTATTGCTAACCTTTTGCTTTTATTTTGGGACTATTTAAAAAGTGAATCTGTATCAAGTACTTTCTGTCAGATCCATGCTAAATCTCTATATGATACACCATTTACTGGATTCTCTGTTTTACAGCAATATCCTTGGTATGAATTCATCGATGTAATCATAAAATAAAACTCATGTAGTTCTTACCTGAGCTCTTGAGCTATAGAGTCCACTTGAACTGTTAATAAAAGCAGAAGGAAAGAATGAATTAGCTTACACTTCCAGACTTCGACTTTCTGCAACCTTGCACCTGCCTATCTGTGATGACAGAGGAGTGGCTATCAAAACACAGGTGATTATGTCATGCTAACCACAGGACTATAGCTACTACTGGCAAACGTTAACCGAGCACGTAATTCCCACCATTACTTTAGATAAGCTATGTATAAAATGCAGAGCATGATCTTCAGCAGAGAAAATATGCAAAAACTAAAAAATAAAAAAAGGAAAGCACTGTTTTTTATTGAAAGCATGATGAGAAATTTCTGCTTTTACCGAATGTTAATTTGACTTGGGAGTGAAGAAGGCTGGTGTTTAGAAATACCTGCCCACACAAGGATGTACAGCATATTGACAAAGCCAACAGGTGGTTCTAAAGAGTCCTCATGTTGCACAGGCAACTTCTGTTGTTTCACTTCTGGGAAAATGTTCCTGACCTATTAATTCATATGCACGTGTGTGCATGTGTTTAAAAAATACAGAGAAAGACAATCCATAAGTTCTTAAAAAAAGTTTAATTAGCTTTTTAAGGAAAAAAGATTTGAAGGTTAAATCCTATATTAATAACGATTAAAGTCTGTTAACTGAAAGTCAGTCAGACTCTCTTAACAGTCATGACCAACAGAGAAGGAATACTCTAACGCTCCAATGTAAGTAACTTTCCTGTTCAGTAACTCTGCTCAGGTCCTCTGTTCTTGTCCTTTTTAAATATATAGGAATTCTATATTAATTTCAGACAATATTAGTGAGGGATGTTTCAAAGATTTGATATGACAATGCTTATATTTTTAAGGAAAAACCTTTCTACTTTTATCCCCTTGTCTGTGGGCGGCTGGTGGCACTCCTATTCACTTCTCTGTCTTTTTGTAAGTCTAGCAGTCTAGCAGTTTTCAGCTCTTTGGTGTTATGAAACTAGAGAATTAAACCAAACTGCACTTTAATTTTTCATTCTGACCACAACTTGAAGGTGAAGGCACAATTTTAACAATATAGGACTACTGAGTTGCAACAATGAATCAAATTGCCTTGTTTTTCATAATCCTGAGAGTGCACAGCTCCCGTTAAAATCAGTGAAGGAAGGTGCTCTGTACCTCTGGAAATAGTCATAAGCAAAAACGCTCACAGCGAAGGCAAAACTTTGACATTTATTTTTACATATCTGCATTTTCCACCCATTATCAACAGTCACAAGAAGTGTTATAAATTAAAATAAAAAGTTATTTTCCTGGAAGGAGTGTATTGCTAGTCAATCATGTTTTCCAGATGTTTAGATCATTAAGGGCCTGTTTATCTCTCAGTACTCCATTTCCATCTGTTCCTTATAAAAAGAGAGGAATAGCTGGGAAATACAACTATGTCATAACTTTGCAAAATGAAACACAAGTACCAGTACTTAAAAGAAAAACACAGGGTTCTCCTCTACCGCATACACTTGCACCTTTTGATTAAAGTAAATTTACTTCTGGACCATTTATGCAGATATTTTATAGACAATTAATGGCAATAGACAGAAAAATATTCAGTTGGCTGAGATAAAGTTTTCCACATGATTTTGAAGGCATGCATTCAGTGTTGTCTAGTTCTACTCCCTATGGAAAATCTTTGTTTGCATAATAAAAAGCATAACCTTTATTTTCTTTGAGAAATAGCTCAAAGAAAATAGCATACAGTAGATTTTTTTCTGCTTTTCTTTAAACTGTAGCTAATAACATCGTGCCTCTTAATGCCAGCAGTCTGTGTCCTGCCTTGATTAAAAAAGCAGCCCTACGGAAGCTGCACATTCTCTTACTGCACATTAGGGACTGTGCACAGGAACTATCATATTTCATGGTGTGCTGGGCACAGGGTCGTGGAACATGCTTGCTAACTCACCCTTGGTTCCTTTCGAGCGTGTGCGCAGCTTTTTATTTTCCCCATCTGCATCCATCTGTAATATTAACACAAAGTCTTTAATTCATTCCCTTTGCCATTGAGAAAAAAAGTCTCCAGTGCTTTTTTCACATTTCCAAAGGCTAGACAGTAATAGAAAGAAGAATAATCATGCCTTATTAAACTTGTCAAAGAGATAAAAAGCCATCTGTGACTATCTAGTAAATACCTAGGAGATACCTTTAATGATACAGATTTGTTTAACAAAGTGATGGTTATGAGTGACACTTTAAGGTTTAATGACAAGGTCTACAGGTGTTAGCTCAAGACGTAAGGTAAGATATGGCAGTGTTCTACGACTGTTGCTTTCAGCATCCACTTCCCTGAAGAACAGGTCTCAGAAAGCCCCAGTGCCCACCATTGCCCAGCATTACCATTGCAAGTGAGGCATATCCTAATAGCTGCAATCGAACATGTGTCTCTGACAAATGCAAACCTTAAAGGGTGGAGCCCTCTTACTTGCCTATGCATAACTACATATGCACAGCTATGAAATACTTCACCACTAAAATCTTTTCCTTCTTAAGTATGCTTTTGGTGAGAAGAAAGTTACACATTGTACAAGTTTTTGGGAGAAGATTGGGTTCAGCTTTGGATTTTACAGAAAAAAAAAAAAAAAAAAAAAAAAAAAGTGAGCTGCTGCCATAAGATTTCTGACTGAAATAATAGTCACCTTGCAAGATCACTGTTCTCATGACAATTTTGGCTATATCTAAACCAGCACTGGAAATATGCACCTTCTGGTCTTGGATCCAGCCCAGACCCATAATTGTAGGGGCAGGTTTTCAATCCATGGATTTTATTACAAACCCCTGAAATTCAAAAGGATTAAGATTTCATGTTCTGGTGTGGAGAGCTGCAGTGACATACAGCAGATTGCATGACAGTGTAATTTTGACCATGTCCAAGGAGGAAAACTCCTACTCTTTCTAAAAGTAACACCTAATTCTTACATAAGGTAGAATCTATCATGAAGAATTTTGAACTAGGCAAAATAACAAGAACTCTGCAATCCTTCTTCAACCATGTTATTACCTTACAGTCTACCTTTGCTTTGAATCTCATTCTCTCTGCATGTAAAATGGTGACAGTCAAACATGCTGTGGATAAAGCTACTCACATGTTTTTCCACTGATTGATATGTAGGAACAAATGCAGGCACCAGCATCTGATTTGCGTAACTTTGCTGGGCAAACAGTAGCTGCAGGGTCTCTGCTCTGTGGATACTAGAAGTTGCCTATACCTAGCATCTGTGAATTTTTCCTGGCAAAAGGTGGCAATCCTTGCCAGCAGAAGATCCTCCCTATTATTTCATCCTTCCTGAGGATCAGCAGCACTGATTTACCCTATAAGGAGAAGATGCAAAAAGCTCTGTTTTTGCTTTTCAGTTTATAGAGTTTGAAAATCTGAGGATACTTTATTTTTAGGTTCATGTGACTCAGATAACTGAGATGTTTTGAAGGTCTAACCTGAAAGAACCTTGCAGAACACAGCAGAATTAAGCTGAGAAAGAAAAACAGTTTAGTCAGCCTTTCTAGAGGAAAAGAAGCATTTCTCTAATTTCCTGGCTTTTTCCTGTTCGTTGTTATATATGGTTACACATGATATGCAGCTAGGGGAATCAAAATACCTATTTACAGGAGAGAACACAAGCATTCAAAATGGGTATTCATGTACTTGAAGAAATCTAATTCTAAAATCTGGGTTAGTGATATCTGAAATGAAAGTATACATTGATCACAACACATTTCAAAGACAAGCAATGTTATCTTTTCTCTGTTTAAATTTACATTTGATGTTCCTTCTTAGCAGGGAAGAAAAATAAGTGGCTTGTGTTTACATAGTGGGGCTGATGGCAGCCTTTACTTGTTACTATCCTTAAAACCTGGAGAACGAGATTTTGCAATGTGACTGCAATGGTAATGGGAAACATGGCTCTGTTCTCTGATGTTGAGTTGTGATTGAAGGCACTGACCTGCCATAGACTTATAATAGGGGAGCAGGTGTGGCAATGATGGACTTTAATTTCCTTTAATAAACCTTTTATGTGCCACACTTTTACTGCCATTCTATGCTCTCCAAGGTCCTGCACATAATAGGTTCATTACTTTTGATTACTATAGTCTATTGAGACAAACAACTCCAGAACACACTATATATTATGTTCAGTTAAACCAATATAGACTATTTATCCACTGAGCATTATTTCACCTGCAACTCTACAGACAAAATTAACAGCAGCTCCTGTAAGCTAAAACTATTAAAACCACTGGTCCTCCTTTGTCATCATTTCATAATAAATACCACACCAATCATAGTGCTGCTCTTTTAATTATGAAACAAAAAGTGTCCACTGCTTCTACTGAATAGCAGTTACTTTGGTCTAAATAGCACATTGCATTGTGATGAATATTTAAAAAACTGCACAATGAGTGAAAACCAACAATAAAATCAATGTAGGTGATTTTTCTATTGATTTTCTTTCCTGTAATAATTTGAAATTATGAGAGATGTTTAATCAACTAAAACCTACAATTGATAGGACTGTTTAGCCTAGTGCATACTGCATTGTAAAACAATCATCTTCTAAATGTCTGTGTTGCATAAAGAACAGCTCAACTTACAAAACGTCCCCTGCATTAAATTACTTGAATTCCTTGAAAAATCCCCCTTGAAAATTACTTGAATTCCTTGAAAATTAAAGCTGGGGAATCTTAAAAGTGTGACTGCAAAAAGACCTCTCGTGATGAAAATTTGAATGCAACAGCCCTGGGTTTTGCTAGTTCTTTCAGAGATTGCCTGAAATTGAAAAAAAGTGAAAAAAAGTTCCTCACTTCTTATTTTTATCTACATAGTGATTGTTTTATACAAAACTACAGTCACCGACAGTAAATGCAAACTATTCAAACTTTCAGGTCACACATGAAAGAACAAAAGAAATAAAGTCTAAATGAGAACTTCTGTCTAAAGTTTTTAGAGGTAACTGTTATCTGGGTGTGAACTTGGGAGACATATCTTCTTATTAGCGTTGTATACACTAAAGACTGGACAGATCGTGGAAGGTGCTGGGTGCACTCAAAGTTCAACATGGCCAGCCCTCCCTTCAGATATACATGTTGTCTTGAGAGAAGAAGCCATAAGGGAGAAACAGAATGTCATGTGTGGAAAAATCCTTATGTTGATATGTTTCTACTAATTTTTTTAGCAATCATGGCCATCAGGATAATATCTAAGTACTTCCTATGAAAATTCTGTCAGGAATTGCAACCTGATATGTTTTAAGGGCAAACTTCCTGAAGAAAAATACATCCAATAATAACAAATAGTTCCACGAGGAGGGGAATTAATTCCACTGTACTGTTACATCTTATAATTAGATTCTCTGATATGATGTGATTTAAACTCATCCAAACACCTTCCATTCAAAATTAGCTGAAATTTGTTAATGAACTTGAAAGGAATTAGTGAGAGAGACACAGTCAGAAATGCAGACAGACACAGATGAGCAGATATGCAACCCTGGATCATTATGAAAGCAGGCTAAGAAATTAGTGCCTGACTTAGAGTTCCTTCATCAACGCCCTACTTCTGTGATCTGGAAATTCACTCTGGATGTTGATGCTGAATTGTTTTCTGAAAGCATGGTTTGACAAATCTCACTAACTTTACAAATGCTTTTTGTTTGAACTTACTTTGAATCTGAAAACAGATCCTCCCTTCACCTTTCCTTCATTATCGGTTGAGACATAAGGCTAAGTCAATAACTATATGGCAGAAAACTGATTGGAGACACTGACAAACTCTGCTTGACTGAAACGGGAGTAAGTTGCTATGACCATGCTGCAGGGTATTCATTTTTATCCAGAAGAGTTTGCTGGAATAGCAGCAATCCTATTTGCCGAGCAAACTATTTCAAAGTTCCTGGCTACAGAAATCAAATTTTACTTCTCCTGTTTGAACCATCTCAGAGTAGCCAGAATACTTGAGGGAAGGACCTGGAAATACTTCCCTGAGTGAGAGAATCAGGATTTGGCTCTCAGTTTGTTTTTATGCATGCCTGGAGCATATCTGTGCATGTGTGCATGAAGTGATATCATAATGGGATCCAAGAATATGACTAACAGCTGAAATAGGACACATGAAATTAATAACAATAATAATTATAATAATAAAATGACTCTTTCAGTTTATTTGCACATTTTTAAATCTTAATTTCAGAAACTGATTTGAACCACTAGCACATTACTGTGAAAAAAAGCATGACCTGGGAAGCAGGTACTCCTGACATACAAAAAAAGGGAAATGCACCTCCTGGAAAGAGCTAACATAAGAGCCATGCACCCTCTAACGTCTACTATAACCTCTGTACAAGCATGACTTTCCCTGCGTGAGCTTCAGACTCCTGGAGTGGCAGCCTGTTTCCTTCTATGTAATTAGACAGAAGAAAATCACCAGTTAATCTAGTGGTAAGGAGTATAAAAATTGATGTTTCCCTGTGGTTTTCCAACAAAAGTTAGGTCTAACTTTCAAAATGAAATCTGGCAAACAACTTCTCTAGGACAAATTTTGTCTGATTTTGAGAGGTCTGAAAAAAAATAGATTTTCTGTATTATTTGTATATTTGTATATAGCCATCCATACATAAGTTGGTATAGAGATAATACGTACATCTGTCATTAGACCGATGGACTTAGGTAGAAAAGAATGATGACTTTTAAGGCACAGAAATCCTTCAAATTTCAAACACAAACCACAAACTTCAAAGCTGAAGCCAGACACTGCTAAGCGCTATGAACACATCTGTGCTGTACTGTGCCCCAAGATGAGATGGTGCTGTGTGTGAAAATGGTCCCTCTCCCTATAAAGAATACCGTTGGAGAAACTTTTCAGTGTTTTTGGCACCCATCCTTTAATGTTTCTTTTCAACAACTGACTTAAGAATCTAGAAAGGGAATCATAGTCATAAAGAAAAACATTATTAAAAATGAATCATAAAGCAAGAAAATTTCCTGCAGTCTGTCCAATAGTATAGAACTGTGTTTAGCTATTTGTGTACATATGTGTTAAGTGCATCTTTTTGTCACTCTGTGATAGCTTTTTTTCATATGAAATATTAATGACAGAATGAAGGCAAGAAGTACAGAGTGAGAAAATGCAAACGGCACATACAGCACCTAGACAAAGCTTATACATTCTGATCCCTAGAGGTGAAAAAGCAGACCTTCCCATTTTCAAATATTTCTGTAGCAAACTCTGAAGACAAAATTTTCAGGAACATTTCCCGTACTGAGGCTTAAAGTTCCTCTCCTCTTCTTCCTTTTAGTCACACATTGATAGTCAGAAAGAAGAAAAATTACTAAAAAATTACATGTTCTTAAAGACTATTTCTGAAAACATGCCTTGTTTTATGGTTTTGATTATTCTTAACCAAGGAGTCATCAGATCTTTATTTTTGAAACTTTTACTTTACACAATACTATTCTTGATTTCTCTAGGAGAAAGCTGAATAACATGTAAATAATTGGTTCAGATGTATTTCAAGAGCATCTATAGAAGGTAAACTTCAAAGTAAGTTCATAATATTTGTAAACCTTCATGGATTTGGTATTTTGTAATGTGGTTGAATAGTGTATGTATTTTTGAGAAGTAGGTGTTTTTATAATGAAGTCACTACTTGAAAATATGTGGCAGCAAAATAAACCTTAAATCAGAGACAAGCTTGAATAGCTTTGTAATGAGGATGATTTATTTTGATTCTCACTTCTGATTTCTGAGTTGTCACTGCTGTTGTATACTTCATCCATGCAACTTTGCACAACTGGCAGTGCTGAATATAAACCAAAGCCATATGTTTATGTCCTTTTGCCAAACGACTACAGCAAATAGTTCTATTATTCCCTTAGGTAACCAATGTGTGCCAAGTATTTCTATTAGTCTGCTTTACCAAGGCATTAGAGGGCAGAGTCACAGCTTTATGAAATTAACAGGCAACTGCTAGCTTTATAAATTTAGAGAAAAATTTATACTGTACCCTGCTGAAATGGAGCTCAACACAAGTAGAAATGTGATGTTACTTTTTGAAGGTATTTTTCCTGTATTTTTATTCTGGACATCGTTCAATGCCTTGTCACTAGGCTACTTTAATATGAAAATACTATGTACTAAAAGTCATTTTTTTCTTAATGAAGAAAAAAAAGTGTCAATTATATTCAAAATCAAACTGCTTTGACGCCTTGAGGTCTTTCACAAATAAGGCAAAGCATTTATTCCACCCTACTGACATATACTAAAAAATTTAAATCAATACGCGTTACCAAAAAATTTACGAGCAAGTCATCCCTCACAGATTAAATTTAAGCGGTACATTTTGAAATACATTCTCATCCATAGAGGCATAGAGATGCAAAGATATTTGTGCCTTTGTCAGTATGTTATCTTAACAGAATGTAGTTCTGAAACTAAAAAACTAAAATTTCTGGGTATTTATAAGGGTTTACATCTTTCCCAGTTGTTACACTTGACTCTTGTAGTCTGCTGTTTTTAATATAGCAAATGCTATATGAGAAAAAAAGCCATAGTAGATGAAATACTACAAGTGAAATCATAGAGTATACTAGTATTAATACACAGATACATTTTGACTCAAAGTAATTTATGTAAATAAAATATCCCACCTTTGTGTGTTTCCAGGTGAAATTATGTGCAGATTCCAAAGGACCAGATTCGTCACTCTGACCAAGAAGTCTTGCCTGATTTAACAGATAATCTTGAAATTCATTCTCTGCAAGCAAAAAACCAAAAAACATCCATACTAAATAAAACGTAGATGAAACAGGACAGTCTTACCCCAAATTGGCAAAGAATCCAGGTACATTGTTTTCTTGCACTGTTTTTTCTAAAATGTGGTATAGAGGCATCAGTGATGCTTTTAAAGGGCAGAAATAAAAGCAGATGTTTATTTTTTACAGTGCTTTGTTTATATTATAAATGTCCTCTCTGGTAGTTTATGAATTTGACCCACTTTAAGAAAAGTTTTTCTTCCTATGCAGACAGAAACCTACAGTCTATACACGTAGAAGTCCTGACTCAAATGTTTTTATTGCATCAGTACCCCTTCAATCAACTAGCATGGTTCGGTACATGATGTGAAATGAGAAGCTTTTATAAATGATTCTAAAATATTTTAATCATAGCAGAGAAATCCTGAGTTTTATTTTTTCTGACTTTGAAAATCAGTATTTAAAGTCTGGCAGACTGGCAGTGTTCTCACCATAAGCAAACCAGAGGAAATTCTTGGCACTTCCCTGCTCTCAATTTTTATGCCTTTCTGTGAGGAAACTCCCACTAAATAAATGATAACAATGAAGGAAGAAGAGCTGCAGAAGTTGATACATGAGTGTACAATACTGAAGGCCTTTTACTCAGAAATAATGAACACCCACACCCACGGAAATTTTAAGAGAAAATTCTAAGCACTTGTAACCTGGGAAAATCAGGCTGTGATCAGTTCTTTATCTGCAGTCTATCAGCATTACTCCTGTTATTGGTGATCAAAATATAAATCTTTTATTATCACTTGCAACTTCAGAGGTACTTTTCAAACACTATCCAGCATATTTAGTAAAATATATGTATTCATTCTACCTATTCCATTTATAGGTTAATGGAAAAGTTTGCACAGAAACACTTGGAACTTCAAGGTTTAACATTATCTATTCATTTAATGATGTCTGATAAAGTTTTGTCAGTAAAATTTGTAATTTTAACTTTTCTTACTGGAAAGACTCATTTTAAACAGTTTCTCTGGGAAACTAGAGTTTATTTAGTGACTGATTTATGCCTAAGTCCCAGCAGATAGAATGTTATACTAGTTGCATCCCATCAATAACTTTTAATTAAAATAAATAAGCTTTTATCAAGTAGCAAAACAGACAACATATGCAACATGATAAAGAGGGTAGAAAAAACAGAACAAAACAGCTCAATACCTAAAACATTTTTTAAGCAGTTTTCTAGCCAGTATGTTCCTGGAAAAGGATGCTGTTTACTCTCAAAGGCCTCTTTTCCCGTTATTCTATTTCAACATCCATGAAAAGAACCAAGAGGAGTTTTAAAGCTTCCTACTTGCCTCTTCCTCTTTGTTCCAAATACACTCTAAAACAAAAGATCTCTGAGAATAGCCACAATAGTGAAAAAAGCTCTTTCTCAAGCCTAAAACTTAGCAGCTTTTTGTCTAAAATTCTATCATGTTATGTATTTATTAGCAATATATTTTTCATTTATTTTCTCAAAGATTGCCAATAAAGAACTAAATCACATAAGGGAGTAGCTGTAAACCCTTTGAGTTCCCTAATGTCAAACTCATTAGCATCCGAATAACCACACAGCAGCACATCATCTGCACAATTGCAATTTTTTACTACTTTTAATAGCGTTTCTCAAAGGGCTCATTTTCAACTTTCTTCAGTGGTTAGTTGGTTCTCTGGGGAAAAGGAGCTTCCTGACGCTCACAGCTTCCACTCAACAACCAGGCCGTTTGCTGTCAGAAGCATCAGCCCTCTGCCCTAACCCCATCTGCTGCCTCTCTCATCCTAAGGGACTGAGAGTTAAGACAGCACAGCTGAGATCCACTTAGAAAAGTGCACAAAGGACAGGAAAAAAATACAAAACTTTTTGCATTTACTTTTACATAATAAGCAAATACATTGAAAATCATCCTTTTAAGAAAAGAAGTCTGGGCTGGGTGGGGGGAGGTTAAAATTGTGCTGGAAAACTACATGCAACAGTGCCATTTGCTATTTTACTCCCATCTGTCTTGTATGCCAGATCATCAGCTATCATTGTAAAGCAGAGCGCGTTATAGTAGGACAAAAGCAAGACTTACATAAAGCACAAAACCTGACCCCCTCCTATGTTTTAATTACAACAGCATGTATTGATAAATGAGTGTAAATGTGCTATTTTCCATTTTTTTCATACAACAAGGTTCTGGCTGCCATACAGCTGACTCGTGGGTGAGTACCCACATTTGAAGATATGATCTTTCATTACAATGTAATACAGTGTCATGCATCTGTCATGTTTTGAACAGGGTGTGTAGGATTATGCTGTGTCATGGGATGTGACACACCCCTAACGGAATATAAACCGTGTGTCATCCGTGCCACGCTCCAAAAAGAGACTCGATTTCAAATACAGCGCTGAGATCTCATACTGCAGGTAGCAAGTGAATTGAGAAGAGTTAATGCTGATTTACCTGAACATCAAGGTCTAATACAATAGTTCATTGAGAAACACTTTGTTTTAGTATATTTTATCCATCATAAAATGAACTACCAGCTCTGCCTCCAATTCTGAGGCAGAGCAAGAAGTACAGATAAAAGGGCTTCAGGCTGCAATGCCAACTTGGAGAATGAATATCTCAGCCCCAAGAGCCCACAAAGACCATCTCTGTAGGTTTTTGGCAATTTTGATGACAAGACTGTTGTTACTAGCAATCAGATAGAAATAATTTATTTATTTGTCAAACAAGGTTCCCTGATGGGATCATTCACCTTAACTACACACATACATTCATGTGAAGAATTTTGGCCCAGTCTATCCATGGCTTGTATCAGTTCCTTGACCCATTTTAGCAAAGAATTGGGAAGGCCAAAAATCTGTGACTTATAGATGGTAACTGATGACTACACTTAAACTCCTTATTTGTTTGAACTGATTTTTTTCTTTTTTTACCCAGAAGGTGAAGCTTGCCTGCCCACAGACAAAACCTCCAGCCTTTTCAACCAGCATCCCAATTCAACTAGAATGATAAACTCTATAAACCCCCAAAGATGGAATAAATGAGTTGCTTGATTTGTCAATGTAATGGTTCAGTGAAGTCAACTGGAACCTTTGCAATTCATTCTTTGGTTTATAGCCATTTCCCGTGCAACATGATTTTGTACCGACTCTGAAGTCCCAGCCTACTGAGATCCATGAGTCATTTGACGATGCCAATGTGAATCACCGTTAGGGCCATGATCCTCAAATCAGATGTGTGTGACAAATCCCTTCAAGCAAGCATTCTTGTTGACCCATTGTCTGTGGGTGAAAGCCCACTTATTCAGGTTAGATTACTAGATCATGGCCTTTGTTTATAAAAATGCTGGTTTCTGAAAACTTTAATAATGAGAAAAAAACATATTCTACAGTTATAAATGATCTCACCAGAAGTCTGAGGTTGTTTCTCTGTCAGAATTGCAGTTCACAAAGTTCTACTACATTTGTGAAAGAAAGACCCCCAACAACTTGTTTTTGAGCATAATGGATATCATTTCCAACACATGAATTTGATTTTCTTGTATTTACCAGTTGATAAATTGCAAATATGAAAATGAACTATCATAACAGTTTGAGATTTGTTAACTCAGAACAGAATTAATAACTAAGGCAACAAAATCCAATGTCCTAACGACTATGATCTCAGAATATTTTTCATTTTTTTACAGTGACAATGGTTTCTCTTTCTTAAAATAAAATAAACTATTTAGTATCTGAAAAAATAAACGTGAAAGCCAAAGATGTCATTACAAACAAACAGATATACTGAGCTCTTGACTGCAATCAGATCTTTGTTCTGCACAGGCTGAAGGTAGTACATAACTTTAAACATTAAGGTATGGACAGAGTTATAGGGCATCTCAGTGAGGTCCTAAAACACATGTGAAATGTTCAGCACATGACTAAACAAATGAATTTCACTGGGCCCTCTGACATGTCACTTTAACATGCTCACCAGAGTACACATGAGAAGTCCTGGTAACATGAAGAGGACTATGTGGATGCATCAGTGTTTGTAATTTGGGATTCAGAAAGGAATTTCCTCAGGGCAGAGTACTACTCTTTGCACTTGTTTTATTAAGTGCACAATACATCTGTGCTATCGAACATAATCATTGCTACTTTGACTATTGCATTTTCTTTCCTAGACATGGCTTAATTTTATGTTACTTATTTCTACACTGGGATGAACAAGAGGTCATCTTACCAGTGCAAGACAGCCTCAGAACACATGCCCTTGTCCTTCCAGTCCCTGCAAAAATACATCCCTTGCCCTCACTCTTTCTTTTAAACATGGCAGTAAATCCAGTGCCATGTGCAAGATCATATTTCGCCTAGCAGAAGGGTTTAACTTTCACCTGATTTAAGCTACAAACTATCCCTCAAAGATGCCTGAGGCTTTGCTGTAATTAACATAACTGCATTTAGATGCTATTCATGACTGGTAATTCCAACACCTTGTGAAAAAAAAAGGGTTGCATGCTGTAAACATTATAAACATATTCAAATAAGCTTAACACAATCTGCCATGCTTATTTCTGCCTAGATCATGGACCAGCGAAATGGTTAATGCAAATGGATTTATAATTTGCTTTGGGGGGCCAGTTTCTTCTCCTTATTTATTAGCCCAGCTGATGGGGCAGATTTGATGAGGCACTTCTGGAATAATTGAGTCATCACACAAAGAAGGCTGCTAGCATTCAGAGTGGTTTTATCAGCAGCAAGCAGGCCTGATTACTGACAATTACACTCTGATCCGGTGATGGAGGAGAAAGAGCCAACGAGTGGGAAATGTCCGTGTTTCTATCCAGGAATAATTTCTACATTCATTTTACATGCTAAGTGTTTCCTATCTCTGCATAATAAACTGTAAACAGGAATAGATGGCACAATGTCCCTTAATATTTCCTGGTAATGAAGACACAAATGTACAGTGAGTGCTGATAAATATAGATGAAACATAAGCTATTCTCTGAGTCTGTATTGTTACCTTTAAAATAAATGCATTTTGGTGGTAAAAGCATAATCATAGCTAATGCAAAAAAATGACAGAAGATTGAAGCTGTCCTTGTAACTACACAGAAACTTTGTAAAAGTCCTGTTAATCACTGCTGCTTTAGAGGCTCATAAGCTGAAGGTGATATACTGGAAAGTATATCATTTTGTTTCTCAATAGTCAACTATGTAGGAACTCCTGTGCTTTGACACAGTAAAGGAGAGCAACAACAGTGACCTCCATTAACACTTCAGGGAGAGAGCACATCTCAAAGCTAAACCAAAAAACAATGGAGCTCGTCCTAGAAGACATCTTCCCTAAGACAAATTCTGATTTCCCTCCCATCAGGCTTTAAAAAGATAGTGTTTATAATGAATAATAAAGTTAGACCATAGATTTCATGAGTTGTTGTGCTTAGCAAAGTATTACTGTCTTTAGGATGCTATTTTTTTAGCATATTTAGCACATTAGATACTGTAAAATGTCATTTACTAACAAAATTCTGAAAGCAGAATTTTGGAAAAATCTGTTTCTCCTCTGACTCAGGAAAAAACATGGAAAGAGAGATACTGAAGGGCTGAAATGTGATTTTGTGTTTGTTGATGGGCAATTATAGATTTCAGCTGGAAAATGTTAATGTCCTAGTCTAGGGAGAGTTATTCTTTTTTAGAGTTGATCAGGCATGAAACACTGAATAATAAACTTCTGCATGCTTGTTTATTCCTTTTCCTCTTTTTAAACTAATTCACAGCTTCAAAAGAACTAAAACTTATTCTCTGTTCTCCTGCGGTAACTATGGTAACTATGTTTCATTAAAGTAGCCACTTAACTTCAAGGCTTGAGTTACAATGATATGCATTATTTTGAGTAAAACCACACCATAACAACCTTATGATTTCAGAGCAATTTTAAAAGAAAGTTCAAAGAGCATGCGTCATTGATTCTGGAACACAGGGTTTGTTTTATTTTAAAACATGTTTACTCTTTTTCAGCCTGGATGACTTTTCCTGCATAGAGTCATCTCTGCTGCGAGCTGCTGTGTGTGGGGACTGCTACTGACTTCAACACAAGCTGACCACAGTTGGCTCATCGAAAGAGTGCTTAGTAGTTGCAGGATTGAGACCAGAGTGAGACACTGGAGCACACAGATCAGTATAACTAAAAGCTGCCAAATCTTGCAGTGTTTTAATTACTCTGTTACAGCCTTCTTCAATAGCAGGAGGATGATGTGGTATTGCTACAATCCTGCGCTTAGGGACTCCTGTTACAGTCCTTGTACCATATGTGGTTTCCAGCAAGTTAACTAGCAATCAGTGAGTTTAAAGGGCAATTTTATGGGGGTGCTATTACGCTGCACTGAACTTCTACAAAAGTGCTGGAGCTGATTAGGTTCAGTCCAAGTGGTCACCTCTCACTTACTCCTTGGCTTAATCCAGGTTACTAAATTCTTTTCCTGTGGTTTCTGCCCGTTCTAACCAATTTTTATGAGATCAATTTAGCAGCTAGAATTGGGACATATTAATTCTTATGCTGGACAAAAACAAACAAACAAAAAAATCAAACACACACACACACACACACAAGATAACCCCATGGTTAATTAGCTCATTGAACATTCTCCGACATGGAGTCAAATGGAACAGTGAATCTAGAAATACAAACTATTTTTATAAAAAGAAATACAACTACCGTTCTGCTTTCATATGCATTCATCCTTGCCTTTCTGAATAACAAGCTGTCTTCATTAAGCATGACAGACATGTCCCAAGAAGGGGAAAGTCACACAAAGGGAAGAAGTGTGCCTTCCCTCGACATGCAAATCACATATGTTCATTAACTTCAAGAGTGCTATGTGAAGTACAGTCTGCCACCATCTAAAAGACTTGTAATGACCCTAACTGCTAAAGATAATGGAACTTGCTTGCACTACTGCACTGCCCTGAAGATCCTGGGAGCATGTCCAGCAGCATAGGAAAAAAACACGCTGAAAAGAAAAATATCACCTTGAAAATCAAAGCAACAAAGCTTATGCAAAAATGTTCCCTAATATTTGCCAGATACCAAAGTGTAGATGTAACATGGTCACTGACAGAGACTTCCTATCTGAAAATGTTTAGCTCAGCAAAAGTTTGCATCATGAGTGTAGTGCAGGGAAAAAGGTGTTCAGCCTGCTCAGTTATGTCAAGAGGCAAATGGTTTCAGGGATGGTGGATTAAACTCTCTTTGGGGGCCCTTTATGATTTTGGAGAGGGGTAAAGATTATTTCATAATATGGCATTGGTCTTTGTCATGGACATAAACAGGAGGCACCAAGACTGAGCCATGACTGAGTGAATAATGAAAAGAAATAGGATTGGGGAACTCTCCATTCTTGCCTCTGCCACTGATCTATTCTGTGACCTTCAGCAAGTCTCTTAACCTTTCAGCTAAATGAGGAGAATGATGTAGAGTGCTGTGAAGGGCTTTTGTGCATTTCTAACCATGCTTTAAGGTACTGAATATTGTTTTCATCCTGATGCGTTCATCAAGTTAATAGCAAGCTCATGTTTTCACTTCCTCTGAAACTCAATCTGATACTTGAAGAGTATGCTATTATTTGGGATTTCCAAGAAAAAAAATGTTTCCTCTTTCTCATCAAGCATTTTTACTAAAAACAAACAAACATAAAAGGACAATTCTGAGAATAAATACTAAGGAATATATGATGAATGGCAAAAAAAAATTAAAAGGTTTCTCGTCTCTTTTCTCTTAACATATTAGGCAAAGAGGAGGCAAGTACACTGTTGGTATGCTCGGGTCTTTGCCTTAAAAATCTTTTTTTACCTGTTTTCTTAAAAGAAAAACTCTCTTCTAGAAAATATCTTTAGCCGTTTTGGTTTGAATGGGTTTGCTCTCAATGCTGAAAACGTTATCAGTCAATACAGTAAACATATTTTTGTGGTTACCCTGAGTTCAAATATTGTACCTAAGGAGCAAACACTACATTTCATTTAAAAGCAACTGAAAGAGAAGTTACTTTCAATGTGAGCATATTAGATGTACAGTAAGAAAATGGCCCACTGTATCACTAACAATCCTCAGTTAAAAATGATACCACAGAAACATATCTGTGTAATATTATATTATATTAGTTAAATAATAGTAATCCAATATTCATCCTACTGTTGCAAATTTGTGTGTGTTTTCCAGAGAACATGACTTGAACAATAAGATAAAATCTTCCTATGAAAAGATGTATTATATACTTTATCACTTTAAACACAGTTTTCTTTCAGACTTCCCAATGCAAGCTTGGCTCCATTAAAAACCACCAGAAAACTCTCACGGACCTCAATAACACATGTTATTTACATGTGGAAGTACTCTCACACACTCAGTATTAATCACAAGGTATACAAAGATACAGTCCTGGCTAGAAGATCTTACAAAGTAAGATGATTAAAAACTCTTTTGGATATTATAACAGTAAGTAAAAAACAGTATTTAGAAATGTCAATAGCACATTAATGAACTACTGCTATTTTAGTTGACAGTTATGTCATTCTTGATAAGTAGGACTGTATCAGGTGTCTGAATATGTAGTAATAGACTGGCTTGTTGTTTGGATGTCACAATAAATCATGGGTACTGTCTCTTCTGCTGGCATGCACAAGGTATGTGCAGAAAAAGGAGGGCGGGGGGACCAGCTTTCGTGTTCAGGGCATAATCCCTCTTTCTTATTCTCCTACCTCAGGAGACACATTTTTGTTTTCTTCTTAAGAAAACTACATCACTTTGCATCAGAACTATGTCCCGATGCAAGAAGTAGTAGCTGCGACTCTTAAATAATCAACCTCACTATGAGCACCACAATGGCAAACAACAATGTTCTACCTTAAATCGTTTTGACAATGCGTTCTCTGTGTTGCCCGTAGACTTGGAAGGTGTCCTCAAAACATTCAAAGCTGGGACAATATTCATGATTAAGAAAACTCCAGAAGCAGCCAAACAGGTGTGTACTTCTCTCAGAAAAGGCTGTTTTAGACGGAAGACCTTTTGTACACTAGTTCTATTTTAAGCCCCTTTTAGGGGCCACACCTGAGAGAGAAAGTGAATTATAAATGACATTTTTTTTTAAAAGAATCAGTGGTTTAACACTAATTTCTAATCAGATTCTACAGAAAGGAACAGCTCGCATGGCAGCTGTACTTTTCCCAGGGTTAATTACCTTTCACTGCTCTCTACTAATGAGTCAGCTGTTCCTGTCATCACACAACTACACTGTGTTCATCTGTAGCTCTAGCTGTGGACAAACACAGTAGCTAGAGCCCTGTTTACATATTGGTGAGGTTTGTTGTGCAAAGAATTTGCAAAGCAGTTTAAAAAAAAATACGTAAAAGTCATTCCATTTCCATGTCTCTTTTCATGGTAACAAGTGTATTTTCCAGGCCAACACTGTGTTCTCAAGGCTACTGAATTAATCAAAAAGACTAGAAATCAAAGGACATGGGAACTAATAAAAATTCATTTCTGTAATATTGCACAAGAGTTTATTTAAGGAAGATCAGACCTGTACACCTATCCAGCTTGTCTTACCTGATTTTGGGGTGAGAATGTTTATTTATAACTTGCTGGTTTACAGACTGGAAAACTTCTTTATAAAATATTGTATTAACTAGTAGAACAGATAATAGTATAAAAAACAATGGGTTTAAGGAATGATTTTGTATTATTATTATGGCAAAATCTAATGAGACAATGATTTAAAGCTTTCAGTAACCTCTTGCTAATGAGTTTACATAATTCTAAAAGGTAATTCAATAGCAAGCAAATAAAACACATCGTTTTACAGCTAGGATGAACAGGATGTATTCTTTACAGCTGTGTAAGATCAACTGAGATCCTCATATATCTCCTTTATATGTCCTCTTTACGGACTGTATAAAACTTTGGAGATATTTAAAAACACTAATTTTAACAACAGGGAGAGGACTCTCTTCTAGCTCTATTACCAAAGGAGTAAGGACACAGGCTTCTCCAAAGCAATACCAAGCACCTACAGTTAGTCTCAGTCACTCACTAAGTGATTCTAGCTTTCTCATAAGAGGCTAAGACGACTATGGCTAAAGTTGGCTTTAGTAACAGAGCTTCCAAGGCTCAAGCCCTGCCTTGGTCAAAAGTCAGAAAGTGTTTGCTTTTCACATCGCTGAGGGTCAGATTCTAATCTGGCAATGTCTTCAAAACAGGCATCTATGCTAATTGGTGGAGATTGCCCTCACCTGAGCAGATGTTCTCAGGGAAACATCTGTAGACTTTAGCCAGGAAACCAAAGGAACACCACCACCCAGCACAAATTACATGAGAACAAACTCAACTACTTGCAGTCATATTTTTAACAGAACTGCTCATGATGATATTATCTGAGGCTGAATTCCTTGCTTGCTGTCACATAATATAAAGGTAATTGCCAAATTTAAGGGAAGAATATGACCCTCTGTGTATGACAATGGAGGAAGAAAGATAAACTTTCCAAGTTAACTTTGCAGAGCTGGCAGCTCAAAATACAGTAAGCTTGCTTTTGAAATTACCAAGACACAAAGACTACTGGATTCCAAGGGATCACTTGAATGGTCATCTGGGAAATGAATCGCATACTTTTCTTTGAATATTACCATAATGAAGTACCCCTTTCTCCCAGGCCCAAGTTGTGCAAGCTGCACCTACAACCTCAGCCACTTCGAGGAATGAGAAAACATAAGCTATGATATTTTAAAAGGCAGATAGTTATTTATTGCTCTATTAGAAGCAATTTTCTTGCTTAATTTTGGAACTTTATGTGAAAAGGAATTTCCTGGAGGTAACTGGTCTTAATGATTCACAGAAACTGCTGATCATTCAAGTTGGGCCAGGTACTTTGTTTTAGATCCTCCCTCTGCTCAAGAAACTTTCTTCGTCCAGCACACTGCATCTCACTCCCCTCTACTGTTCAAAGATCTTCTCAGGGATAGCATTGGATAGACTTTCTCCTTCTACTTAAAGGTCTTCACGTGTTGCTGGCTTGTCTTTTCCTGAATTCTCAAGAAGAACATTCTGCCTTCTTGATCCATAGGCAGGAAAACTGGGAACCAGTCCTTTGCATTTGGCTGATAGAAAAACCTAAGCCCATGGACTAAGTTTCATGAGTTCCTAAGGTACAATCTGTTTAACTTCAGCTGCATCAGTATTAGGGTGTACTAGCTCTCTACCAGAAGTAGTAGTCTTGCTGTTTGCTGAAGCAGCTGAGACACTATAAGACAGCTTCTCTAAAGAGCCTACTGGGTTGATGACAGCTCTACTCTCGGGACCCCTCTTGGAGATTCAGGAGGGAGAATGCATGCCAAATGGTCTCTCTGAAGAATTCAAGGTCAAAAATCCTGGTATCTTCCATAGTCTGCCCAGTTAAAAACTTGACTTGGTTACTTTTTTAAGTGTCAGCAAATTAGCCATGCAATTTCTAAATTTAAAAGACAGAGAATATCACACAGCTAACAAAAATATCAAATAAAAATAATAGCAAATCCCACAAATAAATAGAGAAGCATGCTGTATGATCTGCAGGGACGGTACTCCACTATGCTGAAATTGCCTTTCGAAGGTTGGCACTGACTGAAAGCAACTTTCCTTTCTGCAATATTACAGTATTATTTGTTGTGATCACAAAATAGTTGCAATTATTATTAATATTAATAAAAATAATAGTAAGTAGCATTACTGATGTTGTTGCTATAAATAATATTGGGCTCAAAAGTGTTCAAGGCTAAAGCTAATTATTCTCCGATGTTTTTAAAAATGAGTTAGGGATATTTAAAAAGACACTTTGTAATCTCAAGCACTAAAATATCGACTGTGGGGAAAAAACTCTAAGAAAAGTGTATGTGAGCAGCCTGAGCTTGTCAAGATAAATATTAAGCTAGTCTAATGGGCTCTACTTATTTAGCTGGTGTTATATTGTACTTTGCATTCCCCAAATTTTGGGCACGATTTTCATTGATTTTGAAGATCACATGTGGAAGTGTTACTGGAAATACACAGCTATTAACACTTTATAAAACTCATTTAAAAATAGATCAAACTGAGCATAATCTTAGGGCAAAGTTTACTACTGTGGCTGTCTCCACTCAGGAAAAGAGTATGGGAGGTGAAAGGTTAGCCAGGTTGAGAGACCTGGCTATGGCTCCCTGCTTTGAAGGTCAATCTGTGCCAGCCATGGTATAGCTTAGGGCAGTGTTGCATGGTCCTGTAAGGATCCACAGTGACCATCCAGCGTGTAAGAGTTAGTTAGCACACCTTGATGGAGCTCCATCTAACTCTGATTCCTGAACAAATTCTTAATTGACCAATGAGGAATACAACTTAAGCATTTTTCCTTGAATCTGAAGAACTTTGAGAACTTGTCCCTAGAACTTCAAAGAACAAAGACTTGTTAAAAAAAAAAAAAAACCTATATCCTAAAGTTATGTGTATGCTACATAATCCTCTAAAAAACAAAAGTTGTATCGTTATTCAAATACATAAGCAAATGCAAATATATGTAGGGTATGCCAGCAACTAGAATTTTGAAATGAAACTTTGCTTGTAGTTTTTATAATAACATGAGAAATATTGAATCATTATGATCACTCAAAGAAACATCACCAAACCATAACCTAGTCTATCCTTCTACTATCTTAACGTTTGACAAAGTCTTGAAAGCGTGAGAAAAGAGAAAAATCACAGAGGCTCTGCTAAAAATGCCTACAGAGCGCTAGTAGTGACCAAAGAGAGAAAGAAACTCTAGAGCTAAGAGTCTGGAAATGCTTCTATCACTAGTGTTTAAAAAATCCAGCTGGTTTAATGTAGACATCTCTACTGTATATTGACATGAACATGGATATTGTAATCTTTCTTGTTCATTTTTTATTATTTTTTAAGAATTAGCTATGAGAAAAGAAAATCTTTTTTGAAAGGAAAAAATAATGGCTCCTGAGAAAAGAAGAAGGAATTAGCTCCTTCTTTTTTTTATAAATATCATTTCCAGGGCAAAATTCTGTTCTCAGAACTGCACAGCAATATTCAGCTTTACTATTCTGCTCTTTCTTAATATCTAAGCACATACCAAATTTCATCTATGCTGTGTATATGCCTTCCAAAAGAGGAAACTTTTGGTCTAAGTTATACCACACTATTCATACCAGTCTTTTATGAAATTCTGAGATAGAATGAGTTTCTGTGGAGACAAGACACAGGAAGAAATGAAGTCCATTTGTAGGCTGGACAGAAACAACAGAATTTACCTAACTTTACATATCTGAAACACAGACATCTGTTTCTGAGCTAGTATCCCTTGGCTCCCCATGGGCTTTGGGTAGCACTAGGCATTTCTACCGCTGTGTAGATGTGTGATTCCTCTTCTTTTATACATCTAGTTCCAGGTAAGATGAATTGCATCTGGGAAACGTCTCTTTCTTTCCATTGACTCTAAAGGGAGTCTGGATGATGAGCTTAGGTCTAGACACCTACATTGTGCACACTGACATTTTATCAGAGGATTCCTAACCAAGGAATCTGTGGTGATTACTGAGCAACATCTTACAGCTTATAAAACATGTACACTATGTGGCTCCAAGCTGTACTTAAAATAGGGGTAAAAAAAAACCAAGAGAAATAAAGTATGGAAACCATTATCCAGGAATGAAGGTAGTGCCAATCTTTGTAGGAAAGGAAGAACTGGCAAACAAAACAAAGCTGATGAACAAATAAAAAGAAGAGTGGATGGTGTAAAATAAAGAAAGAAGAAGAGATAGCCATGGCTTTGACAGGAGTGTGGCTTCAGAATGACGGGAGGATCCAGTGTCAAGAGGGAGAGAAAGAATGAGCTTGGGATGACATGGAAAATATTTCTTTACCTAGATATAAAAGAATGAGTACAATCAAGTTTTAAGAACAGCAGAGATAAACTGAACTCTCTGAGTTAGTACGGACTGAAATAACATCTTTTTAGTATTTGGATTGACAATATTTTATGAAGGAATAAAAGTTTTGCAGACAAGTAAATGCTTCTTGTGGATTGGTGTCTGATAAATGGGAAGTGCCTCTCAGCTTGAATTACTATTATCTGATACTGAATATGATAGTTTTCTTATAGGGTTTTCTCAATAGGTTTGCTACTTAAGCTCAGCTGAGTTTTTCACTTGGATTATTACGTACTGTTGTATACTTGGGGATCCTGATGGCATCAATAACAGTAGCTCTGCATTTATTTTTTTTTAATTTTCCATAATGCCACATGCCTTGTTCTGTTTGGGGTCTTCCTCTCAGTGACAAGTTTTCAACCATAAAATTAAAGAAATTAAAATCCAAATTCCTTCTGCCAACTCTTAGTGCCCTTTGAGGGTCAACGGCAAGAGACAGATTTTCAAAAATGAAAATGTTATTGTGCCTGCATTGCCTGCCACAAACATACCCTTTTTCAGCAAGTAAGGTGAGCGTTTAGGCAAAGAATTATTAACACAATCATTTGCTCAATCTGTGTGTGCCAGGCAGGGATTTTTTACATGTGCTTAGTGAAACCAAGTTTAAAAAAAACAGCCTTTATATCTTGTTTTATTTATTTTGTGTATTTACTCTGAAGAAACAAAGTCTTGTAAGTAAAATGCATCATATCCAAACAAAAGACTGGCAGCTTAAGTAAGTATATGAACAGGGGGA
Organism: Dromaius novaehollandiae; assembly: GCF_036370855.1. Lineage (NCBI taxonomy): Eukaryota > Metazoa > Chordata > Aves > Casuariiformes > Dromaiidae > Dromaius > Dromaius novaehollandiae. The sequence goes on along the minus strand of NC_088099.1, from coordinate 136,882,896 downwards.
AGGGAGACTTATTTCCTGAGTTTCAACAGATGTCATACTTAATTGGTTGTGAAATAAACCAGAGCTACTCTCGGCCTGTTTCCCTAGTTTCAGCTGTGAAGACACTTTCAAACATGTGCATTTCCCTCCTGCTCATCATAATGAGGGTGTGGGGTGAGAATCAAACCCCGAAAAGGAGTAAAGCAGCATGCATGCTGTATACAGGCCTTTAGATATACTAATTAAACAGAAGTGGGAGTTGCATCTTTTGTTCCTATGAGATACATGTCAACACAGCATTACACAAGACACTTCTGTTGAGAGATGATTGTCTTTGCCTTGTGCTAATATTGAGAAATCACTGGATTATCCCATTCTGCACCAAGTTTTCTCAGCTTCATGTATTTTCTCTCTAAAACACCCGTTTTTCTAGCCCAGAACATTGACAATATCCTACAACTTGGTGAAATCCAATCATTTTTTCCCATACAGAGAGAGCATTTCATAGCTAATTTTTTTTCTCTTGTGGACGTTTTATGCTAGAAGTAGCAGGGGACATAATATGTAACAGCACAAAAAAAAAAAAAAAAAAAAAAAAAGAAAGAAAATTCAGGTTTGAAATAGCTTGGCTAAACATGATGAAGGACACAAGAAAATGGAAAGCTAGACTTCTTGTCGCCAAAATAAAAACAAACATTTGTAACTGTGCCTTACCACCTGCCCATGGTAGGCTAATATACATATAGGCATGCATTTTAAACAACTATAGCGAAGAATATTAGCTACTCATTTTATACCTTATTGACTGTAGCCTTCAAAATTAAAATACCTTTCTGAGCTTCAGGTAAAAAGCTAAATACATGATAGATGCTACTCTGTGACACTCAATATGATCAAGTTCCAAAAACTAAAAAAAAAAAAAAAAAAGAAAAGTGTTTGTTAAAACATTTCAAATATAATTGTAATGAGATTTGCTTAAAATGAAAATTAAGGCCAAGGTCAAATATATTTAAATCACCTGTGACAACCAAAATGAACAATATTTGTTCTTTTAGTTTAGACTTGGAACCCAGATCCCAGGAGTGCTAGGAGAAAGCTTTAATCCCTAGAAAAAACTCAAATTCCCAAAGTGCATGATGGAAACCAGTATAATCCTTCCTGAAGTCAGAAATAAAACAGAAAACACTTTCTTTGCTATTAAAACAAGAGCAGTCATCATGATCTTTATTCTTCTAATGTTTTACAGGTCTGACTTTCGGCAGATGACCTCTCTTGTTTGTCCCTACATGTTTTCCAAAATATAAAAGTGAAATAGAGTCCCAAGGGCACTGTACTTGAAAGGTTATGAGAGTTAGAGAATTTTAACCATGCCTGCCAAATCAGCAGATGGCTTGTGATTATAATTATATGCATCAATAAAACGAATAATCTTTACAAAATTTGAATTTCTACTAAAGTAAGGGATTTAGTAAGCAGATGCAACAGAATGCATTTTCTTTAACCCTTTTTGTAGACAGCGCTGTTTCTCACAAAAAAAATGGGAAGGGCTATCCATAAAGTAGCTTGACCATACACTTGAGCCTTAAATATATTTGTTTCTTTTGACCAAGTATCAATGTTATCTACAGTGATTTATACGTTCAGTTGCACTTTGATCATTATATTTTGTAATGCTTACATATAGGATGATTCCTATCAGATCCATAGTTCAAAATCGTGTTTAATATTATAAAATGTTAGAGATACAATGGAAATATGTGTTCTCAATCTCTTCATTTCTATTGCCATGGTAGTTCTTTCAGTTTAGGATCTTGTGACTTTCCACTGCTTGCATTCTCATTTATCCAGGTTGAGTAACTACACTGTTAGTGAAGAAATATTTTCCCCCAAATATGGGAAATTTATTACATATTTTTCACCCCAAGAAACTGCATTATATGAAAGAAAATAAATTAATACAAAAGTCACAATCTTAGATTTCTCTGACCACTGTTTTTCTTACCTTGAAAATTATTTTTGTAATAAGATCTAGACTGGGTATGTTAGATTGTGTCAAACTTCTGTATGAAGTTGGAGAAAGTCACACAGTAGAAAAATTAAACAAAACAAAACAAAACAAACAGAAGTTCCCCCAAGCACAATCTATTTCTAGACCGCATCATAAAAATACTATTTGAAGACATCATGTTCAGAAATATGCTATAATTTTCTGATATAACAGGAAAGAAGAGATTTGAAAACAATCCTAGGTGCATTTTCAAAAACACCTCCTTTTGCGATATTTTAGCTGTTTATATAAGACCTATAGTATTTTAACATTTATTTTATTAAAACATTTAAATGTGAACTTTTATTTGGAGAATACAAGCTGTTCTTTACTACCGTAATATCTTTGATATCAAGAGTGTAAAATAGTATTTTGATGCTTGTTCAAAAGTGGATTTTTACTTGAGAAATGACTGAGCCATTACTCTGTATCATGTAAATCCTTCTTAGCATAAGGATTATTGACCTGATAGTCCATAACGGTGCCTTTGGAGCCATTACTATTTTGTTGTACCAATCCAGCTGCTATACATGTGCTCTAAGGCTGTTGGGGGTGGGGGGGGGATGAAGGTGTCAAATTTTCTCCTGAGATTTAAGGAACTGACATACTGATGCTCACTATCACCTGTAGAAATGCTGTTAGGAGGAAACTGGACTCTCTGATCCTCACATGAGATGATAATTTGGAAAAGTTCTAAGCCACTGTTTTTCTGACGTAGCAGAATTCAAATGTCTTTAAATTAAAGGGAAAATAAGCTTCTTTTAAACAAAGTTCCTTAATGGAGGGAAAAGCTTATGTATGAAGCCAAACCTGAAAAATGACCTAGCAGATGTTACCCAAATCTATTAAACAAATCAATAAACACCTCATCTTCAGAACACTTACACACCTGCTTTACTCTGCTGAAGTGAGCCATCCATCCAACCCCAGTGGAATCACTCACATATGTACAAGTGCTTCAGTAACTGTTCATCTACCTGAGAAGGCAGGCCCTGTTTTCATCATAAGGCAACTTTTACTGATAAGTTACCACCTTTTGTGAACTAGAAAACTGTCATTTAGAGGGGTAAAAGTTGCCAGTATTATTAAAAGACTTCCATGAACTTAAATGACAGCAATTCTGCTTCAAAGAGATTTTATTTAAGTACTAAAAAAGGTTAAGGGGGAGAATTTTTTTATCACTAATTAAACAGTATCTTTAGTCTGAAATGATTCAAGATAATTAAAATTCGGAAGCACTCATTCTGCTTACGGAGTTTTTAATAATCTACAACTACGCCCACATAAACTACAAGTTCAAGAAATTATCCAGTCTCAGTTATCCAGGTACACGTCCAAAATCAATCAGTCTAAATAACAGACTTTGGTCTAAATGCTCTGAATAGATATGGACGCACTAGGACATAAAGTTTAATCTGCATGTTATGTACCATATTTTATTTTGGAGGGACAGAGTCAGGCCTTCAAGAGGATAGTCTGTAACTGACCTTGGAAATACTGCTTCTTCAGGAATATCAGATATTTTGGTACTTCTGGCTTGAAAAACTATAATCATTCAAAGGACTGAATTAGATTTATTCAAATCAATTGTGTAATGCCATAAGGCTTTTCAGACTCATATGCACAACAGAAACTGGTGTTCACCAGAACTGAACACAAAGATATGTACAGATGCTGGAAGGTGAGGTCCAAAAAGTCTATATCTAAAAGTATTTTCTAAAAATCTGGTGTGTTACATGGTTTATATGGGAGATGAGATGACAACATTAATTATCATAAATCAAGGGTTTTTTTGCTTTTCTCTTAGTTATACCAAAGAAATGACAGACAAGATAAAAATGAATGAAGCAATGAAAAACAAATGAAACTTAGTGTGGTTCAACCTGATTGATAGTCTGATTATAGTATTATTATTACTTTTGCAGCACTGCTACATGTGCATTACCCCTGTGAAATCACTCTCTACTTTTAAGAGGATAAAGTGCTGCTGAACTTGTTCAGTAATGTGGTGAATGTTGTAATATCAAATACCCTTTACTCTCATTCACATAGGTATGTAAAAAGCATGATGACTGTGTGACAGGGATGTGCACATTTTTAAAAGCTGTGCTGATGTAACTGAACATAAAATACCTTCAAATCTTATCTGTTAAAATGTACTGAAAACTTAGTATCGATTAGCAAAGTTCAAAGCAAAACTGTATCATAACCCTGTAGCTTACTAAATCTCTGCTGATTTAACAATTAGGTATGAATTATAGGACTCAGCTGAGAAAGCAAGCTTGTTTTCTGATGCCTACTTATTTCCAGAGGTAACATAAGGAAAACATGTTGCTGAAATGCAAACACTTAGATATATGCAAAAAAAACCTGAATACAAAATTTTACTTGCATTTGCTTATTCCCTCGTTAAAGTTCCTAAGTTGGAAATACTGGGAGATGTAAAAAGCAGACATCCTCTCTTACTTAATATATAGCATGTCTCAATATACTAGTAGTACTGTATAGGTGAACGTACTCTTTTGCATATGTACACTGTTATGTAAATATGCATGTGTAGATTCATCTATATGCATACACACACCTTTGCGAGGAATCCCCAAGCATATACATTAAAAAGACACATTTTATCTTCGTTTCTATAAGCCATGATGATATTTCTATTGTCCATGTGGTAAAAAGGATGTTCCTGGGTAAGCGATACATCATAGTGAACTGACTTCTGTGACCTATGAAGAGTTTTAATTAAACAAACAGGTTATCCTGACATGTCTATACAAACATACATTGCAAAGTGTTTTCCCAAATTAAGTAACTCTTCCAAAACAAAAAGCAACAAAACCCAACTATAGTGCAGGCTGATATCTAAACTCCAGTTCTTTAACTATCAATATTTGAGAAAGCATTCTTAAAATATCCTTTTTATATGTTTTTCAGTGTTTTAAGGAAAAAAAAAAAACAAAATTCCCATAGATATCTTGTAATAATATCATGTTCTTTTGAATCTAACATCCCCTGAGCCTCCAAAGTGCAAAGCAGACAGAAACATTTTAGTAATGCAAACAAGACTTTCTGGTAACTTCCTGTTGCCATTTTTCAGCAAAATAAAGGGTCCTGAGATATTAAACTCAAACACTGAGAGAACAGATTTTATCATTGAATACACAGACAGGCAACTGCTATTACAAGATATCAACTGAATATTTTGCTGCTGTGTAAAGAAAATGGATAATGACTGTATAACTGCTTAACAACAGATCTTCAACTCTTTAATTCAGCTCATGTAAAAGACAACACTGAGAGAGACATCACATAAAATTCTGTGGAAAAAAAAACCTCCCAAAAATGATAGTAACAAATTCATTTATGTCTGCATAGTTCTAAAAACTGCACCATTTATTCAGGGGTGTAAGCAGCAGGCTAGTGGACTGAACTGTGTACTCACACATATAACAGATTTTCAGCAGATTTTTACAGAGAAGTAAAAAGAAACTTTCTGTCTGTAAAGTTCATCAGATGCTAATGTACGTTTGAGGTGGTGCTTATTGTGTGTCAGTTCCTACACAGAATATTTATTTCATTACACTATAATTACAATATCCAGTTCACAAAACATCCTGTTTCACGTTACTTTTGGAATTCCAGAAACTTTTGTAAGCTGGCAAATAAAACAGAGAGAAAAGGAAACAAACAACGAGAAACAAACCCAACCTTGATTCCAGAGACATTTTTCTCCCCTTCATGAAGTGACAGGGAAAACAATCCCTTCATTATGACCTACTTGTCTAGAAACGGACTTTCAACCCCATGGTTAGGCTAAGATTTGCTCTACTTTCTCCCTAGGGCATAATTGTCAGACTGACTTACCGTGTGCCTTTTAGCCTTTGTTCTGCCTCTCACGCTGACATCAGGGAAGCAGTGATGTAGAATAAAGCAGGGGTGGGCTAGGTTAGTCCACTGTTTGTGTCGTTGTGTGGTGTGCAGGGACACTCTGTGATACTCTAGTGAGCTGCTAAGCTTTTTTTGTAGGCTTTGTGTCATTTACTTAACGACCAATCTCATTAGCTGCCAGGGTACAATGGGCTGATGCATTTTCTATGTACATACTCTACACAGTGACCCTCAAGGTTGCCGAAGGTCTATTTAATCAGTCAAAATGCTGAATATATTTGCAGTAAATCACTAAAAAAAATACGGGACCACAGAGGTATCTCATGAGGACTTACTTTTCTTGGGAGTTATTTGCAGGTAATAAAGTGATAGGAGATACAGGCAAAAGCAAGGGCAAAGAAGGGAGAGGGGCAGGCAGCAGGGTTTGCACTGGTCACCTTTAATTTAGGGAACCTTGGGGGCCCTGCATATCGCTGTGTCTCTGCTTGTTCATTTCTCCATGCAGCTCGTGCCTCAGTGTAATCGTGTTATCACAATTAAACCCCTTTAAATAAGAGCAGCAGCACTAACAAAATACACAGCCTTTCACATGTTGGGGAGGGGATATGTGTGTGGGGGATGCTATTTATTTATTAACTTCTTTGGTATGGCAACCTCAGGGCTGGCATCTTTGCATTTCTAACCTCTCGTCAGTTACAAGGTAAAATCCCTTTTAACTCTTATGAAAAATGCAATGCTGAAAAGCCCTATGAATGACAACAGCTGTCCATAAGTAACAGGGAGAGTTCTATTGTCCAACTTGTCCCTGGATAAAATGAATACTTTACAGCAGAGGCTGTTCAGCTTGGCTAAAGAGTATGGGGAGAAGGAGAGGAGGTCACTGGAGATTTCGCACACTAATTTAATCTGGGAAAAGGACAGGCACTGCATCTCACTTGAACAGACTGGCGGCAATCTGGGCTCCCACAGAACTATCTCCTTTTGCCTGTGCTCTATTTATTCCTTATCTCTGTTTACCAACCGCTAGGTCCCTTTCATTCACACCACGAGGCCGTTCTCCTACTATCAGTCAGCAGCTGACACTGTGGAAGAGCCTCAAAGGCAAAAAAAAAGGGATCAAAACTAAACCAAAGCTGTATAAACAATGCAACAGTAGAAGTAAATGCATAAATCCTAATTCTTAACCCAACCCACAGGGTGCGAACAGAACCTTTATAGTAAATCCAACAAACCCACCACAGTGAGCTATGGGCTACAGAGAAAACAGGAAAAGCCAAATATCATTCATGAAATCGCCATCTCAAGCAGAAACACTGAAAATAGGCATTGGCAGATAGTTAACTGGCTTCAGGATAACAGGTTCATCAGCCCTGTTTATCCATCAGCAAGTAATGAGGAGCATGTTCACCTGTGTGCCTAGTATAAGGTGAACAAGCGCCTTGTCACAGCCGACTTGACTATCTCAAGGTTCAAAGACCTTAGATAACTTTACACTCCCTGCTTGTGGATTAGATTAAAAGACACAGAGGCAAACGCCTGTGTCTGGAGGTTATAACACTTTGTATAACATTATATATAGAACTTAAACAACAAATTATTATTGCTGCATCTGTCCAATTAATTTTGCCTTTAAAACTCTAGATATTTCAATATTCACCTTCTTCAGTCCTTAACTTCTTTTTTCCACATTACTCCTGTACAAGTTTTCAATACGTATTGTGAAAAAAATAATGGCTGGGGACAGAAGGAAAAGAAAGACAAAGTTTGTAACTCAGAAAACTACAGGAAAGAAATAATCTCTTTGTATTTGTTATTCTGGTTTTGGGTTATTACGGTGATTTAACTGTAAATATATTTATTTACTGATTACACTGATAATTTGTATTAATAAACTCACTTAATAAGAAAGAAGTTGCAAATATTAATAAAAGCACACTAATATTGCTTCAGAGAGACTTTCCAT